>NC_139767.1:33398584-34796106 GCF_965231275.1 Zosterops lateralis | reverse complement strand
TTGAACAAATATTCCTGAATCCAAAGACACATCCTTAAAAGTAAAAGTCATGTCTGATGAGTTCCTGTGGCCTCAGGGCCACAGGCACCAATTTAGGAGGAGGATGTGCAGCTCTACTCAGTGTTCCCATTCCCACACTATTTGTTACTTTTCTTGACTTCCCTTTTAGCTGTTATCTGGTACAGCTGGTGGAGTACAGCTGCTGAGGATGCCTTTCTGCAGCCACATTACCCAGTTCTCCAGCACTACTTCTTCACAATTTGTGTCCCTCAAGAGATGTTATAAATCCTATTAACTTTGAACTCTGGCCCAGCCTTGGTAAGAACACCAGCCTACCCTCCCATTGAGACAGCAGTACTTTCCCAAAGTATTTCAGCTTGCAATTGCATTTCCTGTAGAGAGCAGGGAAATTCAAAACAGGGAAATTGGGCAGCCAGGCCTGTGTCAAGCAATGCCATGGGGTGGCATTCCAGGGAAGGGGAGTTTGGACTTTCACACTGGCAAATCTGGGTTTGACTTGAACTTGAGTCTTAACTTTTCTCTGACATTCTGTGAAATTCAGTGAGCATTCTGTGAACAGTGCTACTATTCCCCTTGCATTTATGTATTTTTTAATGCCCTTTACTATATTTCTGCTGTTGTAGTAAACTGTGAGGTGGCTTTTGAGATCACTAGTGACTTGGTTCTGCACCTGCCCACTTTGTGAGATTTTCATAACTCTTAATTTCGCCTTTCTTTCCCCATGCCAAACAATTTCTAGAATATTTCCAGAACAAACGAGCTGCTGTAACTCCTTTCTGATTGATTAATGCTCAGTGATAAAGGTACAGAAAAAAAAATAAGGTTTGTGTGACTTAATTTTTCATCTACCAAATGGTTTCTCATAGTCCTAAGTGTGAAGTAAGTTTATGTACGTTCCCCCAACTCAGTTGTTGAAACATTTAGAATGCACAGAAATACTCCACAAAGTTAGTACCTACTCTGAATCCCACAGCTGCAGTAGTCTAGGTCTTCAAACAATGTACCAGGTCCTTGAATATCTACGTGAGAACAACTTGGTTCTTTCTTTCTTTTTTACCTAGACACTATTGTGCCAATCTTTTCTGCTTCAGATTCAATGTGCCACCAGACAGAGGTGTGGTGCTACTCTTATTTGGAAATCTTCTGGATTGTAGGAAGGTGTAAGCAGGGAGGAAGACAGCACAGCACAATGGGTGATGGGTTTCAGCATCCCCTTCTCTTGTTCTTAGAGGTTCTCCTTCTCCCTCCCTTCCTGGTCTTCTATTCCCACTTTCCCCGCCTCACTTCTTCCATTTTTGCACCTCTGAAATTGTGTAACTGGGGCATTATAGGCAGCTTCTCCTCCTGTTATTACTTTCCCCAAGTGGAAGCTTCACTCACAAGCCTGATGAAACGTTTTTCCCCTCAAACCCGGAGTGCCAGTTCTCACTTTGTCAAGAGCTCCAGATAACCCTCAGGAGAAGTTCCTCTCCCCCTGCCTCCCCCAAACACTCGAGGTTACAGGGGTCTTGTCACAGTCACTAAAGAGCTCCTCCTCTCTCTTTTCCCAACCCTTTCCTGCCCAGTGTTGTTGCTTGGATTTCTCAGTTTCTCTTTCACCATTCTCTCCTGCTTGATTTTCTCCATGGGTTTCCCGTATGTTAACCCAGATAAAGACTCATAAATTGGTTTTGTTCTTCCTTCTGCCCTTTCTTTCAGAGAATCACAGGATCATTTAGGTGGAAAAGATTTTTAAGATCATCAAGTCCAACCAAGTCCCCAGCACTGCCAAGTCCAGCACTAACCCATGTCCCCAAGTGCCACATCCACACCACTTTTAAATCCTGCCAGGGATGGGGACCCCATCACTGCCCTGGGCAGCTCTGCCAGTTCTCTGTCCCTACAAGAAGAGTCTCTTAACCACAGATGAAATTTAAATTAGACTAACAGACTATTTTTCGTGCCCCAAAATTAAATGGAAGTATCCAGCTTGTGGATACTACAAACTGAAACCTCATTCTTTGTCCATTTGCAAGTGTTTGATTCCATCCTTTGAGAACCAGCAATGGGTGTAAAGCCAACAGAGAGTTTCTGGAGCCTCTGTGATTAATCTGATCATCAGTCATAAATATAAATTACTGCTTTACATGTTGAAGTGAGGCAGATGACATTTCCACCAAGCATCCAGTGACTACTCCACCTTCCCATAAATGTTAATGCTCTGAGGACCTGCATCCCATGGCAGGTAAGAACCCAGAAAAAAAAAAAAAAAAAAAAAAGAAACAACCAACTTTTAGCCATGTTAGTGCTCATGCAATCAAGGACAAGTCAGAGTTTAGATAAAAAACTCTCTGGTTAAATGCTGCTTTCAAGCCCTGGCTTCAAGGCAGGGTGCTGGACCTACCATGTACATCAAAGTTCTTGAAAAGGATTCTCTCTGTGTAGATTACTGCAGATTTGTATCCAATAATTTATTGTGGGAGCATTAAACCATTCATATCACAAACACCTGTGCAAGCCAGTTGGCCTAGTCAATTCTTGTTTAACATTTAATTATGAATATAATTAGCATGAGTTAAGAGACAGGCCAGGCATCCGCAATAAAATTTCTGCTATGCTAAAAAAATTATAATTGTAATAACAAAAAAGACTAAGCTGGGGGAGAATATGTCCCTCCTACGCAAAATTTTGCATGATAGAAAAATCCAAGTACAGATTCTTTTAAAACTTTCTCATTTCCTTTGATGATAATTGGAAAGCCTCCATCATATTTATAAAAGCAAATTAAACTGTTTTTCTTTCCCTGTAATATTAGGGAAATTTTCATCACTGGTGTAGCCCTTTGAGTGAGGTTCTGCAGGGTCTCCTCTTTTTCTCAAAAGGTAAATTTTAGTAATTAAATATAATTTAAATTTTCTTTCATTCAATGGGATCACCGGAATACTGTGTTAGGTAAAGTTTACAAAATGGAAAATCCTATTAAAATGTTGCCTCAGTGCAGATTTAGGAGTTTTATGAAGTGTTCTTTTTTTAGCAGAATTGTGTGCCATCCAAAGAAAGGAGTTAGTAAATATCACAATTTATCTTGTTTTAAACACAGAGGCTCATTTTTAGGAAAATAAAACCCCAAATCAATCTAGACTGGCTGTGGAGAGGTGTTACCTGAGCATCCCTCACAGGGAATAGCCCTACAGAGAAGGCAAATTTTCATGTGCAGATTCTGTTTTCATTTCTCTGACAACATCATAATTAAAACTTTCCAATTAAAAAAACAAAAAGAACAAAACAAAACAAAACAAACCAACCAAACAAAAAAGTCTTACCTATTAATTTCTTTCCCTTATTTCTTAACATTTCATAATTTCTTAAGTTGGGCTACTTTACACCTCAAAAGAAAAAAATCTATTCAAAGACATGACCTCCAATTTTTATTTTTTTTTTTCCCTAAATGAGTTGCTTCCAGACCTGAAAAGATCTATTTAAAAATGTTGTTGAGCAGAAACAGTTTGCAACTGTGAAGAAAAGGTCATTGAGAAAGAACTGGGAGGTTACCAGGACATATTGTTCCTTGACACCTCCTGGGAACAAAAGCCTGGAGTGAACCTCTTTGGTTACCAGTTTGCTCCTATTGCAAATACAACAGCCTCCATTTAAATCTTCAGTGGAGATATTCTTTATTACTGGCTTGAATTTAAGTAAAGAATGTGTTAGACTAGGATATCTATAATATTGGGAATGTTAAAGCTTAAATATATTTAAATATTTTTTTACTCATATTTTCTTTTGCTTATTTGTTTCATTCAGGATGGTCATATACACTTTTAATCTGTATATTGTTCACGCCCATAGATTAGAAACCTTTTCTGGTAGTCTCTCTGTCTCCTGCATCATCTTAACATCTCTTCTAAATTGTGAGGGCTTTTTCTTTCTCTGCCAATATCAGTTAATTGTTCCTGAATCTGATACTCACACAAATTTCCAGATAAAGTTTCAAGGGTATTTCAAAAATGGATTTAATGCCATGCAAACCCCACTGAAAATAGCCAGTACCACTCTCTGAATGAGCTGGTATTACTTTTTTACTGTTATTGTGTGTGGGAGAATGTATATACCACACACATATTCATATTTACATGGTTGGATATCCCTGAGATTATGCTACTCATAAAAGCATTCTTTTTTTAAAAACGTGCACCTTAACTTTTGTTTACTTCTTGTTCCTACACAGTTGGGTTTTTTTTTCTGTTCACATTAGTTTATGGATCTCTACTGTCTTCTGATATTTAAAATTGGCCAAGAAAGTGTATTAATTATGATGTATCATGTGAAATATATTGTGGTAACCTTGGATTTGTTTATAAATCACCATGTTCACATGAAATTGAGGCTTTCTGATGCCATGCCAAGCCCCAAAACTTCCTTGGACAAGTAAATGGAGGATAGAGAAACGATTTCAATAGGAGGCTCGCCAACTGTGAATCTGAAGGCAGTTTGATTAGGACTCGAAGCCCACAGATTGAGATTATGACAGAAATTTGCATAATGCCAGAGACTGATAAGATTTGGTTTCTCAGGAACCTATTACGTGATGATGTTAAGAGACTGTCATGGATTTCTTACAGTGCAATATGCTGACTTGTCTTTCCAAGACGAGTTGGCCTTGAGCCTTGTTCTTTGTAAGCCTTGAGTGAGGTTTCTTTAGATGTCTTTTGAAAATCTCTTTAGACATCTTTTGTAACTTTCCACCAAGATGATACAAGGATGTTATGACTGTCAGAATAAATGAATCTATTTACTCCTTTCTGTTTCCCAGCTACTATTTTCATAACACTGCATAGTAGTTCAGAGCAGGTCCTTCCTACATTATATTTTCAACCAATGCAGCTCAGTACTTTGGTCATGATTATGTATCGATGACTTGTTTATTGCTTCCTGACACAGGTTTTGGGTTTATTTATTTATTTAATTTATTTTAATTTTTGCCTGATTTTGGTGCAGACAGCTTCTGTGCAAATTCCTCAAAAGTTACATTATTCAGTGCAAAATTTGCTCTGGTCTGTTGAAGCCCAAAGTGTGATCATTGCCCAGATAGATGTGAGTTTCTGCAACATGTTGTCTCGAGCCACACTGGCAGTGGGTTCTTGGGGGCTCTTAATAAAGCAGAACAAGAGCCAAAACTCAGAGAAAACCTTTTCCCTGATGTCAGAAATGCTGCAGATGAGGACAACTGACCAGCACAGAGAGCACTGCTAGCTGTTGAGGGTTAAAATGAGTCTAAGATTCCCATGGAAGAAGAATTTACTGCTTTGCTACGTTGCCATCGTAGATTTTGTCAGACCAGACCAGTAAAAACCAGTGTCACAGACCAGCAAAACTGTAAAAACAATTTTTTATCTAACTTTTGCTAACCAAAAAAAGTTACTAAACTCTATCGTGTGTAAGATGCTAAATAACCATCTTCAGTTTCCGTATAGTTGGGTAACACATAACATTGTAGGATTGATAGGAATGACATTGAGAATTCTGCTTAGCATGCTCCAGGAGACCTTAATTGATATATCGAAAGGATATGTGTGAAATCATTTGAAAAAAGTGTTAATGGTCTATCAGAGCAATCAAAGAAAGAAAAATATCCAGATCTTGAAAAACAAAAATTAAATGAGTGTCTAATGTGGACCTTAGGTGGTGTCTAGGCACTTAAATGTTGAAAAACTTTATTCGGCTGCCATCTATCCCTGAAGGTGCATAGGCCAATTAGGTACTGCAATTGTGACCTTTGAGGACCTTTAGGTGCCTATGGCTCTGCTTTTCTCCATGAGAAGAAATGCTTCCTTTCCTGTCAGGGCTGAAAATTCTGAGCTCCAGAGATGGGGGATTGCTTTGTCTAAGTGCCTGGGGGGCTTTATCCTTGGGGGGACTGCCAGGACTGAAGCCACATATGCTGACTGGATCTGGAACCCTACAAACTATAGAATCCTGGAGTGATTTGGGTTGGAAGAGACCTTAAAGATCACCTTGTTCCACCCCCTGCCATGGGCAGGGACAACTTCCACTTGACAAAGTTGCTCCAAGCCCTGTCCAACCTCACTTTGGTCACCTCTAGGGATGGGACATCCAGAACTTTTCTGGCAAACTGTGCCAGGGCCTCGCAGGGAAGAATTTCTCTCTAATATCTAAGATCCATTCCTCACTGTCCTGTAAAAAAGTTCTTGTAAAAAGTCTCTCTCTCCATCTTTCTTGTAGTCTCCCTTCAGGAACATGTCCTTTCTCCAGAGTTCTGGTGATGGATGTGGACTCCACATTTTCCGTTCACCACGCTGAGACCTGAGATGTATCAAGCTAGGGATTCCACTTGAAAACCTGCAAGTCAGATTTTCAACACTATGTTTTTTTTTAATTAATCTCATTCCTCTGTTCATCTGTCTCAAGTGGGAAACCCACTGCAGTAACAGCTACGTTCATTTAGAAAACTGTCTGCAGGAGAATCGTAATTCTGGCAGAAGGATTTCTATTTATAGTATATATATATATATAAATACACACACATCTGCCTCTGTGTGTGCATTTTAAACAATAAATCTCCTATTTATCTACAGTGCTTATGTGGCACCTATTAAATTCATATTAGAGATAAGGAACTGAAATGAAGGCATAATCAGTAGACCTCATTGAAAAAAATCTTTCCAATGTAGTAATCTTTCCAACCTGTTGCAGAGAAAATCAAAGACCTGAGCCCAAGCCTCCCAAACCAGAGACAGATGTTCCAGCTTTGGGAACTGGGTGGAATTTGCCTTTGTGGAATATCAGTGAGGTTTTTTGGTAAGTGCAGTTGGACAGATGCACTGTCTGTACAGATGCACAGTCCATACAGCTTGCTCCAGCTGAAAAGATCTGGAAGGAGTAGTGGATATTCAAATATTTCCTGTGCTGTGGATATCAGCCCTCACTGCACAGAGGCTATAGTAGAAATGTCTTTTTTCTCCATGCCTTTGCCTGAGCCATTTCAAGAAAACCAGTTCAATTGAAATAAAGACTTAGAATCAGCTAACACATTTACCTGTTAACATTTCTAAACAGATTTTAGGGGTAGATTTCAGTGGCTGAAATCCTGGCAAAAGTTTGTATGGCTATGAAGGATGAATTCTGTAAATAAGGTGATTAAATGTTTCTGTTATTGGCACTTCTACTACCTTACTCACAAGAAGCACAATTTTACTTGCAGACAATCTGTTGAACTACGTCTGTTGATCTTCCAGAAAATCAATAGAACTATTTGTGGTACTGAGTAATTTAAGTGTGGCTGAACCTGACTTCATAGCAGCATTTGGGCACACTTTAGAAGTGCATATTTCATCCAAAATAACACAAAATTAATTGCCAGTAATACCAGACAAAGTCGCTGGATAAAAAAAAAAAAAACAACAACAAAAAAAACCAACCCAAAACACCCTACTTTCCAAATCCTAGGAAACAAAATTATTATTGGGCCAGAGGTATTTGGGCCTTCCATTTATCATTTATAAGTTCTCTGATATAAGCTGTATGGACAGTTATTATTCAACTTCAACCTGGCAAGCAGAATTCTGAGATTCTGTAACACCCTGAAATGTCTTCTTATATTCTGGTCATATCTAAATTGTTCTAACAGCACGGCCATATCTAATGTTATTTATAGGGGAAATTGAAGGTGGAGAGCAATAATAATAACTTGTATAATACACAGTACTGCAAAGTTTTGTTCCCATGCACATAACTAAAATGGCAGCATCATCCAGGAAAATTGATGCTAAGCTTGCTATGGAATTTTTTCCACATAGTCTTTACAATATTATCAGAATAAGGAGTTCACCACACCTCTTGGATTCTAATTCCTCCTGAAACCTCCAGCTAAAGGACTAAGACCCCATAAATGTTATTGGGAACTTGTCACTGACTACTACTACATGTAGGTTTTTAGATCCCTTAACCTTACCTAACCTGTGCAAGGCTCTGACTAAGGAGTTTTCAGTGCTGCACCAGGGATATAATCAGCATGGCAATCTGGGAATCAAATTGTTTTCTGGCATTATTCTAACTTTAGTTCACACCCATCACCGCATGCTACTATTTCTAATTTTTTTTGAGAACAGATACTACAGTCTCTTTTTCACAACAAACTGGAGAAGAAATTTTCTAGCAGCTCAGTACTGACCAGGCAAATTAATTAGCACAAGTAGCCAAAGAATCATCTGCAATGGAAATTATACTGAAGAAAAGAGATTTTTTTATTTAGCCTCAGGACTATTAACATACAGAAGAGCTCCAAAAACAGTGAAAACACCTAATTGTTGTTTATAGAGGTTCTTTAAGTAGAGTTGGTAAGAATACGGATTTGTAGATCCTATGGCAGTAAAGGCCAAATAAAGAGAAGATTGATTGGAAATCGTAGCTTACTTTAGACAGTTGGATTAGGTAGAAATCACCCTGATGTGCAGTAAAGCAAGCAACAAGAATTAGGGGTTTGAAATAGTGCGAAGCACGTCTTAGAGTGCTAGCATTTCCTTCCTTGGAACAAACTGTCTTAAAATCCCTCTATAAATGACTGTTCATTAGCCTATCAATGTGTATAATGGCTCTCAAAATCATAATAAGAATTAATAATAGTTCAAATAGCAGAAAGGGACATTAATTTCTCACTCATGAATATTAATGCTATAGCAGACAGTCTCTTCCCGACATGCTTTCAAACTTAATTCACAAGTCTACAGCCAGTTACCTGGTACTTTCACTATTAAAAATATTCCCATTGGGCCACCAAAAGATGTCAAATCACCCTGACTTGGACACTAAAGAGGATTAGGGCAGAAGACAACAGGAGTGAGATCATGGTGTCCTGACATCTTGACATGTACAATAGTGTTTGTACAGCCAAAACATGCCCCAATGGACAATAAAAAAAGGGATAAGGAGGAGGATGACTATGTTAAGCCCCAGAAGACCAGTGTGATGGTGGATTATGATGGCAGAAGATAAACCACAGAATTACAAGATAGTTGGGGTTGGGAGGGACATCTGGAGTTTCCAGACAGGGAAACTTCATTAACTCCTTGGGCAGCTGCTCCAGTGCTCTGCCACCCTTGATGTAAAGAAGTTCTTCCTCAACATTAAATATTGGACTGCAGAATTAGCTGCATAGGAGGAGTGTATGACCTGCCAGGCTGTGCCCCATGAGCAGACACCTCATCTCCTCATTTCCAAGAGGGCAAAGCAGATGGATGGAAAACCACCTGAAGGACATGTTCAGGTGCTGGTTCTTCAATGAGCCTCTTACCCCAAGGCATAACAGAAGATGAACAATAAGAAATTCTTTATTGCTTTTCCCTCTTAGCACTACAGATGCTGTGCAACAGGGATTTAAACTTAGGAGATGATGTTCCCCACCTGATTTCCTTTGGAAGGAGAAGAAAGCGAGCTGCCAGGAGTAAATTTCAGGTAATGCAATTCTTTATGTTGGGCGTTTAACTGCACTGCACCTCCAAATAACTGAGCAGGGAAGGATCTTGTGAGATGTATTTAACCTCATTATATCTGATGCTGGGTCTTGAAAAGCTTTAGTTGAACTAAAGACTCTTATGAATATAAAATCAAAGTGAGCTGTACATTAAGGGTTCCGTATTCCCCGGCAGCTGCGCATGTGCACGCCCAGCTCTCATTAACAGCAATGGCAAATATGTGTGCCCATCACTCAGAAATCAGACCTCTGAGTACTTTGTTGGGTTTGTTTTTTTTCTCCTAGAGATTTTCTCCATTGGATCTTTAATTAATCTCCTACTCGGCTTTTCCCCTTTAAGCTATCCCTCTCCCTCTCCTCCCTTTCCAACAGGAGCAAACCCCCAAATCACTGGGGTTTTTTGTCAAGTTTTTCCAAGCTGATACAGTTTTACAAAATGCACCTGCATATATTAAATACAGGGAGGGTTTGCAGCACATAAACCACAAAGACATGGAACGGAATAAATGCCTGGGACTTTGAAAATACTTTCGCTGCCTGCCAACTTTAGACAAAAAAATAATAAGCAAGCAAAAGGTAGATATGAAAATGAGAACATGAATGTTTTTGCATTCTTTTTGTGATCACTGCAAGGCAAGAGTCTGCAACCTTGTGGAACAAAACACACGCATTTCATTCTGATTAACATAAAGACAGCCCCTTCTAACGTGATTCACAATTATTAGTCTCTCTCTTGTGTTTGGGGATATATGGATTATCAGCCTAGCATATTTTGAATACATACACATTTTAATTCCTTTCCTAAACCATTTTAGGCACTACAGTCAAATTGCAGAGACAAAATTTATAGATCGATAATTCGATTTTTTTTTTTTTCCTTCTCTTCAGTTAAACACCTAAAAGCTGTAAGACATAAAAGGCAGCCTCAAAAAACAATATAAAGACAGGATCACGGATAATGGAAGGTAAGTCAGATTTGAGATGCCCCTGCCTTTCTATTTTTAAGTTTATTATTATTATTTTTCTGTAACAGGCTATTTCACTAGCTGCTACTGTATGTGATGTACTTACTTATCGCCTCCACAAACTGTTCAAAGAAGCAGTATGGGAACAGCGGCTCAGGCAGCTCTCTGAAAAACATCTTGAGTGCTCCGGTGACAACGTGGATGTCCTCCCACTGGCTGTCGTCCAAATTCAGCTTCTCTTCTGGGAAAACACGAGGAGAAATGGAACAACTGGTTTTAATGAAACAATTACAAGACACTAATTATTATGTTAATGTTTGCCTACTATCATCAGCAACCGTTAACAGCCTTCTGCACCTAGAGGTTTGGTGCTGTGCATGTTTTTTTTGGTTTTTTTTTTTCCTTTTTTTTTTTTTTTTTGTAGGAAGAGAACATTTTCAATGGAATACCATCTGTAGGAATGCAGCTAACAAAAAAAAAAAAAAAAAAAAGAACACCACAACAAGAGACACAAAGAGACAGTACCATTGACACAGTATGTCAGATACATTTATTCCCATAATGCATCAGTATGAAAATTAGCATCACAGCTCAACATGATTCAAAGCTATTTGGTTTTGAGGCCGAGGGGCTAAGAGTTGCCAACGATGGACGGCTCAAGGGACCGGCCTAAAGGCCTTGCTGAGCCAACAGGAGACATATGCTAAACATGGCAATAGAAAATGAGTTATTGCTTTACATGTGTTAGCCTTGCTATGTACAAGGGAATAATGGGGAAAGCTTTTCTCCTTTTTTTTTTTTTCTTTTTTTTTTCTTTTTTTTTTTTTTTTTTTTTGCCTGAATGTAATGTCAGCAAGGAATAGAGGACTGTGAGAGAAAGGATATTAATTCCTTCTTACTGCTTCAAAAATATTTTGTTTGGTTTTCATCTCTGGGAGGAAGATTTGCCCAGCAACAATATTAGACAGACCCCTGTTGGCCTACCTAGGCTATGCAAAGCTGTCAAAAATGATAACACACTAAAGACAAACCACAAGTGCCTCCAAAACTGTTTTGCAAACAAAAAAAAAAATATTTTCTTTTGAAGCTTGACTGAGCTAAGGAATTTAAATATAAAAGAAACTAAATGCTAAAATAGAGTTTCTAATAAAAAATAAAACAAGATTGGGTGATTATTCTATTTTTCTTTGAGTTTGTTTTTGTGGTGTTTTTTTTCTTTTTAATTCTAGGAGAGTGATACTGTTAGAACATAATAAACAGTGAGATCATAATCCATTTAAAACTCAAGGAAAGAGCAGATCCTTATTAGTCCAAATTAAAATGACACAAAATGACACACACTTTCTCCAAGTTCTGTTACTCCAAAAATGGAGTTTGCTTTTTTTTCTCCCCATGTGCTATAATTTTCTCTTTTAGAAAATTTCAGTCTGAATGCAAATCGGGGGCCGACCATGAAAACTGCTGAACAAATTTAATTTGAAGCAACATAGTCCTGAAATGTTTTACTAAATGTCACTGAAATTTCATGTGTAGCAGTTCAGCAGGCTTCAAGAGCAGCCTCTTCACTGAACTGTTGCTAAACAAAATGGTAAAATCCTTGGAGACACATGGACACCCACAACATCGGATTCCCTCACTGTCATAGTTTTCTCTACTTTTGGGCAGAAAATCTTATTCAAAATGGAGTCGTCTCTCAACTTTTATTTAATAAATGCTATTAAATGTTTTCAAAATTTCTGGATTTGGGAGATATATACAAATAAAAAATGGACCCAGTTCCTAAACTTGGAGTAATGTGAGACAAAGCTGGAACAAAGGCAGACTTGTGCATTTCATTTAGATGTCTTGCTTGCTTCTTTGGTTTCAAGCCTCTTTTTTTTCTTTTTTTTTTTTTTTTCCTTTCTTTCTTTTTTTCCCATTCAATTACCTCAATCATAAAAGTAATGATTTGATCTCAAATGAGTTACCAGAGGGGATCTTCTTTAGACTCTGAGATCATATTTGATTGATCGTATTTCAACAATTAGCCTTTTATTTTGCCACACACTATTGAACTAGATCGACAGCATCTTAGCAGGCCAGCTTTAAACAGTCAACTGTTAACAATAGCATCAAAAAGAGAGACCTGATGGGGTTTACTGTCACTTTAAAGAACAGGGTGGGTTTTCACATTGTTGAAATCTGTCAGATATTTTGAAATGTCCCTCTCACTATGGTGCCACACCCCCTGCGTGCCCTTATAATAAAATTGGTTTTACTCCTGATTAAATCATTTTCTCCCTACCCACTACCATACTTCTCATAATGGACCTGTGTGCTCTACAGCTGGTGTTCTTCCCATGGTACCAATTCTTACTTTATCTTTTAAGCACTTTGCTGCTAAGATCTCATGCAGAGTGCTTATGTTTTGTTAAGAGCTTCATTCTTAGAGAAATAGCTTAACACATGTTCTAAAAATGTTGTACAACTTATTGCTTAAAACACATTTAGAAAATGTATAAGTACTGTAGCTTTGGCACAGAACTTTAAGTAGAAACCTTAAAAAAAAAAAAAAAAAGAAACACAACTTGTTTTTGCCATGCATTTGTCTTAAATGTCTAAAGTGGAATGCTTGACTTCTAAGGCTTTATAGAGACTTATCTTACCAGATTTTTGCACCATTTCCAGCTCTTCAAGGAAACGTGTTAGGAATGTATCATCGTGAAAGCAAAGGGTGTCAATTTTCCCTCTAGCAATAAGAGAGTTTTTAAAAATGTTTGCTAGAAGGAACAAATGCCAAGTCAAAAAAAAAAAAAAAAAAAAAAAAAAAAAAGGGAAAAGAAAATAGAAGTCCATTCAGTGTAAGACTCTCCTTTGGTTCCCACTGGTTGGAATCTCTCACATGCCATGGTAAAAGGTCCATAAACAAATATACACACACATTTCAGGCCGGATTTAAGGGGAGGACCTGGCTTTTTGGCTTTACACAGACATATTTCTTATTGGGGTGTTTTGCTTATATAAAGATTAAGTCCCAAATCTGGTATTTAAACTTGACAGTCAAGGACTGCTTTCAGTCAGGAGATACTGTATCTGGGAAGATGCTCAAAATCTCACAGTCCTAAAAATTTGCTTTAACTTGTCAGTAGTATTTGATTAGTTCAACCATCACTGCCAGTTGATATCATATATCTTAGATACAGACACAAATATGCCCAGAAAATCCCATAAAATTTATGCTAATACTCAGGCTGAAAATCTAAAGACCACATTAAGGGGAAAAAAATAGTGTGGGCACTTGTCAAGGTTATTAGTTTAAAAAAATCGATATACAATACATTTGTGAAGGGAACGTGTGCTTTACTGCGTTATTATTCAGCTTTTTCAACAATTCACATTTTTAATGGCACTTGTAATGTCTGCAGCTGAACCAAACAGGAGATCAGCTTTGGTTTAAGGGTGTCATTCTGAGGTTCAGAAAGGAAGAAGGTAATCTATGGAAAGATCAGCTAAAGACTGGGAGAAAAAAAAAAAATAATATATATATATATATATATATATATATGAAAAACAACCAAAGCTGTAGAGATGAGTTTTGAAAGAAAATGGATGTGGTTCCTCTAACCACATGCCCTGCCTGGTATGTAGACTAATCTCTAGGAGCAGAATGCAGTCATTTGAGATCCCTGCTCCTTCACTTGTCTTTTCAGATAATTCATAGCTGATATTTTCCCAGCTCCAAGCTGTCTCTTGCCCATGCTCCCATCACGTGCCAAAGCACCACCTTCAGAAATTTTTGCCCCTTTTGAGCATTCCACGTTCCTGCTGCTCATGGATGACCCCAAATCATGTGGGCAGCAAGTCCTGCAAACCCAGCTGGCAATGCCTGGTCTGCTATGGAGGTTGTGCCCTCAAAAAACTTTCTAAAACCTTTGGTGAAACAGGATGTTTTTGGGTCTCATGCTGTGATCCATTTGCTGGTGTTGCTGCCTTTACCATCATTTCCCTGCTGGTGCCTGCCCACAGCATCACTGGGATGAAAATTTGTCATTTGGGTATGTCAACCCCCAGCTCCAGTGTGGGAAAACTCAGAGCAGTGGGTTTTTATCCCAGTGACCAGTATATAAGCTGAGGGAGTCCTCCATGACACAGTTAAAAATTCCTTACAATCTCCCTCACAACAAAATCATTGCGGAAGAGCTGCACAAAGAATTCCCAGTTGGCTTAAATCCTGGGAAATATTTTGGACTTGCTCATCCCAATAGCAATTTTACAACTGAGAGATCCAAAACAGAGTCCTGTGGTTGAAAGAGGAAAAGAATATCCCTCATGCAAACACCAGGAAAGGACCAACTGACCAGTGTCATTGTGCTTTTTTTTCTTGAAGGACCTTGTGTGAAATATGAAGACACTTCTTTTTCCTTTTTTTAATAGTTATAGTCATCAAAAATATTTTTCTGATCATTCATGGTCTTCAATGGGAAAGAAGGGAAACAACAGACTCAAGCAGAAGTTCTCCACGTGCACCAGCACAGTTCTTCACCACAAAATCCCCTTGTTCTCATGACTGACAGCACAAAAATCAATTTGTACACTGAAAGGTGTGTCTGTTCCATTGCTGTACCTGTGTCTTTCTGATCACCAGTGCACAGACACAGCAGCATTCTTGGGGCAAACAGCTTCTTTCAAACATTCAATTTAGAGCAGCAATCAAGCACTGAGATGTCCAGACATAACAGCAATGGGATGCTGTGAGGTGAAGATTTTTTCCCATTCTATGGCAAAGAGCTCAATCCCCTGGTGAAACAGCACAAGATGCTGAGATCCCCCCTGAGGTAAATCCTGCCCTGACACTGCAGTTTATATACACCCTCCAAAGTGCATAAACCCCCTGGAACTTCTATGAAATAGCACAACAAAAGCCTCAACTCTTGTGAAGCAATAATTTCGTCCTTCAGGTGGATTTTTGTGAGTTCTTCCTCTCTCCCTTGCTTGGTTTGGGAGACCCATTGTCGTGCCTGAACTCAATGCACGGCCCTTCACCTCCAAGAGTGTTTAAACAAATCAAGGAAAATGTCAGCTAAGCAAATCATTACATTTTGTCTGCTATGGATTTCTAAACAGCCTCGTCTGAATCCATCCAATGCTAGCACTGATGAATTATCAAGGATACAGTCAGCAAAAGAAAGCTTGTGTGCTTTTCTCCTCCTCTGCTGGAGGAACCTGGCATGCCCTTCCAACAGAAAATTTAAGCTGTGATGTCACAGTGCCTGAACATGTGTTTATTATTGGAGTGCCCATTTCCATGAAGTCCAAGCACAAATTACTGAGCAACTTTAACTAAAATGCAGAACATCTCTGTGTGCACCCAGAGTGCTGCTTGTTCCAGTCCTCCAAAATGACAGTTCTCTAACCTGGGGCCACTCTGGAACAACCAAGTACTGGTAACTTAAACCTCAGCCTGTGCCGGAAAAATAAAAGGTTTTGGGCACACTGGGTCATAGTCATCCTTGTATAATTCCACCAAGTCCAAAGAGTAAGAGAGGGATGAGCTGTCTCATTGTTTCTGTGAAAAAAGATCCAGTGCACTTGAGGAGTTCAGAGGTGGTACATGATGAAGGCATGCAGAGGAGTTCAAAGGTTTGGAAAAGTGGTCAGCCAGTGATGCCACAGCACCAGGGAAATTTCTGTGCTCTCTGTTGCTGTTTGAAACTGGAAGTATAAAAATATGGTACTGAAAGACATCCAGAAGCAGGTATCATCACCAGGATACTCATGTTTTACTCACTGCCAATACCTGCTATAAGCTTCAATGACAGATATTAGTTTTGAGTTAGCATATTCTATCATCGTGATCTGAAGCAATAATTACCGTGATGGGATTATAATTACAAGTACTTTTAAAATTCATTAAATTTAGCTGAATCAACTATTCTGTACGGGGAAAAGGAATGATTTTAAAGAGAGAATATTTCCCCTCAAAATGCAGCTGAAAGCTCCCTAAGAATAAATAGACCACCTGTTTACAGATCAACATACTCCTGTCAGACTCGCTTGGAGGTGACTTGTAAACAAAGAGTAGGAGCAGGCAGACACAGCCCCAGCTTGGAGACCTGCAGGGCCTGATCACTCCTTCTTTTGGGGCCAGAGGAATAGTCAGGTACCACCCAGAGTTTAAAAAAAGGGACAAGAAAAGAGCACAGAGGATTTCCCAACGAGCTCTTACCCTCCCACAGAGAAGCAAGGCTGCCCAAACACCAGGAAGGGGCTTGGCAGACTTTCTGTGACTCACAGAAATTAAATGTCGGTGCTGAGGGGAAATTACATTTGTCTTACAGTGCTGAGATTCTGTCCTCTATCTAATTCTCTCTACTTACTTATTACACAGTAACTTCAGCTTCTTCCTCATAGTTAAAGCACACTTTACTTTCCTTTTTCTATTTTTTATTCCCTCTTTATTTTGAACTGGACTAATGGGTACGCGACAAAAATACCAAATACTTGCCTAGACCAGTAACTTATTCTTCAGGATACATTTTTCTGTTCAAAGGGAAAAGTCCATTCTGAATTCTGCTTTTGACTTGATTGATCTTTCTCTCTTTGCTGTGTATTGTGTATACATACATTAATCAAGGTAAATATCTGGCTTCCAACTTCAAATCTGTTATTAACATTTTTTTTTATTGTGTAATTGCTCTCCAGTAAGCTTCTCTGCAATCTAATTTTAGGGGTTTTATCTTTTTTTTTCTTCCCCATTTACAGTCAGATCTTTTATCAGAATTATGTGTATCAGTGTCCGCAAATCTACATTTTAAATAAATTGAAGGCTCTCAAGATCTAATACAGAGAGGAATTGGACAATGACTCTCTGTCCCATTTTCATACTTCAAAAATATGTTCATATTCATATCTTTTTAATTGTGCTACTAACTCAGAGTGCTTTAGGATTCTGTCATATAGCTGTTCTGTTCTTCCCCGTCTTGCTGTTTCTAACACTGCTTCTATTTCCATTCTTGTCAAAAGCCTTTTCATAGTCCAAAAATCTGTACACAATGTTTTGTAATATTTGGCAGACTTATCTGAAACCTAATTCACTGCCTTCTTGTGATTCATGGGTCATAAATTATTTCGTATGTAATGTACCCCAAAGGGTAAAAAATTCTTTGTATTAAATTTCAACCAGATACTTTAAGGGAGAGAAAAAAAAAATAAAAAGGGAAAAGAATATTTTTGAGAGAGTCTGCAAAGATCTGACCTCAATATATTGTCTAGTGTGTTGTCTTCCACAAATGGCATCTCAGTATCCTTTAGTAAATATGAGATTTCAACATGCTACAAGCAAAAACACTCTGCTGTAGTGTGGGCTTGCTATGGACAACTTTAAAGGAAAGGAGGAATACAAAATGTGAAGCACTGGATCAGACGGGTGATGCATTAAATCAGTCCTGTCTCCAGTGATTGTTAAACTGAAAGGGTCTGCATGAAAACAATTCAAAAAACAAGAAAACCACCCAATCCTGACTTGTTGCATGCAGCCAAATATATTATTGTGACTGACCCCAGTAACAATGAGCTTGTGCCTCAGTGAGCGAGTTTCAATAATCAAAGGAAATAATTAACAAAACAATAAAGATCATTATAACTTCCTTTATGTAAATGACTTCCAAATGTAAATAGATCAAAGCTCAAGCTAAAATTAAGCAATTCCCCTAGTCCTCCTACAATACTAGAAAGGAACAAACATATATGGCTTGTTTACAGCTATAAGGATTATCAACGAAATATTAGTTTGTTGTTTTATTAGAAAAATAGAAATCTAAACAATTTTCAAAGTGCTTTTCACATATTCCTTGTATCTGCAACCCCATTTATTTTGATGGGACTATTTCCAAAGATACAGGCTACCTATACATGTAAACCTCTGTTCTTGACCTTGTTTGTTTTTTTTTTAGGATGTCCAGAGAACAAATTTTACTTTTTTTTTTTTTTTTTTTTTTTTTTTTTTTTTTTTTTTTTTTTAATGAATGGGCTCTTTGAAGCAGAAGTATTCTTACATGAAATCAGGTGCACACAAATCCTGTAGATGTCAAGGACAAAACATTTTATTTTGTATAGAATTTATCTTTTGGTTCGCTAAAGTCAAAACACTTCTGTTCATCAGAACTTTTATAAAGGACTGTTTCATAATATGAATCCATTTGGATTATCTGACCAAAGATAAGACTTCAATGGACTTACTATATCATTCACCACTGTACCAGTGCCACAAAAGGGAATTACAATTAATTGGATTATGTTGGTCTCCACCCGCTGATTGTAGAAGAGAAAGTCTAAAACTGTAACTATTTCAAACGGACCATATCTCTCATCAACCATGGGATTTGGGCTTTAATTTACCAATAAAGCTTAATTTCTTCTCTATATTCTCTTCTGGTTAGGAAGAGGTCATTTAAACACTTTATTCAAGTTTTTCAAAAAGAAAGGACACTTTTGTTAAATACTTTCAAAGTAGCACTGTAATACTTGCACCTTTCCTTTAAGAATTACTTATTTTTTTTCTATGAGCAATAAAGAGAGTTGCCTTGAAAAACCCAAAAGAAAGATCCAGGACTGCATTTGGGTAATAAGAATAATTTAGGCTTCACTTCTCCTAGTTCATGAAAATTTGGCTGAGATTGTTACCTAAGACAACAATTTTTTATCAGTTATACAGTGAACAGAGAAGATCACTTCACCTCATGGACAGACATGAGGTACTGAGAGTTGTCCATAGCAAAGCACCATGTTAGATGTAGGTTTGTCTGTAAGGAAAGTTACACCAGGAAAGGCAAAGGTATGAATATAAATCTGATAAAATTTGATATAAATTTAAATTATAAATTATATTAGCTTGGAAATAGTCATGTTTTGCAGTGCAGGTAACTTCAACTATGTTGATTAATGTAACTGACATGCTAAAATCCAAAAAAATGCCATTCTTATTTTATATGTCTATAGGTCTGTACATATATATATATATTTATGTATGTATGTATGGACATATATAAATTTGCTTATATATTATATTTTTGCTGATAGCTTTGCCTCAAAGCCATTAGCATTTTTCTTCACTACCCTTACTGGAAGGTTATTTCAGTGCCTAATTCCTTTAATATGCCAGACTAAATTATTCAACTTTATATACTTTAAAAATAATTATTAATATCAGTAATGCTCGCTTTGATTTTTTTTTTAAATTTTTTGTCAAACTTTTGCGTTCAGTTTAAGGCATAAAAAGTCCTCAGTCAACTTACTTCAAAACCATGTTGCTTAATTCACATTTGCATTACTTTTTGCTAATATCTGAAGCTCTAATTCCATTCCCTGGATATTAGCTGGGACTAGCTATGCTGTTAAAGATAGGAATGCTTCTAAGTGCTTACTGAATCAGGGCATATGAGATGATAATTGTATGTGTTTAAAACAAAACTTTAAACAGGAGGGGATTATATAAGTTGCTAAAACAAATATATCTTCAAGTGCACTGAAGGACTTTCAAATGTTAACGAAATGTCCTTTGATAATAATAGTGCTAATAATAACATGAATTTTTCAAATATTTTTATGGGTTTTGAGAATCACATGTTACCCTGAATATGGAAGGTCCTCGGTAAATGCACTTTTTTCATATAAACTCATCATCTTCAGGGTTCCATCATCCACTCTGAAGTCACACCAGTGGATCCCCTCCTGATCCAGGCATGGGTTATCCTGCACATTTCAGCTTCTTTTGTGCAGAGCTGGCTTACAAACATTATCATTTTTGGGACAGAAAAAATAACTTCCATTGGAATAGGATGCCTTTGCAGGTGTGGAAACCCAAAGCTTCTGATCAAATCTGTGTTCATGGAATCCATGGAATCACACGATCAGTGGGATACAGGTTTCTGTACACAGCAACATTTGAGGCCTTGCCCAGGCCATTTTGACCAAAAGGCTGGAATTTTGCGGCCAGTCTGGCCTTAAAATAATACCTCCACCCACCCTGCCACATGCAATTCCACGTGCCATTCCCTACCTTCTCCCACTGAGCCTCAGGAGAGGCGTGAACGCCCCGGTGCACACGTGAACACGCCTGGCAGTGCCTGTGGCTCCTCCTTGGCAGGGAAGGGGTGCGATGAAATTCGGGTGACTCACGTCACGATGTTTTGATGTTTTGATGTTTTCCCTTTCCCACACAGCCTCACGTGTAAGGAGGAGATGGTGGCATCTCTTCCATCCACCAGGTCCTTGTTCACCTCACACCTCTCCCTCCACCTCACGTGCACATCTGCACTTGCATTTTCATTTTCTCTCTGATGGAACCCTTGCCATGTTGCCAGGTTGGTTTGTGCCTCCCTTTCTTTTTCCCAGGGTTTATCTGGATGAGTATCCTAATTGTAATTCTTCCAATTCCTCTCATCCCGCCTCAACTTACAGGCATATATTACAGGACGGCGAGGGTATGCTTCAAAACAATTTCAGAACTTTATAGTACATGGATTTTTTTCTTGTTCTACAAATTAGTCTTGTGAATGGACTTGTAATAACAAGAGGATTTCGACATAAAATAAGAGATTTTCATGTCTTTGGTTCCTTGAGACGCATTCAGGTCCCTCCCGTGAGAAATATATTAAAATATTGATTAGATTAGAGCAACATTTCAAATAAATGGAGATTTATACTTCCTTTTGGAGACAGAATCTTATAAAAAAGTTTCAAGGCATCACACAACAAAGCAGTTGACAAGAAAGATAGCATCTGCTTTCCTGGCTATTCAAGCTGAAGTTTTTCATTCTAAATGCAGGCAATGTTTCCAAAGTTAACATAATTAACTCACGACAATCCTGAAACATCATAATATAAGATACAGATGGAAATTCAAAGCTTTAAAAATGTCATATAACTGCAAGAGGATTACCATTTTTTAACAGCATGAATCTGAATACTAATTAAAACAGGTGGTTTTATTTCAAACACTTTAGCCCACTGTGGCATTACTGGGAGGGTTGTTTATGTATTAATCTATTAGGAAGGATATATTGCTTGAAAATTGCGATATGCCATAATAACAAATTTAAGAGATAAAGGAATGACACTCTGTCCTGCTTCCTGAAACAATAAAAATACCAATAGTTCAATTAGTTAGTAATTTCCGTGTGACTATTTGACAGATTCTACTAATTGTTAAGCTCCCACTAACTATTGCTTTACATAATTAATTATATTCAAACGTGAGCAACAAAGACATGTGGGCCAGTTGCCCTTTTGACAATGTTTTTCGCAAACTGATTTGCTTACCAAAAATATTTTTAGAAAGGAAAAGATACTAATCCGAAGTGGAAATACACATCAAAAAAACGTTGAAACAGCTCTGCATTTTACCATGGTTATGAGAAAAAAATTTGGATTGTTTAACATATCATTTATGCCGCATGCATAATAGCTGAAGTCTTCTAGCAGAGATCTTTCGTATTAATTTAGCATTGCATAAAATTCATAGTAACAGGTCCAAGGGTCAAGCATCATTCATCATTAGTTGAAGTGACATTTGCAACCCTTCATATAGCAGCTGCTTGAAAGGGGAAAAAAGGTATTCTTTGGGAGAATGGGGGGTAGCACACAATCCCCGCTCTATCCGCGGAAGGGAAAACAAGGTGCCACTATGTCAGCGTGGTAATGTGCTTAAATTTGGTGATGTCATTCTTCCCTAACCCCCACGAGTCACAAGGCACAAGGCAGCTGCATTCCTGAACTTCGGAGTTCGGGTGGAGATAAGTAATAACTAGATGTAAATGAATTACATTACTGTGGTTGTGAACATAGCTCTGTGCATCTAAATTATGATTTATATCAGGATCCTATCTTGTTTTTGAGGGTTTTCTACTTGTTAACAAGGCAGCCCTTGTTCTCATGGCATCCTCCAGGCATAATAGTTTCTGGGAAGCCAAATAAGATCACTTTTGAAACTGCAAGACAGCATTCCAAGACTTTGCAGCAGAACACATTGGCCAAATTAGGACTTCTGAAGACTGTTAACTAACAAATAAAATCTTTTTTTTTCTTTCTTTCTTTCTTTGTGGCATGTCTTCACTACTATAAAACATTAAGATCAGAACCGAAAATGTGAGCAATTAAAATGAAAATGTAATCATCTGCAAGAAAAGATAAATTTGTATTAAATGGCTAATACTTCACAGTCCTTTTGATATTACAAGTACTTTTTAAGAAAATATATATTTTATGTCACAGTAATTTTTATTATGTGAAACATGTGATCTCTTTGGAATTATGCACATTTCTAAACCACAGTCATTAAAACAGCATGCGACACAAAGTAGTTTGATTTTGGAGCTTTGTTAATATTTGGTGATTTTCCTCAACTTTATACCTGAAATATATTTAATTTATTCATTTCACTAATTATCCACTAGTATTTAAAGCACTGGGATGAATACCAACCCAGACTACTGCTTCTTCCTTAACAAGTTTAATGATTTTTACAAGGGAAACCAATGTTTTTTAAAGAGTCACTTAGAAGCACATGAAAAATGTTCAAGGACATTGCTTATTACACACTGCAATTCTATGAGCAGCTATAAATTAAACTCCCAGTCAAAACACTTCTACCACCAGTGAGAATTCACTTTTCTGTTCTCTCCACAAGCATTAGGGAGGAGAGGGTGCACTGCTCTGGAGTCAAAATAAGGTGCAAAATAAGGATTTAATGGCAACATTTCCTTATAGCCAATATCAGCACGGGCCCTTCACATTGCACAGCAGCTTTGAGCCTCAGACCGAGTCCCAAAATGGTTTTGCAGACCAGGTTGTCCATATAATATGTTATTTAAAATATAAGGTGGTGAAAAATACATCCCTGAATCAGACCAAGAAGCATTTTCACATAGTACCAGTGCTGCCAGCCCATCACTCCCATGTCCTCTCCCTTTCCCCTGGGTTTTAATCACCGTGCAGCCACTGAACACGTATGTAAAGATGTTATAGTTACCAGCCAGGCAGAATGGCTGTAAAAGGAATAGAACAGCAGAGGCAAGATGACTGGCAGATAGGGTTGCCACATCCCCCTTAAAGAGACTGCTCCTTTTCCACACCTTATGTCTCTTGTACCATAAAAATATGCATAGATGTATGTGGGAGCATCATAGCAGATTTCTTGGGATGCGTGCCATGCATCTGAGCTCCGAAGCTGGCTCAACGTTGTCACCATTAAGTCTCAGTGTACACAGCAACACTTCAATCTAATTTCAATTAGGGAAAAGTTACACAGAAACTTCTTTGAGAGTACACATGACCCTACACATAAATACCAATTAAATTCAGTATCATCAGTGTCTTTGCAGCGAACATTGATATCACCAGCGAGAGGAAGGAATTTAAAATGAGGCAAGGCTTGGTGACATTACCTCCATCTACAAGCTCTGCCTGTGTTAACTAGTACGTCAACGATTAGTAAAACAGTGGGATTCATCTGTGAAGAAATGGGGTGAAAAGTAGAAATGACATGAAATTTTCATTGCAGGCAGCTCTTATGTGACATAAGGTAGAATACTGCATTGCTATGCAACAAAATGCTACCTGGTAAATGAGTAAAGCTTAATCTGCTGAGAAGTTACAGACACCAGAAGTGTTGGCAGTTGCAGCTGAGATAGCAGGAGAACTAACTAAACTAACTAAAACTACTTCTCATACCAAGGATATACAATCTCAAACCAGTTGTTTACATGGTTAACTATCCCTGTGTCTTGAACACAGACAAATCTGTAGGAAAAGGGACTTTCAGTGTCCTTAAGTAAGATTAGTGAGGTTATGCCTGTTTATATGTGGGTACTCAGGATACACAGGCGCTGCATTTAGACTTGAGCCATTTCCTTTTGTTTCCTCATCTTTTATTTAGAAACAATGGGACAAAAAGTGTGGCAAGTTAGGACTTTACTTCTTGACAACCACTTTTCCATTCCAAAGCTAGGAGACTTCCCTAACATGCAGATTACTTGAGGGAGATAAAAATGTGCCCTTTAAGCCCTTTCCACAAAGACGGCACCTCCAAAACCTGCAAGACCAGGAGGAAAACTCATCCTGAAAGTATTTAGGCTCCTTGCACACCATCGCTCATGGGTGACTGGGGAGATTTTACAGTCTTTCAAATCTTCTTTCAATCACAAGATGCCTTAAATGGACAGAAGGTCTTAAAATGTGCTCTCCATCTCCCCAGTTGAGAAAGATACATTGAAGGGGGAGGGAGGGGGATTCAGGCCACAACACAAAAAGCATTAATGCAAAGAACAGTGGGGTCTCTCCCTAATTTGACTTTCTCTACAGGTGGTCTGCAGCTGCATCCAAACAGGTTACACTACCGCCTTCCCATGGGCATTACAACAAAGTAGGATCTGTATTCACAAGAATACATTTGCTGGCATGGGCTGATTCAGGTCTAAAAATAAGAAAAAAGCATTTTTTCAGTATAGCCTGAGGTAACTCTCCGCTCCAGCAGAAGACAGTAGCACTCTTGTTTCGCTGGCTGTGCGTGATGATAAAGGATATCAGAAACCTACTTCATGTGACTCACTGAGGTCCACAGCCAGATTCCAATTGATTCATTTTATTTGTATTCCTTTGCTCTCCATCGACCACACAACAGGCTAGACCAAATCAATAAGCAATATTCTGTTTTCTATTGACTTGGGGAGTAACTCTCACTGGGCCCTGCGACTGCTGTATCTGATTTTATAGTTCTGTATATCATCATGGAAACGGCGGGGCTCAGAGACCACTGGAGGCAGGCAGAAATGGGAAGAAATTGCAAAGGCAAGGTGAGATATTGGCTTTTAAACTACTGCACCAGCCAGAGAAGAGGTCTGTGCTGTGGGTGCAGAGGGTATTTCACCTTCTGCCTAGGGAGTTCTAAAGTGCAAACGTGCCTTTGACAGTGTGCAAAAACGACGTAGGGATGAGATGAACATGCAACTGTTGTGCCACGCTTCCAGCCCTAGGACAAGGCTGCCAGGTGGTGCCAGCAGCAGCTACATCCTGGTTGGGTTTACAGAGACAGAACTGTAACCCATTGGTTTGGCACTGCCAAAATCCCTGCTGCTGACACCAGCACGAGCACTGGGACCTGTGTAAGTGGGAAATGGCCTTGGTAGGGTTTTCTTAAATAGACAGTTCATGTCTGCTTGCATGGATTCCTGTACAATTCAGATAAAACATTCTGTCCCAGAAGTTTTTAAAGATTTTTCTCCTGTTTTGTCTTTCATTCCCTACTTGCTCACAGTACCCTGGGAGAGATATCTGCTTCTGAGGAGCCTCCCAAGAACACATCTTTGCATTCTTCAATTTTTATTTTATATATATTTTTAAGGCTTCCTCTTCTTGCAAGTAGTGGATAAGTGGAAACAAAAGAGCTTTTGCCCAAAACTGTCCCACACCTCTTCTTCCCCATGATCTTTTACTCAATGTAAGAGCAGGACAGCTCTCATTGCTGCTGCAAAAAGACAACTGACTGTATTGTAATATCTCTTTTCCCTTAAAACTTTCCTTCTGCCCCAGGTCTCAGATTCCTTCAGCTGCTGTACTGAAGCAGAGAGCTGGCTTTTGAGTGTCTCCCATAATCTTTGCTTTTCTACATGAGACAGAAAAAGCAGGCTGGGTACTGGGGGGGGGGGGGTGGTGTGTATGCAAGGGGTGGCAGAACACGGCCCAGTGTGTTCTTCCTATCAAATACACTTGACAAACTTTAATGAAAAGTCTTCTCTACTTCCTACTAACAGATGTTTCCAATTTTTTCTCTCTCAGCACTTTAAACCACCATCTTTAGTTTTCATGTCTAAGAGACATTATTATAGGATACATCATAATGATATACTGTACATTCATATACAGTATCCCATACAATGACTAGTTGATTTATAATTCAGATCCAATAAAGGGAAAAAATTGATTTAACTGATGACTAGTGAAATACTAAATGCATTACAATGTTTGAAAAGAACATCCTTTTCTTGCAATGCGAGTGACATAATAAAATTAAATATGGATATAAGATAATGCCCATTATTATTAGGCAAGTGGAATCAAAGGGAAGAAAAGGAAGAAAAGCGATCTCTATGGATCAAGGAATGCCTAAACTACTTCTTCAAATGTACAAAAGCGTGAAGACAAATGGAAAGATTTCGCAAATAAAGTAAATTTAAATAATCTTGAATTACGGTATAAAGTTGCTTTTCCATTTACTGGTCTTTGTCCATCAGGACTTGCAGCAGCACTGTCACATTTGGGTACCATATTGGGGGCAAATGTGAATTCCAGGGGTCATTAACCTTTGGGTTTCTAAGCCCTGGGATGTTTGTTTCCCTAAACCCCTGTAGCAGCACAAAGCCACGATTTAGCCCCACATCCAAGAAACTCTTACCCTTGCCCTACATCTCACCCCTTCACCCTGCAATGCCCCAGTCAAGGCTCATCCCCATTTCTCACCCCATCCCAGAATACTCACACAATCAACACCGAGGCGATGCAGCTACTAATTTCCATGTCTCATTCCAGAAGCTTTACGACTGCTCCCCTTTTCCCTGTGCAGCTGTGTGGGCAAGGAGCCTGGCCAGGGGTGGTGGGGAGAGCATCAGCAAGTAGGGAGCACAAAGCCAAGGTACCAGCGAGCTGCCCCAGCCTTTGGAAGAGCTCCTCAACATATTGAACATTTCCAGGTCAGAAATCGAGGCCAGGCACCCCAGAAGTAGTTGGGATTTTAACTTCCTTTGAGCATCTGCTGGAAGTCAGTCACTCCAGCATTTGCACATATCTTTGTTCTTCCAGATGGGTAAATTGCTTCTAATACAAAATAACTCCGAAAGCGGCTGTGATTGCTCATACAGACTTAGATTGATGGTCAATTTTTTATAATCCTAGTGCAGTAGTTTTTTCCCTGTAGGAATATGTGTATTCTGCTTCTGGAGAAGCAGTGGCAGGCAGCAATCGCTGCTGGAGCCAATGGAGTTTATTTTATTGAAAGAATCATACAGTCGTTATAACCAAAATAACACCCAAGTACTGGCACTAAGCTACACCTCATTTCACTGTTACATCAGAAACATTTTTTTAAAAAAAAATACTTATAGGAATTTCAGATGCCATACAGAAAAGTTATTGTACCCAAAAACCTTTCCGGGGTTTTAACCTATATTATGGAATTCAACAAAACAGTATTAACCAGCTCAGAGAAATGCACCATTAGAGTCTGGGGGTCAGCTAATTTGTGCTTAAACACCTCCATTTGCATGTGCAAAAGTGGATAATTATGCTCCTAGTTGCCCATTCATGTGTACAGATGGGTGCACCCACACATTTTTGTGGGATAATTTTTGGAAGCCTATAGAAAATATGGTCTTTAAAGATTTTAATAAGGTTGGCAAAATATACTCTTTCTGCATAAAATTATGTAGTTCCCAAGTCTAAAATTACTTTGATTTAAAAATGAAAATTGGCAAGGGATTAATCCATAATATGGTCTAATTACTTTTTTCTTAAAAATTAAATGGTCAAGATCTTAACTCAGAATAGTGGTTACTGTTCATGAACTGAAACTAAGAAACAGAACTGAATAAGGGATTTTATTAGGTGTTTAAATATGTATTTAGCTAATAGAATCCTCTTACCTTTGGCTGAATAACAGGTATAATAATTCTGAAAGCATATTGAATTTATACATCTGAAGCATAAAGCCCTACTAATTATATTTTTATGAGTTTGAAATGCAAACTGGCCAAAGCTTGGAAATAAAAACTAGATCTGACTTGGTGTCATTAACTTGCAAAAATACATACATTCATGAACACAGGCAACAAATAAAGGGAGAGAAATAGAGACAGGCACAGAGGATGTTGAAAACAGACCATTAGCACATATTTTGGCCCTTGCTGATGCAATTGTTAGCTTTTATTTAACCTTTTCATTGTTTAAAATGCTGAAAGTTTAATTTTTATTTGTCAAAGTGGACAGCTATATTCAAAGGGTATTTGCCAGCCTGCAATGTATAGGGCTTGCGGAGCACTGCTCGATAAACAAATCAGGTTTTCAGTGAGGACTGAATTTTCCCTGTCATGTTCAGCAACAAAAAAAAACAATATTAAAGCAAGGATACTTTTTCATGCTCTCTGCTATTTTATTATTTCTTTGTTTGCAGGGGTTACTTCTACAAGTAAGTAAATATCCCAGCGAATTTCTCTTTGTCCTTCATCAATCAGAACCGGTCAATTATCAGACTAGTGCAACTAGATCAAAACTCCAGGCTGTGTAGTCATATTACCACTCATATTATTACTAAAAGCGCATCTATATTCCAAACTGGGATACCATAACCCCTTTGTCATTTTCCAATAAAAAAGACCATACCAAATAGGCAGAGCACACCGTAATTAGCAGCTGGCAGAGAAAGCTGTAAATCTGTATGAGTTCTGAACGATTTGCTTACATTGTTGCTTTGTTGACAAATGATGCTGTACATGTTAATGTTCCTGAAATGTCCCCATTGCACCTGACGTGCCAATAAATGCCAGCCAGCTGTATGAATTATGGAAATAAGATTTTTGTTTATGAAGGTATCCCAGACATTTATTTTACTGCATGCCTCTTGACAGATTTAATGTCTGGAGTTACATTGAGAAGATATTTGCTACCTGACATAATGGATAATGGAAACTTTAAAGGCTTTTTTTAATGATGAGACTAATATATATTTTTTTAATTTTACCTTGTGGCTACACATTTACTCTCGATATAAAGCTTGCATATTTTAAATGAAATGATACTAAATTGTTCCTAATGTACCATGAGTTGGATGAAGCCAGCGCTGCAGCGTATGAGAAAACAGAGGAAAAGTAGCTCTGAGAGCTACTAAAACAAGAGCACTACAGGCAAGTTTCCCTATTTCTCTGAGTTTATTTTACCTCCTGTGCACATTCACTAGTATATCATTAGTGCACAAAGGTAGCAGTTAAATCTCAGGCATTTCAAAGTATGATAAAAATCTTTTAACAGATGTATTTATAGCAGACTCCATAAAACATTCATTTAATATGCTAAGGCAAGGCACAGAGAACATAGAAATTTGTACAGCTACTGCCTATATTTAACTGTATTTAACTGGAATCAGAACCAAAAAATCTGTTCCTAAACTCTGAATATTTAAAAACAAGGTGTATGTTCTTAAGTAAGACACACAAAAAAATTCCTATGAGTATGGGAAGTCATGAAAACTTTTATTCCAACCCTGCTTTTAGAAAGCATCCTTATTCTAGCCAGGGGAAAAAAAAAATCATCCCAGTTTCCCCTCTCTGAAACAAACTCTGGTCAGACTTTTCTAGGGACAGGTTTGCAGGTTACTCTGAGTTTGCCCCAGAGCTAGTTCTGTTGTGGAAAGGCCCTGAAACTCTCCCAGCAATGGGGTGAGCAGCAGGTGCTGGCTCCTGGGATTCCCAGCCCCATATTTTCCCTGCCCTGTGAGTTAGGGAACCTGATTCCTGCTCCAAAGTGGAAAAATTTCGCCTGGCAGAGGAGCCTGTACTACGCAAGCTCTTCAATTCTTCCTCTATTAGCACATGTTAGTGTATTGTCAAGAGGAACAATAGCAACCCCACAAACTATTTATTCCATCAAGAACAATTTATTGTCTTTTGTAAGTTCGTTTCCAGCTTCTGAAGCTCAAGAGAGAAAAAAATCTGCTGGTTCTTTAAAACTTCAGATGTTAGGGACTATTTGTAGTCATCATATAAATGGGGGTGGTAACCAAATTAACCAAATTCATTTTGTAACCACAAATCATTCCTATTAAAATACTCCCTTCTCACCCCACCTCAAAAGAAGAATAAGAAGAATAAGAAAAAAAGGAGTCCAGATGGTTAAAATTATTTTTAAGCAAATATTTAGTGGTTACAGTTGAATTCTTCTGGCACACATTCTCCACTACAAAAATGACACCCCACATTCACTGTGTTAACCATTTTCCAATGTGCCAGCCAAATGAATGCCTCAGAGAACACACACACACACACGTTATGGAAGCATTATCAGAAATGCTATAGTTAAGGTTCCTTTGCAATTTGGGCAGAGAGGGAGGCTATTTTACACTGCGTGGTAGAATTTCGTCTCCAGGTATGACAGGCAGCTCCTCAACAGAGAGCTGAGTTTTCTACAGAAATCCCCCTCTTGAAGCACAACTGGCTTTCAGCATATTCCTTTATTGCAAAATGTCACTGGAAATTCTGTTTGGGAAGTGGGGGGGAAAGGCTTGCAACTCTATATTCACAGCAACTGCCGTCTCCATATTCTGAACAGTTTAGGAATGTTTCACTAAAAGACAAAAAAAAAAAAAAAAAGCCTTCTTTTATTTGCCATACCCTAATTTTAGCCCGTGTGAGAAGAAGCCCAAGGATCTCCCTTTGTTGCCGCGACAGTCGCTTTAATTCTCCCATGTTTTTCCTCGGGCTCATTCACACACTGACCCACACTGCTTGGAGCACACTGAGGGTGTATCCCCGCCTTTCCAAGAGATTTTTACAGCCACCACCTCTGCACACACACACCTCTCTGTGCTCCCAGTGCCCAGCCTGGAGCAGACTGGTGGGAGGCTGATGGGTGGAAGCAGGAGCACTGGCACCGGCGCGGTGCTGGCTGCGGTGATGGACGGCCGGGGAAGGTGTCCCCCCGTGCAGCTCCTGCAAACTGGTTGCTCCAGTCTGGCATCCCAGGAGGCTTGCCAGATGGAGAAACCTTCTCCGCAGCAGAGCTGCAAGCTGTGCTTCTCGGGAAACTCGAGGCTGTAACCCTTTCCCTCTTCCTCCACATACCCTGTTGCTTCCAGACTTTCGATGCCTACACATAAACAACCGAGACGAAATCGTCGTTTCTCAGAGACACACAAACTTAACTCGCTTCTAATCCTTTTTCCAGCAAATTAACCCCAGATAACTTAACACTGTATATATAGCTTTGGGAATAGAAGCTAATTCATTCTAGGTCAGAGCTAAAACTGTGCATGTGATCCGCATGAAATGGATGAGTGTATTGTGGATGCTCACATATTTTTTAAGCAGAAGAGAAGTTTGTTGTGGAGTGCTTGGATATCATATTTGCATGGGCTGACTAAGGAATTGTTTCGGGCAAAAAATTAAGGTTTGTTATCTAGTGATCCTCTTCACCTTTAGATGATGAGACCCTGCCAGTAAAAACTCTGATGGAAGCAGCAGCGTAACGTTAACAACGGTTTATTTTGGTAGAGGTTAAGGTCTGAATTATATATATTTTTTTAGAAGAAAAGAAATACACATCTCTGTCTCTGTGTATGTGCATATGCACACCTGTTTTACATTGGTGTAACTCCTCTGATCTCAGTGTTTTACATCAGGATACTGAAAGGTAAATCTGACCCATACCATAAAGCTTCTAAAGGTCTAGCTCTCATTATTTTTGTTCCAAAAGCCTATATTTTGCTCAGTGGAAGATTAAAACTAATGTATAGCAGAAGAGCAATGTAAGGAATCCCAGGCTAAGTCTCCATCCTCCTCTGAGTACCTGCACAGTGGGGTAGTGCAGGAACTCGGGCTCCACTATCCATTTTCTCTTTCACGTGCATGGAATTCATTGAAAATAGTGGAAAGGAAATTGCACCAGTCTCACAGGTCTCTAACAAGAGATCACTGTGTGAAGAATGTGACTTGTCAAGAGCTACTTTCTTCGTATTGTTTCATCAGAAAAACATACCATAAAGAATAGCTGATATCTAAAAGCTTTGCATTCCTCTTCCAGTACTAAATCAAACCAGATATTGGTAAAAGGTGCAATTTCACTGGAAATATACCAAAAGGTGATAATATTCCTATTGACTGAGACCAGTGGATAGCATAAAACACTCCTTTTCTAGTACCTTATTCCATGAATATTTGTATTTTCCCTCCACAGTTCATTGTTTAAGTAGTCTGTTTACAACGAAAAAAATAAGCACAAAAATATCAAATAAACAAAGAGATTGGATTTAATGAAAGGCTAAATTTACTTACTTTGGGGGAGCAATTACTCTTAAACATTCCTATTCTTTCCTCATACAGATAAAAGTTCACTACCAAGGAAGAGTATCTCAACCAAGCACAGATAATTTGTATTTGTGAAGGAATAAAACAATATATGTATTCTTCAAAGTTTCACACGTGTTCCTGCAGAAAAGAGGAGTAGGAATCACAGCAGAACATGCTACTATCAAACACTCCCTGAAATGGCAATGGGGAATGGAAGGAGAGGTGGCCACCACGGCCAGGCTTCTGTCAAGTTGTATTTTCTGAAGGAAAAGCAAACCCCAGGAAGGTTCCTCTGTGCAAGGAGGGTTTGCAGGGCACTGCTCTGCCAGGGGCTGGTTGTACAAAGCGTTACCTGTCTCACTCTCTGTTACTTATGCCTTGTGCTGAAGAGTGGCACGTTGATTAATTACTACTCTAAAGTGCTTATAAAGCATCAGTCCAAGGCAGGTTTACTAGGTTGGGGCCTCCTGTGATTTATTGACTAAAGGAGAAAAGCAAAGGCCATTTGTGAAGGAGCATTTTCTTCTGGATGAAGGACAAAAAAAAAAAAAAAAAAAAGCAATTTAAATTACTCATCCTCTGTTCCCCCCAAATTAGTGTCTGACCCTGCAGAGCAAAGCCAAAGACTCTCTTCCTCTGAAATTTATGCAAAAAGATAAAGAGCAGCAGAGTTTTACTCCACTTCTCTTTAAAGCACACCCTACAAATGGCAAGAAAAGAAACAGCCCGAATCCACTGGCAAGAAAAGTCTGAAATGTTTTCTTTTGCTGATATAGGAAGCTGATCAGAGAACTTAAAAATAATTAGAGAAGAAATTCTCTAATACTTTTTGGTTTTTCAAGACTGTTGCTGGAAAGGAAGAGGAGAAAGCAAAGCACAGGCATAGTCACGCACACAGAAGGCATATCCACAGGAAGGATTCATTTGTTTCTGGTTTGTCTCTGCTGCTACTTTGCCTTGCTTTTTTTTTTTTTTTTTTTTTTTTTTTTTTTTTTTTTTTTTTTTTTTTTTTCCCCACCAGTAGAAAACTGGCACTTTGGGTTTACTTTGCTTCACTTACTAAAGCCTTTTAATAGTATATAGTGCAAGAACACGAGAGAAAAAGATTCCCATATGACAGAGATCCTTTGATATTGTTACTTCAACCAAAACTTTGAAATACAGTAGCTGGTTTTGTGTGTTGCATATGACAATTTTTCCCCGAGTCTCAGAAACTTTGATTTACTTAACTGCTGCCGCTGATGTGACTCACAGAAAAGAAAGTATGAAAAGACAGAGAGGAATGGCTCATGTGTTAGTCTATTTGATGGCACAGGATCATGTGGGAAAATAATCAGTGCAGTCTGTAAAAAGAGTCTACAAAAAATATTGGTAGCAAAGAAAAAGAAAGAAGAAAATGTCAAATGCTTTCAAATAATTTTATCACTGTTTCAATACAATACTGTGCAGATTTTCTATTACAATTTATTTCTGTAGTAGCTAAAGTTGCACTAAGCAGGGGAGTAAGTAAACACACAACCTACATCTCAGTAGAGTTTTAAAGTGTGAGAGCACCAAAGATACCTTTGGAAATTACAAGTGGGGTTGTTAATTCTATTAGAAGAAATGAAGATTTCTCCTGGAGAGCAAAAAGGTGATTTGGGGGTACCCACCCCACTCCACCACTGGCAGTCTGTGCAGTCCCAACTGCTCCCAACCTCCAAAGATTGCAGGGAGCTCTGGAAGCAGCCTGGAGAAGGGCACCAAGAAGTTGGGACCCAAATTCCCTGCCTGCCAGTGAACTGTCCTGTCCTAAACAGGACCACCTGCAGCCACCATGCACCTAAAATTTAAAGGTGAATATCAGAGAATCATAATGGAACAACAGGATGGGTTTGAAGGGACCTCAAAAATCATCTTGTTCCAATCCCTTGCCAAAGGTAGGGACACTTTCCATCCATCCAGGTTGCTCTAAGCTGGGCTTGAACACTTGCAGGGATGGGCATTTGCAGGTCTAACATGTGCATTGGGAGGCATTGACACCACAAAACTGAAGGAGGGGAGGATTTCCTCCAGAACCTGCTGAGATCACTTGTCCTTTGCTGGCTTGCTCTGCTCAGGGAAAAGGAATTGCCTCTTACACCTCTCTGTGGTGTAGTTTACCTATATGTAAAATGAAGACAGTGCTTGCCCTCAAGGGGTGTAGAGAAGCTTAATTAAGCAGGAGATTCTTAGCCTTAATCAGACTTCTCTCACTTGCTAAGTACACGGGAAATCCTTCCGTTCAGGAACAAACTTGACACCATGACAAATGAATCAGCTTCCTTACCATTTTGCCTTTGGGAATTATTTTCCTGGGGAACAGATATTTATGAAGCAATAAAAAAATAAACCAAAAACCAAAAAACCCAAACCCCCACATTTCTATCATTGCTGATGTTTTTCCTTCATATTAAATGTTTCCTGAAATTGTATTTTATTGGGGATCCTGCCTCTGGGAATTAGGTAAGGACATGTATGACAGAAGATGTGGTAGGTATGTGAGAGCTGTGAGGTGTTTGTGAGGGTATCCCATCCCATCCCATCCCATCCCATCCCATCCCATCCCATCCCATCCATGGATATGATGATTTAGGAGAGGGAGGACCCCAGCACCACCACTGTCAGTCGAGTTGCCTGCCACAAAGAACTAAGAATTGGTCCTGCCAGATGCTGGGCAGCTTTGGTGACATCCAGAGCCCTCTGTGAATGAACTTTAACACAGTTTGAGAAGCTCAGGAGCATTAAGTTGGCATCCAAAAGGACAGAGGATCACATCTGTTTTAAAGCCAGTGGGTTATTTCTAAATAAAGACACCAAAGTCAGGCATTTAAAAAAAAAAGTCAAATCTCAGTGATTTCACTGAAATATTATCTATTTGTGGCATAAATAGATGAGGAGCCAAATAATTTTGAAGGATCTAAATTCCACCTTCCCTCTCCCACTCACAGAATCTGCTTTAAAGCAAAAATACCAAATTAATATGAGAATGATAGTTCTCACGGTATCCCCTGCCAGCCTAAGAAGGTACAGAGAATATCCTGAGAAACTCTGTTCTTAGGAAAAATTAATTCCAGTTTTGAAAGCTATTAAAGGTTCACAAAATTAAGAGAAATATCCAAGGTTTTGGTATCTGACTAGAAAAAAATTTGAACTCTGGCCCTCTGAGAGTAAATCAACAGTGTGCATGTGAAATATGTTTTTTCCCCTCCCAAGCAAAGCACACCAGTGGACCTGGCAGAGGCGGAAGAGGTTTCAAATATAGCACACTCCTTTTTACCAGTGGGTACTCTTGGACCCAGCTTCTCCTGCTCTGCACCCGCCTGCTGGGAGGAGATCTGAGGCCAGGCCTTGACGTGAGATGGATCTGGGCCAAGTTTATTCATTTTCCAAATCGTGATCTCGGCGATGCCCTCCCATTCCCATTCCTCCTGTCACACCATTCCTCTGGAGTTTTGGCTCTTCCCCAACCTGAGCTCCCCCACCTCTCCTGGGACGCTCCCAGACACGAGCCCTGGCTCCGTGGTGGCTTCCCCAAGGAGACCTGGCTGGCAGGACTGAAACATAAGCTCAGCAGAGGAATGTCCCCACTGTCTTCCTCTCCAGAAGCAGCAGAGCTGGGATTATTTACAAAACCTCCTGGGTACTCCCATGCCCTGCTCAGCTCCTCTTCCTCCCTGGCTCCATGGGGTACCCAATGAGACAGCGCCTTCTTGCTTTCTCACCCCCAAAAATGGATTTCCTACAGCTCCTGATGGAAACCCCCTTACACAGACTCTTTCCAGCTCCAGCCCATATTATTTCCTGCCTGTGCTCCTCCACTACTGTGGTGTCTTTCCCAGTTCCCAAGTAGGGTCTGTTTATTCCTTGGGAATGGGATGGTTAACAGGGAGACAATTCCATTTGACAGTCTCGGGCAGTTTTTTGAGTTTTTTGGGTGGTTTCAGCACGTTGGTGGACAAATTGCTGCTGATGGTGCTCAATGCCTGTTACAAAAGCCCTTGCCCAGCCCGACCCACTAATTTTGACTTGCCGGGCCGTGCGTCACTGTCCCCTGAATTGCACCTACATGAGCCAGAAACTGGGTCACTGAACCAATCTGGGTTAAAAATATCCCAGATATTCTTTAATGAAGTGTCAACAACTATTCTCAGGCTGAGGAGCGACCGGAACACCTCCTAATAATCTTGCATACATATGCAAAAAGTATGCCCTAATCTAAAATGTATTTATAATATAAAATGGAGTTCAACATTTGACCCGAGTGTTTCCCACTCTGTCACAAAGACAAAGGAAATAAAAATGTGTGGCTGCAATTTCCTTGACAGCAAAAAAACCCACAAAAACAAAACCATAACAAACAAGAAACCTCACACATATACGTCTAGGCCAATATATATGATAATGTGAAACAATGAGTTAGATTTTTCATGGCCATGTTGAAACTCATATTGTTACTTCTAAAACTGCAGCCAACAAACGCGATTCTTTCCCTTAATACGAAAAATCTAAATAAATAAATGCATCCTAAAAACTTCCCTGGTTAAAACTTTTACTGAGACTTTTTATAGACTTCGGAAGGGGAAGATTTTGCAGCCAGGGCTCGTAGGAAAAATAACATAATGATGATTAGTATTGGATTCTGTTGTTGTTAGTAGTTTATTATTATTACTATTATTATTATCATTATACTTTCGGTGGTGGTGTCACCATCTGGATTATTATAACCACAGGAGCGACAAGATGCCCTCATCAGATCCATGCCCCATTGTGTCAGGCATTATAAAGCACATTGTGAGAGTGAGGGAAAAGTTTGTGATTGAAACAGTTAATGCAGACAAAAGGTGCAGCGAGAAACGGAGGCACAAAGAGAAGAACTGACACCAGAGCCCACGAAGAGAGACAATATCCAGAGTTATTATCTATTTAAACACAGATTTGTTTGTCGAGACAAATATATATGTATTAATGCATATCACACTATGCAGTTTGAAGAAAGTGTACCAAGATTAACAGAAGAAAAAAGGAAAAAAAAAGAGATTTGGTTATTTGTTTTACATAGGTAAAATATCTTAATCAAAACTGGACTGATTAAAAGTGATGCAGTACAGAGAAAACATGAGATTGAGCATTGCTGGTGACTAACTTCTGTCAAAAGCACTGTTCAAACCACAACCCATTAAAAAAAAGAAATAAAATTCTGAGAATAACTGTTGGTAGGATCTGACCATGATTTGAGCAAACCATGGCACTGTACTTCCTATTGGGATACGGACAGCAAATAATGAAGTTGGTGGTATTCCAGCTGAGGAAGACTCTGGATAAAAGCAGGCAGACAGTGTGCATTTTCTAGAACAGAGAAATTTCTTTCAGCTCTTATAATCAATCATTAAGTTTCTGAGGTCAAAAAGCCTCTCTTGTATTTTACATATTTGATAGTGAGTAAACTATGAAACAAAAATGAATTATTTTTAATATTTTTCATCTACTTTGATTTCGATTTGTGTTTATAATTGTAATAATTCAAATATTTGGCATTAAGTATTTTCTTTTACATTTACCTTGTTAGATGCCTTACAAAGACTGTTTTATTGGTGCGGCTGATATAATTAATTTCTTTAAAAAAAAATAAATTATATTTGTTCCTGTTTAAATAGGCCAGATATTTCAGCCTCATTTACAGATGTGAACATGCCCAAAATATTTCAGCAGCTTAAGCCCTTTTTCCGTGTTGCATTTAAACAGTCAATTTCTGAGAGCTGCTTTTTGTCTCGAAGTTATTTAAAGTCTCATCTTGTCATTAGACTACACTATGAGTAATCTAGAGTTCAGGTTTGCACATAACACTTAATAACTTTAAATTCTAGAACAGAAGAATTCAAAATTAAGCCTTACACTACCTAGAAAAAAAATATTTTTTAATCAATGGAAAATAATTTAGTCCAGAGTGGAACTGGTTTTTTATCTATCAAACAAGTTTTTGCTCTAGTGTTCAGCTCGAATTCATAAAAACAAATAGGCAAAATGACATTTAGCTGCAAGATCACATTTCTCTAAAGATAAACTGTAAGCTCTGCACAGCCATTGCTACCAAACGTTGTTTATCCGAGCTTTAAATTCTACTCCCAAATTTGAATAGACTGCAGAGCTAACAGTGCTTCTGAGGAGCAATATCAAAATATGTGCCTCCTGGGTTTAAAAACCACAAGTTATTTTAGCTTCTGCTAAGAATTGAGGGATTAAAAAAAAAAATAAAAAAAAATAGGTGGAGTACAGTAAGTAAATAAATAAATACATTATCTACCTTCATGACCTTTCTGTTCCTGCAAGCAAACAGCGTCCATCATTTGTAACTTGACTTTCCATAAAAGTAACAGTTCATAAAAATCTGTGAAACTACTACCGGGAACAAACAAATTAAACAATGACAATGTAATAAAATAAAACTGCTGTTCTACTTCTATAGCAGAAGAATTGCTTCTTCGCTGGGATTAATACATCTTGCAGAAAACAATTTTAAATAATGTGTAACATATGGATTCGGCTTTTATTATTCTTCTAAAAGAAGACAATTATATTTATGTGATAAACTGTTCAGTGTTAGTAGCATAATGTTTATATTACTGGCCACTTAAATAGTCTTTGGCATAGTTTTATGAGGAACAGAAGCCTCCAGATCTTTTGAAATCCATCTTACAAAGTAAGTCCTGTCTGTTACTTGGAATGCAATGATTTTACATAGTTTTCTTGCTGGGAAAAAAACCCCTGTACTGTAGGTAATCTCGTTGTTAAACTGCATGCATGATAACTTTCTGATGTTCTAGCTACAATTCCTGTGGCATTTTAGGGCTTTCTAACGAAAAGTGTGACAGCCTTGAGCTGTCAGGAAAAAGGAGAGGAATTTAAAAAAAATATATATAGAAAAATCAGCAACTTTCAATTTTAATTTTTTTTGGAAAGGAACGGTCACGATACACTGTTTTCTGTACTAAACCTTTTTCAAGGTGTTTTTGTTAATCTCCTCGCTCCTAGCAGCTAGTTGCTCTGCTCTCTGATTATGCTGGGAGATTACATTTAAGAAAAGAGTGAGTTTCGGGTAGTTTTCAAGGAGCTGCTTTTGTCCCCATTATGTTCCAGATAATTTTCAAAGAGATTACACAGGAGCCATAGGAGTATTTATCTCGCTATCTCCCCGCGCTCCTGAGTCGAAGCTGCATGCATTTCTAAAGGAAAAAGAAATGAGCTACCAAATAAATATTTTCTGTGGCTGCTGTGTACACCGAATTTTGTTGTAAGCAACGCTGGCAGCAGCCTCTCTGCATTGCTGGGTTTCTGCTGTCCTCTGTGTCAGTCACATAACAAGATCATTTGGAAAAAAAAAATATGCAGGGTGAATAAATATATTTATCATGGTTTATCTTATAAAAAAAGAAAGAGGGAGGAAAAAGAAATAATAACAGCAACAGTTTGAGGCATGTTACTGTCCTCATTTTCCACTCCTGAAGTACCAGTTCGGTGTTTTCAATTCCCCACTTCTCCACTGCTGTAAAAAGTTGGGGTTGTTAACAAAAGATAAAGAGTGTAACCTAATGGAAGTGAAATCTGCATATTCAGTTAATTTGGGATTTATTATCCCAGTAACTAGACTTGCAACTGTTCTAAAACCGTTTTGACTGAAGACTTGAGAACAGTACGAGTGGATGGCTACCCCCACCCCCATCCTTAAAAGAAAACCTGTGCCTGCTGCTTCCAATTTAGTGCAATCATGCCTCTTACTGGCCAATACAAGATGCAGCATTAGCTGTCACATGCAAATGAGTATTCATGGGGACTTTGAAATGTGCAATAAAGAATAAAGACACGCATTCTGTGAATAATTGTTTTCCTTTATAAAACTGGATCCAAAAGGGAGTGCCATTTCACCCAGAGTCTATAGCCTTTCTATGGTTACAATCTGCTGTTGAAGCCAGATATTAGGAATGAAGTGTGGATAAATGGAGGACTCCAGTTTCTCGTGCTGTCAATCTTTCACAGTATTACATTTGCTTAACAAGAAATAATCCAACCCATGTTTGTGGTTCTTGCTATCTTGCTTTCTCTTCCAACCGAGGCTTTGAAATGCATAGGGATTTATAATAAAGTTGTCCACCTTGCATTAGCTTTTTTCATACAAAGCCCAACCTAAATTCTTCATTTTCAACAGCAGAGACAAACAAAATCACACAGCAGTACAAGCTTCACTGCAAACCTGAAGTCTTTGAAAGAGCTCTGATATCACTCGTCAGGATGAGAGAGAAAGAATAAATCTGATTTTTTAGGGCTCATTTACACACAGGGTGAGGAAAAAAACACAAACAAACCCAACAAGCTGTGTGCAGACACAGATTTGTGAACAGTCAAGCTGAGTTCAGACACACACACCTATTCACCAAGCCTGCAGCCAGAATGCCTCTTAGAGAACAGCAATCAACTCATATTGATAGCAAATCATGGCATGATGTGGCCTCATCTGCACAGACAAGCCCCTAAATCCTTAAGAAAGTAGTGGGGAGAAAGTAGGTAGGTGTCTGAATTGCAGCACCTTTGCAGTGAACTGCAGGGTCAGAAGTTGGACTTGATGGTTCTTGTGGGTCCCTTCCTACTCAGGATATTCCATGATCCTACAGTAACTGCAGGAAGCACCCCAGTAAATTCAGACTTGGCCAGGGTGGACCCCTCAGAGGTGCAGAAAACTGGCTAGCCAGCAGGAGGAAGGAAAGCTAAGGATAAATGGTGCCTGTACCATGGGTGGGACTGACCAGTGCAGACCAGCATCGGGGCTCAGCAGAGAGAAAGGACCTCCTCGTCAGGAGCTCAGTGCCTGGGATTATGTTTAATCTGAAAATTAGAGGACTCCAGCTCAGCCATAGCTTCTCAGCAGGCAGGATCTGTCCCAGCAGAGTCCCAGGAGGGTGATCAGAGAGCTGGGAGGCAGTGCATTTTGCTCTTCCTCTCACATGAATGATTCCTTGTTGCCTTGTTTACCATGCACATTTGCTCTTGGAGGGAGATCTCTTGAAACACAGGTACACACATGCAAGCACACCAAAGAAAGGAATCCCTGACATTATAATTTACAATTGACACAATTGCTGTACACAGAGGCATAGAAGTGTGAGGAGGAATTGCTGGGCTGGCTGTCTCAGTACTGGGGGAAGGATTCTCACCTAGAAGGGCTGAGCACAATGACCAAACCCATCCCTCAGCTCCCTGCTGGCTCCTGTGATCCAGTCTGTCAGGAAGACAGCTGGTTCTTTTTAGCTTTTGATCCACATTTTACCTCCTAAAAGCAAAGTGACCCTGGGGCTAGGGCAGAGGTTTGAAACAGGGAGACTTGGTTTGTATCCCTGAATCATCACAAACTTCCCTAGGCATGTTACTCAGCTCCTCATTTTCCTACTTAGCAAACACAGCTAGCAATATTTTGGTATCTCGCAGAGATGTTAGCACAAGCCCTTCAACATACATATCTGCTCATATATTATCTGGATGGAGTCATTTCCAAAACTGACTGCAAAATACTCACAAAATGCACACAGCTCCATGAGGCTTAGTCATGCCAAACACGATGCGTGGCAACCACAGGAATTCAAACCAGGACCTCATTCCCATGTAAAACATACCTGGGGGTCCTCAAGGACTGGGCCCCTTTTACTCTGCAGCCCCAGCACAGAGGAATTTCAATTATTCATGCATCTTTGCCCTGCTGTCTGTGGCACAGGTGGCACTGCACTTGGAGAAACATCACAGGGGAGACCCGCATTTGAAGACCTAATTTCGCTTTGCATTATCCAGAGCCCCAAATCCACATTTCAGAGGGTGACTGCAGCCTTATCCTCTGTCTCTGTACACAGTAGGGACTTGGCAAATGGAGTTTGGTGAAATGGCACGGCACACTACATAGGAGACCGACTATAAATCAGCAGATTTTGGCTCAGCTCCTGGCTCTGTCACTGATTTACCATGGAAACTTGGGCAAATCTTTTACTCTCCCCATCCTTCATTTTCCGTACCCATAATGTAAAGATAATGATGCTGCTTTGCAAGCTCTTTTTGAGATCCTGAGATGTTAAGTGCTAAGTGCATTTTATTAACATTAATAGCACCCAACCGAGAGGATGCTGTACAGCACTAGCCTGGCTGTCCCCAGAAAACAGATTGGTGTGGGGAAAGTGTGCATTTGTTAAGCAGCTTAGACACTGCTCATTCCCATAATACTTCCACAATGCACGAGAACAAGATCTGACCTACTAAAAAAAAAAAAAAAAAAAGGAAAAATAAAACAAAACACCATAAGGAGAAAATTTCTAATGTGACCTGTCATCTTATTTCCAGCACAGGAAAACTTGGGGATTTACTGGAGATTATCAGTGTTGCTGTGTGTGGTTTTTGTAGCCAGCCACAACCCCAGTGCTCACAACTTGTGGTGGAGACCACTTCCATTAGCAAGCATTAATCACCATTTTATACACTCCAGCCCAGCCATCGCTGAGCAGACAGTGAGTAGATGCACTTAGTTATATCCTATCACACTTTATATCTGACTCAATCTTAAAATAAGTTAATTGTACTGAATTATATCCCAGCTCTTGTATTTACAGGACCACAGTGTATTACAATGTATATTCTTTAAATGCTAACAGGCTTCGTTGCTTTACACTTCAATTTTCCATGTTTCTGCTCAAATATGTATCACAACATACACAAGAGAAAGAGCTATGAAAATTTTATTATTAATGCATGTTTTTTTCCTCTGCTGGAGATAGAACTTTGTTGTGCATGTTATAAAATGTTAAATATTAGAATTATTTAAAGTTAATAGCATGCCAAAGAAAATGACTAATAATACATTATACAATTAGATGCCTTTCACATGAGAGAATCCATTAACAAAATAAAATACATTCAAACAGAAGACTTCTGATTTGCAATTTTTAGCAAGGATTGCCCATGTATAAAGCTAAATTATTTATTCTTTTTTTAAAAAATAAAATGCTGGATGCATCAGTTTGCAATTATTTGCATTATGTTTGGATGCTTTATCATGTGGGTCTGATTCAAAAATACGTATCTCTAAAGTTGCTGTAGCATCTTCATATATGCAAAGCATTAAGCACAGAGAAACAAAAGTTTTTTTTCCTCGGATTCAGCTGATGACACCAGAAGCCCTTGGTATTGCTCTTTTAGCTGCTTGGGTGTCTTTTTGTCATCCCCCTTCAGCCCAGATGTCCTCACAGTTTCACAGCTCCACTTTCCCCTCCCAAATGCACCTTGTTTTCTAGAGAGGATCAATTCCATCCCATCCCACCCGTACAGATCTCAAGTCTGGCATTATGCAGCTCCACCTAAATTTATTCAGATGCTGTGTACTGGTTTCCTCTTTATTTGAAACTTGTTATCCCATCTCCTCAGCTGATGTCAACATTATCCTGAGCAAAACACTGAGCAAGCAGCTAACTTTTCTTACAGCAAGGAACAGCTTTTAGCTCTGCAGTGATGTAATCTTCTTGCCATTTTCCTCCTGGATTTTCCTTTTCCATCAATGCCCTGTCTATCTAGAAAGGCACCCGACGCCAGCCAAAGGAAGTTCCTCCAAAAGCAAATAATCTCCTCCTACTTGCATCCATCTCCTCTTCACTGCTGCTATCTACTTAATTAAGTCGTTCTCAATCTTCTGTATCATAAGCACATAATGTTGGTTGATGGCAATGTGTTTTGAAATCCCTGTTTGTTTGCTTTTTAATTATCTGATTACACCGGGAAAAGAAAAAAGAAAAAAAAAAAAAAAAAAAAAAAGAAAAAAAAAAAAAAAAAAAGGAGAAAAAAAGAAAAAAAATAATATAAGAAAAGGAGATCTCTCTGGTGCACTACAAGAAGTACAAATCCAGCAAAGCACTCCATCTTATTCTCTTGCAAGAGATATTTTTCCCCCCCTACTTTCTAACTGTCAATCCAGTCTATAAATCATGGGATTTTAAAAGTGTGATGAAAACAACCATGGCAAATTCTGGCAACATCATTGCAAACCTGCAAAATTCAGGTTAAAGATGCCTTTTGTTATCACCTTTATTTAGCTAGGGAGAGGTGAGGAATGCCATACTTAGATTCTGCTGAGGTTTATGTCAGGATTTTGGCATAACCTAACTCCGGGCTACTGTCACCCCAAAATATCTCCTACCCATATGTGTCCCAGTGTCAGCCCAGGGTGCAAGCCATGGATGAGCCAAGTCTCCCACGTTGTGTCACCTGGTTATAGGGGAAAAACTGTGCAACAGGGACACAGAAAAGGAGCACAAACTAGCAGAATTGGACACTGGCTCTGAAACAGAAGGGGGAAAGTAGTATAAAATATTTATTCCATTATATTCAACTCTCCATACCCTGACTATTTCAAAATTCGACCATGCTATGTTGTATAAATAATAATAGTAATTACACAAAGAAGAGACAATGCATTGAAATTAGAGCCATGGATTCATAGGATGATTTCAAAAGGCATCACTCTCCCAAGTCACCCCGAGGTGTTTGTCCATGTGAAGGGCTTTGATTAGGCTCAGATTGTTACAGTAGAGTTGGGAAATGGGACCTTTGATCTCGAGAGATCTGAACAATCCCTGTTACTTGTACTGACAACAGGCGTGGTACAGGCTGAATGGTGTTAACATTCGGATGAGAGCTGAAAGCCCAAGTGAGAGCTGTGCTACATTCTCACTTCTAAGACTCTGGTATCATGCATAACTTTGAAATTAAAATACAGTGTGACTACCTCTCCAAGTGTTCAAATTATTATGTTTAATAATCCCCAAAATAATAAATCTAAAGTGTAAAGCAAGACTTGGAAGAGAAGGTGGAAGCAATGTCTCTTTCTTTGCATTTGCATAATATGGTGTGTGTTAGTTCAGGAGAGTAGTTTGTGACACTTTATGTCACTGTTTCTTAAAGCTCCTTCCTGTGAAAAGGCTCTCCTACCAAATATATATGCAATATTTTTATGCATTTATATATGGTGGGATTTTAATTTTATTTTAATGTGAAAAAGCCAATGGTGTAGTCAAAAACAATTAATAATTTCTCTATATACAGGCATCTAAAGCCTCTTAAATGCTTTAAGACATCTCACCCAGTTCCTGAGTACTCAATCCCAAGGACCCAACTCCCCTGTAGACCCAACAGCCTTCTGAGAGTCACTCTGACACTCAGCATCCTCTCAAGTGGCACTAAATAACAGTGATTAAGTAACTGAATCAACACCAAAATGCCCCAAGAATGTATTAAGGGAAGATGCTTTCCAGGACTCTGATAATTTGCTTATGCAAAAGATTCCACTGAATTTTTACACAATAACAAAAAAAAGGGGAAGAAAAAAAAAAAGGAGGAAAGAAGACAGGAATATTCAATTCTAAATCCATAAAAAGGGATGCTATGAGCGACTTGAAAATTTCTTAAGAACAGTGTTATATTTTCAGCAGTAATGTGATTCTAGGAAATATGTAAGCACAAATGAGACAATCTATAAAAGAACACAGGTTTCCTCATAAAAGTTTCCAATTTTCAGAGAAGTCATAATTTAGATTTTCTCCTTTTCTTTTTTTTTTTTTCCTCACAGAATTTTTACATATGAGTGTTCTAAGTTGTGGACCCCACCACTCTTAACCAATGGAGTTCAACACTTAAATGCATTACCAAAGTCTCCTCCAACCAAAAAATCATTTCCTACACACAACAGTTGCTCCTACCACAGTATTTATGATTTCCTCAAATCTCAACACATAGAACACCACAAATATTATTAAAATAAAGCCAAATTCCCTGGTGCAACAGCTTCTCATTCCATGCCACCCTGCAGAATATTATGCAGTGTACATCCACATATAACATCACCCTTTTTCGTTGCGGGCCCATTGCAAGCTCGTGTTTGTCAGCTACTTTTCCACACAAACCACAGAATTACAGATATTTACCACAGGGGAGGAAACCACCCCAAATGTTAGGCCACACCACTGTCTGAAAGACGTTGAGCATGACCAATTATAAGTAGGAGCTCTGCAGATTAGTTCTCCAGGGTGTCCATCTCCTCAAAGCACAAATATCCCGTGCTAAATACCTTTGATACTTGGTTGAGTTTATCTAAAAATGAGCCTGGTGACCCCCACATTGAGGAAATGATCCCATCATCCTAAAAATCACAGGTAGGAAGCTGTCCTGCTTTACCAAAGGACTCAATAATTTGTTTTCTTTCCTTGCTCTTTTGGAGCTCTGTGGAATGGCATTTCCTGTAGTGCTGCTATCAGAACAACAAACCCAAACAAAGAGTCACCCATGACAACGATGAGCATCCCCCCAAAAAAAGACAATCCCTCAGTGCACATTGCAAACCTCCAGTCCTTCTCAGCAACTAAATAACACTCCTTGAGGGGTTATCAAGAAGCTCTTCAACTCCTCAAAGTGTTACTAAGCAAGACGCTATTGTAACGCAAATAGTGCTGCGGGTAGAGAAGGAATAAAAGGCATGTTTTAAATGCTTCATCATACAATACATGCCATAAAATCCATGGTATGTTTGTGGCTGACCGCACTAACCCAGCCTGCTGCCTCTTCTGCCCCATTCCCCTGGCTTATTCAGCACATGAAAAGGAAAAACATGACAATACCACTCGTAAGAGAAATTTTACAGAGCTGCAGATTGGGCAACTAAGACTTAGAATTCTAAATATTTTTTTCTGTCTGTTTTTTTTTTTTCTTCACATTAATGACAAAGTAGTTATATTAGAAATACATTAACGTTCAAGCTCTATCAATTTTTATTACATAATGTACATTATTTCCAAAATAACTTGAAGCATTCATTGCAAAAATTAGTGTTTAATTTAGATTTTGTACCTGACTTATATTTACAAGTCATTTTTGGAAGCACTATATGTTCCCTCCTTCCCCTCTGGAAAGAGAAAGAGAAGATGTGGAAAACATACTTTCCTTTGAATAATAATAATAAATTTTCTGTAGCTTAAAACAGACAGAGAGAGAAAAAGAAGAACCCACATGAGTAACACGCACATATTAATTGATTCACCAAGTACTGTGGGCTCAATTAAAGTACTCTGTTGTCAGAGTTTTAAAGCTTGGGAAAAAAAAAAAATTAAAAAAATTGAAATTCTTGGCTACAGCTTGGCATATGCAGGTCTTAACCCAGAAGCAAGCTGTTTTATAATTATTTTTGAAAATTGCTTCAGTCCATTTTATTTTCTGTGCTTGCCTGGGAAGTGTGAAAAAGAAAGAAAAAAACCTATTTTTGACTCAAGGCTTTCAAGACATTTTGGTTCTCAGCTAGCAAGTAACCCAGTTTGAGCCTGATATTTCCATCGTGAACTTTGGATCACTCTTACTGGTTTTCTCAGTGAGACTGGTCACATGAATAGCTGCTGGCAGACGTGAGGAAGACTTTTCTGCCTCTGCTGTGCTTGATCACACCAGGAACATCACCAAGGCTGGAGGGTGGCTTTAAGGTTAGACCCCACTAAACCACATGCATGTGTTTTTAGGGATACTCATATATGCCTGAAAAATACAATCAATAACCTAAAACATCTAAAAAATATATGAGCTAGCCAGATATAAAGGGAAATATCATCACAGTATGCACACAAGAAATTTAGAACCCACAAACAAAAAGGGAAGTGATTGCAAGAAAGAGCCATTCCTTTTTATTTCCCCCCTTTTATCCAGTGATCTTTGCTGCAATTTTAAAATAAAGCCTATGACAACCTTCTTGGCCCTCTGTGTTTGTAGCTCACTGGGATTTGGCAGCTGAGAGAGGACCTGTTCTCCAGTGCCCATGGAGCTTTTTTTAGGGGGAGGATCTGAGCCTCTGCCTGCCTTTGAAATGGATATATTGGGGTCAATGGAAATATACAGGTATTTTTGAATGGGACGTTTTGTTGGTTTGGGGTGGGATTCTTTTGTTGTTGGTGGTTTGGGTGGGTTTATTTTATTTTTTAATGTTATTTTTTTGCCCCCTCCCCTTTTCCTCCCCTTATTTTAAAGAAATAAAACTGTAAAAAGAAGATGCATCTCTTCCATTTTTTTCACCCAGCTCCCTCCTCCCTCTTCTCTCCCCTTCATTTTTTTACCCCTTCCTAAATGTTTCTTTCTTATCCACCCGGCCCATTTGCGTTGACCTGGAGGCTTTGTTTCCAAAGGCAGCTCCAGTCTGGTGTCAGCTCCACGGGCTGTGCCCGCTGAGGCAGAGCCAGCCAGGAATCCACTCTGGTTCCTGATAGCCCAGCTCACACAGACATATGGTCCCAGCAAGCTCATAGAACCAGCAATATTAATAAATAAATAAATGAATAAATAAATAAATAAATAAATCTGAATATTTGTTCCTCTTCCCTCCCAGTTCATTGATAAAGAACATGTCAGTTAGGTTGAAGAATCCTGCTGGTTAAAGGTATCATCCTTAGCTGCTCATATGGTCCGGGCTCTTACTTGTCAATTAGATTAATCCGAGTCATTTTAGAACAATAAATATAAGTGCAGATGGAATATAAACATATTGAAGATTACTGTTTCTGACGGCTGTTGTTTATTAAATCAAAAAAATTATGTCGAAGAGAAGATTTTGTTGATATTTCAAGTGGAAAGGAAAAGTAAATTTGAATTAGATATTTCTTAGGAAAGAAAGCAAAACGAAATAATGATAAAAAAAAAGCAAACTCAAAAATCCGACAAACTACCACACCACAACCTCCAAAAAAGCCTATGGGTAATAAAAAAGCAGTGATTTTACCTAAAATGCCACCTAAGAACAACCTTTAGAGAAGGGATATGGCACCTATAAACTCAAAACACTAGGTATGTTGAAATCCATAAAATTTCCAATTACTGCTTCAGAATTTATTGTGCACATATGGAAAATAATACTTGTAAAAGAGAAAGGGGTTTGTGCCTGGTGCTGTCAATACTGTGAAGGATGGGGTGATTATAAAGCAAATTAACAATACTTTTAAATGTGCATTCACTTATCTTTCCAATTAAATCCTTGTTAAACAACTGCACAGACAGTAATGGTGCTTCTGCAAAGCACTGATCAAGACAGTTTTATTGTAATTTTTACTCTGTAACAATTAATCAAGTAGGCATCTTCTTTATTATTAAATTATTTAGTTAATAAATATTCGCAATCAGTTCACGTATTTCTGGTTCCAACTTTACTCTTATTTTTTTTTTCCTTAAACTGAGTCATATCCTGCTATATTCTCATAAAAGAAACAACAGAAATATTTTCATTCTTTTTTTTTTTTTCCCAAGTACTTTTCTGTTACTGTTAAGTAATGGAAGGATGAGATTAAATTCACTTTTTTCCCCCTCAGAGTAGGAGTATTTGGATATCTTTGGCTGTCCTATTCCGTGTTCCACACAAAATTCACCTCTCTGCAATAACATAATATTTAACCTCTGCAAAAATTGCCACATTTGCCCCTGCTTTGGTACATAAGTAGAGCAACAGAGCTGTAAAAACACAATCATTGACCTTTGGATGGTCTGCGGTGCCTTGCAGTTAACACACAAGGTATTCCTAATGAAATAACGGGATGCAAAGGTCATCTGCACAGCAAACACCCAGCATTTTGCAAACAAAGCTTCGGATATAAAGACAATTAGGAACTCTCTTGTATTATGCATGAGCCAACACTTACTGAATGAACCAATAAGTATTGAAATCTGTATTTCCATGGTTCGTTTCCCTGAACCTGTATGCGTTGGGATAGAATCCTAGTGTTTCAGCAATATGTTATGAACTCTATAGCACTGTTTTTTCTTTTTTCAGTTAATGAAGTACTCATGAAAATTGTTTGATTGACAGACATAGAAAGTGAATGCCTTTCCAGCGACTGAGAAGATTAGGAAGGTTCCAGTTCCTCACCCAGGTATCCCTGGTCTTCAGCATGGAGTTAATAGAGGATTGATGGGAGAGGTGTGTGGAAATAAGACAAAGAAAGTGGCTTTAGGACAAAGAAGGTCCTCACCCCATTATATCCGTGTGTGTCACAGCCTCCGTACACAGAGCCATGTCAAATGGGGTTTGGAGCAACCTGGCCTGGTGAAAATGATGCCTTAAGTTTTATTTTTCTTGTTCAGATTTTCTGTTGCCTAGGGGTGTAGTTCTGAGCCTCATATTAAGTGCTAGTAAGCTCTTCACAGAATAGGGACACAAAACAAATCCTTTTCCTGCTGAAGACCAAGGACAACTTTCAGCCCCAAAAGCAGAAACAATGGTGGCTGAAGGGAGGAAGAAGAAGGATGAGACCTCACAACCTGAAGCTGGAATTGGACAATTAAACCCCAATATGCAAATGGACAAAATTTATAAAAATGCAAGATCTCATAATGATTCAGCCATTTTATGACCATTCTGGGTCCGTTTTGTGACCATTCTTAGTCCACCCTGGGTGTAGCCCTGGTCAGGTCCTGTCCTGCCCAAGGTGGATCCTGGAGGCCTTTCAATAAATCTCTACTTTATTCTCTAGCTCTGTCCAGTCTTTGTTTCAGGTCAGCCTTCCCAAGGCATCAAAAGGAGTCCCTTACTGTGACAGGGGGTTGGAAAGAGATGACCTCTAAGGTCTCTTGCAACCCAAACCATTCTGGGACTCCATAATCAGCACAACAGCTTCAAGCAAAGCAAAGAAAAATTCACTTTTACTTACAAATTCTGATGGATGAAAAGTCTTCCTTTTTTTTTTTCTTTTTTTTTTTTTTTTTTTTTCCTGGCACTTTTTGCCCCAGCCCTGTCATGTTTTACTGTTGAAAAGCACCTCCCCCCTGTCCTCAGGTTCATGCAGTGGTGCCTTCATGACTCTGAGCAGCCCCACCTGGGGCCCATGTCAGACCCTCCCCAGGGGTTTGGGTCAGAACAAGGGATCTTTTCAGTAGTACCTCATACCCTGGAACTGCCAGCACACCCTACATGGCTTAACAGACCCATAAATGTTATTTTATCCCTTTTCCTACAGGTGTGAATTAAAAGAATATCCTTATGAATACATGTAAAGGGTTTAACTTACTAGACCTTGTGTAAAATCAGCAGAATCCTCCAAGTACCGTGTCTATTTCTGGTTGGTTTTTTGGTTTTTTTGTGGGTTTGTTTTATTTTTTGTAGTATTTCAACTGTTAGACTTGACCAATAATATGGAAATCATAAGAGGAATGGGTATCTCTGTCTAATGTCTCTAGCTGTCACAGAAGCCTTTTCTGTAGGTGCTCAGCCAAAAATATTGGCTGCCTGGTGGTTTAGTTTCTAAACTCCAAATTTTTCAGTGCTTTTAGAGTAAGAGAAGTACGAATTTCCTGATGTCAGTTTGGTATGAGCAGCTTCTACTCCCTTGATTCAGTGATTTGAAAAATGATGACTTAGAGTTTCGAAAGTGCTGAGAGATGTTATAGCCCAGTCCTCTTATGATCAACTGATCTTTTCAGCTCTTAATGGGAAAATAAATCATAGATAAAAGATAATCCTGTTGCACAGAAGCAAAAAAGGTGTGATATCAATAGACTTTTATAGGAAAAAATAAAACTCCGTGAGAGGGATAAAGTAAATAAGGTAGTTTGTTCTGCTGCTGCTTGTGTTGGCAAGGCCAAAACCCCCTTCAGGAGCTGCCTACCTCAAGAAATGAGAACAAAATACAAAATATATTCAGAGAATCTAAAAAATACCATGTTTGTGGGTTTTTTTAATTGCAAATCCCTTTTCATCCCCAAAAATCTAGAATTTCAAGAGTGTTTTTATATTTTTACTGTTCTTATTACTTTTTTTAATGATAAAGCTGTCAACTGTTAGTTTCTTTTCCTTTCATATTCCCCAGTTCCCTCATTTAATTTTTGATGCTGCAGATGACATTAACAGTATAGGAAAAGGAGCCAAATAAAGCTTTGCTATATTCTAATTAATGATTATTCTAATAAAAAATACTTTGATATGGCAGCCAGCCTAGAGTGCCTTCTATGATTTTCAGTGTGATCCATATTATTTTTATCCTCTAAATGTAGGTGTAACACAATGGCAAAGCAAGCAGTAAGAAAGAGCCCAATGAGTATTTGGCCTGTAGAAGAACTGATTGCAGTCAATCTCTGCAATGCAAATAGTCTTTTTCGGAACATTTGTTTTCATTTATAATTAAATTAAACTTTAAAATGAAAAAAAAAAAAAAAGTCACTATGGCAAAATTGTATGTATAAATACTCCTTTCCCAGTGTTAATTACCAAAAAATAAAGGTACAGGGATTGGCCTAGGGAGGTCACAATAATTACTGAGGGATGAGGATGCGTGGACAGTGAGTTATTAACCATCATCCCACTGCAGAGCTTCAAGAGAGTGGGAAAAAAGGTTGGGAGCACACAGTACTTTTCCTGGTAACTTTTTCCTTCATGAAGCCATTTGAAACTGCTGCTGAGCTCAGCACCTAATTGACAGGGAACACCAGGCTCTGGGACACGTTGGGTGGAGAATGCTCTCCCAAGCACACCATAAATAAATCCTGTTTCCCCCATCTCCCTGCAGCATTTGCCAGGTACATCATGACTCAGTGGGTTCTTTCCTGCCTGCAGGTTCCTACTTAGCACAGAAAAAGGATGTTATTTACACTACTGAAACAGGGGCAGGCTATACTTTGTGTCTGTGTTCCCTCTTGAATGCTATGATTAAAAATTACTGGATTATTCTTCGGGACCTACAGTTCTCTTCCATTTCCCTCACGTGGCATTGGGGTTGCCCCTGGGGGCTGCTAAGTGGCATTGGAGTTTGCCTAAATCAGCATTTCTGCATGCATTTACCTGAGGAAAAACTACCTAAGTACAGACCTGAAGTTTTTCATTAACAGGATTTAAAAGGATGTGTACAGGGATTTTGGATAGATATTATCACTGCCCATCGAAAATCCATCATGACATAAACTGCATGAATGTCCTTGTTTTATCAATAAAGACTAACATAAGAAACAGTGCTTATCATAACTGATAAGATGATGACATAGTTCTACATGGGCATTAGTTTTCTTTGAATTTCCTTTGGTCACTCAGTAGGCAGGTTTTTTTGCACATGCCTTAAGTAACCAGCACCAGAGTGGCTTTAATGTACTATTAACTCCACTGTTATATTTTCATTTTTCACAGTAGTATAAACCAGAAGAAAAAGGTGTCTGGTCCCTCTCTGCTTCAAAAAGCCAGCTTAGACTTCTGTCTAGCTTTACAGTATCAGCCCATCTGTTTTAGGTGAAAACTTGAGCAGTAATGTTAACCTCAAGTATGTTAACCTTTGGATGCCACGAGACATGATAGACAGGACCATTATTTTTATGGCACAGTTTTTTCCTGAGCAAAGAGCTCAGGCAGTGAAGAAGGATAGAAAATCCCATTTTTGCTTGTGTGTCTCCAAACAAAATACAGCCCACAGTCATTTGAAAGCCAAGGCAGGCTTCATTATCGACACACAAATACCCAACAACTATAAATTCAGGAGAACCTAAGTCATGAATCAAAACCGTGAGGCTGATTGGTAAATGATGATTTATTCAGTCTTGCTGAATTTACTGGCATAAATACTGATTCCTCATAAACCAGAGTTCACCCTCCAGTTTCAGCTGAAGACAAGACTGATCTGGAGCAGCTGAGGAGGTGGCAAACACCTACTGATCCCCTGAAACTTTCCCTAGAGATGTAAATGGAGGCTTGAAGGTGGGAATATTTTTACATCTCTCCTATCTCTCAATTTCATCAGAATATTTGAGTCAAAAGTCTTAGTTTATGTATAGTACCAAGCTACTTGAGGAAGTCGTTCTCCAACAGCTATCACCCTCACACAGAATACACAATATTTAGCAGTTCTGGTCATAGTCTCCAGGTAACTTATAAAAAGACCATAAAAAGTAGGACAAAATGTTGCAGCAGCTTCACATTTATCCTTGATTCATTCAAAAGTGCATAAGGTCTTTAATGCAATTTAAAGTTTGGTATTTTTTCCTAATTTCTGAGAAACTTAATTTTATTTGCTTGTTAAGTACTATCATGAGGTTCACTATCACTGATGATATTTGCTAAGCTTTTAAATGTGGGGAGAGTTAGTCTTTGGTAAGGGTAGTAAACCATCTGGAGATAAATGTATTTGTCATTCATCCTTACTAATGCCCAATATCAACTTCCACACCTGTAACAGGATCTACTGATCAATGTTAGATTTCTTTAGGCCACATCAGAGAAAAGTGTGCTGTTGTATTTGTGGAAATGTGTTCATTATACACAGAATCTGTGGAAATGTGTTCAGTAAATATATACAAGGTGGTTCTAATTCTGGTTAGCAGGTCCCCAAAATATTCATCTTTCCTCTTTCATTTTCTGGGGTCAAATCTTTGTGTTTTCAAAATCAGTGGTAAATCTTCCACTGACTTTGGCAGAGCCAGTACTCCACTTTTAGTATTTCCTTTTAAGTTCTTTTCAGCACCTTTTTTCTCTTTCACTGGTTTCCTTTGGATCCCTGCTCTACTTTTGGTTTTGTTTAACTTTCAACATCCAAACAATCTGCTATTTTTCCTTTTAATCTTTTTTCTTTCCCCCTCACTTTGATTCTTTGGTTTCTACATATGCTTTGCTTTTTGCCACCTTATTTCACGTCTCCATTTCCTCCCGTATTTTTAGATTTGTTTGTTGTTTGTTTCCCATCTCAAGTTTAACTACTATTTTCCTCTTGCTTACTCTGCTTTTTTTCCTCTCTCCTAGCTGACATTTCCCTCTGTGCAATATCTTTCTACCTTCCCTTTCCTCTCTTTTCCAAAACAGGGCTCATCATTCTCTGCCACTAATGTATAGCAGATTCTGAAATACTGTCATCTGAGACAGTTAAGTACTAAACAAAACATTACCAGGGTGGAGGAATCACTTACCCTGATTGACAACAAATCGTAACTTCTGTATTGTTGCCAGATTGCCGCTAACTCTGTATATTCCATCAACATCTAGACCTGAAAAAGAAACACATATTTCATTTTAGATCATAGAAGTATTTTTCTTTGTACGTCTGTCAGGAAGGCAGAAGCACCCTCGCAAGTCTGAAGAAGAGCAGCGCGGCGAGCGACTGAAAAATAATCCACCTGACAACAACTGAAGTGCCTCCTCACTGATTAAAGCAACAACGAAAAATAAAAGTGGGAGATTAACTTAAGTGAATACAAAACACCTAGCTATAATTATCTTGTAATTCTGTCAGCAGAATACGGCTCGGGAAGGGGGTTTGAGTGTGACAGGCAAGCGAGGGGTAATTGGCTCTTGTGTTCGTTGAGGAGGGATGTTTGGGACAGGCACAGTGCCCTGCCAGCCCTGCTTGGAGGTGGGATGTTTGTATTAACAGTGCTAGGGAAACCTCTCTGTCTGGGCTTTTCAGACATGAAGTTCTGAGGCTGTGACCTTTCTGAAAATAAAGCACTGAGGTGTCCACCCCGAAATCATGGTGTGTGTGAGACTCCACACAACTACTCTGTCTCTACTACATTCTTCATAGCGGATCAGACAGGTCGGAGGATGAAATTAAATATCCTAAGTAGCATATGCCCTGGAGTACATTTCCTCATTCATATAGGCCATTCTTTTCAAGGACAACCTGACAGTCTTGTTTCTCCATGCATATCTACTCAAGGTTTATCTTCTAGGTGAAACTAGATGTCATAGTCCCTTTTGTGACATATTATCTCCTGCAGCAAGCTCTGCTGATAGGAGTGTTTAAAATAGCACTTCCAGCCCCTTTTGCATAGCTGGAGCATTTCAAAGCACATGGGAACTGCTCTCCCTTTCCGGGAGAATTCGCTGCGGTGCAACACCGACCCAATCTGGGTGCTTAAAAATCAAACCCACTAAAATTTACATTGTCATTTCACATTTAAAACTTGCAAATATATAAGAAGCCAAGTGAAGCTACACAAATCAGTTTTTTTTTTTTTGTTTGTTTTTTGTTTTTTAAGGCTACTTATCCCTTGGAACACAAGTTTTAATTAGGTTTTGGCAAGCGGTTTCAGAGAAAGCCTTTCTCTTGGAAAAACGCAAATTTGTCAAACCCAAAAATTTTCAGGAAATGCTCCCTGACAATGTATCTATGGGGAATAGTTGTCCAATTTGAGGTGGGGGGAAAAAGAAATCTGAAGGTATAGGTAATAGTAAAAACAAATGGAAAAGCCCAGAAGCCCAATTGTGATAACATTTAAAGAAGAAGAAGCTGAGGTTCAAATCTTCATTGACACTTTCACCACGCCTTGGCACATGAATATCATGGCCAGGGAACTCAATGTTTGGAGGTATTTCTCTCTGATCTAAGAATATTTGAAAAAACTTACTTTTCCTTTTGATGCAGACCAACACCAAATAAAATCTTATAAAATCTTTTGTGTTTTTATGTGTTTGTTTTTCCTCTTTACAAAATACATTTCTTATTTTGAATCTATGCTGCCAGGAACATCCTGATTCGGTTTGCATTAAAAAAACCCCTCATTTTAAAAATTAATAATTTATTTTTTTGATTATTAATAATAATTCTCTGCTTCTCTGTGCATTTTATTAGATAGTTTTCTACCCTGCAACAGTGGGTGTCCTGCTACATAATACTGAGAGTGATGATTCATTTCAGGAAGACCTTCTCTTTGGTTACAGAGGGATAAAGAAAAAGTTTATTTAAGAGAAATCAAAAAGGATTTAGTAATCAAGAAACTTTGGAAATTATCCATCTGCTGGATATATAACATATGAGCAAATGGAAATTACTAAAATGTTTAAGTAATGTAATTCTTAGCTAAATCTGAAGAGTCGAATTCTGTTTTAGTAAGAGGAGAGTGAAAGAATAATTCCCAGCATAGGATTGTGGGACTCTTGTAGTAGAGGATGAAGAATTGTATCATGTAAATTGAAGTCTAAACCAGAAATTACAAAGGAAAAACAAATCAAACTAACAAACAAGCAAGCCACCAGACAAAATGTTAACTTTTGTTTGGATCTGACTCAATTCAGTTCTTAACCTCATTGGTTGAATGGAAGTGAAAACAATCCATGTCACTTTGGGTGAAATAGTCTCACATTAAGAGCATCAATTTGGAACCTGCATAAGACACCCAGATCAAGTGAAAATGAGCAAGCTGTGTTGTAAATTGATGGCTATTACATCTTGCAACATGTTCTGGAGTACACAAGTGCATTATTTTTGTTAATAAATTAATTTTGGTCCAGAAACAAGGTTTGATTAGCATTTCATTTGGGCACTATACAATATGGCAGATTAAAAAATACAGAAAAAAAAAATCAAGCCTATCATAACATTCACGTGCCATCAACTTTCTGCTCCAAGAACTTTGAAAGTTAAGCCAAACCAAACCAATGCAAATTGGTGGATTTGGACATCCTTTTCATGGCCACATTATCTTAGCTGGATTGTTAACAACTTATTTTGGAAATCCAATTAGGCACAAAGGAGAAAGGCAGAGAAAGAGAGAGAAAAGTTCATTTCATAGTTCTTATATCCTGACTCTGTGAATAATTTTCAAAGCAAATTCACTTTTAAAGGCACCTCTATCAAGAATAAAAACATCACTGCACTGCTGTAAGTGTTTCTTCATGGCAGACTATAAATACTTAGGGAACAAGATGAAACAAAAGCTTTGCCCAGTTTCCTATCTGGTGCTGGAGCTTAAGTATAGTGGTAAAGAAATTTTCAGGAAAAAAAATATTCATTGTAATAAAGTCAACTTTATTTCACTATAAGATGACCTTCTTTTGTTTTGTAGTGGGGTTTATCGGGGAAGAATCACTGGATTTTGCCCTTAAGGAAAACAAGTATTTTATTTGCTTTATATTCCAGTCTCCAACTCTGTTTCTGTTTGGTTTAATGAGAACCTGAGAACAGGATGGACCCACAATTAGAAATTATAGCCAAAAGCACGATAATGATTTCCACACTAAATTTTGTAATGGTATAAGAAATTTAGGAAAAGGTCTTCCTCAGAAGAACACCTCAGTTCAGCTCCCAACTAAGAGTAAATTTTAACTATTTTAGTTTAAAAAAAATTACACAGGTGCTCCTGATGAGAAAGTTAGAAGGCAACTGGACTCAGGCTTGGCTTAGATTCATGAGCAATAATGAAAGTTATAGTCACTCTGTACTGCACAAGAGATGTTAGAGGACTATTTATTTAAAACTTTTCTTTCACTCCTATTCAAAAATAGAAGTAACAGTGTCTAGGACCAGTTTGAGCTGGACTCAGGTGTTGCAGTGAAATATTAACAGACAGAAGAAAATTAGAGTTTGGGTGATATATTTATTAAAAAAATGTTTTAAAATACTGGATTTTGATATTGATTGAGGTAGCCCAGGTGATTTAGGAACTGTCTGTAGTCAAATGTTCTTACTAACTCATTTCTGTTGCATAGAAAAAATATCCTTCTCCCAAATCACTCTGAATTGTGTCTAATCTTAATCTCTATTTGATAATATCTTCTAACTGAATATAAAAAGAAATTCTCTACGTGCTGGGAGAAAGAGGTGCTGGTATGCAGAAACTTCTTTGGTTTTTAATAAGATTTAGAATTTAAAACATACCATTTTAAAGAGCACTAGGTAACTTCCTGCATGGAAACCCATGGAACTTTCACAATTAATGTATCCTGAAATAGGTGTGGTCCCCAGGCCTGTTTTGTAAAAGAAACCATTGTGCTGGACCCAACAACAAAGTGAAGTACAAACTTGAAGAAAGGCATTCTTTAGTTAGTCCTTTCATTTAAAATCAGTTATGTTCAGGGCAAAACTATTGTATTTCAAAGGAGCCTATTATGCCTTCCCATAAACAGAAAGATCATACGTTTTAAAACTAAAGTATCATTATGCAATCAAGCTGTTGTATTATAAACTATTTTGTGGGCTCAGATGCCCAGGGCTATCTTTACAAATATTTAAGAGGTCATTATCAGGGTATGTTCTCCCTAAAACTATAATTCTTTCCTCGTGTTTTCATATGCATCTTACCATAAATATCTGATTTATAAACAAATTTTTTTTTTTAAAGTTTACTAAGGGCACAAAAGTGAGGCAAGAAATCATTTAAAGAAGCAGAAATGAGTGAATGCAGCAAATACATCCACGTCACAATAATGTGACGAGAAAAACACAAAGTGAAACAAAAATAAAATTTCACAAAAGGATCAATATGTGTATCCCAGTAGAAGGAAAATCATGAAGGCTAGCAAAGAATGAACCTAACACACTAAAATTTGACACTAAAATCTGTATCTTCATAGAGTGACAAAATGAACCCAGAGTTTCAGGTGAATGTATGAGCAAAAATAATATTTTTGGATTGTAGCCATGGAAATCAGAGGTGAAAATGATGAAAACCATGAAGCAAACATGGGCTACACCCCAGAAAGTGTTGGTGACATCCCTGTCCTGCTTCCTGGTGTGGCAGAGGGTGGGGTTGTATGTGCCCAAAGCTCCTGGAGCAGTGCCGGGGGCTGGAACTGGTGTTGGCTCTGCTCTGGTGGGAAAAAGCTGCTGTTTTGGTCACCTGAATTACCCCTTCTTGTTCTCCTCCCAGCAGATTATCACATTTTTGAGGCTTAAAACCTCCCAGCAACATAGCAGCAGCATATCATCATTTGATATGGAAACAGGTCCATCCCCTGCCTGGAGAGAGTACATGGCTACCATGAAAAATGTCACAAAAATGTCATGTTAGAGACTTCTACCAGATAGAGGTTAAACAGATCTAGGACATCAAAGAATGGGTGATATTGGAAGTCAATCTGAAAAATAAAAAGATAACCACTGTTGTAAAAAGCATCCATTTTCATTGGTGGCCATGATATCCTTGTGCCTCACATTTGGGAATGAAACAGAGAGAAATATTTGGAAATGACTAAGGCTGAAGAGTTATTCTGATATTGTAAAAGCAGTAAGAGAGATGCTCTTGGAGACTGGCTAGACTGACCTCAGTCTCAGACAGCCTACTTAAATAATTAATTCAGGACACTATGAACAAATAATTCATAACAAAATATCATTAATCCCAACCAGCAGGGTTTCATGGAAATCAAGGCTTTGTCTAGAAAACTTGTTGCATTTTTTGATGGAACTGAATATTTGACAGGTCTGGTTGGTGAAGGCAATGGTGTTGAAATAGTGTGTTTGGCTTTCTGCACTGCCTTTGACTTAGTACCACATGACATTTTGATTAAAGCACTTGCATTCTATAGAATTAGCAGGGCATATATTACATGGATTAAAAACTGGCTTGGTGACAGACCTCAAAACGTGGTGGTTAATGGGAGATATCAGTTAGTAAGGTCAGAACTGGCACAGCTCTTGAGAGCAGAGCTCTCATCCAGTGCCATCAAATACCTCTATCAGAGATGGGACAGGGAGAGAAAAGAATTCCCTTGGCAGGATAAGCATATGACACAAAGGTCAGGGAGATATTAAATTATGACAAGGACAGGTAAAGTTACAGAAGATCTGAGTTACTACCTTAAACAGCCACAGTCTGGCAAAATCAGGTTTAGTATGAAGAAACACAAGGTGCATCCAACACTCTGGGATTTAGGCTATAAAGGACTTGAGGTTTACATTAAATAAAGAGCTGAACATGATCTCTGAGCTCAGTGCTACAAGAAACAGGACTAACATAATCCCTTGAATTATAAAGGAGTATCAAAGAAGCAGGGATGAGATTGAACCTCTTCATGGGCTACAAATAGGATCTGTAGTAAAGCACTGCACTTGATAGTGAAGGAAATAACATGAAACATAAAATGAAAGCTTTGTTGCTTCCTATTAAAGAGAGGACAGAGAAATGTCCTCTCCTTGTGTACATTTTGTGGGATTTGAGGGTACTGGACTTCCAGCACTGCCCAGCTGCAGGACCTGTGACAGCAAGCCTGAATTCAAGGTAGCATCAACAAGATTTTCTTTTCTCTATGATCAGTAGAAATCTAACACTGCTTTAGAATTTAGTAAAGGCAGAGTTAGTGGGGGAAAGGAGAGGGAATATTGTACTAGTCCATAAAAGGCTATGAAACAGCTCTATTGGAGGTGTCTGACATGAGGTTTGGTGAATGTCTTTAGGAAATTGGCTGAAAAGAAATAATTCTATGTTTGACTGCAATAATATCAAGAAGATGAGGGGCATTCCTACATAAAAAGAGAATCTCATTTTTTCTTGCGGTAATAACTCCAAGATGCAATGAAAGGAGAAAAGCTTGACTAAGATCTTATTGTTTTCAAGACCCTATAGAAACTGTTTAATGGAAGCAATTAAAGCACTGAATATAAGCATTACATACTGAGAATGAGTAACAAGTGAATATGATGGAGGATAGACTTCATTCTGTTTCATATCACTCGACGGTAGAATTTCCACTTAGATATTTATACACAAATAAATAAGGGCAGGCAGAGTACAAAAGCAAGTGTAATTTAAATGAGCACACAGTTCACTGCAACGCGGGGCTGCTGTTTAATGCCCAAATCAAGCTTGCTCTGCCTCTGTCGTCTTCTCTATTGTGCTGTGCTTTGACATTCAAGAAGTTTATGGTTTAAAAGCCCCAGGAACAACAAGGCTTCCTCAGGATGCTGTCTGGAACAAGAAACTAAACTAAGCTTTGAGATTATTTGTTTTGAATGAAGCCGGCGAACACGCAGCGTGCTCACTGTAATTTTGCCCTTACCCCCAATATATACTTTTGCCATTCTGCTAGTCCCACTTCTTGCAGCTAAACAAAGTGACCTCATTGCTTTCCACTGTATTTTCTTTTAAACATTGGCTGGGATGATTGAGATTCAGGAATGTGGGAAAATGGATTCCCAAGCCACGTCCATCCCCTTTAATTCTGAGCTGTAATTTTTGGCTTGGCTTGAATCACAGTCATCACATTTCAGTCTGAATCTCTCTGTAAAGTGATCTTTCTTAAACATTTCTTTCACTCATCATGGGATCAGAAACAAAGCCATTCTAGTCTTTCAGCGAAACACTTACAAACGTCTTTTTACAGCGACTCACAAGAGCTGAATTTCCTTTAAAAATGTTTGAAAAAGAGGAGGTTTTCATTGCCTGATTGTCCTCTTTGTGAATCTTGTCATCTGTATGCCATGAGCTACAGCTATTTTAATCTGTTTTTGTTTGCAATCCATTTGGTGTCCGCCCAAGAAAATGCAGGTGATTCTAATTAACTTACTGCTGAAGATGTGGAAAAATCTCAATTGTGCGACAGAGAATTATACACTTAAAACCTTCCCTCTATTATTTATAACAGCTTATTAATGAAAATGATTACATGAATACATTTACCACCTGATTCATCTTTGTTCACTTTTTAAATCAACAAGGTTTATGCTAAAGGGGAAAAAAATGCCAACCAAATACAGACCTCAAGTACACACATCAGCTTGCTGGTTTAAATGGAATAGCAGTTTAAAAGGAAATAACATTGTCTTCATACAACACAGTATAATATCTGAAATTGCCAAAGGTTTGGAAGTAGCGGTTCTCTCTCTGTAACACGAGTATTTAATTTTGGGAATGTTTATTTCTGTTTTGTTTACGTGTTTGTTTTCTCTTTTGATACCTCCTTCACCTCTCCTATTCCCTTTCATTTCCTGCAGTTCCTGCTTCTCACGTGTGGGTCAGGAGGTCCACTCTGACCAGTCCTTAATTCATCTGAAATAAAACAAGATTTCTTTTTGTTTTTTTGCTACTTTATCAAATACAATTTTTTTCATACTAACCAAGAGTGATCAAGGGTAGTGAGGCACTGGAATGGGTTGCTCAGAGAAGCTGTGGATGCCCCATCTCTGGAAGTGTCTAAGGCCAGGTTGGACAGGGCTTGGAACAACCTGGGATAGTGGAAGGTGTCCCTGCTCATGTCAGGGGTGGAATGAGATGAGTTTTAAGGCCCCTTCCAATGCAAATCATTCTATGATTTTATATTAAAATCAATAGATGTTACCTGTATTGAGCATTTTCTGCTAGGTACAGCTACCAACAGGCAGTTTACCGTCTTCCATTTCTATTATTCTGTGCCACACTCTGATAGACTAATTTGAATGTGATGACAATACGGATAATGCTGTTTATTTTGGGAAGGATGAAAGCCTGAATAAAGGTTATCATTTTAGGAGAAGCTGACGATGGAAAAACTCATCCACTGTGTGACATGATCAGAACAGCTGGGGATGTAATGTGGAGGGTGGGGGAGAAGAGAGCCAAGGTATTTTGTATGTTCAAGAAATATATACAACACTGCCATTTCTTATATCCCAGCTGTGCCTGTTAACTTCTGGAAACATGTAGAGCTCAGCAATAAAGCATACTTGACTGATATTTACTGCAATGTGCATTATAAGACATTTTCTGTCACACATTATGTTCTGAAAGAGTTAAGTAACATGAAAAATACAGGCTCGAGATTATATCTGTCATGGATGAAAATACTACATTTATGCCTCATTGTAATCCATTCATTGGTTTATGTACCCCAGCCCTCCAGGGAGTGTCACAACTCCACATGATACTGCTGAGAGCTGTATTTTGCTTTTGGATTTCTGATTTAGCTGAAAAGAAGTTTAAAAACACATGTAGCCTGACAACTCCCTATTGGCTATACAGCCGAAGAGGGTCAAGAGCATAAACCATTCCAGAAAAAGCCAGCTGTGACTTAGGCTCACTGTAAAGATCTGCCTCTTACAGACAGTAGCAGACAAGAAATTTATGCATTTTGCTAAATCCTCCCACTTTGGTTGAACTGTGCTTCATTTGGAGATCCATCATCACCAACATCGTGCCTGTGTGTTTTGAGCAACATCAGAACCCTAAAGGAAATTGCACTTTGGGGGGCCCAATGTCCTTTCAGGAGTGTGTAGAATTTCCAGTCAGGTCCACTGACACCACCAGTAGGAACTGTGGTTAAAGATAAGGGACAGCTACAGTTCTTCAAACATCCCTTGTTTTCCAATGCTGAACAACCTTGTTCCAATGCTGATTTTAAACAGAATTTAGTGCACAGTAGGGAAAAATCTTTTCCCTTCCTTCACAATAGTGAGAGATTAAATTAGACCTCAGTAATGTCACCTCCCTATCCTGTCTAGTGTTGCTTCTTGTTGGACTTTGAACAGTTGGGAGTGGAGCAACTGTACGTGTGGGTAAAGAGAACCTTCAACCAAAATGGGTAAGGAGCTTACATTTTCTCATCTGCAGCACCTTTTTTATTTTTTGTTCTTCCATTTTTTATGGTATAGGAAGTTTAAGGTGGAATAGGGGCATTTAGGATGCAAATCGAAAGTCACAGAACTGTTTCTTCGATAATTTTTTGGTTTTAGAAGTAGCTGAGGAGTCCAGATAGGCCAAACTCCCTTTATAACAACAGATCCATTACTTGTTAACATGACACTGTATTCTGTCCAGCCTTAGGTGGCTCAAGATTATCCCTGTTATCTCCAGGATCATGTCCTACTCAATTTTCCATGGACACATCCTCCAGCTCCTGAGCATGGCTGGGAGATGAGGGATGCCAAGGCAGGGTTTAACTGCTACAGTTCAACAGCAGCTAAAGAAATATCAGTGAGGCACTTGAGAGCACTTGTTTTGCTGCATAGCACAGAAGGCTGGATGTGTGTCCTGCAGTGAGAAATCAGACCTGTTTGGGGACAGAAAACACAGAGGTCCTGAGTTTTTAGCAGAGGGATGTGCAGAACCCTGCGCTCTAATGTAGATGGTAGTGGTTGTTGTTATTCCCATTTTATTGTAGGCATCTATCTTTGTTTTGGCTTTTTATCTTTATTTAAGAGGGAGTAAACATTTAAAAAGTAGATTCTTTAGTCTAAGGCACACTATCAGACACCTTTGGGTGTTGCAGTCCATGGCTGTGTGGAAAACCCAGAGGCTCTCTGGGAAGATAAGTATTCACACAGCCATCCAACACCAGCCCACTGAATTCTTAGCATTGCATATCTGCCCAACATATAAATGTGATAACACAAAGGTGTGTGTGCATGTGCACACAGAGATAACTCCTGCTTTAATAGAGACTTTCTCACTGTACTTTGCTCACATTTCAAGGCCCAATAATAGTGAAAACCATGGGATTCCACTGAATGCCCTGCCCACCTTCTTTAGTGTGATAAATCTCTAGTCTGAGTGAGCAAAATTTTCTTGTTTTTGTGAAATTCATATTTTGCGTTATGAAACAGTGACATTAAGCAGTACTACGGGACACAACAGAGACATTAATTTAATATGACACAAACCTATTGTTCTTACATGTTTTTCCACTTTAGTTTGTCATCTTAGCTGCAGGACTTTGCAGCTATATATATAAGATTATTTTTCCTGTTGTTTCCACTGTGTTTTCTGTCCCCAAACAGGTTCAAGTAACTTAAAAACTTTTTTTCCCCTACATTTAATTTGGATAAAAAATCTGATCACCAAAGCAACACTCAGTAAAAGACATAGTCGAGGTGTCTGCAGAAAACATAAAACTCCTGAACTGGATTGCAAAGAGTGATAATTGCCAAAACCTAAGACACTGATGCATCCTTCATTACTTTGGCAGAAGCAGCTCCAGAGTTTTCATTCTATGGTTTGACATGCATTCTAGGATACACTACACTAAAATAGCACAAAACTTGTATATGAATTGCTCAGGGACTTCTCAAAAAAGGTTTTTTTAAGTATAGTCTGAAAAGGAACAAATTGCTTTCTGCTTCAAAATATGCAAATAAAAATAAACTCAATGAAATACAAATTATATAACTAAAACATAGCTGAGACATGCAAGAAATACATAAAAATACTGATTTTTGATAAGAATAAATCCCTGGTTGCTAGCAATAAAATGCACTGGATATCTGCTAGCTGAATTTTGGGTGAAGTAAATGCATAAATGTGAATATCATTTGATATTTTCATGGGAGATAATTATTTTAAAATTTAAAGCTACAGGAAGGAATTTGGTTTGAATCGTTGTCTTTGCGTCTTAATGCTGACTGTGGCATGGAATGATGTAAGGAAGGTAGAAATCCAATCTCATCCCTTTTACTGGGGTTCACATAGAGCCTCTGGTGTTTCTGAAGGCTTGGAAAGATGAAGTTGGCATCAAGTGCTTTCCATATCTAATTTCCTTCTTTGGTGAAGATTCCAGTAATTGTTAATGACACATACTATACGGAAATCCAAGGCAGTTACAGGGTTTCTAAGAGAAACTCTTGCTGTAAGCTGTGCCCTTTGTGTTTTTAGTGCACAGCATATCAGAACACAAAAATGCAACTGAAACAGAGATAATAAAAGACACCACAGTGAACCATTTCTGGTGTGCAAATTCAGAAACTTTTCAGTCATTCACATCATGAGAGTTTGAAAAGTATTTTTAAAAATACGGTGTTTTTGCAGCCACTGCTGTGAGAACAGTCCTGCAGGTCACAGATCAGGGCACTAAATAAAATATTTTGTAGCTGCTCTGGTTTAGTGTCAGAGTAGGAAAACCTGCCTGCATAAATAGCACCCTTCCAGAACTTTTCACCTCTTTGTTTGGATTCAAGTCTGGCTTGCAACTTGTTTGGGCTGGAGAATTCGAATGGCTTTGTTTTCAGTGATTAGAGGAGATGCCCAGCTGGTTCAAAGTTAAGTTCACCCTCTAAGTGAAAGCAGTTTTCAATAGAAGAGGATGTATCTTATCTTTCCACTAAGGTTTATTAAAAATATGTAGCACCTGATAATTTAACACCGAGTGAGTGGCTGTTAAATTTCCCCCTCTCTGTTGTCCCTCTGTCTCACACACACAAACACAGGAATGCTTCTCGCCTGCCAAGCTATGTGCCAAGATTTTGTTCACTTTAATCTCAATCATATGAGTTAAAGAACCATGAAACAAAGTTCCTACCAAGTATGCTGACAGATTTTTAGTTCTCGTGGCTCCACAGGGCACCACTACAAGCACACGAAGGAACTTTTCTCATTAAAGGTTTCTGAGCTGATCCGTTTTCCATTTAAGTCAACATGAGCATCATCATCATGAGGAACTCAACACTTGCTAACTGATACCATGCACTCATCAGAATTATTTCATTTCTAAGTAAACAAAAAGCTGTGGTACCTCCAGCATCATTGTGTGGTCACTGCTGGCATTTGGTGGCAGCTACTTTGGGGTGTTATGTCACACAACACCACGTCAGCTCAGGACTGACAAATCAAATCATAAGGTTTGAAATACTGGGGGGGATTGTTCCCGGGGAGGTGAAGAAAAGAGGCATGGAACAACTTCTTTCTGCCTTTTGGGGACTTTCTTATCTCTTGAGTGAAGACATTACAGAGATATCACCTTACCCTTGGTTTGGAGGCATCTGTGGTGATTTTAAGAGCCACAGTATCACCTGTTAATGGCCCAAACCCTTGGCAATTAAACAAGTTCATGTCCTTTGTTTTTAAATCTTGAACTAAAATATGGGTATTTACATTTTTTTTTTTCAAATAGATAAAGCTTAAAGTCCTGAAACACCAAAACTCAGACCCATTTCCTTAACTGTCAGGCACAACTATTGACCACAGAATATTCAGGTCCCTCAAGAGAGGCCTCCATCTGGTTTGGTGGACAGAGGCTCATATTAATAAAGCAGGAATTATAGGAAGAAATAACCTATATCCATTTCAAAGCAGAAGAGGCATGAGAAAGCAGTTTGTGATTGCAATATCTGCTCCTCCAAAATTTCAGTTATTTGAAAGGCATCATCTCTGACACCAAACAAGGTGCATGAAGGAACCACAAGGAGAGAGCTGGAGGATCCAGGAGGTGTGGGTCTGTTGTGTTATGAAACAAAATGCTCACATTTTGCTCTCATTTGCATCTATGTCCTTCCTCCCAAACCATTGTTTTAGTGAAGACAAAAGAAGCTGGTTTGCTATATAATTGCATCCATGATCCATGTGGATCCAGATCATAATGAAACAATCTGCTGAGCCAACAGACAACTGGAGATCTTTGAAGGGCTTGTTAGTTCCCTGGGGGGTCATCATGCAGTAGCCAATTTGGGGACAATTCTGTTACTAGATTGCTGACAATATCAGTTTCATAATTTCAGGGGAGCAAAACAAGCTGGAGAAATCTTCTCTTAAAGAAGTGAAAGCCTTCACATAAAGCCTCCTTTTTAATCTGTCCTCCTCCCTTGCCCTCTGCCTTCCTCCTGAAGCTCTCTGTTGGTACAATTTCTCTCACTTAGGTATCAATCCCATTAGACTGTGGTATTATATGATTAAAACATTGATGTAACACAAGCTGCTACAGCAAATAATTGAAGTAATAAAATACAACTGCAGTTATTTGCTCTGTTGAATTGCAGGCAGAAAAAAAAAAAGGAGACAGTTTTTTTTAACTGACCCCATATTGTGGCACACAGACAGTAAAACTTTTTTAGTGTGTTTTCTTTTATTGCTGTAGAACTTTTTTCGAAAAAATTGCAGTGTAGTTGTAGTAGCTTTTTTTTTTTTCCCCATAGAAAAAGTGATTAGTTTGCATTGTGGAATTAGGCTTTCATAATATTTTTAAAAACGCAACTTTCTATTTAAGCAGAGAGATATTTGAAAGGATCTGAAATTACACCTCTTTTCCTTTTAAAGGAACTTAATGGACTTAACTTCTATTTTTGTGTGTGTTTGTGTGTGAGTGAACATCTCTTCTAGGCCAAGATTCATTTTGTCAAGTGTTAGCCCAAAGTGTTCTATTAATGGCTGAACTGCAAAGTCTGACTAAATGGGGTTTGCAGTGGAAATCCTGCCAGCTCCTTGTCTGTGATGGCATGTGTGCTGTACCAGGGCATGGTGCCTCACAGCCTCAGCTTATTCAGGGGGAAAAGAGAGGAGTTTTGTGTCTCTCTTTTTACCTTTTTCATGGCTGGGAGGTGAATACCCTCATGTGGGAGCTTCCCTGAGTCTGCCTTTGACCAGGAGCTGAGTCAGGTCCTTCATTCTCTCTTTTGCACGGAGCAAGTAACACACACACACAGAGTCAGCTGGCTTTAAATTTCTCTGGACTTTTTGTTTCAGCCCGTACAAGTGTCAACTCCCTGATTTACAAAGTGTATTAACATTATTTTAATATCTAAAAAACGTTGTTTGATTCTTTCTTATTTCGTAGGTTAAGTGGTTTGTTTTATTTATTATGCCTATTGAACAGGATTTTATGGAAAATTCGGAAGACAAAATGCCCTGTTTCCTTCTGCATGTTCACAAATAGATATATTATACAATGCTAGAAAAAGGCAAAAGGCCAAACTCATCTCTGGTGTAATTCCAGTAAAAGCAATAAAATTACACAAGGCATGAATTTGGCCCAGGGATTGTAAATGTTACTCTGGTGCACACTGAGTGTCTGCTTGTTGTTACTGGCACGGCTTAAAATACAAATCCCCCCTTTTTTTCATAGAAATGGATACAATTCTCTGGAACAGATTAATCAATGAACCAGGTATCAGGTAACTATGACAAAGATGACAACTGGTTCAAATGCCTGCCTGTTTTATGGCTTTTTCCTCTTCTAACCAACTTAGAGTCTCTTCTTTCAAAATTTTAAATAATTATATATTTATTCTCTTTTGTGCCTTGTCATTACAAGGCTTTCATTCCTTTTTTTCATTGGGTTTTTTTTGTTTGTTTGTTTTTTGGGTTTTTTTTTTCTGTTGTCTCCTTTTCTCTAATTTGTCTTGTATGCCCTTCCGTGATGTTTCCTGTTGACACTTCTTGATATTTTTTTTCTAACTCAGAATGTGGCTTTCTAGCAGACACAGAGGCCCCAGAGTGAATACCCTTCAGAGCCAGCTCTGACTTGGACCTTGCACAACACTATTAACTGGCTCTTACTCTAAGAAAGGTGGCTGGAGTGGGATTGCCTGAGCCCGAAGACAGAAATGGCTGAGGAAATCTTGCCAATATGTTTGCACTGAATTCAACCACTCTTAATTTCTACTCAGAAGAAGAGTTTATTAAAAAAACAAAAAATTAAAAAAAAAAAAAAAATAATAAAAAAAAAAAAAAAAAAAATAAAAACCCCAAAGATTTTAAATCACAAACTTGCAAGGGCTTTTCTCAGAATTTTGTTGTTTTGTATTGTATTCGTCTGTATGTTTGAGTTTATGCTCGTTGGCCACTTTAAAGTAAACACAGGTCAATGCCCTCAGAAACAGATTTCATCTGCACACCAGAATTCCTTGGGAGAAGGCTTTATCTGCTGAACTGATGGATATTTTTGTGTGCATGCAATTTTTTTTTCTATCAGTTTGTTTTGTTCCCCCCCCCCTCCCCCCCCCCACTTTTTTTTTTCCCTCTTTTCTTTTACATTCAGTGCATATAAAAGTTGGGAGCAGAAGCCTCCTTGGAACAAGATAGAATCATAAAAGGCTTCAGGAATCTCATCTCAAGCTAAACAGTACAAATTGCACATTCTTCATGGAAGTATTAGCTTTTAGTGCGTGCCTGGATCCAAGCATAATAGATTATCCCAAAGTGGGAAAGAATGAACAGTACAAAATTAGCAGAACTGGGAGCTCAGATCATTTGGTGGAGCAACATGATCTCTGTAGTTTCAGGGTACTGAATTCTAAAGCCACTGGAAACAGAATGTAAAATTATATCAGAGTAAGCAAGGAAGCATGTGTAGGCCTGAGAGAGTCAAACAAGAGCTTGGAAAATACGTTTCCAGAGGAGAATAAGTACTGAAAATCAGTGAATGAACTTGTAGGAAACAAACTGCTATTCATGAAGAATTTCTTGCTCTGAGGATAGAAAGATACAAGAATGAAGAAACACAGAATACATTTCAGTGGCTGTTCAGGGGCCAAGTGCTCTTGGAGAATAATCCTGCACTCAGACAGAAATATAAAATGGCAGAGGATAGGTCAGTCTCCTGAGGTTTCCCTTCTCAGGGAAGCCTTGCCAGAACAAATCCTTTGTGCCACTGGCTGCTGGGTTTGGTCTAACCATGCTGGGAAGTGTCCCAGGAACACTGTGCATTTACTGGGAGCCCCAAGCTGGTGGTGAGCACACCCTGGCAGAACTACCCTGTACTTTCTTACTGCCTCCCTCAGGTCCTCAGGGATGGGAATGAACTATTTTGGAGTACCAAATAAAACTTAAATTTTTGCCTAAGCTAAATAAATCCTGAGGAACACGCTGTTGAACTCAAAGCTGATAATGAGTATTATAATACATACAGAGGTGGAGATAGGTGGTGGAGTCCCCATCCCTGGGGGGATTTAAAAGCTGTGTAAAAGTGGGATTTGGGGACGTGGATTAATGGTGGCCATGACAGTTGTGGGGGAATGGTTGGACTCTGTGATCTTAGAGGGCTCTCCCTACCTATATAGGTCTGTAAATTTCTGGGGGTTTTATACAGTGGCTATGAATCCATTCCTTGTGTCTTCTGCCATCCTCACTGGCTTATAATCCACTCATTCCACCGTGTCCTAGCCAAAGATCCCAGCACGGGAATTCTCAGCTTTAGGAGGTGTTTGGGATTTTTTTTTTTCTTTTAAAGTTATTCTGCAATGTTTCCTTCCATTAGAAAATGAGATAGCATTAGACTTTTTAAAAACTCATTTTTCCCTAGCAACACAAATATATTCACTTTATATTTTTTAAAACTCATTTCCTCTTTGCTTAACTCCTTGAGATAAGTGAACTCTCCTCTGTGTAAACATTCTACCAGAATACTGACTACCTTTTAAGCGATGTATGATTTAGAAGGTAATGAAATATCACTTTCTTTTTCCTTTATTTTTTATTTTTTTTTATAAATAGGTTTTAAAGTGCTTTTAGCTGCATTTTAGCTTTTAGATTAACAGATAAAACTGATGAAAGGAACACAACCTTCTGTCACAGGGCAGCCTGGCATTTGGGAGGTGAGGTAGTTTAAAATACTGTTTTTATCTTCATTTCTCTCCATTGGGATGACTGTATTTCTTTACTACATCCCATAAGCTACTTTATCTTTGCCTATAAAGGCATTTTCTTCCTTAAACCCTGAATATTCTGCAGCATGAGACTGTGTGTCTGCATGTCTGCAATGATCTTGTGCATAGTCAAGCACAGCTATGGACATTAAGTTAATTAAAGCCAAAATGAATATCAGTTTTAGGCACTTTGGGGTTTCAGACTTTGGAGCCTGTGAGGAATCTGAATTTTGGATAGCAAAAAGTTAATTTTTTTTTTTTTTTAACCACGTCTTCCTAAAGTTGCACATCCAGCCTTTTAGTGCCTAATGGTGCCCTCTGAAGTCTCACTGCTGCTACCCCAGATCATCTCCCCAAGCCAAAAGCCCCACACTCAGAGGGGTTTTTGTCACTGCTCTTATTTAACATGATTTGTTTCCTGGGTCTCAGAGCAATGAAACCCAGTAAATAACACACTGGACACCCAGAGAAGATAACAAAAGGAAATAGTTAAGGTACTATAATAATTTTAGCCATTCTTTTTTCAGGTCACTATAATCTGCCCAAAGATAACTAATTGTTCAAAGTAAACATTCCACTCCGACCACAAAAGGAATCCATTACACAAACATATAATTCACAGTCATTTTTAGTGGGTTGTAAACAGTTTGGAATGAGCATAAAATGGGACAAAAATCAAAGTGAGCATTTAGAAATGAAAAAGTGTTTGCTACAAAAGGTCAGTCCCTTTACTTGGCAAACTATGTAGAAAAGCCTGGGAAAATGTTGAACACACAAGCAGTAAGGGAATTTTAAAGCCAACAACCTCCCTGTTTCTTTAAACAGACATCAGAACCTATAACTGGATCCTGTCAAACAAACGACAGCAAAAAAACATAACAGCTGCTAAGAAGTAAAGTTGAAAGATAAAGTTTTCTGAGCTAAGAACCTTTTCAGAAGTGGACTAAAGGTCTTTCTTAAATCTTTAAGCAAGGTTATGGATCCCAGGGTGGCTTTTAGGCATTGAATCAAATATGTAATTTTGTGTATCATTCCTGTCAGAGCATCCTGTGCTCCAAGAAAAGCAACAGAAAACAATATCTGCAGCATCCAGCTCAGAATGGAAACAGTACCTGTAATCACCAGCTTTGCTGCCTGCAGGGTCATTTTTCAAGTCATTTAGGCTGATTTGAGAACTCTAACTTGGATTTGGGAAGGGAGGGAGAAAATGAAAGATGTTTCAGAAGAGAGATGAAAGTTAAATCATATTTCCCTGGAGCATTAGGACTGTATTTCTTTACTAAACCCAAGGCACACTGGATACCCTGGGTAGGTTTAGGATACAGACTGCTTGGGGTGTTCACTTACTCTGTCATTAGACACACAGGCAAATGATCTTCCCTGGAAAAGAGTTTAGTATCAGACTGTTTTCACACGATAGAACATACTATGAGAAGTATTGGATGGCATGCTGTTGAGGTACGACACAGACTGATTTTTTTTTTTTTTTTTAATGTGTTCTACTCATGCCTTTCACATATTTTTTTTTTTAAAAGAAAACACAGAAAAAAAACACCCCAAAAAACTAAAAAAAGACAGTCAGGATTTTTAAAGGGTCGTGGATAACAAAACAAATAGGCGACTCCAGAAATGACTGGAAATGATATCTGGCCTAGAAACACCAAAAAGTCTTGCAATGGGCCCCACCCTTGGCAGGAGAGCTCAGTGTGAGAGTTACAGTGCACTGGGAGGATTGTCCCAGGCTCTCCTTGCTGCACTGCTCGGCTCAGGGCTGGTGCTACCTGTCAGACACTTTCCAGGGAGAAGAAGGAAGCAGATTGAAAAACAGATTGAAAACCAGGAATACAGATTGAAAAGGGCAGGTCGACAGATAGCCCCAGAAAAGCCTGAGGTCCATCCAAGCTAGGTGTGGATGGCAAAGTAAAAGAAGAGACAGAAAAAAACCCCACAGAATGTGCTATTCCTTAAAAAAACTTTCTCCTAAAGTTTCTGAGAAGACAGAAAATGAAGACGTGCTGGAGATCTTTGAGTAGCTCCTGTATTTCTTCACTCTGATTGCTGCATGGTGTAGAATTATTCTCTCATCCTCACCAGGTCACACCACAGACATGGGAGGTCTTTCTATTTAGGATATTGCATGAAATACCAAGGATACAACGTGCCTTCCCAAGATAGTTTTGACTTTACAGGCACAGGTCTGGATAGCTCAATAATCAGGACTAGAAGTTCATCAAAAATTATGAATGAATAATTCAGTAATTATAATAAGTGATTCATAAGTACAGGAAGAATGAAGAGAAAAACTGAGCTTCCTTAAAAAACCCCAAAAATTAAATGTGACAATTTCCTTGCAAGTTTCCAAGAATGGGCACATTTTTATTGCCTCTCTTTATTAAATTCCACTATCAGCTCTGCAAGATGGCTGAGAAAATGGAGAAAGACCTTCTGCTTCACAGTTCTACTTCAATAACTAAAAATACAAAAAGAGTCTGAAAAAGTGGAATTCATTCCATTTTTGTCATGTTCACAAGTGAATCCTTGTTGGATAGGCAAATATGCATTATGGTGTGAGAGCTTTTAGATCAGATGTTAGAAAGCACTCTTGGTTCTGAGATGGTGACGAAGCAAACTATGAGACAAATGACCAAACTTTTATCTAAGTTAGAGCAGAATATATTCAGAATAAACATCCTTTTTGATATTCATTTTAAAACAGTGTAACTAAACAGGAAATCTTGCCAATGGTTAATGACAACCTCTACATTTTTAATCTGTGGGAGAATATTGCTACATTTGGCTATTGTGTGTAACCTCGTCTGCACAGGAAAATGTACTAATTAATATGGTTTATTCAGATCACTGCTAGACTTTCTTTCTGTGCACAGTGATTATGCTTTAAAAATCAGAAAAGCAAATAGAAAACCAGTAGGTGAATAACAATTAAATCCACGAGCTGATAGCTAAGAACACAAGTGGAGTATGAATGGTTTGTAACTAACAATTAGGGATGGTTTCCTAAGGTCCTTTTTCCTAATAATCCTATATCTTAAGCAAGGCACGCAAGTAACATTTTTGGTACAGTTACAGTATGTGGATGATATATCCTCTAAATAGGAAAAGAAAGCTTTTCTACCACAGCCAATATGCCAGCTGTACCGAGTATCTAGGCCATCTTACTAAGACTATGAAAGTAAACATACAGTTTTCATTAAATGTGCCTTTCCCATAATTGGTACATAAGTATTTCCCATGACTCTGCAGTTGAGTATCTTGGCTGGAGGCATATCTGGCCATTAAGAGGAGGGCTTCAGATCTGTTGAGTCTCAGCCATGCCGGGAGACTTGGCACCTCCACATGCTGCTTCCTAATACCAACCCCGGCATAAAATGTCATCAGAAGCTTGCATAAACATTGGACTTAGCTTCACATAAATTACTGCTGTCCTGAGATAGTTTATGCCAGAACTTAGTAAAAACAACACTTTGAGTAAATAGAATGTGAGTAAATGCAAGCGTCTTAATCCAAGAAAACGATAATAGGAAAAAAAAAAGAAACTCCATATCAAATATAAACTCATAAATATAGCGATAACATGAAATTTTTATCTCATGCCATGTGATTAGCTTTTATTTACATGTTAGGCTAACCAAAAGGGGCAAGCTTCTCTAAGTCACTGCAAGTTTGAAGGAAACACAAGAACTGTAATGCACTACTGAGAAGAATGAACCCCTTTGAAGGAATAGCGATACATCCAGTTCCTAATATGAACTTTTTTTTTTTTTTTTGATAAACACACAGACAGTAAACATCTAATTACATTCCTTGAATTTTTCTATTACAGTTCAGCAGTGCAGAGACCTCTGGCCTCACTTCTACTTGGAGGAGTGGTCAGATACTCCAAAACATCTATGAAATACCCAGTGCATTCTTAGGAGAACTTGTGCTGAGGTTGTAACCAAGCAGTCTGTTAGACATGTTCAGCATGGAGTGGCATTTTTGCAATCTAATCTCTGCCTTTCCTTTTCATGTTCTGAATTTCACCTCACAATTCCTCCTCTATTAATAGTCACTTCACACATTTTTCCCCCTTTTTATATCCAGCCTCCAGCCTTCCTCCACAAAAACCCAATGCTACTATCTCCCCCTACTGAACGATCTCCAGTTTGTTTCAGTCTCTGACTTCCTGCCAATCATTCTGGGAATAATAATATCCCAGTGCTCTCTTTGCTGTATAATTAAAGCATGAATTTCCCTGAGTTTGAAACTCCAGGGTACTTTTATTGCACCTTTCACTATAAAACCAGGTAACAATGGCAGAATTAAAATAGCTTTTTCCTTTGTGGGCAACGCTCTAAGTATCTTTTTATTTTTCATGGATTCTCTTGTTCTGAGACTCCAGGATATGGCAGTGACAATGGGTTCACCCAGCCTTATACTGAAAATAAATTTTCTATCTTTTGCAAGATATATGTTTCCCCAGATCCCTGGAACAAGTTGTAAACTTGTAACAGATGGTGATGAAGCCTCACATTTTTATACAATACATTTTAAGATTCTGCATCTACCGCATGCACCTTCCAAAGAAAATGACCTTCAGTGAGAGAAGATACACTCTGCAGAAAAGGAAGGCAGGCAATGGTGTCAAGTGCATCTTTTTATACTATGAAAATTCTTCTCATTAATCAAAACTTTTAATGAGGATGGATACTCATTTCAGTATTTTTACAATATCGTGGCTTTTAGAATAACTGTAAAAATTAGACACCTGCACTCATTAAAAAAAAAAAAAAAATAAAATCGACACTCTAGAATAACATTTATTTTGGTTAAATGCAATTCAAAACTTAGGGAAAACTATTGGCCTTACATTCACCAGGGATATTAGAATGAAAGTTACTGACACTTTATTGATGTTTAACATTTGCTTACCCAGAGAAAGACTAAACCAACAACATGTCAAAAAAAATATGGGGAATAATCAGCATGAATGAGTCCTAGTAGTGTCTTATCATTTAAAGAAAATGATGACACACAGAATGTGATATAGTTCCATTCATAACTATGTCATAGATTGTGCTGTCTGCCTATCCTGGCAATCCAAGCAGAGTTAAAAGGTTAAAGTTTTGATTACTATTAAAAGAAAAAAAGTATTAAATAATAAGTTACTCACCTCTTCTTTCAACAGCTTCTATGCAGAGTCTTACAAACTGGGGGATTGTAGATTTCTCATGCTCACAAACCAGGTGCAGATGGGAGCCAAAAATTTGATCTACATTCGGAGAACAAGAGGAAAATACATTAAGGCATATTATTATTAGTGGGGTTTTTCTCTCTTCTCAGCTTGCCTATTAATTTAAAACTCAGATATTGAAGATGCATAGGCAAAGTTGGAACCAAATCCTTTTTGAGTCCTAGTGATCATTAGCTTTTGCCCCAGAACCAAATCCCTTCACATCTGCTGCTCATAGTGCTTGTTGCTTCCCTCTGGATTAAAGTTTCAATTGCACTTGCACCTTAATTTTGACCTAAGGCTTGGAGGTCTCCAGCATTTGCTTGGACCTTCCATAGAAAATGTGCAGGCTGTTCCAGAGCTGCAGCTCCCTGAGTCATTGAATACAAATTCCTACATGATGCACTGGGTCCAACTTAAAATCTCATCTGGTTGGGTGACCTGTCCCTTCCACACATTTGGAAGTTTCACTCTTTCATGGAACACTGTATGAGTGCAAAGATTTCATTATTTTGTGTCATCAGGACTTAGTATAATTTCATCTCAACTTCACAAAATCTTTTTTTTTTTTTTTACTCATCAAATTTCCTGCTCAGAAAAATGGAAGATACTACATATCTTTTGGCGAAGATTTCATCTTACTCCATGTTTAACTAGTGATTAGTTTCACTTCCTTCACAAGCAATCCTTTAACTAGATAATGCCACTTTTTAGTTTCTATGATTTCAAAGTTTTGATCAACTTTGACTGTTGATCTTGGAACACGTTTGTATTAGCAGGTTCAACTCGTCAGATTACTAATTAGCTTCCTCCACCTCATTTCCACTCTGTGTGTTTGAGAGATTATGAAAAGAGCAATCAGTAACAGGGACGCTGTCAGCTAAAATCAGAATGAATCAAACAGATGAGAGGAACTACTCAATAGGAGCCAGTTAAATGCTGAAACAATAGGAGTGTACTGTCATCATTTATCCGAAGAGACAGTCTCCATATAGCATTTCAACAGAGCACTACAGTTTGTAAATTGGTGTGGAGGCTTTGAAAATTATTATATAGACAGCTGAAGGGTGATAGCACCAGTCTGGACTGTGCACAGCAAACCCAGCAGCAGCTCCCATGGAATTGGATCTTTCCTCCATAGTCAATGCCACCGTACTCCACCATAAACAACTGGAGGGCCTTTTTTGCTCTAAAACCAACTTTTCCTCACTAACAAGCAAAAGCCCCATTATCTATTTATTTATTTATTTATTATTAAATTTCTGTGCTTCAAGGAGCTTAATTTTCATTCATCACCACAATTTCATACCCAGCTCAGATTTCAAGGGCGACTCAATTGCCTTTTCTCCCCTGATACCCCAGACCAGGGAACACAGTGACAGAAACAAAGTGCAGGGTAGGGGTTGCTTTGGACTCCTCGAGATCCATCAGGGCACTTTATTCCATCCAGCACCTCCCAGAGCGTGTGATCTGCATTCTGGGAGAGTGCATCAGAGCCTGGATGGAAGTTAAGAGGGAGTTTGGGCTGCAGAAGGGATGGAGGACTGGGTTCACAGAGCTGCTCTGAGGAAGGTTGTGTGCATGTGTGGCGTCAAGCATTAGCGAACAGTCTGTTACATGTTTTGGGGTTATGTTTCTGACAAAGCACAGTCTGGTTACATTTTCTTCATAAAACATTTATAGCTGCCTTCAGTGGTAATTATACATACAGAGATTTATGATTAAAATGTACTAGCACTTCCTCTTTTGACATCTTAATTGTTTTTTAAAATTTTAGCAAAGACCTGTCAAATTCTTTGCATAATATGGAATGGTCTCCAATGTAAATTATGTTAAAAAAGAAGTAAAAATGTGTCTTATTTGGTGGACAAAGACACTTGTAAACAATTTCAGAAGCAAAACAGGCAAAGAACTGCACTGTGTTTAGATGGCGACACATGAAGAACTGAAATGAAATTAATGTGTGGCTGTTCAGCAGTTTCTCTTCTGTGTTATAACCACTTTATAATCAACTTCCAGGATTATTTCACAGTTACTCTTTCAATCTCCAATATGAAGACAGAATACTTGGTATTCCTGGGAGGAAATTTTGAGCAGGCTGAAAACAGTTTTACAATTCTCACCTAGTTCATTACTTCATTTCTTGGTTCAGATTCTATATATTCAGCAAAACATTTAACCTCATTTTTTATACCTTTGACTGTATGAATTCAGTCACATTTTGTACCCTGCAGTTGAGATTCAAATTAACTCTTCTTTAGAACACAGGCACTCAGGATTTTTATCTTGGATGGAAGGGCAGCAAAACAGCATTAATGCTTCCTGGTCATCAAAACAGACTATGGTAAAACAAGAGCACACCACTGCTTTGGAGGGGTTTTTCCCCCTTCTACAAATTCATAAGTATTTATAAGTACATTATCCTGTGGGTCATCCAAATGCTCTCAGTTCTGGGACCACAAATTCTGTGACTCTTTCTAATCAATTGGGTTTTTTGCTGGATCTCTTTCTGTACATAAATACGGGAATGGCAGTAGTTACACTGCCATAGTTACACTTGTGGAGGTCACAGGGATACTTGAGGAAAACTCAGCTAAGATTTGTTTGTGCAGTATTTCAAAAAACAAGGAACGGTGAATTACTCACTTTTTTAGGCAAAATTTCTATGTAACTAAATTTAAAATATTATTTTCTTATTCTTTTATAAGTGTAGACATATACATATTTTAAAACTACTTTAAGGGTAAGCTCTCCAGAACATTAAAAAAAAAATAAAATAAAAAGAACTGTTCCCAAAGGGATAAGGGAAGCAAACCCCCCTTTGTTTGATTTATTTGTGATAAGGTCTTCCAAAACTTCATCTTTTATGACTTGAAAAAAAGAGATGTACACAACACTCCTAACCTCCTGTTATGACAGTTTATGTTTCCTATCCAGCTTATTTAACTCAAATGCCTGGGAAATAGACACAATTACCACCTTATGGAATGCTACTTAACTTTAAATGCTCCCCTCTGAATAGAAATCCACTTTATCTTCTCAGAGATATTCCAGTTTCTCAGGAATTATTTCCTCTATAGGCTCCTGAAATGCTCTTGTTTCATCATTTAAAAATTTAAACTAACAATTGTTCAGAAATATCTTTTATTAGAACAAAGGCAATTCCCATGCAGTGGATTCTGTTCACAAGGGCTCGTACAAAGGAGCTGCATACTATGCCCATATACAGCTTTAATCATTCACTCTTTCAGCTGTTATCAATTTAAAACCAATGAAACTCCCACACTGAGTCCATTTGAGCAGTCAATTTTAATATCTTGGGGCATCTGTAGTTATTCTGAATTGGCTGCAAAAGCAGAACTAACAAGTTAAGCTCTAACCATAAGTCTACATCAGGCTGGTAAACCATACATCAAACACCGACAGTTAGTCAATACTGTAGTATGAAAAACCAACAAGCATTTTTAAGAAGAGCAATATATTCATAATATGTTTGGTGGTATGGTTTACATTACACATCCCTGCTATCTGCACGTTAAAAGTTCTGCTGGAGATGCTGGGGTGTGTGACAGCTTTGCTCAGGGATGTAAAACCAGACACCAGAGGAGAAGGGAATGGACGTTCACAAGTTGTATAATATAAAATGATGATTATGGCTGCAATGAATTGCTCGTTCTGGGGAGCTTCAAGTTTTCCCTGAGCTTGACAGGACTGATTTTTTTCCTTTTTTTTTTTTTTTTTTTTTTTTTTTTTTTTTTTTTGAGTAGTTCTCTCAGGCTGCAGCAAAGCCACTAATCCTGGGCTGCTGAAGAAATCTCCACTATGGGAGACAATTCTTCTGGAAAAGAAACAATTAAAACAATAACACTAAAGCCACATCCTCACTGAGAATGTCATCGTTTAACTGTTTTGGGTGTACATGGATGAGTTGGAAGGAACTCATACTTCAGTGGTTTTTATTTTAAAAAAAAAGGGAAGGGCAAGGCAAATACCCCCATGTCTCAGGAAGAAGCTTAAATTCTGGCATGGGAGCAGATGGTACAATGGTACCATGCCCAAGTTTTTAGAAACATGAATTATATCTATGTAATCCTGTGCCTTTCAGGAACAGAATTAACTGTGCAACATCTGGATTTGAACTGCTGGACTAACAGTGCTTTCTATCAACATCCAAGTTGTTTTCTTTGTATCTGTTTGAATGTTGGGAAGGAAAAGAGAGAGGGAGAATGAAAAGAGAATCAGAGATGAATGTACAAGGAGAGTGATAGGACAGTAGGCACCAGAGCTGTGAACTTTTGCAGAGAGAAGTGATGCTTTTGGAGCCATATTCTTAAAGGTGACTTCTCCAAGCTGCTCTGTCTGTAGTCAGACACATTAAGTCAGACATTAAAGTGATGCTGATTCCAGACTGGGACTCCAAAAAATGCCACGACACTTTTACAATAAGTGGGGCAGGTCCTCAGCTGACTGAAGTCAGCGAGGTTGTCAATGGAGCTCCCCTGATTTATGCAAGCTGGGAATTTTGCCAGTCCTTTTAATGTGGAGATTTACTATATATCGTTGATCTGTGGTGGTCATCAATTAAAAAAAAAAAAATTACATTTGTGAACAGTTACTATTAAGTGGCATATGAGCTGCCAGATTTGTTTCACATTCTCAGAAAAATGAAAAATAGTACCACAGACATAGGTCTCTCTTAAGAAATTCTGGTGTTTTACTGGGGACAAGAGCTTGTTTGAATTCAGAGAGAGTGTGCCTGCTGTACTACTCAAAACACTTCTCTCAAAATGAGACATTTAAAATTTCTCTGAATCATTTGTTAGCATTGTGTCAAAGGAACAAATCACTTTGTTCAGTGTCTGGCCATGCACAAGGTTTAGGAGAAGTGATTCCAAATGGCCATATCAAAGAAAGAAATACCCTTGTGACCCATTGTTTCTGCAAGTCAAAGGAAACATTTCCTAATTTTCCCTCAGCTCTGATGTGCACCAGAACTCTTGCAAAATTCCTTCATAACCTGAAAGAATTACAGAACACACCAAAGGTGGGCCTTAACCTACTTCTTTGGACTTCTCATGAACATTCTGCTCATTACGCTCAACTACTCCAAGGTCCAGTGAAACATATGATACAATAAAGACATTTTCCCTTGCCTGGAAATGAAATGGTTGGTGATCTCTGTGCTGCGATCTGCACAACCACCAACATATGCTGAGCCCTGCTCTATAGGCTATCAAGCCAAATCACAGCTAGTTCCTTTCACTAGCAATTGAGTGGCTTTTATTTTTCATCTTGAAACAGTTGTAACCATTCCAAATTTTATGCTGTTTTGGTTTTTGCCTTAGCTTATGAAATGCATTCAATGAAGTTCCTTCGGTGTCTAGCTTTTGGGAAAGAAAGATCCACCCTAAAAAAAAAAAAAAAAAAAGAAGCCTAAATAAATTTCTTGCCAGCTGCATAGCTTCATTTTCCTCATTTCCCACAGTGTCATTTATGTGAGGTTGTTGCTCATGTTTTTTTACTGTTTGCTGAGAGTGTATTTTGTGATAGTGTATTACCAACACAACCATCATAGGCTTAAAATCACAGTTTCACTGAAGTTTCTTTTCCTTTGTTGGTCTAGAAAATCTCAGAAATCAGGATGTTAGGAGGCCAACATCAAGTTGAAGGTTGGCAATTCATTCTGGGTAATACTAAATCATGACAAAGCTCAAACATAAAGATCAAAGTTCAATTATAGACTATAAAATCATTTTAAAAGAAGATTTATATATTATTTTTCTAGCATATTAGTGCAGATTCTGTAAATTCTGAGAATATTTCAATCCCGAGGAACCAAGGACCCCTGCCCTAGCATATAAATTTGAACAGTTATTCTCAAAATAACACAGCTCAAATGGCAGACATGGGACATGCCTCTTATTTACTATTTCTAGGTTGTGTGCACGTGTATATCTAAGAACACAAGTGTGCTTAGAGACACAAACATGTTCCACAATGTCTCTGTATTGCACATCACCTCAGAAATGCTTCAAAATGCTCCAAGACCAAGGATATTTTGTGTAAGCATGAGTGAGATGGAACAAGGACAGATGATCTTCATTAGAGCTCTTGCTGGAGCATGAAGAGCCCCAGTCACCAGCCCATTGCAATGAATGGAGCCAACGTGCTGTTCCCATTCTGGCTTCTTTTATGCACAGGACTAGAAAGCAAATGGGACAATGATGATAAAAATAACTTTTTGCCACGCAAAGTGTCAGTGCATCTTCATTTTCAGATCAACACATAGCTAACGTTTAACCATCAGTCTTCTACAGTCCCTGGTCTGAGTGTTATCCTCCTTACTATTTCCATTTAACTCCCTACTTTACTTTCTGCACGGGTATCTGCTACACTCTACGCAAGCAAAGTTTGTGCAAGAGTTAAATGACAATCACATAATTTCTAGATTTCCTGATAGCAGTGTTGGCAGAACAAAGTACCCCAGGAGATCAAACTGCTATTTAATTTTGAAGCCTGTATTCCCAAATTTGGTTAATGTGGAGAAATGTGTCGAGTCTCCTGGCCAAGTGTGCACGCATCAGCGACTCGCAGAGCACAGGGCTGTGTTTAAGTGAACTTACCACCTTAAAATGTATTTACTCATGACTATAATTTACGTGTTAAATTTATTGGAGTTTTGGTTCCAGTGTGACATACAATGTAAAAAATCAATATAGATTTGAGAGCTTTATAGTGCCCCTGGCAAATATGAATAGCTCTTGATGAAAAGTGAAGGTTTTCACAGCACCTACAGTGCCACTGCATTGGAGTAATTAACACCACACGCTTCACAGATATTTATATCAATTCTTCACCAGCACACAGAACAGTTCTTTGTCAGGAATTTGGTACCAAGATGTCCTGCAAGGCGTTATACACACTTTTATTACAAGCCCCTATTTTAAGGGATTTACAATTCTGACAGAAGTATTTCCCTGTGGAATAAAAGGTCGTAGGCATGTTCTCAGAGCTGGAGGAATTTTTTCTTGTAAAAATTGGTTAACATTTTTTTCCTTTAAGAAACAAGCCAATAAATAGTTCTGAGGGGTTTCTGCAACCATTTAAGTCACCTTTAGAAAAATAAATAGATGCATCTTATAGTACAAAAATTTGGCAAGCTTTTCATTGGTAATCTGGGTGGTTGCATTTTGCGACTTAAAAATATTCTAATGCGAGACTGAAAATTAACATTTAAAAGTGGTCTCTGCATAAGCACCACAACTGCATTTTCATAACATTTTAACAGATTAAGGGGATGAACTGTGGTGAAGACAATGAAGGAGCCTTATCAAATGAGCATTTCACATAGACTTACCGTAGATTGGAATTAAGCCGTGCTAACGAATCCTGCCTCATTTGCATGGCCAAAACCTAATCCTAATGAAACTTCATGGTAGATAACTAACATGTTTTCTTCATGGCAATATTAGTGTGGCAATAAATCCGTGCTGTGCGCAGATTCTGAGTTACTGAGACACAAATCAACAACACCTCTGCTATCCATGGAGAAGTATCCCAGGTAGAACCAGTTTATGTTTATAAATCAAGAGCTTAATGCAACTCTAGCCAAACCCAAATTCATCTAGCTTTCCTAGAGAGATATATTAGAGGGTGGATTTGTGTTATGCTAATGAATCTGGATTTGTTAGCAGGGATCACATCTGATCCCTATGTAACACTGCAGGAGATTCATCAGCCACACTTTATTAAACTAAAAAAAACCCAACCCTTAAACCCAGAAATTAAAAGGCTATAAATTACTCCTCTATTACTGTAATAACTGAAACAAACTAACATGATGCATTCAAATCCTACTCTCAACTCACAAAGTACTTCAAAAAGGCAAAACCCTCTGAAGTAATGAAATCAATTACTACAAATGTGTAAGGACAGATCCTGAAAGCTTGGTGTGCAAGTGTGTGCACCCCCCCACACACACATATTGAGGCATAAATTATATTTTTTCAAAGTTTCTGTGTCAGCTGAAAGCAGAACCCCACAACTGGGACACATATAATGAAGATTTCCTCACAGTAAACAACACTGAACTAAGCATCTCTGCACGTATCTAAAACATAGGAACTTAATTCATCAAATCTTCTTCTCTCCAGACATGGGCCCAGCTGGTGTTGAACTCTTGTAGCTGCTTTAGCTTATGCTGGCTGGGGTCAATCTCTTGGCTCAGGACAGACAAGTTTAATACACACTAGCAACACCCCTTGCTATTTTTGACACACCACTGGAAAACTCACACTCCAGATATTGACAGGGGCAGCTGGCAAAATGCCTCTTTCTAGTCAATTTGCATGTGCAGTTGTGGGTTTCACACATAATAATTTGGGAGTGCGTAAATTTTTCAAGCGTTATTCCAGACAATATTTAAAAACACAGCTTTGCTTGGATGTTAGTGGTCAGAATGCTACTGCCTTCAAGTTAACTACCAGCTTCTCAGTGAAACACTTCTTGGATAAACTAACAAACACGTTTTATCAAAGAAACAATTTTTTAAGAATATGTGAAAGTGATGGCTGACCAGCTTAGCAAGAAATTGGAATAGGGAAAAAAAACCCCATAGATTCAAAGCATTTCTTATTCGCTGACATGTATTTCAAATTGTTAAAAATGGATTTTGTTGGTGAGCTAGAAAAATAATGAGAGAAGACAGCAGAAAGTCTTTCAACAAATCAGTCAGCACAGCATCTGAGTGCCTTATTTTGGTTTCTAAAACATAAAAATATATCAATATTCTTTTTTTAAAAAGAAGTGGAGTTGTGGATCATCTTGATTTGCATTGTTCGGAGTGTTAAATGGAGGGGTTTCTACCACTTGCACGCCAAAGCAGAAAAACTGGAGGAGCAGTCAGATATCACAGAGGTAGATGAACCACACATTGATTCTTTTTTTTTATATAGTTCAGCAGTGTGTTATGAGACACAGCATCAAAATCATATTTAAGAAGTGCTTGTCCAATGCACTGAGTCAAATACTCATTTGTGAATTTTTAATTTTTACACCAAAAAGAAGAATAGAAGACCAAACACACCTTTAATAAGTCCCTTTTCTTGCAATGTTTTCAAGGAGGGTCTTCGGGAGATGAACTTCTTTAATCTGCTTTTAACTCGGTTCCTGTCATTTGTGTCAGAGGCACTGTAGTTCAGCCTGAAAACTGAAGGGAATCAAGAGAGAAACTTTTAGTGGAATGATATTTCTAAATTAACAGCAGGTTTCTGAGACACCCTGAGAAAAGAGTGGCCATAACCACCCTGGTAAGATCCCAGTCATGCGGTAGGTCAGCAGCATGGCTGGTTGGACACTACAAACCATCTGATTAATACTTTTGTGAATAAACACCACGAGTTCACCCCGCCGGTTACGCACAGAGCTCCGTTATTTATTGCCCATAAGTATTTGGACTGTGACCAGTTTGCTCATGAAGTGCTCACCAATCCCACAAGTTTCACATGGGTGATTTTTTCAGCTCCAGCTCCGGGCTCTGGGCGTGCTACGCACTATTAGCTGTGCACTCCTTGCAATGGGAAAGGATGGACGGCCACACCACCAGTGAAGGACTGGATCCCCTTGCCAAGATGGATTGAGAGTTATATATATATTTAATGCAGTTACAGAAAACGTGGCTGCGTGCCACGAAATGTGTGCAAGACGCATTAATTTATGGAAAGAAAAGTATTCCCCTCCTAATGATTATATTTTATTATATTTAAGCATTTACCAAACTGAGAAACAATTTGAGCGCAATTTATTCCTGCTCTGTGTCAAAAAGACACGGAATCCAGCTGCAGAAAATCCCCTGGGGGAGGTTTCAAGGGCATAAATTTAACTTTTTCTCTGCTGAGGTGCTTACAGGGCACTGTGATGGCTATCAAAATAGGCAGGGCTTGCAAGGAGGAGAAGTTCAGCATGCTCCAGCAGCAGCAGAGATGCCATGAGGAGACCTTTCCTAGTTCTTCCTGAACAAGCAAGTTTTTAAAGATTTTTAACAAATCACCTGAGACTTTCCACCCTTGAATAACTCTTGTTCAGTGTCCTGAGCTCTGTCACTGTGCCCATTTCAGAGTAGTTTAATGGGGCAGCCAGAGTGGTGCAGCCTCCCTTTGCAAAGACATCCAGCTCAGAGAAGGGTGGCTTCTTTCTAAGGAAAGAACAGCCTTCCATCTTCTCTTGAAATTCATTTAACCAATTAATCAATCAATCAATCAATCCACCAAAAACAATATTCTATGCAAGGTGAATTGCCAGGAGCCTGGTCCGTTGTCCCTTTGACAGAATTTCTAAAGTGATAATTTAGCTGCAGTTACAGACACACTCCCTTGTCTCCCCATCCAGACTGAACCTCCCCTATAATGCAGCAATCTTCAGACAGAGGATCCAAGCAAAGAGAGAGAGCAGTTAAAAATATGATCATTATTATCAGTATTTTTTGAAGGCATTTTGCGTTAGTTTTAAACAGAACCAGAACATTTAAAGGTGCACAACTATAAAACAATGGCAAGTTAAAATAACTGGTTAAGCAACAGCAACAACCCTGGAATATTGTGGTTTACATTACAAATCTGATTTTAACAGCCAAACTTATAAAATGGTTTACGCTTTGCTGTTGTCAAGGGAGAAAAACTTGCCAAATTGTTCATTTTAAGTAAATAGAACATAGCCAATTAAGGAAAGCAATATTTAAACACATGCCTACAATGATCAGAGCATAGTTTGCTTCTGATTTCACTACTGATTTTAACAGAAGAGTGTTCCATTTTCCCACAGCACTAAAATGACCCCACACATACTTCCATAAACTAGTAATCACACAGGACAAATAAAAGGACACTTTACTGGAAAATGCATGGCTTGGTACAATAATCCATCACTTATGAAAACTAAAATTCACATTTTTTTAATGGTAGCATTCCTGGAGTGATGTATCATAGAACATAAAGATTAGCCTTCAATTGATGGTTGGTGCTTTTTTAACATTATAGAGGAGGACTTTTTGTTCAAAATTGAGCAATCTTTGGCAGGGACAAGCTAAAATTCCAAGTCACTTGGCTGTGCTATAAAAAGAACAACAAATGGATGTTTCTAATTCTGCATCTTAGTGGTACTTTGATACAGTGAAGTGAATTGCATTTAGTTTGGGGTCTCTTTTGTTGCCCAGTGTCACTTCTGTCCATAGCAATTCACAACTAGGTTGGCTTTATCCTGAAACTTCTCCAAGTGATGTAAATGATGCAGGAGTGAATATATATTTCAAATTAATCATCTGCCTGCCACTTTTCCCAGTCTGGGGGCTCAGAAGTGTTTTATGCCCACTTTGAGTCTACACCAGCCCAGTCAAGGTGTTCCAAGTGAAGTACATGTGGTTGTCCTGTGAAGGGTAGGACAGCAGGGTGAACATCTCTGTCTTTAGAAAGACAATTAACCCAGCTGAGAGTTTTATACCTGAAACAGCAATTATGGTGTTAAAACTACATCTAGAGGTAGGAATAATTATTGTCATGGATATCTTTGTATGTACCACATTTTGCTATATAGCACATAGTTCAAAACAACAGTTGATGAATTTCTTATTTTATTCTATTAAATACATGTGAGTCACCAGCAAAAAACTCCAAGCTTCACAGAAATTTAAGGGTTTAGACAGCATGTTCCAAAACCAAGCTTAGGCAGAAATATTCATGTTGGGATCTCACTTAGAAATATTCCTTCTCTTGCCAAACAATTCTTCTCATGATATCCCTACATTAAACTGGCTTTGCTATTATATTTGGAAATGCAAATAAGACCAAACATTAAAAAAAAATAGGTATGAAACTCAAAAAGCACAATAAATATTTTTTTAACACCTTCCTTTTTAAATTTCAGGTTCTGTATTTGGCTGGAACTATCCTACATGAAAGAGAGCTGGCAAATATCAAACAACATAAAAAAGGAGAAGACAGTTCCATACAGAAGCAAAAATAAGGACTCTTAAGGACTGAAGAATAAAATAATAATACATTTTTTCTGCCAGTGCAAGTGCATGCAAGGACACTTCATCAGCAAAAATGGAGCCTGAATATTGTTTGATTTTCATATTTAGCTGGTACTAAGTTGAACCCTTAAATCTATAAAAGCATTTCTGGTTATTTTTGATACTTTGTTAGATCTCTATTATTCCACAGGTTGGAAAGGTATGAAAGGACAAGTTAAATAATGGCAGAAATCTTTTCCTCAGTTGTCATAAGTATATGAAATCAAACCATCTAATCACAATAGGGGAGTGCCATTCTGATTAGGTACAAAAATAAAATAGTATAAACATAGTTTGAGGACGAAAAGAAAGAACACATCTTTGGCCCTTATCATTGGATAGCACTGCAATAACATTGGCTGAATTAGAGGGGATAGGTACAGGTTAAAAAGAATAAACAACACTGATCAAAAACTGACCTGTCCTTTTCTGCTTATATAAATCATCTGAACCAAATCTAGCCTCAATAATAGCATATATATAACAGAAACATGGAAGGCAAGAATGATTGCAATAACTTGTAGTGACACAGTTCTACGGGAACCAAAGAAAGTTCTGAGATGTACAGATGAATAATTACTTTTTAACATTCAATGCCCTGGATTGTATCCATGATGCAATGAGAATAAATTTACTGTAGTTTAGTCAGGATCAAGCAGTGGCCAACAAATTGGAGGCTGAAGCTACAAAAGCCTTTCTCCAAGATTTTGGCCTGGCAACCACTCACAGAGGTAGGCAAGGCTCTGAACTCCTCAGGGTCAGGATAAAAATGTTTATGAGATTACTTCCTGTGAATTTAATCATGCACCTTGACAAAGTATTTCTTGCAGAATGTTTTTCCTGTGTTCTGGGCAAAGCCTGGATGATTCAGAGTGTAAAATTTTTTAATATGTCCTAAACTCCCTATTTTATTGGCAAGACTTTGTAACTCCCCATAACATGATCTCAAATTCCTTCCAATGACTTTTATTTCACTCTTAATTTACTCTGCATTTGTACATAATCTCAGGGGTTTACCTATGATTAATTCCTGCCAGGTACAGTGCATCTGAACACTTCCAACGTGTTGAAAGCATTGGTTTTTGAAGAACTATCCATTAATGACTTTCTGAACTGTGACAATGGATATTGACAATGCTTGTCAGACTAAAGCACTATTGATTGTCTCACATCATGTGTATTGCAAAACCAATTTCTTTCAAGTACCTCTTCCTAACTGAAATACATTATTACGATGCCTATCTGTTTATTATAACACCCAAAATTACCGTATGTAATTCATTTGGATGGAAAGAGCAGAATGAAGAGCAGCAGAGGGAATGGATAAGGCGCTAAGAGATTCAAATATCTTTACATTTCTACCTTCTCTTCCATTAGCTTTGATCTCCAGGAAAAAGAAATAATTAATTTGGACCATGCATATTTTTTTTTATACTGTTCAAAGACATTAAAATTTTGTGAAGTTCTTAGAAAGAGATGAGTTGTAGTATAATGATAACACCCATAAATGGATTTTAGGTAATTATTTCCCAAAGAATACTAAAAATGACAGGTTTGACCATTCAAAATACAGAATACACTGACCAAAACACTAGCTGCAACTTTCTTAAAATACATATGACTTATGTATTTAACTTTCATCTCTGATGTCTTACAGTAATAATTTTCTAAAGTCCTTTACAGACTCATAACCAGATTCCTCAGCAACACCTTGTAGGACTGAAACAAAGGTGAGATGTCAAAAGAGGGAGGAAGGGATAGGTCTCTATGACTTTGGAGGAAGAAAGTGCCAGTTAACAGCAGTGCTACCACATATGTCCAGAAATATTAATTGGAAGGTATTAATTAGTTAATTAATTAATTTCAAGTAATGAGAATGCTTAATGGCTGAGTGTATTATATTTCTGAAGTAGCATATCTTAATGTGCAGAGGTCTATGATCATGCCTACGTTCTAAAAGACACTGTAATTATATTATATATTGATTCATAACGTCAAGTTTTATTGGATACCGCTGGAATCCAGAATTCAACACTTCATAAAATATTTTTGGCCTGCAGCAGATGGGAAACTACTGTTAGTCCTTTAAGAAAGGAGCAGCATGCATCATTGCCTGTAAAAACAGACAGGTTTTCAACCAGCACCAGAGTTTTGTAAGTGACAAAACCAAGTCCTTCTTCCTTCCTTTTCTTTGTGACGGCCTGGGATGGAGCCAATAAAATCTACTCACTAAGGATAAAGAATTCCCCTCACCTTCTTTATTGAGTTAAGGACTTTTGCCAGTCATTCCTATATTTTCCCTTAGTGAAATCCCTGGGCACGTCTCTGAATTATAAACGTTATAATTACTAATTTTTTTTTTTTTTTTGGTAAAGGAATACAATGAGAGACAGGTACACAGTCATCTTAAAGGCACTAGAAAAATGACCAAGGCGAAAAAAACCTCAGGAATTGGGCATTGCCTCTGATTATTCTTATAAGCTTCAAAATTACAGATTTTACAACTACAGAGCATAGACTCAAAATGTGCAGCATCAGAATGGGTGTCACCTTCCAGGAGAGGCTCAGAAGATTTTGCTTGATTTGGTACCAAAATACCTGATGTGATTCTGGTTTATGGCGCAATAATAGATATTTGCCACAGCAAGTATATCTACATTTACAGATGTTTATGAAGTAAGCTCAGAAATAAACAATAGGAAAAAGAAAACAGTGATTATATAGCACAAATAATTTTTCTGTAATATGACAGCCTAACAACTTAAGTGCTCAGTAGTGTCATTACACTTTGTGAAATTTGCGTGCATTAGCAGTAAAGATTCAATAAAATGACTGTATAATTCATATTTTGCATCATGCTCTTATGCATATAAAATAATAAAAAAAAACTTTCCCCCTCTAATAATAAATGGAAATAAATTAATAGCGTGTTAAACATCACTACACATTTACATTGTAAAATAAAAATGTCACTCCCCACACAGCTTTTCTTAGTGGTATTTGTACCATAAATGTTTAGAAATGCAAGCAATATTTCTGAGTATATATTGGATTTATAAACACAGATCTTACCAGATACCTTTCTTTAATAAAATAAATAATGTTTTTTAGAAAATGAAAATGTAATGGGCCAAATCTATCTGGATTTCAGTTGTGCATTTGATATGATGCCAAATAAGAAATGATTAGTTAAACTAGAGAAGATGTAGGGAACTAAAAACAATAACTGTATAGTGACTAAATAAGGTATTAAAATGAGCTTTGTTGAAAGGAGAACTACTGTATTGCAGGGAAGTCACCAGTGGAAGTCCTGAAATATTCCTGGAACTGGTCTTTATGTTCTCATTAAAGACTTCAGTGGGAAAAGTAGAAACGTTCAAAAAATTACTCGTTGACTCAAGGCTGGAAACATCATCAGCTGAGACAAGAATTTGGGGTATCAGGTGACTTTGAGACTGGAAACTGGAGTTTCTAACTGGATTAGAACTAATACTGTCCACAGCATGGCTAGAGCAGGATTGGAATTATGGAATCACAGAGTCATTGAGATTGGAAAAGACCATTAAGACCATCAAGTCCAACTCCTCCTCGCAGTAATTTCACAAAAAGAGGTTGATTTGTCAGGGTTCACCTCAAAATATGACCAAGCAGACCACAAATTAATCAAGTTCCTTAAAGCTGAGCTCACAGAAATTGGGTGGCTGTTACACCAGTTAATCAGGTTGCAGTCCCAGCCCTGATCCTGTGAGAGCTGGCTCAGAGAGAACAGGAAAACACATATTTTGGGCTTCAAAATCTTCTGAAACATCTAAAAAAGGCAGTAATAGGAAAAGGAATGAATGACATCATACAATCAGTAGTGAGCAAATGTGAAATCTGCTGTAAGAACAATACTGACACAAGGAAAGGAGTTGTATTAGGAGTAATAAAACCAGGGAATCTTCCTGTTTCCTCAGAGCTTCCAAGGCCACCACTAACCCGTGTTAGTGCCACATCTATACTTCTTTTGAACATTTCCAGGCATCATGACTCAACCACTTCCCTTGGTAGCCTGTTCCAGCACCTGACCAACAAATCCAAAATATTTAATTTTAATTAACTAAAAAAACCCAACCAATTCTCTCTCTTGAGTTTATAACCTTGGGCACTCATATGTGAGGTGGAAATTCCTGGCAGAAGAGGTGCAGGCAGCAGCAGTGAAAAGCGCCAGGAGAAAGAGGTTGCTGAGATTTTGGAAGGAGACTGGGAGCTTGGCATGTTTGGCCAGCTAGAAAATGGCTGGGAAGAGCTGTGATTGTTCTCTATGAATTTGCTGGTGGGGGTGGGAAAAGGAGCAGGAGAGGAGAAGAGGACAGCAGGGAGGGAGAAAAGCTGTTTTAACTGAAGAACAATGTTGGCATGAGAATAGATGAGTATAAACTGGCCATAATATGAAGTTCTAAACCACCCTTTTAAAGAAGTCGTGGTGGCAAATAAAACTAAAGGAATTTAAGATTCAGCTTAATAAATTTATGTATGGGGACACAGCACACAGTACCTTGTGACAGGAGAGACTGGACTAGATCACCCAGGCCTTGCCAAGCCTTTCTTTCCACAATTCTTTTTTGGTATTGTCACAATATTAGAAACACTGTTATACAAACTTAATTCGAATATAAAAACCACAATGCCAAAAATCAATGAATTCATTTTATTCATACAGTATGACCAGTTTATGTTCATCTAATGTAAAACATGTGGGGCTTGAATGAAATCTGCTACAGCACACAAAGTCAGACCATTTAGAGTCCAGGAAGAGAGAGCACAGTGTACTTGGGAAGGGGAAACTGGTCTGCCCAACCTCATGTCAGGGATTAAGACTTTTGACACATCATCTTTGCAAAAAATATTCCCAGAAGAATACTCAGTGGATGGTCAAACACAGGAATTGAAGAATGGTCCTTGTCCTTACCTAACTGGGTGAATCAGTGTTTGCAGGCACAGAGTCTTATCCCACCCATAAAACATGACAGTTACTGAGCAAAAGAACCGCAATGTTTGGGTTAATGACTTATGAAGCTGACATTTATGGGATAAAATAGTATTTAAGAAGACTTCATAAAACAAAAAAGAAATCCCATGCAATTGGAGGTTGAGGAAGACAGAAGAAGATACTGTAGACTGTTTCCAGACTGAGTTGAACAAGTAATTTGCAATAAATAATACATTCAGGAGCTTTTAGAATATGGAGTTTTGTTTACTTTTTTCCATTGTGAAATTGATTCAAATAACTTTCAAGTCTTTAAACTTGCCTCCTGAGTCAATCTGAAAAAAGCCTTTTCAACCTTTTGCAAATATTATTAATAGTCATCCTTTACACTAAATTTCTCAGGCAAAAAGACAAGAAAATAATATGTCTCCTTTTTCTAAGAGGAGCACCAGACAGATTTACACCAAAAGAAAACCCTTTTTGAGGGGCTGGGTGCGAGTGGCCATGTGGAAGTTTTACCTTAAAATCTACATGTAATTCTGTCTTGTGCTTTTGGAAGCAAATTAATTATCTGTAGAGAACGAGGGGGTCTCGTATTTATATCAGCCTTGTTAAGAATTATACAAATGTTTCATATATTCAAATTTTGACAAGTGCTTGGATACCATGTTGAGCCTCTTATTCAGATCCAGTCTTTTGGGACCCTTCCCAGAAAGAATATCCTACCAATGAATTTCCTTTTTCTTGAAACTTTTATCAATTATGTTTAGTCCTTCTAAATTTTAAAAGTAAAGTATTTAAACATTTAATTATATTCCTATTGCACTCAGTCTCTGATTATATACATAACCCTATATTTTTTGACCCACAATGAACTTCTAGTGTTTCTTATACAATAAAGGACAGAATTATTTGACAGTGCCTAAGTTATGAAACCAACATGCTAAAACTGTTTATTTCCAATGAGAAACAGTAGTGACATTCAGCTCTATATTTGCTGTTTCAAACCACAAGCTCCAGCACATTTTTCTCTTTTAAACAGCAAGTTTAGTACTTTTCAGTGAATGTAGATGTGGTAGTTTATGAAGGAGAAAGGCACACCCATTATCTTTAAAGTAATCAAAAAATACCTAGCCAGAGATCTGAAACCCATTTGCTGTACTCTGTCAACTATACCTTATCAAATTATCCCTACCTCAATTATATCATTAGAGTAAGAATAACAACAAAAAATCACCCATGAGCTCATTTTTAAAAGGAGCACATTGTCAGATTTCAGAATTCTTTTTACTTCTTACCTCAAGTGAAAATTCTGGTAAGAATCTCCAATATCTATGTTCACAAAAATACAAACCTTAGATGGTCACCCTCATGCCATCCACTAAATTTTACTTTTATATAGAAATCATTTCCATTTGGTAAAACACAACCGATCTTCAGACTTTTGAGCAGTGACAGCTCCTTGCTCAGGTAAGAGTCCATGTGAGGACACTGGAAAAGCTTCCCTAAAGGTGATTTAGGATCTGCATAAAATAAACAAACCCACAAAACAGACCAGAAGCAGGCCACAGAATTTTTTTTGTGATGCTACCTTATAGAGGCTGTGAGTGGAGAAGGTGCCTTGTGAGATGTGCTGTGGGTCATCCTGCTGTTGGACTGAGACAGGAGAATTTCAGGAGGAAAAGGAAAGCCTTGAAAGGAGCTGCTGGTCTATTTTTCCAAGTATTTTGTGGCTGGGACCCCAAGTCTGCCAGCCCTTGTGTAGGGGCTGAGTGGGACAGCTCCAGAGATCCTGCAGGGCATGTGGTGACATTTAGTACTTTATCTGGTCCCCAGAACAGCTGCACTGGAACAAGCTGCTTGAGCAGGCAAATAGTTACTAATTATCAGGATATTTTCCTGAAATAAAATCAGGGCAGTCATCACAACAACTCTGAGACACTTCAATCAGCTACGTGTGGGGTTTTCATGGGTGCACTGACTCTCTGTTTGACCAGCCATGGTCAAAATTCAGACAGAATGTTAAAAAGAGCCAATAGGAGACTGCTTTAGCTTTAAAATTAATGTTCCAGCTGACAAACTGCACAGGGCCTTAACCTACTTTAGAACATATTTAATAGCATAATTTAGTCTCGAAAAAGAAAAGCAAAATAACTAATGATGGACAAATTTAGGGGTCGAATCTAGTTCAGATAAACATTCAAAAGTTCAGATGTTTAACCAAACCTTATCTTGTCCATGAAAAGCCTCAAACTGAAGGGCTCTATCAAATATAAGCAAAGTACAGGAGATGGTGGAAACTTTTCCTCACAGAAGGAAAACTATTATCAGAAACCTGCACCTTATTGCAGCACTCACGTGTAAAGCAGTTAAGCATCAAAGCAAAAGCAAAACATTTCAGAAAACTGCTTCATGGTCACAGTAATATTTGGATGAAATCCAACACAGGGAAAAGAAAATAATATTAAGGGGAAAGATAATACAAATGCAATTAGACTATCAACCAATAAAACTTGATAGCTGAAAACTTCCAAGCTTAGAGAGAATAAGGAAACTGGAGATCAGAGGACTCTGCCTTTTGAAGTCTTGCTGTCCAGATCCTGGGGACCATTATCCAGCTGAGTATTTTAAAGACATTATGAATATTCTGTCACAGAATTAGAAAGCTTTATTAGTGTGAATGACCTGTAACTTGAGCAGGGACAGCTATAAATGAATTCCAAATAAACAATTGTTTGGAAAAGGTGAATTCTGCTAACTTAGTTTTCTGGGTTACAATTCACCACTTAAACAACTTGCTTTCAAACAGCATTCTTCTTGTGGGTTATTGATAACAGAAACTATAATTCTAATGGTTTCTCTCCATTCTCACATTCTCCAAATACAAAAAAAATTTCTAAAAAACTCTTTTAGAAAAGATGAGACTTCTGCTCTGCCTTGCCTGGTGCCATTTCTCACTCAGCAGGGAAGGTTTGCTACAGGACCCCAAAAGAAACAAAGTTCAAACAAATGATGCAGCAAATTATGGTGTTTCAGCATCCTTTCATTCTCTTCCCCTTTCCCCATGCCACCATGTTTCAATTATCCTCTTTTCTTAAGCCTCTCCCTCACCTTTTCTTCTGCCTCCATTCCTCCATCTACCCACAAAAATAACAGAAAAAATTTGCTTTTCTCATAGTTGAACCCCAAATTCAAACCATCAGATGACAAAACAAGAGATATTTTAAACCAGACATCAAATGTCAGTTCAGAAATGACTGTGTGTCTTGCATTAAGAGCAAAGTTAAAACAATAAATCAAGTATTCCACTGCTTGTAATTGTGCCTTAATATCAGTTCTACCCTTGATCCATCATATTGAGTGATCTTCAGATAACGCTGTATCTGTAATCCAGGTATTACAGTGTTTTCATTACTTATTCATTAATTTTTAGTGCTATCTTTTGATTTTCATTTGAACACATCAACTGAAATACTTTTAAAAGAAGAAAGGCAGGTAGGAGCATTATAACACTATAAAATAATCATCTTTAAATAGAGAGGAAAGAGGTTATTACATGTGTTTTCAGACAATTATATATATACAAAGACTATATTTGCAGGAACTTCTGAATTTTTAGGAAACCACAGAAATAAGATGAAGAGTTGGGTTTAAATGAATGTGTCTATGGCTTGGATAGAGGACAGTCAAACAGTGATCATGAGGTCACTCCCTGCACTGCTTAATTTTTAGTCACCTTTCTAGTTCTTCCAGTATCACTTCTCAAGGGAAAACCTGTGCTGCTCAGGAGCCAGTTGACTCCTGAGAAAAATAGAAAAAAAGACCTTTTGTCTGTAGGTCACAGCCAGTCTGTCCTGGAAAGAGAGATCATGAAGTGATCTGGATGAAACCATGAGTTTTTGCACCTTGAATGAAGTCTGTCATTATAGATACCCACCAAGATAAAAGCTGTCTTTCCCTGATTTATGAGATTGTGCCCCAAAGTCTGCTAAATGGCAAATGATCCAAGGTGCATGTGGCTGCCCTCCTGTTCTGCCCTGCCCACATCTGGCCACATCTGGCCACCTTCCCTTGGGCCCTGAGTCCTTGGACTGAAGAATAACCTTCCTCAGCAAAAGTGACTATGAAATGTGCTATCACTATGTGATTGCAAAATATATTAACTCCAAAGCTTTCTCTAGTAGGGCTTCATACCTGTGTGCTTTTAAAATCATTTCTGTGTTCTGTACAAAGTGTCTTCATGAATTTCAGGATAATTCCATTTTAATCCTTTTTTGTCTCCAAAGGGCTTTTTTTTTTCAAATGTATTAGCACTGAGGTATTTTTAAATGTTTTAGTTTCTTTTATTTTAAATGTGCTGTTTGCAAAGAGTTACTCAGTTTTATAAGAATGTTACTTCTTTGTTTAAATTGAACACCTTAAAAATTAATTACAAAAACTGTTATCCCGTGTAGAAACATATTTTATGTGCTATGAAAAGGCTTAAGGCAGGTTTGCTCTTTAGTTTTCGTAATGAATGCATTGGATGCAAGAGATTAAAGGACAGCAGAATCTCCGTGTCCTGGTTGTTTACTTTTAATGTCTAAAAAAAGTGGCAATGAAAGAGATAAATACAGTCTCCATCCTGTATCAGGTGAGCCATTTCCACATGGCAGACTGAATTCTGCTTTCAAAATCTGTGGGAAGACCTAACCTTGAATATCTGTGCAAGAAACACTACTGAAAGGAAAAGAGATTCAGAAAAGAGTTATTTGAGATGATCAGAAAGAAAAGCAGCACCCTATTGTAGGAAAGACTACAAAATCTTGGCTGGTCTAGTTACCAGCCCAAGCAGGGGGTGGTACACCTGAGGCAGAACTGCTGAAAATGAAGAGCAGGCTAAATGTTGCCACAAGAACACAATTGTACCACAAGCCCATTTAGGCTGAAAATTAGAGTGCTTTTAGCTTGAAAACTGAAGTTTTGGAACATTTTTTTTCCCAGCCTGAGCTGAGGGGCAAAAGCATTACTACCGAATTTCATTAATTATGAAAGGAATCAAATGAGGTAGTTGTTTTCAAGAACTGGGGAATTGATTCAATGCTACAAAAAGTCTGTCTGAGGCAGATAATGCTGTGTTACACTTTTCAATAACAGCAACGCAAGTGAATTCCTCTTGGGTGAATCCTGGGCGCACTTAAGACAATGGCCAATGGAATTAATTAAATGGAGCCAAATATCCTCGGCGGTGAGGGGAGCTGCTCATATGTCATAGCTCTCTCTTCAGCATCAATATTTAAAGCCAGCTAGTTGGAACCTTTTACTTAATTGAGAAACAATACAGAGTTTAACCCTTCAGTGATGTTCCACCCTTTGGCTTTCACAGGCAGGGTTTGTTTAGCCGGCTCGTCAGCAGGCAGCTGGTGGAGCAAAGAGGAGATCCTACAAAACACATTCCTTTTTAATTCCATTAATATGCCCTGCCCAGGAGACAGTATCATTAAGTTGGTGTTTAAATATTTTGGACTGGCTGTCACAATTTAAGCTAAATAGATCCTTCTAGTTAGAAGGTCCAAATATATAAGTGATTTCATCACAGGGAGAAAGGTGAGTCTGGAAAGTAGGTATTCCTGTCTAGAGCCTGACGTACAGTCTCTCTAACTGAGCTTAATTTAGACTTTTATAACCTAAAAACCTCCTTATTTCTGTCACTTTCCTCCCAAAATACCATGAGGATTGCATCTAGATTAGTTAGAAATAATAGTGAAACCTCAGGACACAGCGCAGTCTAACAATCATTTTTCTGGCTACAATCTTCCAATAGAGGTACTTATTTCAATAAATACCATGAAAGGTTCAAAATTATGAGTAAGAGACTGGACTGGCTCTTCCTGAATAACAAAGTTCAGCAAGTCCTGCTCACTTGCTCTAGGTCTGACCTCTCTCCAAAGACTGCAGTCTAAAATATTCCCTGTTGCAGTGAGAACGCCTCCATCTTATTTAGGTGTTATCTGTTGTCAGCCTCTATTCCTTCCCTGTGGGGGCAAAGTATGGAGATACAAAAACTGGAGATCTACTGACGTGGTGATAGAAGGTCGAGCAGAGGTAGCTGACTGCATAGTGGGCTGCTTTCAACTATAAATATAAAATAACTATATATAATATGTTATAAATATATATATTATATGTAATATAAGAATTGTGACATTTTGTGTAATCTACATCAAACCTTAGTTTTGATACTTAAAGTAAAGGAAGTTCTGCTTGTTATGGAACTAAGAGACTGCTCCAAAGCAGTGGAAGACACATTGGCTTGGAAGTGGCAGAGTCAGAGTAGATTCCTCATTTCAGGAGTCTACCTCACTTTTAGCGCATGGAAAAAAGCCCAACTGCTTGGCTTCAATAGTACCCAAAATATCATGATTTGTTTGTGATTGCTTTTTCTGAAGCAAGTATGTGTCTGAAAAGAAACCCTGCAATTTTTTCCAAAATGTAGTTGTCTTAAGGACTATGTCAGTATCTGTTGTTCAGTAAGAAAAGACTTAAAGCAATCATGATATCCAGTCTCTACTTGCTCCCATATCAAATCCATCTAGAGTGCACATGTAGGAGTTTATTTTGTTAAGAAAAAATACGTGGTGTCTCTCTTTTTTTTTGGAACAAAGAAATATGAATTTGTAACCTTTTCCTTTTCTTTCTTTCAACTTAAGTCCTTCAGTAGTGTTTTGAACAAATCTAAAGAGATTTTAAGACAGACATTTTGTATTATAACATTCCCCTGGGTCGTATGTATGATCGTCTTTACTAAAGCTCCTTTCAGTCCCAGTTGAATAAATATGCATTTTATTTCACTAATCTTGAAACAACAGGAATAAAGTTTACCCAGGTCTTTTATACCTCAGAGAACAAAACAAATACTACAAATCTTTAGAGAGAAAGGATATACAAAAGGGCTTGAGGTGAATGTTTCAAAGCAAATACTCTTTAAACGATGTGCAAATTATTTCAGCACTTGAACATGATTTATGAAAGGGGATTAGTCCACTGAAACAAGAACCGAGTTTAAACTGTTGGGTTTCAAAGTCAAGGATGAGAAGTGTTAGCTGGAAAAGGCAGAAGAAACTGGATAGTAATCTATAGTGAGGATTTCTGATTGATTTTCTTTAACTAACTCAATCCTACATTAGCTATCGCTGTCATTCATACTTAACTGTGGTGGGCAGCATAAAATACCTTCTTTTATGATATAATTCCCCATAAAAATGAAGTATGCAATGGTGATAATTAAGTAATAATGAGGTAATTAATAACTCAGTGACTAGCTCTCTATTTACTAGCATGCCCCATAAATGAGCACGAGGAGTGTGAAACAATTAAAGATTATCCAAGCTCAAACAGATAACTTTTCCAGGGAGTTGTGTGTCAGTGAGCAGACCAATGAGTCACAGGTCACATCTATAATAATACATTATATTATATTGTAATATTCCCCCATACTCTTCACATAATGGGTTAGAGCTACTCTTAAGTACTATAAAAATGATCACTTTTATGTAATTGTAAAGATTAATAAGTGAGCTAACTTCTCATGGTTCTATAATGACCCTGCTGTTCTGGTAGGTAAAGGAAAATTTAATGATCCTGCTCAGATATGATTAATATCTAACTTTTTCCTGGCTAAAAATCTGGACTTGGTTCAATAAAAATGAATTAAGTGAACATGCATGGGTTTCCCTGCCAAATGTTTATATGGAAGTTGGATATGCCCAATTTAAAAATATGCTTTTTCAACCCAAATAGTAAACTCTGGAAGGATTTTGGAGAGTGAAGTAGAAATAAAACAAAGAATTAAGGAAACATTATATTATAATTGATGGAAACAGGATATTCAAATTCAGGAAAAAATGTAATTTTTTTTTAGGAGTAGTCACAGCCAGTTGTGATTTCGAGTGCAACATAATCTTCTAGTATCAGTAGAAGTGACACAATTTGTTTCTCAATTTGGCATGTTTTGTTTCCCACATGCCAATATTATTACTTCTTTGTTGCTGAATCAGTATTTCCCTAAGCTTTAAGAGAACATACCTACAGTTAATGTGGCAGAGCAATGTAAGAGTACAAATATGTAAAAAAAGTTTAGTCCCTGTGGTCCAGATGAGTGATTCCACTCTGCAAACCTAATATGTTGCATTTTCTTTTCCTGCTTTTTTTTTAGTCCCTGAAGCTGAGTGCGCTCCTGTTGATGCAATAAAAATAAATGCCAGAAACGTACAAGATGCAGAGTGACAAAATTAATATTGCAGTAGGAAACTGCATATTTGCAGCTAGTTCTCATTTTGCTTTCTGTTTTAATTGTTGCCATTGGTAATGCTGCACTAATATACATTATTGCTTTATGTTTCTTGGCTTTATTAAAAGTAATAAAACTGACCTATACATAACACTAACATAGTAATATAATAATAGTCCCTAAATAGCACCATTTGGCTTTGAACTTCACATCTCACTGAAATAAATGGGCCGAGAAGGGGAAAGAATTCAGACCTCATCAGAACTAACAAAGACATGGAGTGATTGCCAACTTCTGTGGCTCTAATTAGAATCATGAAGGTTGGAAAAGACCTCTAAGATTATCGAGTCCAACTGTCAGCCCTGTGCCACCATCATGTTCACCACCAAGCCATGTCCTCAGGGGCCATACCCACACCTTTTTGGATCACTTCCAGGGATGGTGACTGCACCAGTGCCCTGGGCAGCCTGTTATTTACTCCCCTTTCCAAAGAGGTGACCCTGTGTGGATGAAGGACTGCATAAGCTACCACAGAATCCAGCCCTCGATGAGCTTGGCTGGGCCAGTCAAAACGTCTCTCCACATCCCAAGATGTGCTCTCCCAACCTTCCATCCCCTTCATGTGTTAGAGAGAGAGACAGAGAACTCCCACAGCACTTCCTGTAATTACGGTGCCTTTTTCTAGGACATCTAAATTATGTTTCCAAGAAATAAATTTCTGGCCTTTTTTTTTTTTTTTTTTTTTTTTTTTCCCTTCTGTTATTACACAGCCAAAACCATGGAAATCCATGTGTTCGTGCCCTGGTGCCCATCCTTTCCCTCATCAGAGGAACAAGTGCCTCAGACAGGAGGTCTTTGCCACAAAAAATTCCAGAAATTGTCCTGTGCAGGGAGAAACTTTAAGCCCTCAAACAAGTCCTTGGAAGAAGTTTTAGCCAGGGAAGGACCAAGTAGCATGTGGAGCCAGGAAGTTTTCAAGCTCCATCAAATTCTCCATTTCTTCCATCATGTCCATTAAATGGCCAAAATGGGTTTCTGCTGCTGTTTCTCCTTACACTCACTGTACAGACTTAGTTACCTAACAAGCTGCCTCCAGAAAGGATCCCGGATGCTTCAGCAATTAGGGATAAATACAGACATACTATGCTCAAATTTCAAAATTCAGCCTTCTGAAGAAAACTGAATGAAACAAGAAGAGCAATTTTGGGCAATTTTAAAGCACACAATCCATGGTTCAATCATAAGGACTATAAGCTCCCGAATTTAACTGTCTTTTAAGAAACTAAAGCAGACTTCAATGCCTAGATGACTTTGTAGCAAATAGGTATGAAGGCAAATACAAACTATGATCCAGAGGTTACTTTAATGGTTTTTTTTTTTCTTCATTTAAAAGATGCTAGGAAGTGTATTCCCAGACCACTTCCATGAGGCCATTCCCTAGGGAAGTGTGCAAATGCTGTGGCATCCCCAGGGCAAATCATCATCCTTTGGGACTAAAAGACACATTGCTCCCTACTGAAAGTCCAAGAGGAATTTAGGTAAGGAAAATATCATTATTTGAGTTGGATGGAGGCCAGGGTTCTGGGGCTCAGACCCTGATCCTTACAGAGAGCAGAAAGGAATCCCAAAGCTGCTGTTTAACATGCATGACATGTTGGCTTTGCTGTCAACTTTTCCTTCCACCCCCTGCCTTTGTCCGCTTCTTTCCCACCTGTTGCAACTTGTCCTTATTGGGGCTGAGAGCTGGAATTGTCTTACTTTGGTGTCACATTGTGTCTGGCACAATGACGCCTGGGGTCCCTGGATACTCTCATTGAGACACTAAAATGACCATGAATAGTGATAGTGCTGCCACAGCTCACCAAGATGTCCCTTTTCACACATATACATTTTTTTTAAAAATTCTTAATGCTGGAGTTGTTGGCACCTCCAGCTAGAATTCAAACATAGAGGAGATTTTCCAGGCTGCACAACTAACCACTGGGTTTTGAGTAAAGGGTTCTTGAAGATAAGGGAAAAAAATATGCGAGTAGAAACAATAAAAATAATGCAATTCAATCTTATCAATTCAGGCAGTTCCAGCTTTTATGTGGCAAACAAGGAGATCAAATTGCATTTATCTAATATCACAGATTTTTTTAAATGTCTAAAATATTTCATTATTTTGCTTTGGCAACCTAAAGCTGAGGAACAGATTAGTGTTCCCACTACATAAGGAAATAACTGACAACAATTAGTATTTATTCTTGTTGCTTTTGTAATAAAAATAGAATTCCATCACTTTCAAGGAAACCTAAAATATTAATAAGAATGTGATGAACTGAGTAAATGTGACGCCATAAGGAAATGATGGAGAACAGGTTGGAAATATAGTGCTTTGGGAATGGATTGCATTATCAAGCTTGTGATTGTGCATTTTGACAAGAGCAGCCCTCAGATTGATATGGTAGCCAAAGGGCACTCTTCCTATTGCGGAGCTGTTTGTTTCCATCCCGGAGAGGGGGAGCAGAAGGGGAATTGATCCCCTCCGACAATCAATAGCGACTCCAGCCCAGGCTCTTCCACAAGAGGTCACTCCTGAGGGACAGAAGTCCCAGACCATGGACACAAATGGCCAAGAGGATGCAAACCACAAGGTGGATGCATAGACAGGAGGAGAAAGGCTGAGCTTAGCTGAGAGCATCCTCTTGGCTTCACTGCCCAAAGCACAGCTGTCCTGACAGCTCCTGTGGGGCACACACATAAGGCCCCTTGGCTTTTGGAGAGAAGAATGATTCCTGGGAACCCTGTGGTGCACAGAGCGTTTCCCTACATCCCAGATTCTATCCCTACTTCCCATACACCACAACAGCATCTCTACTTGCAGAGTAACCCTGTTCCATGAGATACAAAATTAATATGGCACACCACCTACCAGTGGATCCAGCTATAACTGGTACTAATTAGGAGAGGGTTTTTGGCAACCTTATAGCAAAAAACCTCAAAATACCCCTATCCAAATTACTTGGAAAATATGAAGTTTGATACTAATTTTTAAAATTATCTGTTTAGAACAACACTCCTTTGCATTAAAAGAGGTGATGCTGCAAGGCAATTTTCTCGCTCGAAATGCACCCTTCTTCTAATGGAGGGGACTGCTGGGGTGAAAAACCTGTTATTTCTGACCAGCATCAGCTGCAGAAACTGTATCAGTGAAATTGCTGACATCATAAAATAAAAAGTCATCTCTTTCCATGTATTTGAGAACAAGATCACAGTTTTACATATTTTGGTAACACTCCCCAGGGCCATTCTTGGTTTCTTCTTAGCTCAAGAAAACTTCAATTAGAACACGAGTTGAAACCAAACTGGATGAGAAGCCACTGAAAAGCTGCGTGACCAAGAGAACAGCCACTCTCTGAACTTTGGAAATTGAGCCTGGCAGTTTGAGCCCAATTTTCAATGAAATCAGTGTCTACAGCTCAAAAAGCATAACAGAGAATTACCATTTGTCCTTGTAGTGCAAGCAGAAGCAATTAGGATTAGACATAAAAACCAAATTCCTGCTACTAAGTCCCTGGGGACAGTCTCCCCAGTTTTAAATTAAAGAGTAAATTACTGAAATGCTTTGGTTAGAATGTACCTGTCTTTTATATACTTGTACTGCTAAAAAAAACAAAAACAAAAAAAAAAAAAAAAAAAAAAAAAAAAAAAAAAAAAAAAAAAAAAAAAAACACAATGATGCAGGAGTATGAAGTCTAAAACTGGATATATTTTGCAACCCCTACAATATAGATAAGGTAAATACAAATGAATCTGAGCTGTCTGAATATTTCATTAAAGGTTATCAGAATGGGAGGGGGTGGGCTGCTAACACATCAGTTGCTCATCTTCTTTGTTAAACTGGAGGAGTTCTGAGGCATCATTAAAAAATCTCCTTTGTTTGGATTTGGCACTGGCAATAGTCAATAACGTAAAAGCACTATAAAATTATAAAATCGTTAAACTTTGCAAGAACTTTATAAACACACTTGCAGATATTGCACATATCTTTGTGCTCTGCAGTCAAACTGGACAATGAAACGACCACCTGTTAACTGCTAACAATGTGTCATTACCAGTTCTCATGCCTTTTTAAAGCAATTTTGGCTCTAGTTGCCGATAATTCTGGCTACGATACTTGTGTGAACATTAAGGGCACAGAAAGCCAAAGGCAGAAAACTGACAATACAGTTTGTGCTTAGACTACTAATAAGTAAGTGAATAATATGATTTTTCTAATTCCACATAATTGCTTGATCTCAAGGGGCCAAAAAAAAAAAAAAAAAAAAAAAGTTCTGAATACATATTTTAGAAGCAATCCAACCTACAGTATTTAAATGCAAGCTTCGATTCAGTGAGATTTCACAGCAGATATTTTCACATTTTTTTAATAGTTTAAATAGCCTTTAACAAAACGGAGGTTATTCAGGATTCTCTAAGGTTTGAAAAGAAACATAGACTAAGTCTCTGTCACTGCTCATAGTCACTTTTTCTGTTTTGTCTGACAAATTATCATTTAAAGATATGTGAGAAGTCTAAATAAATAAATAAAAATTCCCTGAGTGCTGAGACAGTTTATGGGCATTTTGCTATTAGCTGCAATAAGAGCAGAATCAGACCCTCAGAACTCACTGTGTTCTCAGTCTTATTTTTCTTCCTCTGAGAAATGCAACGTAACACCCAGTGCAAAGATATTGGGACAATTTTTCACGAGCCACGTTCAGGCTACTTTATATTTTATAACACAAAGAAAAGAAAAAAAAAAAACAAAGCCACAAAACCCTTAAAAAAAAAAAACCAACAAAAAAGAAACATCTTCAAGATGATAAGAAAACAAACCCCCAAATCCTGTGGTCTGTAAAAAGAGACTGTTTAATGAGTCTCTATTTGTGTGTACGCGCACGCATGTGTGCATATATTTATGATTGTGTGGATAATTATCATTAAAAACAGCTATGTTGGGTCTTTTTTAATACAGCCCTTTTCTTTACCATCTCAGGCTTTGATCCTGCACTGAAATGAGGGCAGGCAAATTCCTACAGAGCCCTTTTGGTACCTAAAGGTGCCTCGAACCAGGCTGCCAGTCTGGGGCTGTGACAGCGCTGACATCGGGGCCAGGACGTGAATCTCCCACCAAACAAAGGAGGAAAAGGAAAATTCAGGGGAGAGGGTGAAGCTAAAAAGATGTTGAGTGAGGATTTCAGGGTCAGCACCATCTCCTGCTGCTGCTGCTGCTGCCCACGATCTCACGAGCATCTCGGCACAAACTGGGAAAGTCTTTTCAGAGGAGGAAAGCACACCCCTGCTAGTTTTAGATCACTTTCTTTTCTAATCACACTGACAAAAAAATCAACGCCAAACCCTGGAATTTATCTTCTATAAAAATATAGATACATCACTGATTGTTGGCTGCAGAGGATATGTCAATTCTTTCAGCAATTCAGTGTATAAATACACAACAGACAAAATTACTCTGGCAATTTGAGGTATTTTACTAAAATGGAAACAAAGCAACTGCAACAGACCATTAACGCAGGGCTCATGTTGCTTATTTTTAAAAATAAATGGCTTAAATAAATGTCTTTGCTCCTAAACAAATTTATTTTGCTTAGGAGAGAGTGTCACCCTTTAAAAGTATGGAGCTAGTAACTGTCTTTACTTAAATGCAACTTATGTATATCAGTGCAGAACATATTCAGCTTTAAAATTCTCAGTGATCTTCCTTACATTCTGTATGTAATAAAAATTATCTTGCCCTGTAATGGCATAGTTATTTAAAAAGGAAAGAAAAAAAAAAAAGGAAAGAAAAATGAGGAAAGAAAAAAGCCTTACTTAAAGATTTTCTGTGTTCAGGCTTTGGCTCTTTGGATTCAGTGTCTAAGTTATTCAGTAATTCGATGCTGGAGGATCTTCTGAGTTTGAACTCCAAATTTCTCGATGTAATTCTCTGTTCTTTTGGCTGGGAAAAGAATATATATATATGTATATACATATGTGTATGCTTTTAATAAAATTATTATTTGTAAGAATGAAGCAAGAGATTCCAGAATGCCAGTACAGAAGCTAACAGACACACACAGAGAGCAAGTGTGCAGGGAGTATATAATTTAAGGAAAGTGTAATGCAAAATTTGTCATATGGCAAAGCTTTTATGGCCCTGACAGACTGATCTTAATTTCTGAGATAAATTCCCATTTAAGTGAGGAAAACAAAAGGCCTGCTTCTTTAGGCTTTAGGGACCAAAATTATTTCCACATTGCAGGCTACTTCCAAATGCTGGCAAAGAGGAAGGGTGTTTAAATTGCCTTTCTGGTTTAGATAGTTACAGTAAATATTCTTGCAAACACAATTACTTCAAACATCATTGCAAATTCGGGGTTGAATTCTGCTGGTTTAAGCTTAAGAAGTAGTCGGGGGGCTTTTCTCTTATTCTAATTTACTGGCAGACAAAGTGAAAATGAGCAGGGAAAAGAAGCAAAAAAAAGCAAAAAAAAAAAAAAAAAAAAGAACGAAAAAAAGGAGACGCTGCTTCGGCTGAAGCCACATCTCCTCCCATGGCATTTGGTCAGGTGAGAATCAGCCATCCCAACAGCCTGAAGAGCTGCCAGGCTTTTCACATTCGTTCAGAGTTTCAGGAATGAAAGATTTGGCAGGGATGGAGTGGCCAGGAGTGGTGCGTGGTGACATCCTGTCCTGCGCACTCGGACCTTGGCCACTTGTGCCCCACCAGCTGCTGCTGCTCTGGCTCTCTGTGAGCTCAGGGCTGCTGATGCCACAATCACTAAAAAAATACATATATATATATATATATATATATATATGTATATGTACAATCAGGTTTATTGGATGTTTAGTTGAATTATATGCCAAAAAGATTTTTTTTATTCTGAGTCTCCATGGAAAACTCCACCCCAAAATCTTTAGTTGGATATCAATATCCTCACACACCCAATGAAATGCACAATATGAAGACATACATCATCAGATCAAACTTTCCTTGGCTGATTATAGCCTCAGGGTAATAGAATGTTTGTAGCTCTTTAAGGAAACAGTAGCTGTGTTCAAATTAACCCTTTCAAAGGGGCTGCAGATTCCACGGCACTGAAACCTCTGAAAAATGCAAGAAATGGGGATATTTTTCTCTCAACAGATTCTGCAGTGAACAAGGGAAGTCAATGCCCTCAAAAAAAGAAAAAGAAAAAAAAATGTTCTTGGATCAGGCAGGGATAGGAGGAAGACGTTTGGAATTTGCACTGAGAGTGGCAAAAAAGAAAGAAAAAGCTACAGCTGAAGCTGGTTTGGTAATTAAAAACTGTTTTAATAAAACGCAACCCTGCTCACTTCTAGTAGAAAACCCCCAGCCTTCCTGGGAGAATACCAGCAATCAGTTACAAAGGAATATTATTTGCTAGTGTTATTCTTGTGAATAAGTAATACAAAAATTCATAAAAGGCTCAAATGTATTAATAGTTCTATTGAAGATTATATACTGTAGGCTGCATAAACAGAAAATGCAAAAATTCATTAGTTATTAAGTGCTTGTGTGCTTTTACAACCCTCAGCAAGCCAGCGTCCTTGTTATTTCAGAGAAATAAATGTAGCGTTCCGTTTCGAGGCAAGAATCAAATGACATTTTTGTGCAACAACCTTGTTTATCTGACATTTTTTTAGTAGATTTGCATACATCTTTTTATATCCTTCAGAGAAAGGAATGTCTAGCTAGCTGCTGACTGCCTAAAACCTGTAGAGATGCCTGAGCAAATGAAGTTGAAATTGCTACATCTTAATTAATAAAGGTAACAGCCAAAACAAATACATACCAATCTGTCAATTGCATTTTTGATAGCGTGGAACCAATCCAATATGAGAAAGTCGATATCCGACTGGAGGAGGAACTCATTTCCTGACACTGTCGTGATCTGGGGAGGGCAGGGGAACACACAGGTGAGTAAAACACACACCAGGCAGATGATTTCCCTCTTTTTTTCCCTCCCATTCACCCCCAAATGCTTGTCCTTTTTTTGCCTGCTGGAGTGCTGAGTTACGGAGGAGTTCTGAACCTCTGTCTGAAAACTGTTTTGAATCTGTCACAACAAACGAGATATTGTCTCAGCAATGCAGCCACAGAACACAAATAGTGCAGAAATAACGGGTATGTGACAAAAGTTAAAGAAGAGCCAGGAAACTCGGTGTAACAAGGCACAGTCCAAGTGAAATCAAAGCACCCTGAAAAGAAGTGAGTGCATCGTGAAAATTATTTCCTGTCATTTGCAGTTTCCATTTCTATTATTACTAGTATTGGTTTTTGTATCTGGTGCCTCCATTCTTGAATTATTTGCACATTTATTATTTACCTATGATTCCCCAGCCCACTCCCAAACATTTTGGTAAAATTAATAATGTCACTCTTTCATATTAAAAAAAAAAAAAAAGAAATTATCATCAAAGATGGCTGCAGCAGAATAATTAGGAGCCCCATTTATCATGGAAAAAAACCATCCCCAGTTTGTCTGAATAGAAGTCGATTTACATTTTTGACCCACTCACTGGGAATATTTATCAAAAGAATATTCAATCCCCTGATAATTCCGTTTCACTGTCTAAGCTAATATTTGGTGGAAATATGTATGTATATGCTGTTGGTCTGAACTTCTGTAAACCACTGGGATAATAATGATACATAATTTTTTTTCATTTATTTTACATACATACATACATATACATATATATTTGACCAGAGGAAATCTCCAGGTATTTCTCACAACAAGTTGAAGCAACCATTTCGCAGATGGCAAAACTGAGGCCCAGTGCAGTGCTTTGTCCCAGGATTATTCCACAGATTCCTGGTGCATGTGGCCATGGAGCATCATCTGGGCACAACAACTTTCTGTGTTTGCACACAAATCAACCAAGGGCTACATCACCAGCATGTTTTGGAAGGGGCAGGAACTCATTCTGCCCGTGCTCCAAATCAGCTCAGCTGCTGCCAGCTGTGGAACCAAAATTTTGTTCTTATTTTGCTGTTGTTAAAAGCTGCTTGTGCAAAATTGGGTGGTATTCACATATGAAACACTTGGGTCTTGGTGCATTGGGGATGCAGGTTTAGTCTGAATGTGGGAATATCCACTGGAACATGGGGATTATTCAGCACCAAAACCTTTTCAGGTATTTTTAGGGGAATGGCTGAGCACAGTGGACAATAAGGATTTCTTTCTGACCAAGCTTTGGGAAAAAAGCAAAGCAAAGCTGTTACAGCCTGCACAGTTAATTTATATAAATACACTGACATGAAATGGTACTGTGTCCCTGCATCTCACCCATGTCAAGGGTTTTTAATGAAGCAAAAAAGAAACAGCAGATCCTCACCAGCCTGGGTACTCCCAGCATCTTCCTTAAAACTGAAATAATAACAGAAAAAAAAAAAAAAAAAAAAAAAAAAGAAAACCCAAACCAAAAAACAACAGCCTAATGTCGCATTAATTGTCCTATAACCCTCCCTTTATTGAGGAAATGCCTTTAAGGAAGGTTTCCAAAGTCATCAGCATTAAGGAAAATCCCGTCAGTGCAGCTCCAGCGGAGACATCCTGTGGGAGTGCTGCTGAGAATGTGGGAATGGTCCCCTGGTGTGGGCTCGGGGCTGCCTGGCTGCAGATGTTCATCCCATCCCCTCTGCACCCAACTCCAGCCACCCCACTGCTCCCCGAGCACCAGGGAGAGTTATTTATCGGGGAAATCTCAATTCCCTCATTAGTCCGTGGACATAACGTTAATCACTGCTCACAGAGTCACCCTTCCCTTCACCAAAAAGGAAATAAAAAGCCCAAATTCAGCTTAAGGTGAGCAGTAGGAAGAGCTGACCTCCAGTTCTGTGCCCGGCTCACACGGCAAGGTTTGGGTTCAAACGTGTGATGTGATATCACAATTTATTAATGTATACATGCAGATATGAATTAGACTAAACACAGGCAACAACTCAATCTAATGCTTCTCTCCCAGTATAAACAAATCATTATTAAAATTATAAAATGGAATAACATTTTCAAAGTAAGAGCAACATATGTAATTAGATTTACTGTATTTTGAAGGCTTAAAAAGGACACAACATAGTTCAGCCTTCCGTTCAGTAAATTCAGGCTTTATTAAAATACAAGTATTCAGCACTGCATAAATATTTGCACTGTATGATATGCAAAAGAGATACTCCATTGCTAACAAGACCAAAGCAAAATACATGTTGAAAGTTTCTTTGTCTTGAATGTGTTATTTTGATAATCATATATTATCAGTGTTTTATGAGCAAATCTGTAAAAACAGATCATAGAATGGAGGGAAGAGAATTCATTTAAAATATACTTTCTGTAAGATATAGTTCAAGTCCTTTTCTTTCTTTCCTCAGACTAATCTTCTGAGTAACAAGACAGTTTCAAGAAGACTGCTACTGCTCTCTACAGTTTAAATGCATCCACTCCTTAATTACAGTCAGTAATTGACTTTGTTCTGCTCCATTCCAGTCATTCACAGGCAAGCAGTTCCAAAGGCTTTGGCTGGTAAATCCCATTTAATGTGCAGGTTTTCTATCCCACTTTTATATATTACCTCCTTAGGATTTCTGATAAATGACTCTTGGAAAGGATTGCTAAACCATATTTGCACTTTGAACAATCAAATTTTCAACACCCTTGGGAAAAGACATCAGTAAAGAATGCTGGTTTTGACTAAACCTTGTGATTGAACAATTTATGATCACAGCCCTAAATGATGTATAACTAACAACAAGCAGAAATTGTTCAATATTAAGGCCTGTTAACACACCGTCCCTGTGTCAGGCACTGCTGAAATAAACAGAGGGGCCAGGGAAACAAATGAAAGACAAATCTGAGGGGAAAAAAAAAAAAAAAAAAAAAAAAAAAAAAATGGAGTGCTCTATCCAGAGCTGCCAGACTCCATTGTGCCAGGTACTTCACTTATTTAAATACCTCCCAAAATCCCTCTCTCTGTGCCATCATTTTTGCAAAGGCTACAGTCTAGAATTAGCACCACCTTACCAGGCAGAATGCTGCTGCTGCTGTCAGCAATAAACAGCCACGGGGACTGACAACTGGCATTAACCCTCTGGTTTGCCATGCCCTTCAGGTTGAGGATAGGAGAGTCAGGGTGCCTGAATTCCCTCTTTCTTGCTACAGCACCAGGGGAAAAAAAATTGCTTCAAAGGCTGAATCCACTCCCATGGCAGTTTTGCAGTGAGCTGTAGCACAGCCCTGCTGTTAAGCATTGATCCTCAGAAAATATTGGCTCACCACAGGTAAATGTGTGCTAAATTCAGTGCACTGCTGGGCTGCCAACACAGTGTGGGAAGTGGGAAGAGAGGCAGGTGTGAAACACTTCCTGCTATTTTATTTGTGGCTTATTAAGGGTTTCTCTTGTCACCTTATAAAGCTGCAAATGGAGGGTTGAGCTTCTTTTGCATGTCACCGTAATGATGCACCGAGGTGGTGTTCAACAAGATCCTATGTTATTAGACAGAAATGCACCCTTTTAGCTCCACAAAATACGGGACACTGTTGTCTAATTAATGCCATTACCATCTTATAATATACAAATATACCTTAGAGGCTACCCAGGATCAACAGTTTTTTAAAATTTTACGAATTATGTATTTTTCCTGTGCTAGGTTGTGCTCTGGGATTTACAGCTGTGCCAGGACTTCCAAATCCTTACAGATCACCCTTCAGAGCTTGTCTCACAGACTTTGCTTTCATAGTGTATCCATGCCAATGGAAAATAGGAGGTTAAAGAGCTGTGGAAGAAGATCAGGGACTTCTGTCCGTGGTTTTCCTGCAAAGCTTGGTCTGGGGACTACAGCACAACTGTGAAAAACATCTCCTTCCTGTAACCCTCTAGTTCTTTACCAGTATACACTTCCACAGATGTTCTTGCATTTACTTTAGCTGTAGAACAAGGATAAAGGTAATTTCAGCAATCCTACTGATAGACACTCTATAGAGATACAGGAAAGGGGGATAAATTCACACAGCAAAACAAAAATCCAAACCGGCCTTATTGATTCACCCACTTCAAAGTGTACTTATGCATCTCTGGTGGCCACAACTATTATTTGCAGTGATTAAGTATTTTCAGACAATGCCAAAAAACCAAAAACCTTAAGACAGGAAGTGAAGGATTCTGTGAGGAAGGAGAAAAGCAGAAAAAAAAATTTATTGTGCACTGTGCAACAAGGAAAAGGGAGCAGGGTGAGCAGCCTAGGAAGTGCATGGCTCATGTATAGCCCATGTATAAACACCAAAAAAAACATGTCACAGTTCTTAACTCTGCCAAATGCTGAAAAAAGCCAATGTTCAACTACCCCTGAAACTGGGATATCCAGAAAAACTGCTGGACTGTCGAGGTGAAGCTTCATAAAACCGACTCAAATGGTTCAGTGTTGGATTATTGGATGCTTTTGGACCATGGAAACTCCAGCAGTTGCTAATCCAGTGCAAGATTCAGTGCAGAAAACCGAAATTTTTATGCCACCTGGGACTCACACAGCTTGTGGTGAACACTAAGTGATTTAAACTTGGATTGACAGATACCTCTGCGTGCAGAAATTCAATAAAATGTGTTCCTCTTGTTGCACTGTGCATTGGGATTGCTGCCCTTGATATGTGTAGGAAAAAAAAAAGGAAATGTGAGTTGCTGGAGCATTTCTAGCTCCAAAGTTAACACTCTTCCCTCTTCCCACTGCTCCCTTCATCTCACCTTGCTCTCTCACAAAGTGGTGGGATTTTGCTGATCATGTTAATAAACCTGATTCCCTATAATGATGAGAAATTTGGATTTTTCTCTGTTTTCCTAAGAGATCTATCCAGGAAATGAAGGACACCCCATCTGCCATCTGCATGGCATCCACCAGGACTGGGCCAGGGAAGTTGTGAAAAGAATCAAGAAGAAAGGGAAAAAAAAAAAAAAAGGATATTGGAAATTTTCTATCACTAAATATTCATTTAAAAATCACTACAATATAATAAAACTTGAGAATAGATGCATTAACCCTGGATACTCCTGTGTCCACACCCCCAATAGAAGTAGAATTAATTAAAGTTGGGAGACACTATGCTCCTTAGTGGTTTAATTAGCTGGATTTGAATTAAACTGGGACAGAGCCATGCAAGTTTTTAAAAACACGTCAAAAGTCCAACTGCATTTCTGGAAGTTGTTCTTAAATTCTTTCTCAGATAATCCAGTCTCTTGGCCATGTTGATGCTGAATGAGTGAGCAGCCGAGAGGATAAATAAAATATCTCTCTGTGCTGTACCATAGTGAGCTGAGTCTAATATTAAAAAAAATGGAAACAAAAGAAAACAAAAGGCTCAGTCTTGAGCTGCGTTATATTCCCGCAGCATCACGTATCCATTCCATGAGCCAGCCTATCAAACAGAGGTAGTCATGGTTATGCTGATAGTTAAATTACTTTAAAGGACTCTAAGATGTTTATGACTACCAAAGAAATTTCATTATCAAGCAGATTGTCTGTCTCATACTACAGTCTGGCTTCACCCATCTCGCAGTCCTTTGGATGTCGAGCAAAGTTAACATTGAAGTGATGGGGAAATATCAGCTTGAGAGAAAAGGTCTTCAACCAATCTTTCAAAAAAAATGATATTTGTTAAAAAATTTGGTGAGAAAGTATCTGTCTTGTGTTCCCAATGTTGCTAGATGTTAAGTAAATATATGCTGATTGCAAAAAAGTTGCTTTGGCAACTCTCTTATTAAAATGCATTTGTAACCCCCATCTGTCATGAAAGTTTTGAAAAGTTTGTTTACTTTGGAGAGCCGCCTTATCCAGGGTTACCCCAGCATACAATGATAGCAGTCTTCAGAAGTTGTGTGAGGAACAAGCCACTAGGGATCCATTTTTGTTTTAATTGGCACACACAAACACTTTTCTGGTCTGTCAAAAAGATCAAGCTAATATGCATGGCGGGTGTTATATTCTCAGCTTTTGGGAGCAGTAAAGCTCCCTTTATTTAAGTAATTTAAATGATAGACTGCAAAAACTTTGCAAGTCAGAAAAATGTTTTATACTTTCTTGGGGAATATTTGTTTTAGGCAACAGAAAATGTTCTACATATCTAAAGATGTTGAACCTTATGTTTTAATTACCCTGTTTTTTTCTGATTCCGTAAAAATCACTGTGAAAACCAGGGATTGCAAAGGGGCAACAAACAGACCCTGTGTTTTCACAACTTCTGCAATAATAGAATTTGTAAGACTGAATACTGCCAGATGTTTATAGGTTATGTCCTAAGCCGTGTTGCTTTGTGGTGTGACTGCTTTGCACATCCACTCTCTGGGAACCTTTGTGGGGTCATCATATCAATGCAACCTCCTCATATACAATGAGTTGTTTCTTAGTGAAAATAAACTGATGCTGACATTATACACATCGATGGCTCCAAAATGGATTGAGCTGTCTCAGATTTGGGGTCAAACTTACAAGAAACAATACATTTTAAATAAAATTATATTGTACTAGTGGAGAAAAAATAAGTATTTTCATGGTAAATTCCTGCGACTGAATCTTTTAATAATGAACTCTGTGATGGTTAAGAAGGAAAATAATTTGAACCTAAAGTTTCCCTTCTTCTGTGCCATAAACTCATATTATTTGCCAGTTTCTCCTAAAAACTTGCATTAATACTAAGTAGGTGAGAATTCTCTCTCTGCATTATGAGACAAAACTTTTCCTTTCTTTCCTGGCTGTGATGAACCTCAGATGCAGAAAAACTGAATTTATCACTTGTAAGGGAAATATTGAACCAAGAGGAGGTCACAACTGAAGCTCATTAAGCCCTGAGAGACCAAAATTCCTTCTTGGATTGGAAGTGGAGCTTGGATTGGGGGTCCAAGAGCTTCTCTGGAGGGAAGGAATGGTCCAGGAGTACTGGGATGCTGTCACCAATTTCAAGGAACAACTTGCCATTTCTCTACCCACCAGTCCAAGTCTGGTATTTTTGTTGCCTTGGAGGAGTGTGAGAAGAAAGCACATGATGTCTGAGCAAAGGGAAATGTAAGAAAGAGCAAATAATCCCTACTAAACACCCAGGGAACATCCTGGGAAGTATTTCCTGCTGATCTGCTGCACTGGTAATACACCCTGTGAGAGACAGTTGGAATACAGGGATCAGCCTCTGAAAAACAGGGGTTTCCTTCAGAGGATAAAGAGCAAAAAGGGAAATGTGAGACAGGCAGCAGATGACCCTCCTGGATGTCAGCCACTTGTGTGCAGCCTGCCGTGTCCCCCCTGCCCGTGCTGCCCTCTGCTCCAGCCCCACGAACGTGCTGCCCTCTCCACGGAGCAGGAGGGATGGAGTTCTGGCAGCCTTTGAGCCAAAGGCAGGGGACATGGGAGCCACCAGACTGGGGAAGCAAGAAAGAAGTACCCCCACAACTGGTAAAAGCCAGAGATAATAATTAAGACACAATTCAGTTTGTGTCTGTGCATAGTGGGAAGTCAGGGAATAGACAATTGCACATTTTGTCCATGGCTGAAGACTGAAGGCAGTGCATGAATACCTACTGCAAGCCACTTCTCTCCTTGGGGTAATATTTTACTGTTATTGCCTTTGCAATCTGAAGCCATATATTACACAGCCACACACAGAGATATTGGCAATGGTTTCTCAGAGAAGTCCTGTCTTTCTTCGCTTTACCAGCTGGACAATACCTAGTGATAAATGGTTCTCCTGTCCAATTTTATATGCATGTTATAACACTTTATGATGTATGTGAGTGAGACTCAACGTGATAAGTCCTTGTAACAAACAAAAATATCAAAGGGAGAATGAATGCTCTGCTTTCAGTGCAGGCGAAGATATATATTTAAAATATATATGTGCTGGGTGTAAAGATTTCATTTTGTTGACTCTTATTTTAGCCAAAAATTTATTCATCAGTAGCAGAGCATTTCACAGCTACATTATTTGCAGGAAGAAGCCAGTACTGGATCTTAGTATTTCATTTACTGGCGCATGTCTCCTATTAATGAATGCTGAGATTGCACAATAAGGAAAAAGAGATGTTGCTATAAGTGTCTTTATACTTATAGTAACGTGTTTGGCCATGACTATGTGTTTATCAAACTTTCAAGAATCGTTCCTTGTCTACTTACACTAATGAGAACACCTGTTAAGTTTAGAGCTGCACAGGCTTATTTGCATTGAATTCAGGTTTTTTGCATACTGTACATCACTTTTTGAAACAATTAGATGTTTACAGAGAAATATAGCTAAAAGAAGAACAGCAGCTTGAATGCCCTCCAGCCCAAGTCAACGCTAATCCTGGTTTGTGTGAAAAGCAGAAACCTGCTGAATTATAATACCGACACAAATTCAGTGAGCAGTGAACAAAAGTGTACCTGCAAATCCTCTGATAGCAGATGTTTCTTGTGGGGATTGCTACCTGCTGTTGAATAAAGCATCTCTTAGAGATGAAACAGCACTACTGAATGGGATTTTCATTGTTTATTTACCATTTTCTTTTCATTATGATAGTTTCTTTTCCCTTTTCTTTTTTCTTTATTTTTTTTTTCCTGGTGACTCAGAAATGGTGTACTGAGCATGTAGAACATGTGGTCATTTTCCAAAATAGCTGCATATGTAATTTTACTAACTTGCCAAAAGGCAATACAGCAACACAAGATTCCTCCTACTGCTGGAGATCCAAACCACCTTCTTCCACAGCAGAGGGTTTCGTGGCCTGGGGCAAGGAGGCAGGAGGTCCCTTTCTATTAAAACAGGTCTGCTGAAGGGTAAGTGCAATACCCTGCTGTGACACGGCCATGCCAGCTATTGTCTAATAACAATGTACGACATCAAAGTTGGTCCATGATCTGTGCACACACTCTGCCAGCTCTGTCAAGTTCCTGAGTGGTGCAGGCAGGAAAATACACTGGTTATTATCTCCCCTTGCATGCAGGGAGCAAACAATGCAGAGCATCTTGGGTTTGCCTCTTTCCATCTTTATTTGTATGTAAGTAGCACGAAAAGCTAAGAAGGATGAAAAATATTTTGAATAAGGCTGTTGCATCCATTCAAGAAAACACACATTTCTGACTACAACAACTGGAAATATTTATATTTTAAAAAGATATTTAGTGCTTTAATAAAAATGATGCTGATGAGATTTAGGACAAAGATGGATGAATTTTGTAATGTAACTCGATTTTAGTTTCTGAGGAGTCTCAACCTAGTTAGAAAGCTTTTATGGGTAATACAGGTCTTTACTGAGTATAGAAGAATATGGATATTTCAGCACACAAAATCCTTGAATGGTCTGGGTTTGAAGGGAGATTAGAATCATTCTGTTCCAAATCACCTGCTATGACCAGGGACACCTGAGCAGGTTATTCAGAGCTCCATCCAACCTGTCCTTGAGCACTTCCAGGGACGGGGTATCAAAGGAGTTCCCAAAAGACTAGCAGACTATGGACCTCTCTTACCTCTGATATTTATTTCATCTGGGAATGATGTTATATATTAAGTAATAAGCATCATCACAATACAGATGGTACAGAAACAGTTTAAGTCAAAGCATAGTATCATCAAATTTTGGAAATTAGATATTCTTGTATTCTGAAAAAAAAGTATATTTTTATGTCTCCAAATAGTTGTGATACTCTCAGACCAGTTTTCAAGCGTTGGAGGGTCCTTGGATTTTTTTATTTAGACATTCTGGAACTGCACTGACAGCACTGGAACTGCACTGACCTTTAAATTTATCAGCTGCTCAACGTGGTACTGTAGTAATGACAGCAGGTTACTAAAAATGTTATTTAAAAATATCACATAACCAAAATATTAAATATCTCTTCACAATAGGTGTCTAAGGAGAGCTTTTCTAGGAAGGGGAAATATAGTTCAGAACTCAGGGAATGTCTTACAATAACTGTTTTGGTCAGCCAGAGGTCATTGGGTGAAAAACTACAGAAACATTTGATTATGTAGCTCACAAGCAAGAGAACCAACTTGGATCAATTCTGTAATTTTAAGAAACACAGTGAAATTAGGGAAAAGCACAAGAAACACATACTTCCTCTCTAGGTCTGAGTTTCTGGTGTGCACTGGGATATGCCAAACACCAAATATTAAAAGCAAATAATTTATTTTAAAAATACCTACAGTTTTTACAAGTATAAGATTTTTTTTCAATCACGTAGGCATTTCTCATTTATTAGAACATGATTTACACTTTGACATCTGTCAGTCAAGCTTCTGGCTATCACTCTGGACAATCTGGAGGGGCACATCACAATGTGATGTGGCATGCAGAAAATCTGAAAAACTCCACTTTTCCAAAATAAAAATTACATCTTTTAGTTTTAAATAGAGAGAATGATTGCAAAATATTTGGTCATCAAGGCTGTAAAGATTGAGGAATCAATAACGTCTATGGCTGAATTACCCACTGATAACAAGTAATTTCCTGCTATCCTTGAGGGGAATTGGGAAGTGGTTTGGGGAATTTGGCAGACTCTCTCTCTCTCTCTTTTCTAAATATGCTGTGTCTGAAAGCCTGATATTCTTTTCTATTGCAACCTTTGGGATGATGCAGTATAGGAGAATGCAGGTTTGGGGTGACAGCTCATTCAGGAACTTTGGGATCTAAATATAAGGAAATCTAAAAATGCACAAAATTGTCAAGGCCAAGAATGGCTGGGTTCAACTCCTCCCTGCCATAATCATAAGGCCATATTTATCTGAATCCCTTCAACACCATTATTTTTGCTCCATGACTTGTCATTAATAAATGCACAGTGCACATGGCAAGGAAATGGAAGGGTTTAAAACACATTAAGGCCTCCTTGTCCAAATTGTCACCTCTGCACATTAATTCAAGAGCTGTGGATGATGTGCCAAGAGTCTTGTGGTTGTCCAGCAACCCAAACTGCAGACCCAGAAGAGCCGTAACCAGGACATCTCCCCACAGACCACTGACCCACATGTTCCTTGCCCTCCTCACCAAGTTGTCAGAAATTCTGGGTGCATTATCACTGTCTCCAAACTCAGAGGCACATAACAACTCAAAAGCAACACCCAGACAGTAACATGGGCATTAAACTGTGAGGCAAAAGAGAAAGTCTTAAGGAAACTGGAATTTAACACCTGAGTTTCTACAGGTGTTATGTTTCCCTGTTTTATAATCCATGATCTAACCCTTGCACTGTCCTGCTGCCACTAAGATAATTAAGAATTCTATCAGATTCTTGGTTCTGACAAAGGAAAACCATGAGCTACTTCCCAGAGATTTGGGGTGCTAACTCATTAAACCAGAGCTGGGAGAGCTGACTCCATTACTCGTGTCTATCAGCAGAGACATGTAAGTGAGTTTGAACTATAAACAGAACCAATTACATTAACATTTCCCAACACTTTCAAGAAAAAGACTAGAAGCTTTTATTTGTTTCGCAAAAACCGTGATCCGCTATGCTAATAAGTCTAAAAATTGATTAAAAAGAAAACATTCAAAGCAGAACCTGGCAGCAGAGCTTCTCATGTACCTCCCTTTCATCTGCTGGAACACGGTAGCCCTGATTCAGCAAGGTACTTCATTAAGCAATAGGCAACGTGCAGAAATCTGAGTGCTTGAGCTGTTTGCAGCCACAAGAGTGAAATGAGCAAATCAGCCCGAGCGAAAAATAGCAGAAAAGTTATATTTATTCACAGAGTGAATATTTCAGGGAACAAAAGATATGTTAGTGACAGTCAGTAAGAGCTGCATGTAAATTAACAGCAGAACCACAAGCAACAAAGTTAGCTGTCGTTTGTAAGCCTAACAGTAAAAGAAAGCTGCACCTTCCAGCCCAACTGAGAGGAGACAATACCTCATCAAGGAATTAGAGGGGGGAAAAAACCAAAAAATAATTACAAAAAAACCCACCACCCATTGGTTCCTTCATTATTAGGAGCAAACCCACACTAGTAACCTTATATATCTACTTGGAGAACACAGTATCAGGAAAGAAATATGAAGGGTTTTTTTCAGCTTTGGCTATATTAGTGAAAACACAGCCAGATCACCTTGAAAATAATGAGGGAAAAATAATAACTTGGTAAGAAATTGTACCTAGCTTTCAGCTAAACTCTTACTGCCAACAATCCCCACAACTCACTCTTTTCTTTCTGAGAACAGATGAACTGATTCTCTATCACAGCCAAGCTCATAATGTCTGAGATTAACTAGAAGTCACTCACTTAGAGAATGACCTTACGAAGAATTAAGCCATAAATTAGATACTGCCAGAACTTGAGAAATAAAAGAAGAAAAAAAAAAAATTGCTGAGAGTTTTTAGGTGTTGAGAAATTCAATTATACCATTTCATCTCTTATTGAAATGCAAACCCACAGGCTGAAAGCACAGAAACGCACCATGGCTAAACAAAGTAGTGAGAAATTCTAAAATAGGTGAATATTTATCAAACCCCTCACTTAACAAAGAACTGATATCCATGTTATTTGGAAAGCTGCTTTTATCAACGGGAGGAAACAGGATCTCAGTTTCACGCTTAACTCCGAACGATAACTCATTCCCGGTTCTCGCTGCCTTTGCTCGATGACAGGTCATTCACCTCACTACTGTCATGCGTTACAAAAATTAGCAACCAAGCCAATGAATCTAGATCAGATCCTGTGTTTGAACTTGCTCATTTGCCTCCATGCTCTATTTCCTACTAGAAACCCGTTTGCTGCATCACAGGACCCAACTTCACAGCCGACACGGAGCAAGAGAGCCGGAGAACCTTGTGAATTTTCCCAATGTATCAGACTTACAGAAACACCTGTGCTAAATAACTTTGTGCTGAGCTACTGTGAAAACCTGCAGTGTTAAACAGCAATCACAGTTTCTGATTTTTCACTGAGCTGGTTACTCTTCTGCTAGAGTCCTCTGAGCTGTCATGTGGGGCGTGAATGGTCCCCATTTTAATCTGATAGCCTTTCTCGTTATTTAAATTGTTAAAGTCATAAATTTCTTTATCTGTCTTGAAGCATCATTATATCAATACAATGGGAGTTGAACAGCAGCTGATAAAGTTGAAAAAAAATCTGTTTATAAATGCCTTTCATTTCTGAATTAAAACTGTTAATTCACTGGCTACTTTAAGATAAGAGGGGTTGAGGAAAAAATATGAGGCACTTGATTTGATACAGGTTTAAAAATGTCATTTCTCTTCAAAAATATCCCAAATACAGTATGTAATAAGATGAGTGCTTTAAAATTAAATTATCTTAGAAAGTTGCTGATCCATCCCTTATTAAGGACTGCGACATTTGTGTAAGGAACAGCTCTGATTTCCATTTTACAAGGAAACAATGCCCTTAAATCTATGCAAGCAGTCAAAAAAGATGCATTTGCATGGATACAGAGCTCATTATAGGCTTTAAGTGTGATAATGATTAGATGGAAAACTTGTTCAAACAAATTATTGAGTCCAGTACTGAAGACCCGAGAGATAATAAAGCTCTACAAGCAGGTAGGGAAAGTTGAAATTAGGTTTATTCAAGGAATATCTCACCTTGTGCTTCATAAAGTGGTAAAAAGCAACAGTGTCAGGTCTGGGAGCAAATATAAAATACCTTCATATCCCTTCACACCTCGAGGGGAAAAGGAGGTAAAACCACTGTGCTGTCACTCATGACAAGATTTAAAAAAAGGGATTCACCCACCCGTCATATCTTTAACCCCTTCACATGTGTTTGCTGCCTACACAAACCACTCTGCAGTTCTTGAGTTGCAAGAAAAGTCCAGGAAAGTGGGAACTGGGCTCTTGCTAATATTGATTTATCTTCAGTGATGTCTCCATCATTGTGAGTGGAGACTGGAGATACGTGTAGATGCTCCACTCAAGCTGGAGTGAACCTAAACCAGCCAAACCTTTGGAAACTGGGAGAGAAAAAAAAAAAAAGAAAAAAAAAAGAAGTCGCGAAAAATTTACCACTGCTGCTTTCAACCAAAATTTGAAGTAATTTCTGATTTTTCCCCAAGGCTCCAGGCAAGCGTGCACAGCTCATGGTATTTAAATGAAGCTCCCACAACATTTTGTGGCAACACGGTATTTTGTGGGAGTGAATGCAAAACACAGCAGCAGCACCACTGTAAACTTTGAAACGTTTCAGAGAATATCAAGCCCCAACTGCGCTGCCAATATAGTTCTAAGTGCAACAACGTAGCGAGTTAAATTATGCAAGCAACCGTTTCTCACACGGAAAGTAGTTCCAATGGTTTCAGACAAGGGCAATATCTGTGATGGAAAGAGGATGCTCAAAAAGTACAAAAAAGAGCATTTTCCAGTGCAAAGGAGGTTGCAACACCCAGGCTCGTGTTTAGGTAGGCTCGCCTGCGCGCTCACCATTCTCGTTTCCTACGTGAACTGTGTTTCAAATCTATAATTCATATAAAGTGAGAATTTCAGTGTTTTTCTTTCACTAAACAGCCTATTGTGAATGGCTCCAGGACAGCTCCCCCAGCCAGGTAATTTAAACTGCAGAAAAGATAGGCAGAGACGTTATTTTCAACAAGGTCCCAAGGTGGCTTTCAATTCAGAAAAACAATTGACTGATGTTTCTCTGTTTGCTGCCAGAAAGCTCTATGTAGTATTTCTAGAGCTTTTTCTCTACTCTACCCAACATGTGGGCTCAGTGTCAAGCTGTGAGTTTGTAAATCTTTTTCAGCACTTACCAGAGCTCAACATGAATTATGGTATTGCCAAATCTGCTTTATGCAGCTTTTTTTTACACGGGAAGAAAATGTACGATTTTATGGTCAAAAAGAAACATCTACATGCTTGCAGTGGGAAAATGCAGTCAGTTGGGATTGAACCCCAGGAAAAAATATTTCCCCCTAACCCTGCTTCTTTACTGCCTTCAAACTTTGGAAACTTGTGGACTGTCGAGCTTTACTTGGTACACATGGTTTTTTCTCTGTACCTTTATTAACCATGTTAGCTAAGATTTTATTAACTAAGACTTTATTAACTAAGCTTTTATTAACTTAATGCCTATTGGAAATATCCCTGCTAGTTTTGTGGATGATTCGCCCTAAAACATGTGTTATTTTTTTTAATAAAATACCTTCCTTTTTCTTGAGGAACAGTTAGCCCAGGAGGTAAATCAGCCCTTTTGTTGAGGGCTAATAAACTTTGTGCGTGTGCATGTGTGTGCGTGTCTGAGTGACTTAATACCATTATAATAATATTATATGGCAGGCAAAAATATAATGAAAATGATAATTTGCCAAAAAGATTTAAAAAACACTGAGGTGTTACCTATCAAAAGTTCTCCTTCTGTCTATGATACAGCACAGATTGCAATCGTGACAGTAAATCTGGTGCTATTGTTAATGCCATGGCACTTTGGTTTTTGGCTTGCTTCAGTCCAATCTGTGACATGCTTGTGAATATCTTTCTTCTGTTCTGTCTGTATGGCATATGGATTTCTGGGATACAACGTCAGACCTATCCACATAACAAGTGTTCAGAGCACCTTATCATTTTAAAAAGCCAATTACTCAAAAAGACAAATGTGAAATGTTTCACATTTAATGATGAGCAAATCTGCAAAACAAATGCAATTTTGCTTCATTTGAAAAAGTTTAGTTTAACTGTAAATATTGCAATGGAGTCCCTAGCAATACACACCACGGGTAGGGACAGGCTCATTTTATGCATATTGTACATCATCACTGTCACTTAAATCTGCAAGATTTTCCATGCTAAGTTGTTTTAAATAAATAGAAAGAAATGAGATACAAAAGAGTGAAATATATGCTTCTGAATAGACTGTAAAAATGTCACTGCTAGCACTGAGCATTGGACACTTAAAAAAAAAATATTTTGAAAGTCTCTCCCAAAAAAACGAAAACTGCATATGTCTACAGAGGTAAAGGTCAGTAATGAAACAATTAACAGCAAAAATACCAATCCATTTTTTAGAAATATTTGTCAATATATAAAGAATGTTTTGTACTGCACAGAAGTGCTCAATTAATCCTGGTTTAGTGGCCGTATGTCAGATTCCCAGACTGAAACGATGTCAGCTGAAGAACTTAAATACACACAGGTTCAAAAGCAAGATTGTGTATAGACTTCAGGATGGCAGAAATTGCTGATTTTTGCTGCAGTACTAATACAGCTCAAGATTCAATTAAATCCCTAAAAATGTGCATGATATATATGCTGGACCACTGCATTCAAAATACAGTGCAGTAGATAATTTTTTTTTAAACAGGCTATAGGTGTATATTTATGCATCCATGTCTGAAAAACCTATAGGCACACACAGACCTGCCACTGCTACAGATAATTTAATGCTTGTCAGTTATCCAAATTGTAGGTACCGGGCACCAGGGAAGAAATTAAAATGGTTATGGTTGATATGGGAGCATACTGGGCTAAAAGGCAGGGAGAACAGTGATATTAGTGGGAGTATTTGACTCAGCAAGGCAAATGGATTTATGTACAATATTTAAAATACATGGGGAACATATAAACAGATTTTTAATATTGGAAATTTTTGTGAGTAATTTGATTTTTAAACCCCTTGCACTAAACTGAGAACATTAGTAACAAAATACTATAAAACATGGGAAACTGAATGCAGCTGGCACTGGTAATTTTAGGAGAAACTAATCTTGATATTTATAACATCATGTAGCAAGCGGAACAGTTTTACCAGGCTGGGAATGTTGAAATACAAAAAAGTTCACCTTTTAGCTATTGTGCTTTAGTTCTACTGCACTAGAAAAAAAAAAAAAAAATCAGAAATCAGCTGTTGCAGTGCAAATATTAAGAAAGTTTATTATGATATATAGCCATGGAGATACCTTTTTTTAACTGCCTGTACATGTGTTGTATTGTTATATTAAATTTTCGTAATACAGCTCAGGGACTTTAAATGTACAGCTGAAAAATCACTTCATAAATTATATTTAGAAAGCCAGAAAATATGCTGAGCTACAACATTAGATAAGAACCTTGTTTTAAGTACATTCCTTTTAGCATTTTTTTAAGCTTTCGATTTAGGTTTTGATGTTTTTACCTGTAGAATGCCAGATATAATGAACTAATAACTAAAACATAAAAAAGGGTATTTTTCCCTTAATCCTGGAAAAACCTGTAATAAAAATTTTCCCCAAATATTTTTTTGCTATTGCTGCACATCAATGAGCATAAGTGTACATATAAACCTGTAAGAGAATGTAATCCAGCTCACAATTTCATTATGCTATTTAGTTTCTACAATTTTAGATTGTAAATGGAAAAATAAACATTCATAAAACATAACACACCAAGCCATTTCATAAATTGAGCTGCATAATGCATTTAAACCCAAGTGATTTACATCAGAGGTTAATTTTTTCACCAGTATCTTTAATGTTCAGGAGTCATGAAGACAGAGGAATAGATGGTTTTAAAATGTAGGACTTTACTAAGTGCAGAGATCTGAAATTGCAGGGAACTGTGCAGGATTCCAGCCTGCTTTTATAGTACGTGTTTTTGTTTTTCTGCTTCTCCCTTGCACACCCACTCACCAACTTCAGCGCTGCGCTGCAGATTTGAATGAAGTGAAAAGCTCAATGGGTAATTGTCAAAATACTTTCATTTCTCCCACTTTCACACAAGAACCAAATAAAGCCAGGAGAGTCTCCCGCTTCCCACAAACACCCAGAAATCGGCAGCATTCCACCTGGAGCTACCGAAGAGCACAGCTGAACCTCCCAGATCACAATCTCCCTTCTTTTTTTCTTTTTTTTTTCTTTCTTAAATCCCAGAAATACACCTTGAAAGCAAATGCATTTCTCTCGAGTTTCGGGAGCTGGTATTGAAATTGCGCAGCACCTAGCTCATGCAAAAAAATCTGTTTATACACGTTCTCTCTCCCTCTCTCTCTCTCTCTCCTGGTATTACAGAAAAGAAATGTCAGTAATAATCAAGCGAGGGTGCTGAATTAAAATCTGAAATCGCTAACAAACCGATCTGTACAAAAGTGTCAGTGTTAAGATTTCCAGACTGGGGGTTGTGCGACAGAACGAGGAGCTCAGACAGAAGAAAACAGCTCTCCACTCCAGTACTTTCACCCCGTTAATCTCACATGTGCTTTGCCACGGATTTCTTGCTATTTTATTTTTAACCTCTGCTACCTTGTGGAAAGTGGGCTATTCTGAGGGTGCTCACAAGCAAAGCTCTGATTTTACAGATGGATGTAAAGCACTGTTAAATGAGAGCTTTAAGAAGGACTTTTTCAATTTACTTTGAGCTTAAGCTGAAGTGGTTTAATCACAGCTTGTACACATCTTCTTAAAAATTGTTCTAAGGCGGGGGAGAAGTAATAATCATGTAGGAAATCATCACAACAGCTGCTGGCTCCCATGATCCCATTTACACTTTTAACATCCCTAATGAAAACCTATCTGGGCAATACCTGTGTCAGAGAGGTGTCAGGTGGTCATTTGGCACAGGAGAATAAAAAGGAATCAGAGCAGCATTTTGAAAATGACTCACTTTTTTTTTTTTTTTTTTTTTTTTTTTCCCTTGTGTGTAGAGGGGTTGGTGGGGGATTTTTTGGTTTTTCTTTTTTTTTTTTTTTTTTTTTTTTCCTTTTTTTTTTTTTTTTTTTGCACCTGTTATTCTAAAATTTCTTTCAGTTACATTTCAAAACACTACAGTTGGGATCTCTTTGCCAACCTGAGATGGCATAAGCCTGGGTAACAGAACAAAATGTGAGAAGGTCCTTCTGTCTTTAACGCCTGTTCACCAATGAATCAGCCTCCAATTAATCTGTTTCTTCAGTAGGAGTTTAATAAAAGTCAAGCACACACATGTTCAGTCTTGTTTAGTATTAAAGCTGTGTTAACATTATCTGCCTAGCCAGGTCAAAAATCTTATATAATTAAATGCCAGAAACCATTTCAGAATTTTAAGGGCTTTACAATTTTCTGTAAGTAATTGATTATGCAAGGCAGGGTAGTTTAAATTTAAAACAGGATAGTGATGAGCGTGATGTCACTTTTCATTTAATATTTCAGAAAAGTTTGTTTCATGGCCAAAGTAAACTTAAAACCTTACTTATTAGATTTACTATTTTGCATTTTTGTGAATTAGGGGAAAAAATTTAAAAATTCAGCAATCCGTATTTCCTTTCCACATCATGAAGTAGAAACTTAGAAATCCCAAATTTCCACACTGTCAGGCAGGCTATCCCTAAAATCACAGACCAGGTTTTGCCCTACTCAGCTGTGCCTCTAACTTGGCCTTGGAAAAGCAAGATATTATAATACCAGAATTATACTGCATTGCCTCCTGGTGAAGAGAACCTGTCAGGCCATAAAAAGAGTTAAATAACCACAGCCTTGAGTCAGAACACTTGTGGCCCAACACAGGCAAAGAATTTCCTCGGAGATATGTAAGGAAAGTCCAATCTCCAAATCAATACAAGCTCCCTATACTGATTAAAGTTTTGCTTTTCACCATTTAAGCACGGCTGTGATTTCTGACTGACAAACAGAAAAGGCTGAGGGAGAGATAAAAACAAGGGAAAAAAGCCCCAACATATTAACAACAAACATGTTGCTGTGAAAGTGTGGAGCACGTCTCAAACTCTGTCCATAAAATCCCCTCTTCATATCCCAGTCAGCAGCACTGAAGACACTGTTTCCAAAGAAAGTTACAAGCAATTTGGTTCCTGCTGCCACCAAATGTTCAGCACAAAATGTGGTTCCAGGCACTGTGCAGCATCCTCAGTCCTCTTACAGACAATTTCTGTGCCTGAGAGCAGAGAGGTAGTCCAAGCTTCTCCCCTGCTCCATCTCCTTTTGAAATCTCCCCTTTTTCCCCTTTCCCTTCCCACAGCTGAAAACCAGATGCACTTCAGAGCTCTCCATACCTGCCCCCTTTGTCCCCAGGATCAAACAAACAGTGGCACATTCTAATGACATAATGCAATGCACAGCATAGGTGACAATGTGCAGCCGCATGGAGACAAAGGAGTAATTAGAAAAGTTTTAAGAATAAAAGCCCAAAGAAGGTCTTGGCTCGAGACACCAATAATTCCAGGTATAAGGACAAAGAAAAACATGAAAAACTGAACTTGTGTATTTAAACAGATTGGCTCGCAACGTTAAGCATCTTCATTAGTTTTGAAGCATAGTAAAAGTGCAGGGGAAAAAAAGGTTAAAAAAGGAATCTGAAGCACATGAGAGAAGGGGAAACAAAACAAAACAAAAAAGCTATTAAAAATAGAGCTACAGAAAACTAGGGATGCTTATAGCAACGGAGGACAGCCAGCATTGGGTAAACAAAGACAATTTTGGAAGTGGCACAGTAAAAATAGGTCAGTACTACATATAAGTAGAAATTAATATGATGGAAATGGTTTAACAAGCCAATATACTGTACTCTGTAGTGTCATGATCATTAAGCTGGTGAATGGGTGCTAATGTGGTAGGAGGAAAGCAATGCATAAAAAGTCAAATCAATACAGCAAGAACACGAGAGCAGAAATAAAGACAATCTAAACCAATAGTGCTCTTACTGTAGTTGCTCTATAAAATAAAACTGATCAATATACAGGTAACAGAGCAGCACTGTAGTCACAGTGGACTGAAATACAGGCAGTTTATATATACATAAATATAAAAAATATATATAGATAAATTTTTTTGGTAAACTGATATATAATATATCAGTTTAACACAAATGAGCACAAAACTCAGGTCATTCAATGTCAATGGGGTCGAACTGGCTGAGCAATGCACAGGGTGGAACAACAGAGCACTGCACCAATAAAGCAAACAATAACATAAAAACATCAGACAGATATAAAAATAAAGGGAAGCAACGCTGAAAGCTCTTTTTAGCCTGGCAAGCCTATGCCCAGTGACTTTAAAATATACAAGTTTCTGTTACTTTTTATTAAAAACATGATTAGACTAATAATTTTCAATTCCCATGACATGGACATCTGGTAGTCGTGACTAATGGAAAAAAGGCAGATGTCAAAGAACTTTAATTATGACCTCAAATGACTCTTAATATTCTGTTATTTGGTTTGTACTAACAGAAAATGAAGTACAGCAGTCTTGAGAGGTGAACAAATGAGACCTTTGCACAAACTCCTTTTATGCTGGGCTTTGTACACCTAAAACCAGCTCCTCTGTGTTTATACTGGCCACTGATAAAACCTTTTATTTGAAATTTTCAGATTAAAAGCACACTGTAATTTCCATTTTTTTTTCTGCACTCATTTAGTTGCATTGCAACGAACCATTTCCCAGTGTGTTTTTAAGGTAAATTAATTTAAAATGAAAAGTAAACCACTGGTTTTCATTAGGGATCATTAAAACATAAAATAATCACTGTAAAAAAAAAAATACATGAGTTGGATGTTGTGTCTGCTTGACACAAGGACATCTGGAGATCTGGGCAGTGCATTCACTGGGGTGATATGTGAACTTTACCTTAGGATTAGAACAAAAATGGCAGCCTCATAAATGTCTACACCATCCTTTGGAGAATCACAGGCAACCTCCCAGACTACAGCTACAAAAAGTTGCAGTTGCAGGGCACATTTTTAGAACAGGGAAAAAAACTGTCACTTAAGGACTGTAACTCCAAATTTCAGGTTGAAAGATTTTTTTTGTTTGTTTGTTTCTTATTAATGATTTGAAAATATATACAAGCCTGAGCAGACATATTACTTGGCCATGTGGTGGCATGGCCAAATCACCAAGGAAAGCCTGAAATGTCTCACACCTCTGGCACTTTTTTTGCACAAAATTCAAACAAATTTCTATGAGGAATGGTATCAGCATGTTGCAATTCCTTCACCTCAGAGACCTGGATGCTAGAGGAGTGAGCAGCCACTCCATAGTCAGGGATGCTCAGAGCAGTCTCCATCAGCTTGTGGTGATGGAGGGGTGAGCTCTGAATTGAAGGAATTGACCCAAACACAGTGAGGACATAAATAAAGCTCATGGTGTTTCGCAGGCCTCAGCTGCCTAAATTATCCCCTGACAAGTCCTCACCACCAGGGTTAAAATGATGTCTCCATAAAGGGTGGCAGCCCCTCAGTGGGATGGCACAAGGACACAACCGCTCATACCTCACCCAAGAATCACCCGGGTACGGCTCCACAAAGGTAACATATTTCACTACAGTTAATTATCCCGGTTTATCCCAAGAAACCAGGTTTTAGGCTGTAATCTGTGAGGAAATCTGCTGTTCTAGTCCTAAATCCTCCCCTCAGCCTGGCGATTATCAGCTACATTTTTGTACAGGAGGGAATTAATGCCACATACCGCCTAAGCAGCTTTGAAGTCAAAAAGGCCCAGACCTGTAATAACTTTTGTGCTGTGTTATTGATTGATGGGGGAAGAGAGAGCCTGGGGTCACTGCTGGGTCTGGGGGGTCCCAGTGCCCTCCTACCCCCCAGCCCCACTGCAATCCTCACCCTCATCCCTGGGCAGGGCACCCCAGGTACCTGCCAGCTCTGGAACAGAGGTGACAAGCTGGAAATACAAAGCAACCCGATGTTCCCATCTAGCACCGATCAATAGAGCTTTAGAGTTTGACAATAAGGCACCTTTCCAGCAAATAATTGTGTTTGTTGTGAAAGGACATGCACAAAGCAGGGGAATTTTTTTTTTTCTTTTTCTGAGTGTTCATTTGTGGAAATTCCAGCAATATTTATACCTAATTTGGTTATTAAATGCTGCCATTCAAGTTTTATATTAAAATATTCATGTGTATGTGTGTATTTTGCACAATGCTTGCTGGGAAAGGAAAGGAAAGGAAAGGAAAGGAAAGGAAAGGAAAGGAAAGGAAAGGAAAGGAAAGGAAAGGAAAGGAAAGGAAAGGAAAGGAAAGGAAAGGAAAGGAAAGGAAAGGAAAGGAAAGGAAAGGAAAGGAAAGGAAAGGAAAGGAAAGGAAAGGAAAGGAAAGGAAAGGAAAGGAAAGGAAAGGAAAGGAAAGGAAAGGAAAGGAAAGGAAAGGAAAGGAAAGGAAAGGAAAGGAAAGGAAAGGAAAGGAAAGGAAAGGAAAGGAAAGGAAAGGAAAGGAAAGGAAAGGAAAGGAAAGGAAAGGAAAGGAAAGGAGTGGGGGTGAAGGAGAGAAGTACAAAGGGAGAAAAAAGGGGGAAAAGGAAAAGACAGGAAAATAAGGAAAAGAAGGGAAGATCGAAAGAGAAAAAAAAGGGCAAAACCTTCCTATCGGGGCCATGCATTTATTCAAAAGCATTTCAATCTGTGTGCACATCTTCATCACTTCAGTGGTAATTAAATCTGGGAATCACAGGTGATGTCCTCGCGCAGTCTCTTTGCTGGGCTCCCACTGGGCCAATGAAGCGGGGCTCCCTGTGAGGCCTGTTAGCACAGATCAGGTGGTAATGTGGAGGGACAGATGAGCTTTAGCTGACAGATGGCAGGATGACCTGGAAAACCTGCCCCCTTTTCTGGGATCAGGCAGCAGCTGACAGGTATTATTTCATAAAATAACGTCTAAAAGGAATCGCCAGGGTCTTCGCATTAATCTGAGGCTGCAACCAGCCATGTAACGTTTATGTCAGAACAAATCTGTCTCTATGCAGGAGAAGGAAAGTGGTTTTTGATGAAGTTGTTCATAAATTTTAATATAATATGCCTGATGGTGTCAGATATAGTCTCATATCTCTTTTATATTTAAAAGCTCTAGTGAAACATAGAAATATTCAATCTCCAACAAGCTACTTTTAAATAACTAAAAAGTTAACCAAGGATACCTTACTGCTTTTCCCCATTTTCAGCAAGGAATTTGCATGTGTAATCTCCATGTTTTTAAATGAAAACATCTCAATTGCATGAAATCCTTTTTGTAATTGGTACTAAACAAAGGCACCACTAAAGCTTCCGCAGAGTTGTTTTATAAAAACAAATGAATAACTGATGGGGGAAAATAGAAAAAAACAGTTTTACACGAAACTGCTTATCAGCAACGACTTAATTAAAAACACCTTAAAAATCAATATATTTTTTTCCCTCTTTAAAAACTTGAGCTACGCCTGCTTTGAGGAGTGAAGCATTGCATTAAAATGCCCTCTCCAGACACGTGCCATCTGAAAGTTTAGGCACAGATGAATATGTGGGGAATTCAAACACCTGGATGGGGTTGGGGCTTGCCAGCCCTCCGAGCCTTTTTTGCAGAACAGAGACAAGGTAAGGTCGTGCTTCCCACCTTGCTCCTTCCTCGATATGGCACCAGCTCGTTCAGCTACACCCTGATAAATTCAGGACTCGGTAATCAGCATTAATATGCAAGCAAGTATCAATCCAAAACCTGCTAATGAAAATGATTACACTGTTATATTCATCCAAATCTTACACGAGCTGCTGAGGGGCATTATAGCAGCAATATGCCTGTCTAGCTGTCTTGGCAGTGCCACCTTAAAGACCCCTTGTTCACTTTTTTTCCTCTTTTATCGTCTTTTAGTTGCAGAGAATCACCTGCTTAAATATCTCTAAGGGTACCAGTAAAAAAAGAAAAACAACATACATAACAGATGCGCCAGTAAACCTTGGGATGAATGTATTATGGATACAGAACCATCATCACACACCTCATAATCACTTTTTCACCTGCCCATCTGGTGCAGACCTGTGGCTTGTTAGTAATGCACTTGGATACAGTAAATGTGCTTGTCTAAAAAGAACAATTAAGCAGAAGCTCGAGCGGTGCAGATAGAGGGATTCACGGGGAAAAAAAATGGACAGAGGAAAACAGACTTGCTTTTTGGAAAGGCATTAACCAGAGTTCCATCCTTGAAGAAGTAAGGGGAGATGGCAAGATTTTTACTGAAGTTCAGCAACCCAAAATGTCTTTTTTAAAACTATGAATCTTTCAGTGTAATATCTTCCATTAATTTACCAAGCATGCCTAGAAAATATAAAGGCAAGACAATCTTCACCTCTGATGCTCTATGAAATAGATACAAATTCTGATCTAGAGAATCAACTTTGACCTCAAGAGGTTGATTTGTCATCTTCATCTCTATTAAGACATTGATAATGATTTCACAATATTGTCATTTTTCTGATGGAATATTGGTCATTGTTTCACTGCACCCAAAAGACAAAGATTTTTAACTGCCAGTAAAGTAGACTTGATATCAGAGAAAGAAAGGGAGAAAAAATGAAATTTGCTTTCCTTTTGCTTTCTCTTGGTACTTTTCCAATGTAAATCCCCTTCCAGCAAGAAATCTAGTGAATTTCTCGGAATCTTAGTTACTGTGGATGTCTGAACAAGGAGAATTTCATTTACCTTTTGGGCACTGGACATGTGACAATACACAAGCTGCCAGAAGACAACTGGTCTCCTTGAGATAGACAGGGAATTAAAGCCATCATTCCCACTGATATTCATGGCAGTTGCTCAGCTGGGTTTACCACAGTTAACGAAGAAAAGATATTCCCCAACATGTTTTCCTTGGTTTACCTGACCTAAAACCAGAAAACTTAAGGGATAAACACAGATTCAACTTTTCTGTCCTCAAGCTTAACTGCATCAAGTACAAATGTTGGTCTTCATGTATGAAAAAGTTCAAGTGATTGTGTTTCCTTTCACCCTACTTCATCCTATCAGTTGCACAGGGGAAAGAGGGGATTTTATTACAGAATTTTTTTTCGAAGTGTCGTCTCATATAAATTTCTGAGGCTTGAATTAATATCACATTTTATGTAGAAAAAAAAAATCAAACACCTTAATTTACAATCTTTCATATGAAAAAAGAAAAAAAATACTTCAATGAATTTCACGTTATGTAGCTTTGAATGTGTGACAACACAGAGATGTTGCACCACTTACATTCTGGGATCTCAGTGGCTCCATGGACACTTTTTGAATTTTTGAAAAGTTCACCACCTCACCAACAACATGAATTCCAACATGTGTGTTTTAAGGGAACCATTTATATTTATGCAAAGCCATAAACTGGCCTATGAACAAGATTCTGGTTTAACAGCAACTTCAAAGGGTCCTGATGAACGAGCAGGAGGAAAGTGCACACTTAGGCAGTTCAAAGCACTACAACCATGTTAAGCTGTCAAGATAGATGCAGGGCCTCCAAATCCCACCAATTAATTTTTTTTTTCCTCACAGAAATGTTGTTATTATTAATAGAGATACTCAGTGAAAATCTCTGCATGTATATAAGATATAGATATAGATATGTAAATCAATATTTGCATAAGGACCTTTATACTCCCCAAGCCAAAACTGTTTTCTTTGATTAGTTGAGTCAGCCTGCTGTATTAATTGGCTCTGGCTGTCCCAATTACAAGAACAATGGGGTGTTTCACAGGTCTGCTACTGATGTTTGAGCACACCATAGTTTTGAAGCTATCCTATAAGCACAAAGTTAATTTTATCTCAAAATAAAAATAATACTCATGTTCAGACTTATGATTTCCACAGGGGAAAACTCAATGGAAATCCATTCTCCAGTGGCATGAGAAGTACTGACACAAATCCTACATACATATGGATAATTTGTAGTAATCAGACATTCCAAGCCCTTGCTTGAAAATTATGCTCTAGAAAGTATATGTACACTTGTTCAAAACTCCAAAGACGTATTTTGATTACTGATAAGTTCATTAAGAGACTTGATTGCCTTTCTATGAAAAAAAATCACTAAACTGTTTGATGTTTGGTGCTTAAATTTGTAATCTAAATCCCAATCTGTAATCTGCTTTTGCTCTTCCCAGGGTATACCTAGATCATACAAAGAATTCATCCCCCTTGTATTCAGTGGTGCATATTTTATTTAGTTAAAACATGCTTTGAGTTGACCCATCAGACTTGTCTGGAGTACAGAGGACAACCATTCCCACAATTAATGTCTTTTGTTCCTTTTCTTACTTCCTTCACCAGACTTTACTCAATAAGGATGCAATTTACATTCTTAGTAAAAAAATTAAGAACTGATCTTTTTCAGAGACAACTATACTTCTTAAGGGATCCCAGGAAAAAATTTTGTTTTATCAAAAAAAATACATACAAATTTTGGTAAAATGTTAACAAATAGTAAAACATGATTGAAAGTCTTCAAAAATTTAAACTGTTCATCTAGCTGTGGCCAACACATCTGAAAGATGGTAAATTTGTCCTATTTCCAGAGTATTGATTAACAAAATTGAAGCCAAATGGTTCAAACCATCATTTATTTGTATAAATTAATAACTGATTGCTTTTGTCCCCTCTTTTCACCATGTTTTAGGACAAAAAGAGAAGAAAGTCCCAATCAAATGTTACTGTAACTGTGTGGAGGAAAACTATATCACTATAAAGTGCATTAACCAGAGGAAGATTTTCCTTGTATGTCAGAAAAACACCCATCTCAAACCTTCCATCTCAAACATCATCACCTCAGAACACCTCAGAAATGTTATTATTCAGAAGGGAACACAAGAAACAGCCTTTTCCAATCCTCCACACAAAGCAGAACTATTGCCATGCTAGATCACCTGTGGTTCTGTGTATCCAAGCCATGAAAATTCCTAAGAATGGAGACTCCACGGTCCCACAAGGACACTATTCCGGTGTTGCACTGTACTCTTAGTAATTTATTTTTTTTTTCTGATGTCCAGTCTGAGCCTCTCCAGCTGTAATTTGTGACAACTGCTCAATCTGCCACTACTGGATCTCCCATTTCTGTGTCCCACCCAGCCTGGGGTGGCCTCACCACCCTGTGCAGGGCTGGGACAACAGCCCCCTATTCTCCCCCTCATCCAGCTCAGGATGTGCTGATTTCTCAGCGCGAGCACACCATGAGCTCACATTTAACCCCCATCAGCTGGGACTCCCAGGTCATTTCCAATAAGTGTGTTCATCCTCCAGTTAAATAATTGTTAATTGTTTCCCACGGCTGTTCCCTCAGGGTGTTCCACTGCTGTGGCAGAGAACTGAGCCCTCTTAGAGCCCAACTGTGCTACCATGTCCACTCGTGGTCACAGGGCTCCCAGACATATAGTGACACAAGGCTACAGGACAATGGCCAATAAATTTTAGAGCCTTCCCTATACTGCAAAAAGCAGGTTAGGAGTTCTTCTGTTCCTTAGACAGACAAAAGATATTTCTGGCAGAACCAGGTTTGTTTCCTTAAATTTTACTTTCCATATGCTCAGGATAGTTATTTAGTTTGTCTCCGGTACTGAGGTGGCCAACAATGCAGTGCTATTTCAACTAATGGAAAAAAGAGAAGAACAAGGTATGAAAACCTTATTCTAAAAATGAACGGAGCAGATGGGATATGCAATTCTAACTTAGTCCATTTGCATGTGTTTGTTGGTTGCTTTTTTTTTTTTTCCCCTGTTTCCTTTCTCTTTCTTGTTTTATTTTTTTCTTTTTTTTTTTTTTTTTTTTTTTTTTTTTTTTTTTTTTTAAGTTCTAGTAGATTTATCTACTCGAAAAGGTCTGCTTGAAGCAGAAAGGAAAACCAGCTTTAGGGCAGGAAAGTGCATAGCTGCTAAGGAAGAGAAGAGATTATGCACATAACATCCTCACCTCCTACATTTGGCAGCTCCCTCTGCTTGGAAGCTGTCACCCCAGGCATCCAGCCCAGGGTGTTCTAGTCCTAGATATTCTCCTTGTACAGTCTCCCACTTCCTGGAGATGAACCAACACTTTGTGTTTGACTCCCCCCACCAGCTTCAGCTCCCCTCGTGTCCCTAGCTAGCAGCATCAGACAGATTAATTCAAGCTGGAACCTCCTGCAGCCTGTACTATCACTGTATTTAAAGGGTAATGGCAGGAGCAAGGAGAGAAAGAGAAAGGAGAAGAACTCAAACAGCCCATGCCCAGGTTAAAACACCTCTCTTCTCTACCTGTAAGAGAGGAAAGGAAAGGTTTTCTCAGCATCTCCTCATGGATGTGTGATGCCTTGCAGGAAGAAGCAACAGGCAATGCCATATTTTGGATAACTCCCCAAACACCCAGGGAAAACCTGTAATGACTGAAGAGTCAAGTCAACACATCAAATCTCCACATAAACATGTATTTAATTTTTAATTTAAAACTTTGCAGATGATAAATTCTGTCAGTAGATAATTAAGATAATGTGCAATCGAAAGGGCTTTCCAATGCATTTGGAAATTTACCTGGTTTTTAAACAGGAAAAAAATCTCTTCACCTGAATCAAAACTCCATAAAAATTCTCCCATATTTCTTTCCTGGACTTCCAGTGCACACCTCACCCTGGCCAGTTACGAGCAGCATACAGGAGGGGCCAAGATGCACAAGTTTTTGTTTTTAACCTATAACAGGTTTTACCTTAAAGTATTTACAAATCCTGGTGACAGCAGATAACATAAAAATGTAGAGAAAGGGAAAAGTTTCTTGCAGTTTTCTCACATTGTGTTTTCTCTGCTTGTGTATGTGGAGAGATACAAAAAAGACCCCTATCCATGCCTATTACATTTTGAGCTTTCCCACATGGGTACTCCATTTAATATTTTCAAGTGCCAATAGCCTTTTCTATCTCTTCAGCTCCCTCCAAGCATTAGACTGAATCACAAAAAATATTTTTCAATGATTGATTGTAGTAAAAGGGCTGTTGAAGAGCATGTGTGAGAAGAGCATCACAACACCCTCTCAAGGCCCTTGGAGGGTGCCTTGAGCAGTGTAAGTTAAAAGAAGAGGAAAAATAACCCTGAGTGACTGTGTTACAACAGTAATTTCTTCCAAGCAATGCTGAATATCTGTATCATCCTTACTTTCCTGATCAGTTTAGACTTTTGTACACTTTTTTTTTTTTTTTTAATAGATTATCATCAGTTAACAGGCTTATTGCTGAGGAGGTTACTTTAAAGAATGAGAGGGAGGTATGACTATTTTATTTTGGTTAAATCTGGACCTCTTGATTTACTTTTGCAAGCACAGAACAAATTGACAATGCAGAAAACTAAATGCAAAGAAGACAGCAGCCAGTGCCACTCTAGGTCCTATGGGATTTTCCAAATTGCTAAAAGCTGTCACCATAGCCTGAACTATCAAGTGTGAGGCACATGCTGTTGTTAGTTGTTAAATTTAGTGCCACTAAGGGCTATACCTAAAAAAAGCCCAAAACACAAACAACCCACCAGTGTCTAAAGCAGTCAGCATCTAAAGCAGGTATTAATAGAGTGATTTCCTTGTGAACAAAGAGTAGAGTACTAAGAGGATTTCTATCTGGAGTATAATGAAAGAAAAGACTTATCATGAAAACCAAAATATCCCAAAGATTCATGGACTTGTCTCTATGCCCCAGCAGAAACCACAGGGAATTTGTGCTGGGCAGTTCAGTGCTAGTTCATGGCATATTTGTCCCTCCTGCCCCTTGATTCACCTGGTGGTGTGCACTGACTGTACAAACTGACTGTAGCACACTGCAGTTTTCTTAATATTAATTTTATATTCAACAATACTCATCACAGCTGAGGACATGGTTTGGGTTGCCAGTATCAAGAGAGGTGGTTCCCACCACTACAGATGAGAGAGTTAGTAATCCACAAAATACAATACAATTCATTATGGAAGCTGTATCTCAAGAGCTTTGGCACACACAGTGAAAATGCTGAATTGTGTCAGAGATACCTGAAATTTGAGTAAACCTTCCCAGCAGAGAGAGGTGCTGAGAGCCTGACTGAAACCAAAACCCTCTCAAGGTACTGCCATGAAAGGGCAGAAGAAGAAATGGCCAAAGCACTGAACCTGATACGGGGGGATGTGGCGAGGGCTGAGTGAGAAGGGTGAGAACCATCTCCATCTCCAGAGGCAGAAGTGTCCGTAAATCAAAGTGTAAGGACACAACACACACATCCCCCACCTCCAGGACCTCACCAAGAGGTGCCAGCTGTGCAATGGAGGCGCTCAGGAAGTCTAGGATTCCTCAAACATCTGCTGGTGCCATTAAGAATGAGAAGTAAATCCACACTGGCATTACGTGAGATTTATTTTTCCACATTAACCCCAGCAACAACAGCCAAGTTTTTTTTGTTCATTTGCCACACAAGTAACAACTGAGTGTTGTAAGAATGGGGGCCAGATGAGAAACTACATGTAGAAAAATCAAGATTAGAACAAAAAAAAAAAAAAAAAAAAAAAAAAAAAAAAAAAAAAAAAAAAGCCAGTAAGTGGTCAATGAAGTAATGACAAAGAATTGCAGTGTGGAGGAAGGCGCCAGAAAATGCATTCAGACATCTATTAAGCTACTGCTGTAATGAGAGGACATGTTATTATTTCTACAATATCTGTAAATTTTAGGTCCACTCAGAGCAGGAGAAGCCAGCTGCCTGTTTCACCAGTGTATTTGTCTTTATTCTGTTGAAAACTACGTCAAAGTTAGGGAGAGTTAGGGAGCCATCACTGGGGGGTTGATGAACAAGACCCAGATAAGTGCCAGCTCGATAAAGGATAGGGGTGTCATCACCACCACACAGAACACTGCAACTACACCACATTTCCTCCGTGTTCTCCTCCTCCTAAGACCCTTTTGTCCTTGAGAACCTCAGAAGAGTGTGCAGTGAGCAATACCTTTATTTCCTTGATTATGAGAGTTTGATTACAAATGCCTCTACATGCAATGATAACAAAGCCTGAGAGGGAATTAAGTCCTTTATTTTTATAGCAATAAGGTCCATAGTGCTGAGTTAAAAGCCACAATGAAAAAAAAAATCCTCAAAGATAAATGTAATTTCTTTTAGCACTATTAGTCCCTCTGCCATGTGATCAAGGTCTGTTCAAAGCAGAGGGAAGCTCATGGATGTATCTTGTGCTCCTCTACACTACAGATGGGTCTCCCAGCCGTATTGTGTCTTACAGTTTGAGCAACACCTAAGTGTCGTAGCTCTGTGATGCTTATTTCTAGGTCAGGCTGGTTTCTTTATGCATTGTTAGGGTTTCATAATCACTTTTTCAGCTCATGTCTGCAAACAAACTCTATCTTTTTTGTCACTGGTCTTCACTCCTCCTTTCCCCTTGGCATGGCACTGTCTATTCTTTTTGTTCTTTGTAACTAGGAATGAAAGGGCCTTGAAACTTTTTAATATACTTAAGAGCTTATACCCCTTTGTTTTATGTTACAAGGGAAATGCCTTTCTGGGAATACTGATACAGACACCCAATTTTTAATTTTTTTTTTTTTTAATTTCTTTGGAGGTTGCCTGAAGGATTCAAGCAGGCTTAGGTAGGTATCATTAATGAGATAACTGACTATAATAATAACAAAGTATTTTTTGGTAAAAGACGACATTCACTGAACAGATACCAAACTGCATTTTTATATCATAGAAGAAAATTCCTTTGATTAAAATCAATACATAATTTCCTTTGTGAATGCTCATTTATGGTGTCTTTGTAACTTCTTTATACATCTGAGTGAATCGATCATTTCTGTATGGAATGCATCAAGTTATGCAAAGTTTCTTCCCACCTTTGCAGCTTGCATAACACAAAGCTTCTGTGGGACACATAATTATGGACATTAAAGTGTGCTATACTCATTTTCTTCCTCTCTAGCAGACTAAAGAAGGCTATAAAACCACTGCAATGTCACAGTAAATACTGGTTGCCTTTTCTTCCCACTGTCAGAGGTTTTTCTCCTAGTTTGGAGGACAATGGTTAATGCAGCTCAACTACACACGTTGTGAAGTCAGTTGTGTTTTACCAAGATGTTTTAGAGAAACCCTCAGGCAAGAGCACACACAGTCAATGAAGCAGATGTACAAACTCCTCTTGATCTGAGTCTGGGTCTGATCTTGACCTGACCTGGGTCACCTGGGCAAAGACCAGGTGTAAAACACACCCCCTGCCATGATATGACAAAGTGATGTTGTGTACTGTGCTACAGACCAGAGCAGGACCTGTGGCACAGCCAGAACACTGATACTGCAGCCACGGCAGCAGGAATCATGAAGAAGCACTGAATACAACTTTCTGTCTTCCCTCATTATCCAAAAATAACAATTCTGTCCCCTGAATACACACTACTTTTGCGCCAACTTGCCAAATCTAAGCCATGCCCTATTTCTATTCATGAGGTACTATGTGACTGCTCCAAATTTCAGCACCATTTCCCTGTAGCAATTGGGATATGCAAAATAGAGCATAAAATAAAAATACACCATTTCCACCTTATTTTAAGGCTTTTCCCAGAATATCTAGGAGCAGAAATTAGAGTCACCACTCAACTTCAGAAACAGCAAGTTGATGTTGGTGAATTAAGTAAAGTAATCTGATGATGCCAGTGATTATATTAATCCACTTGACTGCAAGAGGATTCATTTCTTGAGTGAGATGAAGATATGACTGGATACTCATCTATTGTTGGGTTAGCAAGGAAAAGTGACTGCAGAGCAGTACCAGTCCTTGGAAAGTTCTGTTTAAGACAAACCTTCATTAATTGCTTCAGACATTTTTCTTGCATCAGATTTCTAATTCAGGTTGCGTCATTGTCACATTCCAGTTGTATCCTTATCAAACAGGATGTGTGCTTGCAGCCAAGAAGCTAAAAAGTTATAGGAACTTAGATGGAATCTCATGTTTCATTTCTGCATATGAAATTCTTGTTTGGATAGGCTACAGGATTCCATTCCAAATCTTTGAGATCTGGAGAAAAACACTTTAAATGTATATACAAATATACAAATCAAAATCAATAGCCTACATGAAATCTTGTCTCAGTGAACAGACACTTCCACGAAGTTGCTAAAGGAGGAGATATCAAGAGGATGGATCCAAGCAAATTGAAAAGACATGGTGCTGCAATTCAGTTTTGCCAGAAAACATACCAGAATGAATTAACCTGTAAATAAATTGTTTAAATGACAATGATAGTACCTTCAGTCATGGTTATATAAGTATTGTTTCTTAATAATCTTATTCATGAACAAATTTCACACTGATGAAGAGTTTCTTCAATGCTAATATCAAGATTTTTCATGTTTATCTCCTTGTTGCTGCAAGGCCTCAGGTATTCACAACTTCTTTCTAGCCTAATGCACAGGATTGTCTAATTTAATTAAAAGACTCAGAGAAGGAAATTAAAAAGACATTTTAAGGGCCTATCTTGTAAAGGCAATGTAATTGAGAAAGAAAAGGAAAGGATCTTATCTGGGTATGAAAGAGCCTTGTACTTCATGTATTTTCTGCCCCTTGGGACTCTGATTAAAGCCGAGGTCTACTAACCTTGCTATAAACTCCATATTTATTTCAATTGTCAAAAACAAGGATACAAGAACAAGTTTTTTGAATCAATTACAAGCTATAGATCTTAAAGATTCTAAAAAAGATTTAATAACAAACATAATTTTATTCAAAGGTAATACTAATCAAATCAACAGGTCACCTAACATGTCCCCTGGTTGAATCTGTGAGTAGGGGCTGGACAGGGACCATGGTCAGTTACTGGGGAACCAAAGCAAGTGAAATGTAGGATGGAATTTGTTTCTGCACTCTTGAAAGCACCAGCTTCTCTTAAGAAATGACAGATATGAGCCTTCATCTTCAGAATGTGCAGCTACCCAACAGCCTTGGGTTCATGCATCCAGAAATTATTTTAGCTGCGTTCTGTAATTTAGTAACATCATTTGGTTACGCTCAGAAGTCATTCAAGACATTTAAAAATATTTTAAATTCTCAGTTTCAGTGAAGGAGGAAAACGTGTAAAAATAGAGTAAATGTGCTAATATACATGTGTTTCTTATAGCTTTTGGATCACCTCACTGATTTAGCTGAAGTATGTCATTTTGTGATAATCAGAGCCTAAAGAAACAGGATGTGATCATAACTATCACCCACACCAATCAATTAACTGCTTTTTCCTCAGTATCCCCTTCTATTCATAACCCCGGCTTTGACTGAAACTTTTTAAAGAATGTCACCACTCATTGGCCCAGCAAAAATTTGCTTTCAGTGACAGAACCAGTTAAAAATAGCTTTTTAATTTATAATCTCAGTAGATTTTTCTCCCTTTGCTTTGCAACTTAGAAATGCGTCCGCAATAAATAACGCACAAAATGTAAAATGTGTAATACATAAATAAATAAATAATGTAGGAATAAATAAAATTTATAATGTTGACTTGCAGAGGTAAATTTGCTATAATTTTTTCACAGCATCCAAGAAGCAGAAACAGTCTAAATGATGAAACAGTGGTGTGAGTTTTTTTGTTCCAAGACTGCAAAGCAAATTTTTCCTAGCATTTCTTATATTAGGACTATACGAATTTTAGTTCTGACCTAATACATACCAAAAATTCCCATCAATTTAACTGTCCCTGTGACTCCACAGACGTCAGACATTGAGCAGGTTGCCCACAAATTACTCCAGAGACTACCCTGAATCCCACTGGATTTGTCCTACAGGTGATGAAGCAATTGTTATTTGAGTATAGGGTGGGATTAACCAGGATGTCAAAACTGAATTTCAGCAGAGAAATAAATGAAATTACAGGGTCACATGTACACGTGTATGACTACCTTCAGTTTTACATTCTATTATTCTGATTTTCTAGAAGGAGCTGACTATCTTTGGGGTTTGTTCACCTACAGCTCTTCCCTGACCTCACTTAAATGATTTTCCTAACAAACGCCTACAGTACCTTCTGCTTAGCTTGGTTATACTAATAATTCTGTTTTAAAACAAAAAACGGAGAAAAAAAAAAAAAAAAAAAAAAAAAAAAAAAAAAAAAAAAAGAGGTTGGAAATGGAGGAATCTAGGGAAACTTGGTCAAATGCTGAGGAGGGATTTGTAATTTTCTATACTATTTCCCAATCTATGTATGCCTTATTGGTTTGTGTAATCAATACTCTGTGATAAACCTTTAAACAGTTTAATTTTAAGTTATTCCATATGTAGGTTAAATTGTATTTACCCCATCATTTACTCCTTTTGTATGCATGCTGAACTGTAAAACATTTAATAATATATATGGGAAGTAAGCCAACTCTGACTGGCATAGAAGCCCTGGAGATTGGTGAATAATAAATAAAACCATTTCTTCTCTGTTAGTAGCATGTGTCCTGGCTTATTGAGTCCTGCACTGATATATCACTCTTAGGAATTCACTTTGTCAATCAATCTTAAAAATCCTTCCTAAACTTTCCCTTAGTCTTTTGCAAAAAACCCAATAAGATAAAAAACTTCCAAGTCTGAAATGAGACCTCTTCTTACATCTCCTTGGGGGGAATCAAAGGCTGACAGTCTGAATGTGCAGCACGCAAGAATCACAATATGGAAATCATGCCAAAATGTTTAAAAACATAAAAATAACAGATAAATAAGTAAATGGAATCTGCTGTCTAATGCAATAACTTGGCACCAAGTCAATTTTAACCTTTCAACTTTTTTAATTTATGCAGCAAGGGAATCTGAAAGTATCACAAAGAAATTATTTTTATCCATGGACAGAAGAAATGAAAGAATTTGAGAGCTAGGTAGATACTTTTTACTTATCCCTGGTTAGTAGGAATGCTGGGAGATCACAAACCTTTTAATGGCTACTGCTGCACATGGAAGGTTGGAATTTAAAAGAAATGGACAATTAAATTCTCTTTAGAAACTAAAGTGAAAATATTGCCAGAGGTGCTTAAAATGTTTGTAGTAATTCCTGTTTTCCTGAACACCAAAGAGTAACAGGAAAGTAAATGGCACCAAGACCATGCTCCCAAGAAGGTGAAGAATACAAAAGATCTATTAACCTTCCCTGTTTGCTTTTTTTTTTTCCCTCCTAGAAACTCTTGAAACAATCACTGTATTTTTCCTCTGCGCCAGGACAAAAGAAAGGAGAGGTGTAAGAGCAGTGCCCAAACAAGCTCAGGCATTCACTAGAGGAGCACCCTGCTCCCAATCCTTTCTGGAAGCATCACACAGGACACAGCAGCCATGGAGGTTGGAAAGCATCACATCAACACCACAGGAATATGGGGACTCCAAAGGGCCATTCACAGAAGGAGCACAGCTGATTCCAAATAATTGGGATTTTTGAAAAGAAAATTACCTCCCATAGGTACTGCCATATTGACATAAGGGCATTTTTCATCTCAAAGTTTACTTTCCTTATTTTAATCATGTTATTTTTATTTTTATTTTTATTTTCCAAATCTGCAATCTCCTAAGGAACTCTTGTCCTGCAGAAAGTCTCTGATACCAGGGCTTTGCTGTGGAGGGCAGCTCAGAAAGAACCAACACTTTTGGTACAGATGTTGGGGATGCTGAACATCCCCAGCATTGTCCATGGCCAAGTGACAGGGATATATCTGCAAAAAAAAGAAGGGTTTCAAAATAGAAATACAATCCCTACAGCTTTCTGTGTCAAAGAGAACAACTGGCACAATTTTCCTTTTGCCATCTTACAAGCGAAGGAAGAATTAGCGTTTGAGTTTCATTTGTGAATAATAAACAGGACATACTAAAAAAAAGATGTAAAAATCTGAAAGCACTGGGCAAAACACCCCTATGTGCCCAGAATTAGTGACATAATACAAATCCTCTCCTTCCACTGGAGATTTTAAAAGAAAAAAAAAAAAGGCTGAGCCAAGGGGGAGAGGAGAGGCAGCGGATGGCGAACTCAAAACCTTCCAAACGTAAATCAACATCTCAACGGGAGCGTGTGTGCTGTCCATCCACCCAGCAGCAAATATAACAGCAGTTAAAAAGGCCAATTAGCCTGAACAAGGAGCCTCAGAATGATCAAGGGAGGAGCGCGAGCTGTGCAATATCAGATACAGAAGGGAATGGAAAGATTACAGGATGAAGTTGAGAGTGTACAAAAATGATAAGGAAAGCAAAGGTGGAGAATGAAAGGAAGATTGCACGAGATGATAAAGATAAATAAAAAGACATTTTTCAAGAACATATAGTCCGAGAGGTCAGCGAGGAAGACAGAAGGTCCTCTAAGAGATGGCACGGGTAATTTATTGACAGCAGAGGTAGGAACTGATAAAAAAAATATATATAAAAATGAATTCTTTGCCTCACTGTTCACAAAGCAAGCTGGGGGCAGCGCAGCAGAAATAGACGTACTGCACATTTCCCAGGGGATGAAAAAGACACACTGAAGGAAATTAAATCACTGTAGAATAGGTGATTGCCTATAGTTTGACAATGCTCTGGACAGACAGGGCTCTGCCGTGTGTAAAGAGAAAATCTTTATTACAATATACCTAAAAGCCTGCTTGCAAAGCAACAGCCACATCAAAGCACAGGGCCAAACTTGGGGCCCACATCTATGAGCAGTTCCCCATGGATGAAGCAGAGCTACCTGAATGCATGTGGGCAGGGATAAATTAATTATATGGGCTGTTTAAATGAACTAATCTACTGTCTTTGAAATCAAACCAGGTGCTAGCGAAATTAGCTTTGAGAAATATCAGAAAAGTCCCAATGACAAGCAAATTTATCATGAACAACCTGAGTGAACCTGAAGTCCAAATCACACCCCTCTTACTCTTGCAAATAATCCTATTAATTTAAATTTAATTATTCACACCAATAAGGCGAGGAAGGAATAAAATTTCCTTTTTGTTCATCATGTTTAATCACCTGATTTCATTCTTTTTGTGTGTGTTAAAAGAAAAAAAAATTAAATCTTCAGAGGGACACGGTCTACCAAGGCTTGGCTGTGCCCCTCCAGCTCCAAAAAGATAACAGAAATACAGTGAATATACACAAACCTTACTCTGTGTGTGTCTGTATTCTGTTGCTTGTGCATGTGGTGCAAAACATTTAATTTATTTTCACCCAACACATAAGCGTAAACTCAGTCCTACAATGTGAACCTTTACACCAAGATGCATCAGAGTATTTAACCATACACTTAATTTAAAGCACATGCATCATTATATCAAATTTTGAGCCCCTCTCTAGTGCAGGGACCCAGTGGCTCTGGCCCTGCAAAAAGGACAACTTGCAAAATTCCAAAGCCCAAAGTACTTCATTTCATAAATCAGTTAAGGAGCTAAGTGAAAATAATGCCATTGTTTATCGCATCACTAACAAACCTAAGTGCTTAAAGGCAAGCAAATTAATATTAAGGACATTCATAAATCTCATCCAAAACATATATTATCCCAATTTACAACAGCTGAGGATCCGGCCCTTTACTCTTACTCAATATAAAACAGGCACGTTGTCCTATTCAACAGAGCAGTCTCAATTCTAGTGTAAAAATAAACCTTATTCTGTATCAGTGCAATTTCACATGCACAAATCTTTCAGAAGGAATTTCAATTAAGTTAACATTATGTATGCACCCCTTACTGGCACACAGTGATTGGTCTCTGACAGAAGGGAATGGACATATACACTTCTAATGTACTGCAAATGAGCAATGCTATACATTTCTCCCTTATTCTTTACAAATAAATAATGTTTCCAAATGCAAGTGATTTTAAGTGTCACTTGGTTAATCCATTAACTGGTTCTTCCAAACTGCAACGTCCTTTTAGAATAATACAGGTTATTTTGGACAAAGAAACAAATATATTGACAATCCCAAGAGGGTGATGGTCAGAGTTAAGGGTATGGTGTTTACATAAATTGAGCATGTCTTTCTGCTTGATCAAAATATAACTTTAGCTGTGCTCCGACTAAAATGGATTATGTAATTAACTATTCCTTTTTAAAATTACTTTACATCTTTAAATGGTATGATAGATAAGTTTCATAGAACCCATTAATGATTTATGAGATATATTTTATTTTATTAATAAAATGCTTAGCAAGAGCTTAATCTCTCAAAATTTAATACAATGATGCATGTGCTTTAAATTAAGTCCATGGTTAAATACTCTGATGCATCTTGGTGCAAAGGTTCACCTTGTAGGAATGAGTCTACATTTATGTGTTGGGTAAAAATAAATTAAATGTTTTGCACCACATGCACAAACAACAGAGTACACATACATACACACAGACACAGAGTAAGGTTTGTGTATATTCACTGTATTTCTGTAATCTTTTGTGTATGACATTCCCTTTTCCCAGATATTTACATTAAACAGATGGCACACCCTTTACTGCAGTTGACCACAATTTGGCTGTTTACTAAATATTTTTTGAAATTATAGATTTTTGAGGATCACTGTCTTGATTTAGAATAGATTAAATATTTAGAAAGGCAAGCCATGCTGTGATTATTATAAGCAACTGTTATTTTTTTCTGTGCAGGAGCACCGTGCTTATCATTACATATTAGGTATCTTGTGATATATAATAATATGGCTAATATTCCCTCAGTATGAAGTTAATTAAATAATTAATTAAATTAATCATCGTCACACTGTTAGCTAAAATTCCATAGAGTGGCATATTTTAAAAACTCCAGTTTTGTTCAATGCCTTGCTCAGAGAAAATATTTTTCTCTCCCAACCCTGAATATAAGCATCCTTTAAAAAAAATTCACCGGCATCCTGCAACAAAATGAAAAGCAAGTTCAGCTTAAATAAGTCTCTTTTTACTAACTAGTATATTAAATGTAGCTTTTAATTATTGGTTTTGATTATTTTTGAAGATTTTTTTGTATTTAGATGGCACACACATTTTCAATCATGTCTTAATTACTTTTAAAAATGCTGCACTGGCTTAGGGACAAGACAGATAACTTGTTAAGCATTTGAAATTTCTGAGCTGTTTTCTCAGTTCTGGCAGTCAATACCCAAGTCCAGATTGTAACCTCCTTTCTGCCTCCAAAGCCTGCCTTGGCTGCGTGTCCAGTGAGGGATTATGGATTTAGCAAGGAAGGTAAGTGTGACTACAAGCATTGGCTCACCATCTGCTCCCCAGCAGAGTTTGGGCCAACCTGCATAGCCTGCAGCAAGACCAGGGCACTGTTCTCAAGCCAGCCCTTTCCAACCTGGCTCAAGAAACACATCACATTCAGTCAGATGATTAGGTCTAAGTAGTCCATATGTAACAGAATATTTTTCCTAAATACCAAAATGAAAACAAAATGAATGCCATTTTTTTTTTTTTTATAATTCTCCTTCCTCGATACATCAAGTTTTACACAAATAAATACTCTCTTAAGGTTTATGCAAATTATAGAAAAATAAAACTATGCATTATTTAGCAGTTCTCCTATTTCAAGATCTAACAGACTTTATTCACAGCATGTTTTTCCCTAGTTTATGTTGGCCTTCTTTTCTGATTCTACTTTTTAATTCATCTTTTTAAATTATTCCTTTTTAAATCATTATCTTATGTGACTTCATAGATTTTCATGTATTAATCTATTATTAATTTTTTTTACCATAGTCAACTTAATCTTAAATTGTTTAAATCTCTTTTAAGTGTAAACACTTGAACATGGACAGTTTTTAAAAATATGATGCTCTTTAACATTTTGGAGCATTTCTATTTGTAGCTTGTAACCTTATTCAAAAAGTTCTTCTAAATATGTTCTCTTCTATTATAGGTACTTTTGACAGAATTATCAAGTACCACATGTGACAGGCAATAGTACTGGTTAAGGGAAAGGGAAAAAAAAATCCCACACATATTGAGAGGGGGATACATTTTGTGTTACTGAAAAATATGTTTGTATTTTACATTAAAACCTGACATCTGCTTGGTGAATATAAATCTAGATTAATACACCACCCCCCCCTCTCCCTCCTTTTACTCATTCAGTTTTCTTTATGCTGATTCAGGTTAAGATTTTTTATTTTCATGAACAGCTACAAAGAATGCTGTTAAAAACAGCATTTCCCTCCCTCCAGTACAGCCCTGAACATGAAAATAAGCTGAACAAACATCTTGCCCTTTTTACTTAAACTGTTGTCTGCCCGAGTGCTGAATGCACACAGAAAACAATCTAAAATTGTATAACCCATAATAGAGTATATTAAATTACAACATTGGTCAGTAATGGAAACTTATTCCCAGATATGAATTATTTACAGCCCATTTAAGTAATCCATATTCAGGTGTGGCAATGAAAAAAAAAAAAAAAAAAAAAGTGCAACATAAATCTTTAATGTTGCCCGGTTGAGAGAGCAGAGCTGAGGATTACAGACATTTTAAAGGGAAGAGGGGGGGAAAAAAAAAGCCCCTAACCGAATTGATATAGCCTGTTCAGTGGCTTACTGCACCAGCGTGCTAATAAATTGACGGATGGCATGTCAGGGGTATGAGTTGAAATCCCAGCATTTCTAACTAGGGTGGGATCTAATATCTGCACCAAAATAAAGAGTTTCTGGACCTTGATGTCACAGGACATAGTCTGTGCCTCATTTACTGTATCCTGTAGGTGCCTGGCATGTGTTATTGCCACAGAAAACCCAGTGCTTTCTGCTTTAACCCCGTAACTGTATTAGTAATTTTTTCAAAGCCACTGTGGATGTGTATTCATTTTCCTACAAGCTGTCATTTTACTTTCTTATAGTTTATATTTACTCTCTTTTATTGCTCAGCCATCAGAGCCTGTGCAGCCATCACACAGACACTGTCCCAGTTTCCCTGCGAGAGATACTGGGCATTCCTCACCAAAGCAAGAATTAAACCCACAAATTCTGGGAAACGTTGCCAGGTACAGTTTTGTTGTTGCTAGCGTTTCCTAAAAAAAAAAAAAAAAAAAAAAAAATTCAAAAAAAAATCAGACAGCTCGGGCGCTCCTTCAAAACAATATAGCAAAAAAAGATCGTGGTGGGGGAAAAAGCTCTCACAACTGCAATTTCTTTTGTTTCCTGGAGCAGTACCTATATTAATTCATCTTACAAAGATCATTGCTCAAGAACTAAATTTTGCATACATTAGAGAGCAGAATTAGCATCGCGCTGTGTACGACGTTCCAGGCTAACTTCTCTCCAAGCAACCATTAAAGGTCATGTTTTGACGACTGAATGGCATGTCGGCACCTTGGTTCCCCAGAGAGGCATTCCCCAGGTACATGCAAAAGGTTATTAAATTACCTTCCAAGCAACACTATCTCCTCGGATGAAAATAATTACAGGCTTTTAGAGGCATCAGAATGCTTTCTATTTTTTTTAAATAAGATGAAGATGCAGTACCTAATGACCATTTTTGTGTGTGACTCATAGAGCCTGTCAGTGGTGACAGGACAAATGAGCATAATGGCATAGCTTAAAGGGGAAAGGTTCATTTTAAATAGTGACAAATAATATTTAAATGGCATTGTTGGAGACCCATCATGCTTGTAAAATGTAGTTTGTATCTCTTCTTCATCCTTTAATTTCATCACTGTCAAATGGTATTAGCTGTTAATATGCAACATCAGGTGCAGATATAATTTTTAACTATTAAATGTGCCTGTAACTAAACAATGCATCTTGATTGTTCATATATTTTCTGATAGAATAAATAACATATTTTATAATTCACAATTTGCTCTGTCAAATTGTTTTGCTGTATCTATACTAAGGCAGGATGAAATGATTAAGAATGGTTTAAAATATGATACCTTGAACAAATTTCTTCTTGCCAACGTACTGAAATGGAAATGACTTTCTTTTTTAGACTAATGTAATTCACAGGTTTGAAGAGCCACAGGCAAGATCGTGAGATACAGTAAATTGGTCAAAACAGACCTGGGCAAACCAATACAGCCACATATATATTGTATACATGTCAATAAAAGCCACTGACAAACTTAGTTGCCCTTACAATTTGGCCCTAATAGAAAACGGTTTGAGTCTGAATCCTCCCGGTGCTCGTGAAATGGCTTAGGGCACAAACAGAAAATGTTTATTTTAAAATACTGAACAACAATCATTAAGCAATCTGCCGCAGATGTGAATTCTCCAGCACTGATGCAAACACACGACTTGGAAAAGTTACTCCGAAGTCAACCCCACGTTTCCTGGAATGACTCAAGTGGATATAAAGTCACGACACCGCAGGTAATAAAATGGTACCAGAATACACTTGGCTGGGAAACAGCAACTTCTGGAAGTCAAACTTTCAGAAAAAAGCTTCTAATTTTTCAAGTATTTTTTCACAGCTTCATCATGTTTATTGCTATATTATTTTCAGATCACTTTCGCCAAAAATGTAGACAGTTTAGGTACCTTTGAGTTGTTAAAAGTTATAGCCAATTTTCTGAAAAATTATACCAGCTAAAAACACAACATTAAATATTTACCCTGTTGGATGTTAAAAAACGCTTACAATGAAAAATGTTCACATATTGACTATTCAAAATGGCCTTCACTTTGAAATTGTGAAATGGAAGGGATTGCAGATGTACAAGAATAAATATAAAAACAAATGAGTTGACTTGAAGTGTTGCCGGCTTTCATAAACATGCTACTGCAATAACATGTGACATTAATATTTAATTACAAAAGCACTGCTGCAAAATCTTTGAAATTAATGTTTTGCAAAATTAACATTCAGTGCACAGAAGCAAAGTCGTTCCAGGCGCGACTGTGATTAACAATGCCATTCACTTTACATATTATATTAATATATTATTCAAGCTAAGAATTAACACCTCCTAATTTAAATAAGGTGCTACATATCATGATGAGCTAAAATGCTTTTTCTTAAAATGGCCCATCTGATTTTAAGCAATCTGTGTTTATCATTTAATATTTTGTTATTGAATACTGTTCTCTGTAAAAAACTCCTTGTACTTTAATTTCAAGATGAAGAGATCTCATTAAACCAATGCCATAGGATTCAAGGATTACTGAGCAAGTAGAGCTGCATTTTCCTTGCTGGTCTACCTGGTATCCCTCTTTTATTCCCAGGCATCAATATTGTCATCCCCTACCTGGAGTATCTCTCTAGTTTCCCTGATGTCTATGAAACAAAACAAAACAAAACAAAACAAAAAGCTGAGCGTTTCCTTTTCTAAACCGTTGGCTGGATCTTCAACCGCTCTAAGGGATTATAAATTCTCTTGCAGCTACATTGATTTACATCAGCTGATGATATAGCTCATATTGCCAGCATTATCACGTTGCTAGTACATTTTGGGGACGGCGATTTCTGGCTGCTCTGCATTCTGTGCTGTTTCTCATGTGTTGTAGGAGGGTAAAGACGAACCCAGGGCTCAGGGGAGGTGGCGAGTCTAACGCTCTGCCTATCTCACACAGAGCTCCCTCACCCTCCAGCTCTACCTTTTAGCTCACAGGAACTCAGGCTTGTATTGAATTCTCTGCCTTTTGAACTACAGAGGAGAGCAACTTGTGGCGGGACGCGGCGAAGCAATCAGGCCTGGAGGACTTTAAATGGGTTGACATATTCTCCAGCAGGTCAGGAAAACCAGTTATTTTTGTTTGAGGGAAATAGTGATGAGACAGATGGGTACATCACTTTGGTTTAACCACACTGAACTTCATTTGCCATCTTTAATCTACTGGAATTGTTCAGTTTTCTTATTTTTAAAGCAGTGAAGAAATGTATTTCTGTGTTATTGCTCACATAGCCATCTTTTTAAGACCAGTAGCAGTAAGCAAAAAGCCATGATCTATTCCTCGTATCAATAGTTGCAGATTCACTGTCTATAATTTTACTTCTATTAATTATAGAGATTAGTTGCCACACACAAGGATGGAGAACTACTTGCTAAAAATTATGCCTGTACAACTTAAGCATCTGTGTTTAGCTATCAAACTTCCCTTATTGTTAGATGAAACCCATGAGCCTAGATATCTCCTCTTCAAATTATGCTTAGAAAACAAAGCAAACAACCTCTTAAAAAAAATCTGACAAAAAACAGAGAAGGAGATCAAATATTAATTTATAGTGGTGTATGAACCTAATGTTGGTAAGAGTAGAATTGTTGAAAATATGATCTGCAAAGTATTCAAGAGATAAGGAGTTTAGATATCGATGAATTAAAAATATATAAATAGTTATATAAATATATAAAAAGTTAAAACTATACAGGGCAGTTTGGGGATAAGAACTCCTTCAGTCCTTCACTTGCCAATATCTTTAATAATTTAGGCTGCACCTTTTCAGTGAGCTAAACAGAGGCAAAAGAGGAGCGAGCTTGCTGTGTGACTCCACAGGAGGCTCCCACTCTGTGATCTCTTCCTACCTGGATGCAAATCAACAGCCTTCTCCAGAAGGGAGAGAGAGAAAGTTTGGTCCACTGATTTTATCCACAGATCCTGGTGCTCAAAGGATCCCTCCCTCTTTCATGAAAATAACACAAAAGCATTGTGTATATCATATATCCTGTTATACTTGTTTGACAGAAAATTCAGGTATCAAATGATGACAAGATATTGTCTTAATGACAGTAGAAACAACAACAACAAAATATTAAACTCCAGATTTCTCCTCATTCCTAATGTTATCTCAAATTGAGGCATCAGTGAGGACATTTAAATATGAAAACACCACAATCTACCTTAGTCTACCTTGCTAAAAATCCCTTTCTTTCTAAAGTAGCCCCTTATCAGACATGACCAGCTGTGCACTCAAAAGATCTGTGTAAATGCTACATACCATCCACTGATGGGCCTGCATTTTAATATTTTAACTAAAAAACAATCCACCCTGTTCATAACAGAAAATAATGATTCATTGAGTGTTTTCAAATATTTTATCTGAAGTCATCTTATTGAAAGGCCTGCTTTCATATTGGACTCAAAAATCTGAAAAAAAACCAGAAACAGAAGTAACTTTTCAACTCAGAAACAGGTGGTGGAGAATTTATTACTGTCTACCTCTCTGAAATCTTCTACTCTCACACTTAGAAAACAAAATTCATTATAATAAAATGCTGTGGAAATCAATGAGAACCAGAGAGCCTTTTAGAAGCTGTACATATGGCATCCAAGTTTATGGTAGAATCTCCTTCTATTTGAATAAAACATGGTATTTCAAAATAAATTAAGAGAAAACAAAGGAGATGAAAGTGGGAATATCTTATGACCTTCTTGCAAAATGTTATTATTTTTTTCTGTGCAGGGAATATTTTCAACACCAAAGCCCAACATCAAAATATAGATATATAATATTCTGTTAACTTCTGATTAAGTGCACTCTATGTATTCACAAAAGCACACAGAGTCCTTGGAAATTTTACATTTTAGTTGGGGAATAGTCATTAAATCAATAGAGCTATCATTCCATGGCCAGTCTCCACAACATTGGGAAACAAAGGAAAAAAATATTAGAGTTGAAAAGAAATGGGAAGACAAGTCAGGAATCAAGACTGTCCCGCATTGAACTCCACTTGTCATTGTTTTCCTAAAAACTCAGATCTAATAGGCTGTGTTTGCATTTTTCTGGAAAACTACATTGGTTTGTTCGCTTTAATCCTAGTTTTAGCTTCATGTTCCACAGCTCAGGTAATGGGCACATCAACCCACAGGGAAGAGAATATTTTACTGTGCATTACCTGGTTTAGCCAAAAATCAAGTTCCATTGCCTAATTCCAAATGTTGCAGGAAAGAAATGCACTGAAACACTGCAGAATGAGCTCTGCAGGTCCTGAAAACAGGTGGATCTTTGGATGCAGACAGCCCATCACAGGCCTGTCAGAGCTGTGGACATGCCCATGATTTCCAGCAGATGCAATTCTATGAAAAAGGATTTTTTATTTCAGGCCCTGCATAACCATATTTTTACTGCAATTCCTCCCCAGCTAGACAGCACTTTCCTTCCTCAAGGCTCAAAAATCCACAACACCTTGCTAGAGATTGCCATCCCAACATCACTACTGCAGGAGGACAGGCTTTGCAAAACCAAGCCCTGATGGCCTTCTAGAGAAATGTACACTTTACCTATTTGCTCACAAGTTTTTTTCTCTCTCTTCCCTTTGTTCATTACCTCCAGCTAAGCTCACTGAGCTCAACTTTGTTGCACCAGCCCTGATAAGAAAAATATTTGTGGCACTGGTATCCAACACACAAATAGCCCTACCTACTCCTTTCTTAGAGAGTAGAAAGTAAACAAAAACAAAACAAAAAAAGAGGCAGCATTTCTTATGTTCAACTTTTTTTCTTTCCTCCTTTTTTTTTAAATATGAATTCTCTCTCACAGTAGGTCCAACACTGGACCAAAGAGGTTACAGCCTCCTCTGGATGGTTACCAGCTTTTCTGCCTTCACTGACTGTGTAAAGAGATCTGTACTGAATAGAGACTTTAAATTTCTGAAATTTCATCTCAGAATTGACTTTATTCCTATTTAGTGATCCCAAATCCTTACCTGATGAAGTAAGGATCTTTTATATCCTTTATAAATATGTAGCATCTATAAAATTAGACTTTTGAAATTCATGGAAGAAGGAAATAAAATTTTGTCTCCTTCAGGCAAGAATCACCATTCCTGTCTTTATCTTAGCTCTGTCTTCTCAAAACATTTTCTGCACTGTTGCTATGAGTACATCAGTGGAAATTTAACTAATTTCTTGTTAATAAACAGAAAAATCATAGACTGACAAAACCCACATTGTTTTTAATGAAATAAGACTTAGCTCATTAATAATCTGATGAGCCAGGCTGTCGTTCACTCACTATACCAGTGAATTTCCTTGATGGATTGGCTTAAGTAAACCTTGTCTGGCTTTTTGATCAGTGTAAAATCATAGAATTTGGCACAAAACACTGAAATGTTTTAACCTAAAGACTTTATTTTAGACACCTGAAGTTTCTGAATGCCAGCACTGCAGCAAACAGAAATAGAACCGGTATTTAATGAGAAATAGAACAAGTTATGACTCTTTTTGTAGGAACCAGCAGTGATATATGAAACAAAGAAATGTCACCCAGTCCACAGATATCATAAATAGAGCCGTGCAATAACCAGGATACTACGAAGAAAGAATCAAACAAAAACTAAAGCCAGAAATACGCGTTCATCTGGGGGTGGGGGACTGTCTGAACGCTGCAAAAGTAAAATTCAGAGGACTTATTATTGATAACTAAAGCAGTGACCTCTCTGGTCCTGTATGTTTTGTGATGTAACCTGTGATTTCTGCCAAGCACTTATAACAGTTCTCATCACAACATGAACTGATAGTGTGATATGTTAACATCACCACTAATGCACGCCAGCATTACACTTCTCTTTCTTCGGTTAGACAGCTTTCCTTCAGGCCATCAGACACTGGAGGTCTGCACAAAAATGTACCTCTCCAAAGCAAGCAAATCCCCACGAATTTGAGCACCATTAAACCATTTCTTCTTAAAACTGATTCCTGCTTCTCATTTGGAATCGGGCAGACACCACAAAGTTCAGATCCAATTCCAGATTTTTAAATTGTTGAAAGCCCAGTAGCGCCTATGTTTGCTGCCTCTTGCAGACCTATCTAAAAATAACATTCAGCAAAAGAAAGGAGATAAAAAGTAAGAATTTTAATATCGTGTTTTGCCATTTTTCTTTATTCCTTTCTAATATCAGATAACCTAATGATACAACATATAATAAATATTTAAGGGGAAATAGCAATGCATTTACATTGTGCTTTCTAAAGTCTCTCCTTGAAAGGCTGATTACTCACAAATTGTAATAGGTCTATTTTACAAAATGTATCCTTCTTTCATGATGTGATTTTTTAGCCTTAATATTCACTTGATTCCCATTGATTACAACAGGATATGTACAAGAACAATAGTAGGTGGGATAAGATGGAGCTACAGAAATATTCTCCTTTTACACACATACACTTCAGGTCCTAAAAGTATAAACGTGTCCTAAGACATGCCCTGGTGTCCTCATTATCAGTCTAATGAAATTAAACTCAGTGAATGCATAGATTGCAAAGGCATTGGGCCAAAGAAGCTTTAACCCTAAGAAACTCCCCCACAAAAAAAGCCAAAATAACAAAATCCAACAGCACGAGATTGCTTTTCTCATCTTTAACCCTTCCCTGTGTTCCCTAGGGTGGTACCTCAACTCCTTCAAGAGCTGAGCCCGAACACAGCAAAGCAATTTTTAATGTTTCTAACCAGCTACCAGCATTTTCTTTCCACCTGAGAGTGGAATTCAAATGGTTTAATGGCACTGGAGGCATTTGGGTTCCAACCTGGCATACTATCTGAGAAAGGCTATGGGTTTCTTCTTCAAGAACAATTCCTAAATCCTTACTTTCCCCCTTGCAGTCCTTCCTCTTTCCCTTCTCAAGCAGCCCATTCTCTTACTCATGCATCTTTCAATTCCCTTCCAAGGGTCTAGCTGGCCCTTTCATTGTCCTCTTGTATAGGCAAACACTGGGACTTCTTATCTCATCTCTTCTTGTGAGAGACACCAAACCTTTATTTGCCCCCTAAATGCACCTTTCAGTGCAATACAGAGCAGGCTACTCATCCGAGAAGACACACAAATGTAGGAGAGCACTACAGATTTTAGGGGTAAGTGAGCAAAATCACATAAAATTTCATGTGAGGGAAAAAAAAAAAGAATAATCTCTTCCCTTATGCTACAGGCATGCTCTGGCAGTGATATCTTTAACATTTCCCTGCACACGGAGGGGTATAAAAGCATTAATACACACAATGAGGAGAACAGTTTGCTGTAGTTCCAAAGCGTGGTTAAGAGCAGCACACCAGTTAATCACACTTTGCACACGTAAAAGCAGAAACACCAGCATCATCTGCTACAGAAACCAACAAGAAACCCCTCCTTGCAACATGCACCTCTACTCCCAAGCCCTATTCAGAAAGAGTTAAAGTATGAAATAAAATTATAAAGGCACCAATGATATTTTTATAACAGAGCTATCGCGAGTAAGCTGTATTTTAGAGAAACACTGCACATTTTGATGACTGTCAAAATTTACATAACTTACTCTACATGAATTAACTATGAGGTATAAAATGCAACTTTGGCTAAATAAACCCTCAGCAATTGTAAAGCAGTATTTCAAGCGCTGCTAGAATAACAGCAGACTGAAAGATTAAACAATAAAAGATGAATATTGAGTGAAGTGGTCTCCCCAATATTTAGTTATTGTTGTGAAATAAATTAAACAACCGGGGAAGATAATCTTTGGAAATACAGATGATAATTCTAGTTGCTCTAGTACTTTTTATTTTTATTTTTAAAGAGTGTTTGTCAATTTAGAGCCTACAATCAAAACTCTGACATATTAGGGTAATGAACTGGGTCTGGGAATTACCAGAAAACACATAAATATTCGAATTTCTTGAAAACGTGAAGTGTTAAGAGAAACAAATTCCAGTCTTTAACATCTGTCCCACAGATCCTTACCATTTATCTGCTGATCAAAATTTCGAACGGTGCCAAAAAAAATCATGAAGTCAAAAGGACTTGGTGGGGGGAATCTTTGTTTCTCTCTAAAAGCCTAAAAGTTATACTCAACTGCAGCACAAAGAGTAAAGAGGTTGTTATTCATATTAACTACATTTACATTCCTATCGCAACATCCAGAGAGCTAATAGTGGGGTTATTAACATAACAAACGTAAATGTTCTATATAAATAATACTGTTTCAGGCCAGCAACCGCTCATCTGACAGCATTTAGGCACAGGCTCAACATCTGTTTATGAACACTTTGCCTAATGATATCATCAGATATCATTAAGTGCGGCAGAATACAGCACAGAGGCAGGTGCAGCTGCCTTCAGTACCCATCACAGAGGAAGAAAAGAGCTGCATTCCCGATCCGAAAACCCATCATTAGGACAATTTTCTTCGACAAACCAGCCCTGTGATTTCAATCTGTATATCACCTGTAATTGTAGTTTTTAGCAAGAAGCTGATTCTATACATTTAGCGACGAATCACGTTGATGGCCTGAATACTGGAAACACATTTGTGCTACCAGCTGCGGCAGCTTTTTTTAGAGCCTGTGTTAACAAAATACTGCTAACAAGGCAATGCTTGGAGTGCAGCTTTGTTTCTCTTTCTTGTTCATAGTGTTTAGATGTGCATAATTATGGAGATTAGCAATTGATTGCTTCTCAATAATAATTGATTATTGGTCACTGAACCTTCCCCAAAGCGCTCCGCTGAAGGTGAGGACAGGTGATAAGTTCATTCTCAGCACATCCAGGAAAGGTCCAAAAGAACCTTCGATTTGTACATCAGTTTCCATGATAAACAGACCAAAGGAATAATAGAATATCCCAAAGCCTCGTTTGCCCGGAGGCAAATTGTAGAGATCATAGCAAGCCTGCAGAATTCTCCCTGTGGACTATGTAAGAAACATACATCATTTTTATATATGTCAGTTGTTCTTTGATTTGAAAATATTTCTACCCATTTAATTTATCTTTTTTCAGTCAGTTTTCTTAAATTGTACAATTTAAGGCTTATATCAAAGAATGAATATCATTTCTGAATACCCCGAAAATGAAACAAACTGACAAAATAATGCAAGTCTCTTTAGCAGAAATGTACAAATATTGAGGCATCTATTGTCACTGACTTCAAAATCACTATACCCTTTTGATCTGCTTTATATCCATCAAAATTTTGGTCTGTAGTGACTGCCTTGATGCAACGTAACATAATGTTGGGAATATAACACGATGCCACAGCTAAAATTTAAAGGCGAATGCTCTTATTTTTGGCTTAATCACCCACTGTCAATTTGGACAGCAAATATCCAATTTAAATTTATTGGAGTGCATGGAAGCCACTCAGACAATAAAGTATCCATAGTGTTCGTAAAACGGTAAACATCATTTCTTCTTGGCTGTTCACAAGTATTTTGAACAGTTGAGACCCATTTTTCTAACCCTTTTCTGTTTACAGAAAAATGTAATTGTAAGCCTGACATATCATACCATCCATCTTTAGATATCCTTTTTTTTTTTAATGCAGAATTTTGCAAGGACATGCCTCCTCTCTGGCAGAGTGAACTTTACAACCTGATTCATGAAAAATGCAGCTTGTTTAAAGTTAGCCTGCTCCATTTCGAGAAGATTTTTGTGCTAAAACGAGAAACAGATTGCACAATTATGATTCAGAAGGAAAATGCCCAAGATAGAGGGCTGGGGTTTAAGCAAGAGAAAGTGCCAGGACCAGAGTTGGGGCTGGGTTTTTGCTCAGAGGAATGCTCCACACCATGAATGTGCTCACTTTTAAGAGGGTCTCGCTCAGCCTTTGTGTTGTTTTCCTCAAAGGCAGCACAATGGTAGAAAAAACTCAAATTACACATCACATGCACGATCCAACCCAGCACCAAGGGCTGTTCAATGCTAACACTCAACCACTTTATACCACCTCCTACACATGGACTTGAAAGAATAGAGAAGGTGCTTGAACCAAAATATTTTAGATGGCAGCAGGTATTTTCATAATTCTAGACAAAAAAAACCCTAAAAATCATGGATGTACTGTATCTGTGCACTCTACAGAAGGGGCTTTCTTTCTAAAGCAGCTTTAATTCAACCTCTGTTTGTGCACACAATTAGATGAGGAGATAATTTCCAAGCACAATGACTTGCAGGTGCAAATAGTGATATAGATAACAAACTATCTGATCTGTGGGCACAGATAGATAGTTAGACATCTAGAATCCTTATGTGCAGCCATAAATAATTGCATCCTCAATTATTTATACAAATAAAGAGAGGAGGCCAGTCTGGATGAGGGGGAGAATTGGAGGGAGGGGAAAAAATAAAACAAACAAAAAAACCCAAGCAGTAAAGCAAACCAGTACTTGATGCAGAGCAGGTTATTTTTGGTCCTAAGCCCCAACATTTTCAAAATACAGAGGCAACATTAAGATTTCATGGCCTCTCTGATGCCAAATAGGGATCTCTCATATTATAAATACCAGGCCTTTTTTGAATTCCAGGCTGCTGCAGGATTTGCACCAGAGCAGATGAAGCGGGGTAGTTTCTCTTGTGCAAAATGAAGGTATGAACCAGTAATGCAAACAGTGAATTGCTTCAGCGAGTCTGATGGCTGGGTGAAAATGGCTCCTGCTACGTTTTGCATTAGTTTTTAATGTGTCTGTTAAACAAGTAAATTGATGTATCTGTAGAGATGGGTGTAGAGATGTTTCCTCAAAAAACATCCTCAAAACATCCCTTCTAGAAGAGGCAAGGGCTAAACAGATTTTTAAAAATTTGGGAAGAATCCTCAGCACATGGTACTCAGGCATAAAGTATTTATATTACATAAATTGTACTATCATATGTGATATATACATATATATACAAACTATTATAGACATTAGGAAGTTTGGAAAACAAATTATTTTGAAGTTTGCATAATGACTGTGTTCACTATCTGTTTCCTACATGCGTAGAGAGAGAGAAGTATCTTTCATCACATGGACACAAACAGACATTTTACATAGGTTCCTGCCTCATCTGGGCCACAAATGATTGGTTTGATGTTAAACTATCCAATGTTTCATTTTACTACTCTCTCATTAACGTGCCACAATACTTAGGTTCTATTGGGAATTGTGCCAGACCCAGTGGAAATGAGGTTGTCATTCCTTCAGCTGAAATGTCCACAGTGGGAAATTTTAGGAGAAAAGAGAATGAGCTCTGAAGTATCGACTAACTCAGGGCCATTGTGTGTGACTTGTTGGGTTCTCAAGACAGACCCCAGAAAATGAGGAGTGTGTCAGTAGTGAAGAACCACAAAGACAAAAATCAGGATTGGGGATGAGAAGAGGTGATTTGATCACTGTGAGAGAGGCCTGAACTGTCTCTTCTTTCAGTATCAAAACTTGCATTTTTTCCTGCAGTCCCCATACTTGCTCCTTGGAAACTTTCAGAATATGGAAGATACAGTCAAATACCTGATTTACTCGAAGATTATTTTCTGCTTAATGAAGGATGTAGGAGTGCTCTGATAAAAGCAAAGTGTGATCCCACCATGATATACATACATGAGTACAGTGCTCATCTAAATTCATGTAGATCTGATATTTCCTAAATGCCTTGTTCAACCCACAATGACATTTTCAAACACTGTGTTTGTGATTTATTTTCTACCCTCTGGCATGAGCTGAGACAAGGTGTGATGCACTCTTCTTGCTCCTCCATTTTTTCCTTTTTAGCCATCCCTTTCTTAATCCTTTCTCTTCTCTCTTAGTTTCTACTTCTATCCCTTCTCCTTTCTATTAATAAGCTTCCCCATGACACTTCCCTAAACTTTACATTTATCCCCAAAATAAAGGATTTAAAAAACCAAAAAAAATACACCGCTAAAAAATTATGGTCTTAATTGTTTAATTTTCTCCTTTGTCTTAATTACATATACAGCTCTGTTCACATGGCAATTACTCAGGGTAAAGAAAGTCTTTGGGCTCTAAATGTATGTCTTAAAAGTGTCTGGCATGTTTTATGTGTTACTATTAGATAAAAACCACATATAAATAACAGTAATTTTATTTGGGTTTATTTCTCATGCTATGCATGCAACTACTACTAGTGTGAATGTGTTGCTATGACAAAAGGCTTTTCCCTATGCAACAAAATTTGGCTTTGATATCAACAGCAGTGGTTGGAGAGGACCATCAATGGATCAGGTTTTCTTTTTTAATTGATAGATTAGTGTCCATCATTCTAGGGCAGTCCACTTAAAAACATGACTGGCCATTTATAGCATTTGCCACCTGCTCTTGGTGCTTTACAATATTGACAGATCAGAGCAAAGAATGTGTGCTAGGGACATTTTCATGGTTACTGCTGGATTTCAGTCTTATATTCAATTTTAAGAGTGGGTTGAAAAAAAAATATAACCCAATTACTAGATATTCCTATGTTTAACCTCTTTCTACACAAATTCAAACTTAGTTTTTGGTCTTCCAGGATAAGGCTGGCCTCAGAGGCAAAACATAGTGTAATTTGTTGAAAAGTCTCAAGCACAATATCTGATTTGTACATAGTTCTCAAATATTATATTGTTTAAAGGTAAAAAAAAAAAAGTTACTCAAAAACCCATTAACTTAGACAATAGTACAGACCTGAGGAGCACCTGATAATGACTGTCAACGATGAATCTCTACTCAAGATTACATCCATGGCTCAAATTCAGAAGAACTGCAACCTAAAATAAATATTTCTGGATTTTTATTTTTTTTTACATTAAAGAGAATGAAGCACCTTTATTTTTCAAGCTAATCACTTCTGCTTGGGGTAAAGGTTTAGAAAACATGAAAGCGACATCAACCCATAATGCAGTGTCTGCCCAAAAGCTCAAAGCTTAGAATGGAATTTTAAAAGTTGCCCCTGATTTTTACCTTCCAGTGCTCAGTGACAAACAATTAAGACATCTATAAGCAATGACTTAATTGTCACATTATTTTCAGAATGATTTCAAGAGGACATGGAGAATCTCAGACCTGCAGGTCTCCTGGCTCTGACACACCATCCTTAGCAGATTAGAGGGGATTTCTGGAAGGAAAGGTACAAACTAAGGGAGTCCTGCACTCCACCCAAAGGTGCTTCCCTTCTCCACACCCCAGAGAGAACACTAAAATCCTGCCTGCTCCTGCTGAGCCACAGATCCAAGCTCCCTGGCACAAGCAATGGCTCCTTTTATTTTTCCAAAGTTACCTATTAATGGAGGCAGCATGATGTCAGACACAGGTCATTAGGTCTGTTTATGTTTCCAGTCCTTGCTCTTCCCCACAAATACGGAAATTTCCTTTTTCCAAGGACAGGATTCTGGCATTACAATTTTAACCCTCTGCTGTCATAACTCCTGGACAAGCCCATGGCATTTCCCAATCTGCTGCAAATATAATCTCATTTTCCTTCTCCAAATACCCAGCCTTGCCTTCTGGAAATAGAGTAATATTTTTTTTTTCCTCTATTCATCTTAATTTTAGCTCTGATATTGTTAGCTACAACTTGAAATAGGAACACAAATTGGACAAAACAAGATCTTAACCTTGACTATCTTGAACTTCAAGTGGTTTTAAAACCGTAGTTGAGTCAAATTTGGATTTCCATAGGAGCTGCTTATTATTTATACAAAATACGGGGGTGTCATCACACTTAGGAGTATCACAGTAACAGATCTGAGAAAATACACCATGTTTTTCCTGAACAGCAATCCCTTTTCAGGTCTTTATAGGAATTTTATCTTTTCAATCATGAAAATTTTTAGACTTTATGCTCCATCGGATGGACGTGGAGAAAACAGAATGAATGAAGCTGGATTAAAATGGCGGAAGGTGATGTTAATTGGAGTTTGAACATTTACATATTTTTCTCATTACTCTTTCAAGTAATATTTCTTAAAGGAAGCAATACATTGTCAATACAAATTCTCAATAGGAATGTGGCTTAATACCATGCAATTGGCTTTTTATCAAATTCCGCTGGAGCAACTTCTCTGCCATCTGAGCAGGTTTTTTGCTAAATGCCACTGAAGTGGCGTCACTTCAAAACAACACTAGGCAAGGTTTTGTTTGGTTTTGTGCTTTGTTTTTAGCACCCAAGGGACTTGAGCAGAGAGCACCACTGCCAGGCAATAATTACAGCGAGGTGAGATACCTAGGATTTACCATGGGCAGGCAATGAGAGGTCCAGGATTTGTGCTCTTTTTCTTTTATCCATATAAAAATGTCTTGAATTTGAGACCAACATCCATGTAATATTGTGAAGTACTCAATAACAACAAACTACCATATGTCATGCAACCCTGCCTTCACTATTTGAAAACCAGCTAATACTTTTTCATTTACTGCTATGTACATGAAGGGAGGAGGAGAAGGCTGTAACTACCAAGCTCTTTCTCCTATTCTTGCAGAAATTTTAGGTTGCTGTAGTAATCAAACACAGTAATATTTATTCATGAGTACATTTGAAAATAACCTACAGACTTTCAACAGCTATATCAGGTAGTTAAACATGAAGTGCCCTCAAATACAGTTTCATCCCTGGTTTCCTTTGTGTACACTCAGTTTGAGATAACCATACGGGATTGTATATAAATTAAGTTTCCTATCATTTAGCCATAATTTAACATATTTGACAAATCCACAAAGTTAAAAGGCATTATGGTACCTATGCTATTCAAAATCATCCACTTGGGAGGAACCTGCTCTGTGAAGAACAGATTAAAGATGGCATTTTCATCTTTTATTGAGAATTTCTCATGCTTTATCAATTCAACACTAATTTTTAGCAGCAGAGTAAATATTCTATGTGTCCTTTGCCTAGTAGTAAAGCTGGGTCTGTGGAAGACAATATAAAACCTTGAAACTAATAAAAAACACTTCCAGAATGAAGGCTCAAAATAATTCATTGCCAAAAACAAAGAAATGATACACGTATCTTTGATTTATAGTGATCATGTTCTGAAATAACCTTAATTTAATAGATAAAATATACCAATGATTCTGTAAAATTGTAAAGAGATACTACAGCTTTTGTAAAATTTGATGGGAAGATATGTTATCTATTGTTTCCACTTCTAATATACATGTGTAAAGCATTTACTAGAGTACTGCTTTATAAACAGCACAAGATGGAAGTATCTGAACACTTAGGTTGTCACCTTAAAACAAACTGTCACACATTTTTCTTCACACATTTGAAACCCAACTTATCAACCTTAACAAGTGTTGTTATCAAAAGAATTTTGGTGCCTTTGTTCTTTCCCTTTTGCAAGTAAATTACACTTTTAGGATTTATTAAGACAAGAAACAATTTTTGAATAGCAGGTCAAAACTCTCTATGGAAAAATTCTCATTACTTTCTAGCCTGAAGCAGTATTTACCACTCCAACTTATCCATCTTTTTCCTGTTTTTTATATATCTATATTTCCAGAATCTTGTTTCTGTGCCTAATGCTATAACATTGCAGCAGTTTGTTCAAAGCAACACTCTTATTTTTGCTCTTAGCCGGTGCTATACAAACCCTGATCAATTATTGAAGTGTAAGCCCTGAAGTAACACAGCCATTACTGCAGCAGGCAGATAAAAATGGAACACTTTTAGCTACAGTATATTTACTTTAGAGTTTCAGCAAACAAACCAACAAGTTAAACTACCTTGTCTTTCACTTTGTTTGATGTACTAATATTTCCTGCATGTTCAAAAGTCTTTCTTTTAAAACAAAGTTACTGAAATGTTATGGCTGCTTGTTTGTGAGGATACCTAAGCTTAAATATTTGCATGAAACTGCCTTGAGATATAGAAAAAGTCAGCATTAAAGTAGTACAAATCTAATACAGAAGCTGCTATCTGTAGCACCATAAGAGCCACAGTTTTTTTTTATGAGCTGTCTGGTATTTAAGTTCGCCAAACTGCAGAGCCTGCATATTGTAATGACATTAAAAATGATGCTGGGAGGTATCTTAAACAACAAACAACATCACTGAGGAAAGTATTCATTAAAGACAAGAAAGAAAAATCAAATTAGAGGTGTTGGAAATTTCTCATGGAAATCAACTGCTAATCACTTGTGGACTTTTCTCCTTCTGCAGCTCACTTCTCTCCACACAAAGGAGTGCCCAAGATGCAGTTTTTTGTTGAAATGCTTTCTTATGTAATTATACAGAGTCTATTTCACAGCGACGCCAGTTCAAGACTACAACTATTCATCTTCTGATGGCGCTGCATGTGCATCTGCACACAAGATATAATGTTTTTCAGTTTAAATGTCTGTTCTGGGTTTTAAGGACTAAATGATAGTGAAGATGACTGGAAACGTTCCAGAATTTCCTATATAAACTGCTTAGAAAAACCAAAAATTAGTACTTATGCTACAGAACTAATAATGTTTGACATTTGCATTTTATCACTTACGGTATGAAGAGCGGGAAGAACTTGTCCCAGGAAGTTTGGGGGAAAAAAATGATAAAAAAACTCAGTTTTAGAAATGGATGTTTAAAAAAAGCCTGTATAGTTTTTTGCTCAGTTTTCAGCTGTTCTTTTTTTTTTTTCTCCCAGCTCCCAGAGGAAAGCAGGCCTCGTGGCTCACAAACACCATACGTGAACAGCTTAGGAGAAGTGATCTCATGAATACTTAAGTGTGTCACCACGTCCCACTTGGAGGCATGTGATAACTGGATATAGTAGCCATGAGTAAAAAAAGCTCCGTGTACTTAGGTGGTTTCACAGGTTTGGACAAAATAGATCCAGTACCATGGAGAGGTGTTCATGGTTGTCTTTTTTTTTTTTTTTTTTATCCTTTACATGCAAAAGTGAGAAATGGCTGGTGGACCTGGGATTGTTCAGCCTGGAGAAAAGGAGGCTGAAGGGGCACCTTCTCACTCTCTTCAACTCCTTTATATGATGGTGTAGCCAGTTGGGGATCAGTCTCTTTTCCCAAATATCAACAGAGTAAGAGGAAACAGCCTCAAGTTGCACCAGGGGAGGTTTAAATTGAATATTAGGAAAAATCTATTCACTGAAATGGTGGTCAGGCATTAGAAAAGACTACCCAGAGGAGTGGTGAAATCAATGCTCCTGGAAGTATTCAAAAATGAGTAGATGTGGTGCTTAGGGATCTATTTTACTGGAAGACTTGGCAGTGGAAGGTTAATGGCTGGACTCAATGTTCTTAGAGGTCTTTTCCAGCCTTAATGGTTCTGTATGTTTGCATCCTTGAGGACATTCATAAATTCTGACCAACATTGGCAGTGCTACTGGTCCACACAAGTCCTACCTGTGGGGCCAATAAGCAGATATCACACCATTTCCTCAGACACCTGAATTTGCCAAATTAACTCCAGCTTTGGAAACAAAGAAGGAACCATTCCTGCTCAGCCACAAAGACAACAAAGCAGCTAGTGACATCTGCAAATTGTGGAAACCTGGGGCTACTCTGGTCCTGTTGGAGGCTGATTCCATCCCAGGTAATAGGAAGCAGCCAGGCAGGAATTTTCTCCTTGCTCAGATATGCACAGATGAGCTCTGCTCTTACTACACAACTTTATGCTCATTTCTGGACATGGGATGAACAAAAAACCTTCAAATATGGGCACCCAACGCAACTACACATACACATAGACCTGCATCCATACAGAGGATGTAGAAAGTACAATTTCAAATTAAAAACAACCACAGACTATATTTAAGCCACATCTACAGGCAATTGCTAACCCAGTCAAACTGTCTCTTTTCACCTTCCATTTCAATAAACCTTATATCTTAAAAAAAAATGGAAATCACAATGAGTGTAAACAACTCCTTTATCTTTCACTTTATTTTTATAGCCAGTACATCTGAGCCTGGTAACATATTCAAGGTATGCCTGAAACACTTGGAAGCAAAAATCTTTTCATTTGAACATTCGATTCACTAAAAGTGAGGTAGCCAATTTGTTGTTGCAAGCGTCTGTGCCATTATTTTTAGAGCTTTCTGGCAGACAGCTTATGAAAGGTGGTTTGTATAAAGCAGCAACATAATTTGAAAAAAGTGCAAAAAGGGAATCTATAGTGATGCATGGCTTTGTGAAACTGCTTTTTATTTGAATATTGCACTGGATGGTTGGAACAGGCTGCCTGGATTGATGGGGTGTGAAGCTATGTCTCATAATGATTAACATTAGAATCACAATCTAGACCTGAGGTCAGACTTCAGATACTACATTAACCTTCTTGGTTTTTAGAAAATCTGGAGATATTATTATTATTATAGCCTTTATTAAAATGAAGAGGCTCTTGAGTTCACTGCTTGTCTGAGATGAGTCAGGAAAGTAAGATGAGGTCTTTGAAACTTTACTTCTCTACTTCACTGCTGTGCTCATCAATGCCTACCTCTTCTCAGAGGAGCTCTGTATGCTTATGTGTGGACTATAAAAAATTCCTAATTTTCACAAAACTTATCTAAAATAATCCAAAACAGGTACCTTCTCTTGCAGTTAACAATTTTAGACAGATATGCAATGCAATAACCACGGTACCAGCAATACCAGATAAACAACCCTCTAAACCCTGAATATTCTTCTATTCTGTGTGATCATCCTCATCAAATAAAATGTTTTGCTTATGACCTGCCTTTTATAACCATGTTCCCTACAAGCACTGGGTGAGAGCCACTGGAAGAAAGGCTGCCTTGGGGAGAGGGTCATGATGTTGCACCTGAAGAACAAAAGATCCTCAAGACCAAGGTTCAGCTGGTTGAGGAGAGCTTGGGGAGTGAGTGGAAATCAATGGATGCTTTGTTTTGATATTTATCCCACAGTTTACCTGCCGTCAGCAAGAATTTCTACTTGGTTGGTGACTCCTAGAAGCCCTTGTCCTGCAGGCAGTTTGAGGCTCTTCGAGTCATGAGGAGGCCTTTGAGTCTAACGTGGCTCTGTAGGTTATTCTGGGCAGACAATAAACCTTTTTTTGCATTTTCTAAGAGCACAAGGTCTACCATACATATGCACTGCTACAATTCTTCTGCACACACATGGTAAATCTGCAGCTCCTTAGAGCTGGGAGACTTGACTGCTTAGGGCAAGTGTGACCCACACTGACCTGCAGGACACCAGTTATTTCACACCCTCAGAGAACACCACTGCACTGCTCCTCCCTCTGCCCAGAAAGACTTCTCAAACTTAGCTCCAAATAAAACTTTCCCTCTCAGTCTCCCCAGCATGCAACAGGGGGAAAAGGTCACTTAAAATAGACAAGGTGAGACTACCTCCATGTGTTCATGAAAAACAGCCATTGAAACAACCAACCCCACCTCCTTACCTTCCCTGACCTCCACCCAACCTCCATTCCTAGAATCATATCATATCCCAAAATAGTTTGGGTTGGAAAGGTTCATCTTGTTCCAACACGCCTGCCATGGGCACAGACAAATTCCACTACACCAGGTTGCACCAACCCCCATCCAACCTGGCCTTGGACACTTCCAGGGGTGGAACACCCACAGCTAAATTCATATTTCTTTCTCCTACAGGAAAAAAAAAGACTGAATAAAATGACTTATAACCATCTTTCCATGTCATTTCACTGTACATAGTTTTGCTTATGACTGAGAATATTGAGGTATTTTGTTTGAAAACTAAAAGCTGCTGAGCAGGTGAATCATAACCAACCCAGATGCACTTCCACAGGTCTAAGCAGATCACAGGCAAATGGTTGAGTCAGGAATCTGTGACTAAAATACATATCAGATTCTAAAACGAGTGCAAGGCAATGCTCCAAACGCAGCTCTTGGATCTCAGTTAAAGAAGAAGCTGCTACAGAGATGTTAGCAAATCATCCTAAATTTTGAATGTCAAAAATCTATAAACAACAATCCTAATGATGGCCCACGTAGCATCATTATGTATTGAAAAGAAGCATGTCTTCAGGTGGTAGAGCTGAATGGTTTATTGAAGAATAAACTACAGAACACATAAGGATAGGGGATGCAAATACTGATACAGTAGGGAGTAAGTTCAAAGGGTGAATACCTGTGAAGGCAAGGAGTCTGTAATGCAAAATATCTCCCTTTAAACTAGTTGTCTATTCAAATGAAAATTGGCAATTTACATTTCTCATTGACAGGAGTTCCAAAGCATATCCCAAGAAAAATAAAAAAAAAATCAATGCAGAAACATTTATGAAACCTCTAGATTTCATAGTGAATATTCTCTTTATTTTAAGACACTTGACCTACTGTGGGCACAATGGAGAATAACTCTAATTTTGAATATTCATTATATCTTTTTTTTTTTTTAAACTAACACAACATTTTAGTGTCACACAGGAACGAAAGCTATTCATGGGCCAAAACCCAGTCACTTAGGTTTACCCTAGACTGATGATTATACATCAAAATGTCAAAAGATATGTATTTACCAGGTTTGATGAAGAAAATCTGACAAATACTATTTAAGCTAAGTGGCATTTTCTCCTAATTGTTTTCAAATGAATGAAGGGTAAACCTAATGCCCTGCTACTTTGGTGGAGCACTAAATGGCTTCAAAAACTCTTATTTACACAATGTATTGGCACACACTCTAAAAGGAGAATTGAAGTAGGCATGTTCATTTATAAATGTATCTTAGGTATATGTAGTTGGAATTACAAGAGAAAGTGGAACAGATTAACCCAGATGAACCAATCACTGTTTACGTTTCTTTGTTGTCTTTTCTCAGTTTGATATATCCTCTCAGTCACCCCCATTTTCTTGGCACTGCTGTGATTTTTAAAACTGTAAATGTTTCCGCTAGCACCAAATTTACTGAGATGAATCATTTGCTAGAGGTGGATCACACAGCAAAGATTTTAACAATCTTCCGGGGTACATTAATATATGCAGGTATTCTACCAAAAAGAACCCACATACCTGGAGTTTTTGGGTGAAAAGGAAGTTACTTGTACATATTTAAAGTCATATTTAAAGTCTCCGGTTGCTTTAATCAACATAAAAGTTTTGTGGTGATGAAACTGTTTGTCTTCATTAAAGCAAAGATGAAAAGAGATTAAGAGGAAGAGGATTTATGCTAGGATTTATGAATTTTTGGGCTCTCCATAATCTCTGAAACCAGGAGTCTTCTAGAAGAGGGAACTCTGTCACTGTGCCCATGTTTACATAGACATCCATGTAGTTATACACAGATCCAGCAATATCTGGGCAAGTTTGGGTACTTGAGGAGATCAAGTCATGGCAGCAAGGATGTCACTGATTTCCTTCACTGAAAGGGTGGTATAGAATTGGAACAGGCTGCCCTGGGAAGCTGTGGAATCACCATTCCTGGAAGTGTTCAAAAAGTGTGTGGGTGTGGTGATTAGGGACACAGTTTAGTGGTGGACCTGGCAGAGTCAGGTTAATGGTTGGGCTGGGTGATCTATGAAGTCTCTTCCAGCCATAACAATTCTATGAATTGCTGCTACCTGAAGGAAAGTTGGAGCACTTAAAACTGGCTTTATTTCTCCACAGTATTATGCTACTCCTGGCTTGGTCTTGAGAGAAAATAATCTGCAGTGACCACATAATGCTCTGAGTTTTCTTTCTCTACCCAACAGTTCAGCTGTGTGGTTCACAACATCATGGTGTTAAAACATCCCCCCTGAACACTCCACACCACCACTGCTGATTAAAATTGCAACTTTTTAGACATTCTGATTCATAGGTTTAAAGCTGAAAAATGTGTATTCAACAAAAAACTAAACTGAATACTGAACAGATTTTTTTAACAGGTCTGAGACTTTTCAATGAGCTCTGAACAAATCAGGCATTAAACTTTGTGCAGCTCTGGATAGTGCTTCCTGGAATAGTCAGAACAAAAAAATAGAAAAATCAACTTATTAAAGGATGGACTTTTATGCAGTAGTGTGAATTCAGAAGAAAGTACTAGAGGTGCTAACAGGCAATTTTTTATGAGGCATCCCATTGAATTTTTCATGCCAAAGAAGATTAGGTGACTCTTAGTACTTTATTCCTCCAAGCTAGGGCCTACTCCAGAGATCTGAACTTTGTACTTTCAGATTTTGGCCCTAGGACAGAACTCATTTGTTCAATAAACTGGAAGACAAAGTACCATAGGACTACATCAGGTACAATGGGACGCCGAAAGATCTGAACTAAGTAGAATCAGAAATTATATTGTAAGGACTCTTGCCTTCCACTGAACATGTTAATTGCCAAGATTATCAGTCCTCTGTAATAATTAAGTAGTATTAAAGTTCTCTCTCAGGGGAAATTGTACAGCTTTCATTATGTAGTTCAGCAGGAAAGTTGCTGTTCACCACATCATCTGCCCCAGAGCCAGGGATATTGAGGGCAGGGCAGAGCCTGTTGCTACATGGGGCACAATGTCAATGGGTGGGCATCAGCATAATGACAAACCCTTATTTACAGCTCCATTTGGAAAAGAGAGAATTGGTCCCTCCATTGCTGTGAAAAAGAATAAAGAGCACAAAATTGTCCTTCCTGTTCTACCATCAGCTCAATCTCCCTCTTCCACCTATGAAGGTCCAGGAGAGGCTCTCTGCAGGGCATTACAAGGGAGGAGGGGACTCAGGCTGGTGGCACTGAAAGAAATGAAGCCAGAACTGAAGCCTAGCAAATGCAACCAAAAAAATCCCATTCATTTGAACGAGACTTGGATCGGTCTCTTGGCAACTGGTGTGTCAGACACTCAGCTGAAAACCCACTGGCAGAGTCGGGCTGTGGTTCACAGCCACAATTCTCTCAGGTGGCTCTGGAGGACTCCAGCTCCTGATCACACCCATTCCAATGGCACTGGGGGACACAGGACACACCTGAGCATCAACATCAACGTTTTCTTCCTCTGAGGCTGTAAATCAAACCAAACTTTGAGATAGAGAAAGTACATCCATGTGCAGGGCTTGACTCTTCTGTCTCTTTTGCTCACTGTTAGGAGATGGGACACAACCACCTCTGACATGGAAGGTCAAATGTGCACCTCGGGTTTGCTCCCAGTAATGAAGGCTCTGCTCTTGAAAGTAGTAGTGCAAAATCACTTAATTAATAGCTGGACTGAATATAATCTGTGGAAAGCATTTCTGACAGATGGTTTTCATTCTCTTTGCAAAGCCCAGTGTTTTCAGCTGTCTTTTACAGTTCATACCTTACTAGGCACAAAATCATTGAGATTTTGTCCAATTAGTCCTTTTTGCTTTTTTAAAATATTTGTTATGACTCTAGACCATATATAGGTATCTCCCACAAATGCAAATGATTCATAGGCTTTTTTTCAAAAAATGTTCTTCTAGAAATGCAAACATTTGTGTTCTATCACTATATTTTGTTTCTGCAAAATGAAAGGAGAATTTGAAATATAACAGAGAATGCCATTAGAATGTGCTCAGTTGTGTGATCATTTGGCAAAATGGACAAATGTCTCCTAAAGAGTATGTTGAGGTTCCCCAAACAAATTTTACTGGTAACATAAGGCAGGTTGGAGTAAATTCCAGCCATGAAACTCTAGTTCATTAATTTTCTACACCAACTGTCTCTTGCTAATTCCACTCACATAATAAACAGCCTAATAAAAATATACTTTCCTTCTTGGTCTCCATCTGAGAATATTTATAGATGCTGTGTAATATTGACAGGGATTTGGTCATTTTTTTGTGTGTGTGTGTTTTAGTAGGAATTTGAAAGGAAGTTTATACTTGTATCAAAATATAGGAGTGATATTGAGCTTTGTGATTCTAAGGTGATGTAATTTGTCTACTGTTGTTTCTGCCAACTGGTGACCAGACACTAGAGCTGACTTAACCAGTAAGCAGAGTCTACCATCTGGTGGCTGGAGTTGTTGAGTGTACATCCTACACATTCCTGCATTGAGATTCCAGCGGGACCTTTGTCACTGGTAAAGAGCACTTTTCTCCCATAAGTGGAGTCATGAGGCACCTTCAGCCTGATAATCTTGTCTCTCTTAAAGATTTTTCTTTTTAGTGTAATCTATATCTCCATCCACAGCAGATTTTCCAAAAAAAGCTGGATGAGCTTCTTCATCACTATTTGACCACTCTTTTCCATGGATTCTGATTGATGCCTTTGTGCATAAAAATAGTCCTGTTGTAGTATTTGATGTTAATTGATCAACAAATTACATTTTATGAAGTTGTAACATCAGGCTAATCTGACAACTTTCTGTCTCCTTTCCTTGCTGCTCACTGTCTCCGCTATACAAGGACCCATTCCTAAAATCCATCATGACAGGAATTACCACTGAAATCTGGATAATTTTGAATGAATCACCATTACTGGCCACAGTAAATACCAAAATATTATATTTTAAACACACGCATAGCCAAATTACCCGGGATATTTATGTGTATCATTGATACACTGAGGGATAATCAAAGTTAAAAAACAATAAACTGAGCTTGTTCTCAGTGATTAATCAATTGTATTTCTTGTTCATGAAATCACAGAGTGGTTGGCAGGGGCTGTATGATATGAGTCAGTGTAAGAGCTGAGATCTCATTTATCTCTTCAGATACACTTTAATACAAGAACAGCAGAAAGCTGAAACTATCTCCATGTTAGGTAGAGGGCTGAAATGTCTGCAAATAATTTAAACCATATTAGCGTATGATAATGTTGACAGTAACAAGATAGGAATGACTGAAACAATCTAAACACTGAGGCAGTAAAGTGGCTTCTAAGTACCTAAACAAAAGATCACTGCCAAGCAAAAGACATCCAAAAAGCAGAAAAAAATGTGTGATGTTCAAAAGAGATATAAAAGATGACTTCATCACAAGTTCCCATTGTGCCTCTCGGAGCACGGGCTTGCGTTTTGCATATCCTCTTTTCTCTGCAATGACTGCACCCGATTAGTCTCTTCAACACACAGTCTAACAATAGGAAATGCTACCCACAAATGGGTTATTTCACACAATAAAAGAAAAATCTTACTGAACCATCTTCCGAAAATGATGTACAAAAGGCTGTTAAACAACACGCATCTGGCAAGTCAAATGGTTCAGATGGCACACAAATAAATCCACATACTATTGCTGATTTCCAACTATTAAGACATCTGCTGAAAACCCTCCAGTTAATAGGAGCACAAAATAGCTTCTTCCAGACTTGCCCATTTCCCTTATCTATCACAAATCTGTGGAAGGAGCAGGGATCAATCACCATCTATAACAACCAACTTGGTAGTGATTTCCACAGTGGGCAAAGGCATCACTCATCTGGTGCCGTTCACTGAGACTTTTTGACCCCCTGGTTCACGTCCTATTGCTTTCCAGGGTCAGATAAGCAAAACTAAAATGTCCTAACTGGGACTCTTAAGAAATCCATTGCAAACCAAAGAGGCAAATTCTCTTACAAGGCTTTAACTAGATGGAGTTCTGCTTAGGTCAGGCATAAAAAAACCAAAAGAAAAAGACAGGAACATGCGAGTGCACAAGTGGAAGAGCAGAAATCCCTCGGCATCAATGCCAGATCCCACTGCCTTAAGATTCATATCATCATTCCATGGTTAATGCCTGACTATGATATTTTGACAAGGAGAGGATCTAGACACCGAGGTGTAATGAAACTGATTAAAGCAATAACAAAGTCTTACAAAGCAGCATGCAGAAACTACAACTGAAAACTACTGTCATACACTAAGTAAGAGTCATTTAAGGACACAGACACTAGCAATGAAATGCTGTTCATGCAAATACAGTCAAAAAATGAAGAGACCCCCCCAGTACAAGTGCCAGCCTGAAGTTCTGCAGGCACTCAGTATAGTTTTGGTAATAGGAAGGACCTGTGGTCCACTTAAAAATTAGTGGGGTGTCTTAGTTCACAGAGGGATACAGTATTTAAAATATTTTTTGTCCTACAGTAAGGAAATTGCACGATAGATATTCTATCTTGTCTCTCTGACAAGCTGTGGAAAATTACTGCAAATGGATTATTTTATTTTTTTAAGCCATACAAACAATACTCAGCACTGAGTCTGATACCTAACAGTTTTCACATTTATCAGAGTGGTTACGCTCTTATATCTATCTCTAAAGGGACTTTTAGACACTATATGGTGTTTTTTCCTGACTTATACCTGTGAAACTGTTTGAATATCAAGCTGTTGTCACTAATCAGAGGAGTTACATGGTCACAGAGTCTGTGCTCACACCAGGTATCAGGCAGATTCAATTTAATCACTTTTCCAAAGAATAAAAAATATCAGTGAGGGTAAATTAATTTAACTCAGCACATAGGATTCTCACATTCCCTTTGTTATAAGTATTCACATAATTTCATTTGGATAACTGGTAAACCTGTACATTTTTTTTTTCTCCAGGACTATTTAACACTCCTCGACCTACCTATATTTATTTTCCTGGGGAAGGACATAAAGCAGGTGTGGGCACGAACTTGAAAAAAAAAATTTGATAGATTCTACATATTTTCCTCAGGGAAGAGAAAAAATAAAGACAACTCCAGTCAGCTTGGTTTGGCAACAAAATGCATTGTCCCAAAATGCACATCCAGGTGCTCAGGAATGGCAAGGAGTAGCCATGTGTTTGAGCCCAGCTTCATCAGAAGCTCCTGCTGCCTCAGATCCCTGAAGGAAGCACAACTAAGCAAGGATGACTAATGATAATTCTGAATTTTCCCTCTGAACTGCATTCTTTTCATTAAGCTTATCATAGCAATGATATTTTTAAGGCTGTGAGATTTGTATCACAGCTTGCAATAGATTATCTGACAAGACAGTTGAACACTATAAAAACATGAGGAGTAGTAGATGTAAAGGTAGGGAAAAGACAGCAGAAAGGAAGAATCAAAAGCAGAGAGAACAAAGGAAAGAGATTCACTGAGTCATTTATACTGCACAGTCGAGCAATAAAGCATGGTTACCATCAATAAACTCCTGATAAAGCAGTTGGAGATGAATTAAGGAAAGTTCAAAAGCAACATAAGCAAAGGACTTTGGATTAATTTTGTGTTTAAAGAGTTCAGGGTATTGAGAGAGAAAAAGTATAGAGATCATGGTAGTACCAGTGGTGCTTTTTAATACGTTGTAGTTTCTCTACACTGTTCTCTCATAGTGGACACTTTTTCTCATCCTATTGCACTGAGCATCATTGTTTATTCCCTCATTCCCGTGCCACACTTGGGTTTTCTGCCACTATCACAAAGTTGTCAGTGCTACAGACCCTCCTTGGCCTCCACAACTGGGACAGAGGCTGGGAGCTGCATCATCTCTTTTTTGTCAAGAGTGAAAGAGCAGAGGAGAAGAGCAATGAGAGGGGAAAACTTCTTCTCCTCTCCCTTCCCCCCTTTCCCATATGAACATGATGACTCATTATGACAGAAGTGTAATAAACGTCTAAAAAGGCAACCACAAAACATGTATTTTTTTTTTTCCTGACAGGCACAGATAAATTAAAAAAACCCCAAAACACCTCACACATTCAATGATATAGGATTAAATTATCCACTGCCAGCCAGCTTTTGGGGCAATATTTAAACATTATATCCTAAAATGAAGCTCAGTTCCAAACTGCTGTATCTGATTTTTAGAGGTAAACAGCACAAACTCAAAGTGTAGCAGCACAGTAATATCTTTATGTTGCAGCAGGGCTATCAGTTAAAAAAAAATAATAATACTTTTTTGTTTCCTTACTCTGACTCAAAACTACACCAACCCCGGTGAAGTGGAAGCTACTCCAAGCTTTCTCCTTGGGAGAAACTTAAAATTCTTGCCCTTTTCTTCAGTTTTTGGTGAGCAGCACCATGCTCCTCATGATCTGGTATCCTCAACTCAGCTGCAAGGAGCAGGAATTACAGGAGAAACTTTCCAGCTCTGGAGGGTGAGGGATGGAGGCACCAACTCTGGTGTGCTGGGGAGAGGCTGCCCCCTGCACCCCACTGCTCCCAGTTCTGCAGGCAAGGTTAAGCACATGTAAATTAAAAAACTGCAAGCTATTTTTGTATAAAGTTGGTATTACTAATTTGCTAACTATGACAATTTCACACAGAAACCCTTTTGTTGGAAACTGAGTTTCTCATGTAATAATTAGCTGTGGAATATTACCCCAAACAGGTGTCTGTAGCCTGTCAAAGTCAGAACAGGTGATTTAGAATTAGCGTATTAAAAGAACTGTGAATTAGCGAAGCAAAAACGTGTTAATTTCTTGTTCCATCTGTTAATATGAATTCACTGCCAAATATTTTACTTTGTAGAACTGTGCTGGGATTGGCAAGAACATACACTATAAAAAAAAAGTTTAAAGGCCTGAATGTTTAAAAATCATGACATACGTTACTGCAAAAATAACTTCTACATTTGAGCAAGGTTTTTCTTTTGTATCTTTTAAAACTTCATAGTGAAGAATACCATATAATCCATAAAATTAAGCAGAAAGCTCTCACACACACACAAAAAAAATAATTTTAAGGCTTTCAAAACCAAGTCGGAATGCAGTGTCATGAGAAAATGCAAGAAAAATATTATGAATTGGCTTAAATAAAAACTACAATCAATGTCTTTATTCTGCCTCGAAAGTAGTCAGATACTCAAGATCATTGAAATGCAAATTTCTAGGCACAATACTGGTATCTACCTGTAAAGCTCTGTCCTATCTATGAATGTGCTCTGACCCCATGAATGTGCCATACCTCAAAATCCTTTGTGATAGTGAATGTCAACAACCCCCCCAAACTCCTATTTTACACTTCCAATTCTTCACAGAACTATTTAAAGCAGTATGGATCCCAGGCTTTTTTGTTCTCATCTCCACCTTGGTGTTCCTTTCCCTTCTCCCTGGAAGCTGGCATACTCCTGAGCTAAAAGAGAGCCTGGACTATGGCTGGATGGTCAGTACTGCAAACCCAATGCACAAAATATGGCTTTAAAGACACCTTTTAATGACTCTGTAGTTGGTATTTTCTCCTAGAAAACCCAAAGTCTTCATGGCACTAATGTCTCTCAAAAAAAAAACCCAAGGGAATATTTTTTAAAGCATTTTAAATATAATTGCCCAGCAATGTATTATATATATCCATCAACTATTAATGAACATCAGGTATAAATGTCCAACTCCTAATATATATGACTAATGACTGCAATATATTTCCTGCTGTCTTTCTCTACCTTTCTGAGCTTTGCAGAGAAATGTTCAGTTATATGTTTGCTCCCTGCTGTGCCTTGGTGCTTCTCCTACCCCATTTGGAGCCTGGTTTCAACAGCTTATTCTTTCTATCAGTCACTTCTTGCCCTGTCCTGGAGAACTTCTTGGAAGAATTCACTCACAAACATCAAGGTTTTGGCTACAACCCATATTTTTATGATATCTGTTTAAATTCAATAGTTTGCCCATAGCCGTTTATTTTTTCAGGAAGGTGACAAGGTGCAGAAGCTCAGAGGAATATCACATTGAAGGGGATGAAGGAGAAAGCCAAAGGTGTGGAAATGTAAAGAAAACTGTCAGTGACCTTCCTCTTGGTACGTTGCTCACCAAAAATAAGTTATAAAGCTAATTCTGACCACATACGAGTCTCTGTTGTGCCAAGATTTTCCAAGGTGAAGAGGCAGCCAGAGATTTTAGGCCTAGACTTCAGTGACTTAAATCAATTTGCACTAAAATTGTCTTAGGAGACAAATACTGACTTTGTGGTTGCCCAAGGCCTGGTTGGATAGGGCCTGGAGCAACCTGATCTAGTAGAAGGTGTCCTTTCCCATGGAAGAGGGTGAAACTGGATGGATTTTAAGGTCCCTTCCAACCCAAGACGTTCTAGGATTCTGTGAGTCTGTGATTTAAGTATTTCCTTTCCCAGTCTATCCCCTCCTCACACATGCTGATGCCACAAATAAAGAGATTTGTGGCTATTTTCCTCAAACTTTCATGCAGGACATCACTCTGCCCCCAGGCCTGTTGTTACTTCAGCATCTTTCCACAAATTGTGTTTTCCAGCAGGAGGAAATCACAGAGAAACCCGTATTGCCACTTGGATCACAGGAGAGTGGAAAGATGCACACCCAATTACTGCAGAGCATTTCAAGCAAAGCTCAGAGATACTCAGCAGGTTCTTAACTGCAAATGATATGATAGGTAGTTTCTCCTCCCCAGTTTTCTGCCACATCCAAGAGATTAATACTTACATGAATCATCTGTAATGACTAGCATAATTTAGGGAAGTGAATGAGATTTTCTGCATTATTTATATTATGAACTCACAAGAATCTGAATGGTGGCTTATGTAAATTCAAACCATGTTTACAGTAGCAAAGTGCAGGGAAAGACCAGCAAGGGTTAAGCTGATATTTCCAGAGTTGGAGCTCTTTGTATCAACACTCTATTGCTTATTGCTTTAGTGCTGAGTGATGTGAGTTACAGCCTATGAACTACATATGGGAAACTTTTATTGTTTTCCACATTTGAATGGAAAAATAATTATGTCGCTCACATCTTTCACATACTTAAAGTAAATGCATCAAATTCTTTCTCACGGTGTGGGCCTGAATTTTTATATTTAAAAAAAAAAAAAAAAAGAAGGCTGCCAAAGTTTTGACCTTCGTGTAATAAAGAATTTTTTTCTCTCTTTCTTTCTTTCACTTTTTTTTTTTTAAATGCTTGATAATTCAACCTAAATGTCAGCTTCGGCTTTAAAATAGAGCACATCTATTTGCTCATAATATTTAAGAAATACAATGTCATTATACTGTTATCAGTGGTAAAACATGTCTAATCTTGATATAGCATCACCTTTAACAAATGCTTGTGGGAAAAAACTAGCGAATGCATAAAACATTTTATGTAGTTTTAAAATATACAATACATTAAAGTTTTAGTTGACTTATCTGAAAAGACATATTTTTGGCACATAAATAAAAAAAGGCAAGGGAAGAACTTGTCAGAAGGCAAATAAAGTATGTAAATTAAATCAAAGGTAAGGCAGCTACACTTTTTGTATAAATAACTGTGTTAACAGATTTTTATGCATATTACAATATATTCAGATGTATTACTTCTGCAAAAACAAATTCATTGCTTCTCTCCAAAAAACAGATTAAAACAATTTATTTTATAAAATTTGGATGGATAGGATAAGAAATGTAATAGCTATCTATGGAAAATAAATATAAAAATTATTCAAGCTCCATCTACTTTATGTTAGTAATGAGATGCACTTCATTCAAATTCCTTTCAATTGAAACAGTGCTGAGAAAGCAAGAACATGATTCTGTAGGAAATGATTTCTAATCTTCATGATAACATACCAATATAATACAATTATTTACAATTGACTAAGAGTTAATTCCAATAGTATAACATCTTTCTTGCAAAAATGTCAGCTTTTATTGATGAAACAAACTAAGAATAAAACATTTTTACTCGTAGTCTAACTGTGCTGTTTTTCATTCTGTTAACCAAAACAACACAGCAATACTGTAAACAAAAAAATAGCATCAAACTGGCTGTGTTTGCATGATTTTATCAAGAATCAAAAGCAGTAGAGGAAAGGGCTTTGGGATTTTTAAAGCATTAAAAATAGTTTGAGAAAATAAATTAATTATTTGTTTTGGTTGTTTATTTGGAGGGGATTAATTTTTTTAAGGTAATGAACATTAATTCAGTCAGAAGACATCACTGTGTCAATCAGTAGGGATCAGGTTACCCTTACAAAAATAACTGCAATCAGGTTGCAACATTCATAGTTTTAAATGCCCAACTGTCATGGTGGGTCTTTTTGTTGTTGTTTTGGAAAATTAATGTAAACAACACTTAAATAAATAGTTAACATTTAATTTTCTCCCTGTATATTGAATTTGTGATGTCCATGGCAGGACTATTTTCACTGGAGTCTGAATGCTATTTTACTCTCAGCAATTCTCTTGCCTCAGAACATTTCAGTAATGTATCCTAATATTCCTGCAAAGAAGGAAATATGGTTTAGCTACTTCTCTGTCTAACATTCTGGGGACAAAATGCTCAACACTGCCAAGCACTCTTTACATTACCAAAAATAAAGCATTTCTAGTTGCATCTACACAGGTGATTGTGCAACATTTTTGAGTTTCTTTGTCACAAACACTGGACACACTGACCCAACCCCATCCCTCAAACTGAGCACTTGTTCTGCTCTTACAACACACCTGAAATGAGGATTCACCAAGGCAGCCTGAAAGATTATCATAGGATAATAAAACACTTTAGATTGGAAGGGACCTTAGAGATCATCCAGTTCCAATCCCAGGCTGCTCCAGCCCCGTCCAACCTGGCCTTGGACACTTCCAGGGATTCAGGGGCAGTCACAGCCTCTCTGGGCACCCTGTGCCAGGGCCTCCCCTGTACCTTCACAGTATGTATCAGAATATCTCAAATATAAGATATAAGAAGAGAAATAATCAGTTTTGGTATAAAGTGCCACACAAAACGTAAGCGAGATGCAGAGCTGGGCTGAAGACCATTGATGGATACTCCTCTACTCTAAAGCCTGAGTTCCACCCCTCCTCTCCCACTTCTGTTGTGCAACTGTTTGCAAATATACAGTTATTTAAACTCTTTTCCAATGTCAAGGCAAAGACACAAACCCACAAACAACTGAAGCTGGGAACAAAAGAAGCTTTTACATCCAGCTCACATGGGGCTGCCCTGCTGAACTCCTTCCACTAACATTTAAAGGCATGAACAAGTATGCCCTTCTAAACAAAATACAGCAACTCTGCCTTATCTCCTCGCATGGGCTGTCCCAACACACTCAAATGCTAACACAATAAAAGGAAACAGGTGGCTGGGAGAAATATCTTATATCCTCCAAAGCAGCTGCCTTACACGAAATTCAATCTAGGTGTCCCGAACAAGCTGCCTTTTCATCAAAGAATGCTTGCACCAGAGATGCACAGTATACCTACTCAGAACATATCTTCTATTGTACTTTCTGCCACCAACTGGTTCCCTTTGATTGGCACAATTTTGGCAGGTACTAATATTTGTGGGGTTTTTTTAAAACACAGCATTTAATTTGTTTACAACAGGTGCTTACTTTCCATTTGCACAGAGGAGCCGTTGTTCCCCCAGGCCCTGGGATATGACTGAAAGTCTCACATTTCTGGTTTTCTCCTAGGAGCACAGCAGGAATGATTGAACTGACCTCCCAAGTTTCAGCAATCTGAACTATTTGAAGTGCAGGACGCAGAGCTGCAGCAAGTTGGATGTGTGAGAAAGGATCTACATAGGTGATGACTGACAGGGCAAACCCCTTGCATGAGGAGAAAAAGGTTTTACCGTGAAACTGTGCATTACCACTGGAATCTCTGAATCCTTTAGGACAGAATGGGAACTGGCACACAGGTACCAAATATTTCCAACCATTTAGTTTAAAAGTTGAAGTCCTTGTGATGAAGAAAAACAATTATTCTGCTTAAACACCACTAAAAATCCATATGACTGTGATGTCACTCAAATAGATACATATAATATTAAACATAAACCAACATGGATTTCCAAACAACCACTCTGCAACACCCCTAGCCTAGAGCTCAAAAATATTAAATATCTCAAGCCTTTTACTTTGGTCCTGAAACATGCAGACTTAACTAAATCTGCCCTGGAAAGCATGGAGAATTATCTTTTAGATATGGATAGATATGCTTCAGACACGCATCTTTGCATAGAGAGGTCTCAACTTTCTTTTTGGCATTATCAATAAAATATTTTCATTTTCTATTAAACAGCAGAATATATGCGAAACATATCACCACAAATCCAAATACATTTCTTTGCAAATTTGCAGAGATCTCAGTGTTTAATATGTAAGAGAAAACTCATTTAAAGAGTTTCAGATCCTAAAGTTGCTATTGAATCCATGAGAATTTAAGAAAAGTTGTGATATTTAATTTTAGGAGATGGGAGTTTTCAGTGGAAGTGTTCTCTCAACACGGTAGAGCAGCACATGGAAAGGCAAATGGAGACTGGGGTGGCATAAGGTGGACAGGTATAAAAGAAAGAGCTCAGAGTACTCTGTCTTCTAAGTCATTAAATTCACTTCTTGTCACTGGTATGATCCCCATCCTGCCCTCGTGCATCTGCTGTGATTGACAAAAAGTCTTTTACTCCCCATCCTCTGGGAAAGACAAAGGTGGACAAAGGACTAAGCAGAGATTCTTGACAACACTCAAGTTATCGACTGACAGTCCAAAAATCTTGCAGCCTGTCTGTTCAGTCAGGACTTTACACATCAGGAAAAATATACAAATGGAGCTGAAATAGTGAAGATTTTGTGGATTAAGTTAAATAGCCACTCAGTTGGTGTTTTGTTGTGTTGAGTTTCACCATGCCTTGAATGCACAGGTTTCTTCCTTGTGCTATATATATATATGTATTTAAAGAGAAAATATAATTGTTGTAATAGCAAAATATCTGACTTTTTGAAAATAACTGCTGATCATAGACAGCAGCTCTTAGCTGCAGCTGTTTCCATCATGACACTAATTCCCCATTCATTTGAATGGGGCTTAATGGTGCTGTCATAATAATCTTATTGTGACACCAATGGAAGTTCATGGAGACAATGCAACAATGTTAAGATTAAATAAATTGATGTCCCTACTGTGATATATTTAGCATCGTATTCTGAAATTTCTATATTTGGGGAGCTTAATTATACAGAATTTATTAGTCTGACATATTAACCTCATTTTTATGACTTCCTCGAAAGCTTCCAGATTTAATTAAATAATTCTCGATAGCTGCACAAGCTATTGACTTCTCTTGAATGTATTCATGAGTCTGCTCTGTTCAGCAGAAAACCTAATGTCAGGTTGTAATGGTAAAGTATTCCTGGCATGTCATTGTCCTGTTGGAAACCCAGAAGTCCAGCTGGCTGTAGTTTTTGTGTGCATTGCATTTGTGAAACCCCACACTTTACAGATGATTAATGAACCACACTTTAGCTGGCTGTACAAATGCAAACCCTGGGTTTGTGCAGTAAGACCCAAGAATACAGCAATAGGTGGAAGAGAACTTCTTGAAATTGGAGAAACCATGTCAAATAGAAAAGAAACATGTAGACAGATTTTTGGAACTGACCACAGTACATATTATAAAAAGATACAGATCAGCCACTCAAAACTTTACACTACAGAATTAACGAGTATTGTTCCCACTGTCAAAAATTTAATCCCATTTTGATTTTATTTCACATCTCTGCTCAAGGCTTGCATTGAAAAGCATATTGGATGCTAGCTCAATCTGTGGAAATATCAATTTCATAATCAGAATCTCAATATGGGTGAACTGTGCACTTCACTTCTAAAATTATTAAGTTTCAAAAAATGTAAAGGGAGCAACGAAGTGTTCCCGAGCCTTGATCCTTTTCTGTAACCACAGGTGCCTGCTCTCCCCAAGGCAGAGGTATCTCACAGTTTTTGACGAGCGCTGTAATATTCCCTGTCAATTTTACATTCTGCTTGGCAGCAGTGGAAACCTGACAGGCATCAGCAGAGTGATTGGCAGTACCATGGCTGATAATGCGAGTCAAAGCAATTGGCAACAGCACCACTATCCCCCTCACAGAGTCCAGAATTTGCTTCTAATCTCACAGGTGACCTTTGATGATACAGGCTGGAAGGTCATGGAAAGGAGATGGAGTTTTATGTCCCTTAAAAATTGTTGCTGGTGTATTTATCTATTTTTTTTTTCATGCCTTATTAGATGTTGAACTGAAGCAGCCCCTGATCTGGGAGACTTCAGCTGCAGACACAAACCCCATTTCCTTGTAGGAGCTGAATGGCCTTGGATGGAGGAACAGCAACTTTAACATTTTACCTGATTCTTGACTTTGTATTTATGTCTTTGATTTCCCCAGTTGGAAACAAAGGTAGTGAAGCCTTTCTGGATATTGCTCTGAAGAATGATCAGTGAATGTTCATAGTGACAGATGAAAAATTAAAGTCTTTTACACCTTCATCCCCTCTTGATATCTGTCTAGGCTCAGCCATGCACCTATCACTAGATTCCCATGTGATCACAAAACTTTTGTCAGAGAGCTCAGTCGTGAGTCTCTGTTTTTCAAAATCCCCAAAGCATTCAAAATTAAATATCAGAACCTCAAGCTGGGGTAAGTATTTTAATATTGGAAGAGAAAGGTTAGGTAACTTTTGAAGAGGAGTGAGGAAATGTGAACTAATTCATTTTGATTTGAAAGATAAAAAAGTCACAGAAGGGCTTGGGCTGATCTTCCTTACTTTACCCTCACTCTCTACTCCTAGAAATCCAGCTGTCCCTCCCAAACACCACAATCCTTTCCCTTGTACTTGACATAAATACAAAACACACATCCAAATGCATCTCAATTAAAGCACAGAAAAGATATTTTCTTTAGATTCCATATCAATCATTTCACCTCTCACTGTTTTGGTTTTTCCATGAGCACTTTGCAAGTGTGTTATAGAAAATGCTGCCATGGTGGACAGAGATCTTTCCATCACCAGGAGGCAGAATTGAATTGAGAGAGGTGACAGGACCCAGTAAAACACGCCTTGTGTTGCTGGCCTGCTGTGCCAGTTCTCTGTTGATGTACCTAAAAACCAGAGGTTTTGAGATCAATGTCATCTAATGTCATTTTTCAAGCCCCTAAAGCCTTTTGTCCTCACTTTGCTTGTCACCAAGCAAGACCCTTGTTTGACATGACAGTAGGTTTGAATAAAGGCATTTATTATTCCAAAATATTCTGATCCCTTCAGCCTGTCCTTTCATCATAAACATCTCCTTGTTTTTTTTTTTTTTTCATATTGCACTAAAATTAAAACAGGATGAAAACTCCCTGCATTTAATGCAGTCAGGGTTAGTTGGCTCCAAGAAGAATATTTCAATTTTTTTTTTCCCCAAGCGCCCTTACTTAGCTCTCTATAAATTGGATTGGGTACGTATTGCAGCACCTAGGAAAACCAGGAAAAGTGAAGAATGGCTTAGTTTGAAGCCTGACCACTGCACATCCTTTACACTTTCCTTCAGACAAGGTTTATACCCCCTAAACTGCTGCGGTGCATGTTGCAACCCACAAAGATTTAAAATTCATCAAACAGACAAAGTGTACATTTAATACTCACATGAGGGAATACAGAATGCCTTTCAATACATCAAACTCCTAAACCTTTTACATCTTTCATTTTTAAGCTACATGGATTTTGATTTGTACAATTTTAAAAATATTCTGAAGCCTAGTCAATCTAACACTAAAAAGCACTGTTGCACAGTAAGAAATCAAGAAATACAATTCAGCAAACCTGCTATAGTTGGTCCCCAGGGAAGTTTTTTTCCAATTCTGTTTGTCATAGCCCAGATCCATCATGTCATGCTAGCCTAACTTACTACTTCTTTTTTTTTTCTTCTTTTTTATTTTTTTCTTTTCTTTCTCTTTTACCCTTTTTTTTTTTTTTTTTTTTTTTTTTTTTTTTTTTGGCACACTCCAACTATTTTCTGTTAAACTAGTGCTGTCACAAGAAAACATATAAAAATGCTCTTTTGCAAACATACTGTTTGGTCTCTACTGAACTCTCCAGAGCCACGGATTTCTCTCACTGTCTTTATCAGGGGTGAATGTTGACAGATCACTGAACCTTACTGTCAGCGGTGACAGGCTTAAAGCTGTTTTGTGCAAGGTGGAGAAAAAACAAAAAAGGTTTCTCTGCCTTGCATCTAGAAGGTCCCTGATTTAACAACAAAGGCTTGTGTTCAAAGATGATTAGCTTAAAGGCATTTCAGAGAGTTTTGATTGTTGCAGCAGTTGGGTGTCTTGCTACTGGGTGAAATATGTATTCCCCTGAGAACAAAGGCAGCAGCAATCCTATTCTGCTGAGATGGCAACTTTAATAATTCCACGTATTTATCAGTATTGTGTCAAGATCTTAAGGATTTTGCCCTTCAGGTGAAGTTGGAGGTAGATGGAATGGACACGGTGCTGAACAGTCCCACTAAGATATACATGGAAAATGTCCTGTAAGGCCCTGGGGGAGAGATAGAAAAGATTCCCAAGTATCCGAATACACATAACGTAGATAAATGTCTTTGAGCTTTACAAAAGGAACTCTGAGCTTTCCACATTGGGTTTTAGCCTATGCATAAAGTGATGAGGCCAGGTGATTTTCCCCCCACGCAGAGAAGCATTAAAAAAAGTATTAATAATGTAAATTATCCAATGCTGTTTTCATACAGAAGTTAAACCAGGGAAAAAAAAATAAATTTAAAAAATGCAGCTTAAACACTGAATGCATTGAAAATAATAACATGTCATATTCACTGTTGTGGCTTTTATTTAAAAAAAAAAAGCCTAAACTTGAAATATAAATAATAGGATTTTCTGAAAAAAAAATGAAATTGGAGAGATTATTGCAGCTGTACGTGTGATGGGTAGGGCATGACTGAACACAGATATTCTGTGTAAACTCATACAGAAAATGAACAGCTCTGTACCTCTGGACAAACATTTCCTGTAACCTCACTCTCTGTGCCCATGGTCAGTGACACCAGGACAGATTTCACTGTCCCACGGGGATAATGACCAACAGGGAGAAACTATTCATTTGGTGAGGATATATCTCTCTCTTCATGCACCATCAGAGAGACATAAGGGACTTTCAGGAGGAAATTCCTCCTAATTAATGATAGTTCAGAGCCTTATGAAGTGTGAAAGACTGTCTAGAGGAATGTGTAACATAAGCATGATTCTGAAGGGGCAAGCAGAAGAGCAATAAAACAATAAAATTCAGGACTAATATGCAGGACAGAGGGGCAGGTAGCTGGAGGAATCCTGAGATCAGATTTAAAATATTTTCGCATCATAAGGATATGAAAACAAGGATATCAGTTCATGTATTATAAGGTCACAATAGATCTTTCTCTTTCAGTGCTTTGAAAACTTCATATTTTGAGGAAAATACACATTTTCCTTCAGATGTTTACTCCATCAAAGCTGGTGAGTTATTAGCCATGTTTCATTAATCAAGATCTCACGATGCTTCAGGAATTGCCATGGATTCAGGGTTATACATGACACTGCAGTGGTTGCATCAACATACTAGCAGGCAGTAAGAATTAATTAGAAAATTATTAGAAGTAATTTTCTTCAGGATTTATGAGATACACAGTTTCATATTATTAAGGATTTTTTTTCAGAATTGGATGCCCATAAAAGAGAATAACTCAAGCCTTCTAAAATCACAACGCGGCAAAATGGCAGAAATATCAGAAAGAAACTTTGCTAATGCTGAGAGCTGCTCGCAGATTGATTTTCAAACATATCAATTCTCTCCTGACATGTTTGTCTTATGATGTGTCAAGTGGCAGAGCTGTGCCACTGGCCACGGCTGCCGAGGAAACACAAATTCCTCCCTCGACTTCTCCTGGCAGCAGCTGAGCCCGCAGGATCTCCAGATCCTGCCACCCCTCAGTGCTGCCAGGAGCAGGGCTGAGCTGCGCCATGGGACAGGAGGGACAGGCTGGCAGGTCCTCAGTAGGCTCAGCACTTATGAATCCTCTGTGGAACAAACCTCCTCATCCCTGGGATGGGGACTAAAGAGACATTTTTATGTGTTTCCTGTGAGGTTTCATGATGGTTAAACCCAGAATAAAATCTAGAGCAATCCTTTGTAGGCCAAAGAATTCTTTCTTCCTCTTTTCTTTTCTCCTTTCTCTTTATTTCCTTTCCTTTCTCCTTTTTCTTTCCTTTCCTTTCTCCTTTTTCTTTCCTTTCCTTTCCTTTCCCCTTTCTTTTCCTAGCGGAGGATTTTAAAGAGAATGGATTCTCCTTGCTTTCCAAAATTTAACTCCGTATTTTCAAATTACTGAAAATAAAAGCCCTTTGCAATTCTAAATATGTTGTCTGCAGGCCTATTTCCCTTCCTAAAGTGGTTCATTATAGAAGTCAAAGTTCTGCACTGAGCCTCTGCAGGAATGACAGAAGGGTGGGATTACAGGAGCAGCTGCAGCCCAGCAGGAGTTTTGATCCACGGAGCACCTGCCCCTCCCAGGGCTGTACCAGGGTACCAGCTGGGGAAATTCACACTCCTCTCCTCCTTCTCCCTATTCCCAGTGCACCTGCACCAACCCCTGGACTAAAAATGTGCAGTTTTCATTTGTTGATTCAGAGCTCCCTGAAGATGCTCTGAGATGTCAGGGACATCCATGGTCCAGCCAGCAACACATGGGCTGAGCTGAGCAGAAGTTACCTTGAAACAGGCAGAGGGGAATTAATTCCTGGGTTGGAAAGACCTTAAACACCATTTTTCCAGAGGATATCTCAGAGAGAGACCCCCAAATTATCCAGCAGCCTGGTTTCCAAAGCTTGGAACCAACACAGGCTTGGACAAGAAGCATCCCAGTCTGCTCAAATTTAATATTCTATGACCCAGGTGTGCTCATGGCACAGAAAAGCTGTACCTGGAGAGGCTGATTTGTGTTCAAACCTGAGCCAGGCTTTTCTCCCTCACTCCACCCCCAGTCCTCCTGCAGTGGTGGCACAGATGGGGAGTCTCTTGTGGGACAGGAATCACTGGTGCTCTGCCATCCTGCAGCGCAACCGCTCCGCCTCCATCCAAAGACCAGCAATCTTGTTTTCCTAAAAGCCTTTTCAGATGATATGTGCACATGGCATCTGTTTGCAATGTATATTTGCCATTAGTGTTTTTAAGTGGGGATGGTGGGGTCCGTATGGCACAGAACATAAGGATTGCCACGGTAATTAGTCATTATTTGGACTAGCAGAATAACCGCTACCAGAGACTCTTCACTCGCTCTCATCCCAGCGAACCCGCCACACATTTTCTTTGTTTCTGCCCTTTATCTGAAGTATTTTTTTTTCTCTGAAAACACTGTTGATATTTATCAGTTGCCTGACACATTATTCTGTACAGGAAAAGAAAGTATAACGTTCTTGGGAAAGTTTTGTTTTCCACATTTTTGGAGGATTACACATTTTGCGTTACAAAACAATATCTCTAAACATCTATAAATCACCATGAGTTAAAGGAAAGCTACAAAACCAAGAAGGAGTAATATCTCCATAACAAAGTATGTCTATAAAAAAAAACAAACCGAATGATTTACCTGCAGCTTCTGCTCTCTGAGCCCTGTTTACTCTGCATATATTCACAGCCTGGGACTAGTTTCTGAAAGCCAGGTTTTTAATTCACAAGGTTTTTAATTCTCACAGCAGGTGTGCCAGGTGTGCTCACCATCACACAGCTTTTGTGCCCCTTGGGAAAGAGCACTGAGAGCTCAAGTTTGAGAATTCTGTGACAGGGAAGCTGTGATGTGAGCGAATACACTTCAAAGAGGAATGGCCATAGAAACTTCTCTTTATCCTCTGGCCACCTGTGCATTTCTAGGAGTGTCCCCCAGTTCCTGTGAAGCTGAGGAAGGGCCACTCCATTGCACATGGTGAATGTGCAGTGGAAGATCCCAGTGAGAGCAGCTCCACGTCACAACAACCTGGAGGTGGAGATGGATGAGCCTGACTGAACCCGGCAGCTCCTTAACTCAGCTCACAAACCCAGGAGAGGAGACTAGCAAAGCTGTCTCTCCAGCCAGAAGGATGGATGGACATCTTAGTCTTATCCCAACAAAAGGTAAGGCTCAGTACCTTTGTTCATAGCAAGTAACCTGGACAAGGGGTGAGATAAGTACACAAAGTGGGACAGGGACCAGAACAAGCACTCTGCTCTTCTTACCTTCTTCTTCTTACAAGGGCCTTTTTTGTCCTCTTAAAGGAAATAAACCACAAAAAATATTCTGAGCTTCCCACTACATGAACATGAGGGTAAAGGATTGGGTTTCAGCTCTCCCCCTCACCCCCCTGCACCATGTGGGTGATGGTGCCAGTGCCACCACCAGTGCCAGTGATGGCCATGGCAGGACCTTAGAGAAGCTCAAGGGCTTTCCTTTGAGGCTTTGAAGTCTGGAGATGAGCAAAACAGTGTTTGATGTTGGGCAATTATGTTAAGTGGGCAGGTGGGAGCCAGATGCTAAAGAACAGCTTCAGATGTGAAGGCGCTGGTGCCCCAGTGCTTTGTCTGGACCCCTGTGTGGACATCAAATATATTTAAACATTAAAAAAAAACCCTTAAGAACTGATGCTGAAAGCATGCTAGTGAGAAGAAAAGTATGTTATACTGGTTGCCATATTGGCTTGTCTGGAGCATTTGGATAAAATTTGTACATTTGTATATTTTATGTTGGATTATCATTTCTTACTGTTTCCACATGTTCTTTCATAGGGAAAATAATGCATGATCAAATGGTAAGGCCTATTTTTAAACTGCCTTTATGCAATTGAACTGAAAATATTAGTTTATCTTGTGCTATTCTGTCAAGCAGTATTATACTGATTAAGTTTTTAAAATATTATTGCTGCAGATGGAGTATACATAACCTGCATTTATACTCCATTTCATGTGCCTGCATCTTGAATCTTGACAAACTTTGAATTTTTGACCATAGCCTCATGAAGGATCAGAATGTCATAACCCCTTTAGTCAATACTTTGAAAGGCTAATTTGAGTGAGTAATTGCATTCCAGTTCAGAAGAATATTAAAATAACTAGTTTATGTGAATACATCCATCCTAATGGAAATATACATTCCAGAAGAGTTGGAAGAATTAGCTTAATATCGTGGCTGTATAAAATTCAATGACTTGAGCTTTCAGGCAGGGCTGCACAGGCAGACTGAAAACATTTTGGCTTGCTTGGGTTTGCATCCACTGTATCTGCTTCCAATCTCAAATTCCAATAAACGAACAACAAAGAAATCAAAAGGAAACTGTGTGGCTCGCCAGCTTGAACCTTGCTTGCAGAGAAACCAGACAAAACCACACAGTGTGAGGAAACAAACATAAAAACAGTGTAATATGTTTTCTATTGTTTCTGCCAAAAAAACATCAATTGGTCCAGATCCACACAAAATCTGCCTTCTTCTGCTTAAATGTACCCCACGCTCACTGAAGGGCTGGTGAGATTTCATGCACTTAAAAGTCAACAAGGCCAAGTTGTGGTGCAACCTTCATTTTGTTCCATTAAAAAAAGCAAAAATACCACACACAGCCATCTCAGAATGAGAGACAAATTCCTAGACAATTAAAACAACTCCTTGTGCTCATGTTCAGCTTCCTTTTGCTCTATACAGTGTCTGCTAACCCCCATGTATAGCTGGGAAATTAGAAGGTCCTGTGCAAACAAGTAGCTTGAGCAGCATTAATAGCACAACAGCACAAGAATACATGAAATAGTGAAATCCCAAGGGTTTAAAATGTAAGATGGGTTCTGAGCTGGAAGCACCTATGGTGCAAGAATAAACCAAATGCTTTTTTTGGCTTGACCTTGAGTTGAGAGATGATGAGTAACCTGAAGATATCACATGGCAGAAAACTGAGGGGGCTTTTTAAGCTTCTCACGCTTACTTATTTTTAACCTAAAAGTCTCAGGCTTTCATAGATGCCAAAGAAAAGAGGAATTCTTTGTAACCATCACTGTTCAAAGTTAAATATTGTTACAGATGGGAACAGAAGGACTTTTTGCTGCAGGACAGGGATCCTGCACTGCACATCTGGAGCCTGCACCATGGTTGGCAGTGGGGACTGGGCCCATCAGAGGCCCTGAGTCAGAAAATTTATCAGCACAAAGAAATCATTGGAAGGGTACTACATGGTCAGATGTAAAGGAAAAGCACCATTTGTAGATTTGTTACTCAATTAGGCTTTATTTAAGTGATTCCCCCAAGGCTTCTCGAGGTAGGAGCATTTGTTTTCCTTCGTTTCACCTGAGCCTGCTGTGATTCCATGACTGCAGAGTTCTATAAAGTCTCAATATTTTGGTTCTCTGAACTCTCACCCAGCGCATCACCTTTCTTTGCCCTCTGTTCTGAGCCTTACTAAATAACCACATAACTTCCAACACAGATACAGCCCCCAAAAACGGGAAAAAAACCTGCACAAAACTATCAAACATTGTTCTGTAAACATTCTCAACCTGTCATTTATATTATTAATTAAATGAAGAATATGGTGTCACCATTTTGGTTAACAAATAGCCCTGGTCAAGACAGGGGGCTTACAACCCTTCTCTGAGTTCTACCTTTAGGAGGCATGTAAACCTTTTCATTTCCTACTCCAAAGACGACTTCTGGAATTTCCAATACTTGAATAAAACCCCCCACTCTTCAGAAAACAAATCTTGGTATACATAAATAAAAAATTATTTGAGAAAAACCCAAATAATTTCTAGTCCATAGTGCATACCTACCGTTAATACTTTGTTCTCCAATCAGAGGGTATATTAAATGGAAAAATGCCACACTGTAACTAGCAGAACAGATCATAGGATGAGATTGATTGGCATCACCTAATTAAACTGAGATAAAATAGGAAATAGATTCATAGAAATCTAAGTCAATTTGCTAAGTGAAAAGACAGAAAAAAAAAAAGTTGAATAGTTTACTTGTAATGAATAATCTGAGTAACTATGGAATTTCAGTAAAAATACTGCAGATATTTCAAAGTTACATATTTACTAGAAAGATCTTCAAAAACCTTTTTAAAAAGTAAAATGTCTGCTGAACTTTTCTGACATTTACAAAAGTAATTAATTAATATGATTAAGCAAATTAGACTGAGGCAAAGTCTGACTGATTGTAAAGCATTCTGCAAGAGCCACCTGTTTGCTAGAAAGATTAGATACTATGGTGCTGGCAGCTAGAAAAAAACAGAGAATTATGAAAGTTAACATCTATATATACTGATCTTTCAGATCTGTCTTTTCTCACATGCTTCACCAGATTTTCTCAGATTTTACCTGAGAGAAGAATTGTCCAAAAGACATTTTGTTTGGAACAAAGCACTGGTGTTGAAGCAAAAGTAAAGACACTGTTAACTAGGTCAATAAGAGTGTTTATGGATCTGGTTCCTAATTGGGTACATCAGTTCCTCTGTATCCAGTTAGCCAATTCCCAAAGTCCAGGAAAATCCCAGCACCAGCCACTCTCTCTATAGATTTGCTCTCCTTCACCTTGAGGGCAGCAGTGAATGTTCCTGCTGCATAGACACAATATCTCAATTTAGCAGTTAAGAATCAAACTTCTGGTAGAAATAATTGTTATGAGATGCTGTAAAACATGCAGTTGTAGGATACTGATCCCTGGTGATCATTTACCACTTGAAGCAAAACTTGAAAACAGAGCAGAGAGGTACTTTTTTGCTATTTAATAAGGTTTTATTATTTCTATTATCATAAGCCCCCAGTCACACATATTATGTATGGAACAAACCCATCACCTCTATCGGTAGGACCCTGCAGTGAAAGTCTAAGTGGGGAGACATCACACCCAGCTTTAAAAAACTTAGAGGAGATGTTGGACTTCATGGTTAAGTGTCAGAAGACCTGAGAGAACCCAGCTGATATTAAGGCAGGAAGGGGATGAGGACTGGAGCAGCAGTGTAGACTTTTGTGTTTATAGTGCAGGCACACAGCTCTGGGCATTGCCTTGTACCAGCACAGCACATCAGAGACCTTGAAATCTGGAGAGGAGGCAGGAGATGGAACAGAATAATTTTCCAAAAGGCAAAGGAGCAGATAAAGGTGTGGAGAGGAGCAGAATCAAAGCAGCCCTGAACAACCAGATTTTGAGGACAGCCTCTGGTGAGGACAGTCTAGTTACCAGGAAAGGACAGAAGGGCCATCAGTTCCTTGCAGTGGTGTTAATCCCACTAATTTCTCCATAGAAATGATGCCTTAGTGCTCACCCTGTACCCTGGAGGCTTAGCTGAGGTTACCACAGAGCCCTGTGCGCTGGATTACCATCACTGAAATAACACATTGGGCAATAACCAATGTTGCAAATCCCAGTCCTGCAAAGGGAAAATGCTAACAAATGGACGTGTCTGTGAGAAAGAAAATGCTGGATATAGAAATTAGCAGAGCTGATTGCTAGGTATGCTCAATTAGGAGTGTATATATGGACTTTTCTAGAAATAGCTTTAGGCTCGCTCAGCCCTGCTGCTTGTACTATATTTCTGCCATACAGATTAACTAAGCACAATGTTAGAGATGCAAAAAAACCTGTGATTTGAAAGTTTTGACATAAACAGTCCCTGAAAAAGAAGCAAACAGAGCACACATTGTCTATGCCATTTGTGAGCCAGTGGATCTAATGGTTCACTTACTTTACAACCTGCTTTGGAATAATTTGGCACATCTCTAATTTTAACAAGCTTCAGTGGGATTAGATAAAAATGCAGACTTTGTTTACATCAATTAACACTCAAAGAAGTACAAAAGAACTTGTTAACTGCATTTATGAACAAAAAGTAGCAGAGTGAGAGTTTGTCCAAACGAAGTTACTGTTCGACTTGCTCAGATTGGCACAGTTGCCTCTGAAAGCCTAAAACCAAAAACCCAAGGAGGAAGCTGCATTCTCAAAGAGGCAGATGTGTATTTTTAATTACATCATCAGATCCAATCAACATTTGTGATAACTGCATTTCCAGGTTTGCATGCATCAGGCTCACAGATCTGCCTGCTTCCCCCCACATGCCATGTAGACATCCACTGAGCCAAGTGGAAAACCAAAACCATCACAGGCGAGCTGACAAATACATTGGCCACTGCTACATTATTATTCCTGTTTCCAATTATTTTGCCCCATTGCCGTATTATTATTCCTATTTCCAATTATTTTGCCTTGACTGATTATAAGCACATCCTTCTCTACGTGCTACGGAGCTGGAAAGAAAATGTGGATGACTTCAAACTCAGCCCTAACAAATGGACACATCATATATAATAAAAGGTTTACAATGTTAGCAATTATATTAATAAAGACACAGAGGGAAAGTGGGTAAAAGTAAGGGTTTAAAAAGTGAGGGAAGGAAAGAGGTGCACTGTGGAATATGGTACAGCATATGTAGTATATATTAGCTGAATCCTGAGAAGATTAATTTTTTTCATAATAAATATTTTGCCCCTTGCATCATTTCCCTATATCTGTGTGTTCCAACTTTTAGATAACACAAGAGACACCTCCAGAGGTTGTTTTTGTGACTCTCTCAGGATCAGCCACTTCTAAGGAAGCTTCCTGTTCCCTCCTCAGGTGACACAGGCTGCCACCATTTCCATCTTTTCCCCATTAATAGCTCAGGGGTTCCTAAAACAATATTGTCACTAAATCACAATGTTCTTAGTTACGTTTTTGGTGTGGTCAAGAGGCCTGGGCACTATACAAATATTTTTTTTTTGTTACTCCAGCAGCCTGCCATTGTAATTAGAAGTTATCAACAGAGCTGAGCTGCTCACGGGTGCTGCCACCAGTGAGAGCACTGCCTGGTCAGTGCCGTGCCCCAAAACTTCTCCCTCCTGACAGGAAAAAATTAACTCTTACAACCCAACAACCAATTCACAACACCACTAACAATGGCAGAAGGTGTCTGGAGCAGCCTGGTGTGCTCTGCTGAGCTGCAGCAACAAACGGAATCAATTCCTTCAATGTAGAGCCTTCCTAGACTTGCCATTGCACACAGCAGTGACTTAACAAAGCTCAGGCAAGCAAGGGAAAGGGTCTTTAATTAATGGAGCTACGCTGGCTGTACCACAAACTCCATTCCTTAAGGTAGGAATGGTAAGGGGAAAAAAGAATTTGTTATTTTCATGGGAAGAGAACAAAGAGAATTCAAGAGCAAGATTAATTATATACCATCGAATGTAGCTTATACACAGCCAAATTCTTTTTCTTTATGAAGGAAAGGAGTGAAAACTTAGGTAAGTAACAAGTAGGAAAATATTCCTCCAAGGTGAAAAAATGAAATTATGATAAGTACCCTGAAACTTTTAAGTGTAAATATGGCATTTCCAGTGTCATGGTTTAAATAAAGTTTTTTGAACACCACACAGATCAACAAGGGTGTTGGGACTTGGAGTCTCCTCTCTACTACCACCCTACAAGTGGGACCTGCTGAAACCATGACAGCCCAAGGAGACAGCCATGCACACACTTAATATTCAATAAATTTTGTTCACAGAGGCTACCTGAACCAGCCCATAAGTATTAACATAGACATTTAATGACTAGCTATCCAGCCATGTCAGAGAAACCCCCATCCAAATCCCCCCCTACACAAAACCAGCTCTAAATGCAGAATATCACAGCACATGCAGATTAATTCCTGATAGGTATCCAAACCCTGGACAATCTAATAGCAGCTTAGCATTGATTGCACGCTACACAACAATTTAGGTTTTGTTTTCCATTAGTAAACACCTCAAATTAGATGAAAGGGAGAAAAAGTTCCCTAGATACAAGCATTAAATATTTATCAGCCTTATGTCTGCTCTGTCACCACTCCTCTAAGAAAGTCCATTAATTAAATACTTTAGAAACGATTAAAACACTTCCTTAGAACTTATTGGCACCTGTTAATTCACTGACCCTACGAGGCTATGGCAGTAAATGTCTCGTTTGATTGCTTCTCTCACCAATAAATCAGCAGCTTAAAGACAAAGGAGACATGATGCAACTCCATGTACACAACATTGCCTTAAAACACAAAAGCCAGTATCCAGAGGCAGAGAAACAGAACATTTATGTAGACAGGGCAGCACAAATAATCTATTTAACCTAATCTTTTAATTACAGGAAACATCTCGTAGCAAGACATACAAGAGCAATGAAATGACCCAGAGCTAGAAATCAAGATGATATATTTGTGCATGTGAAAGTAACACCAGCAGAATTCATAAAAGAAAACCTCCTTGGGCATTATTATCTTTCCATCAGGATACACTGTCATCACATCGAGAACAGGAGAAAAAATGGCTTAAAATATATTATCAAAATACAAATAATGGGAAAGGGAAAAGAAAACAAGAGCAGAGAAAGGTAAAAATTAGAAGCGGTGGGGATGCAGGTGAAAAGAAATCTCTGTTTGAATTATGAAAAAGGAGTATCTTAGGACGGGGGAGAGAAAAGAAATAAGGGACAGACCCCAATATCTTGGCACAGCACAGCACCTACTCCACTGCAGAAGCTGCAGCGATTTTTGGTGTCATTATTTACTCACTAACCAACTATTCAGCAAGAGAGGGGGGCTCAAATCTGGCCCTGCTTGGGCAAGTATGCAAATCCTCTCCCACTCCTCTGCGAGCTTTTTAAGGATAGCTGGCAGAGAGTCCCCTGAAGAGTCCTGGCAATGCCACAGTCTGCGGTGGGGAACGAGCATCTTGCAAAGAACCCCTGAGAGGCTCCTACCCCCTCAAATCTGCGCGAGAGGAGAAGTGTTGCCTGCGAGGGGGAGCGAGACGGAGCGTGTTTTGTGTGTGTGTGTGTGTGCAGGAGAGAGGGAGAGAAAACAGGGCTGGCGATTATAAAAAGAGTTCCTGAAACGCCAGGAGATGGAGAGAATAACTGATCCTGAACAAAAGTAATGGTAATAAACTGCCCACTCCTCGCTGCGTGTAATGTTTTTTCTTTTCCACCCCAGTTTGTGGTGTTTTGACCCTTTGTTTGGATCCTTTACCTTGCTGCATTGGAGTTATTACAGAATATTTGAAACAAAATTGGCTTCCCTTCCTTTGATCTCTACTATTGGATTACATTCTTCCTACTCCCTGCACACAGTTCTTCACTCCCACATTCATTTTCCCCATTTCTTTGTTTACATTCAATTTTACCATATTTCTTCACACTTTTCTACATGGGTAAAGCCTATGCTATGTTCCAACACACATTACTCTCTCTCTCTCTTTCCTTACTTTGCACTTTTTAACTGATCATGTAGAATATTTGTTTCCAGAATGACAACAAAAAAATCCAAACAAAACAAAACACATTAAGAAAAAAAAAAAGAGAAGAAAAAGAAGAAAAATGTATGCAATGGTGAAAACATGTTCCTTTTCACTCCAACTGCAGCCCTAGCTGAATTGTGCTGCCATTGTTTTCCAACAGAACTTGCATTTCCAAACTTGGGAATTCCCATCAGTCTGTCTGACAGAATTTTCCTGTTTTTTCTCAGAAGGTGTGCATTTTTCAAATGCCAGTAACATACCACTACAGAATTTCCCAGGAGTAACAGCTTGTTTTGAGGGACTCTTATTCAAAAGCCTTACTTCCAAAAAAGTCATTTGAAACAGAAGAATCAAAACTGATTATTTACATTCTATAAATCAAAACAAAACTACAACCAATGCATTTCAAAATATTGCCATAATTATTTTCTACATGCTGATAAATTGCTGGACATACTTTCCTGAGCACTGGTTGGCAATTCCTTGAGCACTAAACACAATGTTTATTTAATTTTAGATTGTGAATATAATTATTAAACGTGTGATTCCAAATCATTAAAAAAAAAAAAAAAAAAAAAAAAAAAAAAAAAAAAAAAAAAAAAAAAAAAAAAAAAAGAATATGCAGAATATACAAGGGGAAAAAAAAAAATCCCCAAACAGCAAACTAAACACAACGGGAGCATATTTCGGGTGTATTATAGTGGTTTTAAAGCTCTGTCTGCGGGCAAGTGTATATCATGGAAGGGTCTATTCCCAGGGTGAATTCCCAGGTTGAGTCAATCCTGGGGGAAGGAGCTCAGGCCCCAAGTCAGGGGACAAAGTTGGGAATCACAGCAGTGGCCACAGTGTTAGTCTGGGGGATAAGAAACTGCAAAGCTCAGGAAATCTCTCCCAACAATCCTGACCCAATTCTCTGAAATACATTGAAATGGTAAAGACGTAAAAATGCATTCACCCCACTTTTCTCAGCGTAGACAGAAGACAATGCCTGTCATACCCCCATAAATGGGGATTATTTTCTGGATAAAGTTTATTTTTTCTTTATAATCTTAGCACCTTGAGCCTTCTTTCTCCAGCAGTAAAAGTCAGGGTGTATTAAAAGCTGCAGAGTCATAACACAATATTCCAAGTAAGGAAAAAGACAGTTCTTGTCTCAGATTCCCACATTCACACCCAAATTTTCTTTTGTGGCCTCTCAAAAAGGGCTTGGGCTGTGCCAGCCAAGGACCACCTGGCACAGACTCAGCTCTGTCAGCTCAGAAAGGTGGAAGAAGTAAAGAATGGTATTATTTACTCCTGCACAGATGTGTGCCATTTACCTCTGGTGTAAATCAGGAGAATTTGGGTGAAATCAGTGTATTAACATCGATGGAGGGAGTCCTGTGACCCTCAGTCAAAATCCAACATGCTCAGACTGTAACAGGCAGCCCCACAAGGAAGGTATGGATGGACTGGGAATGCACTTTGCTACCATAACTAAAATGAGAAGTAAAAAAACCCAGTCAATCCACAGTATATTGATTTAAGTACTGTAGGATAAAGTATTGAAATAAATAAACACTTGTCCTTTCATTCTCTTGATCCCTGGCCCCTGCTTTTTTTGTTTCCTGCTTTTAACTGTACCACACATTAACAATTTCTCTGAATTAATTCAAGGCAGCACGTGATTAAAAATTGTCCATTTTTAATCGTTTTTCAGTGGCAGTAATGGTTGAAACCCAAGTCTGCCTGAGAGCTGGGCATGGGTGGTAACAGGTTATTTCAACAGTTCAGGGTAAAAATGGGATCATTCACTTAACTCTGCAGTATCAGTGCAATTCATCTCAGTCCATAACAGATGACATGTTCAATAGAATATGTAAAGTATGCCTCCACCTAGTGATGACTATGTACAAATAATAGAAAATAATAATAATTATTCTATTACTTAAGAGAATCACAGTAATTGGCTCCCATTTTCCCAAATTAAAATGTGCTCTCATGCAAATATTCACATATATAAATGCATACTTTGCCTCCAGAAAAAATAGTTTAAAGCTCATTCTGTGACAATTTACCTGCAAACTCTGACTTGAGGGAGGATAATTACATACTAGGTTTTAAGTATATTAAAATTTCAAATAATAATGTATTTGTAGTAATCATGACTATTAGGAGGACAAAAAAATAATCGGGAGGGGTGATTGAAGTGCTGTAGATTTTAAGTGTTAGAATTGTCTAATAATTTAAGTTTGATAGACTATTTTTAAGTGAAATGGTAAACAAACCACATCCCCTCCTTGCAACTTTGTTTGCCAAAGAAAATGTTTGCTAAACTTCTTGGATCGCCGTGTTTTGCAGATGCAATTGCAGACGTAGTGGCTGAAATTCCTGGGAATTTATTTACCCCAAATCAGAGCAGGGGTTATGAAAGGAAAAAAAAAAAAAAAAAAAAAAATTAAAAAATTACAAAAAAAAATTTTAAAAAGACAAAACCAATAAACCCTTCTTACAGTAAAAAATTCCAACACTCCAGAATTCAAGAAACCCAGCCCTTGAACTCAATCTCAAATTTTTAACAACTCCCATAATCCACATAAAAATAGTCTCTAACTGGGATCAATTGGAGGCGCATCCTCAAAATCAATAAACTTGAGGAGGAGGTTTGAGAAGTCAGGGCCTCTGGTGGAAAACGTTCTTGTGGGTTTTCCTTTCATCTGGGAACTACCTTAAATGGCTTCTCAGGCCGACTGCTCCTGCATTACCATTTCAAAAAAGTCTCCCCATCCCATTAGTGGTCCATGAATCACAGTTTAGGAATTCCTGCTCAGCTGAAAACCAGAGGTGTAGTATCTGAACTGAAAGAGAGGGCAGGTCATGGCTGCAGTTCTCCCCTTGCATTTAAATTGCTTCCCGTTGTCCATATAACACCTTCGAGCATCCAAAAATCATCCTCTTCCCCAAAAAATCACTCCTACGCAAAAAAAAAAAAAATCGAATCCCAAACCTCTCCTCTGGCATCTCTCTGCACACAAATTCAGAGAGAGGACAGCCAAGGCTCCCCATGCCCAGCCAATTCCAAATATCTGCCTCAGTCATTAAAGAGAAACACAAAAAAAATGGAGTCAAGTGGCTTCGCCAAGATTTTAAAAAATGTAGTGGCTGAATACAGAAATACCAGCACCAAACATATAAACAAGTCAGATTTGATTATCTCTGACTGAGTTCATTTAGGATTCGTTTTTTTCTCTCTCCTTCTTTTTTATTTTTTTCCCCACGAGTTTGATAAATCAAGGGAATGTTTGGGCACCTATCAAGATACTTTTGTTGTTGTTGTTGTTCATATTAGCTTACATTAATTAAAAAAAAGTAAAATCATAATGTTCCTAAATTAAATCAATTTAACTAATTTAACTGTTTTGCTAGGAGAAGCACTAAACCTTAAAATACTAAAGAATCAGGAAATCCAGTCTTCTTTTGCATTTTTTATTTTTTTCTTTCAGCTGTTGATTGCCAGAACTAAGAAAATGCCATTTTCCCCAGGTCATGAGTGTACAAAACAGCACCAAGGGCCACACTCACATCAGAGGTGCTTTATCAAGTTCACCCTACTGACTATCTGTAGCCATAATTCTCATTACATGCTTTATCTTGAGCCAGCTCGTCCTTGTGAAGCTATTTACAGTTTCCCTATCTGCTGATCAGAAAATAATCACCATTTTAAAACATAAATTTACTACCTGAGGAGTAATTGAGAGAACACAAGTCTATGGGGATATTATTAAATAAATAAATAAATAAATAGATAAAGAGTTGATACAGAAACCACTTAAATAAATGTTAATTGCAGAATAGTTTGGGTTGGAAAGGAAAGGTCACCTGGTTCCAACTCCACGGCTCTGGGAAGGGAACACCTTCCTGTAGACCAGTTAATAGTCTGAATTACTCAACCAGGCACAGATTTGGGCTGAAAGATGTTTTTAAAATGCTCAGTGTCACCACGGTGGGTGCAGAGCACCCTGCAGGATGAATCCATGGGGAAAAGGAGAGACTCAACCGGGCGCAGACTGGGCAGCCCTGGCTGCCTCCACTGCCCATATCCCTGTCCACTTCCACTGCCTTCATCACTGCGAGCATCCACTGCCCGCATCACTGCCCATCTCCACTGCCCAAATCCCTGCCCCATCCCTGCTCACTTCCACTGCCCAAATCCCTGCCTGCCTCCACTGCCCAAATCCCTGCCCGCATCACTGTCTGCCTTCCTGGCCACTTCCACTGCCCAAATCTCTGCTCATTTCCACTGCCCAAATCCCTGTCTATATCTACTGCCTAAATTCCTGCCTGCCTTCCCTGCCCCATCCCTGCCCACCTTCCCTGCCTGCCTTTCTGCCCCATCCCTGCCCACTTCCACTGCCTTCATGACTGCTCGCATCCACTGCCAGCATCACTGCCCAAATCCCTGCTCACTTCCATCCCAAATCCCTGCCAGCATCACTGCCTGCCTTCCTGGGCACTTCCACTACCCACATCTTCTGTGGCCCACCTTTCTTCCTGCATCCCTGTCCTCTCCGTGCCCTCATCCCTGCCCCATCCCTGCCTGCATCCCTGCCTGCCCGACCTCTACTCCATCCCATCCCTCATCCCTGCCTGCCTTCCCTGCCCGCTCCCTGCCCGCCCGTGCGCTGCCCACGAGATGGCAGCAATATGTTTATGAATAATGCAGCAGAGGCTGCAGCCCATTTCGCATGCGGGAGCTGCAAAGCGCCGCTCGCTCCTTCAGCTGCAAAACAAAATAATATCGCTCGAGCCCCCTCCTCCTCCTCCTCCCCTCCCCAACTGCACAACCCTCCGCCAATTCGGCCAAAAAAACAATGGGAAAAATAAGCTGCTCCTCTGTCACTGTGCCCGGGTTTCTTTCTCATGTGGGGTCGGCGTTTTCCAAGGCACAAGGTGCTTCCTCTGCTCTCACAGCTCTGGCCAGGTCCTTGTGCTCAGCCGTGCTTCTGTCCCTGCACAAAATTATGTCACACGCACATTAAGCATTAACTGCTGCTACGTTTTATTTCTGCAGCACAGAAAATGCCTGTGGCTTGAAATAAATATTTTCTTTCCTGATGGACAAATAACATCTGCACTCGTGAAAGCTGCAAGCGTGGCTGTCACAGGCTAAATGATTCAGATAATTCCTGGAGAAGCACATGTGTATGAGCGCACACAGACACTCGTACCTATCACAGCCACTCACGTATCAGCACTTGGATTTGCCAAAAGATGGGCTCTTAAAGAGCACAGAGAGCTATTATAATAATCACTTTTAGCAGACAGATTTCTACATACACATGGTGTCAGACTGGGGGGGATACAGAGAGTGAGCTTTTAAAATCACCCTGGTTTCGTGGAAAGTTTAGGTTTGCAACTCAATTGGATTTTGGAGTTGTCCAGCATTTAGGGAAGACCCCAGGCCATGGCCTGCAGTGGGTACCACACAGATGTGATGTGCAGTGCCACAGACAGCAGCACCACAGCATCCTGCCCAGGGCAGCTTCTGCTCCAGCCAGGATTTCAAGCCTTTCCAAGACCTCCATGACTTGTTGGAGCTACACTTTACAAGAGATTTTTTTTCCTGAATTTTTTTAGGACAATAATTGGGGAAAAAAAAAACACAAAAAAGACCTGCCCAGGTAAGATCATATTTAGCTACAAATCAATCAAAGTTTTTTTTGAGAATTTTGAATCTTATTTCAAGAAGCCAACTATAATAAAATATTGCTTATCAGGAGTGGACTTCACTATTGCTGAAAAGTAATAACTTTTTCATGTAATTAAAAAAGTCGTAATTAGGATTTTAATTTTTTCTTTTAATAATAATAATAAATTATTAATGCTCTGATTCTGTAGCCACAAAATGCACTAGGCCATTCTGACATAACTGAGGAGTTCCTGTCACCCCAAAGCAGACCTAGAAACCACAGCAAGTGAGAGAAAGAGATTAACTATAACTTTGTGGCACCTCTAATTTAACTGCTTGGTTTGTCCTTTTTATGGATAAAGTTGCTGTTCCTTGAAATCTTTGAAATTCCATTGCAGAGTTTAAATTGATAGAAAAGTTCCTTGAAATTCTGTTACAGAGGTTGAAGTCTCAGTTTCCCAAATTTTTAAATGCACACTGCTGTCAGTTGAGTGCCCTCCTGTTGATTGATTGTCTGTTTTCAAATTGATTACAGCTTGAATATTGAAATATTTTTGTATATGTTTCAAAAAAGTTTTTTTCATCTTTGTTCAGGTTTCCTATACAAATGAAGCCAAAGTCCTTATAGTTTGTATGTTCCTGTCCTTGTGTAAAGCTTTGCTTGTATCACAGGGGTGATGACATCTGTCCCTCTTTCTATCACTTTTTTTGGGAGGAAACTGGCTTGTTCACCTGATATTCCTTAGACTATCACATCACATCAAGAATCTCTGTATCCATGATTACTGAGTAATGTGAACTCCAGTTCATTTTCCATATGTTCCCTTTGGGCTAATATAAGCAACATCAGATTGAAGAGCGAGGCCCTGGTGGGAGAAGGTCAAAGCCTGACCAATTCTCACCCAACATTTCTGAAACAAGGGTAGAACTGCATATTCCAGACTGCTCCAGTTACCAGGCTATAGTATATTCTCAATTAGATAAGGATCTTTTCCTTTCTCAGATGATTTTTCTGCCTGTTGTGCTCTTTACTAACTAGGACCATCCCAACACCTCCTTGGCTCCCAAGAGCAGCTATTGTCAACACAGGTGAAGGGGTTACAGTGAAACCTACCTTTTTCATACACAAAAAAAACCCCCCAAACAACCAAAAAATAAAATTACCAAGGATCTTTAAAGGTCTCTCCTCCTCATCACCTTAAAATATTGTATTAAAGTATTTAGAAACCAAAGTGATTTCTCAACTGTATAAGGTTTAAAATGCTCATAGTTGCAATTTTCTATTTCCTTTCCTCACAATCAAAGTTGGTGTTCCTCTTTCACTATGTACTCTCACTCTTACTTTTCCTTTTTGATCACCAAAAAATACATTAAATCTTATGTGACATTCAAAATTAACGAAATTAAGAAAAAGGCAACTGAAGACATGAAAAAAAAAATGCATTCATGGGTTTTGTTGGATTTAGATTACAACAGAAAATAGAAGACACGTTGAGAAGTCAGAAGATCATCTGCATTCATTGATTAGATTTTACTGAATATTTTGGCAGGAGCTTTGCCAGTAAGGTCATTAACATTAGAAGAGATAATTAGAACCACAATTGTGAGTCTGTTCCATATTGTTGTGTTCAAGATCTCCCCACTTACAACAATAGAAAGAGTTCTTATGTAAAATCACAGAATGGTTTGGATTGGAATGGACCTTAACTGGTCTCATTCCATGGGTAGGGAAACTTTCCACTCCAAGCCCCATCCAACCTGGCCTTGGACACTTCCAGGGATGCAGCAGCCACAGATTCCATAGGAAACCTATGGTAGGGCCTCAGCACCCTCACAGGGAAGAATTCTTTCCCAATATCCCAGCTAACCCTGCCCTAAGGCTTTGAGAAACAATTTCCCTTTGTCTTGGACCTCCAGGTGCTCAAAGTGGGGGTGCCACCTCCCTCAAACTGCTGGCCAAGCTTCTTTTGAAGATAAAGACCATTTCTTGTTTTGTGTCTTAAAAAAAAAAAAACAAAACCTCTAATTATAAGTTTCTTATTTAAAGAACCTGTTTCTGACACCACCTAATGACTGTGTGACGCGGCCAAGTTTTTTTGATTAGGCAATAACATATTCAAGTCTCTGGGATAGAAATTAAATCCCAGCCACAGCAGTGATGTCCAAAAGTGGAAAAAATGGTGTTTTAAGGTCACAAGAGGTCCATCGAATGCATGGCAGACTCAAAGCCAGCAAAGGCTCCTGCACAGCTCCTTGGAGCTGAAAGCAAGAGCCCTCTCAGGCTCAGGAAATGGGACTAACTCTGGGATAGGCTTTGGGTGGGAACATTCTCCAGCTGCTAATAAGGACCACCACAAGCCTGCAAGGTGGCTTTTTTAGATTTCCCTCCTCTGTGCAGCATTTTTGTTCAAAAACAAAGAAACCCAAATCCCAATCCCAACCCAAGCCCCTCCACATCGTGGTCTCAGCACTTCCTCCAGAGAGATTGTGGAAACAAAAATGATCCCTCCCATGGCAAAAAGCAGTGACTTAAACCATTCCTGGGAGGCATCCAGGCACTATCCTGATCCTACAGTATGTGGAACAAAATAGCTTATCATTCAGATTATGCGCCTGGACAAAACTGGAGAGGTTCAAGGACAAGGGAGTTACCCAGGATCAGCGCCATAAGTGTTATTATATATGAAACAGCTGCAAGATTAATTCTTTCATATTCCACATAGGTGCAGTTGTACTTTCAGCTGTCTCGCTGTTGGAATACTGTAGGTCTTACACAGCTTTCTCTGTTTGTAAAATACACTTGCACTTCTTAGTTGTGTAGGATTGAGCAACCCCTTAGAGCTGCTGTGCACTGAAACAAAAACGGTGTCACACCACATCTGTGGCAAGAGCCCAGCCACAGAACTCCAGAAATTCCTCAGATGAAACCTTCCTAAAAGTGAACTTGGTCAACAGGGTAAAATTATGACTAAAGAAACCAAAAAATGCCTGTTAGTTAAATGAATGGTGCTATTAAGAGAACAAAGCAGCTTCATCGATTCAAAAATATACTGCTCGTGACCTTTTTTGTACTTTTCACCTCTCTCTTATTTTTCCTTTTCTTCTTTGAATTATCTAAGAGAAAGCTCCCAAAACCTCTTCAAGGAAATAGTGTACAACCACAGGACTTTGTGCTAATGAGCCCCAGAATTAAAAATCCAGAGGTCAAGAGAACGTCTTCCATGGAGTCTGGGCTGAGTTTCAAATTAAAGGCTGCTTGGCTTAGAGTAGAGGTGGAGTAAAACAGGGGGAAGTAGGAGATCCAGTTGAAAAGTTTACTAGAAGTAGGAAATATGGAATATTGGAAAAAAAAATCTGCAAATAAGCAGTCCTAGTTACTGATGTTTCAACCACCGTATCAGTACTGACTGAAAAGCAGCCCATTAAGTTATTTTCTTTTTTGATAACCCACATCAAAACACACCTACCCAATATCAAACTAAGTAAAAAAAAAAAAAAAAAGACAAGAAGAGAACAACAGAGTGACACAGGCGCTGTTTCTGTTCCAGTTGCTGACTGACAACACTGCCATCCCTTAACATGGTTTTATTTAGTTATTACAACCATCTCTCTGTAAATGACACTTAGGATTATTTAAGATTATGTTGTAATCCTTTTAATCCTCAGTGCTTTAAATTTCAGGCTAAACACCAAAGAGCAAACTAGCACTTAGCAGAAATATTTAAAGCATGTGATTTGAACATAAATCTTCTTTTATTCAGCACTCCTCCGATGAAGACCTAGTGCATCACATCACTCAGCCAAGCAAGAACAAACAGCACCACATCTCACTGCAAGCTGCTACCTTTCCCCACATCATGGGAAGCTGTTTCTAGCCAGGTCTTTCCCTTGGTGCCTGCTACATCATCAATAAAATAAATGAAAAGATATCAGGAGGTTATATTCTATGAGATGTGCATATTTTCAGTTACTATTAAGAAAAAGTTGAGAGAAAAAAAAAAAAACCCTCCACATAATGTGTTCATCAAGAACAGAAATAGATTGCATGCACAAATTGGATAGTGTGAGACAGATCAGACTTATCCTGTTAAAAAGGGAGTAGCTCAATTAAAATGAGAGGAGTAACACTGCTGAAAACATCATGATCAAGACCAGAAACCCAAATCTTCCTGCCTGAATATCATTTACTTGAAGTTTCCTCTTTTTTTTTTCCCTCCCTGCATCGATCATGTTTCCAATTAGTTTTTCTTTATGATACTCCTATGCTCCATCTCCTTGCTGCTATCCATTAACTGTCATCTGCCTAGATTTTAAATCCAAGATTTCCTTCTTTTTTTTCTCCAACCCAAAATTTCAAAAGTCATTTCCCATTTATGATCTATAATTCATGAACTCAAATTGAGCACCCTGGCTAAATCAAACTCAAAATTCTGCACCTACTCCTAATACAACACATTAGCACAAAGCAATGGCTTCTCTGTTCGAATGAGAAAAGAAGGTTTTATTAGAAAATAATGAAACAAAATGCCAACTATGTTTTCATGGGCTTTGAAGATATAATTATACTTATTTCTGGTCATTTCAGAGTTAAGGACCTAATGTATTTAATCAAAGAGTAATGCAATGCATCTATATTTAGGTTGTAAAAAAAAAAAAAAAAGAAAGCATTAAAGAAAGCCACCCATGTTGTTTTCATTTGAACAAACCTATGAGTAAGTAGACACACACTCCACTATCAATTTTATTCCCACCCACAGGGAATAAGTAGATCAGAAGAAGTGTTTCCTGAAATATTCAGTTTCCAGGTACAAAGTGACCTCTCCGCTTTCGAACTCGCCTTGGATTCCCTCCAGATTATCTCACAAATCTTCTCTCCCTCTCCAGTCCCCTTCCCACTCTATCTGCTCATGTAGCACCAGTCTCGTTCAGTCCCTTCCTTCCCCAAAATGTCACCACTACTGGTGCCAAAGCCTTCTCCTCTTTCGCTCTTACCATCTGGCACAAGCTTCTTGTAGCTCTCTGTCTAAACAATGCTCCATCCCTTTTCAAAATGTGTCTTAACATATGTCCTTCCTCCCATGCTTTTACTTCTTAATGTCTCTCCTACTCACTTATTGGCTTGATGAAGACACATTTTAATGGGTTCAAGCAGTAGTGCATGAGTTTCCTTTCTCACATTATTCTGATTCAGTGGAGTTACACCTCACACGAACAGAAGTGAGAAGAAAACTGCATTGCAGAGCCTTCGTGCCACCAGTTTGGTAAATCAATAACAGAGCTTTGTTTGTCTTTACTTTGGAAATGTATTAGCTGCAAAGAATCACCACCCCGAAACGCATTTCCAAACGGGAATTTTGCTCGCTACAAGACGTGAAATAAACCCTAGAAGCTCAGAAGGACCTGTCAGGGTGCTCAGGGGGTTGCAGGAGTGAAGGCTAAGGTTATACTTAATCACATTCCAAGTGAAAAAGCTGAAGATTGACAGCAAAACCAAAATATTTATTCTAAAAATACCTAGGAAATGACAAAGCCCCAAGTGTTGTCTCAAGACAACCTGAAAGATGTGGGGGGTATGGAAGCATAAGTCTCGCTGTCTTGGAAAAGAGGGATATTTCTAAATATTGCATGTGCTTTAGAAAGATGTCTAGAAAAATAAACCTTGAAAAAGCCTCTGTAACACCCAGTTGACCCAAAGAAATTTCTTTTTAAGAAGCCACGTACAGGCCCTTAGGGGTTTTTTTATGTGTTGTGGTTTTTTTTTTTTCCTTCCACCCCAGACCCAGACACAGTTGGTTCCTCCAGCATGTTACATTGGTCATGATGCCAAAGGACTCTCTGGTAACTAACAGGATCTTGACCCTGACATGTTCCCTTCTGCTTCTCTCCCCCCTTTATTGCTTGTATTGTTAAACATTTTAAATGTTAGAACTCTGGGAAATAGCTCGGCTCGCAGAGAATAATATTTTGATGTGGCTTGATGCAACATTTAGTGAAACAGAAAAAAAAACCAACAAATCCTTTCTACTGATATTCATGGGAGCTGGATTATGTCCAAAACCTGAAGATGTTGCAATAAACTATTTTAGCCCCTAGATCCTGGAATGTTAACCTTGCAGTAATGCTTTTCCCCTCCTTTCATCTTCTTGGGCCTTGATCCTCCCTTTCAATTCAATGGGATTTGGATGAAGGAATTAAATAATATTATTTTCCATCAATGAAGAATAGCCCTGTGAGAAATCCATGTCCTTCTCTGCTGGCCCTAACAGAGGCAAGCTTTTAAAATCTTCCCCTCCCCTCGCAGAAGTGAACCTGGGTCATCACTGTCTGAGGACCCTGAGCAGCAATAAAAATAAACAGAGAAACCGCACTGCGTTGGAGCCGTGCTTGTATAAGCAGTTTGAAGAAGTTGTGTTTATGGAAGTCCTCTAGGTCAAGATTCTAGGCCTGAACCCAAAGCAATTACCTACTAAGTTTTAAAAACAAATTGAATATAGAGCATTAATCAATAAATCAACAGGTTCTCAAGTGTTTAGGAGACTCAGTCATCAGAAATCCTTCTCTTAGAAAAATAGTAAACCGATGCTGGGTAAAGTGTTACGCTCCTTTCACTGGTAAGAAAAATGCTGTATTAAATCAGGCTCTAGTTATTAAAACCAAGGAAATAAAACCTACCTCTTCGCTGGATTCAGACTCAAATGAGCAGTGGAATGCTTTGCCTCTTACCTGAAAGACATTCTTTCTGCTGGATTTCTCTGAGGTCCACTCAATGCGAGCACCACACAAATCCACACACTCGGGTTTATATCCTGGTTTCTGGAAAGGAAAAGAAAAATAAAAAAATCAACATGAATATGGCCTGACTTTTAACAAATCGGGGCAGTTATCAGATAAAACAAGAATAGATCAAGCTAAAGTGACAGGTTGTTGTAGCACAGCTGCTGATATTACTGAAAAGAGCTCATTATATACTCTTGTATTGTTAAATAACCACTCTTGGGGTGTCTTAGTTCAGAAATAAGGTTCTTATACTAGAACATAATTTGAAAAACAATTAAATGGTTTAAAAAAAAGTCTAGTGCAACATATAGTAGATCAAAACACGAATGCAGGCACATGGACCAGCTATTTCCAATGCTTACTTTGCCAAACCTCTTCAAGAGTCATTGAGTTTAAAGCAAAAAAAAATTGTGGGTTTTCCAAAAGCAAATTTAAACTGATGCAACTGGAAAGGACAGAAATTAGACAAGAACGTACATCGTATCCCTAAGACAAGCTATCTCCTTTCTCTAAATAAATTATCATTTCTTGCTCCTAAAAAAAGAAGGAAAGGCTTCGAGGGCATGTGTGTGACACCCAGAAAGAGCTCAGCACAAGGGCTGAGACTTCTCAGTGTCAGTCCACGCATCCTGGAGTGACACAGCTCTGCCTCCCCTGCTCCTCCAGATGGATGCAAGTGATTCAAAGAGCAGATTTGTTTGCCTGTATCATTTACGTTGCTGGGAGTTGGTGTAAAGCACAATAATCCTCATTTGCCATCGAAGCTCCTTCTCCAGGGACTCTGCCTGTGCAGCAGTTCTGGCAAAGCCCATGTAGTTCAGAGCAGGCTTTGTAGATTGGGTTGCTGCACATCCTATTCAACAGTAAAAATACTGCTGTTAACACTAAAAAACACCACTGACTCCCTTTTGGGCAGGGGATGGAGTGATACCCACATAATTTAATTAGTCAGCTTGATGCAACTATTTTCTCTGCTCCTCTTAAGCCATATTACCTTAAAACTGTCACCAGTGATACAGAAAACAGACTTTATAGAGTTAAGAGTGGCCAGTCCAGCACCAGCCACAGATTCAGCTTTCCAAAAACTGCTCACTGAATTTCTCTGATGTTGTTATTAAAGGCTGAAGTATGTGTGCTCTCCAGGATGCCTTTGAGATGGAAGGAAAAGAACCTATTTAGGTTAGAAGAAGCAAAGAGATCCTGGGCAAGTGATTTGCAGGCGTAGTCTCTGGAAGTTTTCAGTACTGGGAGTATAATTATCTTCTCCATTTGCCAAACCATAAAACCACGATGGTTAAGCTCCACTAAAACTGACAGTCCTCTGTGCCTTTGTTCCTTTTTTTTTTTTTGTATTATTATTATTAATTTTTTTTAATAAAAGAAATATACTCCTCAGAAAAACAGAAGGATGTCCTTGTGGTTAAACCACTGGAAGAAAAGAGCTTGGATTTCTTTTTCTCCACCTCTGCCTCAAATTTCCTGCCTGGCTTCTGACAAGAGCTTAGTCTTTCCAATTTTTTAATAACAGATCAAAACTGCAGCATTGAGACTTGATTTTGCAAAAAAATATTGTGAAATTTAGTCAGTTAATATTTGCATGGCAAAAATTATGGAGCTGGAAAAAAAACCCCAAGCACTGATGTATTAATGCAAATAAATATTCAAATTGTGGAAGAAATTAATGAGTTTTCAATATTCCAATACTTTCATAAATAGGGTTATGAGGCTTAGATGATCTCCAGGACTCCATGCAATGTCTAGATCTGCACCACACAGGCAGCTCTGCAACCCATCAGGAACACACAACATAGGCTCCTCAAAGTGGGTAATCTTACTTTCTTTGAAAAAAAAAATTACCCACATGGATAGTTTGAGTCTGAAAATACTTTAAAAATAAGGGCAGATTTATGCCACCAGCAGAAAGAGTTGAGAAATTTTGGAAACACACGATGAGATTAAAAGGAGAGATTAACATGTGGACAAAGAAACAGAAATAGTTTTTTGATAATGAACATTACTGGGTACAAATATTTTCCTCAGGAAAACTGTCATGGAACACTAAAGGGAGAAAATAACAGTGAAAAGTCGAGACAGATTTTGCAGGAAGATGGAATAGTGAACTCAGTACTATCTCTAATTTCTATTATTTAATAAAAATATATGCAACAGCAGAATCTGGACCCTTCTGTGCACCCAGTGAACACATGGAATTTTGCTGCTGTTGCAGTACTCTGGAGTTTCTTTAGAGCTCTGGTTTTATAATAAGCAGAAGAAAAGTACAAATGTGTGCATCTCCCTCTCCAGAAAGGATGGGATGCAGGCTTGTGGTGTGGGAATGATGAACAGCCTTCTACTATGTGCAATAATTATCTGAGTTAGTCTTTTTCTCTGGGGGAAATAAATATGAATTGAGCAACCTGGTCTAGTGGAAGGCCTCCCTCCCCATGGCAGGAGAGTGGAACAAAATGCTCTTTAAGGTCCCTTCCAACCCAAACCATTCTGTGACTCTATGAAACCTCATCCTTCAGGGAATATCAGTTCTGACCACAATGTGTCTATGAACTCGCAGGTATGGCATAAAATGTGAAGCTTCTGGTGAAAATTTCATGCTAAATCACTCAGACCCATTGAGCCTGAAACCAGCCACCACTTCTCTGCTGCACACCTGGGGAGCACCCACTGAAATCTGTCACAAGTCCAGGAAATCTACAGGAAAATCAATTTTGGCCAAAAGATTTCCCTGCTGCAGAGGTGGCTTCCCAGCTTATGCAACACCCAGAGACACTGGGAGAGAGCAAGCTGAGGTGACTGGGAAGCCTGAGCTCTCCACGTCCTTGCTTTGTGCTCTGCAGTCAGAGCAATTATGTTATATCAATGTTGTTGCAGGGGGTTATGCTGTAAATTGATACAAGTGTCTGCTAAGATGAAATCTTCCCAAACATGAATATGGATTTCAGCAGCATTTTCACTCACTAAATTACTTTGCAGATGGGCTAATAACCTGAGGTTAAAATAACCTCTGTTGAATAAACTATCTGAGGGAATAAACTGACTACATTTTCCTGGTCAGAAAAACCAACTGATGATAGAATTAAATGCTGGTAAGGAAGAAAGGAACTGTGATTCATTTAGATCACAGTGTCCTTAATTTAAAACAAAGAGCTAGTCAGATTCATAAGAATGGTTAACAAACAAATAAAAAAAAGAGAAGTGCATTAAAGCCAGGACCACAAATGATCAAGGCAGCAGCAAAAGTTAATGATTTAACTACATTGGATGCAAACTTGCATTTTCAGTAGTATTTGTAAACAATCTCATTTTCTGAATCTCTCCTTTGTGTGCTTTAATTGCTGTGCTCTATTTCTTCCAATAACTCCAGATTTTGTCAGCAACTTCACCAGAGAGCAAAGCAATGGATCCCAGTCCTCTTTGTGCAAAGCAGCAGCAAAGTGAGTCCTGCACCTACACTCGTACACAGGAACTGCAAAACCTCCTTTCAGATATTGCCACTTCTTTGATTAAAACATCACTCAAGATTTAGATAAATAGAATTTTAGATCACCTCCAAATGCTATTTAGCCCCATTGTCATGAAAAGAGGTATGATTAGAGGCACTCTCATTTCCCTCTCTCCTGTTGCCTTTGTTTTGTGAAATATCATTCCTCTTTTAATGATGCTTAGTCTAATTTTTTTGCTCCAAGTACAGTATTTAATAATTAATAATTAATGAATTAATATCTTTAGAATACAAAGGAACATTAATCTTTTTTGTTAAGTCACATCATTTTCCTGCTAACGATAAAAGTGCTTTGTTACAATTCATACTATCGTGAATGAACATCGCTTCTCTTACATTATTTAATTAATGGTTGAGTTCCCCCTTTTCCAAAGTAAACTAAAACTGAAAAAAAAAAAAATCAGTAAACAAATGGCTTCTAATGAATCTTTTTCGTATTAGTCCCTTTCCAGTACCAAAATTATATCTGGTTAAGTGGTTTACAAAGGAAACAAGCACTGCATTTACTTTATCAGATGAGCTAAGCGTGGTAGTTTAGCTTTTTTTGCTGTGCAAAATTTGGGTTTAGGAAATTGGGTTATAAGATTATGAACACTGACATCTCTTGTTGTCTTCAAGCTTTACCCAATTTGTTTACTTATTGTTGCATTTAAGTTTTACGCAACAGACAGAAAATGTAACTTTAACAGATTTTTCTCACCTAGTGAACATTGAGTTCACAGCCCCAGTGTGCAAATCTAGCATGGAATAAAACAAACAAACAAACAAAAAAACCCACTTATTTTCCCCAGAATGAGGAAACTATAGGTTCAATCTGTCTGTGTTCTTCCTAAAACAGGAGGCAGGAGATTTTATCTCAGTGATAAAATGAGCACTGGTGGTCACTGAGGCTTCAGGGATAGGGACTGACCTCTCAGAAGGTCCTTTTCCATAACACACCATCACATTTTTAGTTAAACTGTTTGAGATCAGGGCCAAAATCCCAAAATCCCATTCTCCAGCAGGTCCAGTTTAGTATCCAAATCCCTATAGAACTAATGAGGATTTTAACCATGCTGAGCAGTTTCAGAGTAAAATAAGCCTCCTGTGAGTTAAATTTCCACCAGTTCATTTATCTCCCGGAATTTGGATGAGGGAGGAGGGAAGAGGTAGCAGGTAGAGGTGTAAGACAATTGGTAAATTGTAGGAATAGTTCTAACAAGTTCACCTTAGATATTTTCCTTTTTCCTAATAACATAAAAGTCAACTTTAAGGAAAACAGGTGATTCTGAAAAAAATCAGACTTTATAGTCTGATTAAAGCTTGAATATATATTTCTATATAGTCTATATAGACCTTATAGAACTATACATTCAAGCTGTTCTGTTTTCGTGGCTGCAGAGAAGTTGTATTTTCCATCTGGACTAGCACAAACACAAGCAGAAAGTGCCAGATTTCACCCTTTATTTATTTTTATTGTTTCATCTCTTAGTTCTGGGATTCTTTTTCCACAAAGCTCACCTTCTTTCAAAAAAATGTAAGGCATGAAGAGGTGGCCTTCAAGGCTGATTTTATGACAAGTGGCATTGATAGATTTATCATTATTTTAGGTTTGGGATTTATAGAAGAATGGTTTGCATCACCTGCCACAGCAAAAATAACTTATTGTTTGTGACTCCTGCCAAAGAGAGCACCTTGGCGGCCACCTCATCAAGCCAACGAGATTTGGCAGGTTCGATCAGGCCTTGAGAACCTTTCACAACAGGGCTTTGTCAAACCTGTCCCTTCCCTGCTCACAGTGTCACAGAGCCACCAAATTTCCCTTTTTGCTGCCCAGGCTGAGGTTTGGCAGTGCCCAGCACCGAGGGGTCACGCGCTGCTACTGCTCAGAGCTGTCACATCACCCAAGAGACGAAGATGGGTGGCCTTTCCTTGGGGCACAATAAAAAGGTGCTGCAAATTTCACTTTGTAGTAACTACAGGCTGCAGAAATTGCATTAGCTGCATTAGATGGAGTCGTAGAAATATTCAGGGAGGTTAGCGGGATATGGCGGGTGTCACATTTATACTGCGATAAAAAATCACTTTGCTAACTTATAATGTTTTCTGCTTTGGTAACACCCTATATTAAGGTGCCACTTATAAATAATTTATTATTATTTATTAATGTATAAGCCACTTTATAGGACGGTAGATAACAACTTAAATTCATGTATTAAAGATGCACATGCATGGTTTAATACAATTTACGCCTCACAATATCCCTTGCAACAGATTCTCATCGCATCATCTGTTCAGCATTTATTACTAATGCATTTTATAACATACTTTATAATACATTATTTGAGAAAGTAGCTGCATTTAGTGATCATTTTCATAAATAAGAATAAAGCATTTGTAAGTGGCACCTTAATTTAAAGTGTTACCTTCACATTACTGGGCAGTCACTCACCATTTGTCTCACTTTGCAATTACTCTCGAAATGCACCTCTTAATAAAGGACATGCTGTGTCCTATTTCTTCACATACACTACATCTGATTAAGAGCTTATCAAGGCATTTTTCCTTCAGCTGCTCTCAAACCTTTCAAGTTGCCAGCTCAGTCTAAATTTGCCTTCTGTAAACACCAAACTTTTTATAAGGAAATAATAGTTGCCAGGAGACTGGGGGTGCTGGATGGTTGGTTGGTTGCCTACCAGGTTGGCCAGTGCTGGCTGCTTGGATTCTTTGTAGAATTCCATTTTCCGAGCAGTAAGAACAATCCAGGAGGTGGACCAATTTTTCCTAGCAAAGAAAATTTAAAAAAAAAAAAAAAAAAGAGAGAGAGAAAGGGAAAAATCTGTGAGGCATTCCAGCAGGAGGTATAAGATATTTCATTTGTAAGCTTAGATTTTAATTACTAAAACATAATATATATTAATATATATATCGGAAACAAAAATGATCTAAAGTCAACATTGTCAACAAACTTCCATCAACATTGATGGAGTTGCACCATCCTAATTAAACACAAAATGTAATCTATCAAAGCTTATAGGGCTTCTTTCTCCTCATTCATATTTTGAAGCCCATTTGTGCTTCTTTTTTGCCATGGTGTCAAATGAAAATGGTGAGATTATTCACACATGCTCAAAGTTCACATGTAGAGGACTCCGAAATAGCTGGTGCCCTTCTGGTACCTAATACTTAAAATAAAACTGAGAAAGAAAAATGTTGATCTGACTATACAGAGCTCAGTTAACAGGTCTATTTTGAAAGGTCGCAAATGCTTTCTTCCTTTCCCTAAACTAAAAGTTTACAGGAGTGCAAGGGAGATAAGAACAATATCTGAGCAAGGTTTGAGTAACCATTAAACATCAGGAGTTCACGGTGCAGCCCTAGAGAAATGACAAACTGCTGGGGTTAGGGAGAAGTAAAAATACACATGGACATGTGAAGGAATGTTCCCCGATACAGAAAAACAAAATATCCAACTCAGAGGAAAATACCATTTTTTAAATAAAAAAATACTACATATAACATGTATTATATACGTTACTCATAACAGGTTTCAAACCACTATATAATCATAAATCTGATCTGCTAAAAAGCTATTTTTAGATCACCAGCTCCAGTTTGACTTTTGAATTTAGGGGTCATAACACCTGATATTAAAGAAATACTCATAAACCCACTATTGATCTGCTTCATGTGGCGAGTGAGAGTTGTCTGTTGGTAAGCACTACTTCAGATATTCATTTTTTTTTCTCTACTTTTTCTTTCCATTTAACAGAGGTCTTGTAAGTGCACAAAGGTGTTAGTGGTCAAGCGTGCTATGTGCAGATTTAGACAAATTTTCTTATGGGTTGGATAGGCTGGATGAATATGGGTTACCAAGGAATTCAATGGAAATATATCCTGGAATACATCTTAAATCCAGTACCAAATTTATACCAAATATATTAATTATGTTATGGATAGAATGGGGCATCCACAGCTTCTCTGGACAACCTGTGCCAGGACATCACCTCCCTCACAGGTAAGAATTCCTTCCTAATATCTAATCTGACTCTGCCCTGTGTCAATTTGAAGCCATTCCCCCTTTTCCTGTCATTCCAGGCCCTTGTCCAAAGTCCCTCTCCAACTCCCTTGGATCCCCTCTGTCACACTCCTGTGTTGTACCTTAATTTCTTGCCTCCATCTGCTATTTTTGCTTTTAGAAGATATCCTTCCTTCTCCACTACCTGCAAGAAAGAAAAAAAAATAAGGTTATAACCTAAAATATTTATTCAGCTGAATAAACCTCTTAATACATGCGTAGGAGTCAGCATCCAGCTTCTCCAGTGTGGGGCATCTTACTAGTAATTCTCAGTTTAATCACCTGCTTTTTCTGATATATTCCATTCTTTTGAATATTTGCAAGCAACACTTAAAGTCAAATACTACACGCAAAATTACCCACGATAAAAACCGTGAATGAAGTTTTATTTTACTTTATTTTTTTCTATTTATTTGGAAGAAATTGATGCAAATGAGGGCAAAGTTCCTAGCTATGAGCAAAAGAGAATTTTAAATACATTGCAGGTAAATTACGTTAAAACATCATTTTGTATGTTGAGTTTAATTTCTAGTTGAGAGGGACACACCACACACTGAGGACTCTGTATGGGGCTGTGGCACTTGATTGTAGGGTCCCAAAACTGTGCTTGAGTTTTGGCGCATTAGAAGCAAACAAGACCTAGGCTTGAATTATATACATACATATATATATATATATATGTATTTATTTTTTTAATTATTTTATTTTATTTTTATTTGTGCTCTTCCACCTCTCTGAATACCTTCCTCAAGTCAGACCCCCTTGCAGCTCCTTGGCTCTCTGATCAGCTGAAATATCCTATTGTAGACCTGGGATAGAGCTGGGATAGGGGTTATTTTTATCTATATAAATTTATATTAAAAAGCTAAAAACCAAATAAAGCAAGAGGACTGTTTTTCAGCCAAACCCAATGACCTTCCATCTCATCAGGTCTCATTAACCAAGGATGTCTCAACTGTGTCAGTAGTGGGAAAAAGAAACAAAATTGTGATTAAGGGTGAGTCTGGTTTTGCTTTCAAACACAACTGAGCCAGTGCCCGACTTGGATATTAGAAACTCCACATGGTCTTTGTAGTAAATTGCATCACAAGGCAATTTCATAACAATTTCAATAGAATTTTGCTGTCTGCAAAGCCATTAAATAGCAATAAAACATGCTTTAACAGGCAATATAAGGATTTTTAAATCAAACATGTCTGTTATTTCGATTGCACAAAATAGCATTATTTTAACAGCGTAGTATGTTTCACCATTTCCTCAGATGTTGTCTGTGGTTAAACACAACCTGTGATGACATATATACTGTGTACATATCTGTTTGTACCTATGGAAAGGCCTGCAGGCCCATGGATAGTGACTTAGGTGATGTTCTCAAGCAGATACATGAGGATCAGTATGTGCTTCATCTGTAATTTGTCATTATCTCATGTAAATTCCATATCATTACCACAGAAAACCCAGAGAGGTGGTGTGTGCAGGGATTATTGTGCAGAGTTATGTCACTGTTTGTCTAGTGATGGATGGGTGAATAAGTAGAGCTAAAATACGGTTTAATCCCTATTTCCACCTACTTTTTCTTTTTTCTTTTTTTCCCTTTACTTCACATTTTTGGTATTTTTCTTCCCATTCTAACCTTTTGGTTTTGTAGCATAAAACTTCTGGTGGTTGGCCTAGGCCAGAGATGCCAAACAACACATGAGAAAAGTCATTATTTTAAATATTTCTATCCATCTGGAAATAGAAACCGGGAGGAGCATTGGCCAACCATTCAAGCTGTTGATTGCTTCTCTTAATCAGACACAAAATCTCACGTTTCCAAAGTTTATCAACTACCTTCCCAAACTGCTGTCTTAAACAATCCAGAACGAAAGGAAAATATTATTTTTCAGCATCAGATCTGAATCACCTTTGTTATCAGTCTTAGGAAGTTAAGAACTTCATCTGCCTCCAAATGAAAAAGTTGCTGCTCAGTCATATTTTCCTTATAATTGTCTTCAGCTAGGATATCAAATCCACTAACAAATATTGGGTATATAAAATATCCTGACTTAAATTACATAGCTCAAATCTGCCATTTGCTATAAATTAAATGGCTCAAAACTGAACAGTAAAAAACTACAAGAGCTGCAGTTAATATGAGCTCTCTCCTTGCTAAGAAAACTTCTTTCACATACATTGCTTTAATTGAATTAGTACAGGTGCTGTCCTTAAAATTAGCATGGCCACCTCTAATTGATAATGTGCACAGTTTTCTCTGTAATTAATATAAAGGGCACACATGGAATTATGAAAAAACTACCACAAAGTCAAATAAAAATATATCTAGGATGACCCCAATATTTTTATAACTTCCGTTAGGGATGCTCCATTCCCCTTGTTTAACATCTGTTAATATCCCCTTTTCTATGCTCCTTTTTTTAAGAAAACACTTTTAGAACAGCTCAGGATCAACTTGCAATACTTCTGCAAATGGATGATATTGGATTGAAAAGAATTCCAAATATATCCCAATGATGCATTCTGTTTCTGTCTCAATAAATATCATCATGTGCTGTTAAGCTGTTGCCCTTCCTGCACCTTTTCCACATGTGGAAGGTTGAGAAAATGACCCAAAATGCCCTGAAGAATTAGCAGAGAAATAAGAAAATGGAATTATTTTGTGGAGTTCGTGTTGATTTTTTTAAATTGTTTTTAGAAGAATAGTAAAGATGAGAGTACAGAGTGCAAATATTTGAGTTTCTAAATGAGAATTTTGAAAAAAGATCCTTGTTGTCATGAGCGAGTATTATTATGAACTATAAGGAAACAAAATTATCACTGTGTCACATACAGACTTTATAATTTTTTGAGTAGAATTCAAACCTTCTGAACGTACCTAATCCTGAAAAGTTTGTGTAAGTAACAGTATTGCTGATACCAACCTCTCTTTAATGAATTTTATTTGCATATTCATTTTATTTTATCAGAAAAAACATCTGTTTCTCATTCCCCCTAGATTCTTCTAACGTCAAGAATTTATTGGTTTTAATTTCATTATAATATTTCTTACACAAATTAATACTAAAATTAAAAACACCTTAATAAGGACAAAGAGAGGACAAAGACTTCATCGCATTCCTTTATACCAAATATTAACACAGACAAAACCTCAGTCAAGTACAACTGGATTAACAGCAAAGTCAAGCCATATAAATGACATTGCACCTCCTGAAATTATTATTTTTATTGATTAATCCAAGTCTCTCACATCCCTTAACATCTTGAGGCATCTAAATCCTGGTGTATTCATTCTTTAGTGAAGCAAGTGCAACATTTATGTTATAAACCTTTAAAATAACCAGAGTTATTTATCAGTTCTAGAGAGCTATTTCTTACCGTGGGGTCCTGGGTACTGATGATGTCTGGAAATGTCAAGTTGTGCTGGGAAAGATTTCTTCTGTGACGACTTATCTGAAAAAAGAAGAAGAAATATTTGCATTCAGAGAGGATTCAAACACATGCAGGTAAAGAGGGGCCAACAAATTTAATTGCAGGGCACACAGAGATGCACTGGGTGGAGGTTTGGGGTTTCTTTCTGGTTTTCCTCTGAGCTCTGGGTATTTAAAATGTACAGTTGATATACCCCGGTATAAAACTCTGGAATAAATGTGTTTCTTTGTGATGTCACTTTGGCAAATTTAGCTAAAAATTAATCAGCTGATAATAACAATCTAAATTATGGGGGTTTTTTTTTCTCATTAAGAATCTCAAAAATGTTTTAACTGGTTAGGTGCTCTTAACCCCATTTTAGAGAAATAGGAAAGCCACTGATTTTAACCTCAAGGCCACAAAAACAAGTCAATGAAGAAATTAGAAAACGATTGGGCACAAGCACACAAAAATCCAGCAAGTTTAAATTGCTTTAAAAGCTGTTTCTAAGGTCTCCATGACTGAAAGGTTACAGCAATACTGGACTCTGACTCTACAATTGCTTCCAAATACTGAGTCCTTGATTCCCTCCAATTCTCCCTTTTCTTTGAGGAGGACAATGTAATCAACTGTGACTTAATTCTGAAAAATTATTGCTTTATACCAGAAACTATTAAAATGAAATAAAAGTTACTTCACAAATCAAGCATTTGGCAGAGCTCAATAGCATTTTACTTCCTCAAAAATCTGCAACAAAGGACAGGGTGTGCAAGTGTGTGTATATAAATATATATATATAACTTTTACTGTTTAAATTCAATATTAATCAAGAAAAAAATATAATTACTAGTTGAGATCCTGTAAAATTCAGTGATTATTTCCTCTTTTAGCTGAAGCCACAAAGCAAACAACAAAATACAGTCTCAACTAGTTTCCACTGTATTCATCATAATGCATTCTCTTTTCCCCATTAAAGGAGAGTTAACCAAAAGTCATAATATATTCTGTTTATATTCAAGTGTCTGAATATAGAAAATGTTCTTAATTAATCCAGAGGGCCACGCTCAAAAAACAGTTAAACATATTATGATCCCATATTTTTTCTCCACACATTGCTTTCATGTTTATTTGTAAGCACTAAGGTTTTTAAGCCTTGAAATCTATATCCTAGATATTGCTCTACTCTCCTAGTCAGAGCTAATGAGCTTAATGAATTACCAGTTCTAAATTTAATACAAACATTTCAAAGAAAGAGATAAAACATTCTTCACAATTCAAAAGTTTCTCTGACCTATTTATGAAGAATATCACTTAACAATTTCATTAAGGGTGAGTAACAGCTGGTGACATGGCTGTGTCCTAAAGTGTTTTTCTCTCTTAATATTCTGCATCTTAAGCAATCGAGCTTTCATAAGAAATACTTTAGTTAGTGGCAGTCCCTCCTTTGGGGAGAAAAAAAATGTCAGACCACATTTTCTGTATTTTGCAATCTTGTTTTCAGGAGTGTCATGTTCCTGTTTTATTAGCATGTAGGGTAAACAAGAATGATTTGCTGATGCTATTGAGAGAACTTCTAAGATTACAGTTCTTCTATTTAGATTTTGGATGGAGCTTAATATTAATGCAGGCAGAGAGACATGTATATAAATTCAAAATAAATTAATTCAATTTATCTTTTTCTTTATCTTCACTGCTAGACAACTCTGAAGGTTCTATAGTGCCCGAGACATATAGCTAAACTATTCAGGTCTAGATCACAGGAACTCTCTTTTACCCAGATCTCTCACATTCTAATTATTCCTTAACACACCCGGCGATGACTTCCCAAATATATCCTTCACTCATCCAAATTAAACAACGAGGCACACCAGCACTCCACAGGGCCTGCTTTGACATCCAGTTGCTCTCTCCAGGAGCCCCACTGGCTTTTGGGGTCCCTGCGTGACACGTTGTGGAGTGTGGGGCACCCAGAAGAGCTCTCGGCCAGTCTTTGGTTCAGTGATCACAGAGTTAGTGAAAGAAATGCTCATGTTTGATTATTGCTGAAAAATAATTTATCCATCTGCATCAGAGTGAAGAAATGAGTAAAAAGTCCTGTTTTTGTAGGCCCAGAAAATTATTTGGGTAGTGTAATTAAAAGTCACTATTCAATGTTTTCAGGAAATATGAAATTATTCAGGAAAATAAAATTCCAGGTGTGGACGAAATTATGTCTTTTAAAAAAACTCTTAGTGTATGTAAAGAAGAAATGTTAGGGAAAACTGCATGAAGGGAAGGGAGAGAATAAACCTCTTACATAACTATTTAAATGATACTTTTGCTAAAAAGGTGTTTGTTTTTGGTAGCCCACCAATGTGCAATCTCATGCAAAGAAGGTCCTGAAGCCCCCAAATCTGAACCTAGCTACAGAAATACAACAAAAATCCACAATTATGTAGGCCAAAATCCTGCTCTTCTGGAAAAACACCCCAATTATTATTATGACTCACAAATGGAATTAATTGAAACTTCAATAAAGTTCTTACTGATTTCTACCAGCATTTTGGTTTAGAAACAGAACTTTAAAGAAAATTAATCAAAACAACATTTAAAAAAATGGTAGGATCATTTTTGACTGATTTGATAAAATTCCAGCAGGGCTGATAGAAATTTGGTCTTAAATATATTTTACAAATACCATTGAATGAGTTAGTTTCATCACTTCCCTTAAGATAAATCCAGTTGAAAGTTAAAATGTTCTCAGCAGAAGCTGGGTGACAGCAGTCAAGATGGCCATGTTTCAATATTCTTACAATTTTCAATGAAGTACCAAAACTTTCAAAGAGAGGTGTAGGCTGTTATTTTTTATTCTTTCATTCAGCTTTTAGTAGACAGACCATAAAGGAGAGGGGTTAAGTTGTGTTTTTTTTTTTTCCCCTCCATAACTCCATTTGATTACACTAATAAACTCAAGAAAAGCCTAAATAATATCTGTCACAAGTCCTCTACCTCACCTCCCAGGGTATGATGAAAGGCACAGATTTACGGGAGGAGTTCGTGAGATCCCTTTTTGGGAAAGGCAGCTTATCAGCAGTTTTCTGATTTGATGAACATTCTTCAGTCAGCAACAATGTCACCTGCAGCACTAAAAATCCACTCTGCGAGCACTTGCAAGTCTGTGGGCAAGTCTGGTTTTGTTAAATTCAGCCTGAGCAGCCCCCCCTTCCCTTAGCTAAAGGGGATCCATCTCCTACCAGAGTTATTTCAGCATCCAGGCATTAATCCATCATCATCCTTCCCACAAAGGCAAAGCCTCCATTCCGTGTGCCTGGTACCCCAGTGTGAAGGGACAAGCATCTGACAACTGCTGTGTTAACAGGGGGGTAAAACACAGGAACCTGATGTTTCATTTAATTCCTCTCTGTGTTCCCGTTTGTTCTTTACATTCTCCCTCTTTTTCCGGGGATTCATCATGGCTAAGTCAGCACTGCTCTCTTCACACAGTGTGGCATTGATTTAAAAAGAAACTTGGAGGATTCATTTGTTTTTTATTTCCCATTGCAGGCATATTTCTAACCTAATTCATCTCGTCAACGAGGAGCAGCAGAATTCTTTTTGATTTCAACCAAACCTAACAAAACCAACCAGCATTACTCAAAATGCTGCTCCAGTGAAAAGTACAGACAATTAATTATTTCCTGAAATGTCATTCTGAATTCACTCGTATCCCTGAGTAATTAAGATAATTGTATGACCTTTCTAGGTGGCTTTCAAGATTGTCAAGTAAGTTATTCACCACAGATTATTTATCCACAAACACCACCTACAAGTAGCCTGGGAAAACCATGGTTTTCTCAAACAAGCAGCACCTGGTCCAACAGAGCTCTGCTTTGGATGAGAAACCCTAAACTGGCACCTACCTGCTGTTTTCTCCATCATTCACAGTATTGCTCTGCCAAGGAGAAGGTTCTCATGGAGGGTTTGATAGATTTCTACCAAAACTCTTTCAATGCTGTCCATGGTTTGACCTTTCTTTTTAGGGCTCTAACTGTTGTTTTGTTTCATCCTGCCAACCCTGCAATCATGTATGTGGAGATTCCTTTATAAATAACCAAACAAAGAGAGAAATCCCCTACTGTGGAGCCTGTACCCCTGCCTGATGCTCCACTCTGGACTCAATCCAGCAAAGCACTCTGCAGTGGCTTTAAGTGTTTTTCTGGATCAGGGCCAGAACACTCCATTCTTTACAGGATCGAACTTACTGGTGGCAGCTTGAAAGTTTTGCAATAAAAGTACAAACTAGTCACATAAACTTTTGTGGAGACCACAGAGAAGGAGGGGTGACACCTGATTTACTGATGTCTCTGGTCATTCGGTTCCCAGTCACTCCCAAACTGCAGTGACAGCTCATAATCGCTCAGATAAAGAAACTTAATAAAACTGTGTTGTAGCATTTCTTAATGGCCATGTCTCTTGAAAGACACCTAGGCAATGGCAATGGCAAGGAGAATCCTGTAACATTTCACTCACTGCCATGCTCAAAGTGACTTGTTTTCAAGATCCAGTCTTGGGCAGTATGGCAAGTCCATCGTTATCTACAGAAATTATTTGGAAACAGCTGAGCTATGATATGATTTCATGTCAGCTGTGAAAGGCACTGAGAAAATCCCACAGGCCTCCCCGCTCAGAGATGCCTCTTTGTCATTTTCAAGGGCATTTCATGGCATGAAAATTGGGAGATCCTTCAAAGTGACAGAGGGCCGGTTTAGATTATAGGGCAGGTTTAGATTATAGGTCAGGAAGAAATCCTGCCTTCACCCAAGGGTGGGGAGGCCCTGGCACAGGTTGCCCAGAGAAGCTGTGGCTGCCCCATCCCTGGAAGTGTCCAAGGCCAGGGCTTGGAGCACCCTGGGATAGTGGAAGGTGTCCCTGCCCAAGGCAGGGGGTGGCACTGGATGGCATATAAAGTACCTTCCAAGACACACATTCTGTGACTCTATTGAATTCTATTCATTTCATTTCAGCAGATAAGGAATTCTTTGTCCATTATCAAGAAATAGAGGATGTCAAGAAACAGCACGAACAGCTCTCCCATTCCTCCCCCATGCTGCTGCAGATGCTCCCAGGGCATTTGAGCAATGCCATCACTCAGCAGAAGACCCCTCTCAGCCCTAGGGAAAGCTCCATGTCCCAGTGGGCTCCCTGCCCACAGCCACGGGCACTCCTGCCTTGCTCTGGAGCCCTCCTAACACCATCCTCCTGAGGATTATGTTAGACCCACATGGTTCATGTTTTCTTTTCCTCTTCCTCGTCTCAAAGGGGTTTCTTCAGGGAGAAAGGTAATGAGACTAAAGGCAGTATAAGGTGACATTAGGTCTCTCTGCCTTTTTTCTAAGGCTTGCAGGAGAAACAGGCACAAAGCACAGTTTCAGTCCTGCCCCCACCAGCCCACATTTGCTCCTCACCCTCCATCCCCAGGCTCCCAAAAACTCATTACCACGCAGGTGACCGAACGCTTTGCTCGGGAATAGGAACTTGCACGGATGGAGCTTTTGTGCGCTGGCTACAGACCAGATAATCTCTCCATGCATCATTTAATAAGAAAACCACTTCACAGTCCTCACAGGCCTATGCTACATATGACATACTCTCAGCAGAATCTGCAGCCTGAGACCGGTGGGGGGAAGAGGAAAAGCAGCAAGCAGGGCTGTGTGTTGCCTTCGCCCTGCGCGCCTCCCTTTGAGCACACTGCCCTCTACACTCAGCTCACATCTCCAGAGCCTCTGAAAATAATGATAATGGTTTTGCTTCCCTTGACCTCTTGCTCCCTTATAAATCAGAATCCTATAGACCTTTCCCACAGTGTGAGGGTCCTCCTTTGTATCCGAGGCTGTGAAGGTGGGTATTTTTTATCAAGGCAATATAACCATGTGGGCGTGCTGCTCCCTGGCTTCAGGACTTGCTGTAGACGAGCACCTCGGTGCCTCTGCTGGGGGAGTAACTCCATTTATCTTCATTCACCAAAGAAGAGCAAAATAATTACTCAGATCCTAGTTTAAATTTCAGCCCAGTGTTAAGATGAGCTCATTCTCTGTGATCAGAGAATCATTAATCATGAGTTTGATTAGTCAAAGCAGAGGCTGTTTGAAACTATGTTGCCTTCTTTGCCCAAATTATTGTAGGGGTGCTCTAAATTTGGGGTATCCAGTTTGGGCTAATATTTTAAGTCCAAGAATATCCTTCTCTGGTACTTTTTTCCATTAATGGCTTGCTGTTTCCCAGGAGCAGATTTTTCCCTAGAGTGGGAGCCCTTTTGTTCCTCTCTAGTCACTCAAATGGCCTTTGAAATTTGTCCAATTGATCCTTGCTTTGAGGGAGTCCCAGCTGATGTAGTTGGCTTCATTTTTAACAATTTCAGGAGCAGGAGAAGTGCCAAAAGCCTATGTAGAAGAAGATACAGCTACAAAAGGTTCTTACCACCCATATGTGTTCAAGAAATCCTGGGGCTGCTCTGAATTTGACTGTGGGTCACTTGGATTCGTGTACCTGGGGATCCAACTATCACAAAGGAACCAACAGCTGTGCTGCCTCTAATCCACAGGATTTCCAACTGGAAATCAAACTGGAACCCAGTCTCTAAGCTTCAATATGCTTTAATTCCATTAAATACAATCCTCATCGATTCCAGGAAAGAACATTAAAAGTGAGACTTTTGATATATTTCTATTTGCCTTTTCTGTTGCAGCCTGTAATATGCAACAAAATGCAGCAATGTACACACTGTGACAGCATTCATCCAGCCATACATAAAAAGATGTATTATGAAATCTAATGTATTGATAAGTTTTCTATTCATCACACAGTCATTACTTCTGATTCACTGTGATATTTGAATATATTTATCTAAACTATTGCAGGTGATTTGGTAAAATTACAGATGAGTAGTGCAGCAATGGTAGAGGAAATATGGAGTAAAAACAGCAGGAATAAAAATGCAATAACTATCAGAGCTTCACTGTTCTTTGCCTCTGACATCTACATCTGCAAAACTGCTCTTTGATGTTATGGCTATAAGAGGTAAAAATCAAAGTTAATCCAGACATAGAGTAATGATAGATTATCTTTTCATGTCCCCTTTGGATCTTAGAAAAATAAAGACAATAAATGTGAGAACTCAGCTGTGACAGCAAACTGTGTCAGCAACTCTGACCTGAAATTGCACCCCAGAACTGTAGTCTCAGGGCAAAAGAAAAAAAAAAAATCATTTAAACTTACTAAGTAAATGTGCAAAAAACATCTACAAGAATTGCCTTTACAAAATCACATCCAGCACACACACTACAATCAAAATGCTCTCAAAAGCTCTCTCCTGAAAGGACTGTCTTACAGAAAAGCATAATTAACATTGATGTCACACTCCTGCAAGTCATCCGTTGCTGTTTGCCACATAAATACCCTTGTAGAAAATAATATTAATATTCCTAGACAAATGCTCAGTCCTCTCCAGTGGACCCCACATTAGCACATCTCTTTATCCAGCCTACCTAATTCCTTCTTTCGCATTTAAACAAGCCAAAAACTCACCTTATGCTACCGCAGAAGCAATTTTTATTTTTGAAGGTTAATCCAACTCAGCAGGATTTAGGGATGGCACTTTTGCTTGGTCGTAGGCATGTTGGCTCAGGCCAGACAGCTGTTTGGACATTCTCCACTGGGAATCTTGCCCTCAACACCCACAGTTGATGCACATACATGGTCTACTGGCTGCCTACTTCCATGCCCATCTGTTCAGATGGCATGGTGCCCACTCACAAGTTCGCTGGATCCTTGCCCTTAGTGTGTAGATGCCAGGCAATGATGGGCTTAGATGGGCAGCCTGCAAAATACTGAAAGTGATCATTTTTTTCCTGTAGGAAGTCCTTCCTCTGCAATAGCACTGAAGCATGGGCACCACATGCTACCCTACACTTAATAACACCTGTGGACATATATGTGCCAGGAATGGAAAGGGAGGGGTGGGGGGAATATACTCGAGGGGGAAATACAAAGTGGAATGATACAAAATTTTGCAAGGATTCCTGTGTAAGAATATACTCCCCATTGCCCATGGCAGTGGAGGGACACCCAGGTTAACTGGGAACAAAGTGGCTCAAGCATCAGAGCAGCACAGCCATGGCCAAGTTGGCCAGAGCACTGCCTGGGTTACCCTGATTCCCACTTCTGATACCCAACTTCCCTTAAAACTGCCCTGGGTACTGCACACCACTCAGTAGCCAAAGTGTACAAAAAAATCAAAATTATACCAAAACCAAGGTGAATTAAACCCAGACCTGTCTAAACTTCAACGCACATTCCATATACATCACACAGCACAAAATGTTCCATGGGAAGTCATGGCACCAGTAAAGGTAAATAGGAAATAATTCATGTTAACAAAGGTTCATTTTAAATTGTGCCATTGCCCTTTGGAACAATAACTGAGAAAATTCTACTTGGTAACAAGAGATTATTTCAGATCGTTTACTAGATAAGGAAAGTTTATCTTTCTTCTTTTTTTTTTCCTCAAGTCCAAAAATCAACCTTATTGCAGCTATATTAGGACAAAGCAGCAATTTCAAATTAAAATATGTTTTTCTTCCCTAGTTCAATTAACAATAAATCAACATACAGCAATAATTTTATTGCTTGAAATCAGCTACCTAAAAAATTAATACTTTGTTAACTATTCCAAAAATATATATTTTATTTACATTTTTTATTGAAATTATTTGAACTTTGTGACTACAAATCCCAAGGTATTTCCACAGGCTATCCATTGTTTTGCTGTTCTTCATACATTGTGTGGGAGTCATTAGAAAAGTCACAGAGACTCTAGTCTTTGATTAGATGAACTTTTAGAAGAAGGGAGGGAGGGGGAAATCAAAGAGTGCTCAAGCAGAGAGCATTTTCAGTGTAGTCTTTCAGGAATCCTTCCTACCAACACCGTGGTGAGCAAACTATCAGTCTTACAAACATTAATGGAAAATAAGGAAAATGAGGGGCGAATACCCATGAAACATAAGGATAAAATTATTCAAACAGGTGCTTTCTACTCTTTTTTTCTTCCCCTTGCCAAGTGCACCCCAACAACGCTCCAACGATTTCGGGCGCGTGCGAGCAGGCTGGAAAGAGATAAATCTACAAGGCTGGATCTGCAGCCTGGCTTAGGGGCTCTCATTGAGTCAGCAGTGAAAAGCCGTGCTTGGAGGCACATTTAAGCTGTGTCTAACTTAGTGTTTACTCTGGGGTGACTGGATTTGAGCGCGCTGTCCCTACCCCAGAGAATTGTTTGCTCGCACGGAGACATCAGTCTTGTCTTTGAGCATGCTCCATGGAATCACTCATGTGTGGCTGCTTGATCTGTTTGGGTCTGGACATATTGTCAAATCCTTGTGTCCAAGTTTCACGGGAGCAGTGCTGAAAAAGTCCTGGCTCCAGGATGAAATTAGATTTATACAGAGTGCAAGCCAAAGGAGTCACTGTGAACATCCGGTGACAAAAATCAAAGAATTGGAATAAAAAGTGATTTGCTCTGATTATTAAGTTTAGTTCAACCTCTTTAATCTGAAGGGAAAAGAAACCACTAAGACCACCTCATTTCTAGCTTTTTGGGCTGTTGATTCCAGGCAAAGCAGAGGTGAAACATTGGCTTTTACAATGGAAAGTCCTTTGTTTTCCTCAGTGCAGAAATTTTCACAAAGAACCTTTTTGTGTGATTGAAAGGAATATCTTCTAACACAGGTCACGGCTGACAACCCCATAGCTAAATCTTATTAAAAACTGTTCAGAGACCAAAATTAGAGACTGTAATACAGAACCACTTGGATACCTGTCAGATTGATAATATCTAGATGACCATCTAACTTGCCACCTGCTCTCCCTTCCCTTTGCACTAATAACCTGAATAAGCTTGTGAATACTTTTTCCCCAGTCCTGTTGGCTCATATTAGTCTTTCATACCACCAAGACCTTCAATCTCTTAAAAAAAGTCAGCTTTGCTTATTAGCATTGTCCAGAGAACCAAATTACAGATGCAGCACAAGAAAGAATGGAGCAAAGTTTTCAAACAGATTTTCCCAGGTGCCATTATAAACATTAATTTGAAAGAAAAAGCAATCAAGGTAATAACTGATCTACTTCAAGTAGCTTTTTAAGCAAATGGGTAATTTTGCAAAGGTCAATTAGCAGGACGACTCCCTCCTATTAGATTTGACACCATGATATTCAGCTAGGAAAAGAATGAAAATATTTAAAAACCTAACTTTTCTCCCATTTTCCTTGGAGATTTCTCAGTTTTATATTTAATCACAACCTTGCAGCAAACCAGGTAGGACAGCAGTGATTGCTAGTGCTCCTACCCAGCTCAGGGATTCTCCACTTACAATTTGCCTTCATTTCACACAAAATTAATATCCTAGCATTTTTACCACAACCTGCTGACACAGTAAAACTATGATGATGTAAAAGGTTAGGGCTTGGTTGGGGGTTTTTCAAATACCAAAGTTAGTTCTTCAAATTTGTATAAGGCTTCAGGATTCTTGATGAGATTCTTTGTCATACACATCCAAAAAAAAAAAAAAAAAAAAAAAAAAAAAAAAAAAAAAAAAAGTGCAATCTATTTGTGTCTTGGCAAAATTAGAACTACAATTGCAAAATGTTATTCTTCGTATTGCTTAAGTGCTATTTCATTATTTGCCCTACAGAGACATAGAAACATTTCAAAAAATCTACTGCACTTGGGCCATGTCCCGAAGAGAACATTGAGGACAGGGAATATTCCTGATCCAAACACACTGGATCTCCTGATATTGCTCCTGTGGCATCACATTGACAGCAAACCACATAATGCTAACACAGCAGATAAAGGAAGGAAGAAATGGAATTATCCTGTTTGAAACTTCTGAAGCGTCTAGACAGACTGAAAATTGCCCCTGATTTGATTTTCCTAATTCTGTTCTGACAGAAAAAAGTCACCTATTTTTCAAAATGTTAAAAAAAATACTCTCAGCAATACAAAGATCATCCTCTGCCATCCAAGATGTGGGCAGTGTATAAAGGCACCACTTACTCCGGAGAAATGATTTACCTTATTAAAACCCCCAAAATTATATATTCTTATAATTCATTTAAAAAACCCCAAACAATCATCCATCAACTCAAGAAAACAAATGAGCCAAACATTTTTAGAAGCTTTGGTGGCACATGAAAACAGGACTTTAACTTCATATTTCAGTGCATATAATCGTGTTGTACATACATATATACTACACTCTCAACAAAGTCACAAATATACATCATGTAATGTAGGGGGAAATGATTTGATTTATCACTTTTGTGCTTGGTTTCCTCCTCTATCATCTCCAGTTCAACAAAAGCTTTCAGATTGCACCTGGCACTGGATTGCTTTGCTTCTCCACCCCCATGACATGGGTGAGGAATCAAGATGGCACCATTTATGAAAATGTTTATATAAATATTTTATCCAAACTATGCTGGACTTAGGAATATTTCTCCCTGATATCTCCCTGGAAGGAACAAATTTCTTGGTTGAAAGAATGAAAACATGACGAATTTACCAATTCTCTTGGTAGTTTCCCACTCGCCTTTTGCAAAATGTGCTGCAATTCTCATTTTATTTTGGGGGGGTTCCAACTTCCTGACATTTCATCTTGTATACCCTTTTCCCACTACATTAAAGAACTCTTTGGTGCCCAATGTTGTCCCATAATGTAGGAAATAATTTACCTTTCAATTTCTTTCAATAATTTAAATATGCTGAGGTATTTAGGTCCTTCATAGTCAAGACAATTTTCCTAACTCATTTTTTTTTTCTTTTGGCTTTGCCTCTTCCTTGCATAATCTTCATTATTTTAGAATCACTATTCTGACTTTCTACTCATCAGTGCCACTGACAGCCATGAACATTTACCATCTCCCTGCTTCATTATTGCTCACAATGGTCAGCTCAAACTTCTTGACCCCAAAGCACCCACAAGAGCTACTTTTTACAGCAAAATCCCACAACACAGTTCCTAATTCTGGTGCAGCACAGCCTGTTTCCCATATATACATACATTTGGATAAATTAAAATGCACTCACAGCCATTAAGCCACCCAGATCACTCTCCACAAGTGCCTTTACCCAGACCTATTTGCCAGTCCATCAATCTTTGCTTTATTTTCAAATGTTATTAGAACTGTTCTATTTACTTCCATATCATGGATAAAAAGAGTGATTAGTGTCAAGCTTAATACTAGTCCCTGGAGAATCATCATCAACTGGGTGAATTTTTAGAGTTGTTCTCCAGGGACTAGTTTCCAAAATGTGTAAATTAATCAGTTCTTAATCCATTTAATGTGTGCTTCACTGATACAGCACATAACTAATATTTAATCAGAATGTCACGTACTATTAAGTCGAGTGACTTAAAAACTTTCACTGCACTTCACAAGTATGGCTCCTTTTCCAACCAGACTTACATCAAAAAATAATCCATTTGGTTGTATTTTTTTAAAAAATTTGTTGTTTGTTCAGTCATGATGATTGACATTAATGTTATTTCTATTTTTTTTTAAATGAACCTTGGAACACTTTTCCATTAATTGACCTTAAATACTCTTATAGGATAATTTAACTGCAAAATTTTCCAAGTCATGCCATTTTTTTCTTTCTGAATACTGGCATCATGATTGCCTCTGTTTTAAATTTTGTAATTTCCATGACAACTAAATATTTACAATTTAAATGAATAGGCATGGGCCACCTCAGAAAACTCCGTAAGGTTCTAGTAAGACATTTATTTAGGTTTTCTAAAATGTCGCCAGATATTGCTAATTTCTTTTTGGAATTAACATTCAACGTGCTTTTAGTCATTAATAGGATAGAAAGTTCATCAGTTTCTCACAACCAAGCCAAGTGATTTTAGGAAAACACCAAACAAACTACAAAAACAAAACCCCACAAATATTTATTCATTATTCTGTTTTTTTCTGCATCACTGTTATAAGCCTCATCATCTTAGCAGTGAGCCTGTAACAGCACAGAATTAAGCTCTTAAAAATAGAGATAAAACAAGTTTATTGAAATTATTCCTGTGCACAGAGTTCAGAACTTAAAGAATTTGGAAACCTTCAGGACACAGGGAATGCATTAGTTTTGTCCAGCACTGCGGGGCTTGCAGGATTCCCCTTGGGGTACAAAACCTGGGGTGAAGTTGGTTGTAGGGAAGGTTTTATACACATTTGTCTGTTTTTCACTGTGTAAAAGACCTGTCTTTGCCTGTAACAAGTGCCATTACAAAAAAACAGTCAATTAGCCAATATAGCCCAGATTGTCACTGCCTAGATTCAGTGACTATAGATTTATGAACTGCTGAATGCACAGTATACCTTATAGACAGAACAAAAACTATCTGGACTCTACAGCTTCTAAGTGCTAAAATAATGAAGTTGATTTTGCACTACCTTGCATTTTATGGAATCACCTATTTATCTGTGAGGAAGGTCACCTAATCAAAAATGGGATATTTTCCCTCATTTATACAGGTGCACATACAACCAGGAAGGCAGAGGCAGGCTGGTGTACTGTGACACGCTGATTTTTTTAAACACCTTGCAGGTTTAAGCATGTGTGTGGATGTTACAGTGGAGCATAAGGGAAGATAAATCCACCTAAATTATAATTCCTTCAGTCACTTATTAAACATTGCCATAGAAACGAATTCGCAAACTATTTTCCATGTGGCTCTAAAAATATCAGAATTCATCTTAAAACATTCTGCTGTCGGTATAAAAGGGCCATTCGCCTCCCAGCTCGAATATCCAAAATACTCTAAATGGAGTCTGACCTAAATAAATCCTACTCCAGATTTGAAGATCATCAGATCCATTACACAAAGCCATTCAGGCGCAGATAGAGCGGTGGTTGCAAATGTTCAGATGAATTAGCATAAAGGCACACGTATCTCTAATAGGTTAATAAGTACAACCAGTGGGAAGTGAAAATGGTTGTCTGCCTATAGACTACTGTGAGAGTCCATCATTTATGGGGGGGAACGCACACAGAAACGTGTGATGGTGGTTTTTTCTTCCCCCCCACTAAACGCCATTATTTTAATAATTATTGAAAGATCAGGAGGTAGCCAAACGCCGCGGACGGAATTTTCTTGAAATGGCTTGGATCAGCTTTGCAAGTGATATTTTTTTTGTGAGGCTGACACCCCCTGTTTTGTAGGTCACACGGATATCCACAGACTGTGAGGACACTGAAGGCGCTTGTCCTTCAGCCTTCTGCCTCACCACATGATTGAGCATCCGTATACCTTACAACCATACACCCTGTCGAGTGTTATTCTCTTACATATCACAATTTACCTCGCTTCCTCCACTCAAACATGCAACCAAGCTGAGCAACAAGCTGCTTCAGCTGCCATGTCATTTCAGTTTTTACACATCTTCTCTTTTTTATGTGCGCTCTACATCTCCGTGATGTCTCATCTCCCCGTTCCACTGCCATAGGCTACGAGTCAGGAACAAAGCTCAGGCTCAATGTCAAACAGAGTGAAAATGGGAAAATATCATAGAAGGGAAAATTAATGGGCACAAACGCAGCTCTGAAACTTCCATCCTTGTGGGCTTTGCAACTTTCCATCATCTCTTGGCAAAATAGGAAGGAGAAGGGAGCGATAGCGTTTCTACAGAAAATGCCTCTAAAAGGCATTTAGCTAAGGAAGATACAAGTCCAAAATTTCAAAGTGGAAGTGATATGCTTGCATATTAAAAAGCAAATAATCTTGTATACGTAGAATCAGGCCCTTTAATTTGAAGAATTAATTTATTTCCACTCTCCACCATTTTCCTGCTGTCCCTCTTTCCTTGCCTGACCACCATGGTTTGCCGAGGTTCATGTTTCCAAAAAATGCCTCAGCAATAAATAGTCCCAAGCCTGACACCCAGGAACAGACCCTAAGGCTGGAATCATGGCTCCTCTGCATGAACTGAGGTCTTTCTCTCATTACAAACAGAGAAATTTCAAGGTGAAACATACATGAAATATCTCTTGTCAACAGGTTCCCTAGTTATGTCTTTAAAGCCTTTCAACTTTTTTCACTTTTTTTTTTTTTTTCTGTAACAAAAGAAATTTGGCTTTCAGGGAAATTATAATATTTGCAACCCATATCATAAAAAAAATCAAAATTAACCACACAACCCCCAAAACCCAGTACTGTAAAAATGGTTGATCCTACCCACGTGGACATGGCTGGGAAATTCCATTATATGGAATCAGGGTCTTGGATATCATTAGGCATTTGGTGACTGAAATTTAAATCATGGCCTAAGACTCTTTAAGAAATAGAGATTGTATTTTTCTGCAAAAATTAGAAGCCTCAAGGCACAGTAATGCAAAGGAAAAATGGGATGCTTCAGTTTAATTCTTAAATTGTAGAATTATCTTGCTCTAGAAAATATAATATTGTTTAGAAACTCGTATCTCTGATCCCCAAATGAGCTATTTTTTAAAAAATGTGGCACTACTCCTTTTGTCAGCCACCAAAATCAAACAGAAACATAAATGCTAGTATGTCAAATACTAACATTGGTATTTATTTAGATCCAGGTACTTGATTTATCAGCTAAATTATTTATTCAAGAGGTAACACCATACTTTATGTAACCCTATTTGTATTGTGTGCAAACCTCACCTGAATATATTATGTGCAAGCTTAATAAACCTTTTCACTTTTCAATTTCAGTCCTTCATCTTTTCACTGTTTGAAACATATAATTTATTTTTTGTACTAACATGCTATAACTGAGCTCACAGCAAACTGTATACATACTTTTTAATATCTTTCAGATGAATGAATCAGTCTCAAAAAATAAAATGTCTTTTTTGGAGGGGTGGGGGGTGAATTCATTCATGATGCATTTTCAGTCTGTTTATTAAGTAATCATATCTGGGTACAAGTGTCAACACAATTTACGTTTTGAATAATGTGAAGCAGATAACCTCAATTAACAAGTAATTAGAGTCATTTTCCTATTAAGCAGTTTCCCTAATTGTTTTTGAAACCTGGAACTAAAATTGTAATAAATAATAAGCGGCCAAAACATGTCCCTGCATTAGTTTAATCCAGGCTCTTCCAGTGGAGCCTGGGAAAAACAGCAGCAGAAATAAGGGCTGACTCCTCAGGAGATATTGAGAGCAGAGGGAAATATTTTGCAGCTGTGGATTCTTCGTAGTGTGGACTCTTCTGCTTGTCTTGTTTTGTTTGTTTTTTTAAATATTATTCCGTTTCCTTCCTCTCTCTCTTTTCACCTTCACGATTTCATATATGAACTTTTAACATATGGGATATTTGACTTAATCATTACTGTGGATTGACTGGAGCTCATCAGGGAAAAGCCATCCCCCAGTAAACACAGAGGGTGTGATCTCAGCTGAACTACATTTTACAGTAATACAAATTAATTTGATCCCTTACACTCTACCTTGTCAGCACAGCATGCCTCTCTTTATGTAAAATAATAAATATTAACCTGTTTTTCAACACAAATAGAACAATTTGTGTGTGTTTGCTGCTGGTCGTAAGAAAAAAAAAATCTTTAATTTGAATATCAATCTTTAAATAGATACCTGTCATATCTCAAGCACAATAAAGGAACTTAGAGAATATAAAAATTTCACATGTATTTCTCTGCTCACAAAACACCTAGGCTGCTCACAAAACACTCTGTCTGCCACATCCAAAAATGGGGGAAAATAATTCTCTAGCTGAAAACAAGAAAAGATCCAGCAGCTGCTCCTCACCCTAAGCCAAAACAAACAAGAGAACTAAAAACTAACAGAAAAGCTACACACAAAAATCTCTGGGACAGAAAAAAAAAAAAAAAAAAAAAAAAAAAAAAAAAAAAAGAAGAGCAAGTGCAATCAAGTGCAATAATATGGGGCTGCCCCATTCCTGGACGTATCCAAGGCCAGGCTGGATGGAGCTCTGAGCAGCCTGGTCTGGTGGAAGGTGTCCCTGCCCATGGCAGGAGGTGGAACTGGATGAGCTTTTTGATCCTTTCCAACCATTCCCTGGTTTTATGGTTCTACTCTCTTCACCCACAAACTCCAGCCTAAGCCAGAGACTCCTGTCCTGCAGTTGCATTTATCACAATTTCAGCTGCTAGGGGATACCATTTTCACCTGAAGGCAAGGAAAGAAATGGAATTCTCCCCAGGCCACAAAGGAACCAATGCAGCTGAGCCTTCTCAAAAAGGCTCTTGGTACATTTCTAACCAGACTTCACCCTCCACCCCACAAACACTTGGCTGTTGGCTTTATATCCAAAGGAAATTTTGCCAGCCTTGGAAGAGTACAAGACTTCTATTTACACCATTTTTTACAAAATTTCAATAAAGCTCTAAATCAAAACCAGACCCCTCAAAATAAAAATTAAAAACCCTAGGAAGACAGCCTGAGAAATTCCAGGAAAAATTGGCAGCTACTGAAGGACATGATCTGTCCAGAAGGAATACAAACATTTAAAAAACTTGCTGGAAATTAGACTTTGTGAAAAATACCATTGATTCCTTTCAAGTCATTTTATTAAAAGGTCTATTAATGCTTGGCTTGCACTTTGTGGCCATGAGAGATGTTGGAGCAAAGAGCTATCAAAGGTGGCTATCAAAGTTGGGTTTTTTCCATTTAACTTTCTCTAACTATTTAAGCTGCTCATTTTGTGGAGACAATCATTAGTGTCTTTAATGTGAAACAAAGCTTCTGGATAAGAGCTGCTAGCTGAAGATCAATATGAAAGATATCATTTCAGTTACAGCTTTAATAACTGTAACAATAGGGAGCCTGGCATTGCAGCCTTTATGCATTAATGTAATTTAGAATCTACCAGGTACAAATCTTATCAAACATTAGCAGTGGCTGCGTTGGGATTTTCTAGGTAAGAAAACTGTGTGATAAAATGGGAAGTATTTGAAAGGTAAACGTTCATGTAATCAGGCTCATCTGCCACAAAAAACATGAAAGAATTTACATGAGGAAAGTGAACAAAATAAACCAAAAAAAGATTCTGGGAAAAGGATGGACAGAGTGTACTGAGATATGTCTCTTGTTTATACCAACACAAATATGACCCACAAAACTGGAGGATTGGGAATTTCAGCCAAAATCAGTGCAACTAAAGATTTTCTGCAAACCACCATGCATAGAAAAACAAACCTACCTGGCTGTGCAGTCTGCTGAACCCTAAAACTGACGAGGAGCTTTTTCCCTGGCTGCCAACAAAGCACCAGCACTGGAGACCAGGAGCACAACCCTTCCTGCAGCCACAGTTCACAGCTCCACCCAGCAAATTTACCTTTCCCACCCCATTTTCTTCCCTCCCACCTGTCTCCAAATCCCTCTGCTCCCTCCTTGCTCCATGCTTTTCACAATGGGCCCCACTGCTCCAAACTTTTCCAGGTTTTTGAGATTTGCATGGTGGTGTCAACCTTAGTCTTCTGCAACAGTTTATCTACAACCATGTTATTTCTTTCCCAGCTCTCAAATTTCTTGATTAAGATAAAATTTAGAAAATAAAATACAAAAAATAAAATACAAAACTTTCCCCACCTCCAAAGGGGAAAAAAAAATAAGAAAAGAAAATCAGGCCTGAAAATGTTAAAACACAAATTTTGGATCTTCCCTGCAAAGTTATTCTTAAAACCTGACGCAATCAATTGGCAGTTCTTTAAACAATTTGTTTAACTTGTGTCCAAATGTCTTCAGGTTTTAGTGCTTACAGGTGGCTACTTTAGATTTACACTTTAATTTTGAGAAAGATCTAAACTGGGAACACTGAATTTTCAGTTTATCATTTGCTGATAAAAAATGGAAAGCTCAAAGTTAAAGTAGCCAACTACTGGAAAGAGTTGGCACCTGGCATTTTAATTTTTAAACATTGAGGGGGGGGTTGTGTAAAATGAGGTTATAAAGTAAGAGTCTGACTTCAGGACCACAATCAAGAAGAATGAGCTTTTAAGGATGACAGAATCACTGATGGGAAGCTCAGTCGGTCCAAAACCCAGGTTTGGTCCAAATAAACAAACCAAAGTTTGGATGCTTGTCTGGGTTTTCTACCTGCCTTGGGGCTAGAGATGTCATGAGAACAGATTCTCTCATCACAGCTGCAGCACTTCCAGTCCTGGCCACGGATGAAATATCCAGGAGAACAATCTTTCTTACAGAGCTCTGGGGCAGGGGAGGGAAGTAAGGGAAAATAGGATGGGGATTTCACAGTCTTTCAAAATCGATTCCAAAACTGGGGAAAGAATCAGAGATTAGAAAGGAAAGCACATTTTTTTTACTCTACTTGGGTTTTGGCTGTGGTCTTCAAAGCTACTTTTTACTGCATCTGGCAGAGTATGTGGCAGCTCAGAGAGTCAATAATCACAAAAAGAAAGGTGTAACTGCTTCCAAAGTTTAGGCATATTCAGTATTGTCCTGAAAAAACAAACATAACTTAGTTTCATTGATCCATGACATTCGAGTAAATTTTTTTTTTTTTTTTTTTTTTTTTTTTTTTTTTTTTTTTAAATAGGCTCTCTATAGAGAAATTAGGCTCCAGCTTCCTCTCAAGGGGTTGGGTTCTGGACCCTTTGAAAGGGGAGGTTTCAATCCAGCTGTGCCATGGCTGTGTGTCTATGCAGGCACACCCTCAACTACAAAATCATGGATGCTAAAGACTTATTTCCATTAAGGCTATGAATCTCACCCAACAGGAAATCAAACAGAAAATAAAATATTGCCATGTTAACATGACAGGGATCAGATCCTGAAAAAAAAAAAAAAAGAAGGTTGACTTAAAAGGAAATTTGATCTGATTTAGGGCAAGGGAATGCTGCTGTCAACTATTTGTCTAAGAATAGGCACACTGCCTAACAAGGACACTCTTGTCTGTTTTAAAACCCCTTCTCAGTGCATTAAACAACATTTATTAAGCCTGTGCATACACGGTGCAATAGCACATGTATTTAGGGCATGCACAAAATAATTTGATCCCCATTTCATCTCATTGGTACCGCAAATATTTCACTGCAGTAATAAAACAAACAAACAAAACAAACAAAAAAACCCACCCTGGTTCTTTACCTCTCCTGTCATGTTGCATTGGGTCACTCGGTGCCACACGATGTGATATCATGTAGCTCAATGCAAGGAGACACATGTCCCTTCTCATTGGAAATTTAAAGAAATGGAGCTTACTTTTCCCCTGTGGGAAGCTATGCAGGTCAGGTGCCCAAGACTAGCTATGGGAAGTTTGATATAATCTCAGTTTCAGTACCTACATATTTCAAATCTGACGGCGTTTTTTGAAAGGAAATGTGTTAGATGCCACAATTCGGCTGCGGCGGAGTATTTAATAAAGATAGCGTAACAGGGATATAATTCCACAGCTTATGTTCCCTGTCACGGTGTGCTCTGACACAGATTTCCAGGGAGACTCCTTTAAACAACACTTTTTAAGCACACTTTTTGAAATATACAGTACAGAGCACAAGGGCCCTCGGAGAAACCCAACGCCGCTGAAAGCACAGGAGTATAGAATCAAGGGGAGAGAACTGATTAATGATGAAGCCAAAATAAGGCTTTTTTTTTTTTTTTTTTTTTTTTTTTTTTTTTTTTTTTTTTGGATGAAAAATAGTGAAACAGTTAAGCACAGAGAATATAGATAAGGAAAATGTACAGGACCCGGGGCCAAGTTCTCCTCTCAGTTACACTAGCATAATTGTGGAATAATTCTGTTTTAATTAATAGAGTTAATATGATGAGAATGGAATTATCTACATAAAGAGCATGATTGAAACATAACAGTTGAACCAGCTCTGAGGCAGCCTCTTTAATGTGTGGAAAAGAAATACACATTCTCCACAGTCCCATTTTACAGGTAGAGAAACAGAAAAAAGGACTGAAAAATCCCTTTGGCAGGCAAATGTCCAGGCTGGGACCAAGGAAACATGACAAATTCCAGTCCAGCTCCTTCTCCACTTGGTTGCAACAAATAAATACAACTGAAGGCTATCTTGGAAGCCAAGTGAAATATTCTGTATATAAAATTGTCTTGCTAACATCATGGCTTGTTGCTTTCTCATGCCTGAATCAAAAAGATGCAACTTTCTAGTGTGTTGGTCTGTTTAGCATCATGATGGCAACTTCAGTGTCATTAACATGTCTGTGTATTTGAATGCCACTTCTTACAGGATAAAACAGTCAAAAAATCAGAGGACTGAGAAGTAGAATCAGCAAAGATTTTATAAATTTTTAGAAATATTTTTTTTCCTACTGGTAAAAACTACAAGGACTTATGGTATGGACTCTGAAATTGTGGCAATACAAAATAACTGGGATCACTGCAATTTGAATCACATGTCAAGTTGCAGAAAATAATATTATTTGGAGTGTTCTGGTTAGTTCAAACCTTATGGCCAAGCTTTCTTAGTCTGCTCCATTGCCTTACCAGGACAGCTCAAAGGCTACACTCTGCAGAGTTTTGGAGCAAGCAAGTTTGGAGCTACAAACTCCTGATTCAAGTTCATGATGGTTCTTTGGGTTTGAACAAGGTAAGATGATGAAGAAGAGGAATATTTAGAGTTCACCTCATTTCACCATTTTCATACATTTCTGATAGAAAGAATGAAGAGGGGTGTCTCTTACTCCATTTTCCTCCTAAGTTTCTGTTGGTTGCACAGCCCCAGTCCCCAGTTATCAGTGAGAAATTACAACCTCAGCAGAGCCTGCACTCTGCTCTTAAACAGGACATCACATTTTATATGATGTGGACAAAAATTGGTATTAGGATGAGTTTTCACTGCTCTTCTACAGATGACAATAACATCAATAATTACTAATTAAGAAACTCCTATTTACACCTTGTCTTTCCATGTGTTCTGTGAAGAACTACCAACACTACCTTAGAAGATATTTTCTGAGTGTTTCTCTATCTACTTTCCTATCACTATCTCATTGTTAACAAGTGAGAGTGGGAACTCTGGGCAAATAAAGGGTGAGTTCAGGGTTTCTGTCCTGTCCCAAACTCTCACAAGGTTCTGCCCCAAGCAGTGACACCCCAAACCCCAGATCCTTGAGAAGAACCAGCACTGCCATCCCACGTCTCCACAGTTCCTGCCAGCATCAGACACTAAAAGGGCTGTTAAGAGATTAAAAGAAAATATGGAACAAATGAAATCAAGCATGGGTTTTAGATGGTAAATTAAATAATATTTTCATAACCAAGTTTTCATTTTTTCCCCCTCAAGACATACAACAGAGAGAAGTGTCTCATCCAAAAAGAAAAACACCCGTTAATTTCTTTTTACTCTTTCTTAGATGTCCTTAAAATATCAGCTTAAAAATATTTTTATATGTATCTACACCAAGCTTTCTATGAAACTCAAAAGGATTTGTAGACTTTGAGGAATCCATTGATCTTCTCATAAACCACCCAAATTGTGGAAAACTCTATTAATGATAGAGCAAATGACAGTTTGTTGGGTTTTTTTTCACTGTGTGTTAGGAAAACAACGGAGGGGGGTATCCATAAAGAGGATGCAAAACTTCCTAACAGTGCGTTCAGTTAGGAGACATTTTAACATTGAACACCCTTTCAAATAATTCCATTTTCGAGCAGCGGATGATGGGAACACCGACGCTTTAGAACCAAATAATAAATACCCTTCTAGCTAGCATCTCCCCAATTTTTTTTAAAGGAAAAAAAAAAATAAATAAAAAGGGGAAGGAAAAGGGCAGGAGGGGGGGAAAGGGGTGGTGGGCCCGGGCTCAGCTGCTCCATCCAGCTGCGATCCCTGGTGCTGCTCTGCCCCCTGGTGCTGCCGCGGCCGCAGAGCAGCCGCCCGCAGAGCATCCCCCGCTGTCACTTCTCGCTTCTCCGCCAAGTTCAAGGTCAGTGCCTAGCTATTTTCAGCTCATCTCTTCTTGATCCATGCAGAGAAATGACAAGGTAACGTGATTTGGGGTCAGCTGTATTACAGGAACCGTTACATAAACGGAGAAAGTGGAAATCAATCCCGGCTGACAGTGTCTTCGGGATAATCAGCGCTCACTCCATGCCGCTGTCAGCTCTCCTGCATCAAACACCATGTTACTTCTGTCACATCTCCTTAACAAAACCAGAGTCTCACTTTTGGCAAAGTAAATAAATATTTCACTCGGGCTTGAGTTTAATTCATTGTTTAGAGAACTTTAACACTTTGGACTTGCAAAGAGTCCCCATTTGGAGGAGAAAAGACAGCTTACCCTGTCAGGTCCATTACTGCCTGCAAAGGGCTCTGGCAAAGATGCAGTCGACTCTTATGAAAACACCCCATTCCTCATATTTTGTGTTTGATTCCTTGAAGCAGACGATTGTCCTCCAAATCTCCGTCACCCAGCAGACCTCGGCTTCCCAAAGCGCTTCACCCAACCCACGGTCACCCCGGCCACATCTCACATCCCTCTTTCCTTTTAACATTCCAGGACACCTTCCCTCAATTTCTCTGATTATTACGGCTCCATCTGAACCATTTCCTGCCCTGAGCAGACATCTTCCCCTATAACGCGGGGTGATGAAGGTATCGTTGCACAAGATGCGCCGCGTTATCCCCGTCCCGGTGGCGGCCCATGGTGATCCCATCCCGCCCACCTTGTGCTCCCACGGAGGAACGATTTGCCACGATATTAATCGTCGGTAAATTCCAAAGACTTGGGGCTTCCTGAAGCTATAAAATGGATTAGAAGCAATTTAAAAAAGAATTAACAAACTAGAGTAAGAGTATACTGTCAACAAACAAATGCTTCATCATAGCACTGTAATTTGGAATTTTAATTACCCCTCTGCTTCTGTAACAAAACAATGTCTGAACTGGCAGCCATTTGAATCTCTCACAGGTCATTGAGCATTCTAGTTAATTACTCTATGAATAGCCTGTTTTTCTCCCCTCTGGAAACACGTTTCTAATGGCAGTCAAGGTCTGACAAATGTGTCATCTACATAATTAGCTAGGAAGCAACACAAAACATTAAACATGCTTTGTGCCGACAACTATCAAAACATTTCATTTGTTGTCAATTATTCATTACTTTGTAGGTTCTGAAGGGGTTGTTATTATGAAAATAAGTCCAGATGCTAACAAGGTTAGAGTTTTTTATTCAAATTAGTAATCAGAGGACTAACTTTAAAAAATGTGTCTTGTGTACGTTTATGGCAGCGTTCAATCAGCACTAAATTATAAACGAATTTAGCTAAGTTCAAGTGAAAATAGCCATGGCAGAGCACATACACTAATTTGTGGAGTTGCAGCTCTCTTTGAAGTTTTAGGATCTAAGCTGAAGTAGCAAACTTTCAGAACCTTTGGCAAGACTAATTTGTGCTTGGTAAATAGAGTAAAGATTTTCACAGCGTGAGATAATGTAAGATTGCAAAAAAAAAAAAAAAAAAAAAAAAAAAAGAGGGGGGGAATTGAGGTTTTTGAACCTTTTTTCTATGCTTCTGTCACACTGAGTAAAAGTCAAAATCAGCAATTCTGACTCATATAATATCTTGTCTGAACTTCGGTTTGGCTTAACAAGGAAGCCAAACCAGTTACATTCACCATTCCTTTAATAGAGCTGAAATGAATTTATCCTCACTTTCAAGAAGAAATAGGTGCTGGTTATTTCCTTTTTCTATGATCTCATTATGATGCTGCCTGTTAAGCTACGCAGCTGAACTGGTACAGTGAAACTGTGGGGAGGAGAAATAAATGGGGAGTTGAACAATAAAATTAACTCCTTTCTTTTTTTAGCCAGGATTAGTTCAGCTGAAGTGCTATGATGTAAATATACAATAAGGAATACCTTCTCACAGGGCATAGTTAAGAAAATAGAAAAGAAAAAAAATATATATTATTCACAAAAGTAAAACACTTGTTTTGAGCCTAAAAACACATCTGCACACAAAATATTGGTCCTGTGAAAAGGCTGGGAGGCAAACCTGAGAAAAATCACTTATTGAAGGTAAGATGAGCCCTCAAATAGGCTCATGCATTAATATCCTACTTTCAGCCTTTAAGTCAGAGGATTTTATGGTATGGAGAACATCCCTGGGCATGTTGGGGCACATCTGTGCAGGCTGAGGGCCTCTGCCCCAGAGCCAGAGCAGATCCTCAGGTGGGGAGGAAGGGACACAGGCACTGAAACGGGTGAAAAAACTGGAGACACAGGCCAAAGGACACAGTCTGTGAGCACAACACCCAGCAGAGAGCAGATCTATATTTTCAAAGCACAAAACCAGTCTGAAAACAGGAAGGGGACATATGACACCCTTAATTTCTCATTTTCCTGCCCTGGAAAGGAGGATGACTAACGTTACTAAACAGATTTGTTTTCTTTCAGCAATATTCATGTTGGAGAAGTGAAACTGGGCTGTGTTTGTGTACCCACTGCTCCCATACCTACCCTGAAATACTTGGAGCAAACAAGGTGTAAGCTTGCATTTATTAACAATTCCCACCCTTGTCATGGGAAGCTCATATATTTTTCTATATCTGTCCCAGTGCAATTACATGATTTGTGTACACCTTGAAGGGAACACAGCATTTTTCCTTTATAGACACAAATGTGGCTGCATCTATAACAGGTCAGTGTATGATGATAAAATTTGCAGGGAATAAAGCCTGGGCAGCCACTATTAGATCACAGGAAAGAGAATATTCTTCAAAACTACATCAAGAGTAGGTTTTCTGCTTTTAGAAATATTTTTGTCAAGATTTGCTTTTTCCTCCAAGAAAAAAAGTAAACTGGGGGAAGAAAAAAAAAGAGCTATCCTCAAAAACTTTCCCTAAATAAACTATACTATAAAAGAAGCTCTGATGATCTTGCAGAGATTGAAATAATCCCTTTTTGAGCTAAAACTACCCATAGCAATGAAACTGAAAATACTCTAAAAGAGGGCTGGAGACTGTCTTGTAATTAACATTAAACAGATAACATATTTACGAGGAAGTCAAAATATTTTGGAAGCCAATAATCCTGTAAGCCTTAACGTGGTATAAAAACAACAAATAAATGCAAAGTGTTACTGTTACACATGCCTGCCTGATCAATGGTTTTCACATATTGATCTATAAATGGAGTTGACAGTCTGTGTTGGCTGCACATTTTCCAAGCAGCTCTATTTTTGTACAAAACCAATACGGGCAATTACCTTTGTTTGAGATGCCAAGTCTTATCAATTCAATGTGATTTAGTGTCATTTTAATTAAATATCAGGATCTACTTCAGGACAATCTATACAAACAAAGCCTCAAACTTGACTATAAGCTTGATTTGAAGTAAACATGTACAAGCCCTGCAATTTCAAAATATGGCTCAAAAACTCTGCTAAACAGAAGGTTTATATTTTTAGCAAATTTATTTCTGTCTTTTTGGCTAGCCATAACTTTGGCAAGTGTTCTATGATCACAGGAGTAAGAAACAAAAGAAGATTGCTTCCCCATTTCTCTGATAAAGTATTAGGGAGATAAATAAACCTACCAGTTTGTTTAACCTAATCAGAGAAAGCTCTGATACATTAACATTTTGGAATGTCTAAATAGGTTCTAATTCTTAATATAGACACCAATAAAAAATACATTCCATTGTTTGGAGTTGCTCTGAATGAAGCAAAATGCACTTCCCTGGGGTTTAACAGATGAAAATAGCAAATATTCATTTACACTGCTAGTTCAGATGCTACCATTAAGCACAGAAAGAGCCCTCACTTGCCAGTCTGTGTCCAGCTTCATGATTTGTGCTCTTTACACTCTACATTAATATCAATTTCAACCTTTGCACAGAGCTCAGGCGTTTCCATTGAAATTAATAACACAACCCCCAATAATCTCTTGTGTGTTCAGTTCCTGCCTCCCACATTTGCATCTGCACCACTATAAAATGCACACGTGCATATGGCCCCACTGATGTAGGATGCACATCTTTTTCTGTCACACCACGGAAAATAATCTGTTCACCTTCAAAAGTGTAGCCCCAGGTGTGTTCACAAGCACCACAGCACATGCTTCAGAATACAGCAAATCCCTCAGAGAAAATTAGGCATTTTTTTCTCCTCCATAAATCACCACTCGTCTTTCTACCTTTGCGCCTGGTTGAAGCCCTTTATTGTCTGGAGTGGGCATTTTCTCTTTCCAAACAAGTTTTGGAAATCTATATTTCTATTGATTGTTCAAAATGTGCCAAAGGCTGATTGCCTTAATCCGCTAAAGTCAGTAGGTTTTGCATAAGTTGAGCAAAAAGGATTTGACCCATTTATTAATAGAACAGAGTATGTGGCACACACCAAGCATGGACAGCAGAAGGGTGGTATGGAATCTTTTATTCAGCTGCTTCTAGTTTTTCAAGAGAAAAATCTCTCCAATAACAGGGCAAAAATATTCAGTCAACATAAAATAGAAAATAAACATAATCAATGGATGCCTCATGGATTAGATCCATCATCTAAACAGAGGCAGACTGTGAAAACAGAAAATTTCCAAGTAGGAAGAAGAGGATAAATCCTTTTTCTCTTCAAGCACAAAATAATTAGCTTTGATTAATATTCTGGTAATACGTGTCTTTTAGCAGAGATCTGTGTGCCTTTAAATGCAAAAGTGAAGACCATAGAAAAGAGCAAAGAGAGGAGAATGTCTCGATTTTTAAAACAAAATTATTAAATTTAAATATATTTATACACACCTATATGTTTGTATCAGTTGGATCTTTCGTTTTCAAGACACTTGGAAGGGCAGAAGATGCTCCCCTGAATTATTTTCCCCCAAATCTTTCACAAATCACATGCCCAGATATGTCAGCACATGGCTGATAAACACAATTGGTATTTCACTGCTCCTTTAGCTTGCTGCATTTAAAGCCCACAGTTGAAAGCATTTGGATCCTTGGGAATTTTGCTTTTTACTTTGGGCGTCAGCAAACAACTTTAAGAGGCTTATTTAAGTAAATACGCCCAAACACTTTCAGCCTGTCAATATCTAGTCAGAAAATTCTGCATGGCAAAAAGAGATGAAAAGAATTGAAACAGAAAGGAAATTAGTAGCATGGCAAGCTTTCAATCTATTATGTCGGAGCCAAGTTTGCTTGGTAAAATGACATATACTGGGTAAAAATTCCGCTTTTATGTAATTAGCTACTAAACAAATGCAACACAAAGCAACTTTCCAGCTCCCAGCCAGTGAGCATATATTGCACCTGGTGTGGTTGTTGGGGTATGGCAGTGACTATTTATGTCTAATTTAACTTTTTAGAGCCCTTGCTCTCTAACAGTCCAGCATACTATCCCCCAAACTAAAGTTATGTAACAAGGTAATATCAACAATGAGAAACTGCATGATAAAATCCTGCCCAAAAGTGAAAAATGCTAATTTTGTCTCATTTAGCAGCTGGATACAGAAATGCTCATTAGTTTTAAGAGGGTTAATCCTTTTAACTTTTGCATATTGATATGCCAATTATGCCTAATTGTACAAGAGGCATCAGTCAAGGTAATAGTGCATAAACACATGAAAGTTATTAAGTACATCCCAACATGTAATAAAGTAGGTGTTAATTGGTAGCTGAGTTCTGCAGGCTATTGAGGTGGATAATTCATTGAGAGATGGATCACTTGTAATTTCTCTACATAATTCCTTTTGCAGTCTCATGCTGTGATGTTTTCATGCTTGTCAAAAACAACTGCAGCCTAGTGCCTTTTGTTAAACACAGCCAATAAAATGTTAGGCACCATTAAATATACTTAACTTTTAAACTTTTTCAAAGGTACAGTTCTTCCTGGTATTACATTATGGTATTCCCAGTAAATTATTATAAGCAGCTTTCCAAGTTTTGTGGTGGAGGAACACTGCAAGTCAAATAAAAGGGGAAAACATATGCAGTGTGTCTGAGGCAAAGAATGTAATTTAAATAAATGCTAAATGAGTATCTTATCAGCTGCTAAGATCTAAACAGATTTTTCACTCTAGAAGTATAAGCTGAAATGAGTTAAGTTACACCAGAGAAATTAATCACTAGAATAACATATGTCTAAATAAGTCTAAATTTTGAGGTTTAATTTTGAGTAAAAAAAAGGAAAGGGAATACTGAAGGTCTTGTGGCTTTCCTCCATTTAATAACTTTGTCAAAAATCTGAATATTTCATAGGAATCCATTACACCAACAACAAAAAAAATAATGGTTGGCATGGCTGGGAGAAGTGGCTGAGATCTGGGACTCTGTCCCCAGCTAACAGAGTCTTCTCCCTCATTTGCATTCTCAGAGAACAAAATGGATCTGGAGTCCAAAAAGTGGCTAACATTGCATAAATAATTTTGTAACATCATATGGCCCCAGCTGCAAGTTGCCACCATTATGGAAGAAAATTAACCAGGGGAGACTCATACCAATCAGTTTGTTTAGCAGCTCACAAGGAGTACAGGGGCAGGGATGCAACTGGCAATAGAGTTCATCACTAACTATTTAATTTACAAAAAAAAATGCTAATTGATAAAAAATGACTCAACTGCTTTGACTCTGTTAACTATAGAAATAATAGCATAAGTTCAGTGCCTGATTCTTGTACAATTCATTGTACAGCAAGACTTATTTTTGTTACAAAGTTTTTCTTTATTTGCAGAGTTTGAAATTCCCATTTGTTTTCTTCTGTCTGCTTTTGAAGTTTGCCTTTTGAGAAACTGTGACGTGTATCTGAAACTGGAAGTGCTATTCTCAGCTTACTTAAGCCTTGCTTAGGTGCTGTTAAAACTGAGAGCTGAAATGCTGAGTAGATGTTATGGTCACGGCCACCAAAGCCAAATTCTGTATTTCATGAAGGAAAATTATTATTCCAATACCTAGAGATACTCCTAAAAATGTATTAGTGACTTTAAATCCCTCCTTTCAAAGGATGATAATGGAACCAGTGTCTTAACATGCATAAAATAATTCTGTAGATTTTAAAAATTTGGAAGATTCAGAAAATATTAGGGGTGTTTTACTCACGGGCTCGGCGACTTTCACATTCTCAGAGAGAATCATGGATTTGCTTTGGCTCAGCCTGTCGTGGTGACTGTTGGAATTTTTGATCCTCATTTGAACAGCCCCCGTGCTGTGGTGGGAAGGATTAGGCTTTTCAGAGGCTGTATCAGAAGTTGAAGACCTTTCCATGGTTGCTGGGTTGACCTGAAGAATGTAAAATAAGAGCATTAATCTGGGGACTCCTCATACAAAAACATATCAATGCCAGGTCTGTGTCACTGCAGTCAGGAGAAGAAGCTGAGTGATCTTGCTGGCAAGATCTTGATCATCTTTGAACACCCAGATAACTATCAGCTCTGTCAGCCTGTAGTTTTATTATTGTCCTTATCACTCTCCCATCCAAACTGCCTTGGAAGAGTTAGTTTATGTAAAAGATTATCCTTATCTCAAAAGCCATTCTCCTCCATGGTGTAATCTCCCTGCAAGCCTCTGCCACGTCCAGCTGGCAGCCACTCCACTTTGTCTTTGGCCCTGCTCACAGGACACATTTTAAATCTTGCAAAGGGAAAGGACACGCTGTGAAGCCAATTAACATATCTTACCTCCACAGTCCCACATGGGCCAGCCACAAGTGCATCTCAGGGCCACGCTGCAACCCTGCTAAGTGTCCTAGAGCCAAACCTGGAGCTGATAAAATAGCCCTTCATTTTCACAGTTCTATCAGCAGAGCAGAGGAGATTTTTTTTTGTTTCTCTGTCCATTTTTAAAATCTGAAATGGAGAAATGGCTGAGCTCTCAAGCCCTTGGATAGGGGGTGGACCTAGAGTGACCACAGTGCTGCCGTTCAGCCTCCCATTTTGGTGCTAGAACAACTCAACCAACTCCCTTTTAGCTATTCAAAGCCTCAAAACATTTTTTTGTAGGCAAAAGTAGCTTCACATTTCCTGTAGAAAACATCAAGAGAGTGATGTACAACACTTGCTCTGTTTTCCTCCCCCCTTGCTCACCCTCGTACTACTGCATGTAGCTCGTGGGTGCAGCAATCTACTGAGAGTCACAAGAAAACTGGCTCTTTATATTGCTGTGTAACCACATGAGAAAATGTGTAAGGCAGAGATACTACAACAAGCTGAAATAGCTGGTTTCCCAACTATGGAGCCAGCGAAATGGGAAATCCATTTAAGTGCAGTTATAGTATAAACTGTTGAAAAATCAGCGTTTTCCAAACGGGTTGGAGAGCACAGCTATTTCTAGCAACATCCCCACAACTTCTGAAGGCTCTGAAAGATTAAATTCCTTGATTTAAAGAAAGCCCATTACTATGAAGACATCAGAGCAGAGAATACATTGTCCTGGTGTGAAGGTGGGACAGGGAGGTGAGGAGCTCTGCTGCACATCCCTGGGCAGGACCACAGCCTGTGCAGCTGGGAGGACACAGCTCCCACAGCTTCAGCCTCTCTTGGCACTGATAAAACCCTCCCTCACAGGAAATTGCCCTAAATGTAGAGGATGATAACAACAGGTCATGCAGTTAGAATGGCTGAGGGTGGAAGAGACCTTGGTAGGTCATCTGGTCCAACCTGCTTGAACAGGACCATCTAGAAGTGGTTGCCCCAGAAGGCTTTTCATAGAACTACAGACTGTTTTGGAGGTTGGAAGGGACCTTAAAGATCACATATTTCCAACACCCCTGGCATGGGCTGAGACTTTCAGGGCAATTTTTATGCATTCATGGCAGCCCTCTTGACAAGAGGAAGAAGGAAGTGCTTTAACATTAGCCCTTTACTCACTCAACATGATGTGCCATGATAGAAACACTGAATTTTATCCAAAAAAAAAATCCCAACCAAAATCAAAGCTTGTGCTCATTGGTTGTTTCCTGCATTGACTCAGTCAGAAGTTGAATCTCAGGTTACAGAAATTAGATTAAAGCTGTTTCATGTTTCTTAGGAGCATACCTGACACAGAGCTGGTGTACTGTACTTGAGAAAACTCTTCCCATGGATCTTTGGTGGGCAGCACTGCATGTTCTCCCTCCCTAAGACACTTCTCACCACCCTTCAGAGCAGTCAGCACCCAAATCCATGTCACAGGGACACTTTGTCATTTTGGCAGTAAGGACTTGCAGCAGCTCCAAGCAGAATTTTTTTTTTTTTTTTCCCTCCTCTTAAACTTGGAGAGTCAAATCATTTTGTATTTCATGTTGGTATCAAATCAAAAATTGCTTCTCAACAGATTTTCAGTAGGCTCCAGGCTGGAGAGAGGATCAGACTCGAGAGACGAGAGCAACACTGGCTCTGTCACGGATCCAATGTTTGGCTGGAGCACATCGCTCAGATTCTCTTCTGAAATCTCCCACCTATAAAACTCTGACATATCTATCCCTTCTTGGGAGCATTATGGGTTTTAATTAGGTAGTCTCTGTCTGGTGTTGTCGGTACATGACGTGACATAAAAAAGTTTAATGGAGTCACAAAGTCGTGCCCTGGATCACAAGTAGGAAGGCAGGCAGTAAATGGCAAAGCTGCAAAGACTTCTGAAACTTCTGGTTCTAATCTCATTGAACCTTGGTTGATTTTCCTGAAAACTTGAACTAATTTGCATACATCAGAGTATTACAAGGAGGCTTTCCAAGATGCTAAAATTACAGGAACTACTATAAAAGCAAACAACAAACCCCAAAATGGCACATTTCCACCATCAGATTTGCCTTAACGTAAAACACAGTGAGATCCTGCAGAATATGAAGGAGATCTGGCATAACATGGAAACGAGGTACAAAAGCTGTTCCCAGAGGATTTTCAGGTAGGAATCCTTTGCTGTCCAAGCTGCACTCAGGCTCCTGACAGCGTTACCAGCCCTATATGCCAGTAGATGGCACCCTGAATATGAGCTCCACAAATGCAACAGCTCGACATTTGCATTTGCAAGGAGGGTTTTGGTAATCCTCTCACTCTGCCCTGCCTCTGTTGTTTGTTTGTTTGCTTATTTTTCTTCTAACTTTTTTTTTTTTTTTTAATAACAGAGGGGAGGACCATCAGGAAACAGATAAAATATCGTCAGAAAACATAAAAAGGATCCTATCTTCTGCATTTACGAGTTGGTGCTTCCAAATTGTTATTAGAAGCATCAGGGCCAAGTTTGGGCTGGTTTTGCAGGGGAATTTGTTTTGCTTCCTTTGGAAGGCAGAGCTGCCAAGCCCCGTGCAACTGCTTGTGTGGCACTCCATGTCCATTATATAATTAGCTAATTTGCCTTTTGGCAAACAGCATCTGGATATAAATTTTGGGTTTGAAACCTCCTATGGTTGATTTGCTAGAGAAAGGCATTAAACCAAGACAGAATTACCCCTCCTCTCCACCCTGTTGTTTAGAGTGTTCCTGGAGTAAAGGATCAGGACAACTTTGAGATATTAATCTAAGGGAAACAAGGGAAGACTCTCAAAATTCCTCTTGGATATTTCTGTTTTGGGGCACTGTGGAACAGAAGGGGCAAGTTGAAAAAAGGGTGAGGAATGGTCAGGAGCCAGAAAAATCCTTGACATGAGGATGGATGGATGGATGGATGGATGGATGGATGGATGGATGATGCAGGAAGTGAAAACTGATTCACAGACTGGGGAGAAGACATTACAGTAGGTATGAGGAAGGAGAAATTTAATTTCTGAACAGTGAGTGAATCACTTACTTATGGGGCAAGAAACACCACTGAGATGAAGGGACAAAACCACCTTTTTGGGTGGGAATTGCCAAAAGTATTCACCAGAAGATTGTAATGTTTCAATTAAAATGTAATGTAATGGTTTTTTCTGTAATGTTTCATTTAAAAATGGAGCTTTCACAGACCATGATGTTTGGTAGCAGTGAAAATATGTCAATTATTTTTGTTTGATGGGGGAAAATTGTTTTCTGTCCTTCTGAAAAGAGAAAGAAGATGACAAAAGAAACAAAACAAAAGAGAACCCTTCTGTTGCTATTTAGAGTTTCTATCAAAAATCCAAAAATATACTTTGTTTTTTTAAAAAATGAAGATAGTGAATTGCTCATCTCTACCATTGTTACAGCTTTTGTAGCTGAACTATGGTTTCTGTCTCAGAATGTCAGTCTGTAAGTACTGCCCTCCTACAGGGCATTCTAGGTCATGGACCTAGAATGAATTCCATATTGCATTTTTCAGCATTTAAATCCACTTCATACATGCTGCTCTGTCCAAAAAGTGACCCTATAATGACTGGACTGGTTTGTATTAGCCAAAAAACTTTATTTCTGGAGTTTTGGTGCAGTACTGGTAGTCAGTACATAGATTTTCTACAAAGCAGAGAATTAATTCTTCAAGAAACAAGAAGATAGCAATATTTCCAAAGTTTGGCTTCAGCTTTGTCTATATTTCCTACAGATACATATATACAGTGGAGGACAGAATGCAAATGATAATTCATCAGCATCTTGTACCAAAGAAGCTGTGGCTGCCCCTGGATCCCTGGAAGTGTCCAAAGGCAGGTTGGACAGGGCTTGGAGCAACCTGGGATAGTGGAAGGTGTCCCTGAACATGGCAGGGAGTTGGGAGAAGATGGTTTTTAAATTCCCTTCCAACACACATAATTCTGGGTTTCTATGATTAAATCGTTGTAACATTCTCCAAAAAAAACAAACAAACAAACAAAAACCTAATTAATATAATTTCTCAAATTTGTTATTCAGGAGTATGACTTTAAAATAATATATTTTTCAGTGTTTCTAAATAAGTTTTTCATTTATCCCACATTATCTCCTTGTGACTTGCACCACTGTCAAGTCAGAAGAATAATGAACATGAAAGTTCTCACCACAGCAGAGTGCAAACTCTGCAAAATTGAATTCCATCCTGTTGTGTTGACTAATTTAAGTATTTCGCTCAAGAACACACAGTACCTGAAGAGCATCCACCAAACCTAATGCAACAGTATCACAGAAGGATAAAAATCAGCACTGGGTTCACCATCCCACCCGACCTGTGAGCCTGCAAAACCATAAAAATGGAAGCAGAAGTTGCAGTGAATAACAGAAAAAAACAAGAGAATGAACAGGAAAAAAAAAAAAAAAAAAAAAAAAAAAAAAAAAAAAAAACACCCAAGACAAAGGCAGACACGTGGTGAGCTGGAGCATTCCTGTAAAGGAGAACGTGTCACTGTGTCTGTGAAAGTGTTTACCACCAAAATCAACACACCTATGTAAATATTGCTGCTGTCAGGTTTTGCCCTTGGCCTGTGCTACACCAAAATCTCTGCCGAGGCACAGCTTGGCTTAAAGACACACAGTGATGGAAAATAAAGGTGCACAAATTAAAAAAAAAAAAAAATCCTACATGTAAAGAGAGAGGATAACCAGTAAACTGCTCCATAGTTTGTTGTGTTTAAATTACTCCTATCTGCACTTTGCTGCGTCTATTTTATTTCAGCCATCCCCACTGTGCTGCTCTCAGAGCTGACACATCCCACCCCCGTGCCCAGGGCAGGGACACAAAAGGAAAGGCTGCTGAGGGATGGATGCAGTGTCCTGGGCTGGTGCCCAGGAGTGTCCTGAAGCCAGTTTGTCTGAGTACTGGAAAACAGAAAAATCTATAGGACTGAAAATACAAAACAGATATAACCTTCCTATGCCTTTTCATTTCAAAAAATGTATCAGGTGCTTAGGATTAATTTCCTACCTTTAATCAAAGGAGGAGATCAGGAATGACACAACATCACCACTGTCTGTTACCCCACTTTTGTCTGTTTATGTCAGATAGACAATAAACCAGAATTTAGTGCTGGGTTCAGCCTGCTGTAAAATGCTAAATTGTCCTAAACTCAGCAGCTCAGTTTCCCTCATCACCCAAAACTGCAATCTCATCTCTAAGTTGATGCCCCCTAAGTCCTACAAAAAACATGTTCATCAGCATTAATTATCACACCCTATTTTTATTTTTTACCCTGTTGCAGCCACCAGACTTCTGGTGGTGTCTCAGAACAGACAACACAACACACAGAGCAAGGATCTCTAAGTGCTGGCTTTGTAAATACTATTTTCTAGTCCAGTACTTGTGGACTTTCTGCAAATAAAAGCAGAAATGGCCCACTCCAATTTTTATAAACAGTTACCCATCTCTCTGCTGTGGTCAAAGACAAGAACAAATAATCTTTTATGCTTTGTTTGGAGCCATATCTCACTGTCCAGAATTTCTCTGTTACCATGTGTGGCAATAAGCTGCCCAAACCATTATTCACAATTTTTTATGCTCTGAGGTATTTCATTCAGTCTCTATGAAGGATGCACCTAAAGGCAAATTTCTCAGCACAGCTTGAACTAAATCACAGAATCAGAGAATAATTGAGCTTGGAAAATACCTCTAGCATCATCTGTTGACAGGTCCATCACTAAACCATGTCCCTGAGCATCACATCTACATGTTTTTGAACACTTCTAGGACTGTGATTCCACCACTTTCCTAGGCAGCCTGTTCCAATGCTTGATCACCCTTTCAGTGAAGGAATTTTCCCTAAAATCCAATATAAACCTCCCCTGACACAACTTGAAGCCATTTCCTCTTGTCCTATCACTTAGCAGACCTTTTAGGTAGTAACTCAATACAAGAGTAAAGCATTAAACAAGACTTTAGGCTGAAAAACCTGTTATCTGTGAGATTTTAACCTGATCCTTGATATGATGACAATTTCAACCCCTCTGATTTATTCTCTTATTTTAAGAGAGGGCTGTATTTTACAACAACACTTGGTTAGCAACTACATAATTCTCACAACAGAAATCTCATGTACCAACCTAAATCCGGTAGGAACAAAATGTGTTTTCATATAACAAAATTTCTTTCTGGCTTGTGCAATACAGAAAAGATGGTTCCAAGCAGGTCTTAAAGGCCTGATTCTGATTTTGAGTTCCCAGTGAACCAATAGGAGCTGATGGAATCACTGAGCAATGGCAAGATGGAGGAGGAGAGACAAAGAACTCATTGCACTATGGAGCCAGCCAAGAAAATACACTTTGTTAACAAGAGGGACAGGCTTGTCCCATTGTACAGAGGTAAAGATTTTGTTTAATTTTAAGTCTAAGACCCTTTTTTTTTTTTTTTTTTTTTTTTTAAATGATGACTCAGTTCCTAAGAATTAAAGCTTTGGGGTGTGGTACTTCATGTCTCATTCCTGAGGGTTTTCCACACGTATCAGGGATATACAGCAGGTCACAGACCCACAAATGCACAACCTGCACCTCACAATACCTTACAGAATGGTACAATTGGTGCTTCAGGGATTTCATGTCCATTGACATGTGGGCTAAAACTGCAAGAGGCTTATTAATATGAAGTTTGACTGCAGCCTTTTTCTGTTTTTTCAACAGTAATTGTTTTTTCAACAAGTAATAGCACACTACAAAATTAAAAAAAAAAAACAAACAAACAAACAAACAAACAAAAAACTTAAAAGGATAAAATAAAATAACAAAAGGCTTCCATCAAGTCCCACTTTCTAGCAAGTGGCAGCAAAGTATCTTATCCAAATATATTCAATGGAAGTATTATTAATCTTCACAAAATTTTGCTTGATTTGTCTCCAGGATTGGATGAGGAGAAACATGAAGAGAAAATTTATGTGCCTCTTCTGGACTGGCAAAGGTTATCAGTGAGGATTTAAAAGGAGCCTAAAGTCATCCTTTGTGTTATTCTGGAATTTCATAGAAGATGACAACCCCAGAATCTGTTCCCTTCTATACATAGATAAACCCTGAAAAAGAGCAGCACAGATGACAAAGGAAAACAGGGAAAATCTGCTTGCTTTCTATAGGGCAGAGATCTGCCCCCTCTGGAACTGCTTTCCTATCTGGTTGGAAATGTTCTGAGAATTAGAGAGGAGAACGGGAGTTACTATTCCAAAGTTTTGTGGATACAGTGCCAGACTCTTCACATCCATATTTTATGACTCCAGATCCAACAACTCTAATCCTGTAACGCTCCATGACCTGCTATCTGCAGGTCTTACCTGCACAAATAAAACTTGCTTGGAAATATCACTGGGGCATTATTGAAAACAACAAAACCACATGTAACAGGGTAAAAGAAGGTCATCAAGTGACTTCACATGGTCATGACTCCTCTTGCATCACTTAGTTCCCTAATTTTGTTCCATGGGAAGGTGTCAGAAAAGGTAGCAGTTGTTCCAAAAGTTCTTCTGTCCCAATATATCATATGGGATAGCATAATGGAGTCTATTTTCACCATTCCCATGTCAATTCAGTATCTCAGCTTCCAGTGGAACCTGAAGCTAAAAGTATCCTTTGTGTACAGTTTGGCCTGCATATGTTCTGGGAACAGTTGTCCATAGTAGAAATTCAGTTGAATATGTAAAAGAACATGCCTGGGGGAAAAAAAAATGCTACTTCTAGGTCTTGCTGCTGGCAGCACCTTTCATTTCTTTCTGGATTGCTTCTGATCCATGACACCTGCCTCTATTTTCTGTGCTGTGCAAGCCAGACTACAATCCTTCTGATGGAGAATATTGGTTATACAGACCAATATATTGAAAACCCATCTGTGAGTATCATCCTGTACACTGCACTTCTAATGCCTCCTATGACCCTGAGCAGCAGGACTAGGATGGCTTGGACTGTAGACCAGAGGCATTAAGGAATTTACAGCAGCATAAAACTTAGTAACAATTTATAATTAATGCATTTCATTGGTTTAACACTAAAAATGATCTAATAAGTGCTAGAGGAGAATGCTTGGTTATTCCTGACCTGTCCTACTCATTAGGAGAAGAAAGTTTCCTTCTACCTCTTTCTTTTTTTCTAAAGGTTTATTTAGTGCAGGTAAGTACAGAGTAGAGCCAAGGCTTTCCAAACACCTCAAGACTGACGAGTCTCAACTCATTTCACACCTGCACCTGATGCTTGTTTCATGGTAACTTTTTAGTTTAAAGCTGTCTATTTCGGAATATAAAAAAAAAAATAAAAAAATTCAATGTTTTCTCTAGGAAGATCACATAAGAATCACAAATTTTCCCCGGTGCTTGAAAGAAATCTGTTCCTATAGCCTAAATGTTCAGAGAAGTGTTGTTACTTTTAATGTTGCCAGAGATCTGAAGTGATGAGATACTATGGGAAAGGTTATTCTTGCAGTATTTACAGATACAAGCAGAAGCAGAAGTGACAGAAATTTCAAAGTAAGGCTGCTTGAAATACTTCCAGCTCAATTCTGCAGAACTTCTCCTCACAGAGATTTGGATATTCATCCAAGCTTTTCCATGCTTACCTGAACTAGACATGTGGTGATGGTAATTTTTGGAACAGCCCAAACTCTCTGGAGAAGTAGAAGAGTTTGTACCACAAGACAAACTGATGTATTAGAAAAATATTTTTTAAACACCTGAAAACACCTGAGAATAGCCAAAGAAACAAATCATCTCTAAGTTCTAAATTTCAGAGCATTGCCAACCAGAAATTCTGGGCTTAATTTCCCAGGGACAGGACTGTCCCGAGCCCTGCTTGGGCAGGGTGTGACAGCCCCTTTGTGCCCTCCCCACAGCCCCACTGGATGATTCACTGGGAGGAAACATTTCACATCCATCACTGAGTAAAACCCGAGTTTTATCCCACTCTACCTCCAAATCAGTTGGGCACTGCTGAGCACATGGAGCAGCTGTAAGTCCTGCCTCACTTTGACCTCCAGGCCTCAGTTCCTGCAGTAGCACCACCCCCTTCACCAGGAAAAAAAAAAAAAAACAACAAAAAAAAAGCCTTCTTGCTTTCTATAAAGCCTTTGGTGAAATAGCAACAGTAGTTTTAACCTCTTAGTGTATCTCAGAGTTCCTCAGCTTAGCAGTTTCAATGCACATTTGCTGTCTTAGTCCTTTTTGCAGTTCCATACACCCATCATCCCACAGAGGACATCTGTCAAACTGAGATATTGAGATTATTGAATACCAAAGGCTCTAAATCTTCTCAGACTTTAAAAATAAATTAAAGAATAAAGTGAACTTAGGATAAACTTATTTCTGCTTTTATTTAAAAGTTACAACGAGATTTTATTTTTTTTTTTTTCTTTTTTTTTTTGCTGACCCTGAGTGCCTCAATAGTTCTACAAAGAGGAGGCTTGTCCTTTATTGGGACAGAGAGATGCCCTCCCTCCCTCCCTCCCACTCCCCCGGGTGATGTTTGACTTCCCGTGCTGTGCACATGAAACAGTCCCTCCCACCCTCCCTCCATCTCCCACCAGCCATATCTGCAGCAGTTTTTGTGCTGTGATCCTGCAGCTGTTCCCTCGCTTCTTCTCACTGCTCCCACTTCCCATCTGAGGGAGGAGGAAAAAAAATCCTCCAGACACTTTTAATCTGTTCCCACACTCCATCCCCACTTTCCTTTGCAGAGCTCCTGGTGCTGCACTTCCAAGAGAGGCTGCTGTGAAATGCAGCAGAGACGGCACCTACGGCTTTATAGGAGAAAACTTTTAAGCTGTGGCAGGAACCAGAAGGGGAAATTCTTTGTGGTTTGCTTTGAGCAAGCCCCTCTTCTGCATTTCATGGGGCCCCCAGCTTGCTTTCTGCAGCAGCCACCTCTGCCACAGAGCACAGGGCAGAGGAGTGCCTGCCCCACCAAGAGGAGACAAAGGCCCTTGTTGTGTGTGATAACATCTGAGGTCACACATGCAGCTGAGATGTCTGCACAGGGGGAATACCACGGGTGCTGTGCTGCCAAAAAAGCTGATTTCATAGATTCATATAATGGTTTGGGTTGCAAAGGGCCTTAAAGATCATCTGTTTCCAACTCCCCTGGCACGATTGCTTTGATGACACAAGTAGTTTGAGCACAGGATCAATGAAATTCTTTAGCCAGGGACCAGAAAACCTTATCTCACTAAAGTGGTTCAGCGTGATTCCAGGAAATCTTGTACATATTTTCTGCAGGCCAGGAGACCACAGCCACCTGTGTCCCAGCACAGATGTGTTACACAGAGCCAAAATCAACACCAATGGCATCAGGAGCAGAGCAGAGCCAGAGCTGCCTGCGAGCACCGACACTCATAGCGAAACAGTCACTGCCATTCATCTGCCCCCAGCACTGTGCAGGGCAAAAATACTGAATGACTGTTACATTTTCCACTGGGTTTATGAGGTAGCATCCTCAAATCCCTTTTTAGATGAAATAGCTGCACTCAGCCCAAATGAACCTCTGCAGTCCTGTGCACCTGAGTTAAAATGTCCTTAGACTGCACCAACATTGTTCCATTAATATCTGAATCTTTTGCAGGGTATAACCCTGATAAGAAATATCTTAATTTAACTTCTTTCATTATTTTATTCCATGCAACTTTTGCTCCACATCTTAATAGATTCCCTCTTTTCAGCTACTCTCACTCTAAGAAAGATCTTACAAAAGACTCAAGCTTCAGAAGAAAATTAAAGCTAGAAAGGAAGTTTTCAAATTCAAATTGCAACAATTCTGAATGTCTCAGGTGTCTGTGACTGCATCCTACTCAAGCAGGAGCTAGAGCTGGACTGTCCAGAGGAAATTCAAGAATGGATTGAAGACATAACTTCCTCTAAGTTATGACTTTACTTTCCTTTTCCAGAGTTTAGGATTAAGGAAGGAGGAGGAACAGACCTGCTTTCACTGGGGTTGTTTCTGCTTTCCTTGGCACTCCAAGAGCAGATGGATTAATGGTGGATGGATTAATGGTGGATGGATTAATGCTAAATGGGTTAATCTTAAATCTAAAAATCATCACAAGAATTTGATTACTCATCACTATACTTTGTTGGGTGGTTGTTTTTCTAATAAATTAACCAAGAATGCAATGTTCTGCTGATAATGGAAATGTTAATCTCTCTGGATCAAACCTCAGCACTGCTCACACAAATGGCAGCATGTGCCAGAGCTCTGAGAGATGGAAAGCCCGATGTGACACCCACCCAGGTGTAAAATATCGATTAATTCATAGCAAAACTATTTGCTAGAAATGAAGTTTTGAGATAGCCTAGGGAGGCTTCTGTTGGTGTTTGCTGTGGGTGTCCATGGTGTGGCCATCAGGCCCTCCCGTGATGTGTGTGTGGGTTTGGCTCTGAGCCCCAGCTGCAGCACAGACACCAAAAAGCTGAGAGCTCCTGACACCCAGCAGGCTGGGGACAAACTCTCCAGCCAGAGAGGTGACAGAACTATCTCAGACACAGAACTCTGGAGCTTCAACTGCTTTCAGAAAATATCTCTGTCATTTCCTTCCTCACCCCGAAAGGAAGAGAGTTTGTAACATCCTGAGTAGCAAACAAACAAGTTCAGGTGCCTCTGGCTCTTTCGGTAACTGGTATCTGATTCAGCACCAAATACAGCAGTGGTTTTGCTCAGGGTGGGGCAGAAGAAGAAATCCAAAACAAAGAACAAGCACATCTCCAGCTCTGAGCCACGTTCACTTTTGTTTTCCCTTCCTCCTCATCTCCCTCTCCCCTCTTATCAGGTTTGCAGGTGTCCTGAAAACTGATGGATGTTTTGCAGAAGGAACCACAAGTCCCTTTAAGTTCAAGGACTGTACCTGCTTAGTGCATCAGGCACAAGGTTTGGAAGAAATAGTCATGAAAACCACAGCAGGAACCCACAATAGCCAGTTCAACTGCAAGTGAATGGTTTACTATCTGCCAATCTCAAATGGATATGGATCTTAAACAACCTACCACCAACCATACCACCATCCAACTCAGTTAATTTATTGAAGAAAGGCTTCAGTAAATGTCTGAGCACTCCCTGAGTTAATGCAACTTGCACTTACACACAGTAGCTTAGCAGATAATTTGGAGACTACAAATATCTATTTAAACCTCTGTTACTTTTCCTACTTAATTCTCAAAACATTTCTTTCTCATAAGTAAGCTGAGTGAAAATATTGAAAAATTAAGAGAAAAAAGTCAAATTTTTTAAGCATATATGAATTTTGGTTCCTAGTTTCTGCAAAGAGGATTTATTTTACATGTCCCAGATGTCAACATTTCCAAATTACTTTAATATGAACCAATAATGCCCTGAAAAATCTTCTCCAGCATGGCCTGGCTGCTTCCACTGACAGCTCTTGCTTGGGCTTGATTTGCCCCATTGTCATTTTGCAACATCTAAACATCTGTGCCCAGAAAATTATTTCCTAACCTTCTTCATGAACATCCAAGTGCTTTCCTTTTGCTCCTGCCTCAGCCAGCCTGGAAGTTTTCAACCCAGGGAGCTTCGAGTGGTGACAAAGATGATGCAAGACTGTGACAAGAAGTCTCACTCTTGAAGTAAAAAATAGCTCTGCATTGAGGAAGTCCCAGTGTAAATGAGGAGCCTAGCAGTGCTTGTTTTGTAGTGAGCCTCCAAAACAACCTTTTTATAGTATTTCTCAAAGCAGAGAAGGCTGACAGAGCCATGCTGAGTGTGTGAAGGCACGATCTTAACATCCAACAACCATCTCTGTCCTTCAGGAGCTGCTCAGGGAGTGAAATTCAGACTCACTGAGACCACTGGTTGAAGCAGACCCACCTCAAAAGAAGGTTTCAGAGCAGGTAAAACCTGCAGCAAAACCTCCTCACCCAGCCCAGGTTCCCAAGTGCTGAAGGCAGCAAAGCATTTGGCCTACCCTGACCCTCAGAGGTCATGACACCAGTCTGATGGTGACAAAAGCTGCTGGAAGCCACCACAGGATGGAAAAAGAGACAGCTTTGGGCAGCTTGTGTAACCAGGGGGGAAAATCTGCTGCAGTGCTCTGAATGGCACTTCAACTATCATGGAAAATCTGGGCCAAAATTGTATGCAATCTGCTTTCTTCAAGACTCATACTACCAAAGAATGAAATCAGGAAAACAATCTGCATTTAACAGTATCCATCAGCACCACTTTCTGCCTTAGTAGCAACTAGAAACAGGTTTCATCCATCCATATGGAACTCTTAGGAGGTAAGTGGAATGTGGAGACTTTGGCTGGAGCTCAGGTGATGCTTTATTTTGTTTTTCAAAGAGATGAGCCCAAAGAGGTGATCCAATAGAGGATTAGCACATGTTCTGTCTGTAAACTACCATGTTTCAGGTTAAAAGTTAGGAGCACACTTAAGTACTGACAGACTTCCTCAACAACAAAAAACATCTCTTGGTTTTTAGCCGCATGCAAGTTTTTAACAGCTCATTAAATGGTTAATAATTCACACTGATTGATCTGACACAGCACAGAGGTATCTAACAAAAAATAAATAAATTCAAGAAAAATAGGCAAGTATCAGAATTACACATAGCGAGCATCAAAAAATCCTTAAAGACTCTGCCTATAACCCACAATCCTGGATGTGATTCATCAGGCCATAATGCAGCAGTTACCATAGCTCAAAGTGTAGCAGCAGAGACCCAAGCTGAAGCCTTTGTGCAGCACTGCCAAAAACATTCTCACTGTAGCGCTGGAGGTCACAAAGGGAAATCCATCCCATTGCATGGGATGCTGCTTTTTAAACCCTGCCCTGAAGATCATTGCTGCAAAGAAGTAAGAATTGCTGGGATCAGAAACAGACAGAGGCATCCAAACCAGAGCCACGTTGGATGTTGTGGAGTTTTACCACCCAAACACCAGGAGAAAAATTCAAGCGTGCCTCAGTCACCATTTTAGTTTCTGTTTCCTGTTTCACTCCAGGTAGGGAGGAACATACCCAAGGCCAGGATGCAGCCCTCTGGTGACAGGGATTACCAAGAGTGTAACGCACTCAAGCTTGGTTGGAAGAAGATGAAGCATCTCTTCCAAACCAGGATATTTTGTGTCAAAGCAAAAAGAAGTTTCTACAACAAATGCTGTCAAAAAAAAAAGAATTTTTTTTCCCATTCAATAGTAGTGTATAGCAGGAGCTTTAAAATACAGAGTGCTTCTGCTGTTTGCTCTATTTGGAAAAGAAAATGAACAAATGTACATCACAGATGTAATTGGATGGAGAGATAAACCGAACAAGACATGCTGCTCTAAAATGAATTTGCCTTGGACACAAAGGGGTAAGTTGCAGAGAAAGGGAGAAAATAAAGACATAAAACTCTGAGAATTCAAAGTACTTCACCAAATCTCACAGCTCTTTGGAAAGTGCATTTTAAATTAGTCTAAGACTCTACAGCAGAAACATAAAAATCACGACAAACACAGCCCAGGAAGAGAACATGTTCTTTTTATACAATTTCCCTGATTTGTGTATGCAGGCAGGACAGCTTTTTTATTTTTTTTTCTCCAAAAAGTACAGAAAATATGAAATGTGATCTTACTACAGTACACAAAAATCTGTCTCCAATTACTATGCAGGATTCCAAAATGAGCTCCGAGCCACGTGTGACATCTTTCAACTCTGACCCATAATTCCAAAAGAAACCCAAGTTGCCTGTTCTGAGAAGGCAATCACTTACAAACACAAGCACAAGTCACAAAGTTTGCAGCAAGTTGAATGTTACTGGGATAAAAAAAAATCTTCACCATAAAACAAGCCTTGCTAATTCTGGCTCTCCTTTATGTGGCCCATAATCAAAGTGCTTTATTGTGTTAGCTGAGCACCTTCCTGAATTACTATTTCTTTGCAATCCTCTGCAGGCCAGAAAGTTGTTTGCCCACCAACAGCAATGCAGATGTTTCTTTGCTGAGGGAAAACTTTGAGGTGGGGGCTCAGGACATACAACTCTTTTTTCTGGCCAGCTCTGAAGCAGAGGATGAGTTAGTCAGGGTTTGAACAACCCATGCAGGAAACACACAGCTCTGACACCTCCACTGAACAGCTCCACGAGGATCACCATCCACTGCCCATAGATAAACCCAGGATATTTTATGTGGAATGTCCTTTATGCCCCATGTTCTCTTCCTACCAGTACAACTGACAAACAACAGAGTGGTATCAAATTTCTTGATATCAAGTAGGGCAAGAAATGCCTCTATCAACATCTTCACACTCTAGAAATATGAAAACAACTAGATACCTACCCCTAGCACTGACTTTTGTCTTGTCCATGGCTACTAACCACATCCCTCATGGTCACCAGCACAGCAGCCAGTTAATCAATCACTGCTAAACTGCACTCAGGAAGAGCAAATGCTGGGAAAAGTGATCTAATCTCATTTCCAAGCCAGTGCCACAAACTTTTCCACATTTTTGGGGAGAGCTGTTTAGTTCCTGGATATGAGAAGGGATTAATGGGTTGGAGTACTAGACAAAGTCAGGTAAAGTTGCCTCTTGCATGGAATGCAACAGGTTTGCCAAATTCCAAGCACTTATTTAAAACATCATTTCACACCTGTATCCTCCACACTTTTCTCATTGCTTTCAAATTCACAAAGGCCTGTAGAAATAATCTTGCAATTAAAGCAACCTGACTTGAATGCCCACAAAAATGCTCGTAGCTAAGATTATTTAAAAAAGAAAAATTCAGCAACACGTTTCCCAAAGTGCACAGAGGGGGATCAGAGGCTCCTTACCTGCAGCCTCAGGGACGTTGTCATCTCATCTCAAGCCGCCATCACTGAGAAACAGTTTTAAAATCTTTCAAAAGAACGGAAAAGATGGAGGTCACATGTGCAGAGACGGCACTCGAGTTGGTCCCACCTCTCATATAGAGAGAAAGAAAGCAGGGAAAAAAAGTAAAATAAAACCACTTCCTGCAAGAGCAGAAGTGAGCCATCTCACCAGCGAGCGGCCAACATCTAGAGGTTAGTGTAGAATTCTTCTGGATGGGAGAAAAACCCAGATTTTTAAGGTATGAAAGCAACTTCTTTGTGAAAATTGCAGCAAACAGGGAAAGTTAGCTTTTGCAGAAGGTAAAGATGAGGTTTAAAAGGAAATGCTGAAAGGAATTACGATTCTAAGCCTTAAGACAACTTCCCTTTTCTTACCTTCAATGAAACCCTTTGAGTACTGAAATAAACAGCTTGCAACAAATCTGCTTTGCTATTTTGAAATATAGCTTTGGTAAGCTGGACACTCACTGCACTGGTATTTAGATTAATACAGCAGCAAGTTCTGAACAATCAGAGAGTTTGCTACTGAAAAAAAAACCACCTGTAGTGATCTGTACTATTGCCTGGTAGAGGTCAGACAGGCAAACACTTCTGGGTTTTTTTATTTTCTGCTTTAACTCTCTTCCATGAAGTAGCCCTTAGGAGAACAGCTGCTGCCCTGCGTCACTTCCTGCAGCATCCCACACCCCAATGGTCCCTCCCAGGCAGGGCAACCCAGAGAACCATCAGATCCAGGCACAGCTCTGTGCCTTTGGGGCTCTGGAAAAGCCCCTTCCTCCTAAATGCCTTCATCAGCATCTGCCATGTGGCTTTTTTGTTTGTTTCAGCAAGGAACAACCGTATTTTTCTGGTGTTTCTAGGTCAACTCACAAAGCAGCGGGGATTCCCAGGGAGGGCAGGGCTGTGGTGCTGTGGGGACAATCACAATGCTGAAGAGCTCTCTAGTAAAGCTTTGACAGAAAAGGGGGATCTTTTTTGGTTGTGTCCCACAAAAAAAAAGAAAAGCCACTAAACACCTGCCATATGACCTAAGATCGTTTCTGTCCTGATATTTAGGGTTTTGTCCTGACAGTGAGGTAAAATGAGCTCTGTTGAGAGGAGGAGCTCCTCAAGAAGCTCTGTCCCATCTGTGCAGAGGTCCAGCAACAAGGTCACTGGGTGCCCTAAAGGAGGATTCCAAAGCACAACCCACGGTTGTAACAGAGGGAAAGAGAGATAATGGAAAGAGCAAAACCATCCTAAGGGAGATGGGAAATGAGAGGCAGGGGTTGTGCCAGGGCTGGAGCTTGGGAAGGCCTACAAGGAGATTGTGATGTGTCTTACAAAGCTGAAAAAGACTGATTTGCAGGCAGGTCATTTCCCATTGCAGAAAGTAAAAAAGATGCAAGAAGGTTCCTGTAGAGAGGAGCTTTAGTCCATCATGCATTTACTGAAGCAATGGGGAAGCAAGACCTTCAAGGACTCAAGAAACCCTCAAAGTCCAGCAATAAAACAGGGGGACACAGCCCTGATGAAGGAACGGCAGAGCTCTTAGGCTACAGAGTGATCATTTTATTATTATTTTTCATTTCTTAGTAGCTTTTACAAGATTCATTTCATGGCCAAAGATCCAGTTATGCCAAAAACTACACAAAGCCAGAACCAACTCTCCTTGTTTCCAAATGCTTCCTGTGTGTGATGAGAGGCAGCACAGAGGGATGAGCAGGAGGGAGATGCTCTTTACTGCTCCAAACTATCATTTCTTTGTAGGCCCTTTAAAGTTGGACTTCTGAAATAAAAAAGGCGAATGGATGCCTATGAATTGTGATGAGCATTTTCTCCCAGATTTGAGGAGGTGAGAGAGGACAACAGCAATTTTCTGTAAACCGACCATTTCTAGTGCTTCAGGCCCTGCAGCAGCACTAATTAACTGCTAACTCTTTTAAAAGCAGTATATATGCCAACTAATTTTGTCATATGAGATAATTTTAAATTGAAAAATCTATTGTAGCTGTGTGCATCTCAAGATCTTCCTGGATCTCAAGATCTTCCACAAATAAAATCATTGTGAATGAAATTTGCAAAATAAAATCATTGGAAGCGTTTTTTCAGCCACAAAAATATTTGTGAGCAGTGCGGACAACAGAACTAAAATATGAAAAAAAATTGAAAAGACATCATTGAACCTGTAAAATGCTGCAGCAGAAGTTGCCTGTGTTACCTGATCCAAACCCTGGATTACTGGGGACATGACATTTTTCATGAAAACATCTTTCACTGCTCACCTAACATTTCACTCGAGTTGCAGACTGCGTCTGAGCTCCTTCACATCCATTTGACAGTATGTCAGCAGTGACAAAATTCTATAAAAGGATGGCAGCTTTGCATACAGCTCAAACTTATGCAGCACAAGCTTCCTGTGTGATCTCTGAAAGGCTGAAAATACTTTGGATGTGCAAAAAAAAAAAAAAAAAAAAAAAAAAAAAAAAAAAAAAGAAAGAAAGAAAGAAAAAAAAAAGCCAGTTTAACAAAATCCAAACTCTCATTTATTCTAAGTAAAACTAAGCAGGAAACAGAAGCCACATAGACACTACCTGCAGCAGATTGCTGTGCAATGGGCCCTTGTGTTTGCTGTGCAAGTTAAAGATGGAGCATCCTTTCATCCTTTCTGAGGCGCTGAGTTCTTGTCCCTGTTTTGGGGGCTGATGGCGTCATTGCCCCTGAGATGTGTCACCAAGCTGGTGAACATCCAGATTGCCTCATCTCATACCTCGAAGAATCAAAGCTAAAAAAGGAGTTTTGAAAAAATCACTGTTGACTGAAGGTGCTGAATGCCCAGCAGATGTTGTCAGCTCTGTTATAATAAATCCAAGAGGTATCATGAGCTTCCTCAGGTGCATAAAGAGCTACTCCAAGACTTATTCTGGACCAGCAGCCTCCTGAGAGGGAAAGAAAACTTGACTCTTTTTTTATTGTTTTTGCCTAGTTCAGCCTTCACTCCCTGTTGTGATGACTGGCAGGCAGCCTGGTGTCTGGCTTGTAGAGCAGACACCCAGTAGCAAAACTAATTCAGTGGTTAAATCAAGCCATAACAGACAATACAAACCTGACAGCCCACAGGCACAGGCCTGGAAGGACAATTGTGTATCCAATCCCTCACTGCAGAAGAAAATATTATTTTTTTTAATTAATAAAAATGGCTAAAGTGCCACAACTTTGCAATTCACTGGGAGAAACTCTAGGAAACTAGAATACTATGTCATGATCATGGAATGGTTTGGGTTGGAAGGGCCCTTAAAGATCATCCAGTTCCAACCTTTTGCCATGGGCAGCAACACCTTCCAGCAAACTAGATTGCTCCAAGCCCCATTCAACCTGGCCTTGGACAGTTAAAAATAATTACTTTTTCCCCACATCTTTCATCAGAGAAATGTAATTTTTCATCATTTTAGAACATTTCAAAGGGAGGAAAAATATTTTTGTTCTTCATGGCCAATAATTCATACTCCTGCTCATAGCAATCCTTTGCTCAGAATGCTGATGCCCATTCAGCAGCTTTTTTTGGTGGTTTTTTTTTTTTTTTTTTTTTTTTTTTTTTTTTTTTTTTTTTTTTTTTTTTTTTTGCTAAAAGGGCCTTGAATATTTAATCCCAGAAAAAAAAAAAAAAAAAAAAAAAAAAAGTTTCTGGAAGCACATTCTGATGTGTCAAGAAGGCCGTGCTTGTGGCCATGCAACAGCTCCAACAGCTCACAGCCCGAGTGAGCTGCAGCCTCCAATATCACCTGCTTGGGCTATAAATGCTCATAATGTGGGAGCCTGGATGTAAATCCCAATGTAAATACACAGAAAAGGCTGGATTCTCACAACTCTCTCAACCACAATGTGAATTTTAAACATTCTGGTACCATCTTCCAAAACCTTTTACCTTGAGCTGACTTTTCCCCCAGACAATCCATTTTATTCACCGCGGTCGTCAAAGCGCAAGAGACGTTTTGACAAAATGGTCACAGGTGGTAGGGAATAGATCTTTAGAGATTCTCCAGCACTTTAATGTTGGCTCTATGGAAGGAACATATGTGCTGTGACTTGAGGTCTAAAACCCAGAACATTCACATCTCAGGAGAAAAGTGATCCTGCATTAAATCACTTAATAGCTGAGCCACTGAAGTTTTGACAACAGTGTATATCTATTTATATCTACTGTAGAAAGTGGAAGAGAAGTTTAGGAAAGAACTCTGTGAATATTTACTTCCTAATAAACTTCTTTTTGCCTTAAAATGAGGTTTGGGTTTAGGAATATTCATAGCTAAGAAAATAACATATATATTTTTAGTTTAATTATTTTTCAAGCTTAGTTGCTGCTGTATTTCATTGTTAAAGGAAAAAAAAATAGGACACTAAAGTTAACAAAAACTACTGGGCAAGAAAGTTCTATAAATATCCAGTTTTGTCTTTTTCTCTCTCTTTCCCAGGTGTTTTTAGAGATCTTTCTATTTATTTTAAAAGCCAGCCTTGCCTAGGGCTATATTTAATAACTTAGAAAAGCCACTCCAATCCATTGTATAGCCATACTGTACTAAAAAAAGAGACAAACCCCCAGCATATGTTGATGCATTATGTAAAGACTTTCCTTGACAGGATTCAGTTACATGCAAGCTTGAAATGCAGTGTAAATGTATTTTCTGGAGTGCTAAAAGTACTACAATACCAAACTGCCAAAGAGGTGGTTTTACATCACACAATAAGGAAAGAACCTTAAGAGAAAAGAGTTGTGCACTCTGGGAGACAATATCTTGATCTATGAGCCCGTGAGCAAATCAGAGCTACAAAAACAATGTTTTCATGGTGAAGGAGGAGTCTGGAAGGAATATGTCATCCCTTAGCACAAAAGTGATGCTCCAGCCAGTGTTGTTTCTACCTCTGTTACAAGAGTTTCAGCTACCTGGTGAATAGTTTCTAGTGGAGAAAGTCCCAAATCCTTTAAAATCCCATGAACTAGAAACAAGTTTTAAAGGATGGCTTTGCAAATCAGACTAGATACTTTAGAGAAATAGAACTATGAAAGGTAATTTTAGATAATTAGCTTTAAGGCATTAACAGTATTCTGTGGCAAAAGCTGATAGGCCAAGGAATACTTATAATGTATTGTAATTAATAAATAATTAGTTTCTGATTGTGATGGGGTGAATAATAACACCTGTATTGTCTCCCCCTTCACATAAGACTGAAAATAGAATAAAAGATTTTAAAACTCCTCAGTTGCCCCATCTCTAAATCAAAAAAAAGTTTAATCCAACAGAGGATGAACAGAAAATAAAGATAAGATGTTCTGAGATATTTTCTCCTTCTGCTTCAGCCTTTGAGGAAAACCATTCCCAATTCTACAGTACCAAAGCCCCCATTCACAATAAGCAAACAAACAAATAAATAAACATAAGCAAGCAGCCAAACCAGCTATTCACAAAAAACAACGTGCCCCATCAAATATAGTGGAAATAAGAATTGCTGAATTCTTTTCTTGTCTCTTCCTAATAGAGGCTTTATCTGGGTGGCAGCTCTGCTCTCCCCCTGCTCCCTCCCCTGGTGCCACCCCAGGGTGCATCAGAACTGTCCAGGCACTGGTGCCAAAAAAAAGAAGGCAACAAATGCAAGGGAGAGTCAGTTGCAGGATGTCAAACTCCTCTGCAGACAGATGAATGTCCTCTCTTGTGTCCAGAAGCTTTCAGGGGAGACTGTGCTGCTTGGAATGGACTGGGAAACATCAAATAAATCAGTTTATCAAAGACTTGAAGCAGTTAGTTGAATTAATTAATTCCGTATGTCAGCTCCAATCCCTTCCTGTGATCTTATTTGCTCACTTAATGCACAGATACTTGGAGTTTCTGTGCATGGCTCTACCCCATTGCCCTTTTCCTCAGCTCCCTCCTTCTGCCAGGCAAGTGCTGCATTCTCACAGGACCTGGGAGATGTCAGGAAATCAGGTTGTTGGTGAATGGGGGATATCCAGATCTGAGAAAGGAAAAAAAAAAAAAAAAAAAAAAAAAAAAAAAAAAAAAAGAGAGAGAGAGAAAATAAGAAGGGCATCTTCAGTGCAACTCGTAGCCACCAGGCTGAGTATTAGATCTGTTTGGCTGTTTGCACTTCTTGGAAAGCTTAGTCACAGCAGCCACCTACAGAAGATAAGGATGTCCTTACTCAGGGCACTTCAACATGTTGTCCGTAGAAATACAACAAATTTCAGCTTACTCCCAGCAGATGAAAATAGAAAACTGATAGCCCTCACTCTATACCTCTTGAGCTTGTTCCAGTTTTTCAGTTCCTTTTAATTCTGTAGTTTGTGGTCTCTGAAGTTAGAAAGTTCCTTTTCCCTTGTTTTTCAAGACTACACTGTCCTCTTTGCTCTGGTCCATGCCTGTAATTTTGCTTTTTTGGACCCCTCCTTATTTTACTAATCTGCCCAGATTAATAGAGACTCTGCTAAAGCAGGTATACAGCACTGTCCTATTCTAATGCTGCAGTTACCTCCGTAGGTTTTCATGGAAAATTCACCTTCAGGCTACAGCAGAAGGAGCCTGGAGCCATGTTTTACAACATCTCCACTCTTGCACGATGTGTGCGCGGGGGTGTTTTAGCAAAATTATTGCAATGCTAATTTCTTCTCAGCCAGAATTGGACCTTCTGAGCTGTGAGAAATGTTCATCCAGATCCATTATTTCCGTAAGTCCAGGCAAACCCAGCGACAGGACGAAGTGTATCATCAACAGCTCCAAAGGAAGGTGGTATTTAGAGCTAGGTAATAATTTTAGGAGTATTTAGGATGTAGGAAAGAGTGAGAGAAGGAGTCTCTGCTGCAGGCTCTGGGTTTTTATAAAGGCTTAATTAATTACAAACCCTTCAGTCCACCTCCCTACCTGTGTTATCAATTCACCTTTATTTCAAGCTCCAGTTACCGTGACCTTCCTAATTCTTCTGAGCAAAAAAACTCCAAACATATTAAACATTAGGCCTGCTGGGAGAAATACTCTCCATGAGGCTTTTTAATCCTGGTTTATTCTTCCCTTGTAGCAGGGTCTGTGAAACCAACTTGCACTCATTACTCATTTCTTCACAGAGCCAAGAGTTCTTCTTGATAACCTTTAACAGCGACAGTCGATGGAGGCACCAGCCCCTCTCCCCTTGTGCATAAGCTTGCAAATCTAAAATAGGGCCTTAATGAAAAGAAATTTAAATATTATAACTCCACAGTATATGTCATTATGATATATTGAATGCAAAGCAGCTGTTCCTGACAGATTTGGCATATAACAGGGGTAAAGTAATTTTACACAAATCATTATGTTCATTATATTAAATTAATAGATTAAAATTAGTCAGCGATGTTTTGTAAGACCATCTTACCCACAAAGCCCTTTATCCTTAAATTCTAAGAGGTTTTTTTTTCCTCTCCTCAATATTCTGTAGAGAGAGGACATAAATGCCCTGATCACTTGGAGCATAAGCCCCTAAATTCATGGCTGTTGAGCCTTTTCCAATATAAGCATCTGAAGAAAAGGTACTTAAGGGAAATAGAAAATGACATCATTTTCTTCCTGATCTTTTGAAGAATGATTTTTTTTTCCCCCATCCTACAGGAACAGATTCTGGACTAATTTTTTTTTTTTTCCTACCAAAGGCTTTAAAGTCTAAAATTCATCAAACATCTTGTCCTCAGAGACAATGTCATCCAAGTTCAAAGGATCTACAGCCCAGCAAAGCTGATGTCTTATTTCAGAGCTACTGCCTTTGTTTTCATCGAATGTTTGATTTCATCAAATTAAACCACTTCTTACACTTCCCATAAATGTGAAAAAAAAAAAAAAATAAATTAAAGACAGAACCAATCCTCTTGATTCTCTGGAGAGGAGCACACATATGCATATACATAGATGTACATGTATATCATATATATTAATTTGGTACGTTTTTTCTAATATTTTTTTCAGGATGGACATATTATATATATCATCAGGTTTTTCATATGCTTTTGAAGAGACTTTGAATTGAAAGTAGTAGCCTTCCAAGACATTTGTTTTAATGATCATCATTATAACTAAGAGCATGCTTTCCATAACTAAATATAAAAAGGATTTTTTTCAAGTCAAGTCTGGGTCTGATTACTGATGGAGCAATTTCAAGAACTTTTGTTGAGAAGCATTTCAATATTCATTCAGAAAAATGTCAGGAGAACAGACTCCAACATAGAACTTTGGTGATTCATACTTCTTCTGGGGTTTTATCACTTCAGCTTTAATATCCAGTTAAAGAGAGAAAGTTTGAATAAAATAAGAATACTAATGAAAACCAAGCAGTCGTATGATACACCATCTTCCACAAAATTTAGGATATTCCAAAAATTGACACATAGCTTTATCCTTCATCCATATCTGATACAGAGCAATGCAGAATCTTTCATTTAGTAGTTAAATCTGAAAAGTTGAGAGTAACTTCTCAAAATTCAGTGTACTTGTCACTGCTGTATTAATGTAAAAGAAATTTATCTTTTCTAATCCAACTTCTTTCAAAATCAAATGAAACTTGAATGTTATAATGAGGTTTATAAATTAATTTAATTAATTTGGTACTGTACTATATTGAAACTAGAAGTCAAACATAAAGCAGGGAAATAGTTTAGTGGTGGACTTGGCAGCATCGGGTCTAAGGCTGGACTCAAGGACCTCAAAATCTTTTCCGACATAAATGATCCCATAATTCTATAATAAGTGGGATTTTCACATCTGCTTAAAAACAAGAAAAAAACCCACACTTTTAGGGTCAATTAAGAGAACTCAGAAGCAGGTGTTCTCTCACTCACAATTCCTCTAAGTGAGACCTTCACGTTTTTTCTGTTTAAGTGGGAGCAGCATAGAAAAGTCCAAGAGCATCCTTAAAAAGGAAGGTCCACAGATTCACAAGTTACCCAGTTGTGAGGTGTTTTCCACATAAGAAGGGAAGAACTGGCAGCATCTGTTGCCTCCTGGCCACAATGGTTTACATTAGATATCACACAAAACAACATCTGAGCATCTTGCACAAACTTTCAGCTCAGATGTTAAAACTGCTTCCATGTCTTGTCTGGAGAATAAATACTTCTGAATATTGCCTTTCACCTCCCAGGTGAAAATTAAAATAACACACTCATTAAGAAATAGGGTGTTGTATGCTTGGCACACAGTAAATAAAAGAAAATAGAGGCAAAAAAAAAATTGCAAGCGTGTTTCTGCTGAGATTCATTAATGGCATTTAGAAACTCCCAGTTCTTAAAGTTCTTAATGCCTTGTGCTCAGGTATCAATGGGAACTTTGCAGATTTCCTCTCTCAATTACCTTTGGAACAGCCACCCCACCCCAGGCTTTCAAAACTGAGCCACCTGGAACATCCTTGGAGCAGCAAAGTTGAACTCAAGAGGTTGAATTTGGCCCCTGCTGCCAAAATTTTTGTGGCAACCCCCACCTCACTACCCTTCATATTCATGCCAGGGACGACACAAGTGCCACTCACTTTTATTTCAGACGAAGGGGTCTGGGTGTTGTTTGCCCCCACACTCATTTCAGAAGCCTGGATAAATCTTCCCCCACGTGGGAATCATTTTGAACATATTGAATAATGATTTTTCTGTCTCTCTGCCACTTTGATGTAGCCTCCGAGGAGAAGGAGCCATCCTGGATAGACCACTCAGTCATGTTTTAACAATTTGAGGATTGCTTCAGAATTCTTCAATAAAATGTAAGGTAAAAAAAAATAATAAAAAAAAGAGGAACACCAGAATTAAGTTCAGTTGATGAGGCCCCATCCCCTCCCCCCAAATCCAAATTATAATATAGCAACTTTTTGAACATATACTTTAAATTCACAGTTCGTTTCTAATTTTAAAGCTATATTTTATCATTTGATTAATTGCTTAAAACTGTACACAAAGATAAAGGGAACTTTGAAATTCATACCTTGGAGTATTAACATGTACTCAGGACTAGATGTAAAATGTCAGAGAGAAAAAAAGATCTAATGAACTCTTTATTGGTGAAATACAGTATTGCAGCTGCCCAGAATTTTAAAAGGTTTGTAGCCAGCTCCAAAGCCAAATAACTACAGAAGTTTACTTACAGCAGGACTCTCATTCAGCATTTCCAATCTCTTCTACCAGGGTTCTTTTTAACATTAATAAAATGTCCAGAGAAAAATAATAAAAAGAAAAAAAAAGTGCAACCGCAGAAGAAATTTCTGTCTAGAAAATTACACTACCATAAGTTTTCCTTTTCCCCGATGTCTTCTCTGCCATAATAATGGTTTCAGGATTTAAATCCTTTGCTGCTATTGTGACTTCAAAGCCTTAAAACAGCAATTGAATGAAGTAGTTCATCTGTCATTATTCAAATATGAAGCAATTATGATGAAATAAAGATAGAATTCCATTGAGAAATACCCCAATCAATTCTCACTTATATTTAACTAGAAACATAAAACGATGCTTAGAAGAGTAAGTTTAGGTAATAAAAACTCGGGATATAAAAAGTATGAATTACTGATCTATAACTTACTCATTTCTGAATAAGCTGTCTAAATATATTTCACAAATATTGACAAAAGTTTAAGCTTACGATGCAAAACTGTCTCTCAGCTGGTCTCAGAGAGTGAGCAGCTTTTCTGAAATATATTTGCACCAGCTTGAGTGCCCAGAGGTTCAGATGGGAACCTGCAGAGGTTCTGGGGGGTCTCTGGGTAGGTCTGAAGTGTTTTATAGGGGAGTAGAGGAAATAACACACCTCCCTTAGCCATGTCTCCATCAGAACAGTGAACATGGCAGTGCTGGGTGGGTGGTTGGACTCGATGACCTTGGAGGACTTTTATAACCTCAACGATTCTGTGACTCAGGGAAAGGTATTAAAATAAAATATTGATGTGGCTGCTTTGAAGTTGGCACATCCTGTCAGGCCCCGCTGTGGATTGAGCCCAAAATGTTCATTTTCACCTTTGTGAACCCAACCAAAGCCCACCCCTACCCCAGGAGCTGGAATTTCACAGGGAACTCCTACCTGTACCCAGTTCTGTTTGGGAATATCTAACAAAGGTTAAAAAGTTAATTACTTTGCTTTAATGTCTTCCATCCTTTCTTGCATCTTGCTTGCTTAATCTACCAATGCATAACACTTTGCTGGTAAAATGAAATCGAGATGGGTCCTGTTGTTGTCAGACAAGGACATTTTGGGGTTTAAACCCTTCAAATGAGCCACATCCTTCCATTCTCAGTAATGCCACAAGCTCAGATGAAAGAATTACTGTCATGGCTTTTTCTTCACTCAGAGTATGTTGTTCTTTTGGGAGACAAAGGCATCCTTTGCTGATTGTGAAGAAAGACTTTGCCTTGTCTTTGGTGCTCCTGTGGCAAAACAGGGTTAAAAATGCACAGATGGATCCTATGGTATTTTTTTCCTCATATTTTCAACAGTTGCAGTGAGCTTAAGAGTTCTGTGCATTTTTAAATTTTGTTGTTCTGAAAAAGATCACACACAACCAGGGATCTGCATACTCACATTCGCCTTCATTTTGTTCTCACTCTACCTGGGTATCAATTTTCTGTCATCTGCAGATCCTCATGTCCTGCAGTTCAATTTGAAAAATGTAATTTCTTCAGACAATCCAAGAAGGAAATGTTATCACAATTAGAAAGCAGTGGTACTTGGTATTGAATTTTAAATCAGAGATGTAACTAGCAAGAAGCATTCGGGGTATATACAATTAATTATTTCACACATAATTATTCCTGATATTACTCTAACTGTGATAACTTAAAGCATTTGAAAAAGCAGACTGCAATATTCTTTTTTTTTTTTTTTTTCACAGAAGCTCTTTCCCTTGATATTCTTTTGCTAAATAATATGTAAAATACTGACACCTAATGTTAACTTCCAGTATTATTCATTTTGCAAAACTTTTACTTCAAGTAGGCAAAGAGCATGTGAAACTGCTTCTTATGCTTAAATTTTGTTTCAGTAAAACGAGTAAACTGCAATATAGGCTTCCTTCACTTTTTGGATATAATTTTCTGAATTTATATATGTCTGTGCCTATAAATGTAAGGATCTTTCAGTTTTATCATCACGGGTCACAGGTATAAAAGAGAGTAACTCAAAATAGTTGAAATAAGTGAGGTTTGATGCACTGAATTTAGTCAAATCCATCCAATGGAAGACAAATACATATTTGTAAAGTCAATATTTGTACCTGTAGCCTGAAATGATACTACAAAAGACAAAATATTATCAAATATTTATTATTAATCTGTTAGTCTTTGAAACCTGAGCTGCATATATTTAGTACTTTACCTGCTACGTGGTTCACTTTCCTCAAACAGACACACAAAAAATTATTTTCACAGTGTGTGAATTAAAAGTAGATCTCAAAACTCGAAAATTCCTGTTTATCTCCCCATAACTGCCAAGACAGTTTGTCCAAACATGAGGTCCAGATGTTATTTAGAAAGAGATTTTGGGATTCTCACTCCTCTGGGGTTTGAGCTGCTATCAGAATAAGGTATTTTATAATATGATTTATATCCATATCTGATTTCCTAACTTTATAGGGAAGACATGAAAGCCAGTTATCACCTGCACCCAAGTGCTGCAAAGGCACTGACACTGAGTTAAACCCCTTTCCAACACTCTGGACCTGCACATTTTTATACCCAGCACTTTTTGCATCAGCTGTCACTTTATGGAGAAGGGTCCCTTTGTAAGATGGTGTCACTTGGCAGATGAAGTAGCTGAGCTGCAGGTGCAAGGATAAAAAATAAACTCACAAAAATACAGATACCTGGCCTGCAGCACAGGCACCCAGCCTCAGCTGAACTGAGGAGGGATGACGTCAGTGTAATCAAAACCTCTTGAGTGAGACAGAGATTTCCAACTGATTAGAACTCCTGTGCTATTCTTCCTAACAATATTCTGGTTAAAGAAGCTCTTCTTTCTCCTCACAAGCGCTAAAAATGCTAACAAATGCTGCACTTGCAGTTCTTTCAGCTTTCCCCTGCATATTACAACCAGTAAAAAAAGGCATTGCTGCAGCAAGGATTTTAACACTGCACGTCTTTGGGGAATTTTGGAGAACAGGTAAGTGCTGTGAAGGTCCTTGGGTTTCCTTGTGCAGCAAGAGGTGCTTGAAAGGTGTGAAAGTTTCAACCAGCAAAAGTAACTGTAAGGGAAACTGGAGAAGACCTCACTCCTCCCAAAATCCTTCCTATTCTTGAAGTAGAATAAAAGTATCATAGAATCAGAGTAGTTTGGGTTGGAATGGACCTTCTAAAGAGTGCCCCCCTGCCATGGCAGGGACACCCAGAGCAGGTTGCTCAGAGCCCCATCCAACCTGGCCTGGAATGTTTTCAGAGATGCATCTACCACCTCTCTGTTCCAAGAGTCTCATCACCTTCACTGTAAAAAACTGCTTTCTTCTATTCTAAATCCACCCTCCTTCAGTCTAAAACCATCCCCCCTTGTCCTAGCCCATCAGTTTATCCCTGCCTTTATTACAGGCTCTCTTCACATATTCAAAGCACTACTGGATGCAATTTTCTAAGTGTTTCATACCAAAAATGAGACACATTGAACATCATCAGAGAGGAAGTTTCAGCTGATTCTTGGAAAACGCTGCGTGAACAGCTACAGACTTTAGGGCTTAATTGCCAATTATGCCAAGGTGTTATTTATGCCTTAAAACAACTTTGGAGGAAGAGTTGCTGAAATGCAAGCAGTTTTTCCTACGTTGCTCTTGCCTGCCTGGTGCAAATCTCTGTAAAAATTCGGGCCACACGATGAGTTAACAATGAGATATTTTGCTGCTGCTTAAAGAGCTCAGGGTTCATTTTGCCTAATCCCAGCTAAGCCTCACTAAAGCTGCAGGGAGTGCTCCTACAGCCCTTCACGCTGCCTTACATGGGTCTGCAACTCTTCTCAGCTTTCTCCAGCTCCTCCTCTCCAACAGGGCTACCTAGAAAGATAAAATGTTTTTGTTTTGGCCGACTGCATCGCACCAAAGAGGTTATCTGCAATGTAAATTCATCCTTCAATTAAATCACTCATTAAACCAGAATTGCAAAATATTGGGCCCTTTGAAAAAGTCGGTGTGCAGCAGTCAGGAGTTTTGAAACAACTAATTGTTCAACTTTTTACTTTTCAACTATACCATGTACTTTAAATAGAACCACTAAATTAAAAATGTAAATTGGACTGTATCTTTTAACAGTTGGTGATTTGTCTATTTTCCACATTTTATTATGCATAATTTTTATAATAAAGAAGGGATTTTTTTTTTTTATCCCTGTTCTAGTTGATAGCAATTCTTCCATGCTTCTCAAGGCTAATGTAATAAAACTACATAAAATGTTTAAGAAGGGCCCCATTAAAATATACAAAGCATACTAATTCATGAAGTCAAAGTCAAAGCAGAGTGGAAATATGAGCTTTAATAAAACTATGTCTGTTGTAAATAACTATTCAAGCACAGTCATTTTTTTGCAAATTGCATGGGCTATAGCTCGGTCTACTCGAAGCAAAGAATCACTCAGCACGATAAATGCATCTTAGTCAGAAATAGATTAAAAGGTACAGCTGAGCCATCAGTAAGAACCAGATAGCACAGTATTATTTGCTGTTTGTTTTGAAGATGTAATTGCAGATCCCAGGATTTCAATAAATCTGTGCACATCACGGAAGGAATTGTAGAGAGGAACTGGGGCAACGCGGAGAGCGTTCGGTTCTCGCATGTCACACTGCAAAACAGAGAGGGAACACTCAGTAAATCCAGGTCACTTCATGTTGATCTGTCAGGCTATATTTTTAAATGCCACAACTTGTCTTGGAGAAAGAATGACTGGACTGACAAGGAATCACGGGTAAAGCCTTTGGGATCTTCAAGGAGCTACAGTGAGGAGCATGATGGTGAAAAATTTAGTAAGAGTAGTTTTGCCTAAAAAAATTATACAAAGCTCAGGATGGGCAGGACTTTAGCAGTGCCATTGAGGGCTATGTAACCCCAAAATTCGCCTTATTGCCTGTAGCAACACAGAGCTGAAGAGGCACAGAGATGACCAAAAAAAAAAAAAAGCACAAAAAACCCCATTCCAGTATGTGAGTGTCTTGTTCTAAAGGTACAAGTAATGGCACAGGCATTGCAGAATTTTTCTTCCCCTCACTTTGATTTTGAACATTTTCCTGAATATAATAATCTCTTCTATTTGAAAAATATCACTGCATTGCAAAGACAAGCCAACAGCGTGAGGCCCTGTGCCCTCTTAAAAGCAGGAGTTCCTGGAATTCCCTGGCAGCACCAAAGCAGCAGCATACATAACCTAAAAGACCGTGGCCCTAAATTTCACTTTTATTCTTTTGGAGCAGTGCTCGATGGTAACTGTGTCATTAGAGGGAAATGCTGCTCACTGGCTTCCTTTTCTGAGTGTTAAAACACATCTCTAAGGAAATGGCAGCTCTTCCATTGCTCCATCTCGATGCCTCACAAAGATTTTGGTAATTTGTGGATCAAGACGGGGACAGATGTAGGTTCAGAGTTCTTTTTCATGAAAATCTGTAGCTGTGCCTCCCATCCTGATGCACCCATGATACAGCTGTGACCCCAGAACTACTGGAAATAAACAGTGAAAGGCCAATACAGAGTCTAACAAATAATTTATAAAATAACTCTATGCATTTGATTGATTGCACAAGTAAAAATTGAAATCGTAAGAAATTATCCTAGTGGCTTTTTGCCTTATATGAGACTACAGTTGAATAAAAGCAAATTAATAGTTTGTAACTTGTTAAGAAGATAAAGTTTGATTTACTTACAGCTACTCCTCTCTTCTCCAGCTCCTTAAACACAGATTTGATTGGAAGGGAAAACGACAGACTGAGCTGGCATCCCCTCTCCTCAATCTGAGATGGTGTGATTATTCTTACAAAGGGCTTCTCTGGGTTTGTTTTATCCTCACTGTAGTAATGCTTTATCAGGTATTCCAGGTAACCCGTGAGCAGAATGGATTTCCTCCTCAATGCTTTCATCGTAGTCTGACTAAAAACCTGTGATGATTTGATATTGTTAGAATGAGAATGTGGTGCTGTAGAAAATGAAAAGGAAATAAAGATTTCTCTACACATTATCACTGGAATCAAGTAGTAATAGCAGAGAAACATTTTACATAAACAATGCAGGATTGGGGTTTTGAAAACACAAGATAATGTTGTGCTTTAGATAATGACAGATATTTGTGCCTACTGTTTAAAAGTTTCATGAGCATCTGTGTCTGCAGAAATGACTTGCACACAAAGCCAGTTTGCTGAGACCATTCCCCTGCAAGTCTAAAGAGAATCCACAAATCCTCTATAGGTGCAACCGTGCAGCATGAAACTCAAAATCACATGGAAGTTTTCCCTTGTATGTACCTTTGGTACACACTTTCTCATCCTCAACAACTCCCTGAAAGGAAGGTGCAGCCAGGTGGAGTTTTCTCTCCTCTCCCAGGAAATGATAGGAAAAGAGAGAACAGCCTCAAGTGGCACCAGGAAAGGCTTAGTTTGGATGTTAGGAAGAATTTTTTAATTAAAAGGGTGGTCAAGCATTGGAACAGGCTGTCCATGGCAGGAATGTCCCTGGAAGAATTCAAAACCACGAGAGTGTGGCACTGGGGACATGGTTTAATGGTGGGGCTGGCAGTGCTGTTTTGATGGTTGGACACAATGATCTCAGAGGCCCTTTCCAAATTAAATGACTCTAATAACAAAATCCCAGGGCCAAGACTGAAACATCATGAGTGATGTAGAAGTTCTTGTCTATGAAAGCACAAAATGTGTACTAACATTGAATTTACAGTTTTAAGTCCTGTACAGGCTCAGTCTCTCTAGTCCACACGAAGAAAAAAACCAAAAAAATCACTGAATTCTTTTTCAAATACTCTGTGCTCTTGCACAGCTACAAGAACTTGTGAGTTTCAGACTCTCAAAATATCACAAAATATGCAAAAATGCAAAAATGACTGCTTGAATATGGCAGTGCTGTTTGGCCATACAAATTTGATCGATGTGGTAGAGGAATTTGGGAGCAGAAGGCGGGTCAGCTTCTGCTTTTGCTCTGGAAAGGCTCCATTACAGGGAATGATGGAAATGCAACCCCAGAAGTAATTTACCCCTGCCTTCCTCAAACCCTTCCTTTCCTTCTTCCCATGGAATTAGCTGCAGGGGGAAATGACAAGATACAGACATGCAAGTGCCCAACAGCCACTTCAGATCACATCCTGGCACATCAATGCTTGTGGACAGTTCTCTCTCCACTGATTGCAGCTGCAAATCAGAGGCAAGGCAGTGCCCTGGATGAATATCCATGATCTTCACTCTCAAGAAATCAGTGTTCCACACTAGAGAAGTAACAATTTTAAGATGACTTATATCGTAACCTGGAAAACTGTAGAGAGGTACCTGAGAAATCCTACTCAAAATACAACAAAGTCTGGTTTCCACCAGCATCTGGAAATCATTGTTTTGTATACCATCCCAAGCCCCACTCCCTGATGCTGTCACAGTTACCAGATGCTGCAGAAAACCAAGAACCCCTGCCTTTGTTTTTGTGAAATGGAACGTGGATTCTGTCAAACTTTGCAAGGGAATAAATGTGACAGGGACCAGAGCCACCAACAGTCAGCAGTTGCACAGGTCAACAAAAATCTAGAGGTGCTTTCCTCTCCACCCAGGCAGGCAGAGCAGACACAGGACTGTTCAGTGCATCACTAGAGGGAAAACAGACCTGCCTCCTGCTCCTCCAGGATTTGCAGGAGTGTGAAGGATGGATCTCCTTAGGCTGCACACAAAAATCTGCTTCCACAGGCTTTGTGCAAGGAATACTTGGTCTCCTGGGTGAAATTTTTTGAAAAAGGTCTTTAAAATGTGTCTGTAGAGCGCTCCCCTTTTTTCCATAAAAGGCAGCAGCTAGTGCCATAACAGTCACTTTAAACATTATTGAGGAATAACATCCATTAACACTTGCAGTTTTCATTGTTTCCATTGGAAACACTGCCTTCTGCTTAATGTGTCCCAGTGAAGGTGGCATGCAATTTCACTAGCCATCTCTTGCCAGACATGAAAACTATTTTGTTTCCCACTGTATTAGAGCAATTAGCACTGGGAAATCCTGGCTGTGCCAAAAGGTAATGTGGGCAGGGAAAGGGGAGGCGATGGAAACTGCTCAGCCCTCATTGTTCCAGGCTCCCTGCAGTGGGCTAAATGACACCAGCCCACACAAACCCGAGCACTGACAATCTGGGTCATGGCAGAATAGCTTTCAGCTTATCTCGAAGGTCACACAAAGTTTAAAACAATATATTGGATGTTTAAGGGCTAAAAAAAAATAAATTGTCAGGCAGACCTAGAAGTATGGCTGTGCCCTTTGCAGTCCTTCAGTGTTGCATGTAAGATGGAGAGATCACAAATGGTAATTTTCTGACTTTGTTTGCTTAAGATGCTGTTTTTTCAGTAAATACAGAAGAGGGATGTGGACACTGCTCTTTGTTCCAGCATCAGCTCTGCCATTCCACTAGAATTTATGGAATGCTAACCAGAAATAAATTTCTGCCATTTCTGCTGATGGCAAAACCTTGCTACCTAAGGCTGCCTTGAAAACCAGCTTAAGGATGTTTTTATAGTAGAATATATTGCATATAGCAGGTTAATCTGAGCAACACACCCTTTTTGAGACACAGAGAGTGAGAGTCCTGATTTCAGGGGTGAACCATCCTTAAGAGAAATGCTGGAACATCAAACACATGTTTGGGGAACAGCTCCATGCCCTCCAACAGGAATGGGCTGTGCTCTCCAGTGAGGATCAGAGGTTTTCAGCACATGGATCACACCTTCAGAGGAGGAATTGGCTCTGTACGGCAGGACTGCCCTTCCCAAACCCACAGTGTCAGTGATTTATACAGAGGTAGGTCAGAGATGGGGCTCTGCTCCTTTGACCACCAGAAAACTAAAGATTGTATGAAAGAAAAGATAGTTTGGAGCTATGCCACACTCAGGAATTCCCCTTTTAGGAAACATTTGCAGATAGTTTCTGTCTCTTCTGTTTGTAACCAAAGCCAGAACAGGTTCCCTGAGCCACTGGATCAGTTGATCCAGGACACCTAGGACACCTAATTTTAATTCATAAAGGATATAAGCCTGCCTTGATGGTGGAATATATGAAGCAGCAGCTCTGAATGCAATTTTTACATGATTCCTTTGTAGGAAGATGCTGGGTATAACCCTTCCCATGAGTAGGATGAGACCAGTCACTGTTGGACTTGATGATCTCAGAGATCTCTTTCAACTTTAATTATTCTATGATTTTGAACCCTGAATATTTCTATGGGATAAAGATGCTCTTTCTGTTGAGCTCCTAAAAGCAGGGACAAACACATCGCTAGAGTTCAGGTCTGGAGGTGCAAACCTCAAACACTCTGGGTCCAACCTGGGGTCCTCCAGCAGTTAGTGAGAGATGTGAGGAGGTGAGCATATTCATTAAAGGTCTGGGTCTCTCAGGGCTGTGGGGTTACTTTGTTTGCTTTTCATTACTTCTCTCTTTCAAATTTCAAATATTTCACAGTTTTCTTTAAGGAAGGCAGCAATAATACACATAACATTCATTAAACATTTTTATACTCTTAAATTCAGGCTCAAAGTAAAGCAATTACTTACCTCTAAACTGGCATGCAAGGCACAGACCAGTAAAATTGGAGGATTTGATAACCGGAATCCATTAATTCCTTCACTTAGTTGTAATTCTGGAAAATGAATAACTCATATTAGTGTTTTTGATTTCTCCATTTTAATGGATTGGACCTTATCTTGAAGCCTGTCCTCACGCAGTAAAATATTTCCCTAATGTGGCCCGTAGGAATCGGTCATTAAAAGGGAATAGTAATCTATTCCCAGCTAATACTTTCAACTTCGAGAGAAGCCCAATTTTATCCAGCAGAAGACCTCATTAGCAGCTTCATGGGAACCAGAGAACGGCAATTAATTTGTTTAAATGGTGTGTGTTAAAACCACCTTTACACTTGAATCTCTTTTAAGGCTGGCACGAGGCAGAGAAATTCCAAGTCAGCAGAGGCGCGTTCGCGCGGAGCAAGGAATCACGTTCCTTAACTTTATTGAGCTGACGAGACACAGGGGAGGCTGCATATGCAGCTAAGTGTAGCTTCAGGCCACTTCAGGAGTGGAGTTGCCTAGACTTTGGGCTGTGAAATCTCACGAAATCTATTTAATAAATCTACAAAAGCCTCGCTGTAAGTTCCGTGTCACCGTTCATATCTCACGCTCCGGCGCCGGAGCGGAGGAAACGCTTTTCACACACAGCAGACTGGCTAATTCTGTAATGCCCAACTTCTCCCCTCTAAACTGCTGCTGGAAATGAATAAACAACTTTTTTTTTTTTTTTTTTTTTTTTTTCTTCTAGCAGTGTTTCAAGGCAATTTGTGTCTCCTGCTGGCTTTCCATAGTGCCACTCTCTTGCATTTGGTCTGAAAACAAAGAGCAGACTGAGGCTATTAGAGAGGTGCTCTCCAGCCAAAGCCACATCAATGGACGCTGCCACAGAAAATTAAAAATATATTAGAAACAAAGCAACCAATCAAACCAAACAACTCCTTTCTCATCCTGATCCCTCAGGATATTGTCTCTGCCATAGTTTAAACTGGAGCTGGACAGTCTAGCTGTCAGATTCGGAAAGCAGTTCTCATTTTGTGGTGGGACAATAAACACGTCACTATTTCAGAGCAGGTTTGTCTTAAAACCCATCCCTCCCTAGTGCAGGAAATTTGGAGATGCTGAAACATTAGTGGGATTTCATGACTTATGTCAGGTTGCCTTACCTTTATTTGTATAATTTCTCATTAATTCCAGTGGAACTAATCCTGAAGAAAGGTATTACCCCAGTGGCTGATAGCAGATCCTCTCTCCTCAGAGACTCATGAATTTAATTCACTGAGATACTTTGATAGTTTCATCCATATTCTATATCTGCATTTTGAAGGTATTTCAGCAAAATGTCTAGAAGCAGACAGTCAAACCCTTATGCCCAAACACAAATTTATTCCAACATTTATTTTGTTAACTCCACTGCCTCACATATTTAGGATGAGTTTAGCCTAATGCTTTTAACATAAATGAGGAAATGAAAAGTTCTGTCCTTTCTCCTCAAACTACTGCAGAAGTGAAGCTGGTTATATATAAATAAATCAAATAAAATTGAGATTGTATAAGTACATACTGTTTTCCATGAGGAATCGGGTTTTGTACTCATGGCCCCACCAGCCGATTAGCCTAAGATTTTTAAAAGAAAATAAATTAATAGAAAGCCTAATATCTTTTAATTTAGCTTTGAGTATTAAGAATTATATAAGATGAAGCAATATATGCATTTCTAATAATACATTTTATCTCTAACAATGATATAAAAATGCAATAAATTCTATAAGGAGTTAGCACTAAAAACTTAACACTACCGTTTGAGAATTTGTCTTTTACTGCAAATGGTAAAACACACCATATCTTTCAATTAACTATTGGTTTTAACAATATCAATTTTCCCTGAATTTACCGTATCAAACAAAAAAAAGTACAGAGATATTTCCACTGTTTGGTTCCAAGGCATTAAATCCAAACCATTTTCCCCCTGCTCTTAAACTTATTTTAATGAATACTGTAAGCTAAAAAGAGTTATAAAATCTTAGTTTCACCAAGAAAAGGAGTTTTTGGTCAACAACAAGCAGACAAGATCTTGGAAAGAGGATTGTGTGGGCATTGCTTTGTCCTTGTTGCAAAATTTATCTTCCTGAATGAAACTTATTCTTCAAAAAACTTTTTTTAAAATAAAACCCAAACCAGTTCAATGCAATATTCCTTATTTTAAGATCGTCTCCTGAAAAAAAAGCCACTATAATTATTTAAAAAATAACATGTCTGAGCTTGGACATTAAAATGACAGTACATTATGAACTTACATTTAATGGAAAATATGTTAAAGGGCATTGCTATAAACAGTTTTCTAAAGCAGCTGGATCACCTACAGCCAGGGCACTGCAGACAAAACCAATATTGCAAAATCAGGGAATTTTTCCCCACCTCCCTTGGGCTCTCCACTTCTTAACTCAGCACACAGTGATATCAGTGATTAGTAATCAGTATTATATAATATATATAATAATAATCAGTACTATATAATAATCTCAGTCCTACTCGAGATTCCCCTGTACTAATGCTTTTACAATATCAAGAAACCACCATCACAGACTCCTTCCTGAACTTCTCAGTTCTCCAGAACTGGACATATTGGACACCATTTCTGCCAAGGCTTTGCTCAGTTTTCCCCATGTCAGATAGCAAAATTTTAGGAGTGAAGCCTGGCAAAACTTGTAATGATAAAAAAAAATCTGTATGTAAAGGTCACAGTAGATCAGCCTTCCTGGAAGCAAACAAGGAAAAGAAAGTCATGACCCCTCCCTAAAGGAGCATTTTGTAGTTTGCCTAAAAGAGCTGAGCTCTGCAGAATAAAGACCACATTTGAGTTAGAAACTTGTTATATGAATACTGCAGAGTGTAAAACAAGGTAGTTCGTATTTCTGTATAACAACACAGGTTTTATGTTTACTTCTGTGAGCTGCATCTAAACAGAGGGTCTACAGAAAAGGCATGTTTTTTTCTTTATTGCTGCCTGATGTTTTTATTATTCTGAGACCCATGAAAATTAATAGTGCAATATACATCCATTTTAAATGAGATATTACATTGCCAAAATGAGTACACTCCGAATAAAGTACAACAGAGCCTCTGCCCGGGTGACTCCGTTACTGATGCTTTGAATCATAAAAGATATTTCAGTTATTTTATAGGAACTCTTTAATATATAGACAGGTCTGCACTGTAAACCCTGAATATTGTATGTTCCTGAAATAATCTACTGATATCAACAGCACACACATTCTATTAATTTCAAAAAGTTTTAAGCAGAAAAGAAATCCATAGGAAATAAAACATCTGGACTAACAGTCTGTGAGAAGGAGAGAACAATACTGTGGTTCTGCTTGGACCACACCCAGAAAGCAAAGACAAAATACAGATCAATCAGGCCATTACCCAGAGCAGGGCTGATGAAAAGCTCTCTGGTTGCACTTTGAATGCTCAAAACTCGCTAATTCTGAAGTTGGCTTCAACCCAGATCTCAGCTGCAGCACCACGGAGGCAACTTGGAAGGCGAAATTTCAAAACTTTTCCAAAATGACAGAATGAAGGATATTTTTTCATTTTTTTTTTTAAGATAGTTTTAGCTGTCTTGCCCTTTCCTACCCATAATCTGACAATTTGCTTTTTCTCTTTTTTTAGTTTTTTTCTTTTGGCTGTTCTAGAACTTCAGAGGTGTCACTGCAGGATGTGCACTTTGAGGCAGCTCTGGTCCTACACTCTCATTGATCTAATGGTCCATATGGATGTCACGTTATTTGACATTTAAGTTGACAGGCTTCAAAGCATGGAAATTAACAAAATCTTCACAAATTATAGCGATTTGCTGTTTACAATTTTCTGTGAAAATTTTGAAATGAAGGTTGCCACCGCTATGCCAAATTTCAACCTGTTGTGATGGGAGAGAGCTAAGGTGTTAAACCCCAAACATAACGCTTTATAAATGCTCACTAAAAATAATAGGCAATAAAACTGCACATTAACTCACTGCAGTAAAAATTCTTATTAAAGAGTTGTTACTCTGCATGCAAAGTGAGCATTTTGAAGTGCAGTCGCCATTTCAACCATTCATGCCTCAGAAACAAAGGCATCAAGATTTAAATAGATTCTGAATTTAAACCCATAACTTTTGGCAAAATATGTAAAGTGGAAGGTTCTGAAAAGCCATATATGATGTGCTTGTGATTAAAAACACCTTAAATATGTTAGCAATGGGAGTGTCAAGTTACATGCTTCCCACAGCAGATAAAACCCATTGTGGGAAGTGTGTTAAAAATCAGTGTCTAAGGAGATAAAGGTCTAATCTAGCAAATGCTCCACTAGAAATTAAAAAATGCAAATTTATCCAAACTGAGCCCTTGCTTTAACACATCACCAACCAAAATTGTTATCTCAGTAATGGAGAAGTTTCAGTTGCAGCATCCTGCTGCCAGTCCCAGGTATCCCCCGCAGCCTCCCAAGGCTGCTCAGCAAAGGTGCTCCTGGAACACCTCCACAGAGAACATCTCTCCATCCTGGAGCAAAAGTATGTTTGAAATCCATCGAGAAATCTTGCCAAAAATGAGAGTAAATTAGTGCCAAACTAGTTGTGTCTTTTTCTGCAAGGTGAGCATGTTCTTACAAGCCTACTTTTGTTAGAAAACAACTTTTACAATAGATTGTTCCATTCTATGCCTCAAATAAAACCATTGCCATCATAGAAAGGTTTTGGGTTGGAAGGCACCTTGAAGAGCATCTCTTTTCAATCCCTGCCATGGACAGGGACACCTTCCACTGGACCAGGTTGCTGAAGGACCCATCCAACCTTGTCTATGCCCTCACAGTTTGATAACACTGAGACTTTCCCAGGGAGTTCTGCCACTTCCAGTCTTTGCATAGAATTTTTCCACATGCCACATAAGATTTGAAGCAAACTGTTATTAGCTTGGTTTCATGAAACAAGAAAGAATAAAATTAAATATTGCTGAAACGTTTTCAAATTCCTATTTATTTTTTTAACTCCAAAATATTCTCTTGTTTCACAAATCAATGAACAAAGGTTTGCTGGGCTGGAAAACGACTGCAGAAAGGAACAGTATCCCCTTATTTAGTCATACTCTCTTCAAGGACATTTACACCAGGGAACAATCCCTTCAATAAGTATTTTTATTTAGCTCATTTTCCTCCTTCATCTCTGCCCGCATTAGACTGAAGCACTGGTTGTTCATGGCTTGAGTCATCTCGTTTGTAGCCGAGTTAATGAGTGCGGGATATAATGACCGTGATGCATGTGCAGTGTAAACATCAAAGAAGATCCAGTTAAAGAGCACAGAGAAAATACAAAAAAAAATTTCCTTTGACCTTTGCTTCGGCATTACAGATGATCATGCTACTCATTTATAATTTACAGCCTGGAGCAACACGGGTCTCGTTTCCATTCTCAGCAAGAAAAAGAGACAGAAACTCTCAAGTAGTGGTACAGAAAACAAGGAAATATCATTAATGTGGCCCAGCTTTTACAGTGCAGGGTAATGTGTTGGAAGTATCCTGTCATTATATTGTGTAAGATAATCATTTCACATCCAGAGGAAGGCAAGTTGAAAAGCTACAGGAATACAGTGTGAAATTTGTAGTTCTTGATTTTACATCTTCCAGCTTCCCTGGGCACGGAGCAGTTTGTCTCCTCTCCCTTATCAGGTCACAAAGCGAGCTGGAAATTTCATAGTCATTATTTAGATTATATTAGGAGCATATACCAGCAAAGCATGTTATGTTTATGAAAGGATGGATTAAGCCAAATCATAAACAGGCAGTTTGGGGCCAGGCTGTGTCCACAAAGGAGCTGCTGGGTGGCAGCTAAGCTCTTCATTCACACATTGGTTTAATTTTGCAAAAGCATCCAGGTGTTGGCAAAGATTTGTTTGATTTTTTTCATGCTGCTGCTCCGGCCATGAGAAAGAATCAGCTCTGAGGAGTTAATGAGACTTGTCACTGCTCCCAAAGTTCATTACACAGAGCCAGGCAGAACTTATGCCATGTCTGCAAAGGCAGGGAAAAAAATGAAAGGGTCAAAAATAATCATTAATTTCAGTTCCTTGCAGTTCTATATGTCCATGGCATAACTGGCTGGTTGAAGAGCACAGCCATGGCTCAAGACACCCTAAAGACCTAAGATGGGCGAGCCACAGGCACAAGTGCAGTGACACAAGTTTAGAGGAAAAGGGTTAATTGTGACTCAAATATCACTCTATTAGAAGGAAATATGTGACAAAAACACCCAAGAGGTCTTAGAAATTAAAGTACAGAAGTAAATAAAAAGCCTGGAGGCTGGAGCCAGCCTGGAGGTAGGAACAACCCACATCTGACCGTGTTTGACCATCATCCTTCTGCCAAGGAGAACGTGGTGGTACCATGCCCAAAGCCCAGCTTTCATATTTCAAATTCCGGGATTAAAAAAACCAAACTAAACCAAAAAAAAACAAACCAAATGGTACAATCAACTCCTCAAACCCAACAACATTTCTGAACATGCCTTACATCCATATACGAATCTCCAGCTCAACTGAAAGTTTAATTCCATATTTTGAAGTCCATTCCTCCAGTTTCCTGGGCTCCATGTAATGCAATACAGAGAGAAAAAGTACCCAGGATTCAGGTCCTCAGCAGGAGCATCTCCTAATGCTGCTGCACTCAAAGGTCAATGCCAGAAACCAAACTCACAAAGGCAGTTCTCTCATCCCCTCAAAGTCACCTTACTCTCACCCAAATCCACAAACAGCTCTCCACAACCTCTGTGCACAGACCTGGTCCCCAGGCTCAACAGCTGGGCTCGACTTTTTGCATTCTACTCTGCATTAATTTTATTGCAGCCTTCTAATTGCAATTTTTATATGTTTTAATTTAATTTCTATGGCATTAATTTTATCGCAAGCACATGAACGTGATTGTGTTTCTTTGGATTCAATGCCAAAATTCAGAATAAATAGAATGACACATACACACACCAACTAAGAAAACAGAAAAACCTGCTCCTTGCTTTCCATGGCATATTTTTGGCTCACTGGCTGGAGTTTGAGAAGGAGTTTCAATTTTCTTTGCTATCACAGACTTGTCTGATCATTGATGAGTCATTTGGTCTCTCCATGCCTTAAGCCCTCATCTCTAGGAATTCTGCTCAGGACAGCCTGAACTCTGCAGTGAGGGATGAGAATATACTTGTAAAAATGTGCTCATATATTTAGCAATGAGGACCATGTAAGGATGAAGAGGTAGATTTATTTGGAGTATCATATACAGGATTATTTTATATGCAGATAAGGAAAGGGTATGTGGAGGTAAAGCTGATGTCACTTGTTTTTTTCCTCTCTGGTCAGCCTTTCCCCAAATTATCACTTCACCCTCAAAGTTGTTGCCAGTGTTAGGTTTCAATTCATTTCAGAATCTAATAAATTTCTTGATCTAGATCACTTAACTGGCATTTCTGATAAGGTTAAAAAATTAAAAATCAGTATTTCTATTTCTTAATTCAACATGGTATTTTACAGCTATGCTGAAACCAAACAAGCCCAAGTGGATGGACAATGTTATTCCTCTCCACCCCACCCTCTCCACACTGAGCACCCCAGCAGAGTCCTGCTCCTCCCTGCTGACAGCTCACTGAAAGGGAGAAAGGACATCTCAAATGATGTTTGAAATGATGAGGGCTCTGTTCAATCCAAACAAAGAATAATGGAAAAAAGTAACTCCCGTTTTCATCACTGAAATCAAAAATTCAATGATTTTAACCCCCTTGTGTAGGTGAAATTCCTCCCATACTGAGAAGCTGTCAGGTATGGAGTAGCCCCACAGTAAGGACTAGGATTTGCACAGGGGATTAAGGGAGTTATAGCAGCTACCCCTGTTAGACTTCAGCAATATCTCAAACCTAACTCTCACAGTCTCCTTCAGAAAACTTTGCCAAGATTGCCAGAAGCTATATTTAAAGCCTATTTTTTTTCCCCTTATATCTTTTAGCTATCCTTTATCCCAAATGGTAAGCTTGGACTTGTTTCATTATTCACTTCTGTGCAGTGCCTGTTAATTTTAAGTAGGATCTGTTGTTAGGATTTGAAAAGCTTTTGAAGCCCAGGTAATTATTAGCCTCAGACTTCTGTAGTTTAGGACTTGCACACACTCTGCTGCTTTCCTTACCCTTTTCAACTCATTACAAATGTTTCCTAATTATTAAGCATATGTGACTTGTGAGCGGCGCCATACATTATTAATGGGCCAGTCTCTTAGAACTCAGTGGAAAAAAAATCAAAACTCCTTATGAAAAGTTGCTACTGTGAAAGTAGTAACTTTTCATATTTAATATCAATGAGGCTTTACTTTGTCAAAGGACCAAAGTAATGTGATTGTATTAGAGGCTAATAGCATGACATTTTTCTTCTGTTAAGAGGCTTGCATTTTCAGTGCCATCTAAAGGGAGACAATTTTTCTCCTCTATTTTGAGGCTTGTCTTGGTCAAAAAATAGCTAAACTCACTTTCTGCCTAGCAGCAAGTTTTAACAGCAAAGACCCAAATCCTGAAAAAGTCTCATAATTCAAACAATGACACTAAACTATGCAATTGCAACGGATGGAATTAAGAAACTTCTAGATTTGAGTGATCACCCTCCTTCCAAAAGCAGCTGGGCAGCTCTCAGCTCCCTGAGCTTCGCTACTCTTCGAGGTGGGTGATTTAACAAAACTGTTGCCATTAGAGAGGCTCTTGGGTGAAAAACCTGGGCTGTTTGGTCAGTAGAAGGTGATTTACAGCTCGTGGGTGCTGGAAGACAGAGGGTACACACACTCCTCCTGGATTGATTTTTACCTTGTTAGCCTTTTAGGCTCGACACAAGTGGGAATGCACCAATTTCGACACGTCCATCCGTATTACCCCTCCAGGTCAAAACAAAAGGAGATTGAGTTCCCTTTTGTAGCAGGAAACAAGTTGCTGTGGCCAGGGCATGAGGAAGAGGGATGGCTGCAATGCTGCCAATCCAATCAGGGCCCTTTGGAGCCTCTCAGGGCTCTCCACCAAACCTCCGAGGCGCTGGCGGTAAGGGGTGATAATTTCATTCGCTGCGATCAGGCAAAAGGAAGGTATGATCCAACAGCAGACAAAATGGGAGCCTAAATTAAATCCCAGGAGAAGATTTCACAAAAAAAAAACAAACCCCCTAAGGCTAATGAAGTTGAATTAAAAACTGTTAAATCAGCTTATGAACAACTATTATCACAAAGTGCTCATATAACACTTTCACTGGCCAGATATCAGATATATGAAAAGGGGGAATAGAGCCAACAGTATGTTCACACATTTAGTAAGGGGAAATTGAATATTCTGCCTAACACCAGAAATTAAAAATCAAGCAGGGAGCCAATTTACTCATAGAGATATTAATAAAGTTCTCAGTGATTTTTATAAAGTACTGAATAGCTCTCAATTATTTTATGGTGATTAAAAAAAAAAGCATGTTATATTCTTTAAGAATTCCCTAATTTTTTTTCTAGACTATTTCAAATAGATTAAATTAAACAAGTGAAAGCAACAATCCCTCCTAGAGCTACTTTTAAATGGGAATTCTGACTTAAAGGAGACTTGGATAGTTTTGATTACTATGATGCATTTACTGAACTATACAGTTTCTGCAATCCCTTGAATAAATCTTTCAGGAGAGGATATCTAGATAGATTTCTAAATAATAAATGTATCTGACTGAAATACAACATAAAATTTTTACGATCTGGGAAGTTGCGCTTCCTTGGGTCTTTGTTATTTTTGAACAGAGTAATCACAATATTAATGCAAGACCTTTATCATACCAGAATTCTTATTAGCTAAAATGTAAGTTGTCACCTCTGCTCTTTGCCTGAAACAAGAAACAATCCACATTAGATGAGATTTTTTTTTATGGCAGGGGCTAGAACTAATTGAATTCATAGTTTCAACTGCCAGCAAATTTGCCACAGAATCCAGTAGTTGTGTTACAAAACATTCACTAAGTGATACTGAAGGAGGAAAACTCGGGTGAAGTCTTTTCAGCTGAAGTCTAAGACAAGAAATAATTAAGGGAGAACAGAAATGGGCATCATTCAGAGTTGTTTTAAAGAATTTCTCTTCAAAAAGGTTAAATTTCATCCATCACGAGAAAACAAGAAAAATGTTCCTTAGGCGTCTTTCTTTATTGGGCTGTGGTTGCCCAAATTTTCATTAGCACATAAACTAGAAGTCTTATGGGGTCAAAAATAGATTTAACATGAGGTCCAATGTAAATATGTCACGTTTGTCAAGAAGTCCAGCACCAGTTCCAGGAGCTCCAAGCTCTTCTCACTGCAGAAGCAGGTGAGAAACATCAAATAAGGACATTTATATGGACTTACTCTCCTGTCAGAAAATAACTTTACCTGCAACTCTGACCTTCAACACACCCTGACAAAATCTCCCTGCCATAGCTCAGAATGTGTTGCTGGAAAGTCATCTCAGAAAACTGTCAGTGAAAACAAGAGGGAATGCTGAAAAACCAGATTTCAGTAGGAAACCATTCCATTTTTCTCAATAATCTGTACACAGCTAAAGAAAATAATAAATAATTCCTCACGTTGAGCAGCTGTTTTTCATGGCATGGGACAGAAAGAACCCTAACATTTTCCCATAACAGTTGCACTGGTGTGATTAGATCAGTGAATTGATGTCGTGCCAACTGAGAAATTAGGGAAAGGAGAAGGAAAGGGAAGATTCTGTGTTCCTCTCAGCATCCCACTAGAAACTCCTCTTCAGACATTCGAGTGAGCTCTCTGTGGCTGGAGCTGCCCTGCAGTTTCCACACAGTGGAAGGCAGCAAGAGGCAGCTGCCAGCAAGCACTGAAAATTACTCCGGTGACAAATGAGGAGTAGTCACTGTGACAGCAAACATTTACCAGCAGGGACAAAGAGGTGTGAAAGTAAGTATTTCACAAATGGAAAGTGAGAGGAAGGATGGCTTGCAGCGAGTGGGCAAGAATAGACAATATATGTCATGAAGGCCCCCAGGAAGCTCCTGATTCAAAGACTTGTGGAGATGGGTAAGAAATAAAAGACAGCAGGCTGTGGATGTCTTTTGCTGGACTTTAAGATAAAATAGATTTGATTAAGAGAGACAAAAGAAAAAGAAAAATATGAAGGTTTCTGACCTGGTGAGACCTTATCTTTGTTGAGTTTTAAAGAAGTTTTAACCAGGAGAAAGAGGGAGTTTGAGGACTAGAAACCCCATAAACATGTGGAAACAAATGGGCAAAAGTGGTAAATCAAACAAAAATAAAAAATAAAAAAAGAAGAATCCTTTCATAATCCCCCCATGCACAAACCCAGAATGCCAACTAAGCAAGAAGTAACAAGCCTGAATTATTTCCTTAACCTGAGCAATGACTTTCCAATCACCTTTGGTTTGAGTTAGGTGCTGGCTGAGACATGAACCATAATGTGAGTTGTGACTCCAGAGCTGCAGCTAAAGCCAGAGAGGTGCTCAGCCAGGTCAGGGACACAAACAACTCTGGGAACATCCAGGGCACAAAACCCCATCTTGAACCCACAGCTGGCAATCACAGGAATATGGTCAAAGGACATAAATGGGGAGAACACTGGTAACTATTAATGGTACAAAAGCATAAAGGCTCTTGCTGGTGCTTTCAGCTTGGAGCAATTTCAATGACATCAAAGCACATTCTGTAAGGAGAAATTAGACACAATTCCCCACTGTGGTCTAATGAACCAATACAAAAGCATGAGCAAATCTCATTTTTAAGGGGCATTTGCAGACTACAGGTTTAACTGAGAATCTTGGGAGGAAAGCTGCGTAGAAAGTTCCAAAATTTCTGAAGTAGAAAAAGTGAAAAATGATCAAACACTGAAAGTGAGTCAACATCTAGTAGGAAATCCCAGATGCAAAATTGCATTAGTTCCAGCACATTTCTGCACAGAGGTAAGCGAGCTCTTAGTGGAAATGGCAGAAGATTTACCAGAGTTTTTTTTTTCATTACAAATAAACCCTTTCCTCCCTAATATAGAAAGGTTCTGTGAGGTGGCTACAGAAACACACAGATGAATTGATAAGAATAAGAGAAGAAATAACACCTCTTTTTGTGACTTATTGAAAAAGCAGGCAAAGAAGGTTTTCTTTCCATTTTCTTAGAGGTGTGTAACACCAGGACGAGTGTTGCATTTCTGTAAAATCATTCAGCAGGAATGAAACTCGCTGCTTTGTCTTATTGGGAAAAAATCAAGACACAGCAAAGTGCTTTCAAATCTACCTGCCTGGAAGTGGAGAACTGAGGCACAGAGAGCAGGCAGATAACAACACACAGGCCTTTGAAGTGCCAGGGAAAATCACAGCAACCATCCAGACTCCAAGGAGAGCCCCGGGATCCCTTCCTTGCTCGTTAACAGGATGCAAGAGTTGCCCCCAGGCTACATTCACCTTTCCATCAGGCTGAGCCTGTGGGTTCCTTTCATGTGTTGGAGCGGTTGTGTCTTACACCATGAGATGAGAAAGGGGAGGCAGAGCAAATGTGGAAGGAACAGAGGAACAGAGACACCTCCCTCTCATTCCCGAGGCTGGGAGTGGGGCAGGACCATGGGACAGCACCAAGTGATGTCCCTTCAGCTTGATCCAGGAGGGGAAATGCATGGAAGTGCACTCAGGGAATGAGAGCAACACCGACTATCCCATAGGTGGTGCAGAGTTCACACACAGCACCTTTACAATCTCCTTAAAATCCAGCCAGGGCAAAGATGACAAAACAAAAGGGGGAAGACCTCCAGGGAGGAAAGAACAAGAAGGATATTTAAAATGAGAAAAGAGGTGAGATTGCTTGAAGACACAGCTTAATTAGAAGGGAGGATTTGAAGGAAGAGAGAGAGAAAATGCTCGACAGAGAACAAGGAGACAATCATGGGAGCCACATAAAAGGAGCCAAAGAAATAAGAATGGGAATAGATGATGTGAGTGCACATTAACCTCCCTCGTTTTTTCTCCCAGAGACTCACTCCAAAGTTAAAAAATGCTCTTGGATATTTGCCATGCAGTTGGTGAATCCGAGAACACACCCCTGCAGGCCCATCATGGGTCTAGATTGGCCTAATAAATCACTTGTCCCAAGACAATGCAATTAAGCCTAATTAGCCAATAGCTTTATTCCTAAACAGTCTCTCCCCAAGGGAGATTTTAACTTTTGGTTTCTAAATTAGCTCAAGGAGCTAAATTGCTCTCATCTCCTTGGCAAAGCAACAGTTCATTTCTACCTCAGCACAGGATACTCCACACACTCAGGGGACACTGGACGAGTAGTTTATTTACATCAGCCCACAGTCTGGGTCCAGTAGGACCAGTGAGAGCCCTTCTGGAAACAGCAGCATGTTCACTGCCATCTGTCACCACTGACTTTCCCACCTGGCTGCACTCAGCACAGCTTCCCTTCGAGTCCCTACGTTGCTTCTCCAGATCCTCTCCTTGAGCAGGACAAGGAGCTCTGTTCTGATAAAGCTTCCAGCAGTGCTGAGATAGTCATCCATCCGTAGAGGGGATGAATTCAAGGGGTCAGTGAGAAATGGAACATCTTAGCCTATTATCTGAGTAAAGTCTGAGTAGAAGACTCAGTCTGAGTAAAGAAATTCTTCCCTGTGAGGATGGGGACGCCCTGGCACAGGGTGCCCAGAGAGGCTGTGGCTGCCCCTGGATCCCTGGAAGTGTCCAGGGATGGACAGGGCTTGGAGAACCCTGGGATAGTGGAAGGTGTCCCTGCTCATGACAGGGTATAGAATGAGATGGGATTTAAGGTCCTTCTCAACCAAAATCATTCTATAATCCCACGATTCCTAGAAGCACTCTAAACAAGACCAGCGTTAGTTCTTTCCAGTACAGCAGATATAAAATAACCTTCCAAATCCTTTTATGACTGTCCTTTGCTTCCAACTCACGTCCCTCCAAAGCTACATTATTTTCAGCAGTTTTACAGAAGATTCAGCTCTTTATTTGGGGGATTATGTGACTCTAATTTAAAAAAAAAGACTAATGTGATATCTCCTCATAAATCAAGAAAATGAACAAAGAAAAAACTCAGCAGGAGCTACCAGTCCTAGAAGGTGTAGAGTAACCTCTTGCAAAGCAGTTACTGGAGAGAGAAAGTTTGCATTGGAGCAGGATGGGGATCCAGAGCACCTGGGAAAAATGGGAAGGGGGAAAGTATAAGGAGCTGGAGAAGGATATTTCTGTTTATCTGACACCAGGGTTAAGGTTCACACACCAAAAAAAGCTGTGCAGGTCTCTATAAAGAAGTAGCAGGAAGCTATTTGTGCTCTGGCATTTCCATTGGCACCAAAATACCAAAAGGGGAAATGGTCTAAGAAAAAGATCTGATATCTCACCTCTGTCTATGAAGAAATTGGCTGAAGATGCCTTTTGTTCCTCAAAGCTAATATGAAACCATTACCTTTTTTAACCTTTTTTAACCTTGCTCTTTTAAACTTCTTTTTTTTTTTTTTTTTTTTTTTTTTTTTTTTTTTTTTTAATCCTGTGGTAAAAGCCAACACATTCTTTGGACATCAGCTGCTTCCTGCACATGCAGCATTTTCTTCACATCACAGAAACTTTTCACTTTTAAGCACTACCTGCTGCTTGTGTGAGCTAAAGTCTTGATAAATTCCTTCATTTTAAACACTGTACAGTTTTCATTTAATCCTCTGCCAGGGTTTTATCTTTTATTTTCCTGACTGCTTTACATACATTTATTTCCCTTTCATCTGTTTAAATTGTGCCTTACTTTTACTTAGTTTGCTGTCTCAGGGCTCTGCAAATTTGTCTCCTCCTGTCCCTTTCACCATCTGACAGCAGAGCTGAGCCTACTGCCCATCTACAGCTGCAAAAACCCTGCTGGGAACACCTGACTCAAGCATCTTCTCCCTCAGGTGCTCACAAACATGCACATTTCATTACAGCTAAATTGTTTGGTAATTCAAGTTATCCTTTTTTTTTTTTTATAAATGGAGAATTAGGGAGGGAGGAAAAAAAAATTCCAAAAATTAAAATGGGATTTTTTTTTTTTCTGGAGCCCAAACAGCTAGACAAGCAAAATTTCAGTATTAGTAGGTCATTTCAGTGCTCTCTGTGAGTTGGAAACCTCCCCTCTGCAGCACTTACATGGAAACCTGGTGGCACAGGCTCAGCCTGCATTGACCCCATGGTTTCAGCAGCATTTCATAGCCCTGTTCTCTCCAGGTCCTATTTTTTATTTGAAACCTTCCCATAAAGAAATCACTCTCACACAATTAGCCAGGGATATATTGCACTGTGATATATAGAGCAAGTATTAAAAAAGCCATTTGAGTATTAAGGGAGACTTCAGAGGAGGTGAGATCATGGGAGAATGGGGTGGATTAGCCCCATATATGTCAGATTGATTCAGCTTTACTGCTCTGAGGAGAAAGATGGGGAAAGCAAAGGACTACCCCACATGCTTGGGGAGAGATGTTAATTGGGCTGGTTACAACATGTCACTTTTAGACCTGTGGCCCCTGTAGTGAATTAGAGAATCATCCCCAGCTAAGCCAAGGTGTTTGCAAGACTGCAGGATGTGTTCACAATGACACAAAACAGCAGCAGGACACAGGAGACTGTATCACCTTCAGATTCCATCTGATCTAAAGATCTAAAAATTTTTGCCCTCAGGCATAAATCCTTTCCCAAGATACTGAGTTACCAACTTCCAGAATCAGAATCATTAGGTTGGAACAGACCTCTAAGATCATCAAGTCCACTCCAACCCTGAGCTCAACTAAACCATGGCATCAAGTGCCACATCCAGTCTTTTCTTAAACACATCCATAGATGGTGACTCCACCACCTTCCCACGTAAACTATTCCAATACTTCATTACCTTTTCTGTAAAAAAAATTTTCCTGATATCCAGCCTACATTTCCCTTGGCAGAGTTTGAGACTGTGTCCTCTCCTTCTGTCAGCTGCTGTCTGGAGAAAGAGACCAACCCCCACCTGACCCCAGCCACCTTTCAGAGAGTTGTGGAGAGTGATAAGGTCACCTCTGAGTCTCCTTTTCTCCAGGCTAAACAACCCCAGCTCCCTCAGTCATTCCTCACAGGGTTTGTGCTCCAAGCCCCTGAACAACCTTGTTGTCATCCTCTGGACATGCTCAAGCATCAACTTTGTAACTCTTGTGGGAAGCTTGCACTTCCATGAAGAAGAGTGGGACTGACTGGTTTGCCTTTTGCCTCTTGGGACATGCCAAGGAATTACTGATTTACATCAAGTTTGGGTTCTGGAGGTTTGCAATGAGGCAGACCCAAAGCAGAAAACAGCTCTGGCATGGCCTCATATACTGATGGGAAGGCTATTTAAATACTTTAAACAACTCTTTCTAGTTGCATTTTAAAAGAAAGCATCAAATAAATGTTTTGTTGTTGGAGGGAGCAGCTGGAGAGGATCCCAGTTTCTTAGACTGGGCACAAGACAAAGCACACTAGCAAAATTAAAAGAAGTTAAACCGAGATATATAAATTCCTCTGGTGATGTGAAGTGGCTGGGTTTGGGGGGGTTAAAAATGAAATTTTGGATTGAGCCGTTTTATTTTCAGTAAGTCCTTTTTGCCTCAGACAGTAAATACTCTGCCTCTCTGAATTACAGGCAGAACATACGTTTTCCTATTAAGACACAACAGATTATTTCCACATAAAAAATAACTACTTAGTCGATAACTTGCAGGAAATATGAAGGATGAGACAAATTAGAAAAAATTATATAGGTGGGTAAAAAGGTGACTCACCTGAAACCCTGAGTTAGAACAGCATTTCAGACAAGCTCAAACCACACAAGGGCGTCAGCTGGGTTGGGATTTAATTCCCTGCTTGGGTGTGGGCTGAGGTACAAAGAAATAAGAGGTTGGTGCCTCCATTCTTGAGTGAAGTTGTGCGGCCACTGGGTGTCATCCTTGATTCAGATGACAGCCAGAGACTCTGCAGCCACAGCACAGAGCCGGCAAACTTCCTGAGCAGTTAAATCCCACTCTATTTGATTGTACAACATACAGCAAATTGCTCTGCATTTAAATCAGCTACACAATTGAATACTTTGACATAGACAAATTCTCCTTTGTCTCAGTGCCTTATTTGGAGATTTGAAATGGCTGGTTGATGCAGGAAAGAAAGAAAAGTACTGCAACCCAGGCAGAGGAACTACAAACAATTCGATGAGTGGTTATCAAATCTCGGGAAATATGAAATAGCTATGATTAAATAATGCAGGGGATCGATGCAGGAAGTTTGGAATTATATCCCTAATTGGTCCCCAGGCTGGAAATACCTGTTCCATATAGGTAATTTCATTTAAGATGTTCAGTATCCAGATTCAGTACACAAATTAATGACTGTGTCTGAAGGAGCTGGTTCAGGAAAAAATAATCTAAACTCTTACCTACCCTCAGAAAAGTTTCAAAATGTCATCAAGGAAAGAAAAAGACTGAAAGCCCTTGATATTTTATTCATTCCACCTATAGCTATTCTGTAATTTTTCACATTTTTTTCCACTGTTCAGCATCTTCTCAGTTCCCCACAACCAGGATCCACGGGAGCCACACAACCAGGTGTGGCCATGGGAGCAATTGCCTGCACCTGGCAACAGGGGAGCAGGGGAAAAAACCCTTTCCAGAAGAAATATCCAGATATCCAACATGTTCACTTATGAGGTTGGAATCAGCTCACAACAGGCCATATGTCATCCTAATGAGTTTTCTGTTATGGGTGATTGAGAAGAACTTATCAGCGTTATTTTGTTATCTCCTGGGAGTCTAGACAGGCTGAAACCAGCACATAGTGCAGTAAAGCTGCTTATTATAATATTATTTGTCTCTGAAACCTGATTTAGTTGGCGTTCTTCAAGCTAAAATAAAAGGAAGTGCCAGCAATTTCTCCAAGCATTGCAGCCAGAAATGTTTACATTTGTCAGTGCATTAAAAGTATTTATCCCACTGTTCTTAATACACATAGATAGAGTATAGCCATAAAATGGCTTAAATAACAGGTTTTTTTTGTTAATGCAGCTAACCTCAGCTGATAGCTCAGCTTTCCATGGATTATACAGTCTTTCAGAACAGATCTCCATGTAATACTTCCTAGCTTTACCAGTGGATATAATTTTAATGAAAACATGCCAGTACTAAAGAGCTATTAGGCACAGAGTTGAAACTGTCTTTGATTTTGTTCACTAACCAAAGACTTCAATGATTATTTAAAATCCATTTCTCAAGGAAGATTGTTAAATATTCTCTTTATATTAAGCAGCCTCATAGGCATGAATTAGGGTGCTTGTTTTTAATATTATCAACACTCTCTTCTATGGTTCTATTTAGTTAAGAACTGTTAGCAGACCTAAAGGAGGAAATGCATTTTAGATGTGAGCATGTGCATCAGCAATTTCAAAATTTACTGAAGTTAGTGGAAAACAACCCATCTGAAGTAACAAAGTCAGATAACCAAGCTGTCTAAATGTTAACTACCCTTTTCACTGAGGCAATAAATCAGTGACAAATATAAGCCCAATGACTTTTTCTTGAAACAGGAATTTTCTTCTGTTTCTATAAATCTATCCATAGATGCACATGCCCATATTCTTTGGCTAGGAATCGACACAATTTCACTTTCAGATCTCAATTCAAAGGGAAAGTTCTTTCCCATTTAAACTTCACAGCACCTTTTATTTGGGAATTTATTATTAGAAAAATACTTACGCTGGTTTAATAGTCTTGGAATGCTTCTCGTGAATGTAGGCACCAGCAAGGCCTCCTGCTCCAGAATTTAAATACTGCAAAGAATAAATCAACATGTACAATTATCTGTAAAGTATCACTTTCCTTCCCTCACCCTGATCTATAAAACAAACCAATTTTAACATTTCTAGTGGTTTCTAGATGGAGATCTTCACACTTGTCACAAAGTGCTGATGGAGGTAAAAGCAGATATATATTTTCAGATTAGTTTTAAAAGTATCTCTCTTGGCTTACGTACGGTATTTGAAGTCTAACAGGCCAGAAAATTGAAGTACATCTGAAACAGTTCTATATATATTTGCTATATATATATATAATATATGTAGCAAAGTCATCAAACAATTCATCTATGTCTGTCGAGTCTTACTCTCACTAGGAGTCAAAGGAACTAAGATACCTTCCTCTGTGATCTAAAAATATTAAAGTTTAGACGAGAATATTCTCTTATTTAGGAACAACTTCATAAAATATTATAGCCGTGAGACCATTGATCCCATGTCCAGAGGGGAGATGTTTAACCACCACCAGGTTCCATCTCACATTCAGAAGACCTTGTAGGTCATTGCCACTGTCACTTTTTTGGAACCACTCATAACAAAGGCACCATTAAAGTCAGTGTCCATCTCTTTGTTGTGGCAAATTAAAAGATTCAGCCAAGTCTTGCTCATCAACACTTCAGGTGCAGCTCTTATTCACCTGACCTGTTTGCTGACCCATGAGATAGGTGACATTATGGAAAAAGGTCTCCAGTGATGAGCCTGTTTTACCTTGTAGGAGCACCAGCAGGCAAAATCTACTCCCCAGTCATGCAAATGAAGCTCTACATTCCCAACAGCGTGAGCCAGGTTAAATCCGACAAGGCATCCCTGCAGGAAAGAGATGATTATTAGGTTACTTATTAAGATAATCATCACTGTGAAATTATTTTGAAAATAACTCCTTCAGAGCTTAACTTGCTCTCGGTATGTGCAGGCTACCTAAGAGACTTTTTACAGAAGCAGGGAGTGATAGGATAAGTGGGAATGGATTTAAACTCAAAGAGGGGAGATTTGAGTGAGATGTTAGGAAGAAATATTTTTTCTGTGAGAGTGGTGAGGCACTGGAACAAGTTACTCAGAGAAAGTGTGGCCCCATCCCTGGAAGTGTCCAAGGTCATGTTGGATGGAGCTTGGAGCAATCTGGGATAATGGAAGGTGTCCCTTCCCATGGCAGGGTGTTGGAATGACCCAATCCTTAAGGTCCCTTCCAACCCAAACCCTTCTATGATTAATTTATCTAGTCCCATCTATTCTGAGTCATTGCTGGAAACAAGTTTCCTATGCCACAAATACACACAGAAATCACCAATTGTTCTGTGATTTGTCCTCAAGGATGCTTGGATAGGGTTTGCAATGCTGAGGCTTTGATTGTGCAGTGAAGTGGAATCACTCAAAACAAGTATTGAGAACAAATGTCTGAATACAAACACTTGTGTGGCACAACAAAGCCCAGGCAGAGACAAAGCAGTAATGGCCATAAATTATGCCAGTTTCCCATTAACAATTGCATTCTAATATATGTTCATGCTCAAGATGTCCCTAGTATTTAAACGAGTAGGACCTTGTTCTTTGGGAATCCAAATGGATGAGACAGCAGTTCATGCAATGCCTTGATCTTTATGAACTTTTATACTTGTCCTTAAAAAGAAGGATCCTGTCATTTCTCTGTGAAAAGTCTTGTAATTGCCATACCCATAAATTGCACAGGACACTGAGAAAAATGGTGGGGGAAAAAAACCCAATGTCTAAGGACTGAGAGATTTCTAGATCTAAAAGTAAGAGTTTTGCATATGAAATAACCACTGGATGGCAGCATTTTTAAACTAAAAAGTTACTCTAAGCTTTGCTATTTATTTAAGAGCACAGAAATAAGACTGCATTTTGTGTCTGGACTGCAAATTAAATGCTATTTTACATTTTGCTTTTAAAACACAAACAGCTTGCTTGCAAGCAGCAGGGTAGGAATAAGAGTGAGAGCACAGGCTTCAGAAAAATCAACGGCCAATAATAAAACAAAGGGATTTTTTTTTTTAAGTATCTCCTGCTGTTTCTTGCATGGAGGGAGTCTTAGCTAAATTATTTAAGAAGTACTTTGGTATATTTAATCTTCTGTATATATTAATTTGTACAGGGCAGCATTTTAAGAAGACGCGACATATTAATTCTAATGGAGATGTTTGTGAAGTTATCAGCTTGAAAAGTTTGCCCAAAACGATGGGAAGAAATCTCACTGCCATAGCATTTGCATGATCTAAATGTTGGAACTAAAGTCCCAATAAATAGCTGTGGTGGCTTGATTTCACAGGGACACACAGAACTGAGTTAAGACAAATCAACTGAAATGGTGAAGCTAATGCAGAGAGGCTGGGGCAGGCTGAATTCCAATGGGAATGCTCTCATTCAGGGATAAAATGGCTTTGGATCAGAGAAATAAGCTACAGCAAACTAAAGCCAATTGCCAGTGAATGAGGAGGTTCTTGTAGGGTTTTAAGGTATTAACTTCGAAACTTCAGTTGACTGGATTTAAACCTTAACAGGTACACACATCCCACACAAACTTTTAGAAGCAATTCTATGACAGATTATCTGGCTTCAGTAGAAACCAGGAATAACACAATGAGAATCTTGCAGAATGTGTGTGTCTGGCTGTACATGAACAAAACTGAAATAAATTTTGTAAAAAATAAAGGAAGTTGCTCATAAAGAAAAATCATGTAAGAAATTTAATTTTCTATAAATCGTGTGCCAAAACCAGCCATCCTTTCCCTGTCAGTACATCACATACTCTATTAAAAAATCGTGTTTAACCACACCATTTCAAATTATGAAAATATAGTAGATGGGAGGTAGGAGGAGACACCTTGGGGCAGTTGGATGCCCTCACAGTAATGAGATTCCATAACCACATACACTCTTGCAACCTTGACATGGACAAACTTTCTTGGGCACTGGCAGTGGCTCCAATAGATCGAACCCACAGCAGGCTCAGAGCCCACAAGAAGGAAGATCATTGCCATAACACCCATGGGTGAAGCTCCTGAACTCCTTCAGCTGCTCCCCACCACTTTGAAATTGGTTGGCAGATCCTACTGGGCACTGTTGAAGGATATTGAGGCACAGCCTGGAAATTCGGGTTCGGCGCTGGCAGCGCTCCCGCATCGTCTCAGAAACGCCCACTCGCACCAGTTTGCTCGAGTCATCATCTGCAAGATGGGTTGTGCTGGTTTGCTTTCCCAGGGAGGTGTCTGGCACTTGAGTCACACAAACAGCAAATGTTTAGCCACACAGATTGCATGGGAAAAGTAAAACAAACTGAAGCAGCTCTCCCTGCACAAGCCACGAAGAACCAGGACTGCGTGGGAACGGCGCTTCCCCAGACTCGGGGGGAAAACAGAGCTCTCCATCTGCTCCGGGCAAAGGACAGGACATGTGCTCTCCCCCTGCCTCTTCCCTTTTATTCTAACATCTAAAAGTCATTTCTGCAAAGTGTCTGGGTAGCTGCTGATAACCAGCAGGTAACAACTCAGCATGGACAATGACATTTGGAGAGAGGGAGAGAAATGACAGCTTCATGCCAGCAAAGCTGGGACATTTAGAAAGAGAGACAGGAAAAGAAATGAAGATGAAGGATCTTAAAGCTCTTCCTACTGGGACTCAAGAGATTAAAATATTTTACATAACGGCACAGAGTCGGTGGAAAGTAAAATATAACTTATGAAATGAAAATTGTATTTGAAAGGTAGACTCCTAAAAGTCAGCCATTTCTTCACTTGTAGAAGAATAAAACAACTCAGCCTCCTCCATCCTCTAGAGCAAGCTTGAAAGTATGAACCAAGGAACACTGTTACATCCTCCTCAGCCTGCTGATGAGTCTCTTGCACAATACGTAGTAATTTCGATTTATCTGAGAGACCTTAGATGGAAAAATAGCCTGAGGTAATTTTTCAAGCTTAATTTAGTTCATTTAATATTTAATGACTTAATGAAGCTGTCTATGTGCAGAGCTTTCACTCTGGGAGGAATCTTAATGTACGCAGAGAACTTAGGAAATTGGCTTAAAAAATGTAAAAGGAAATCAGTAACTTAATTCATAAATGATTGACCTCAAGAATCCTAGGACATTTTCCAGGCCTCCAGAGCTCACAGCTCAAATCTCTAGCCAAGCCCTGATAGGGCACAACACTGTGGGACTTTATTTCGATTGTACATTAAAAGAATTATTAAGACCATCTGTGTAGGACTTTTCTCGCTGACATACTGGATGACAAGTGATTTTTTTTTTCCTCTCTTCTTCTCAAATGACATTTTCACCTTGTGTTTTCCCCTTCTGACTCGTTTGCTTGTCAGCTCTCCCCAGCCTATCTTCTGCTCAGGAGTGCAGGGTCATTCGCTAACCTTCATCCCTGGGAAGGAGAACCTTGCATTTTTGCTATAAATGTGACTTTTCAGTCTTATTTGCTTTTAAAAGGACCTTCAGCCTATCTGTGGCAATATGTTTGACTAGAAGACAATACTGGATTCATCAGGTCCAGAAGCTCTTGAAAGAGATATGGTCTGTAAGTCCAATTAAACCCATAGATGCTAATGACTCTGCTTCAGCAGTTCTTTTAGTTTTCCACTAATCCACCAGCAGCTCCTAACCCCAGCTCTGGCCTGTGAGAAGAGGAGAGGAGCCAACTCTTTTGAAAACCCCACATTTCAGGCATTTTGATAACCAGAAGCCCTGAGTCCAAGATAAGCAGCAGGGAGCTGAAATGCTTCTCTTACCAACAGAAACTCCTCATGAATCAAGGGTTTTGTGGCTGTTCAAGTAAATATTTGTCATAAGCAGATGTTGGAGTGTGGTGTAACAGTTTGTTACATAGAGGGTTTGTATAAACATAAAAACATCACTTAACCCGGGGGCAGAATCTGTAAGGACACTGAGCTGAGTGTATCTGACAGGAGGGAAATAAAACCACGGCTGGCTCATGCTTTTCAAGCCTTAAGGGTACTCAAAGAGTCCTTCAGGTTGAATTAATTCTGCTTTTTCAGTATACTAATGATATTTTAGTTCACGAATCTACCTGGATCTCAATCCTGCACACTCGAACCACAAAGACACTAGAAATTCAGTTGGGTGGGTTTGTTTTTTTTCTCTCTCTTGAAACATCTGTGGAAGAAGAGATTATTGTCTACATTATGTCATTTCTAACAGGCATTCAGATGGAAACAGGCCTTTGACATCTACCTGTTCCTGCTGGAATGCTGAATTGCTGTCACGAATTGCTCTCCTCTTCAGGAACATGATACAGTCTCTGGGTAAAGTGTGTGATGTTTTTGTGTGTATCTCTGTGGAAGCCCATACCCCTGAGTTAATATTATTATTCTTTGCCCTGCCTTGCAGAAATTTTAATCTTTCTCCACCAAGTCCTGATGATCTCCTCAGATTTTATAAACATCATATCCATTTTCCCTCTATGTAATAAGCTGTGAGTGACTACTCTCTCCCAGAACACCACTTTGGGGCAGTTTAGAGCTATCAGTGAAACCACATCTCTTCCACATATCCAAGTCTGCAGCCCACAGCCCAGAGAGCATCTTTGGAGAGGTGGTAAAGAGACAGGTTCTTCTCAGGTTGCTCATCTTTATGGGAAGGAGGAAAGATTTCTCTCTCTGTTTCTCAGACACCTTTCAGACACATCACGGAGTGGTTTTCTGGGAAGCAGCACTGAAGACATGTAGGTGTTGGCAGCTGAAGGAAAGTTCTGCTGCCACCAGGAGAGAGAGAGAGAAGAGCAGTGGGTGGCATCATCTTGTTAATAACCTGTCTTCCCTTCCTAACGTTCCAGCACGGTGGAATTGTGATTTTTTTTTTCCTTTTTTTTTGTGGTCAGCAAAGTACTGGCAGACACTCCAGGAAAGCACAGTGATAGTGCTGCTTTTGGAGCTCCTACACAAACCCACTTCTCCTGCAGCTGACTCCCCACACTCCTTTTCACCCCGCTTTTCTATATCCATGTCAAAAGTTGGGTTTGTTTTGTACTGTTTTTAACGCTGGGTTTTAACGCCAGGTGCTGCTCTGTGAGAACATTCCCTTTTTATATCCCAGGGACCCTGCACCAGCTCTCACACCTGCTCTGCTCTCCCAGGGGGGACTTTACCATCTCTTGCCATCAGCATAACTTATGCCCCGACGTCCAGAAAAAATTCCACTGCCAAACCCAGAGCTACAGGAGATGTATAGAGTGCTGTGAGGTAGGAACCTCTCCAGAGAGTTAAACCATTAAATATAAAGAGTTAGCTGCTTTGCCAAAAAAATCCAGTGATACTAAATAAGTTTACCCTTCAGTGGTTTAATCTTGTATGAGATAAGGGGCATCCAGTAAAAGGCTGCCATGGTGGAAAGTCTGGTGACCTCCCGTTGATAAGACAACTTAATTAAAAACTATTTTCTCCTGGATTCCGAAGGCAATTGAGAGATGGTTAAAGAGTTTTACAGCTATGTCCATAGAACACACTGCCTGCAAGCTCTGAAGGCTGAGTCATCACTAAAATGCACTCATCTGGTGATGTTGATGTGCTCCACATTGTGCCTGTCTCCGGAAAACTCATCAGTGGAGTGTGAGAAGTGCTGGCTCCGTGGGGAGCTCACCTCCCTGGTTAAGGGGGGAAAAATCTGCCACAGCACGGCTACAGGAAAGGATGAAAATCGTGAAAGTCTGCTGAAAAAGCTCAGAAATCTTACACAAACTTTACAAGACAGATTAGAGCTGTGATTGCCTCCTCCTCCTCCTTCACTGAGGCTCTGGGTATTCTACCCTTCAAGAAAAGCCATGTCAAAGTTAATACCCATGAATTACCTTTTCCAAATAGTTTAACATTCATCTGCCTGAAAGATTGCTCCCACAGGGCTATTTCTTCATGCAGCACACAGTCCCCAAAGGGTCTGGGCACAAAGTGCTTTTACATTTTACCAGAGACCTACAAATTCCCTGTTTTGTTCCACAAAAGAACTTCAGAATAAATGACATTAAAATATTTTACAGAGAAAACTGATCTAAAATTGGCATGGAAAGGACACATCTGGAGCAGCCCTACCTTTTTTTGGCCAGCCTTTGTTATTTTAGGCATGTCAAACAACTGTCCCGTGTAGTACTGCACCCCACCGAGCAGAATGACAGCAACAGAGTCCCCTTCCTTCTCAATTACAGCCAGGATATCTTCAGTCCTCAAGGTCTCCTCCCCCTAAAACAAAGTTAAAGCACACATTTTTACATCAACTCTGGCAGTATTGACATTGTCATTCCTTATTCCATAATCTATATTTTACCACGAGCCAGGCTGCTTGCATAAGGAGATCAAAAGCAAACCCTTGTCTTGGTAATGATATACAAAGGTAGTGCTAGGAAGTAGCCTGTGAGCAAGTAACCTCAAAAAAAAAATAATCTTTAGCAAGTGAATCTTGGAGGTGCCTGTTATAAAAAGCCTGTTCACTTCATGCTCTAACATGCTTCATACTCTAATATTTCTGACAGTTTTAATTTACAGTCAAAAATTCCTGGTGCAGACAGAATATCTAATGATTTTTAAGTGGCATCTGAAATTTGTGACACCCACAAGATTTGAAAGTTGTCGATCAGTTTCGCTCTGTACTTTTCTGATAAACTTGGTATCCCACAGGAAGCTATTATAAACCTGCCATATTCATATTTCAAAAACAATGTCTCACATCATCAAAAGTACAAAAATCCCCAAACCTGTGGTCATTAAATATAGAAGAATTTCAACCACAAGGAAAAAAAAAAATCAACCTCATTTTTGATTCTTTACAGGAAAATTACTTCCCCATCCTCCTCCTGTCTTCCTAGCAAGGGAACTTGTAAAACATACCACCACCTAGGGATCAATTAGGCAGTGAAAACCTAGAATTGAATTAGACTTGTTACTGAAAAAAGCTTGGGCAAGATGGTTGAATTGCGAGGCACTGTTATTATCTCAACAATCTCTGCAAATCTATCAAGCGTTCAGGAGTGGGCTCTTTACTCACAAGATGACTCAGATTTCAGAAGCAAAAGGTCACCCTTGGTTTATAGTTAGGTGACAAAGTTCTTAATGCTGCAGAAGTGAAGCGAGGCAGCCTTTCAAATTAATCTGAATTGCATATTACCCAGAGCAGACCTTTCCCTCAGCCCGTGCTGATGCAGACACAGTGGTGCTCGTGTTATGGCAATCTCTTACCTCAGGACATTCAAAGGACATTGGGCATTCTCAATATTTTGCAGGTGACTCAGGATGCTGCCAGGTTTTTTTGGTTTGGTTTGGTTTGGTTTTTTTTTTTTGAAACAAGATAAATAGAGAAAATGGCTTTTTTGTAGTTGTTGTTCTGGGAAAACCAGCTATTGGATCAGCAATTATAAAATGGGGTTTAATGTCAAAAATATACACTGAAACTAATTTTACCTAGATTTTAATAAACACAGATTACAGCTCCTGCACTAGAATATTTGAGAGTAAATGCCTGCTTCCACATGAAACGTGTTTCTGCCCTTGGTGGCAACAAGCAGAAGGGACAGGTTCCTCACCAACCTGCCGTGGCTGCAGCAGGACCATGTTTTTCTCCACATCCAGCCCATGCAGTCGGAGCTGGGACTCCATGGCATACTGGAAGAGAATTCCATGCAGACAACATTAACACAAACACATGATAAACAACTACGAGGAAGAAAAGGGCAAACACATCAGAACTTGACAAAGGTGTTAGGATGCCTTGCCTTTCACTAAAAGCAATGCTTGAAAGCATAATCCAACTCCACTGAGAATTCCACACATTTCCTTTGGACTGAAAAAGACCTGAATTTAATTCTTGAGAGAGACTGCAAGGGCAAAGTCAAAGCCTGAATCCTTCGGGATAAATCCATGGAGCAGAGTGAGGGTGGAGATGGGGCCCTGAGCAACCTGGTTCAGTGGGTGCCATTCCTGCCCAAGGCAGGGGGGTGGGAACATGATGATCCTGAAGTCCTTTCCAACCTAAACCACTCCATGGCTCTGTGGTGTGATGGATGCACTTGAGCAGAGGGCAGAAAGCCAAACCTTCAGGGATAACAGCCAAGGAGGACTGAGTATCCCTCCTCCAGGAGCCCTGGGTACCCACATGTCCTGCTGCCAACACAAACCAGGTTTGGCCAGCACAGACATCCTGCCCCGTGACATTCTCGCCTCTTCTATTTCCTGCACAGCTGGAAGGAAATAAGAGCTTTAAATGCTCAAGCCATTTTAAAAAAATCCTATCTGCCGATTTTATCGATAAATAATGGTCCTGGAGATCAAATAACAATCATCAAATAACAGTGTAAAAGAGTTAAAATTTCACTACAGGAACTGAAGCGATGGCAGTTGCAGAGATTATTACTGAAGTGCCATAGAAATTTAAGAGGATGGAGAGCAAATGTACAAGTGCACGTGGAACAAATGTGGGATTAATCTGAACATTACTTAGAATAAAAGCAATTTGAGGTGTATACATCTGTGCCAGCATCTTCAGCACAAATAAACCTGTTAGTAGCTCGAGTCACTTTTATTGCACCTTAGAGATCAAATTTGTTATCAGTTCCCAGTGCTGATGATAAAGTAGCGGTGGCCCACAAACCCAAAGATTAATTTGCTCAAAACTCTGATGCACGGGCTATTGTCTCTTATTTTATAGCAGACAAATTATGTTTGAACTAGTAATCTAAAGTGCTAAGAACAAACATTTCCATCTCTGTCTGGGGGGATATAAGTGTTAATGTTGTGAGTTTGTATTGATTTGGTTTCATAAAGTAAAACAGCAACAGGAATTAATAAAACATTTACAACTTTAGTTGATTCAGGCCAGTAGTTTGCTCAATGTCTTTGAAAAGACTAATAAATCAATGCACCCATTCATTCTTTTCCTCATGTAACACTTCTTATTTGAACAAAAGGAATAAAGCTACGATCTGTAAAATATGCTGAGCTCAAAGGCTTCTGACAGATTTTTTTATTGTAATGTTACTTGGACAAGATGAGCTAATAAATATTCAAATCATACTACTTATATTCTTTGGAAAAATATGATTAATAATAAAAATATGGTGAAATATTAATTTCTTACATGGTCAGAGGGAAAGGCTTTTGCTTCTAGAAGAATTTTATACCGTCTTGGAGTAGGTTTAAAGAAAGATAGCTGTAAAGGAAAAAAAAAAAAGAAAGAAATATTGAAATTTATCTAAGCAGAGATGAGAAAGATGCTCCCAGCATGTAACCTAATAAAGAACTGCTTTACTTTCAGGCAGAGAATCCTCCAGAAATTACAAATATTTCTTTGTCTATATAACATTTATCAAAGTAGCAAAGTGTTATAATACTGTATTTCACATATCCATAACAAAGGCCACCAAAACCCAGCAGTGAAAACCTGCACTTGCAGGAATCAATGGCAAAGCTTTGACTGCTGCCAGGGAAGCTGGGATTTCACCCAGCTCCATCCAGCAATCAAACGCAGCGGCTGAAGAACAGCAGGCAGTGAATAAGAATTAGATTTCAATCCCCACCCTAAAACTTCAGTTCTAGAATCATCCCTTACTGCAAAACAAGGCTGACCAAAGACTTGATCTCAGCATCTCCATGTGGGTGGTCTTTTATTAGTTCCAGACCACCTTGCCAGGAGGACTAGGAAGACTTACAAGCCCTCCTCAAGTCAGCTTGGGTTACACAACCCTCTGCTGTGTACTCGAGAAATTCACACCTAATTCAGGGCAGAGCAGCCCCGCGAATTGGAATGTACCGAGCCCCACCTTGCCCTGCTCCAGGATTATTAATTTTAAAAAGGTCAGAGACAGAGGAGCAGATCCAAGTGATAAACCTTGTTGTGAGAACCATGCAAAGCCAAGCTTCACATCTGTGCTCAGCTGAATCAAATCTTTGGAAATACTGGAGAACCAGAGACAGGCTTTATGCAGCCACAGGAACACCTGAGAGTAAATAAGACACATTTATGGTCTCTATGGCATGCAAATCAAAATGCTTTTGCACATTTTAGGCACCTATAAAATAGCATAATTTTAAGTGTCATCTCTTGTATGCAGCTGCATTTTAAGCTTGGCTGATAGAACAGCTTAGCCTTGCTCACAGTTGAGCTCCTGTTTCCTTAACTTTGAAATTTGGTGTTGGAACTGAAATTTGAGAACTTACTTGTAAATGTTTCTTAAATAATAAGATTTCCTCTGGCAACTGACATACAACACATGTGAGAACAACTCAAATTTCCCCTACAGAGTCCTTGAAAATACAGAGTCCTTGAAAATATTTCTCTGTCCAGCTTTCCTGCTTGAGTCAGGCCAGGTCTTACACTTACATTATTCAAGATACAACTCCCAAGGCTTAAAAACCTAACTGTCACTCTGTGAGGCCCTCAGAAAACACTTTGCTTACACACACACAAAGCAAGGAGAAAAATACTTGTCAACACAAGATAAAATATGCATCATAAAGACATACCATCAGAAGGTGCAAGTTAACAGTCAGCCCATTCATTAAGGCTATTTCTTGTCTTTTGGCCCCTGAAATAATAAAAAAGATAAAAAGTTTGAAAAATGGTTGGAGTTTTTCTTTAAAATTTCAGAGAAATATAGAACAGTGGTGAGAAAGCAAAAGCATGAATTCAGTCAATGTCTCTTCAAAGCCCAGAAAGGAAATAAACGTTTGAGGTGTCATCAGAGTGAAATAAAAAGATTTCTTGTCTGACTCTCAACACTGCACTGGAAGGGAAATATTTATTTTTTCAGGTCAGACACAGAAAACAAAAAAACAATGAAATATTTCCATTTCCCAGAAAACCACCAGTGGATTTATTATCTTGAATACCTCAGACAAGTGAGGTCACAAAGACTATATGTAAAGCAAGACTTGAAGACCTATTTTTGTCAGAAGTTCATCTGCAACACAAGTGAGAAAACATACTGAGATAATCATCTGTTGTAAGTGGTTACTGTAATATCAAGATAAATCTCATCCCTAATTAAAAAATGAAATAAGCAAAATTGACCTATTGGATATAACAGACCATTATTAATGTAGCAGCTTCACAAGAAGCCATACCCGCATTACTCCAAGGAGGATAATAACAGATGCCTTTGGACAACAGCTAATCACAGGCAGAGCTAATTAGTAACAACTAATTGTTGTGAGCAAGTATTTAGTAAGAAATTCTCCAGCATTTGTCAAGCCCTGTGAAAGGTTTTAGTCCGGACAGGGAATTGTGTATTGGGCAGGGTGGCACCAAGATATGGAGAAAATCAATTCCTGTTTCCTTCTGGTCTGCTTGGTGTCTGTTGTTGAAAAGCAGAAATTCATCCCTGAGACAAATCAATACCTTGAGAGTGTTCTTCAGGTGGGAGATGTGCTCATGCACCTTGTCCTGATCCTCACAGATTCACCAGACTTGGAGAGAAGGTGTGAGAGGGAGGAATGAAGGGAAGTGCAAGTGGGCAGGGAGGGCAACAGCCACTTTGGGAATCGATAAAGTGGAAGGAAAAGATGATTGGGGGATACAAAAGGGCAAGGAGAGCCACAAGAAAAGGAAAGCTGAATCTTGAATTTCTCCAGTCCCTGCCTTGGGGACACTGACACACTGGCATAGTATCCTAAACAGTTTAAATTCACAGACTGAGTGCTTTGTCAGCCTAGGAGAAAAGATATAACCATGAGTTCAACCCAAAACAGGCAAATATGGCCAAACAACATGGAAATCTCTAATTATAATTCATTCATACATTCCTCCCATCAGGCCTCAGCTTCTGCCAGCACAGGAAAAGCCCAGCACCCTTCTCATGGAGGTGTTCAAGGACATTTCCACGTGTTGCTGAAATCTCCAGGTTTTGGACAGAAGGATTTGGAGAACAGGTGTCAGTGGCTGGGAATGATCAGTCCAGGGGATGAGCCACAACAAAAAACAGTTGTCATGAATAAGCCCCCTCCTCCTTCAGACACCAGGAGCATCATCAAGTTTGTGGAAAGAAATATATGAAGGACTAGTTCTTCATAGGGAAAAATAAGCTTTTTTTTTCTTCACTTGAACTCCTCTTCTTTGCTTTCTTTTCTTCCCTCTGGTAGCATTGCACCTGCAGGCTCCATGCTGCTGGAAGAGGTCACCTTGGGGTTGTTCTATTGCAGATCCAGGAGACAGCTAGAGAGAGTGATTGCAGCTCAAAACAGTATTATTTGCAGTCTTAATATTTCTATGGAACTCTTGAGGCTGAAAAAAGGGACAGGATCAAGAAATGGTATTTGTCCCTCTGCTCCTTCTGTGCATTCTGTGGCTTTCACAGCAAATTCTGCACAAGCAAGCCTCTGCCTGCTGTACTGATTCTGTATAAAACAAATGGTTAACCTGTAGATCACTTCTAGCTGCATGCTAGCATCCCAAATTAAATATGACACTACATTTGTCATGTAAGTCTTGGTCCTCCGTAAATTATATATTTATTAAAAGCCTTCCATTATTGAATTTCATGCCCACAAAACAAACCTCATCCATGTCATTGGGAAACTGTTATCCTTTATAACCTGCGCTGCATTTCGGAAAACAACCTTTCCATGATCCAATTAACCTATTACAATATTCAAAGACCCGGCACACGGGAGACAAAATTATGTTTGCCTTCCTTATTTCCTAACTTTATACCGAATCTCCAGGACAGGCTAAAACCTGTATGTTCTGGGTGATAAATCTCCTCTTTAATAAAAGGAAGCAGCGTTTGCAAAGTACAACTTCAGAGACAATTATGATTGTGTTAGGCAGACACTGCCATCCTTCTCCTCCCTGACTGCTGGGGAAGTCTGATCCTCGGTGGAGCGAGCAAAAAGCATGTTGTAAAATGATTGGGAAAAGGCTAAGGGCCCCAATTTCGAAAACATTTTGGTTATTTCAAATAATCCTTATCACTCAAAGTCACTCCAAATCTGCTCAGCGCTCAGTCTTCCCTCAACAGAGACCCGGCCGAGCACGTCGAGCGGCAGCAGCCACACAGTTAATCTTGTTCCATCAGAAGGTGATCCTGCCAAGGTTGTAATGTTTTAATAAAGTCTGGTAGGAGAAGCAGAGATTGCCTTCACTGCCTTTTGCCACTTGGTGTGAGAGCAGGAAAAAAAAAAATCTTTGGCCTCCACTGACCTTGACTCTTCATTTCACGATGTATTTACTACTGTAACTTTCATTGAACAAGAAAATGTGACTGCGTTTAATAAGCAAGGTGCTCGTGCACTATAAACCATTAAGCAGACAAAGGTGTTTTACAGTCTTTGGTCCATTCCTGAATAAATCTCATCAAAGAGTTTTACTTTCTACCACTGCTTAGCGGGGAGAAATGACAATTCTTCCTCCTCCTCCTCCTCCTCCGTAACATGTTCAATACTGAATAAAAAACACAGTAAAATTCTCTTATTGTTCCGACATTAAAGTCAATAGGCAAGTAAATTCAGAATTCATTCAGCTACATGCTCATACATAATCAATATTATTTTCTGTTGGAAAATGGTACTTAAACATAAATTGTGAGGGTTGGAACTTTAAGATCCCTTCCAATCCAAACCATTTCATGAACCTGTGGAATACCACATTGAAAAGAACATTTTAACATAGCTTTTTATTCCCTCCATTTATCCTTTTAACCTCTTTGCCATTGCCTACAATTTTAAAAATTGGAATTTACTATGATACATCCATTATTTGGGAAATATTAATTCATCTGCATTCTAAGAATCATTCACCTGTGTCCTGAAAAAAAAGCCATGAGGGTATTTTCTAAACAAAACCCTGCACATAAATTTGAGGGCCTCATGTGAGCCTATACCACATTTTACAGTTTAATCAAACAAAGCCCCAAAAATTCTGGAGAACAGAATCCAAATCATGCCTTTTATCCTTGAGGAAAACAACAGGAAACACTTCCCAGGAAATCATTTTAAAAACAAAAGATTAAGTTAGTGTTAAGGTGACTTCATTCATATCTTTTATTGAAAATTTTAGAATATTTGTTGACCATGAAGAAAATTATAATAAGTTCATTGTGGTTAAGCCGTGGTGATGTAAAAGCTTTGGTGTCACATGGAGCCTGGTAAATAAAAGAAAAGTAAGGAGATGGAAGAGCAATTAGATGAAATTCAAGCAAAGCTCTCATTTCCATCTCCTTACACCTACAATGCATTGTGTAGTTAAATTAATATTAAAACAGAAACTTAGTTGGCAGCCTCGACAAGACAGATGGTTAAGGGTAAAAGGGGCCCAGCTCCATTCTCTGCTTTCTGCAGTGACTTTTAACCTGCAGCTGAGGCCAGGGGGACCCTGGCAGTGGCAGTGGCAGGAGGTCAGGGCTCAGCCTGCCACAGGGCTCCACATTCTGCAAACAAAGCAAACAGTCACAGAAGGGGATGCAGAGAAAGATGAAAACTCAGAAGCTTCCAGCTGTTCTTTGGGGAATCTTGGCTCTCTCTCTCCTGGTTATGTGAGGAACACCAGTGGTCTTACTCTGATTACTAATTTGGGTGCCTGGGAATATGACAGAAGAGAAATTCTTGACTGCCTGCTTAGTTAAATTCAATGTTTCCAATTGAAAATTCCAAGTCACCTTTCACCAGCTGTCCACAGCTTCCTAGCTGTACCCTACCACAACAATAATATCCACTGGCCAAGGGAGTTGGGTCATACTGGAGAAACCCCTAAATCAGCTGTGTTCAGCATTTCAACACCCTCCACCCTTTTATATTTCCATATTTTTATGTTCTGTGTTGCTTAACAGATGAGGGTGCTGAGCTTGCCCTTGAATGTAATGCAAGCAAGAGAAGTCACTTCTCAGCCTCCTGAGCAACACCAGGTACAACAATGGCAACTTACAAAATCAGAACCCCCAATCTGCATGTTGGGATTTTTATTTCATTCTACAGATGGGATTTTTCTACATAGCCCCATGATGCCCAGTGTAGCCACGCTCATATTTATATTATCTCAGTGTTTACATCATGGATAGACCAACTACAACAATAATTTATTGCATTTGTTCTGCTCCAATAATAACACCCACTTATTTTAGCTATTTGGAAACTTCATAAAGAATTCACAGAGAGGGATTTTATTTATAAGTTTATAAATAAACTTGTCACGAAACATTCTTTAATGTCTCTGCTCCCAATTGTTCCAACACCATTTGCTTTTCTTGAAGGAGAAAACCCATAATTTTCTCATTGAACGCTTGTCTGCAGTTGGAGGAGGAATTACGATACAATATCTGGAATACAGTAGGTCAACACAAGGGTAATATTTTTCCTTAGTGATGGCACAAATGAATGCCTGATAATTCAGATCTGACAGTCACTATTGAGAGTTGCCTTCAACACCTACATTGAAATATGGGCCAGATCTCCCCAAAATCTACTAACCCAGCCTTGGCAACAGCTGGGAGGGTTGGGGAGAAAAAGACCTTGCCAAGATAATTTCTCTTCCCCTTTCAGAGACAACTCTGAAGGAAATCCCAGTGAAAGATTATATCAGCAACTACATGGAGTAAGAAGTGATAGAGGAAATTTGCATTCCCACTCAGCTGACTGCTTTCATGGAAAATTCACCAGGAGGAGTGTCCAGGGCTCCTCAATCTCTGGAATAACCAGAAGCATTTCTTGCCAAAGTCCTGCAGCACTGCAGGCTCCTCAAGGGGGACAGCAGGGTAATGGGAACTCATCAATAGCAGGTCCTGCCCCAATTATCTGCTCCATTGGCATAAGCAGCTCTCAGATATGAGTCTGGATTTAGTGGCAGGGAAAAGAGAAAAAGCAGAAAATGTCTAGATAGAAATAATTCATCAAAGGGGAAAGTTCATCATTTTACTTCTGGAAGAGTGACTGAGATTCTGTAATACCAAGTGCCCTTTAAAAGGGCTTCACGTGTTAGTCCAAGTGGTTTATGATGCTCCAAGAAACCCTCTGCTGCAATTAATTTCATGATATGCATATGGTCATACATTATCACACACATTCATCCCCTAAATCACTCTCAGCCTTAAAATAAAATGTTAGTCCACGCACAAGAAAAACTACTTTCCAAACATAAGAATAAAAGGAACTAAATTCTGCCTACAGAGTTTCAGGGGTTTTTTGAGTCTTAAAAGAAACCAAATTTGGTTTTATTTCTGGAGAAAGAAAGATGAATTTTGCCCTCCATGTCACACCTACCAACCAGCTCAGCCATCGGGTCCAGGATGCACTCGTCTGCCAAGGCCCATGGGCGCTGTCCATTGAAATGGCCATGGACACCTCTGGAAAGGAATGGGAAAATGATGAAAACGTGCTGTGTTCTATTTGGATCAGTTCTAAGAATCATATCTGATTTGCAGACTCCACATTTGGAGGTTGGATGAGGAGGATGAGACTTGCCTAAGCTGAGCACAACACTTTTCTCATACCATCAAACCTCAGAGCAAAGCCAATTTATTGGTTTATGACAGGATTTCAGTTGCTTGAAAATTATTTATTTTGGCCCACAAAACTCCTCTAGAAATTCCTCAGAATTAGAGGATAGCTTTTTCACAAGCCCCCTGGAAATGGCTGCATGGGCTCTGGAAGAGTCTGGGGACAGGAAAGCTGGGACAAGACGCCCCAGTGTGGGATGTCACCTGCTGTCCCAGGCTCACATCACTGCACAGACAGCAGAGCTCACCCCACAGACCTCCCCAACCTGCATTTCTGGCTGAGCATTAGATGATGCAGAGGATGATGGACTTAAATACTGCCTTGCTCCCAGACAGTGATATTTCTTGTCAGAAACAATTTCCATCCTCCTGCATCTCCTGTCTGAGCTCACCCTTTCTGCATAAACCAGAGGGTACTTCATGCAGGGGCAGGTGCTTCCCTGCATCAACAGATCTGCTTGCTAATTTTTATTGCTTCTCTTCTCCCTGAAAAAAAAATTGTTCTAGATCTCAATGTTCGTAAAGCTTTTTTTGTGTTGACAAAGGTTATTTTAAAACTTTATATTGCCAATTGCTCCCGTCTGCAGGGGATCATATGGTCACCTTAAACCCCAGTGTGCTGTTACTCTGAAGTGACATATATATAAATTCAGTTCTGGGTTGAGTGTTCTGAACTAAATTTTCCTTCAATTATGACAGAGAAGAAAACTTCTAAGGTAGCTAGCGTGCATGTATAAGTAAAAAGTTGCCTAGTTTCTTAAACATGCAGGGTGTAGAGTACAGATTTAAATGCAAATGGAAGCAGACTGAGAAAAGTAATAATGGTGCTAATCCAGGGAAACATTGCTCTGGGCTCCCATCTCACACTGGATGATTTTCATATTTGTTGAGCACCACGGGGTACTTGTGGAGTTGGAAACACTAGGCTGCATGAGGCTGAGTATAAAGCTGTTTCAAAATAAGGACAAAGCCAGTAGGAATCCAGGGAGAGCAAAAGACACCCTAAAAGCTTTGATGTGAGAAAAAAGGAAAAAATAAAGTAGTAAACCTTTTAAAGAAGAACTGGCCCACAACACTCACTCAAAATCACAGGGGGGCAGCTGGCAGATTAAGACATGAGAACGGAGGGTGCATGAGACACTACCCCATCCTCAAGGCTTTTTAAAATATAGGTTTTTCCCTATCCACCTCATACTTCCCCTTCTCAGGTAGAGTTTCATCCTGTCTCCCACAAAAATTACCTGGGTGTTTTACAGCCAAACCCTTTTTGATTTACTTGGGTCTAATTCACACCTCCTAAGGATATCTCCAAAAAAAAGAACTACAATCCTAAAGAATACGGGAGCTGCTGCTTTTAAAAAGCACAGTTGTGTATTTCCAAGCCTCTCAACCTTGCAAAACACCATTTAATTTTGGGCTAGGTTAGGTCAACAGCTGAAGGAGTGCACGGGTACAACTGAACATCTCTTACAGGTAAAATAACATCCCCATGCTCAACAAGTCCAATCCCACAGAGACAAGGAGGACCCTGCTCCTCAGACTGGATAAGGTCCTGGCAGAGCAGGAAACAGCAGGAAAGCTGACTGCTCTCCTCCATTTTAGAATTGCTCTCTGATGAGCCCTCGACAGCAGAGAGCAGGCAGTGTGAAATAACCCTCATTTACAAGAGCATTTCAGAGATGAGGAATAAAGGCGGTGCGTGGGGAGGGGAGAAAATGCTGTGAGGGGCAGGATTAGAGCTAAAATTTCCTCCCTTCTATCAGCCCACAAGGCAGCTGCACTCCCTGAAGACAGGGGTATATGTTTCACAAACAGCAAGACATTTATTGGTAATTTCCTGTCTTATTCTTAACTGTAGTATACTGATCAAGGGACTTTAGGATAATACAGACTGTTAAAACAAAACCCCCAAAGATTTTCAGTGGCTCCCAGCCGGAGGGAATCTGCGTTTCTGAAAGAGGATGGCAAACATAAGAAGATGGGAAAAATAAGTCCTAACTACCTATGGGATTCTCTTTCATTAGGTTTCCCTGATTTTATAGCCATTAGTGTCATCCTAATGGGAATTTACTAATGAAAGTTCTCTCCATCAGCACACAGGACTATCAAAATTTCTGAATAAATTTCCAAGTTATCATGGAAACAGTTGTGAGATTTTGGCCATGAGAATGCCTTATTTTGAGAGGAAAAACATGGACATTTAACCATATTGAAAGAAGGGAGAGGCAGCATTTATTATTATTCGTATTATTATTATTATGGCACAGCTTACAGCTTGCCTCCCTCTTGATGGCCAATATAAATGCCAAGAGACAAAAATTATTGCCTCTAAAATGGTAGTTAAAAGCATATTCTTGGACCCCTTTTTTTTTATTTTAATCACACGAAACTCTGTAGACTTTGCTGATGGCACAATACATCCTATTACACTTAGGTTGTAAAATTCTATGCTCTGCCTCAGAGAATTTATATCTCTGTATATTATGCCACCCCTCTCTCAGCTCTGGGAGGCACTGGGGGTAATAATCTTTAAGGACACAAGTGCAGTGCTCCTGGCATTCCCCTCATACATGGAGAGCCCTTTTTTTTCCCCTACTGCACCCTAGGTAGCAAAAGAGATTTAAATGGAGGTATCCATTTAACTTTACCCATCAAATCACAGAGCATCCAGACAAACAGATATTAACAGATATTTCTTCAACTTCTGTGAGAGTTTCTCGTTGTGCAAATTAATTTTTTTAGTCGGTTGCCATTTTATTTTCAATTTGGCAGGAAATCACAATGCCACGTTTTTATTCACTGAGGTCTGGTTGATTTAAAGCTTGCTAGGGGAGCTAGAAACACATTTTCTGAGATGATCCCAGGGTTTCAGAGGCGGTGAGAAAAGGAATTTAAATTAATTGCCATCTTCAGGAATCTTCTGCGCTCATCCAAATCTTGTTCAAGTGCAAATTTCCCTCTTGCTCCTTTGCCAAAAATGATGCAAGGTATTTAATGAGCCAGTACAGACTCTTAAGTTGGACCATGGTTTCAAGCAAAGAAACGGCCAACAAAAGGAAGATATATCAGAAAAAGAGAGAAAAAAATGTATAGACCAGAAGATTAAAGACAAAACTAAAAACCCAGGGCATTAACACAGGCATATGCAGCTCTACCACAGAACCTGCTGAAGGGCAGAGGAGTCCTGAGCATGGCAGGAGAGGTGAGGTTGTCAAACAGGGTTTGGCCATGCTGCACTCCTGTTTGCAGGGTTCTCATATCTTGCAGGATTAGTTGAGCACACAGAACCAGAGATACCTTCTGACTTGCTGAAAGAAGTGTTTGCTACTGCAGGCTTTACATTATAAAGCCGTCCTCAAACTAGGAGGTTGTTAATCTATTGTGTCCATGTCAGCCTCTTGCCAAGACTGCTGCAATGCTTAGAAGTGTATATATATATTTTATTCCTAGCTTCAATTTATTAATTCCATGTTTATATTTACAGTGCCAACATACTTTTCACATAAATGGTTCCTTCCCTCCCCTACATTGACACATCCACAGAGGACAATAATTTTTTCCTTTCAGTCTTAATTTTGCTCAACAACCCCAGTCCTCAAGACTTGCGTGCAGCAGGTTCCCCACTCCCCAGTCGCCCTGCCAGCCCTTCACATCAGCACAACTGGCTACAGCAGGCTCCCTTCTGCTTTAATTGTTCCACTTTAATGAGTTGTTCAGACGAGAGAGACATCGCCTGCTGCAGCGAGTATGCTCACACACAGTAATGATTCTATAAAATATTTTAATTACTTAACCGGCTCTGGCAGGGCAAAAGGGAAAACAAGGCACTGCAAAGCACCTCTTGGCCTTCCTCCAACTAAAAATGTCCCTTGAAGTTTGGACTTTTAAAAAGTTGGGTTATTGGCTAGTCCAGGTTAAACGTGAGGGAACAACTCTTCATCCCTTTTTGCCCCTCATTCAATAAATCTTGGGTTTAGCTGAAATCATAACTGAAAGATGAAGCCCCAAAAGGCTGCTTTTAAATCCATACTGAGAATGCCAGTGGCTTGGATTTATAATCCTGCTACATTAGCATAAGAAACAGAGGAATGAGGGATATGGAGAGGGAGGATACAAAACCAGAGAGGGTATGTGGGAGGCAGATGTAGGGTGGGAGCTGTAACCCACCACCAGGTAGAGTGGAGGTGGAAGAAAGGAGCTAAGTACTAAGAGGAAACAACAAGAAAGATGCTTTTCCATGCTTTTCTCTCCCAGCTCTTTGCCTAATGAGTTGCCATCCCTACTTGGAGACAAAGCTACAGCTCCCCTGCCCTTGACCAGCACTGGGTAATCTTCCTTTTCACTCTTCCCTTTAACCACGAGCAGTGAAAGCCATTTAAATAGACTCACAGCTCTTTGAGATGGGTCCCAAGACACAACAAACAGAAAATGCAATAAACCAATTTATAAGAAAGCCAGAATCTATACCATTGCTGACTTGATGGATGTACCTAATTTGCATGCCATTTCTTAGATTCTTGCTACTTATTTATCTAAGCCAGAGCCACTACATCCCACACTGCTGACACAACAGCCACTGAACAGCCTTCAGCTGGGAACAGCTGCCACTTTAGACTGGGTTTTGCTAAGCTGTCCTTGGTGACTGGAATAAAAGTAGTCATTTCTGTACCTTCAGTCACCTATTTCTTTGCATTCCCTTCACCACCTTCTCTAAGCACACATTGGTCTCCTCAAAATTAGCTTGATGGTACCCTGGCTGCTTCAGTTGCTTTAGGTTCAGTATTTTATCCTGTTTGTTTGTTGGGGTTTTGCTTAGGTGGTTCTTTGATTTTGTTTTGGTTTTAGTTTGTTTTTAAACTTTCTGATTTATTCTAGGTAAGGCTTTTGAGGCCAAGCAGTGTTTTTGGCAAACAGCGTTTCTAGTTTTGCTCCCTCTCTTGCTGTGGCTTGAAATCAATGTTCAGCCATATTTCCCCCTAGATACAGCTCCTGGAGGCACTTTTGATCTGAAGGAACACACTGCCCACCTTTTTCTTCCAGGCTTTTACAATCACTGAGGAAAAACCCATCCTTCACTGCAGCAAAGACAAACACAAGAACAGAAGTGAAAAAGGTACAGTGGAGCAGCTGAAATATGTTTGCAGTCCCAGTGCATCACTCTGAGAATGTTATCTGACTTCTGCCTTTTGAAGCAGCTCAGCTGTTTCCCTGACAAAGTGGGATAACAGCACAGAAATGGACAGGGTTGCAATTTTTTTTAAACAACTGGAGAAGCTGCATTGCTGTGCTGACTGAATAACCAGAAGGAAGGAGCTCTTCCCCAAGTTCCACTCATTCCCACTCATTCTCAGCCTCCTCACCTATAAGAATACAGGTGAAAAAGAGGAATCAATAAACCATATTGATGGGCTCCCAGCATTCATACATTTACAAGTGGAAGAGCAGCTACAGATTTCTCACATTTGCATTGAGAAGCCTCCATCTCCACCGTTCCTGCTGAAACAAGGCTGCCCACTTAGCAGAATTCATTTCTCCTCTTCTGCCTCTCCATATTTCCTCTGCTCTCTCACCATGAAATCACATCTGTTCCACTCATATCCTGCACCCTATAAAAGAGTTCATCTCTCGCCCAGCTCACTCACTCATCTGGATGTTATTTTCCTTTCCCACCTTCAGTTCCCTGTTTTTTACTCGTCATTTTCCTTACTCATCCCTGCTCCAGCTGCTCAGGCAGGTGCTGGAGATCTCAAAGCACAGACTCTTAATGGAAACAGAACATAATATTAAAAAACCTAAATAAAGAGGAAAAAAAAAAGCTTTTTCTTTCCCCTATGCATATTAAAAAGCTCCCCATTTGTTATGATAACAGTGTCCCTTTCCTGCAATGTGTTCTTTCATCCTGTCTCTTTTACATCAGGTTGGTTCAGCAGAGCTTGTTGCAATTCACACTCAGCTCCTTGCTGAGATGATACTGAGAAGACAGAAACGCTTCTTTCTAAATAAAATGAATGTGACAGGCAGAGACCTGGTTTAAAAGGAGCAAAAAACCTGCCAGCATGGGCAGCAGCACCACTTGCATTCGGTGCTGTTTCAAGGGGAGCTGCTTGTTGCAAGGCCTGCAGGGTGAATCACAAGCACTTAAAAACATTAATTAGAAAAATCACAGGGCCTGGAACCCCACCACATTCACCAGCAACCAAATAGGTTTGTGTGCCTTGTAGGAACACTGTTTATTTTAGTTTTAAACTGTTATTTTTAAACACTGCTGGGTGGGGAGGGTTAAACTGCACAAGTCCTGCAGGTGAACCAAGCAGAGCCGCCACACACAGCACAGGCTATCTGTGCTGAAAGGGTCTATTTGCCCGTTTTACTGCTGCTGCCTTTAAAAGAAATATAAACAGTGCTAGGGAAACACTGAGAGTGTTTTACTCCTGGGCTGCAGTACTTCTATTCTGCTGTTCAAGCAGTTCCAAGGAAGATCCCTAAATAAAATGCTCCTCTGCAGCACAGGTCAGCATCCAGCACACCCTGCAGGGTACTCACGTCCGAGCCCACTTGTCCAGCTCTTCATCCAAGTAGGTTTTAACTTTTCTTGGCTGCAGCCCAAGAGAATTCCCAACAAAGTACACGCAGCTCTCCTCTCCATCCACCAGGGTCAGGTCAGCTGGGGAGGGAAACCAGAGGAACAAAATGAACATGAATGTGAGCACAGGAGGGTCAGAGGTGTGGGAGTGAGGACAGGAGAGTCAGCAGGTGTGCACACCCCCAGAGCTCTGTCCATCCCCTGGGACATCACGGTCCCCACATTCAAACAGGTGCCACATCCTGACCTCTCTCCCAGAACATCACTCAGGTAACCCTGCAAAGGTTACCTGATCCAAGCAGGGCAGCAGGCAGTTTGCAAGCAATTATTCACCTTTTCCTCCTACAGTTTTTGGAGCTGATGTGAGTTGAGGCTGTGTGACAGGCAGCCACTGGCACCGATTTTATCAGGTGAGCATTTTCCCAATCAGGCTCTCCACTTTCCTTCCACCACCAATGTATGCCTACTCTGAGTCATGAAGGCACTGAAATCATGCATTTCATAAAAGTTAGGACTAGGTAAATCTGTGCCTTTCACGTAAGTTGTCCCTGCACGATTAAATCTCTGTTTAGAAAAATGTAATTGTTGAGGAGAATATTTTAAGGCAGTCTCAAAAGCTCTTGTCTTGTCAGCAAATACTGTGGGCTGCACTTCATGTCATCGTCTGAGGAGGAGGAGGAAATCTATGTTGACAAATCCTTTCAATGATTAGGAGAAAAGCAAGGCGGTAGAAATTTATAAATAATAGCTCTAGTGAGGTTCTGAACAATCTAATTACCCTGTGTCATCATCTATCAATCCAAACACAGCCTTCTTCTGTTATTTCTCATGTTAGAGATTCTTGGAGGGACGAGTGATGGTGACCTTCTGGAAGTGGCAATTTGCATTTGTCTATACCTATACTTACAATCCCCCTAAAAGCTGATATCACATATAATTTTGGTAAATATAATTGATACCCCTCAGAATAAAGATCAAATGAATGACCATGCTAAGATACATGCTAAAAAAAGAATCATAAGGTTGCAATTCAGTCTGTGAAAATTTTGTAAGGCCTGTAGAAAAACAGCTTGGAAATGGTTTCTTATTACCTTTTGCACTAACAGTTACCAATTTCGTTGAACTTCCCCAGAAAAGCATTTTTCAGGAGTATAGACAACTTGGGTAATTTCTTAATTAAAGTTTTAGAGGCTTTTAAAAAGCATAAGTCAGAGAGCAATCTCAGCCTAATCTGTTTTGCAGATACTACGCCTGTTTTTCATCTCCATTGTAATATGAATTAAAACAGAGAGGCATCAATATCATCCATGCCCCCCAAATTGATTCTATTAACAGCTCTTTTCCTACCAAGAAACACAATAACACTGTCCCCCTGGGATTAGAGAGAAGGATCCTTGCTCAAGAATTTGGAGCTCAATCTCACTAATATTCACCAGGCAGTAAAACAGGTGAGGAGTTATAGGCAAACCAGCTTTTCTTACACCACAGTCCATTCTAAATAAAAACATCTCTTGTTCACTGTTGGAGAGACAGAGCATCGCCCTTTTCCCAAGTGTATTTTAACACTTTTGTACCTGTTTCTTTGGATATTTTTTCCTTGATGTGCTATCAACTCCAAATCTGGATGAACTTTTTTTTTTCCTTTTGACAAAAAGCTCTTTACTTCCCCCTCTCTGACATTACTAAAAGACTCATTTTGGAGCATTGCTGCTTGTTTTTTTCACCATCTTTATAATTTCTCCCGATCAGCACTTCCTCATGCTCCAACAGCTCCACATCCACTGTGATATTCTTAAGAGTAATATTTTTTTTTTCCTAAGCCTAGCACTTGCCTTTCCCCAAATTACATTTATTTCTCATGGTATTGGCCCTTTTAATTTCTGGAGGAGCTGTGGTTGATTTGAAATATATATTGAAATATTCTAACAGGAAATAAACACAATTGAGGAAATAAAGGCAAAAAAAATCAATTTTGTTCTTAGAGTAGCCTGGATCAAAAAAATACATTTACATTAAGATTAATTAAATATATTATATATTCATACACCTACTCAGATTCCTGCAAACTGGCCAAATCTAATCACACACATTATTTTGCATATTAATAATACCCATTCATCTACATTAAAGATGCACTTCTATACCTTCTAAACCTAAAAGGAAAAGCAAGTGTATTGTCAGAAATATTCAATCCAAACAAAAGGGAAAAATGGAATGGGTTTATTAACCAAAAAAGGAAGGACTGAATCTGCTTGTACTTATCTGAGCTCTGTCCTTAGCTGAAGGATAAAAGATCTCCTGCCTGTACCCCCCTCACCAGCCCTCCAAAAAGCCAGATTTTTATGATTAACCACTGCATTTAACCATTCCTTCTGGGAAATACAACTCAGCGCTTTCACTCCGGGGCATCTTTTTATTCCCAAGGATCCCAAGTGACGCCCTGCTCCTTTACAAGGTGACAAAGCACAAGCCATGGCTTTAATCAGATGGGTGATTTGGTGCCCAGCTGCAATGCAGGCACTGCTGCCTCCTCCCTGGGGTGCACAAAGCGAGAGTTAAAGAGACTTTGTTGTCAGCTCAGAGAAGAGCAACGGGACCCAAACATTCCCCTAAATCTTCTGCTGTCATCTTTTCCTCATTTGCTCACCTGAGCCTCATCCCCTCGGTCCTGCACACAAAACCTCAGAGATTTGCAAGGAGTTAGGCTGCTCAAGGTCTCCTCTTGATTGATACAGCAAATAAACAGCCCTGACAGTTTATAACTTGATAACTAAATTAAACTATGATAATGACTTCCTAAATATTTTCCTGTACGTCATCTCAGTGTTGTCTCCTATGGATGTTCCCGTCTGCTTCTTGTAAGGCTTCGTTTCAAAGCCTCATTGTAATGTTTTATGTAAATATATAAAGAATATTTGATGGCTAATATCTGCAATGACATTTATCTTCAGGAAGGCGTTATCTGGCATCCGCTCCTGGGCTCAGATAAATGTCATGGCAGATCTGTCTCTATGGTAGAGTCACACAATGTAAATATATATATGTATTTACACCCCTGCTGTTCTTCAGCAGGGGAGCTGTTCCTGATGACAGCTGAAGCACAGAAAAGAAGGACAGGAAAAAATGGGGAGGGGAAAACCCCTCAATTTAGGAACACTAGAATGATGAGTTCTCTGTACTTTTCAACTGGAACTACTTTGTACATTGTTTAACTTCACTAAAACATACCTATCCACTAAATATTATTGTAACTACAGGGGGGAAACCCCACAGCAGAAGTCTCTGGGTCTAAATATTGTGGTAATTGAAAGCCAGACAATAATGGATGTTGGAAGGGAAGAAAACTAAACTGTCACAGAGGTATCAAAACCTCTACTACTTCTCAGCAGATTCTTTAATCTGAAGCTGCTACAGCACTACACTGAAAAGTGACCTTTGCCATTCTGCAGTCAAAGATCCAGCTACTCCTGCTTGGGCTGGATTCCAGCAGCACCACTGCCATGGGAATTGTGTTCCAGCATCTTTCCAGCTCCAGTGGCACATCTTGCAGCACCACGGTGGCAGCTGAAGGAGCTTTGAGTACAGAATAGTCAAATATCCAAACAAACAGAGGGGGTTAGGAAACTCTCTTAAGTGACCAGGGTAAAAAAATAATGAAAAAGAAAAATTACAGAGGCATGGAGGAAGAAAATAGCTTAAATATTTGCAAAGTGCCCAGTCCTGCTCTGAATAACAGAAACAGCACAACTCAAAGATTTAAATCTGGGGAAAGATTAGCTCAGCAATGATGTTTCTGAACACAGAAACTGTTTCAAAAGATGTCCAAGAATTCAGACTATTGACACCATTTTCTATCATAGTCCCTTATTGGACACACTTTGGTGAATGCATCTGTAATTTCTCATTTACCATCAGTTCTGTTCCTTCCAGAAAAAGAAAATCTGCAGAAAAATCTGGGGGAAAAAAATCACAAGGAAATTCTATCATTTTTTTTTCCTTTCCTTTTCAATAGGTACATTTTGCCAAGGCAGGACAGGAGGAGAGTGACTCTGCCTGTGTGTGTGTTCACCACCTCAGGAAATCACAATAAGCCATTTCTCCAGTGTGCAGTGACCAGGGCCTGCACAGATTTTGCTCTCCATGTAACTGAGATGAAAATAAACCCAGACAGGATTTGGGAAGCAGAGGAAGAGACCAGGACCTCGCTGCCTCCATAGGTGGCTGCTCCCACCAGGTTTCCCTGCATGAATTTGGCTGAACATGGTGGCTATTGCAGGTACCAAAAAAAAGTTGGAGCTGGGTTTTAGTTTTGGTGGTCTGGGAGTGTTCATCTGAATAAAATACTTCCTTCTCAGCCTGCCATTCCCTTTGCACCCCTCCTGCCTCCAGGCCAAGCCCTCCCCATGCCCAGACATGCCACAGGCTCCTCAAAACAACCTGTGGAACAGGAAAGAAGGAGAAAAATGTCCAGAACAATTTTACACAGCTTCACTGAAATCAGGTGCTATCTATTTTTAGGCAATTCATGAGGAAAGTGGAAAATATCTTCAAATAAAACACTTCATTATGAATTATTTGCTCAGATCAATTATTTGTTCTGAGGCACAGTCTTCCATTTGGCCTCGGTGAGAAAATAGCTCCACCACCAGCAATGAGACATAAATGTTCACATAATATATATACACTGCCTCTTTCATTAACTGAAATAATTGTAACCAGACAGATAATACCAAACTGAATCACACCAAGGAAGCAACAGCTCTGAGCTACCCAAGCAAGGCTGATGTTTCGAGCCATTAGACAGAAAAGCTCCTGCCTATAATTTTCAATCAGTCACTACATTGTTCAAAGCTGCTGACTGACAGCATAAGCACCACATAAGCACTGTATCCTCACATTTGATTCAGGATGGCAACGAGAACACGGAGCTTTTGGTGCTAGAATGAGCTGATGGATTGATTTAGCAACAGCAGGGACATTCTGTGCTCAGATATGACTACAATTGCTCAATTATCTCATAAGTGACGATGATTTCCAAAGACTTGTGATAAACACATGCAGAAGATGTGAAGCCCAGCCCTTTCCCCTCCCTCTCCCTCACAGCAATTATAACTCTCACTTGGAGGCAGATCCTTGACTTTGGGGATACAGAAACATTCCCGAAGGTGCTTTAACTCATCCTTTTCATCTAAGTGGAGGGCAAGTTTTTTGTCCGTGGGGCTGCATCCGAGCTGCAAGGCAGTTTGTTCCAAAATGCTTGCTGGGTGCACGGGAGAAGATGGATCCATTTTCAGGTCATTCAATTTCACCTGAAAATCAGAAATGCCAGTTTAGCTTCTGCAGCTTGCATAGGCACGAGTGCCTGATAAGCAGCCACTAAAGCTGCATCATTCAAACCCCAAACTTACTTGATTTAAAGCTTTTAAAAAGTGAAGTGCCTGAATAGAATGGTAAACCCGATCAAATATTTCCAAGGCAACATATTGCTGTAACCCCCAAAGGCTCTTTTTTTCCCCCTTTCCCTTCTATAGATACAAAGCTCTTCCCTTTTTAAGCTTTATCAGCCTCTTCTAAGTTCTCCCACCAGACTGACAGCAGCTCCAAATGCTGGAGTGTCACTCACAGTCTGGAGACGTCAAAGCCAGAGGCAGCATTGTTGTTTCTGCATACTGAGCTCCTAAGAATAGCAGGTGCACAGATACTCTGAAGTTGTTCCCAGGCTGTGCAATGTTCAGCCCCTTTCAGCATTTTTTTTCTGCCTCAAAAATTGGAGGGGGTGTTTGTGTAGGGCCGTGCTCGTGTGCAAGGGCAGAGCTGGCAGGATGCAGGTGTCAGACAAACACAGCTTTCAGGAGCAGGGCCTTGAATTAATATTTCCTTTCAGCTACACCAAATATCCTGCTGGTTTAGATCTGTTTCTCCTGGGAAAGGAGAGAAGCCCAAGCGAAATCAGAGATATGACAGACCATGAATTCTAAGAGAACGCCCAAAACTAACTGCAAAATGTACAAGCTGGTTGATCTTGATATGGAAACAGTCCTGTAACTGTAATGCTCAGGGACACCACACTTTGCAATGGGCAAAGGAGGTTTGCAGCACATTCTCTGTGCCTTAGGGCAAGGCTTCCCTGCTGTGTTCTGTGGCAGCCAAGAGGCTCAGCGAGGAGCTTGGAGGCTGCCCCAGTTCAGGGAAATGTGTAGCTACACCACACAACCTTCTCCTCCTTTTAACCATCCCCAAGAGTCTTGGTGCACAGGAACACTCAAGGGGATGGGCTGGAATTGGATAGATTAGCACATTATAAGGAACACAGAGACTCTAGGGAATATCGCTTTTTCTCTCTGTTTGAGAAAGAAAACTCTTTAAGCACATATCTTCCATAAGCTCATTTCTTAAAGTCAAAATATCCTACATATAGCTATCAGCAACAAGCTGTGGATAGAACAACAGATGACTGTTGAGAAGAGCTTTGTCAACACATATGGGCAGGACAACGGTTGGTATTTAAATATAAACCCCCAAGCAGCACAGCCTCCTTAGTGCCAATTAACCCAGACCTGTTTACACTCAGGCCAAATGGCCAGCATGATGCTGCTTACCTGCTTTAATCTGCTACCATTTAGTTCATTATGAGAACATACTCTTTTTTCCCTCCAGACCTGATATCTTACACAGTAACAATTTTTCCCCTCCCACCAGCATGCAGAGTTTAAAAAAAAAATACAACAAAAAAAAACCCCAAAAAACCCAAAACAACAGCAGAGTTCTTTAAAACAACAGTTTTCATTTAGCTAATGCTCACCCTCCCCTGGGAGTTATTGGAGACATCCTATTTTTATGCTGTCTCTCCACACAGGTTGCTCACACCTCCTCATTGTTGCCAAATTTATCATTCCAACTCATTCACCCTAATCATCCTTTAGGTGGTTAAAAAAAATGTTTGGAGAAAAAAAAAAAAAAAAAAAAAAGCAAGGATATTTCATCATCTTGGTTTTCAAGGTGCTTTTGAAGGTTTCTAGGAGGCAGAGGGGCTACACCCAGACTGGGAGTTGGGTGTGATGCTGAAGTGCACAAACTGACTGGGGTCATACCCAACTCCCAAAGAGCTGCCACCCCACTGAAAGCCCTGGGAAGGTGTGAGAAGGCTCCCTGTGCTCCAGGGAACTGTCCTCAGCTCCTCCACAGCTGAGCAGCAGATCCAAAGCCTCTGTTCCCTGCTGGGATATCAGTCACAGATGTGCTGATTTGGCAGAGACCAGGGATGATGGTTTAGGGATCTTTATTTCCTCCAGATGTTGTGAACCAACAAGAAAAGCAAGTTATGGTCACAGACACCACGGCTATCACTAATACAGTCACATCATTACAATCTACACATAAAGTAACTTAAGTTTCACTTCTCCAAATGACAGGATTAACCAGTAAATGAGATCTTATTTCCAAGCACTACTTGGATCAGCATTTGGAAAGCAGAATTGGTTTTGTTCCCAAAGCTTGTTTATTTGATTTACAACTCCAGCACGGATGTCCTGATCCCATTATCAAAGCACGTCCAGAACATACATAATAAAGATAGAGCCTCTATTTTTTATAATGAGTACTTAATGCAAATTATGTTTAAAAAATCCTTAGATGAGGGGTTGAAAACCATGTCTCTCTGACTCTCTCCTTCTAGGTAAAAGATTTGCCAGTGCAGTATTTTCTGTAAAATCTTCTTCCCACTCAAATGAATGCCTGGATTTTTAATTTTTTTTAAATTTTATTTTATTTTACTCCTTGGTGACGTACCTCCTGAAGGTAAGGAGCCTTTTCAGCTCTCCAAACAGATGAATCTTGTGAGTTAGGAATATTTGTTCAGTGATTCTCAGCCCTCGTGGTCCCCAGGAAGGGGAGCATGGAGATTTGGTATTGCCATCACCTCTGTCCTCTTCTGAAAACAGCCTAAAGGGGGTTTGAGAGCCTCCAGCCTTCATCTCCTGGGACTACTGAGGTAATTGCCCTGAAATTTGTGAGGAGGTGGATGATAAGGATGCCTGAAGGACTATTTGGTATTATAACCACAGCCTATGGGTTTTACCCACACTTCTGAGGGCCAGCCTGGCAGAAACGTGGCTAATATCATTCAGTGAGACAGCATGATCGAGTGTGTCTTGAAAAATCAAAAAGGTTTTAATAAAGAAGGAAAATAATGCAAAAAACAAAAAGCCGAGCACAGTCTAGAGACAGGTCTTACACTTGCTACAACACCTTGAAAAATGTGGAGTTTCTTTGTTTTCTCTCTCAACAGCATAGGTGGGCTTTTTGGCCCTTGGCCCAATGAGATGAACAACAGACTTTGAATTACATTCCCAGAGTCCAATCCACACTTCTGTGCTGACTCCAAGCCAATTACAATGAGAAACCCACAGAACTTTCCAACTAAACTTCCTAAAATGTCTAAAGGTAAAGTGAAACTCTTTCCCTATTGGGAAGCACCTGCTGGAGGTGTAGGGAATGCATCACCACAACAACCTTCTCATCCAGCTGTGGATTCCCTGCTCTACACCACATGGACACAGCACAGTTCCCTATTATTTATCTCACCAGTCACCGTTTCTCAGCAAGGACACCCAGTTATTACAGTGGATTAATGACCATCATATCCCAGGTCATCACTGACCAGCCTGGCAAACAGAGATGGGTTTTGTTCCCATTTGAGGCCTGACCCAAACCTCAGTGAAGTCAAGAGGTGTCTCTAATATAGACAGCAATTCCTGGATCAGGCTGTAGGTTCCCTGTCGTTGCTGTGTCTGATCAATGACTTACATTTATCGTGAGTCTTATTTGTATTAGATTTTGACAGCAAATATATTATTAAATACAAAGATCTGGAAGTTAAAAAAAAAGATTAAGTGCTCAGGGGTATCTGATTTAATACAAACATTATGAAATAAGATAAAGCTACTAAAATAAAATCAATCAAAATCCTGTTGGGGAATGAAATCCCAGAGATCCAACTCTGGGACCAGCATAAGAAAGTACTTTTGTCCTTTGAGTGGGAATTAGGCTTCATAGAGAGGAATCCCAGAATTGCTTGGGCTTGGCTTTTCCCACCCCTCTTAACTCTGACTGGCATTATTGGTTTGGGTTTTTTAATTATTATTATTTTCAGAATAGAGTCCTGTTATTTACAATAACTCATGAGTCATTTGTTGTTTTCTACACGTAGAGCAGACACATTTGTATAAGGACAGCACACTTTAACTCTTGTAACTGAAAACGATATTCAATAACCACTTCAAACTAAAATTCAGACCCATCAGTGGAAAAATGCATGTCCTACTTTGATAAACATGTCTCTTTACCAGATTTTTTTTTTTCATACAGCTTAGAGAAAAAAAGAATATTTTAAGAGAAACAATTTGTATCCACCACCTACTCTAACAAAAGGCATTCAAGTGTTTTTGTATAATCCCAGAATAGTTTAGGTTGGAAGAGATTTTAAAGACCGCTTTGTTCCAGTCATACCATGGGCAGAGCCACCTGCCACTAGACCAGGTTCTCTTCTTTCTTTCCTTGAAATTTTATTACAGTTTGTGACTTAACAGATGACATGAAGTCAGTATATTTTACTTTTTTCTTCTTTCTTTGCTTTTTTGATCTTCCACGCAACTTGTGCTACACCCTGATTCAGTGTAAAAACTCAACTATGACTGTACCCAATCTTTCATATACAAAAAGATCACATGAAACTTAAATCAAGAAAAACAGTCATTTTTCCATAATTTATCAGCCCCTCTCAAACATTGGTCCCTACTACTTATTTCCCATTTTAAAGCTATGAAAGACAAAGGATGAGAATTAGGCAGGCACAAGTGACACCAATGTCTGGATGACTATTTCAGTTTTGTCCTTTATGCATAATTTACTGACTAAATAATAAAAAAAGTGAATATTAGAAAGCCATCATCCCAAACCTTCTGAGGAAGGTCCATTAGGCTTAATTATATGAATGATAATTTGTCCTGTTTTAGACCCGCTTATATCTTTATGGATCTCCCCTCTGTCTTGATGTTTTTGTAAAAAAAAAAATAAAAATAATAATAATAAAAAAAAGAAGTCAAGTTCCCTTAACCCTCCCTTTAAACATTTTCTTTAAATATTCCAAGATGTTACTCACAGTCTTCCTACCCAGCACAGTGCTGACAGACACAGAATGAATCCCCCTGTACGGATATCCCCAGGGGGAAAGGGTTTGTGGTGGAAATTGCCTGTCCTGCACTTTCCACCCTCCAATAGCTGCTCTCCGGGTTGCTAAACACAGCTCAGCCCACAGACCTTTGATATGTTGGGGCTGCTGTCCAAATGCACCCTTTGGGAAGGAAAACTGGGGGTGTGCACACGTGGGAGTGGGGAAGTTCGCAGCGCAGGTCCAGTCTGTCAAAATACACCCACTGAAAGCACCAATTGCACCGTAATTGAGGCTGGTTTAGAAAACAAACAAAAGAGGAGCTCCAGAACAGCGTGTAAGGGCTGATTCTCTTCCCATCTTTACACCAAAGGAATTGCTTTGCTCCGATACGGTTTTTTGCAGAAGGAAGTTTCTCAAACAGCACAGCCCAAAGCAGCACGCAGCCTAGATTACTTCAGGTTAAATACACTTCAGTGGATTTGTTTAAATTACGGAACTGGAGAGAAAGAAAAAAAAAATCTAAATATTCATAACATCCCCAACAACAGACATGCAGCGGCAACCACCACTGTATAATTAAATAAGTTATACAGCACAGTGTCACAGCTGCAGCAAGGGAATGTGACAGGGAGGAATTATAATAAACTCAGTTACTTAGAGTAATTTAGGCACTTATTGACCTTCATGTCAAGAAACGCTGTGGTGCTAAAAGTAATTTTACACAGAAAACTCATCTTTTCTCCTCTCCAGTGAAACCACGTTACCCTGTGGTCAGCAGTTGTTCCTGGGAGTGGGTGATGAAACTCCAGAGCAAACATTCATTGCGTGGAGAAACAGCCACAGTCACGTGCCTGATTGCCCAGACTCTGACCCCAGCAGCCACATAACCTCCGAGTTAACCAAAAACCAGGTCTGTATATATAGTTATTCCTCCTCTTATCATCTTTTCCTTTGTCACCAGGGTGAAATTTAAAGCTCACATTGAGCTGAGAAGGCACCCCTCTTCCATATGGGCAAGGGGAAATAAACATGGTTGTAAATGAAAGTGGTTTTGGACCAAACTCTTTCACTTTCATGGAGACAACTGAGAGCAGAAGAGCAAGGAACCAGCAGTGTTTTACAACCATATGAAAATTTACATAGAATGCAGGTTTTCCAGGGTGGAAAATGGAAGAAGAATTAAAGGTGAAATTAGGAAAGAACAGATTTGGTGTCTTCCTTTGCTCTCTGTAAACATTATCTTAAATCAGCCACGTGTTTGCTCAAACCCCTCCATTCAAGCTTGAGTGACACCCATTCCTAAACACAGCTAGAACACAGGAATAAGGAACAAAAATAAAATGTTTCCATCCAGCCTCTGTGAAGCTTCAGAGGAGGGTTAAAAAAAAATATTAAAACCACAAAAATATATAACGGAACTGTGAGGAGAGATATAGGGGCAGGAAGGTCAGAGTTGTGGACTAACAATGTAATTCAGAGATACATCTCCATCCAGGAGTTCTGCGTGCCCAGACCCCTGCAGTAATGCTTGTTTATTATCTGGATTTCCATTTTCAGTGAGCACCAATAGATGTGACACTCTTGAACTGTAACATTTCATCTTCTTTGCTAGAAAAAAGCCCAACAAAACAACCACACAGAGCACTTAATATTGACCCAAAATAGAGCTGACCTCTATCCATCAGTTCCTGCAGTATCATTGCCCTCTTTTGCACTGTAAAATGACTTTTTCTGAGGCTTCCCACTAACTCAGCTTGTTTACTCCACCAGCAAGAGAATGGGACTGCTCCTCAAGAAACTTTATCCTACCAGAAATCTGGTCTGAGAAAGAAGCAGGAGATTGGGGCACTTCAGCTACCGAAGCAAAAGGGATCCAAAGTCAAACTCAGCCCAAAAGGGTATTTATTTCTCATTTGGCTGGCCATTTAGGTCAAACCAAGCTGAAATACATCGCAACTTTTCGATTTGCCTTTGGAAATAAAACTACACAAACAGTGGAGTGAATTTTTTCCCACTGCATTTCCCTTTGAATGAGCATCATGCATTTTAACCTTGATTGTTGATGGTGGCAGGAAAGCAGCTGTGCTGGCAAAGGCCATATGTTTGCAGACTTTTATGAGAATTGGAATATTGACCCCTTCTTCCCAGCTATTCTTCTCAACTATTCTGCTGGAATGAGAGGAAAACAGAGACAAAATCCTCTGCCCCTAAATTCAAGGCTCAAACATCAGCAAACATAGCCCGGAGATATATATATATATATATGTATATATATATATATATATATATATATATATATTTAGCTGCAGAACAAGTAAAATGGTCTGTGATTTTTTAATTTTTTTTTTTCTGTGTTGCTATGAAGCAGCCAGAGGACAGGAGGAGGGGAAGGAGCTGCTCTAAGTTAGAGCAAGACCAATGTACAAGGGGGCAAGGCTGCATGAGATGGCCAAAGTCCCAGCAGGCTCAGGTCTGTGTGGCAGCGAATGCAGCCCAGGGCAGCTTGGCCCTCACCCTCTCAAAGGAGCTTTTAGCAGCCTGATGGGAAGTCAGGGACATCTGAGAGACAGTTTAGAGAAGGAAAAAGGAGAATAAAAAGCAGCTCTGTGTGTGTAACTAAAGGCTGTGTGAGGCAGAGGAGGAATTGAGGGGTGGGCAGAAAAACACATTTCCCATTCCAACAGCTTCCTTGCCCTGTAACCACATTGGGCCAGGCCCTGCCAGCCTCATCCTGAGTGTGCTGATACTGCTCCATCTCAGCCTCCCCCCCAGTTATTTGCTGTGCCCATCTACCATCCATCACTGCCCCTCCCAGCCTGACCAGAGTCCCCTGGAGCCCCAGCCATAGGAGCCTTGTCCCTTGACTGGAAGGAGCTGTGTGAGCTTTTCCACAGCAGCACCAGTAAAAGTTGTAACAAATGAATTTGACAAAACATATTCCTTCTTCTTGAAGGCGTGTGACAACAACAAATAACCGAGGGCACCCTAAAGCAAGCTCAGCCCATGCCAGATAGGATGCCAGGACTCTGGGTCCATCAGGGCAGGAAAGCTTGCCCTGGCACTGCAAGCACTGAGCCTTCTTGTCCTCAAAAGGATAAAATGATGCAGCAAACAAAAAAGGATTCTCTTTAACAGGAAGAGGCAGGTCTTACCCACAAAGAGACGGCCTGGAAGACCCTGGGGCAGGGAACCTCTGTGGTTCTTCCAGCCAGAAAAGGAGCAGCAGAGCAGTGACGTGTCCAAGGAGCACACACTGCACCTGCAGCTCACAGATGCTTGGAAAAACCAGGATTGTCTGTATTTACAAGGCAAGCCCCACAGCCATTTTTTTTAAAAGCATGCCATCTGCACCTTGTGATGGCACGATGCATTTCACCTCAGGCTTCACAGCAATCGCTCAGTAAACAGCATAAAACCTTTGGTCTCCTCCCTGCTGAGCTTGCTGGAACAACTTTCTTATCACTTCTGTTTTCTCTCCACTCCATCAACACCCCGGCTCTGCCCGAAAATTCCTCTGCTACCTCAGGTCACATTTAAATCGTGTGTGATGAGGATGCTCTACACCTGCCCTCATTTAACTGGTTCTCCTCCCTCAGACCCCAGTGAGCTCCTTTTTCCTTCTGAAGTTATTTAAAGGGAACTCGTATATTTGGCCTTTTTGCAGGAGTGGATTGCTCTGGCTGATTTTAACTTTTGGTCTTCTGATTAAGACTGAAAAAAACCCTCACTCAGTCTATTAAACTTTACTTTATAGAGATTTAACTCCCTATAATGACAATCTAGTGTTTATTTTTTTTTATTTATTTATGAAGCAGTCATTAGTAGCTCCTGTTAAATAATTAATTGCCCTTTGAGTAGCCAAAATGAGCTCCTGAAATCTTCCTCTTTGTCCGAATGGATTTTCCGTATTTTCTTTTCAGTCAGACTGTTAGGCACACCTTATCTAAATGGATATGGGTTTTTTCCTGTTATGTGACCTGCTCCTAATATTGTTTTTCTTCAGGCTCTGCATCAGTAATAATTTTCATTTCTTTCTGAATCATTAAACATAATATTTGTCCTTTAAAATCTATTCTCAAAGCAGTGCCTCTATGAAAAAAAAAATAAAAATCACAGGAATAAGAAATTATTTACTTTTCTGCAGTAACATTTAAGGAGAACTATTGCACCGCTGCACTGATAATAGTAATACCCAGAGAGGGACAATAAGAGAATGAGAGTCAAGTGATTTCCACGTAAAGGGAACAAGAGCAGTAACTCCCCACGGCTCTGATAACTCCATGGTAGCTGTAACAGCAGGAGAACACATTTTGAATAGATGAAATTTCCTTGTGTCTCTCCAAGTTTGCTGCTACTAATAAAACATGACTGTACCTTGGGTGCCCTCACCTGCATTTCCAGCCTGGATGCACACAATATTTTATATTTTTTTTAAACCTCTTGCTATAAGGAATGGGTTATCACTGTTGTTGATCTTAATGTTTTGCAAAGAATATGAGATTTCCCCCAGCTCTGGTCAAATATTTGGTGTCCATGTTTGCTGTGGACAGCAAGGACATTTAGAGTGATTTTTATCAAAGGCAGGGACAGGAGGGGGGATGTGCCTGTCCCTTACTGAGGGAGCAGTAGTGTGATGGCCAAGGGGGCACTTGAGAGGCTGAAAGAAAAATGGGGGATGTGAGACCCCCTTTCCCCATGGTGCCCCCTTTCTTCATGTTTGCTGTGTGCTATAAAATCCTAAAAACCAAACTGAGAGCCTTGGGAATGGATTGCCAGCAAACCTCTGAACTGCTCTTTCTGCAAGGGGCTGTCAAAGGTGTTTCTGTACCAGAGGTGGCCTCTTTCTACCTGGGCATGGTTTCCTCACTCCCCAGGTGACTGACCAGCTGTGTGTCCAGATCTCACAGAGCAGCACAGCCACCAACTTCTCAATCTGCTGGTGACACATTCTATTTTGGGTTTCCTAAAGTTCTGTATGTTTTGTTATTAATTTCTGTAATGGTTTGTTCCTACAACCCCCCATTCCCTGCTCCCTGTGGCCTTTCCCTGATGATAGACAGTTTTCCCACATCCCTTTTTGTCCCTAAATATCCCTGCCAATACCCTCTGTTCTAAGTCACTCCCCTTCATTCCCTAAGTCGGTTCTGGGTGTCGTCTTGCCCAGGAAAACCCCGCAAAAGTGGACATGCCAAGCCCCAGAGATCACTCAGCACACGGGCTTGGGCCTGAAATAAACCTTCCTAATTCCCATGTGTGAGTCCTCCTGCTTCCAAGCCATAACCATGTTTCTGTCTGAGGTTCAGACACACAAACTTGCATCTGATGGTTCTCTGAAGCGCGAGTTGGCCGGTGGAACCAGCGTGGAAGAATTTCTGAGAAAGGGGAAATCCCACACCAAGCACGAGCCAGATGTGATGGGATAACAGCACCACCTCACTGAGAGGCTCTCCCCAATGCCAGAACTTTCCTTTTGTCCTAAAAGTTAGTGTAGCACGTCTTTTATGATGCTCTTCACACCACTGCGTGGCTGACAAACAGCTGAGGACACGAACTGAGCTGGGGCAGACAAACCATCCTGGTGCCTTTCCCCTCCTTCCCCCATCGCTTGTCTGCAGCTCCATAAAAGTGAACTCACTTCACACTTTTCACTCTTGTTTTTAAGCTCTTGCAGCAGTTACCACCTGGAACAAGGGTTGGGGAGGGGAGAAGGAAGAAAAGGCAGGACAGAAGATAACAAGCTGAGCTTGTACTACACATGGGCTGTGTGAAAAGTGAAAGGAAATTAAATGAAATAATGGGATGGGATGGGATGGGATGGGTTGGGATGGAATAGAATAGAATAGAATAGAATAGAATAGAATAGAATAGAATAGAATTAAAAAAAATATAGAATAAAATATAAAATAAAATAAAATAAAATAAAATAAAATAAAATAAAAATCCAAAGGCCACACATAGCAGGGTACAGGTTAATGGAGCATCATGTGGATCTGGACCCCTCCAAAAGCGGGAATTGCAAGGCTGGGCTCTGCCTGGTTTAAGTAGCCACACTACTGCTCTGGATGGCCTGGAACGAGCAGAGGAACCAACAGCACACAGAGGATGGTGACAGGCAGCAAAGTGGCCTGTGACACCCGAGGGAGGCCAGCAGTGGCTTAGGAAGGGGATGCAGTCACACACATCCTGTGATAAGAAACTCATCCTGCAGCTCTCTCTCCTTGAACAGCACACACAGAAACAGCGAAAATCTCCTCAGCAAAACTGAAAATCCTGGAAAACATCCTAATGCCAAATAACAGGAGAAAAGCAACAAGCTTTAAGGCCACCAGGACACAGCACAGCTCCTGCAAGGGGCCAGAGGTGAGGAGAAAACCTTGTGCTTTGTTCACAGACCCAGCAGGTTGCACAGGAGCAACACATCAGTGCCAAACTCCATCTAGAAGAACAAAAGCAGGTTCTTGTGCTGCTCTGAGGAGACTTTTGCTGTCCCCACACTCCCTCCTCCTTTCCCAGCCCCAGAGCTGAACCTCCCAGCCCTCCCTGAGCACAGATTTTATCTCTGTTTGATTCACTAATAAACTGATTAGGCAGCAAATCAGGCCGCAAAGCGGCCAAGGTCTAAAGGAAGCTTTAGCCAATACTGAACTCCGTATTGGTATTTATAATCCCCAAATAACCCTTTGTTTGACCCCTGCCTGGTTCCAGGCGGTGACTCAGCAGGCACAGGGCTCCATTAGTATTCCCAGAGCGTTTCCTTGCCACTGGCTGTCTCCCCTGTGCTGTGATCAGACCTATCAGGATGTGCTGAATTGCTCTCAGGAAGGTTACAGGTCTCCATAGGGACTGCTCATGATCTTTGAAAAATGCATTTCCCTCCAGCAAGCTGTAAATGCTCAGGAGAGTCGCTAAAGATCACTCAAAATAGATTATTGAACACTTTGATGCTGCGCTCTCATTTTGTGTTATCATATACTTAAAGTGTATTAAAAGATTCCCTAAATACCAAGAGCATTTTGCCTGGAAGAGATTTGTGTTTTGCAAAGCCAGAAGAAAAAGATCTTTGTATCATTCCAGGATATGTAATGCTTTTTATGCTACCCTGCAAAATTGATTATAAGTGTTTGGCACTGGGGTTTTTTTTTGGTGGGTTTGGAATTTTTTGGTTTTGGTTTTGGTTTTGGGGGGGGGGACTTGTAGGGTTTTTTGGGAGTTTTTTGGGGCTTTTTTCTTTTTTTTTTCCCTTTCCCCAGAACCACTGATTGTTTGATTTTGACTTTAGTTAACTTCTTTGGATTGTTTTTTGCCTCACTAACAGCCCACAGTCAAAATGAAAAATAAGAACCTTCTGGATCCTGCCTTGATAAGGTCAGACTGTAGAATTTTTCTTTCCAGCAATTTAGCCAGGCTCTCTCCTTGCAGAATACATTTACTTGGTAATAAACATCTCCAGACAGCCGGGCTGTACAGACTGGAAACAATTAAGCCAAAATTGGGGGAAGCAGCACATGAATAAGTATTTCACTTTTCAATGAAATTAGACTGAAAATTTCAGGAGCAAAGAAAGCAACAATATTTTAAAATTGTATTAATTAGACATATTTGTAGAAACCTGTGTTCATGCAAGCACCTTATGCATATTTTAATATCAAACTATTAAAAAAATGTGCTGGATAATCACAGCCTTTTGGTGCTGTCCTGATGTGGTCAAGCATCAGACACACACAAACATTTAGGGAACCAAATCCAATATCTAGCAGGAACAACAAAGAAGTTTAGCCATATTTCTTTGGCTTTATAAAGGGAACTCTGCTAAGCAAAAGGTTAAAAGGGCTTGTCTATCTAAAGTAGAATAAGATCAAAATGCAGTTTATAACAGAAATGAATTCACAGTTTATGAAAAGCCTCATCTCTCAAGTAAACAATGCAATAAATGTTTAGCTGTCCCAACTTGTTAGAGATCCAAACAAAATTCCTTTGTAGTTTTTTCTACCATCACAAACACTTCACCAGATCCTAAATTCCATTTTTCCAATTTTTGATAAAGGCACTTACCACTCAGACATCATGCATTAATTGCAAATCCACCACCTGTTTGCGTGCAGTAAGAGAACAAAAAGCATCTGTTCTGTTATTTTTAATTAGGTTATCCTCCTACACCTCCTCTGTCCAACATCCTCAAATAGTTGAGATGTAAATTCTTAAATAATTTAGAACTGAAAAATTACACGTCGTGTCTGTGACATCATTTGGTGTGGTTTTCTCATGAGTCTCAAAGCTGGCATGAAACTAAACTTGGTTTTAGAAAGAACGATTTTTTTTTTTTTTCAGTTTGGAAAGTTCACAGCATTTTCCAGAGGAATTAATGAACATTGCTAATAGCTTGATCCGAGTTATAAGGCATTAGGAGGACACAAGCAGGAGGAAAGGCAATATATAACCTTTAGATGGGACAATTAGAGATCAATTATTAGAGCCGGAGAAGAGCATTTGAAAGCAGCTTCTTCATTAATCAAAGATTATCTCAAATTAGAATGTTTAATTATTTGCCACAGTTCCTTGTATTTTCTTCTGCACAAAAAAAAAAAAAAAAAAAAAAAAAAAAAAAGGGCAGGGGATTTTTGAAAGCTGCTAGCTTTTGAACATTCAATTTTAACATTATTTTAAACCTAAAATACCAAATATTTAAAAAAATAGGTCACAGTGAAACTGCATAACTCGGGAGATGACATTGAAGATTCACAACTGATGATTTTTATGTGCTAAATCTGTTGGGTTCACTATTTGGATGTCCAGATACCTGGAAAAATTATTTTAATACAAATAGTAATAAAGGAAAAGATGGGAGCACCCTATGCACTGTAGTGACCTGGGGCAGGATCTAAGGGTTTGATGTAGATTTAGACTGAATTTGTAAATGGCTGAGTTTTAGATTCTCAAACAATTGAGCACATCCAAAGCCCAGAGTGGGAGGCAGCATCAGGAACAGGCTCAGACAGGGTGTCTGGAGCAGCTGGTGGGCAGAAAACGCTGGGCAATCCTCCAGATGGGAGCTGCAAATCCTGCTGGAGGCTGGTTCAGATGGACCTTCCCTGGGCTGGGGGCCACCACTGACCAAACCAGCACAGGGATTTATAAATCCTGACAGCTGAGATGGGAGCTAGGAGGAGACACACCTGGAGAGCAGGAAAGGGAGTTTCCAAACAGAGATTTTGGGCTAACAGGGAGCAAAGAGAGCTTTGCTGGGGTCACTCTGCAGCTCAGGCATGTGTTCAGTGTGGGTCAGGAGGAGCAATGGCTGCTGCTCGTCATTAGAAGAGCTGGAGCAGAGCAGATCCCTCCTAAAACACCCTTAAATCCTGCTATCCCCCACGGAGTCCTATCCAGAGCAGATCCCTGCTACAACACCCCTAAATCCTGCTATCCCCCACAAGGCCTTTGCAGAACAGGTCCCTGCTGAAACATCCCTAAATCCTGCTGTCCCCAGGGAGCCTCTCCAGAGCAGGTCCCTGTAAAACACCCCAAAATCCTGCTATTCCCCACAGAGCCTCTCCAGAGCACATCTGTGCTAAAACACCCCAAAATCCTGCTCTCCCCCATAAAGGCCTCTGCAGAGCAGATCCACGCTACAACATTCCTAAATCCTGCTATCCCCCACAGAGCCCTCTTCAGAGCAGATCCCTGCTAAACTATCCCTAAATCCCACTTTCCCCATGGATCCTTTCCAGAGCAGGTCCCTGTCAAATATCCCTAAATCCTTCAATCCTCAGGGTGCCCTTTCCAGAGCAGATCCATGCTAAAACACCCCTAAATCCTGCTATCCCCAGGGATCCTCTCCAGAGCAGATCCATGCTAAACCATCCCTAAATGCTGCTATCCCCATGGAGCCCTGTGCAGCCATCCCAGGGCTCTGAGGAAATGCCATCTGCTGGCTGCTCCTGAGGGACAGGCTGCTCAGCCCTCACCGTTCATCTCCTGAGAGGGAGATAAATGTTTGCTGACCACAGCAGCAGCTGCCCAAGGGGCTGTGCCCACCTGATTCCTGCTCATGGATCTTCTCAGGAAGCGGGTTCCAGCACGATGCCTCAGCAGTTGTTCTTTACTGACAGACAGACACAGATTTAGACGCAGGTTGGGGGCTGAAGCTGTTCCCTTTATGAGATAATTTTCCTACACAAACACTTTTTTCCTCTTGGCCAACCCCACACTCAGGCCACAATAAAGCTATTTTATGTCTTTATTCCTTTGTAAGGTGTGTCCTGAACTTGGATACAGATTTTCTTCTCCTTGCAAGTCCCCATCTTTTGTTGGCCAGGTCAGGATGACCCCAGGAATGTTCAGAGTCACTCAAACTAGGATTTTTTTTATTTTTTTAATTTTTTTTTTGAATCACTGAGGTTGGAAAGACCTGAAGATCATCCAACAGTTCCCCCAGCAGTGCCAAGTCTACCATTAACCCATGTCCCCAAGTGCCACAATCTTAAACACCTCCAGGGATGGTGACTGGAGCACTGCCCTGAGCAGCCTGTTCCAGTGTTTGATAGCCCTTTCAGGGAAGAAATGTTTTCTAAAATCTGATATAAATATTCCCTGATGCAACTCAAGGCTGTTCCCTCTCCTCCTGTCCCTGTTCCCTGGGAGCAGAGCCTGTCCCCACCTGGCTGTCCCCTCCTGTCAGGGAGTTGTGCAGAGCCACAAGGTCCCCTGTAGTAAAGCACCCCACACCCAAGCAGGTGTTTCCATGTAGGAAAATGTTTAAGACTCACCCCAAAACCTTTCAAGGGAAGAACACTGGAAGGTTCTTTGCTCTCCTGACAGTGATTGACTCAGTATCAAGACAAAAACACTGACAGGTCTCTTTACCTGTTCCTCAGAGATGTAGCTATTCTTTATTGGGCTATTTGCCAAAAAAATCCACCTAAATCGTCCAAAAAGAGAGAACAAGGCTTCCCAATGCATTCTTGAGATGTTGTAGCAAATGTGTGGGACCTGTCCCTACACTGTGCTTGGCTTTTTTCTTTGGTTTTGTATTATTTTTTTTCATTTATTAAAACCTTTTTGCTTTTTCAAGACACACTCGACCATGCCACCTTGCTATTGATTTAAGCCATTTTCTGTGAGGTGCTGGACACCCTCAGGGGTATAGAGAAATTCAATAGCCCCCCTGAGCCTCCTTTTCTCCAGGCTGAGCCCCTTTCCCAGCTCACTCAGTCAGGTCCCTCCAATCCAGCTCCAATGAAGGTGCTGCTCTCCATGCTGTCCCATCTTTGGAACAAGAGAAAGTGGAAGAGACTCTTTGCTAAAACACACAAAAAAATGCCTCTTTCATTGCTCCCCTAGTTTTTGCCTCAGAAATGTTATTCTGCAATCTTACTTTGGTGAAATAAAGGCAAACTCTGCTTTCTACTGGCATGAGCTGAAGAAGTTTATACCAGCCAGAGATTTTGAGAGACAGAGCCCATAAAAATGTTTTACTGACATATGTGCACAGGCTGCACATTTCTGGCAGAAAGCAAGTCTCACTTGACCTTGGAGGAAAGAGTTCCCAACAATTTAACACCAAGGGCTCATCCATGTGTGTGTTTCCACCAGCTTTACCTGTCTGTGAGTTCTCCACCTTCCTTCCCCAAAATAAGTGCTGAAAAAATGAGGCCATGACTTCACATTCAGTTGCAGGACTAAGTTTAAGATAAAATTTTTTTCAGCAGAGTGCATCTTTTCATTATGGAAATTCAGATCCTAAAGGATCCTGATATCTCCCCACAACCTCTATGAGCTTTGATTAATAATAATAATAATAATAATAATGATAATTTCATTGATAAAAGGCACTTAAGCTCAGGTCAAGATTTCAAGTTGTCCCACTCTGGTAGATGTATTAACCTACCTTTGAAAATAAAATACCTGGCTGGTGCAATTCTCAATGTTTTCCCATTAAAAAAAAAAAAATAAATTAAAAAAATAAAAAAAAAAAAAATAAAAAAAAAAAAAAAAAAAAAAAAAAAAAAAAAAAAAAAATACAAACTAACAAGAAGACCAAAAACCAGCAGTTCAGCTATTTGAAAACTGGCTGTATACATGTTGAGGTATGTCTACAGTATATCCCAAAAATGCCCTCAGATATTCCATTAGAAAAACCAGAAAACAGAGTTTATTACAGCTTTACTAAAGACTATCATAGTTCTGATGTCCCCAGGGTGATTGGAAAAACACGTCCCTGCAGGTTATCCCTAACTGTTATTAATCAATACCTAATCTTGTTCTGTTTCCCACACAAGTGTTATTATTTTCAAGCCTCTCAGAGCAGAGCTAAGATGCAGCATCTGCCAGGTAAGAGCCAGTCCTGCCAGCCAAGCTCTCAGCCTCACCACAGGCTTTTTTTCTACAGTTCCTCTAGTGCAAAAGACCTATAAATACCACCAATAAAACCTCTCTCATGTCTTCTCAGTGTAAGTCTCAGGGATTTCACTGCTGGAGTAATACTCTGCCTCCTCCAGAAGGTTATTTTTATGGAGAAAAAAAAAAAATATATATATATATATATGTTGAGCTAAAACCCCTCAGTGCCACAGCAAGCACTACTCATGAAATCAGTCAGAAACCACTGAGAGCTGCAGTGATAGTGTGTTCATGATTGTGCTGGGGGTGGAGTGGCTGCCCAGCTCTCAACACAGCTCTTAACCCAGGTTTTCCTACTCCTGCACAAGATATTGCCCTGCAGGTTTCCATCAGGAAGAAACAGTGACCCCATGCATGAAGAAATTGGGTCATGAGGTCCACAGGATAATAAATTCTGAATTAAAGTCTCACTGATAAGCAAGGAAATTGTATTCTGGGAAAATATTCATGGTGGAAATAGCCCACATATATGTGCATACAAATGGAATTTTAGATTTAAATATCAGTGTTTTAACACCAGTTCAGTAATGAGGGGAGGTTTGGTTTTAAGAGTGTGCTAGGAGATGCTGGAGCAATTAAGAGTGTGTTGTGGAAATCACATTCTCTAATCTTCTCTTTCCCCTGACTAAAGAAGGACAAATGTGATTAGCAGAGAGCACATTCACCTGCACAGGAACATTTTCTAATTATTCATGTGGCTGTAAATGATCCCTGGCATCTCCTAATACGATGAAAACTGAAGATGCACAGTACTTGCCACTGGGAATAGAGTGCAAATCCTTCCCCATTTCCCTTGAAATGAAACTTTTGGCCTTGCTATGGCAAAGAAATAAAATAGAACACGGGGTTTTATGAAGGTTTAGGATCTCCTCATGTTGGTCACATACTTCCAGCTCCTCTCTTCTGCCAACACTGATAATCAAGTTGTTTAAAAATTGTTTAAAAATTAATTTTCTACTTTTCTCTCTTTTTTAATAATTTAATCTACCTTAACTTTCAGCTAATTATCCAGCTGTCCAGAAGGTCACTCAGAAGTGGCACTGCTGGCTTATGTGGGAGAAACATGGATGTTTGCACAGATGGAAGAGGGGTGAAGGGATGACATGTTCAGTGCCACCTTGGACCTTTCAATCTAACTGCAAACCAGAAATTGCCTGATTTACCCTCATCTGAGGTAACAGATATTACACAAGGACCTCTGCAATCTTTTGTGGTGTGTTTGCACCCATTAACTGCAGTGCAAAACCACACAATGTAATAAAACAAATCGGTTCTGTCTGCAAATGGGAGAGACAAACTTGTTAGAGGAGATGGAAATCTCTGCATTTCACTCAGAAACAAGCTTTACAGCTCAGCCATAAATACCCCAAAATCTTGCTTTCTAATAGAGCTGTGATACAAGCTAATATATCTCATTTCTAGGTGGCACATGGAGAAGTAGAAAATCTGATGTGTCCCCATGGCAAACCTAGAGCTGGAAGATGCAATGTTTATTTTTTTTGATAGAGTTTACCTGCACAGGAATCAAGCTCAATCTAGTGCCAGCTGAGAGTTAACTCACAGTGTTTATTACAGCAGCACACAGAATAAATTATGTCATATCTGTATTGCCATAAAATTATGGTATATAGTTTTGAGGTGGCAATGCTAAATAAATATTTATTAATTTCTTAGTATACTGATTTTAAATAGTAGTTATTTCTCAATTTGCTTTGTCCAATAATCAAATTATTTGCTGATGGAGACATTACGCTTTTTTCCTATTATTTCTGTTTCAATGGAAGAATATCTTTATTGTCCTATTCTATTTAAAATAATTACTTTATACTGGGATAGCTTTAACAATTCACAGGCCATTCGAAAAAAAAAAGGAAATAAAAAGCCCAAAATGAATGTAGTTATTAAAGTGACATTAAGTGCTTTAATAATCATTTTTGGTCAGGGCAGATGTGTTATAAATAAGTTCATATGCTGTATTAACCTTAAATTAAAAACCAGAAAAATCACAGTCAGCAAGAAAATCGGATCTCCTACCAAACTTTGGTTTGCAACTTGTGAATTCCCTCAGAGGATTTTACTGGAAGTGATACTTAACCTTTAGATGTCATGATCTTGGAATGGCCAGGTGTACACTCCTACAGCCAGGCCAATTATCTTCAATTAAGCAATAAATGTGCAAGTGCCAGTAGAAATTCCCCAGATTTATACCACACCTTCAGAAATGCACTAAGAGTTAAAAAACAGAATCACCTTCCAGTAAGATTTCAATGAAACACACCTTTATGTGACTTCACTATTTAATACTTTTAATTTAGATTTTTTTTTTTTTTTTTTTTTTTTTTTTTTAATTTTACAGCAGCCTTAAAGAATTAAACTGCCTGGCTGTCCTAATTGGAAATAGAAAGCTTATTGCATTAATGCCTTACAGGGGTGTCTTAACTACCCACCACAGATATTTCTCCTAGACAATGACCATATAAAAGATGAACATGTTGAGTGTGTCCATTGTAAAGCACCAAATTTATTGGACCAGTTCATTGTTTTTTGGAATTTACTCAAAAAGATTACAATCACCTACCGTGCAGGAACAACAGCAATATATCTGCAAGGCAGTTCGTTCATGTGGTACTTTGGGTTTTGTTATTGAAGAAGAAGAAATAGATCTGCCAGAGACACCTGCTGAGAGGGTTTGGGTTTTTTTTTAAGATGCAGCAAAAATGTTATTTAATTTCCCTCAGAAGGAACATATTCTGCTGAGGTGATTTTATCAAAAGGCATTAATTGCAAAGGTGTAACATAGGGGCTGTATGGGCTACCCTGGTGTTATCAGGACACCAAAGAAAACACCCAACAGGTGGTAGAACGGTGAGATATGGATTTTAACTGGGTGTTTATGGGTCACTTATATCACATTTTGCTTTATAACACAAACCCAGAGTGCAAAGAACTTTTGAGATTCCCAGAAATGCTGTAGTGCTTTCCCTGACCCAAAAAAAATAAAAAAAAAAAGAGAGAATTTTTAGTGTGCAGTGAGAGAGAGCAATACAGGAAAAATAAACCACAAACAATTTGACAAAATGCTGCATGGCATTTCCTATAATCTAATGTGCTTTTAAGCACATTTATTCTCTCATTCCTCCAACATGTGTTTCCAAAAGTGAGCCTTTCAAATAGCAGTGAAATCAAAGATCACAGTAGCTATGGCTTCTCCTTACTAACTGGTGAGATAAATCACTTTTTATGTCACTTTTTGTCCACAGCCACTTTTATTTACATCTCTTTACAAAATTGTGGAACCAGCTCAGTCCTTCTTTATATAATATCAGCACTAAACCACTGGCCCATAAAAATCAGGCAAAACCATGAAGCAGAGGACAACCCACAGCCTCAGCTCATCTCTGGGATTCATAGAGCCACACTCAGAGCAAATAACTCAGATTTCTGTATTCACAGGGCCAATGCAATGGGTTGGGTCTCAGCAACCACATTCTATGGTCTGCCAAATTTGCAGGAGACAGGGTTAAAAAATCAAAATATTTAATGCTGTTTCTGCATGTGGGTTCTCTGTTGGTACATGAAGTGTTTTCTGTGTTTTATATTGTTCCCTGTGTGTGAAATTAAGTGCACATTGACTGGCACCAAGAAATCTGGGATTAATCACACTCAAAACAGGCAGAAAACATTCCCAAGCTCCAGCCAGCTGGGCAAGGGATAACACAGATTGCTGGATGGAGCCCCCAGCCACATTTCCCTGCCCTCCATCTCACTGACACAAGGGAACTCACTGGCTTAGCATTAACCAAAAAATTAAAAAACAACTGCACCAGCTGCCAGGCAGCCCCAAAGGAAATACCCCATTATTTACTGCAGCGAGAAATTATTTATTTTCCCCTTAAATATCTTTGAGCATTTTAGGATTCATTCTTTACAATTTGTTAAATAAAGCTGCAAGGTTTTAAATATTTCCTGTTCCATATTTAAAGCCCCTCTCCTGACAAGACTATATTTTACTGCAAGTGTCCAAATGTGGTGTATCCATAGATGTCTATTATGGCCATCCCACAGAATGAGGTTTGAACACGACCTTAAAAGAAGCTGTTCATTAATTGGATTCTCCACTTCTCCCCAGTTTGGATGGTGAACATGAGAGACTCACACTCTTCTCAAATTTTCTGTGGAGTTTCAGAAGCAGAACAACTCTGATATCTCTATTGAACAACTCTAAAAACCACAGTCCTCTCAGAGTCTCTGAATCCTTCCAGCAAAGGTCTTTGCCTGGCACTTGGAAGAGATAAAAAGGAATTCACTAAAAATCTCAGCCTCCTCCTCCTCCTCCTCTCTGTTACCTTCTCTGGCTGTGAATTTAAAACTTCAGTCACTGCTGAGGTAAGTCTGTGATGGAAACATGGGCCTTCAGTCCTGAATGAAGGGAATGGGGGTGTTTCCTTTAGCATAATTTAAAAGCAATCACAGGAGCTACAAAGGAATCCATTTCTCAGGTTTGGTCTTCTTTGGCTCTGTTCAAATGAATTTCCCAGTATCCTGCTGAGCCAATGAGGTTGTTTTGTATCTAATGTATGCTTTATGAATATATATGGAGCTGTGGTACTAAAATCAATGTAAACATCTCAAAAATATTTTTATTTGTTCCTGTTATTAAATGAAGCCAGTGGATCTTTCAATCTCTATGTGTACAGCTATTCATCTCACTTTTATGATCCTCCTTGGCTATTTTTTATATCTTTGTCCTGCTTTGATCAGGCTTATGACTGATTCCAAATCAGGAAGACCCTCCTTGAAAAGTGTCTGTACTGACTCTGTGTTTGAAAATATTAACTTTATTCAGGATTTTACTTTTTTGCACATACCAAAGGCAGTGAAGCCAGGATTATTTTCAGTGATCCCAGAACTAATTTTGATTTTTGTTGAATATCTATTTCTTTCTCAAAATCAGATTCCTTCCTCAAAATTAGATTTCTTCTAGAATCCTCCCAGTTTAGCATTTTTTAATAGGAATTAGCCATTGATAAGACTTATAAATTTCAAGGACATTTCAAATTTGTCAGCAGGAAGCCACCACTATTATGTCACTCAAACTTTACGACAACACAGCCCTGATATTACTGACAGATGTCTGAAGAGCAAGTCACCTGTTACATCCAGTGGTCTGTAGCTGACACTTTTCTGATTTTATATTGTACAACTTTACTCTACAATAATTTAAAATTATTTCTCTCTTTGAAAGAGATAAAGCCCTTTGTTACACAAGCCAGACAATTCTTACACTGTCGCAGCACATCCCTCATTTTTCTCTTCTGCAAGGGTTTTACTCACAGCAGAAGCAAAACCCCTATTTAATATCAACCAGGGTAAAACTCACTTTTTTTTTTGTGTTCAATTTACAAAGAATTGCAATGTGGTCCTAAACATTTAAAGTGTATTACCCCACGTGTCTCTGTCTTGCTGAAGAGTTTGCCAATTCAAAGGGATGTTTGGAAGAAGCAACATTAAAGTAACAGCCGCGTGCATTGATTTTCTGAAAGATTAGGTATTGCAAAACTGGGAGGAGAAAAAACTGGGCTTCAGAAATTTGCTTGACATAAGGGAATGAGTGGTGGAGACTCATTAATCAAAGTCTATAGCAACTTTATTAGTAACCTTGACTGATAAGTTTTAAAGGAAAACAATGATATTTTAAAGCATTTGGAACATTTAGGGTACCTGCAGGAATTGCCTGTGTTAGAAACTGTCTTCAGGCTAAAGCTCCAAGATTAAAATTGCTGACATCAGTTTGAGGAAAAAATAAGAGTAATTTGGACAGAGATGAGTTTGCAATAACAGAGAATTAATGGAAGTATCTGAGAGTAGCCCTTTGGAGCTTTCCTGGTGGCACAGCTTTCCTTTTCTAGTGACACAACAGCATCTCAGGGTACTAGATCACATTATGATGTAAAAATGGAAAAAAAAAAAAAAAAGGAAAAGAGCTGAAGTTCATCCCATTTTGATTCTTCAATGATTTGACGTAAACAACAGCTTGAGTTTTAGTACGTGGGGTGCAAAACAATTATTTAGATTTTTTTCATGGTGAACCTATAAATTTTTGTAATTAGTCAATGGAATGCTTGACGTCAAACCTGTCTATCTCATCTGAACTAATATTGAGAGTCAACCCAGTGTTTTGGGGAGAATGTCAGATTTTGGGGTTAAAGATTGATTCTAGCCTGATTCTCAAATCATTAGGGAAAAAGATGGTTCTAACCAAAAAAAGGATTCAGGGAGAAAGTTTTCCAGGGACAAATATACAACGTTGATAATTAGGTTATCAGACAATTCAATTAACCAAACTTTCTGTTGTGGAAGGCTTATCCTGGACTTTGTGCTAAATAAATAAATATATAAATGAACAGACTTTTGTGACTGTTCAACCAAATAGAAAATGTTTGCTTTTCCAGTCTAAATAATGCTTATTTTTCAGCAGCATGTCCTATTCCTTTTAAATTTTGCTTTAAATGTTCCTCTTTCTCTGCAAGATTTTCTCCACAGCATTGGATGAAGAACTCCACAAAGCATTCTGCTTAAAAATAAACAAATATCCTCTACTTCGATGCTTTTAGTCCTGCTGAATTTGTGAAGATGTCATTAAAATACGAGGTTTGGGTTTTTTTAAAGACCTTGGTGAAGAACCATTAAATTGTCTCTACTGTACTCACCTCCTCAGCAGTACTCAGTGAGAGCAATCAGGCCGTATTTTCCACTCATGCTTATGTAAATGACAAATAAATCATTTGCAGCCAGCAGGCTGTGACCCAATGAGAACAGGTTCCCAGCTGTTCAGCATGGGCTTAGTCAGGAAAGATTTGTTGGGTTCTGTGGTTTGTGCTAAACGCGAATAAAGAGCAGATTTATCTCTGGCCCTGGTTTACAGGACATGCCTGCAATTTGGGGTTTTGTAACAAGCTTCACCACTTTGTTCTGCCCTGAATGCGTACAGTGAGCTAATTACTGTGAGTAGGAGTTGTGATCCCGTTCGGGCTCTGACTCAGACCTCGATTCTCCCTGAGCATCTTTCTCTTTATCCTTCTCTTTATCCTCACCGCACACAACAGTGGCCATTCACCAACAAACCACAGAGAAACAGTGCATCCCCATTTTACCATTCTTTTGGACTCATTTAGTCAGGATTTAAGCCCAAATTCCCAACCCTGAGCACCTCCAAGTACCTGGACCTTTCTTCCACTGCAGTTTTTATAACATCTGCCTCAGAGCTGCCTTTTCCAACTTGTCCCAGTGTCCTGGGTTGTAGTGTAGGATGTACACAAAGTATTTATTCTATCACCATCTTCATGAACTGTTAAACCAAGTGGGGCAGTGTTTTCCCAGGCCTCTCCTTTGGGCTCTTCTGCTAATGGCCATCAATGCCTTGCCCATGACTCACAGGTAACTCCCTCCAGGAGTTATCTCTGTTTAATGGGCCATCAAGGACCCACTTCATGACTCATCATCCCATTGGGAGATTCTCTGCCCAGGGGGAGGAGCCAAGCATTCCCACCTGGAGAGAATCTGGGATTTGGGACAGTACAAGCTGCCCTTACCCACTGGATTCGCAGAGGAGCAGAGCTACCAGACCTTTCTGCAGGATCACTGCTTCAGGAAGAGCACCTCACCTGGACTGCTTCCACCACCCTGCTCAGGTTGTATTCTGACTCTGTCAGTGGTCTTTTGTATTATTGCATTTATTTATTTTATTTTTTACCTTTCTTCTTAAATTGTATTTCTAACTTGGAGCATCTCACTCTTTTGCTTTCAAACCATGACACCCAGGAACTGGCAGGGTTCAGAGGAGAGGGACGGTGGAAGCATCAAACACCACTTTACATTTCTTGCTGCCTTATTTATCCTATAAATACTGGTTATTCTGAATAGAACATCTTCTACTTTGAGAAGAAACAAGCAAGACTGAGCTAGGCAATGGCAGAGTTTGTAAATTCTCCCCACACGATGACAGATGGATGTACATCCAACCTTGGACAGCTCGACTGTGTGCAAACATCAAAATCAAATTTCATTTCTCTTCTATCAAATAAGACAGAGCATGCTGTATTCTTTGAGTAATCAGTGTTATCTACTCAGGCACTGATATTTCTGATCTCCTAAACTCTGTTAGCTCGGCCCTTGGAAGATCTTTCTCTGGGATTAGGGAGTGGGGATATAATGTGGTCAAAAAGAAAAGAATCGTTGTATCAGTGCACGTACACAACTGCTTCTGTCTAAGCATTGATGCTGGGAAAACAGATCTCTCCTGGTAAGCATCCTGAATTAGAGGGTGAAGGCAGTGCTCATAAAGAAACATTGAATTAGAAGGAACAGACCCTGCTTTCCCAGTTCTACATTTACCAAAATTTATCTAAAATTTCTCAGTACAAAAAGGCATGCAGTATCAAATCCCCACTTGTGGAAGAAAAGATTCTCCCCAGAATCTGCTGAATCTCTGATTAATAAAGTTATAGATATAATTAAACTAAAGCATGATTTTTTTTTTTTCTTCAATATCTGACTTTCTAGGGAATAAAACACAACAGCTTGCGGATTTTTTTCAAAAAAACATATCTTCCTAAGCTGGTATTTCTATTTAATAAAGCAGATGCATTAGGGGACCAAGGCCTTATTCAATCTAAGCATTTAAATTACTTAATGGAATGTAAAACAGAAGGAAAACTTTAAACTGATGGCTATCATTGGCAGCCCTGAGCTGGTATGGTTGGGATTAATCAGCCCCTCCCTGGGCAATATTCATCAGTCAGAGCCAGCTCAGCTCACAGGGCTCCAGTCCTGCATGGCTGATGGATGTTACAAATGTATATTATAAAGTTGGCTTTTCTCAAGATGTGTGCTATATGATTAATAATTTTGTGGGAAGGATATAAGTTTTTATTTCTGCTATTAGTAAAGAAAATTAGGCACAGTGGTAGTAGTGATATAGTGTGCTTAATCTGTTTGATCAGGACAACATCCAGTGAACATGTAAAGAAGACCCTGCTGCTGATATACCAACTATCAGCATCATCAGTTTGAACAAATTATAGACCAAGGCCCAATCTGGAGGTGGTAATGAAGGCACAGTCAAGAAACACATGCTTTAAAAAGGCAGACCCAAGGAGGAGCCATGTCAAATAGTTCCTGGAATATGGAAACTAACTTATGGAAAAAATACGAATTTTCAACAGACTGATGCAATAGAAAAGGTATTTAAAGAAGGTCTCTGAAATAGCAGCTTGTGGACTTGGCTGAATGCCGAGTCACCTGGCCTGGCCATACATCCTTTTGCCTAATCTGTTTCCTAATTATCTTATTTTTTATTATTAAACCTATTTCTTAAAATTTACCAGGAAAGTGAACTTTGTTTTTCACATGGGGAATCAGTGCCTGCTGCACAGCCCAGCCCTGGGGGTGCCATGCAGGCTTCAGGGCTCAGTTGCTCTGTGTTTTCATAATCTGGAATTACACTCTATATCACCCCAGCTGTCTCTCTGTGCTGACTTTTGGACCCCACAGATCACCTATTGAATGTCTATTGAATTTCTCCAAGAGCCAGGTGGAATCAGCTCTGTGAGGGTTCAATATCTCTGAGGGTGTCCAGCACCTCACAGAAAATGGCTTAAAGAATTCAGCGAGACGTCATGGTTAAGTATGTCTTGAAAAAACAAAAAACCTTTTTTAATAAAAGAAGAGAATAAAATCAAAGAACAAAGCTGAGCACAGTGTAGGGACAGGTCCCACACACCTGCTACAACACCTCAAGAATGCACTGAAAAGCCTCATGCTCTCCCTTAAGTATTGAAGGATTTAGGTGGGTTTTTTAGTAAACAGTCCAATAGAGAATAGTTACATTTCTGAGGAACAGGAAAGAGACCTATCAGTGTTTCTGTCTTGGTACTGAGCCAATCACTGTCAGGAGAGCAAAGAAACTTCCAGTGTTCTTCCCTTAAAAGGTTTTGGGGTGAGTCTTAAACCTTTCCCCTATGGAAACACCTGTTCAGGTGTAACAATGGATTACTACACATGTGGGACCTTTTCACCATCCCTGGTGCAGTCAGGGCTTGGCTCTTGCTTCCACCACCATCAGCCTTCCACTTTTAGCCTGGCTTCGCTTAAAACCCACTTAATTAGGGCTTAGTGTCTGCCTTTATCAACAGTATCTGTGTGGCTTTTATTATTAAAGAGTTATATTTTCCAGTTAAAAAAAATAACAATGTTCTGAATGATTCTTTATATGACTAATTCTATTTTTAAACAGTCACAGCAGCAGCAAGAATAGTGAGAGTTCAGCGTTTCTTGACTCCTGGAATCAGGAATTGTTCAAGCAAGTAAACCCAAAACAGCTGTGGTAATTGGCTGAAATTGCCACTTTTTAATGACACAAATTATACCAGAGTGATGCTTAATGAAAGCTACAATTCCCAGCTTCTATATGCAAAATTTAAAACATTCTCCTAAATTGTGTTGACCTCTCTTGTTTAATACCCTGCTAATCATTGAAAATTGGAAACAAATGCTTCAATTAAGAGACAATTAATTGACAATTAATTCAACAATAAGCAGATGGCCAGAAAGAGCATCCTGCTATTAAATGAATCAAATGTGAGAGGGAGCATTTGACCTTTCTTATGTAAAGCTCCCCTCCTCAAAAAAAAACAAACAAACAACGCTTTTCCCGAAAAAAAGAAAATGTGTAGATTTTTTGTCTCATACTCTGCAGAGCTATAACTTTGAAAAATGAAAATAAAAAGCTTATTTACATCAGTATTTTGGTCTAGGGGATAGGAATAGTGAATTAGGAGGGAAATAAGGAGCAATAGCGTGCACAAGTGCAAGAGGATTTACAATAGCTCTTGCACCCCAAGGCCTAATAGAAGAAAATAAAGCCGCCATTATCATCAAAACTGCAGATGATCTCATAAAGGGCTTGTCTACACGGGGAGGTCAGCACAGAACAAGCTCTGTTATGAATTTTAAGTGAGTTACAACTTTTCCTGGCTCCCCATGCGGGAGCGGCGGCGGCTTTTCCATGGTTACCGCGGCTGAGGGGCCAGGGCAGGAATGGGTTACCCAAAACTGGAGTGAGGCACCCTGAGCACAAAGCACAGCTGGAGCAGGGCCTTCTGCAGGGTGGGGGTGCGAGCGTGGATGGAGAAGCTGCTCTGCAGGTGGAAAAGGCTCTTTACTTTCACCTCTCTATCCTTTCCATTACAGCATCCCCACTCAGATCAGCCTAAGGCGTTATTGTTCTAATTGTGTCTTGGTAGATATCATGGAATGGGTTGGGTTGGAGGAGACCTTAAAGATCATCTCATCCCACCCTCTGCCATGGGCAAGGACACCTTTCACTATCCCAGGGTGCTCAAAACACTGTCCAGCCTGGCCTGGGACACTTCCAGGGATAGGGCAGCCACAGCTTCTCTGAGCAACCTGTGCCAGGACCTCATGTGCTCATAGGGAATGATTCCTTCCCAAAAATCACATCCATCCCTGACCTCTGGCAGTGGGAAGCTGTTGGAATTCTGGAAACGTAGATTTTGAGGTTTTAGTATATAGCATTACATGTGAGTAAAGTTGGAGGGCTTTGGGCATTGTCTGAGTCCCTCTTCTTGTCCTCCTTCCTTCTTCATGGGTTTGGGTGGTGTTCTGTAATTGGTTGATGGAGTCCTGATTGCAGCTTCCAATTAGTTAGTTATTAGGTTTAAGGTGAAAATAATTTAGGTGGCATTTCATAATTGGACAGGTCGTCCTTGAAAAGACTCTGTAGAGATAGAGACGTGATCCATTTTACCTCATTTCTCTGGCTTGCCAGTAAGAGCTCATGGCTGGCGAGTCTGTAAATAGACAAGGTATAAATAAACAACTCCAAACTGTAAATTAACATTTCCTGTGTGTCTCTATCCCAACCTTAGCAGGGAGAAAAAGAAGCCAAAACCATCACAGGAAACCATTCCCACTCATCCTGTCCCTCCAAGCCCTCGTCCAAAGTCCCTCTCCAGCTCTCCTGGAGCCCCTTTAGGCACTGGAAGGGGCTCTAAGATCTTCCTGGAGCCTTCTCAAGGCTGAACAAGCCCAGCTCTCTTTCACTTTGCAGGGCTATATGAGGAGAAGGCTTGAATTCCATACCAAAACTCCTTTGGCAAGCCAGGGTTTCACTCTACATACCTCAAAAACTCAAAGCCAAATTCTCAGTGGTACTGAGGATATTTTCAGATAACTTCGGAAAATGGTCCTTTTTCAGCTTCTTGCTTTTTTGAGAAAAATGTGTAAAATTCTAATTTAGCTCAAAGAAGGACCATTGTATGTGTAAATTAAAATTTATGCTAAAGTTGTAATGCATAAAACAGAAAAGCCACTTGTCTCATGTGGAAAGAATTGTGTCCATGGATCACTAAGAAATTAATTTTGTTAGCAAAAAATTAGTTATTTTGTCTCAAATAAATTGCAAAATTAAATTGATGAAGGAAAAAAAAAAGTTAGATTTGACCAAGGAAAATGTTCCTTCAAAATAACTTAAGCTACAGATAAATCAACATTTATCCATTTTTTTTAATTTAACCTATAGTTTAAAAAAAACCTCATGGTTAATGATTGAAACTCATAAATAAGTAATTCCTGCCATCCCTGCCATGGCACTGCAGGCACTCTGACTGTGTTTCATTTGATGCTGTATTTTATGCAGTCTGACTACGATTTCATTGGTAATTTATACTGAATAAACCTTGACACCTGGGTGGCAGGAGCAGTAAGCTGAGCTTTCTGGGGCTTTGGCACAGGTAAAGCAGGCAGGTTAATCATTGCTGATACCTGGAGCTGTCTACCTTCTGTTAATATTCATCAGGTGCTCCTGCCCTTTATTTCTGTGGGTGTCTCTTAATCCCACCATGAGAACAACCTAATCCAAAAGCTGGAGCAGCAAGACCATTAAGCAAATTCATGAATACTTTCTTCATAATACTCATCTTTCCTATGTCAACATAATAGGGATGTTTTTTACCTTTAATATTAATAACGCATTTGTACTTGAAAAAGATGGGGGTTTTTTTGTAAGTATTCCAGAAGTTAAACAACCAAATAAAAGTCACTGTGGAAAATCTGTGACTTGTGTTTGGTGTGCTCTGGAGAGGACTCCCTGAACTGGTGAGATTCCAGGTAAAATTTACATCCTTTAGACAAGAAATGTGCAGACATAAATAATTAAACTGGCATTCTCCAGGTAATTTGTGGGAAGTGGAAGATGTTAATGAAACTGGAAACACACTCTACTATTGTTTCAGGAAACAAGCCAGGAAGAGGAGAGGAAAAACAATATTTTCAATGCTAATAAAACCAGAGTCCTTAAATATTTTGTTATCTGAGAAGGAAACAGACAGAAATGTGATGACACAGAGAGGTGGAGCCTCCTGTATGGTCGAGCTCAGAACTGGGAGCCAGAAACAATCAGGGAGTTTAGTAACACCAATGTTCTTTTCGTTAGGATAAACTTCCCAGCCAGATTTCTCAAAACTTAAATATTGATGATTTTACCACTGCATGTCTTCCTCTTCAGTTTGCTCCTGCTTAGTACATGAGATTGTGAGATCATAAAGGACATGAGACTGTGAAATAATAATGGCATATTGTAAATAAATGTATGATGTTCAGAGCCATAAAGGATTTTTTTTCTCATATACAGACTTTTTATACTCAAATAGTGACTTTTTTTTTTTTTACCCAAGTCACTGTCTCAGTTGTTTTTCATGTTCAAGAAGAGAGGTCTTGTTACTGATTGCTGGATTATCTTGACTTCTGCAAGGATTTAGTTAAACTTCCTGAGTTAGTGAAATCTAAAAAACCACTTGAAAATTATAGCACTGGTTCAAGTTTCCTTCTTTAATTAAACTTTAAACAGTCCCCCTGTAGTTCTGTGCCTGTTTCCTCCCTTGGAATATCTCAATCCAAGAGTTGTCATGCTCAGAGTGCTGGGTTTGCACACTCATTATCAGATACCAGAGAGGTGGCAAAAGAAACATCGAAAACCCAAAGCAAACAAACAAACAAACAAGAAAACAAAAAATAAAAGGAAGAAGATAATGAACATGGTTTAGGAAAATTCATACAGAAATATATGTCAGGGTTTTCTTCACAGATCGTTGGTATTTTAGAATATTTTGGATTGTCTTCTGATATCAAAAATGCAAACATATTTTCAAATGAGTATATTTATTATCAATAATTAACACTTGTTTTAAGCTCAAAATAAGGAAAAGCAGGTATTTTAACTATTTTCATATTTCTAGTCCATAATACCTTTTTAAGCTTGATACTGTAACAAAGGATTTTAAAAAGTGCAAAGCAAACAAAAAGAACAAAACAAGAAACGTCAAACTAAATGTATTAAAAACATGAAAGTAAAATATTTAGGTTAATATAAAGAAAATGTCCTTGGGACATTCATTATTTTTAATTTGGATGCCAAAAAGAGATTAGAAAAAAGTGTAATTCATCTAGAAAGAATAGCTTCCACTGATTGCCAAGTTGTAAAATGTGAATTTTAGTAAACATTGTTTTTCCAAAATAAATCATCTCATTTTCTGAAGATCATGAAGAGAGCTTTTGTTCTGAGTGCTATAATTTTGTCTGCTATTGCTAACATTAAAAGTTCTTTGATTTTCTGAAAATTATTTGCAAATTGTTTAATTCCTGTAGTACACAAGATAATTAGAAAACAATGGGAGGTTATTAGTTTGACTAGTCTGGAAAAGCAGCTGTCATAACCATTAATGTAGCTTTTATTTTTAAAATATTCATTGTTAAATTAGTATTGGAATAATCTGGGGATGTTCCAAATAATCAGAAGGTACCTGAAAAAAAAACACCTTGTCAATACTTTAACAGAATGCACAAGAACATCTGTGCAATTCTATTCCTCAGCCTTTTATTCCAGGCTCAATCTTATTCCCTAACAGCACCAAAATTTAGGGTTGGACAAATACAATCCCCATCCCTCTGTAGCAATAATAATGTGAATAAATTGATGAGGGCTCAACACTGCACTGAGATCAAATAGCCAGACACATTTAGATATCAACTCTGGCAAATCCCAATATGGTTGATTTCCTTTGTCAATGACAGTATTTGAAATACTAAAATGGATAAATAAGAGTGTCTTTGCTATTTAATCATTAAGAAATCCAGAGGCAACTGGTTTCCCTACAGTTATGTGAATTCCTGTAAAGCCAGTACATTCCAAGAGACAGATGTGGGACCTAAATGAACCCATCTTCAGCGAGGGGTTGTGTTCAATTCTGCAAATTAAAAAAAAAAAAAAAAAAAAAAAAAAAAAATTAACAGTTCTTTTATTCTTTTGCCCTCATTTTTCTTTGTTGTGAGCAGAACATAGGCTTAACTGGGGTTTTTTTGTAGCCCTTCATCAAGTCTTGGCAGCTTATCTGCAGCTCCAAGGCAGGATACAGGTTAGCAGGGTATTAGCTCTGTGTCGTCTTCACTTGAGACCAAAAAAGCATTCAGTCAGCTCATGAAAGATATAGTAGACCTGGCAGTTTGTTATAAATCCTGTGCACTCATCAGCAGCCCCAGCCAGCAGGTACACCCCTGCAGCTCAATTCAGGGATGCACAGGGGATAATGTTCCCCTTAGATCCAACTCTGTTCTTTGCTAATCTCCTGTCAGCCAAATTCTCCTTGCTCTTCTCCATTTTGTACCGTGTTTCATTTTGGAAATCCTTAATTAGCCACCGAGGCAGGTTAAAAAAAAAAAAAAAAAAAAAAAAAAAAAATAAAAAAAAAAAAAAGTGACACAACTGATGAGTCAGCATTTCAGCTAACAATTGCCAAAGTTTTTGGGTATTTTTTTTTTTTTTTAAGCCCCAAACTCAAGAAGTGTCTGGCTCTGCAGCTCGCTTTCTGGGGCTTTGAAATGCAAATCAGTAAGTCCAGTAGACTGAAACTCAATCTGAATTACTCAGAAGTGTCAGAACAACAAAGGCTGTGAAAGTGCAGTGCCCTATTTAACAAACCTTTGTGAAGAGATCATGGTGGAAAGCGTGGAGTTTGTCACCTGGAAGTCTTTAAAAAGTTGTCTGCCTAATCACAACTGGCAGACCTTTCTGAGCAAGGTTTAGATAACACAGATATAAAAGTTCACCCAGTTCTCCAAAGACCTTCTTAAGGGTTTTATACAATGTGATTTCAGAGTGGTGGTGCAAAGGGTGAAGAGCATGACAAGTCAAGGGCCAAATCCTTAAAACCAGCTTTATTCAGCCATGATTTCTGCTGCTCACATTCTGCCTCAGTGATGCACATGAAGTGTCCTTAGTCCCAGTTAAGTTCCACCCCTGCAAGGAGAAATGAGGAAATGCATGAGAGTCCCCTTAGCTGACAGGCTGCTTCCTCCCATGCAATAATTAGCAGGTGTTAATTCACTGTAACTATTTTTTCCTGTAAAATTTTGGAGAAGCACGGGCCTTCAAAGCCCACACCAGAAAAATCCCACGCAGTCATTAACTGTGTGATTCACCAAATTTAAATGCTGTACAAAAATATCCATGTGGACACTCATTTCCAGATATGTGACATCTGATTTCCTCCTTTTCCAGAGCATGAATTTAAATATACCCACGAAATCCCCTCATTTGCCATGTGGTTGCCTTGTTCTCTCCCAGATATGGGGCTACCTCCTGTTTTCCCAGCTGCTTCTGCTCATTTCCCCTCTCCAGGTCTCACACCGAGCACAGTGGCCTAAACCTTCCTGCAAGTTGTCAGCTACATCATTCTACAAATAAAACACCTCACAGGAGAGGCCCCTTTCTTTAGATGAAGAGAGTAAGAGGTAGAAAAAAATGCACTGGGAACTCCTCAAATTTACTCAGTATTACGCCAGTAAATTTACAAAGCAAAATAGCTCAGACTGTGCTAGGAAGGCTTTTCAGAGCAGACATTGAGGTTCATCTCAAGGGGAGTGCTTTGCAATGTGACCAGAAGGGTCAGTTGGCTTCCTGACACTCTGAACACTTCTGGAGAGTTGGGGTGTTCAGTGTGGTGGCCACTGCCACTGGGGCTTCCAAGATGTTTGGCAGAGTTCTGGATGAGATGAGATCAGAACCTGTCCATCCTCCTGTCCCAAGAGTGGTTTGCCTCGCTAACAGAGCCAGTCTGTATTTCCATGTGGATTCACTCCAGAGAATGGGTGCATTCACACAACCTACAGCAGCTCCTTGCAGAGCTCAGCTGATGTTCCCACCAGGCTTTTCTACCTCACAACCCATTGATCAGTAGAGGCTGCCGAGTTTCTCACCTAATTAGATCCATTTGGGATCTCTAACCAGGAGAGTTTCCTACTGACACAGCCAGGAACCCATTTTCAGACGAAAAGAGCAACTCCCTGCTTTATGTGAGGTGAAGCCTTAGGTCAGTGTTTCTCTGCTACAAAACACAGATGAGCTCAGCAAAGGTCTTTTAAGCAAACAGACCTTCTCAGACCTAATTTCAACCACCAGTGGAGAGTTTGGGCCATCATTCTTTGACTCCAGTCAACACCTGTGAGCTCAGCCTTTTTGTCTCCCCAATAAGTTACTTCAGATCAGCGCTGTCAAAAATGCAAATAACTTCTTTATTTAAACCCATTGCCATTCCTCCAACAGGTAAAGATCTGGAGCATCCTGCTGGAATAGCAGACAGAAATTCATCCCCTTGTTTGAGCCTGAACACCTGTGCACCATCTCACTTGCAGGAAATGGTTATTTGGCAATTTATAAACAGAGCTGTGAGACTAATGCCTGTGTGCTCTATGGCTGCCTGCTTACTCCCAGCTTCTGTTTGGCATCCCCCATCTATTTAAAAGAAAAAAAAAACCAAAAAACTCAAACAACAACAAAACAAAACAAATTATAGGAATAATGAAAGACTGTGCCATGAGATACCTGCCCAGAACAGAGTGATTAATTCAAATTAGCATAGGGGCTTTAGTGGGCCACGGGGACACAATGATTTATGTGAAATATACTTCATGCTAGAATAACAAAGGAGACTTACTCACTTCCATTTATTACAGCAGTTAGAGAGGAAAAAAAGAAGGAAAAGGGGGTGTGCAATATTTTCCATGGAGGTTAAGCTAAAGATACATCTATATCAATCCTTGGTGCCCATGATTTCAACCCAAAATTCGTCCTCAGCACTTCCTAAATCTTCCCAGTGCTCACCCCTGCAGGCACAAGCCAGTCTCCCCAGCAAGTTTCACATGGCTCTGTCACACCTTCCCAAAGGGAAGTAAAACAAGTGTGGGGAAAGCGCAAACAAACAGAAGCTGCCACATACATGTTCTGGAAGAGTTTATTCCTGTGTGGGAAGTGCTACTGTGTGAGAAAGGACTTTTATATCTGTGTGAGTGCAATGCCCTGGGATTGTGCCAGCAGTGCCAAAGATGGAGATTTTCACAGCCCTGGTTAATCTGACTGCGTAAACCTTGTGCAGGCCAAAATTAGATTTAATTTACATTAACACTGCTCACAGTGGAAGCTGTACTTGTTCAGAAGGAGACCTTCATGTGTCACACAGGGGTACTGTGACCTAAGGTCTAAGTCTGCTTGGTATCACAAGATGAACAAATATTCCGAGAAAACTTTTCCCTGCCTTTTATCTCAGAAAATAAACGTGAATCAGAAAACCTCTGATTTGAAGTACCACCTGCAATTTGGGGTTTTTTAACCATGCATTTTTAATGAACGTGAAAATGACCTGACTAAAACCTAGAAATTTATATTAATAAGGATCAATCAGTAAATAAAAGCATCCAAATGCAATGTTGTCCCCTATAGCCAAAGACAATACCTTGTATTTGCCTTAGCACAGTGCAGTCACTGAACTGATAAATAAATAACAGCCAGAACCAAGACGACTGTCATCGTGATGTGCCAGAGAAAACAACACACTACATTTACCAGGAACAAAGGCAAAAAGCAACCCTGGCATAATATAGTTTGCAAAATAAAATTTAACTACCCTCTGAAGTAATTAGCAAGTACACGAAGCTCGTAAACAGAGAAAAAGGGGCCATCTCCTGTTCTGCATCTCAGACTGTCAGCCATGGATCAGGAGTGAGAACCTGCCTGACAGCGACAAGGCACAGCGGAAAGCGTGGCACGGCTCGGCTGGCAGGATTTCATCAAACCACAGCTCCTTCAGAAGGGCAAATTAGCTTGTTCTTGTTCTTCTTCCTGCCCCTCCTAAAATATGCTGTCTGCGTCCAAATAGAGACATGGGGACACGAGACAGCTGGGCTGTCAGGGATGCTGCTAACCCAGATCTGTCAAGGTGAACATGTGAGAGACTTCAGCTTTCCATAGGCTGGGTGGAGGAGGAGAAGTCTGTGCTGTCCGTGCTAAGCTGCTGCCATTGGGGACTCAGGGAGAATTTCACCCATGTCTGAATACAACTCACTCAACTCTTTGTGCCGGGTGAGGATGCTGCATGAAGGTACCCAAGTACCTGTAGGAGCTGCTGTCAGGCAAGACTTGGGGTAAAAAAATCATGGCTTGCTTTGCAGAGCCAGGATTGTCCCACATCCAGTAGGTTTTCTTTAGCTGGGTCTCAGGTACCCACACCACCACTGTGATGACGCGATTAGACTTTCTGAACTGAAAAAGTTTGCAAACCCAAGAGCATTTGCTCTGTTTTTAATTTTTCTGTAGCAGAAAATCCTTTAAGGCTCTGTCCTGCAGGTGTTGGCACCCTTTGGGGTGAAATGTTAAAGTCATGTCTGTTCCATTTAAGAGCTGGAGGCACTTTGGTTCCAAGCTGGAGTTCACCACAACTTTCCTGGCTTCTCCCAGAGATAAACTTTAAATTTTAACACTGTTTTCTAAAGGTTGTCATTAAAGTTCAATTTTTGCACATTTTTTCTACAACTCATGCACAGACAGAATCACCACTGTAGAATAGAGAAAAAATTTTGTTGAAATAAGTCTTAGGGAGCATCCTGTGAAGAAAAGGCTACACTGGTAAGTGATGTCCTGATACAGGCGCAGCAGATCCCTTTTCCAGAGGAAACTGGTCAATATTAGAATGAGTTAAGAGAATACTTGGAGAAAGCAATAGGTGTTTTGAGAATGGATGGGCCATTAACAGCAGATAATTGAATACCTGTGGTTAAGAAGTGCCATTGAGTTCAACAGGAGCTGCACATACATCTGAAACCAACACAGGCTTTTGACAGACACCAGATAAGGTGATGGGGAAGCAGAACATTTCTGAACAACCCGAAAAAAAAAAAAAAAAAAGGCTTTAGGTTACAATAAAAATTGGGGGAGAAAGGGAACAAACAAACAAACCACAAACTGAAGTTAAAATATTTTTAGCATTGCCAAACTTTTTCCAGAATAATGAAAAGCTTGGGAGGAAATTTGTGATCCGCTCTCTTTGATGCTGCTTTGTAAATAGAGTCTCCCTTCCTTCAGGTCTGGTCTGGGAAAAAACAAAGCACTGGAATGTCTCAGGAGGTGTAGTCTTTTGTCTTCTACCATTTATGACGAGGAAAATTTGTGTGTATATTTATATATACTCACTTATAGAGAGTTTGGATTCAAATTCAATGTTCCTTGGGTCACTGAATTTTGTTCCTGTCCAAAGAACAAGAAAACTGCTCCTGGATCAAGATATTCCTGCTTGCTCAAGAGCTTTGACATCCTCTAGACCAATAAATGAGATCTGTCAAGGGTTTTATACAATTTAATAATCTCCCAGAGGGAATTCTCATGACACCCTAAATAAGTGGATTTTTTGGAACACACACCTCTGGCACACACTGGCAGCCACAGGAGGATCACATTCCAGCTGTTTGCAAATCCAGCAAGTGCTACAGGCCCTCTTTTGCTGCCTTGACATCCTCTTGAGGCCTGTAGCACCCTCCAGATCCAGTCTCCATGGCCCCAAAGGCAATAATTATCCACCGAGCCTTAATGAAGAGCACAGTGATGCATCACAGGCACCGCAGGACTTAGACGAGCTTCTCATTGACTTATAGGAAAGCGGTTGGTCTGGTGGGGACGTGCTTGTGCTTGTAGGGTCACAGCAATGGATAAAGTCAAAAGGAAGATTTCACAGTCTTCCTTCATGTTGTGAGCCTTGACTGCTCTGATAAGGAGCTGACCTGAGCCATTTGGTTCTTTCTCTTTGACCTTTCACCATGTCTGTTATCTCCCTTACATCGCTAAGACACATCTTCTCATTCTAGTTCTTTTTATTTGGCTTCAGCTGCTGTATATTTGATTATCTCCCTGCTTAACTGAAAAAAAAAAAAAAAAAATCCCAAATACTCCTGTTGCTTCTGCTTTGGCATTAATTATGCCCTGTTTTCATCTTTAATTTGGATTCTGGCTGTACATTTGCAAAGATGATTTGCTGGGAATGCGCGCAGCGTCATTTGTCAGCAGCTGCCCTCCAAAATTGCTTCCTGAAGAAGCTCCAGAGCCAGACAAAAAGTCTGCAAAGTTCAAAGGGGCTGCACAGAACTTACAAGACTTTCTCCTAATTAAAAGTTTAATATTTGTACTAAGCATTTGAAATAGGAGGTGAATTTATTCAGCCTCAATATTATTTTCCTGTACATTTTTTCGGTCTGCAAAGGTATTTCTCTGCTGCTTCCCAGTACTTCTCCTGTATTTCTACAAATCTGTTGATTACAGTGGTAAAATACAGATTAGCTCTCAATTTTCTTGAAGACAGTGTTAGGACTTAATCTATAACACCCTTCCCAATACATTTGAAAAAGACAGAAGTGAGGATTTCACAGACATAAAACATACTAATATCTGTGTTATGTGATACTTCACAGACATTTTTCCTCAAATAAAAATGATTAATTTAATCAAACCTTGGATTTTGAATCTCCAGTCACTGATAGATGGATGTTCCTCTGATATAAAATGATATTATTCCACTGACATCAATATAGGAAACACAAAAGGCTTTCTATCTCCTAGCTTTGGTTGGACTTGACCCATTTTTTTAAAAAAATTACTCTCAAGAGCTAAGATTATCATAGATTCACTCTGATTTTCAGTTAATTTTTCTGATGCATCAGAAACACAATGTTTTTTGCCAATCCCACAGGTTATGCATGTGGGCCAGAAGAAGGGGAGTCTCCATGGCCACAAACTACCCCAGTAATCTTAAACACAAATATTTTGAGGCAATTCCAGAATGATACACTGGTCTCCCAAAGGTGGTTTACAGTCATAGTTTTGTTCACAGATTATTCCTCTGTAATAGCCAAATATTTTTCTGGTACTGAAAACGGAAGATGTTATATTTATCACTTGAGAGATGTTCACTATAAAATTGCAACCTGCATTATTCAGCTTTTTGTGAGGTCTACCAGCACCAAAAATTCTCTTTAGCCTGAAAAATATCTGTGGAAGGCTCACATTTGTATCAGGAATTAAACAGAGAATGAGGAACATGACCACTTGAAAATAATTTGTGTCTCTCCCTCAGCCTCTACTCAGTCTTAGTCTTTTCCTAAGAAATAATTAGCTATTGTGAAAAATGCTCACAGAAGTTCTGCACACTGAAAGGAAGAGAGGGAAAAAAAAATCACAGATTTTTATCCTTGCAGCTGACAAGGAAGAAATTACTGCGAGCCAGTATGTTTGCGGATTTGGAAACACATTGTGCAAGGGTAATGGTGCCAGTGATGCTGCTGATCCTTTTGGGAACAGTGACCTGTGCAAAGGGCAGCAGCACCCAAAACCACAAATTTAGAAAGACAGAGGAGGGATGCACAGAGTCCATAAGCACCTGGAACCAGTTGTTTAGAAAGTAACTCATAAATATGAAAAGCCAGCTCACGGAGCACTGGCAGCTCTCTGGCAGGCAATGTCACCAGGAGCTCTGCCCTTCCACTACAGAGCATATATATTTTTTAATATATTTATATACTTTTTTCCCCCAGTCCATCAGAATTTGTGCTTGTGCTCTGCGAATCCATCAGGCAGCTCTGAAGGCATAACAATAGCTGGTCAAGGACAGAGCACACAATGTCTTTTCACAAGGGGCAAAGGCAATCAAGAGATTTCACACATATTTGTGCTGCCTGAGAAACATCCTTAATGTGTGGGGACACAGACAAGGGTAAGAGCAAGAAAGATAAATTATCTTGCTCCTAGCTACAGTCAGCCTGTGGATAGAAGCAGATTGACACAGTTGAGTACAAGCACCACGAGCCAGAGACTGTAAATACCTGTTAGAGTGCAAGCTGAGCTGAGCAAGGAAAAATGTCTGTCTCCTTCCTCCTAACCCTTTTGCTCGTCTTTATCTGTCTCTCCTGGTAATTTTATCATCCTTCTCAGAGAGCAGAGAGGGGATGGAAAGGGTAAGTGGCATTTCTAACCCCAACGCTGGATATTAAGGGTGAGGTATTTAAATCTGCAAGATGGATTTAAGAGTCATCAGCCTTCGGAGACAAGCTCTTAGATTAGCAGCTCTAAAAACTCTTCAGGAATTACAGCTAAAGCAACCCATACAAAGCCTCCCAGTAATCCCATTTTTGCACATTTGCAAAGATGGATTGAGGAGGCTGAGAAACATCCAGCCCTCAGAAGCCCTGTAGCTTAAGTGGCTACTGCTGCAGACTTTGGCTAATTACACTGCCAGGTGTGGATCCTACAGAAAGATTTAGGCCTGAAAAGAAAAACACAAGAAAATCACGAAAATTTTCTTTGAAATATTCCTATTTGCCCTCCTCCTAAGTCCTTCTGTTTCTGCATATGTTGTGAAACTGCTTCTGCTTGGTGGTGGCTGAGGCTTGTACAGAGAATGCGACACACTGGGACAACATCTCACTTGCTGGATTCGTGTCTGGCACTGCACCATCATCACTGCTGAGCAGATTGAGATAGCAGGGATTGACCAGATACAGCCAAGAAAAGAAGGGACAACCTCTAGGTTTCCTGATGTCCTTAGCACTCAAGTGCAGCATAAGTCTGTATTTTGGACCTGCCCTAGGACAAAGCTCATCGTGCCGCTCTCACAGGATGGTCCCAGCAGATCATGCCTTTATGGAGCACAGAGAGCTTTGGGATTGCCTTGTGGAAAAACAGAACTAGCAAAAGATCACTAAGAAGTTGATAGTGCTGCTGTGCCCAGGACCTGGCTCTCCTCATCATTTAAACTACAGAATGGGATTCTCTTTTACTCCATCCCAAAGTGTGTGTGCAGATTTCCCTTTGTGGAAATGAAGTCGATGGGCAGAAAGCAGCTGAGTGTCCAAACCATGTCCTGTCATTTACAGGGCACAGGTAGGGCATGGCAGCCTGGGAATATTAATTAATTTATACATTAATTGATAGGTTAACTAGAGGTATGCTTAGCCATGGCTATACCAAACCTAATTAGGGCCTGCATGTGGGAACATCCCAAAAAATTGTTCAACAGAGCCCACGATCCACAAGTAGCTGTGCGCCACAGCTCACTGCAAACATCTCTAATGGACAGGAAAAGTGAGAGCCTTGCTGGTCACTTTTTCTGCTGACATTCCTGTGCTGGAAAAGATGTGGGAGAGCTGTTTGTACTGAGGAATTGATATGCTGAAATCCAGGAGCAGCACGGTGATCATCTGGACACACGGCCATATGGCAGGTCACTCGTGCCAGGCAAAGCTCCCAGGAGAGGAGTTTCCACCTTCAGAATATTGCTGCTAATCACTGTCCTCCAGATTGCAACAGGCAAGACACAGAGCATCCCATCAGACTCACAGAGAGGTTTGTAAAAGAACTACCATGTTCTGTTCATAGGAAATTCAGTGCAATATTGAAATATGAATAAAACAGAATACATTGGAATAATATTATCAATGTATCTTGAAATGCAGCAGCAATACAGTTTGATAGTCTTCAATTGAATATTCTTGTTTTGTTTCACTTCAACGTCTGCCTTTTTTTTTCTTACTTTGATTTGGAACTCATTTCAAGTACAAAGAATTTACCACAAAACAGGAAAGAAAAAAAAAAGTTGCTCATCGGTCAAAGGCAAACACTTTGCATTTAACATGGAAACATAGCTCCTCACAACAGTGTGAATCCCTGATCAAAAGAGATTTTTTTTTTCTTTTTTAAAATCAAATATTAGTGATTACTGTAAGGATCACTGCAAACATCAGCAGCTCCATGAGTGCTGGAGGAGCACTGAAAGGATCTAAGCAGCCATGTTAATAATTCTAAATTAGACTAGAGTTTACTGAATATTAAAATTGCTGAATATTAAACAAGAAACTTGTAAATTCCAACACAGCTGATCATCCTCTAGACGAGCCAGTGAATAAAATCATCCCTGAAGTGCTCAAATTCATGTACTGTTGAATTGCATTTTTCATCTCTGATTGAAGAGCAGAATGACTCTGTGTTTTCTTGGTTTTTATCTCCATGGAGAGCTAAAGACAGCTACTGTCATCTTGTCTGCCAGGTCTGTCACTCTTGGGACATCTTGCAGTGGGAGCCTAAGAGTATTCAATTTTTAAGCAAAGTCTTCTCAAATGCAAGTTACAAGCTGTGAAAAAAAATCTTACCAAAAGAGGAAATAAGAAATTAATTGCTCAAGTTGCAAGTCAGAGTAAAAAGGCACAATTCTCTGCTGTTTTAATTTTCAGGGAGAAGGAAAACAGAAGAAAAATCACAACCAAATGCAACATTTCATCATTAAAACCACAATTAAATCAAAGCATCAGAAATAATGTCTGCTCGCTGTAATTAAAACTCGAGGCACAGGAGTGAGTGCCTTTGAGGCAGCTCTCAGTGCCTGCTAGAGCCCATATGCTTGCTTAGGTACCAGGTTGAGAGCAGCTTAAGAAATGCTGACAGACATATTCAGTTGATACTTTAGTGGACTGAGTGTAAAACAGCAAAAAATAAAAAGCATTTTACTTGTGGAAACAGATAAGTTAATGACATTTTTTGTTTATTTATATATATATATATATATATATATATATACACATATATATACATATACACTTTTCATTATTACAGTGGAGAATAGCCTGGAGTCGAGGCCCGTAAATAAGATAAAAGGGAAACTGTGCTGCACCTGAAAACTCATCATCCCACCCTTCCTTTTCTTTTGTTCACTCTGTTTTGTTCAAACCTTCACCTTAAGGCTTTGGGTGAACAATTGCATCAACCCAGGCCTAACTATCCAACAACAGGAATTTCCCCCAGGAATTTCCCCAGTCCCCAAGGAGGAGGCTCAGCCCAGCTGGAGAAAGATTCTCAGATATCTTTTGGTGGGTGATATCCCAGAATACCTGGGTATTGCCCAAACCCCACACAGAGCTTGGTGAGCCCATAAGGGAAAGTATTGGACCAGTGAGAAATTAATTTTTCTGTGCTGGAGGAAGTGTGTCAAAACTAATTCCTTTTCTATAAAAAATTAATTGTCTCAAGCAGTTTATGACACTAAAACTTAAATTTGCAGCTCACTCTTTTAAGGTGCTGAACTGTATGGCTTTAATCCCCAGAGGCATTAGTGCAGGTACTTAAAATTTGTACGTGTGCAGTCTTATTGATGTAAGCACTTGGTTAAAAGGGACCAGATTACAAAGCTTCTTTGAGGATCTAGCCCTGAGCAGTGAAAAGAAACAGTTTAGGCCAGAGACATCAGAGTGGGCTAGAGCCCACATGTGTTATTTGCATTTGGAATGAAAGCATTTTAAGAATTTAATCACTTTTGAAAAGCATTGTGCAGAGACGATCCCCAGTCATTTTGAGGAACTAAGTCCTCTTAAATTCTAATTCTTACCCTTCTGCTTATTCACGAAATAGCTTTAAGGACTATCTTGCCATGCCTCAGCTTTTCCATCCCTACAATACTCACCTCAAAGGGCCATTGTGCCTGTCATTAAATAATGCTGGTAAAGCACTCTGAATATCTGCACTGGTATATATATTCCACGAGAAATTATTACTGTAGCATTAGTACCATATGAAGTTTGATATAAATCCATGAATGATACCATTGGTTACAATTCTTTAAACACTATCTCTGGCATAAAGATATTAAGTGAAAGAAATAGTTGACTACTTTAGAACATGGCTCTCTAAAGCCTTTATTCTTACAGCTATATTATATTCAAATGTCAGAATACATCCAAACCCCTATTTTTATTTTAAGCTTGGCTGATTTATTGATGGCTGTGCTTAATTTTTAAAACATTCTCTCCTTTAGAAATTAGTCTTCTGTCAACCTCTCTAATGTACACAATCTGGAGTCGCAGCATTCATCTTAAGCAGCTTAGCATTAATGTTTAATTCTGCAGTCCTTACCCTGGCTGTGCAGAACAGTTTGATAGTTTATGTCTTTTGCAATCAGTAGTTAACATACATTGCTGTATTCTTCACTGTGCTGATAGTAAGTTGCTGTTTTTTCACACTTTGTTTTTCCTGGGTTTTCCCCCTTAATTTCTACTGGGTTTAAGACACTTGATTTTTAATTAATAGATAATTTTGAAAGCCAGCAATTGAAATGCTGAAGGACACAGGATCTCTGGCCCCTCTTTGAATGCTGGAGTTCTTGAGATGGATTTGAATCAGATGATCTGGGCACCTACAGGCATGACTTGCTTATTTGCTTCTGTGGGTCATGGAATAGTTTGGGTTAGGAGGGACATTAAAACCAATTCTGAGCCCCTGCCATGGGCAGGAACACCTTTCACTAGACCAGGCTGCTCCAAACCCCATCCAGTCTGGCCTTGGGCTGTCCCTTGGTCACCAGAGGCTTTAGCCAGTTGTGAATAGCTCCTATCCCACAGAGCAGACCTTCACACAGGATTGTTCTTGTTTCAACAAGCAGAAACAATGCCTTAAAGCCTCTCTCACACTTCCTGTAGGACAGAATAAACTGTGGGGTGCCTTATGCACTGATACACAGTCCCCAGGGGAATTTAGGCTGGGTTCAGCTCACTGCTTTTCTTCATTTTTCATATTTCTGCCTACAACTGTACATGTTAAACACCTACACGTTATACACCCCGATGTTTTTTGTCTCCTAGAATCCACACTCAACAACCCACTTTTCACAGGAGAGACTTAAAGCTGCTGCTCTGAATTACATGGAGATAGGTTAGGTGAGTGTATGTTTAACATTAGTCCATGCCTATCTTCTATTGAACCTAATCGGACTCAGTACTTGTTTAATGTTAATTATACCTTTTTGTGGTGTATGGATTGGGCCCTGGATTACTTATTTGATTACAATTAGGCCTGTGATTGCATGATCACTGAGCTGAGACCATTCAGCAATGAGCCCGAGAGCTTGTCTACTCCCCACCTGCCCTTCTCTGGAGTTACAGAAGTCACTCCACTGGCAGTGCTGAGACGTTTCTCTTGGCCTCGTGGTAATGATGGATTGAAAAATAAAAATACCATTATTCCTTTTCTCAGTGCCTTGTGGCAGTGCAGTGGTTCGGCTTTTCCAATGGGTGCAGCTCCGGCCAGCCCTGCCGCCACTACAACCAGGGGGCCACTTTGCCAGAGGCGTGGGCAAACCCGACCACGGTGCGGATAGTGCGCAGAATAGAAAGGCGGGACGCTCAGGATGTGCAACCAAGGGGTGCGTGGTCCCCAAGGCAGCGCTCCGAGGAGAGACACTGGCCTCGAGATGGCACGGCTCTTTATTGAGTGGGTTACAGGAGTGGGATTGCGTGGGACCAATCACAACCTTTTGCCAACGTATAATGAGGGAATGCACAACTTTTGAACCAATAATAAGTAACTTGGGGAGGAGGAATACATGATGAGGGGGTGGGGAAGTTATATAACTTAAAGATTGACACTTAACAGAAAAGTGGTAAACAACTATTATGGGATAGGGTTACCAGGACAACCAAGGTTTTGGCGGGAAAGTCTGGGGGAAGGAGAGAAGGGGAGAAGGAGAGGGAAGGAGAGGCCATCTTAAACAATAGTAATAATTACAAAATTATAAAACACAAATTATAAAACCAAACTGGAGCAGTAAAAACCCAATTGGAATTGAATTTAAGCACCACCACATGGCAGTGAACATATAGAGCTGTCTCAATGAGAGGGTGAGCAAACCATCCCCAAAACACAAACCTTTTACATCTTTGGTACATGAATATACACAGCATTACTCCCATCCAGAGAGGTTGTAAACAAGGTGAACTCTTCTAACCTCAGTCAAAACTGTCAAACTGAAAACCAGAGAACAAATACTCAGGGGAAAAGAAAGAGGTAGAGCAACCTTTAGCAGAGCCACAAAATCTCACACCTTCCACTATGAAAAGCAAAAACTCAAGGGAAGAAACTCCTGTCCTGCTAAACACTAACAGGCTTAGAGCTCAGTGTGACTGGAGCAATTTAACAGTGCCCTTGCAGAGTCAGAGCCCACAGTCAGCTGGAAACAATATTGATTGCAGTGGTACAAAATGGCACACTTAAAATTCATTTTGTGCAGAGTAATGCTTGCAAAGTTTTTTTTTTTGGGTTTTTTTTTTTTTTTTTTTTTTTGGGTTTTTTTGTTTGTTTGTTTTTTTTTTTAATAGTTAATTTCCTCATGCAAAGTGTCTTCTCTAGACAAGCACACGAAGAAAAAACCTGATATCCTCATCAGAATGGTCTTGTGGTTAAGGTAACAGATTGGGAGTCATCCCCGAGGTCTGTGTCCTTTCTGTGTCTTATCTTTGAGAGACAGATTGTGAACCAGTTATTCTCATTGATGAGTAGCACTTGCACTAGTTGCCCCATACAAAATAATGATACAGCTTATGCAGGCACTCATCCATCACTGCAAAAAAGACATTCTCAATGTAACCTTTAGGTTGAAAGAGATGTTCAGGGAAGCCACTATCTCCTCCTGCATTTAGCACAAAGGTCTCCCTGCAGCTGCCGTGTCAAAGGATCTGCAATATAAGTAAAGACAGCCTCAACAGTAGTCATAAAATATCTTTCTAGAATAATTAGGTAAAGGCTATTACAGGCAAAAATATTAAAAATATTTTTCACTGTAAAATCATTGTCATCCACATCCCTACATCTCAATGATCTTAGAGGTCTTTTCCAACTTAAAGTGTTCTGTGATTTTGTTTGAGGCCTCAAGGACAAACCTGAGGCTAAAGTATAAAAGAAAAGGAATAGCTAAGTACTGATTCATAGACAAAACCTTAGTTCCTTTTTTTTTTTTCCATAAATGGCAATCATTCAAACTATCAATCATCTGGAGAGGAAGAATCAGCAGGCAATCTAATTCAAGGAATTAGATTGTAATGCCTGATGTAGATCTACCAGTTAATTTAAATAATGAGTCACCTGGTAGGCAATCAAATCTAGGTCAGGACATTTAGCAGGCTGAAAATAATGAGTCTAACAGCAACAGAGCTAACAAAACAATCCAGATAATAATGACAGCACGGAATGACAGTCCTAACGTAATCAGACAGTGTGCACAAACTGTAAATAGACAGAGTAAAGAGAATGAACTTGTGTAGGGAGGCAAAACATATTCTCCAATGAAACTATTATAGAAGAATTATGTTTGGTTAAAAGGAAGCATAGTGACAATCACAGTGAGGACATGCAATATTTATGTGCTCTGACTGCATCTGTGCTATCAGTGAAAGCCTTCATTCCCAGCTTTTTTGTTTGTTTTGCTTTGTATGAAAAGCAAACACTGTAAAATTTGATTGTTGTTGGATTTAGGAAGTGAGGCAGAACCCCCCCCCCACACACATTTTCCTACTGTCTTTTGCTGACTTTTCCTTGAAATAATTTTTGATCTTGATTTTAGAAAGTGCTTCTCAGTTCAAGATAATAAGACTGGGGAAGAAAGAAAGAAAGTAAATGTTCCAAAGCAGCTCTCCCTGCAGCCTCCTCTGCTCCGGTGTCCACATGGATCAGGATGCTGGAGACAACTATCACAGGGAATTCCATTCCAGCATCTTCCACAAGCCCCTCACTTAACAGATGTCATGGAGTCCTGCTCCTTGTGCTCCCAGAGCAGCCCAGGGGCTGTCACCACACACACACACTGCTGAAAAGCAGATTTGTTTGAGTGGGAAACACTAGATGTCAGCAGCCCTCCTTGCTCTCCAAAGGCTGCTGCCCGTTCAAGAAGAGTTTGTAGCTTATCCATCTGCTCCTCTCTGGAGTTCCCAAATTATGGGATTTTTATCTCCACAGTGTCCTGACTGTGTCCAGCTGCCACAAAAGTCTTTTCTTGTGTTTGATTTCAGCCTTGCTCATTCACACAAGCAGGGTTGATGTGTTCTGTTGGTGTGTCAAGGTGCTGGGGACTGAAAAGTCTCTTTTGTACCACCCACAGTGCAAAGCACGTCACTGACTCAGCCAAGGGGATCAGATCCTCTTTCCCCAGTGCCCTGCTCCAGAAATTTTAGAACTGTAGAATCATTAAGATTGGAAAAGTCCTCTAAGAATCCTCTAAGATCATCAAGTCCCCATTAACCCAGCACTGCCAAGCCCACCTTTAACCCATATCCCCAAGTGACTCATAATTCACTTCTTTTAAATCCCTCCAGGGATGGTGATCCCTCAAGCAATGCCATGGGCAGCCTGTTCCAAAACTTGAACTTTTTTTTTAGTTTGGAGCGGTTTTTATGGCTTTTTGGGGTTCTTTTTTTGTATTAGGATTAGCTCTGTGTTACCAATGACACTACCAAGTTTTTCAGACAAAATGTGGAACGGCAGATTTACCTATTGAGATGAATTTCATAATCCATTACCCATATGATGCTCCAGGCAACTGGAGCTCTGCTGGCTTGTCACTAATGCTGGGCTGTTGGGTTTATTCAGCTTAAACTAATCAGGGAGCATAGAGGAGATGACTATCAAATAAATATTCTTCAACTTCAGCATCTCATTATGCCTTCAAACTTGGCATCTCATTATGTCTTAAAATGAATGATAGCCCTACTTACCATAACTCCAGGTAGCTAGCTGATGTTGAGCAGCCAATTTTTTCCCCCTTTGTGAGCTGATTATTTAGTTTATAATTACAATTTCAGTTTTAAAAGCATTGTTGTGTTCCATTGACAGATTTTAAAAAGCTTTTTAAAGGGCTTTGTAGCTCAGCTTTCTGTTTTCCAAGCATGTCATGGACTCCTTCAAGAGAATCTGTGGGAGCTCTTGTGATTCCTTACATCATGATTTTTTATTTTTTTTCTTTGAAAAGTCAAAAGGGAATGATCAGACTTTGTTCTTACCTACAGCAGAGAGAATTATCTCTGCCTATGAACTGGACCTACCATGGTGATAAGGCAGTGTCTGGTAGCTACTTGTAAAAACTTCATCAGGTTTCAGACATGTAAAATGGGTGAAGAGTCTAAAATGGGGTTTATTAAGATGCAAAAATTTCATCTTCTAAGATAATTTAGTCATTTCTTTTAGGACTTCTGAGCTCTGCTGCAGCCCAAGTGGTGAGAGGAAGAAGAGATTGCAGATAAATCCATCTTCCCTAATCTGTTGTACTGCGTGTAGAATATTCACAGCATTACAGTGTCAGATGTCTGTTTTGATGTTCTTATTATTTAATTTTATGTTAGTCTGCTTTATCTGTTCTCAAATTTAACCCTAACTCCCCAATACATCAGAGAAGTTGTGTTCAATGCACAAAGAAGGTTGTGGAGTAATTTGAGGTCCACTTCAATGAAGGCAGTCTTGTAAATGAGAAATAACAACCAAAAACTCACCCGAAGATTTTAGAATACACAAGAAAACACCAACCTGTACGAGCAAGATGGAAATCACAATCTTATCCCTAACTCACATACTCAGTTTGTATCACTTGTCTCACAAATTCTGGAGCCTGTCACATCTGGAAACTCTTTCCCAACTGGAGAGTAGCACATTTAAGTTGTAAGTACCAAAAACATTTGGCTAGCAGGGCCTGCTGAAGCGCTAATCCCTGAAATAGTAATTTTCCTATTTTACTCGTACTTTACAGCTTTTTTAGATGCCTGAAATAGTAATGCCATATGCAATTCTCTTTCTAGCCAAGCCTACTTAAAATGCTCGCTCAGAAGTAATAAGTGCAATATTTTTTCTAATCAGGTCCCCTTGGAATGAAATCATGGAAAAAACTGTTCCTGCCAGTTCATGCTGATTACCTGTGTGTCTCATTACTCTAAACCCTATCTGACAGCCACACAGTCATAACTGTCTTTCAACAAGAGCTACCACCGAGTCTTTTAAAATAATTTTATTTCATTTTTAGCTGGTTCTAGCTTAAACAGCACATTTAATTGCCTAATAAGCAGTTCGTAAGAAGAACATAATTTCAAAGTAAAATGTTGGACCTACCCGGTCTTTGACAGTGAAGGAAATTAGAGATGCCTTTTAAGCACTCCAGTGCAAGTTATTCTGCAGCAGAGGAATCAGCAACCTGGAAACTCGTTAGAATACTGATTGCATTTTCAAAGTATGCGCAGAATTAAAAAATAATAATAAAAAAAATTACTGTAAATATTAAGCAATTATTGAAGGCAGAAGGTAGAATATTTTAACTGCTTCAGAAGTAGCAGTAGGCTCCAAACTTATATGAATCCCAACAGGTTTGGTTTGTCTATAGGGAAAACTTCCCACTCCACTGGAAACTGCTGTTATTTTATTACATATAAAATATCTGAATAAATGTGCAATCTACCATGTGAAGGGGCTCATTTTGCTGGATCTCCCATGGAACAAAGACAACAGAACTCACTCCATGTGTTTTTCCTTTTAACCCCATTATCTGTGCCTAATGAAGTCTCAGTTTCAGAATGCTGTGTTACCTTCAGGAGTCCCAGAGATGATGGACTGGACCAAGTTGTATTAAATCTCTGAGTTTAACAGGGAATTTCCCTAAGGATTTAGAGCAGGTGGACTTCAGCCACCAGGTTTGGAATATCTCACCTCCACTGCTCTGTCCCCACGTGTCCCTGGGCCTGTGCAGATGGGATGGATCCTCCTGGTGACTTGCAAGCCCCATGTCTGGCAGGGAAAATCCAGGATGCAAGGGAAAACAGACAGAGAAGAGGACAGGAGGAGCAGAGCCCTTCAATATCGAGCTGGGACAAAACAGGAAAACCTTCTGGAGTTCATCACATCCAAATAAACCATGGCCACAGACCTCAAGTTCTCACTCACCTTCTGGATTTTTGTCATGTTGAGTGCTTGAATAATTAAACATGAAATTCTAAAGCCTAAGGCAGAGATAATGGTTAAGACACTGTCCCTCGTTTGTCCATTTTGGATGGTAGAGCTGTTGATTTTTCTAGATAATGTGTTTTCCTGCCAGCGTGAATATTTCTAGGATGCCTAAAAACTTCTGGCAAGTTCCTGAAGGGTGAAAAGTGGCTGAGACAGAAAACTACCAACATGGGCTTTTATTTGACATCCAGGAATGTTTTCTGTATCTGAAAGACATCAAAGCCAGTAACTACAGGAAACTCCCTATAGAAAGGCAATACAATCAATTAAGATTTGTAATGGAAATGCTCTTCTATTGAAAAAATATTCAATTCTAGAAATTGATGCATTTTGTCACAATGTCTTGACTCGGATTAAACCGTACAAGTAAAAAAAAGAAGGAAAACAATTAAACTCCAGTGATATTTATGAGGTCAAATGCACTGTCATATATCTGTTCATTGTTTTGAACTACTTCTTTTGAATTTAGGAAAACATCACAAGTTGGAAGACCAAGAAGAAAAAATTCTAAAATTTCTATGCTCTGCTTTTATCTGAATTCAATAGGAGACTTCTGGCCTCATTTTAAATGAAATATTGTGTTATTAAGTTGCTGCAAAATGTTCATCAGATCACTTTTAAGAAATAAAAAAAAGCTTCAAGAAACTCTAGCTGTAAAGAACAAAGTGAAATAAAATTGCATAACAATATTTAGGAAATATTAGTAAATACAAGACGTACTGCTGAAGAAAAATCAATTTTCTTCACACATCAGCTCAAAATAGAATTGCCTGGTTTTACTCCCAGAAAATGAGCAAATAATTTTGTCTATGAACATTGAAAAACTGATAAACTAAATGTGTAAACTATAAAGTCATAAATCAAATACAAAACAAATTTCAGAAATGATCAAGCAATAAGCCATTTTCTGCTATAGATTTCTCTATATCTCTGCCTGTGAAATAGCTTTTTAACCTGCCTTTTCCTATGTTTTTTTTTAAAGTATGGTATGTTCAGCTCCTCAACAAAATTCTTATTAGCGAAAGCATTAATCATTGGTTAATTGCAATTACTTAGCCTGTGGAAAATTTGGAAATGGAATTAGACTGTGACTACAAGTCAAATAAAGTTTGCCTTTCCTATTGATTTAAACATTTTTGAGACAGATGTCCAATAAGGTTTGCTTGGCATTTTCCTTTTTTTTTTTTAATGCTTGGTCAATGTGCTGAATAATAATTGAGCTCACTCTCTACACAGATTTTTGTATCCCATAGAAGTTACCTTGTAATCATCAATTTTCCTAATGACAGAAGACAGCACATATATTGCTTTTCCAATAAACTTGCACAAAAGTACGAAACAAGGTATTTTTGAGCTTCTATGCTTTTTGTTGTTGAATTGAATGTTCCCGAAGACATTAAAAATTATTTAAAGCCTGCACTACACACTTTGATACCTTCTTTAAAGACATTTAAACTCTTTCAGTGTCATAGTCCAGTGCTCTTCCCTTTATTTATGCTTGGAGGGGCAGAGCCTGAATAGGGTTTCCTTTTGGGATGGGGCACTGGGTTTTATTCAGTCAGGAATGTGAAAGGGAAGATCAAGGATTTAATTTTTCCATCATTGGAAAAGTCATTATCTTTTTTATTTTCTTTTTTTTTTTTTTTTTTTTTTTTTGTTTTTTTTTTGTTTTTGTTTTTGTTTTTGTTTTTGTTTTTGTATTTGTATTTGTATTTGTATTTGTAAAAGGAGGAGGGAGGCAAACCAAACTGTGGAAAGGAAAAGAAGGAATAGGAGAATTAAATCAATGATCAAAAGGTTTTTGCCATCATGGTAAAATTTTGCCAAAAAATACAATTTTTTTTTCAAACTCTGAATGACAGCACAGACAACACCTTTCCTGACAAATCATAGTGTCATAATCTAATATTTCTTTTTAAAGAAAATAAATATTTCATGAACATTTAAAGTTACTACAATTTTTTTTAATGGGATTCTGAAAACCACCAGACACACATTACTACTTGCAGTGGTAGATTATTTCACTTTCCTAAAGTCTATTTTTCTAAACTTAAGTCTGAATAATAACAGCCCTATTTTCTTGTCCATTCAGATTTCAAACATGAAGTTAATGACATTTTATTGTGACATTACTTATTCACGCAGTTTGAATCTCTTGTGAAATACTTGCTTTTAAAAGAATGTCTGAGAATATTCCCAAATGGGAGGGGGAAAAAAAAAAGCATATTTATTTAGAACAATTTGAGCTGTTTCATTTTAAATTCAATGCCAAAATGCTGCTGCTTCCATAGTTCCCACCATGACCTCCCATAACATGAGTCATCAGTGATAACTATGCATATTATTATGCAGGAAAAAGGTAGGAGGGTTTGCTTTTTCAAACACTTTTAGCTAACTTTTCCCCCACTTCCAGTGCAGGCTAAGGTAATAATTTATCCCTTGGCAGAAAATTACAAGACTTCCAGAGTGACTCATCTGTGCCAGTTGGGTTTTACATGAAAGCAGCTGCATAGCACAAGTTTTTCTCACATTTTTAACCTGATTTATAGTTAGGTTGAAGATTTGGATGCTTTTTTGAATAACGAGATTGGTGATAAAGTGAAGAGATTTTGACGTTATGAGTTTTAGGCTCTTCAGCCCTGAGCTGCTGTGGGAAGAGCAGAGAAACCTGAGGAACTTCCTGAGCTCACCCCCATCCCAGAAATCTCTCCTGGCCACCAGCTCAACTCCTGCTTGTATTCCTTACACCAAAGGGTCAGCATTTGCAGCAACACCACAGACTGCACATTTTTCCTTCTCTTTTATCTGTCTTTTTCAATGGAGATGATGCAATAAAACCATTAACGAGTTTACAGATTCCTGATACTCACAGAATTCTCCAATCCATAAGGAAGGTCTTGGATGAAGGTCATAGCCCAGATTTCATCAAGCCTTGGGAAGAAGGACTCCTGTAATGAACATCACATCAATAAATAAAAACCTGTTGTCTTTCTGAGAATTCTTTCCTAGAAAAAAAAGAGTAGTAATATATTCTTACTTACAGAATTCACAAACTAAAGCAATGATTCAAAACAAAAACCTCAGAAGAGGATGGATACAGAGTATCAGAAGACTTAGAATATAATTAAAAAGGACAATATCAGCAAAGCACTGCATTGGCATCTCTACATTTGGTCATGATACAATTAATCCAGCCCAAAAAAGAAATAAACTAGTAAGATAATTTTAATGAGTTTTAAATTGATGTTATACTTTGCATTCTCTCTAAATCTAAATATTGGTAATAATTTCTCCACTGAAATATTTTCTTCTATTATAATTTCAATAACTACAGTGTATGCAAGCCAAGATATGCCTTAGTGAAAAAAAAAGAAACTCTGGATAATAGATCATTAACCTTAGGCCATATTTTAATCTTCATTTCTAAAGATTTCTCTTTCTGTACAGTTTATTCATTTTGCATTTCCTGCTTACAACAAGCAAATTCAGCAAACATTATTTGTCAGAGCTCCTTTGTAGGAGAACAACAGCCTTGGTTTCCTGATGTGTTGTGGAGGACAAACCAAGGAGGCAGATCCCACAAAAATAAATGGTTGATGCCCAAGTTAGTGATGTATTTCTTTAAACATAGTGGAAATATCCTTAAAAGCTGCAAGGACACACAATAAAGTGTCCCAAGAGGAGACTAACTCATGCTCTGACCTTTTATACCAGTTTGGTTATAGTAGGTATTCAATTACCCAATTAAAAGAAAGAATGAGAGAGAGAGAAGAAAACGGGTATAAATCCATAGCAATATCATCTTGATGCCTCTGATTCTTGAAATGGGTTATTCCTTATTCAGAGGCTTCACTGAGGCCCTTAAAACAAAAATTCCAAGTGCCACAATATTTCTGAGAAAATATTCTGAATGGAATTAAACTCTTTTGATCAACAACTCTTTTAATGAAACTGGTAAATATTTTTCCTGTCATATAATACCTGGATTTTCCTGCCCACTTCTTACTTTCTTGTCTCCATAAACCTGGAAATAAGAAGTATGTCCTGGATTGAAAGGAGGAGGAGATTCCTTACATCAAAGAGCAAACAGCACATTTCTATCTCAGTAAATGAGGTCATTTTGCTGTTTTTCCACTCTACTTTATTCTTTCTTTCCCTGGATACTGAACTCTGAAACTAAATTATCCCTACTTCCTTTTCTGAGAACCTGAAAAGGCAGATTTTGTGCACATCATAATTTGCAACAACCACAGGGGTTTAAATTTTGTAGCCTGTAGGTAAATGTAGCATTTTCTTCTAGTTTAAAGAATTTATTCCTCTTTCTCTAGCATTACAATGTGTTATTTAATTGCATTGTACATTCCATTTCTTAGCTGGGTGAAAGTTGCAAATCCTTATAAATAATTTAAAAAAACATTCTTTTTTTCATGTGATACCCAAAGGAATATTTTCATGCTAAGAACAATATTTCCAAAAATATCTACTCATTTTTTTGTTTATTTGATCACTGTATGTTTGCTAAACATGCTGGATAGATCTGTGGAGGACATTTACTGCTCTTATTTAAAACTGGAGTTGTTCATGTGTTTTCAAATTCCAAGCTCCTTTTTTCTTGGTATCACCAATGCCAGCCTGAGTTCTGTTGTTGTGCCAGTGATACCACACTCAAGTCTATAAATCCATGTGACTTTGGAAAGTCTAAATTTCACCAATGTCATCAATCATGAACTGAGGAATAAGAAAGAGTTTTAAGGATTTTTTTTATCCAACAAGAATCTGTTGCAAAGGAAACACAAAATCATCTTTGTTACATCCAAAATTAATGTAATCCACATGGAGAGAGATTCTGTACTTGAGCAAGAATTACTCATGTCACTAAAAAAGTTGGAAGGGGTGGCAGCAATATTTGCTACCACAGTACAATTACTTTCATAACTGAGGAAACATTGCTCAGTTTTATTTTCAAAAGAAATTATTGTCTTTTTTCCAAAACTCCATCATTAATCTTTGTAAAGAATGGCTGAGGGCTGAATAGAATTATGATCCCCTTCTGTCAGGAAGAGAAAGATTAGAATTACAATACTCTTCTGTCAGGAAGAGAAAGATTAGATTACACTTCATATTTTATGTGAAGAAAATTGCGGCTACTTTGGCCATAAATACAGCCTCTAAGAAGAAAAAATACTGAATTTGGATTGCCAGTGCAATGCTATTATGGCAGAGTAATATAATATCCCCACAGATATGATAGGTGCTTTCAGGGAAGTCCAGCTATGTAACATGATACACTACACTGCAGATGAAACCTTCTCTTAATATATAACCTGCATAACAATTTCAGTGTAATAAACAGTGGGTGGATTTCTTGTTATTGATTTTACCATCCCAGGCAGTTGGAGGTCATCATACATTTACACAGGAAATACTACAAATCCCAGTGGTCATAAGTTCGTTACCTCAGCCCATTTTTATGTTTGGGTTTCTTTTTTTTTTCATATAGTTGATACAGCAGTAAACACGGAGAATAATAATCCTTACTGCTTAGCAATTTCTTTTATTGTCCTTTATATTATATACAGTCTGTTGGTGGGAAAGCCCTTAAGAGAAACAAAATCAATAGGACACTATGAAACTGTAATAGGAGTCTACAAAAATCACTCTAAGAACCATCAGATACAATAGAAAGTGATTATACCTCCACGGGGCTTTTCTTTCTAGGGAAAAAAAAAAAAAGGCTAATAATTATAAAAAAGGTAAAAAGCTTGTTTGCTTTTACTTAGTAGATTGTGTTATATTCTAACGGGGCTGAGGGAGGGAAGGTGCTACTGTAATTCTGAACACAAATGCACAGGAAAAGTTCAGCCCTCAGAAGAGGACTTGCTTCCCAAAGGATTCATGGAAGATTCTTCCAGAGTGTCCACTACACTTCAAAAGGGAAAATGATATAAAATGGGAAATACTGGAATGCTGTGGGGTTTATTTCTCCTGTAGCTTGAGATCACTAAGTGTTAAATTTCCAAAGCAATTCCTGAGATACTGCATTGCATCAGGGCTGTTCAGAGAACAAGCAGGTGAAACAGCTCCTTCACCAGCCACCAGTGCTTCTCTATTTATCTCCTGGAAGGAAATCCCAGAGGAAAGTGCTTTAGGTTTTTGCACAATTCTTTTTGCAGGTCTTTGGTATCAGCCTGCACACTCTATCACAGTTTGAGAGCTTTATCTCTCTGCAGGGTTCCTTCCTGATATGGCCTATCCTGATGAGCTGATGACTCACAGAAGATCTAACACCAAGAGCACCACAAAGTTATTCTCATTTAATTTCTATTCAATGATATTCTTAAAGCCTTTCAAAAAGTTTGAGAGGTGATGATAGTGTAGGTCCTGATCCGAACTTACCTACAGTCAGTAAGAACTTAGACTTTGACTTATTTAATCCTGATTGAGCTAGATAATAAAGCCAGTGCTGAATTTTAAGTGTACAAATAGTTCTATATTATGCATACAAATCCCTTCCGAGATTAGGCTAAATGTTAATCAGTAAAACACCGATAGAACTCCCCCAATAAGCTGCCTTTTCAACAACTAATAAATTCACAATGGGGAGAGTTAGAATGACTACTTCAAAATAATATTCAAAGGTAGGTGAAAGCTTCAATGATCTTCTGGGCTGGACACTGGAATATTTCCTGTCAATTATTGTTCGTCTGAAACCTGTGACCACGGGCTCCTCCTCACATGGCTTAACTTGTGGTATCTCATGGAGGTGTTTGGAATCATGTGGGAACATTGTGAGAGGACTTTCACAGCCTTGCAATAAGCTTACATAGATAGAGGTTTCGAACAGAGTTGAATTTGAAATGTTTGGAGCATAGAAAGTTTCTGAGCTGCAAAAAATATAAAACAAGCAACTATTGTATACTGTAAGGTGTACACATAGCGTTTATTGATTGGCTTAAGTGGACACTTGTAAGCTTTCAGCATTAGCCTATTGGCTAAAAAACTTAAAATTTAAAAGGCCTTGGAACAAAGAGAACTTTGGCTTGTCTTGTTATGGTGTGAGTTTTACCATCTTTAATGTCTCTGCCTTCACTGAGACTAAGAATGGGACAAAAAACCCATGGAATGCCTCTCAGACACCCCATCCTGTTATTGGTGAATACATCCAACAGATCACTGTCTAAATACCCATCTTTCCTGGACAGCCTGCTTGGGCTCTGGCTTTGGGTAGCTAAAATACCTAAGGTAAATGCCTGGAGAATATGAAATAGGTGGTGAACCATGTATTCATGGTGAACAAATGTGATGAAATACATGATGAACCGTAAGGTGAAGAAACAGTTTGTCAATTGTCACTCTTCCACATTACTGCAAATTTTTTGAACTGGATGGAATTAAGACCAACGTGGTCTACGTACTTGAATCTGTATTACTCCTCAAATAAGTTTTCTACTTGTGCAGTGATAGTGGAAATAATTTTTTTGGCTAAGTTTATTTTGTTAAATATCTAAACCAACCCAGACCAAGGGCTGAGCTGACCCGTAGCAATTGCAGCACCAAGAACACAAATGTTCTATTTTCCCTCACATCCCAGCCACAGGAGCGCCACTCAGCCCATACATTCATCAGAGTGTTTTAGTGTACCTTTTAAATTGTCATCATTCTCTCTGCTCCATTAATAGAACTATCTGCATGAAAGAAAGAACAAATTGTCTTCTAACTGGTCTATTACAAGGTACATTAATGAAGATAGGGGAACTTTATTAGTGCTTTAATGGTGTACCTGCTCACTTCACGTTGTCTTGGGTGTTATTGTTATAACGGGTGCTTGACAGGCATCAAAGTGCTGCCAGGTACAACAAACAATGCATTTTAAAGCAACTTTTATGCTTGTACAGTTCTTTTTTCCTTGTAAAACAAGTATTTTCCAAGCAACATTTACCAGCAGTCATTTGTTGGCCACTGATATTTGGCCATCTTAAATGGAGTTTGCCAAGCCAGGCGCTTCAAGTCTCACACGACTTTATTCCTCTAAAGTGACTTTTTTTTTTTTTTTTTAACAAAAAAACAGTTGTAAAATAAATTCTGAGGAGCAGAGCATTAACTTAATGCTTTATCACATTAACTAAACTATATCCTGTAAAAAAACTGTACCATAAAACACTGCATTAAAGTTAATGCAAGACTGAATATTATACATGGGTATATTCACTGCAATTTAAATCTTCACTAGGGCTAAGCTTCCATGGATACCCTTGAGAAATCGGCTTGACTAAACAGAGGGAAATTAAACCTTGTATTAAGGAGGAAAATGACCTTCCAGCACTTGGTCATACATAAGCTTTTTGTCTTTCTTTTGCTTTTTGGGTTTTTTTTAGGGTTTTCTGGGTTTTTTTTTTAAGGCTGGTCATCATCATTGAGTATTGGAAATGAGGAGGTAAATTAAAATGTCTTATTCCCCATTACAATTATAATCCACATACCAGCAAAGGCTAAAGGCCACCATGGGATGGGCTGGGTGTAAAAGTCATGTACAGAATACAAAAAATTATTAATTTCATAGTGGTTTTTTACATTGTCCTAAAGCATTGTCATGGTGTCTTTGGTTAAAAACATTTTGAGCCATTTCCTGACAAGATCAGCAAACTGTTTGTGCTTCAGTAAACTATTACAGGGAAGGCAAATATTATAAATCCACAATATTCACTTTGCAAATATAAAGATAAATTTGTTGTTGCTCATATGACTCTGTTCTGTAAATTCATTACTATAAATGTATATCTAAATCATACATATAAATATATGCTATGTATTGGATAAGGTTGCAGCCCTTTCATAAACAATCCAAAACAATAGGAATTTAAGTCAAAATCTGAACATAAACTGATACTAAAGAGAAATACTTTAAGGAGATGAGAGAGAGAGAGAAGTAATAATCTGATATTGACATTTCATATTTGTGAAATTTACATGGTTAAAAGCAACAATGACTTTTCAATGACTAAAATTCCCTTTTTCACTGCCAAAATAAGCTGAATAATTTTGAGTGTTTGTGGTTTTTTGTTGTTGGGAGAGCGCATATTTATGTTTTGTTTGCTTGTTTGTTTGTTTGTTGGCTTATTTGTTTGGGGATTTTTATCAAAAATTGCCACAAGAAATTCTAAAGGCTTTGTCCTTGTCTTCCTTTCTGGAAGAACACATATGCTGAAAAGTCAGGTAAAAAACCTTTTGAGAGAGATTAGGTCTTGTTTTTTCTCTGATTTAAAACATAATTGTGAGTAGGGAGCAGAAATATCTGGAATTACCTCATTCAGTGGGCCCTACCAGTGGCCAGGACCTACCAGTGAGGTTGGGATAAATATTTGCAAGTATACATGGAAAAGATATCTTTGACATGACCTAATTTCACTCCATATTCATAATTTGTTTGTTCGTAATCATTTATCAACCCGTGTGCTTTTTTTTTTTTACAAAGTAGTTTGTCAAAAAGGTTTGAAGAAACCTTAATCTGGTAAAAGGCTTTAAACATCTCAGAAGCACAATGAGGCTGAAGTTAGCATTAATGTTTATATGCATGAAAATCAGTATTGTCTGAGCATTTTCTGCTGCTTTTTCTTCCAAGTTGATAACATAGGCTGACGTACCACGATGCATTTTTTATTAAGTGCTTGATTATTCAGTTTGATTTCTTGGAGGCTTCGTGTCTAATTTACAAAGGAGGGAGGGGATCAGCTTCAACTTTGTGCACAAAAGTGGATAAAACACATTTTATGGAGACCTGGTATGGTGTGACACGATTATGTGGGGCCATCTTCATGAGGCTGTAGAAATAATCTCTGTTCCTGAAAAGTGCCAGTGTGGCAGAGCATATCAGATTATGAAGAATATATAAAAATGAATGCAAACTTTATGTAAAATCCTCAGAATTCAAGAAGTTGGGAAGACGACACAATGCCATCAGACTTAACTCCCATTTTGATGTTGATTTTGCAACGTCTATTTTGCAAAGACTAAAATATCTCCTAGCTGCAATTATGAAATTTTCATTCCAGAGTTCGGCACTATTGTAGTGACATTTTCCAGTCTAGACAGAGGACTATTAACTACTCCAATTTTACAACAGGTGAAAGTGACCCAAACTAACTCTTCTCTGGTGCTAAATTTAAATTATTTTTTAAAAAAACCCACCTCCTCAAGGTTTAAAAGAGATAATTTCATTTAAATGCTGGACCACATATTTTGCACTCCACTAGACTGTACACCTTAGTAGGTTGAATATAATTCACATATTGCTTAATATCATATAAATATTTATATGCAAAAAATATTAGGATGGAGTGCATGACTCCCAGTGAAATATTCCTGCAGGTATGAGTTATGATAAAGATCTTTTGCAAGAAAACAGCAGTGTCAAACCTTTGAGTCCTTTGACTAAATCTTGACTACTTATCAGCAATCATGATATTCACCATCAGAAATGCAGAGAAATCTCCCCCTCAGTTTGTTTTGCACCATTCACAGCTTGGGTAAAGCCCAGCTTACGAGATTTGTGTTTGAGCACATACACTGCAGAAGATTCAGGTACCTGCAGTGTCATTTCTCCTTTTCATTATTATTTTTTTATATTATTTTTGCTTATTTTATAGGTATATTTCTGTTGCTGTTAGAGGTGATTAGAGTGCCAGAGTGAAATGCACATTTCAAGTGTACAATTAAGAAAAACATTAATGTGATACAAAAGGAAATATATATGTACTGTAGTAGAAAGCCTTTATGGGATTCTGAGTTGGAGAAGCTTGCATGGAAAGTGGCCAAAAAATTGAGGCAAATTGCATCAACATAGATTTATCTCTGTGCTTAGTTCAATGTTTTGTAATCTCAATACAAACACACAGTTTATTTTAAACCACAAAGCACAGCAAACATGATCAGCTAGAAAGACTCTACCAATTTCTTTCAGTTATTAGGCCTCTGACATTCATAAATCACCAGAAAGGCTGACCAGATATTCTAAAACCCATTCAATTCATCATAGCACCGATAAGGTTACACTTTCTAAACTTGCTTGTTCATTCTGATCATTATAATAATTTGAAATGCCAAAATAAATCATAGAATACCAGGTTGGAAGGGATTTTAAGGATCATCTGATCCAACCTTTCTTGGCAAAGACACGTCCTAGACATGGCCCAGCATCCACTCTTAAAAGTGTCCAGCTTTGGTGAACCCACCACTTCCCTGTGGAGACTATTCCAATATTTATATTGATTTCACTAAGACAGTATTCTGTGCCATTAGAAGCATTGTCTAATTTATTTTCCCCTCAGGTTTAGGCACCAGCCCAGGAAGCCGTCTGTGTGCAGTGTTAAACATGTATTCACTTTACTCTGAGTTTAAGCATTAAAATAATGCACTTAAATCCCTTCTGCCTCCATATCAGCAATTTTTAGAGAAGGCCATTGATTGCAGATGGCCCTGCTGTCACCTGCAGCTCCTGACCCCAACCCACCTGCTCCAGCCACATCCCCCCTGCCCGGGGTCGTGTTCCCCCTTGTACTGTAAAAACGTGCACGGCTCATCAAAAATGCATTTCATTACCTTCAGCATCTTTCACTTATAGGCTGAGTTTAAGATGCACTTGCGAAACCGAAGGTGTATTTTGCAGAAAGGAAAAATATTTGGAAAAAACTTTTTAAATGTGATGTCAATCAAACAAAGGGAATTCGTTGCTTTCATGAAATCCGCTAGTTTGTTGCGTTTCTTAAAAAGAACAAAGCCCCTTCCCCGAGTTTAATGGGTGGCATGTGCCTCCAGCTATGCAGCAGAATAAATGATGCTCCAAATATTTTTTTTGTCCTAATTATACAACTTTTTAGATAATATATGGCATTTATAGAGACTTGCCTTGACAAAAGTTAGAAGTGGTGCCTCTTGGCAGACCGGCACACTCAGGTGACGTGTCAACCCACACTCATCTAAACACTGCTAGAAATAGCAGAGGAAAATGGGAAAACTTTGCTATTTACCAAAGAGTAAAGTTCATTTCAATAATAATCCCGATTCTGGCTGCTGCCAGTTCTCCTTTCTGAGCTCCACAATCATTATTTTTATTTTTGCACTGTTCCTCTGGGATTCACAGAGCTAAACGCTCTTCATAAGATTCCTCAGAGAATTTTCTCATCTCTGGTGCTAAGGAAAAGGTCTGTCCCATGAGTTTACCACTGATGGGGCTCATTTTGATGCGCCCCTTTCTCCGCTTCCCCTGGCTGAGCTCTTGAGTCAACAAAGTCACCACCATATCTTTGCATAAAACACTCCTCCAGGTTTTTTTTCCCCCATTTGAGCATCACTCCTGTCATTAAAATTTTACGGATGAATGCTCCACATGCATCCAGTAGTGTTTCCAAGAGCCCTATTGCCTTCCATTATTAATTAAAAGATCGGAGGAAGACTAAGTCTTTGAAGTAGGAACTATAAGAAACCACATCTAAAAGGGTTTAAAATTGTTGTAACAATTATAAAATGTTGACAAATATTTTATATTGCATTCAAAATATAAATATATAAAAGAACTTTAGAAATTCTTTGCTCTGAGAGTGATGAGGGAGAGGTTGCCCAGAGAAGCTGTGGCTGCCTCATCCCTGGAAGTGTGCAAAACAAGGCTGGACAGGGCTTGGAGCAATCTGGGATAGTGGAAAGTGTCCCTGACTATGGCAAGGTGTGGAATGGGATGATTTTTAGGGTCCTTTCCTACCCAAAACATTCTATGATCTTGTCTAAATTTAAATAATATAAACTGTTATAACCCGTATCATTACTATATTATTTATAAATTATAAAAATTATATAAATCCTAAACTATTAGTATATTATATATAGGAAATGATCTGTATGTAAACTATGTGTTTAAATTTATAACACAGTACCACCCAGGGCTATCAGCCAAGAACCTGATTTCCTCAGTGTTAGGCATATATTAACACAGAATTAAAGCATAACTTTCCTATGCAGAACTTTCAAGGTGGTTGGAAAAAAAAAAAAGACTGGAGTATCTTTAAATAGTAATTAAGCATTTTTCTGTGTAATAATTCTGTGCAAGAAGGGTGATCATAGAGAACTGTCCTGGTTGTAGTGTAGAATGTATACAAAGTATTTATTCTATCACCATCCCCATGAGCTGTTGGAACCAGGTGGGGCAGTGTTTTCCCAGGCCCCTCCTTTGGGCTCTTCTGCTCATGGCCCATCAATGCCTTGCCCAGGACTCACAGGTAACTCCCTCCAGGGGTTGTCTCAGTTTAATGGGCCATCAAGGACCCACTTCATGACTCATCATCCCATTGGGAGATGCTCCGCCCAGGGGGAGGAGCCAAGCATTCCCACCTGGATATAACCTGGGATTTGGGACAGTACAAGCAGCCCTGACCCACTGGATTCCCAGAGGACCAGAGCTACCAGACCTTTCTACAGGATCACTGCTTCAGGAAAACCACCTCGCCTGGACTGCTTCCACCACCCTGCTCAGGTTGAATTCTGACTCTCAGTGTTCTTTTGCATTATTGCATTTATTTTATTTTATTTTATTTTACCTTTTTTTTACTTTTTTACCTTTCTTCTTATTAAATTGTATTTCTGCCTTGGAGCCTCTCACTCATTTTGCTTTCAAACCACGAGAAGAACACACCAAGAAATGAGAGTGAACATGAGAGTGAAAAAACGCTTTGGCTGTCCAGGTGCTCATCCCTCTCTAAACACTGGCCAATGAAATCAGGGACTGTTTGAAAGACAGCGCCACTTATTGAGTAAAGAGACAGTCCAAATACCTTAATCTCAAAGGATTACAACCAGTACAAATGGAAACAAACTTCCTAGCTCCTTTCCAAATTAAACAATTAACTCTAATATTCACATCCTTGGAGACATTTCAGTTGAGCTAGCATGTCTAATTTATAATCGATGATTAACAGAAGATGCTACTAATTTGTCTTTGTTATTTGATTTTATCCCAGTCAAATTTACTCAGTAAAATGGATTGAAACAGTGTTCTAAAGGCTGGTAAGCATTGAATTAGAAATCTGGTATGTGGCACCATTGTAGACCAGCATTAAATAGATGTGTTACAGGACAATATCTCTTGCCTTGAGTAGTTTTAACAAATTAATTTTGACCCGTGAGCTTAATAAAGTCTGTTAAGTAGGCCCAGCCTCTCTGTTAAGTTAAACAGAGGCTGAATATTTAATTATTTTAATTGTCTGACAAATTTGAAATTGAGAAAGTAACAGCCCTGCAAATCTTAGAAATATATTTTCAACCCTGCGTGTCATTAAGCATTACTCTTGTGATTTTACTGCATTCAAGAGGTCACAAAGTCGAGCCCAGTCACCCCTGATTGAATGAGAATTGCACATTAGATGAAGAAAAATAGTTTTCCAGAGGTTAAAGTACCAGTTCAGGGAAGCCAAGACACATTTGCAGGAATATTTAGAATGGTGATTAGGCAGCAGCAGAACTAACAAAGATGGGCAGCCCTAATAATGATAAAATACACCTCGCTGAAGTCAGTTGTGGTTGTTCTTTATTATAATAAAGGACAGGAAACCTCAGTAGTTTATGTGTGGAGAACTATCACTTCATCTTTCACAGTCATCACTTCCATCACTTTCACAGTCATCTTCTACACTAAACATAGACATGTAAACATTTAAAGATGAGGGAGCTGTCCCAGAACTCACTGCCAGATCCAGGAGGGCTCTGTGTGCCCTCTCAGCTCTCCCAGTTCTCAGACAGTTCCCTGTTATTTTTGGGGGGGGTTAACAGGTTTTTTGGCAAAAACTTACCCTAATAATAATAATAATAATAATAATAATCATTGCTTGCACTCAGCTTAAGCTGGTAGTGCCACTGACAGGACCATGTTCTGCATCCATCCCCCAGCCTTGGGCATCCGATTTGGGACACTCTTCCCCAAAGATCTGCTGCACAGCAAAATTCCTGCACTGTCCTAAAGTGGTGGGGTGCAGGGAATGAAGAAATATCAGGGGCCAGAGGTAAAGCAGCAACTAAACCTGCAGATATCAGTATCTGATTATCCAACTCCAGTATAAAGATTTTGAGCAATCTAAATTCTGAGCAGCACCACTGAAGTCAATGGTAAATGACACTGTGACATTTCCTAGAAAGTTCTTAAAAAAAAAAAAAAAAGGCTTAATAAGGATCATGAATGAACAGAAAAGTGACCTACGTCACAGCCTGATATTTTCTTGCAACATTTTTTCCCAAATTATTTGAATTGAAATCATCTACAGTTTATGGGCCTGCAATGGAACAGGCCTTTTAGATAAACATATCTTGAATTTTCTATCTTTTAATTTTACATCATAATCCAATAAGAACACGAGCTGACTCAACTGCAGTTATTAGGTCTAATCTCTTCAAGTAATTATTTTACTAAGAAAAAAATAGAAGTATTTCTGAAAGTGCTCTCTCCAGAGAATAGTTCTACACTGGACCTTGGACAGAAACTAATCAGCCACAGTAAAATAAGAAGGAAGAAAAGCAGCTACATCTACTATGCTGAGAAGTCATCCCTGTTAAAATCAATACTGTGATTAATGTTAAAACACAGGAGATCAGAATCCATCATGCAATATTTTTCCTGTCTGTGCTGTTATTTTTATAGCTGAAATTTTCTATGCTGAACTGCTTCACATCTGAATAATTGCTGGAAAGGAGCTCCAGCCCTTTCTGGAGAAACAAAGGGAGACTGAGGTTTGTACTTACATGGGAAGAAAGAGGATGAGAAGGGAAAACACAGGGAAAGCAAATCTGTGTTATTTATATGAACTGCAGAGCACGAACTGAACCACACAACCTGGCAGGCAATTCCTGCTGAAATTGCTGCAAAATCTCTCAAGGTTTCCTGAGATGAAGTTCCTCACTCTCTGCTGCAGACACCCTCACTCTGGTGACCCTGGACCTCCCTGGTGAAGGACTGGTGGTCACAGCATTTCTTCACCTTGCCTTGTGCTGTTCTTTTCTGAACTCATTTTCCACTGCAACAAGAGCCATGTCCTCAATTTCCATCCCTTGAAAAGCAAACACTGCAAAGCAACCATGATGCATGGACAGATAATTTTAAAAGACAGGATCAAGTTCATATAATTAAAAAGTATCTGTTCACAATATTTCAGGCTTTCAGAGTATTTTTTTTTTAATTTAAAGTCTTTGATTGCTGCAGTAAAGAATGAGTTTGATACATAATAAATATATTGGTTGTCTGGCAGTTTAACATAAAGTTGCAATGTGGGATAGGCTGATTTACAGAAAGGGAAAAATTGTGTTTTCTTAGATTCTTGAATTAAAATCATGAGACTTGCAGCTTCTAGTAGAAGTTGTTCCTGGCCATGGCAGGAAATTGTAACTAGATGATTTTTAAGATTCTTTCCTACCCAAACCATTCTAGAGTTGTATGATCTGAAAAATTTGATTGGTGACACAGTAATATTCACTGGATGGAAACATGACTGAACACATTGTGCAAGAACACAAAGAACCTTTCCTTACCCATAAAGCTACAGAAAAAAGTCAATAATTCCAGCTAATCCCTATCCCCACCCAGTTACAGTGCCTTAGCACAGCCTGGGATGCTTTCACAGAACTGTGCTGGGAGCACACTGGGGAGTACCAGCAACTTCATAAAAAGGGAAAACCATCCCTGGAACATCTCAGCTACAGAGCACAGACTTCTGAGTCCCATACAGGTAAAGGAGTCACTCTAAAGGAACTAACAAGGAGTTACCTTCCTTAGGTATGAAAAAAAGTACAACAGAGTTCTCGTCTACTTAAAAACTCTGCACAAGAAAAGAAGTAAAACAACTTATTCTCCTGTTTCTGCTTGGTTGGGCTCTCTGTTTATAAACAGACTGCAGAGATGTGGCAGTCTAATGTACCGTGCCCTTAGTTTTGTCCCTCTTCTACAACATAGCCCAAAATATTATTTTTTAAACAATTGAGGTGATTTCCATTTATCTTGAAACTGACATGGGCTGAACATGTTTTTAAATTCCTTTTAGTCTCACTGCACTTATAAACAAAAACTGCAGAAGCATTGTCAGTGGATATTTTACAGATTTGCCAAAGACTATTATTTAACCATGCTAATTATAAAAATAAATGATTTAGCATTAATTATAAAGTCAGACAGTAGAGAAATACACATATTTTATACACCTAGCAGATTTTATTAGACAGCTATATTGGGCTCTGGGTTTCATCATCTCACACAGGTTTATGCATCAAAGATTTCAGTTTGACGCTTGCTTTTTTCCTTTCCATTTTATAATATTATTGATGTATTATTTAACGATGGAAGATTTTGAACACATATGTTGATAAACAGACAAGGAGCTTTGTTTTCCATAGGAACATTGCTTTTTATCTTTTCTTCATCGAATTGTCAAGACTGCATTCTTAATCACAGCTGGATGTTGGGCCTCATCTTGAACACCATAAAGTCAACGAGAGTTTTGTAACTGATTTTTATTGGAATGGGACCAAGCACAGTGTTGGTAATGTGCAACTTATAAATGCCATTTGCACACATATCAATTTTATTAACTCCCTTAGTATGGGATTTTCAGAATGTAATAGTTTGGCAGGCATTACTTTAGATTTATAGTGCTCCAGGATGACACTATTAAGCCACATTCACACCTCTGAAAATTGCTATAGCAACGGACTAGGACCAGTTCTTCCTCCACACTGGTGGGTGAGAATTAGCTCAACAACTGAGGCTCCTGCTGCCTCCTTTTGGAGGGCGTTGCTTCAGGAAAAGGTGCCTATGTGAGATGCATCCACCAAGAAAAACACACACAAATAAATATAGATGCAAACGGCACGAGCAGATGGTCACAAACTGGTAGACCAGAGATGGTATGGGAAGGCATGGAATGTGTGGGACTCTCTAAGCAAACTGGCAGAAAGGATTTCTCTTTGGGAAGAGATATCTTCTGAAGAGGGGAATAGGAGCAGGCTGCCCAGAGGAGAGGGGATATTGCCATCCCTGGAAATGTTCAAAAGAGAAGTGGCACTTGGGGACAAGGTTTAGTGTGAACTTGATGCTGGGTAGGTGACTGGACTCAGTGATTTTAGAGGTCCTACCCAATGTCAATGATTCTGATTCTAACTTATGAATCTTTCGTCTTCTACAGACCTGATAAAAACATGAGAAAACCAGGGAATGAGGTTTGAACACTCCTTAAAATATCAGCTATTCCTATTAAAGAGAGAGGAGGTGCCAGACCAGTCTGACTCTCAGTGCTGCCTCCGAAACTGTGCATAAGCCACATCTGACCTTGCCAGAGCCCTTCTGCCATGGCAGGGGAAATATCCACCTCTTGTCCCTGAGAGGTTCCTGAGAGTGAAACAAACAGAAGGGCTGAACAGATCAGGGAAGGTGAAGTCAAGCTCCATTTGAAGTCAAGGGCACTGCTGGAGAGAAACCTCAGGCCTGAAACGTCCACTCACCTTCATGGAGGAACAGGGATAATCCAGGGAGAGACTGACCTGAGTCACTGTTTTCTCTGGGAGAAGAAATGAAGATTCTCCCTTTGAGAGAACAGATCACTAAAGAAAATATGGAAGAAAGGCAATCTCCTGTTTCTATTTCCTACATTTAGAGGTTTGCCTTTATCCCAGCCATGGAACTGTCTTAAAACATCAAATATTAAGGGATCGCATTTTTATAAGGATACTTTTAATTATTTCTTCACACTTTTAACTAATCTTTACATTTCTATTTGCCCAGGGGGTAAAAATGCAACTCTTAATCCACTGGCCTGTCAATTACTGTACTTCTAAGTGGAATTTCAGAATTACAGGTCTATTTCCTCTGTAACTAACACATGGTAGAGCCTGAGTCACTTTTTTGGCAATGATGTCTCTCCTGACTAATGTTGAATCATGCTGGCAAAGCTATTTCATAATTTTCTAGCAGAAAAACTGCAAGAAACACTCTCTCCAAACTGTGACCTAAGATCAATTTGTCTACAAAACAAAAACTAAACTCATTCTATACTTCAGAGTTTGAGATGTTCTCTAACAAATTACGTAATCCTGAATCATTATCTCCTAAAGCATTTCTGGCCTTTTTGGTAAGATTATAGAGGTATGGGTAGTTAGCAGGTAAGCTGTTGAAATAGAGAAGTTTAAAAGCCAGAGGAGTGATCTCATTGGAGATGGGAGTGCAACCATCGCAAAAATCTCTTTGCTTTTTGTTCTTTGAGAGATGGTAAAAATTCTTCCCTCTTCCACAACAGGGTGGAGGGCAAAATCTGATCACTTAAAATGGGTGTCCTGTATTCCCTGCTTTCTAAACACTGAGAAACAGATTCCCTCTCTTTCTGCAGTAATTTTAATTAGACAATAATCCAAAGAGATTCCAAATCCAGAGAGAGGAAACTCTTGTCCTCCAAGGCACAGAGACACAAGAGCTGACAGGGGCGTAAATCCCATCGCCTTAAATCAGCTGGGCTGGATCTGGCCCAAAGCTCTTATGATTCATTGTGCTCCAAGGTTTTAAATGAAATGTCAAACCATTGCCAGGACCACTGCCATCAGCTTTGGCACCATCCTGGCTGCAGTGCATTCCCTGCCTGTCACTGCATGGTGAGCATGGGGTGATACAGCAAACATCTATTGAAGGGGACTTGAAAAGGGAGAAGGGAAAAATTACTTCAAAATTTGCAAAAGAATTAATATTGTCCTTGCAAAATATCTACTGCATGGAGGCTCAGATGCAGCTGTCTCATCACTACTTCACTGCATCTTTGCTTGTGCCTGCACATAGCCTGAGTGCTCCTCTAAGCACTAATTTGTTGATGCACTGCTGGGCTCCAATGGATGAATTTTAAAAATGTGGTTTAGCTCACCAGGTATGGAGTTTACTCTTTTCTTTTCTTGCTAAACTGAGCACGTCCTCAAAGTGAATGCAGTCTTACATGCACTTAGACACTCCTGCAGAACACATTACATATTGATAAGATGCTGTAATTTGTTCGTATTTGTTGACACATCACTAGTCAGGAAGAATTAAAATAATTAAAAGGCTCATCATTAGGAAAAGTAGGAAAAAAACCTCAACTGATAGTGAAGTCTAAAGAGAGGAAAGCTGCTTTTAAGGTTTTAAAAGAATTAAGAGATTCAATAGGCAAAAATACGAGTCTACTAACAAATTTTCTGTGAAAATAATTTTAAAATGTTTGGAACTTGGGGCAATACTCTCCATGACAGTGGTAAAGAGCACATACACATTCTCTCCAGCACACTTCAGCTCCTGTCAGCTCAGTTCTGCCTGCCCACATTTAACTCCCTTTGTTCTTCCTATGGATCAAGGTCTGGAGTTATTCTGGAATAACTGGAATGTGTCTCTGTCCATGGCAACAGGATTGAAACCAGAGCATCTTTAAGGTCCCTTCCAGCCTAAAAAACATTCTATAATTGTGGGCCAGCTGCATAAACTGCACATTATGATCTGAGAAAATTCTGCCAGTGTTTTTTTTTTCACCATTTTCCTCTCAGATAGGTTGTTCAGATATGCTTTCCCAAACTTCCCCACTATTTCAGCTAGTCCCTTAAATCTCTGTTTCCTGCAGACTGATCTCTGACAAAGCTCTTTTCTCCAACAAAACCATTCCAAGGATTACTAAACTGCAAATCACTATTGAAAGTATTTCACGCCTAAACCTCAAAGTGAGCTAAACATGATTTATCTTTAAAAAGAAAAAAAAAAAAAAAAAAAAAGGACAAAAAAATCCCCAAACAAACAAAAACCAATCAAAAAGCAACAAACAAACAAACAAACCAACAGTCTTTGGATTGACGCAGAATACAATCAGGAAAAAAAAAAGAGCAGAAATTCATTTGGAGCAAAAGGAAATATCCATGCAGGTTACAAACACTGGATATTTGTGCTTCTGTTTTCCCTGGCTGGATTATTGTTGTTATTAATTGCTTGTCTAAACCTAAGTCCCCACTCTTTAATGTGTAGACAGACTTGTAAAAATAGGTGTTGCTTAATACTACTGTCTTTATAAAAACCTCTACAAAAACACAAACCAACGAGTGCAACACTGATTTTTATTTTCTGTTTTTCCTAAATGTGTATCAGTGGGTTTTCTCTCTCAAAAGCAGATTGCTTATTCAAAGCAAGGCTGGATATATGCTGCACAGGCTTGCTTTAAAGTAAGAACAAATCTTCTGCTTCCCTTTAATCTATCTGTAAACTGTGAAGTCTGCCATCAAGTAGCTCCATATTAGTTGTGGGTGTTAAAACCTGCCAATCATGCAGGATAATTTAAATTCGTAGGTTTCTTAGACAGTGATTTTCTCCCAGATATCAAGTTATCTCCTTCTTAAAAAGGATACAATAACTTGAGACACCTGTAAGAAAAAAACACATGGAGATCATGAAGCCTGTAGGTTTGTTCCCATGTGGAATTTGGTGTTATTCTTAAATTTCCACATAAAGTCTCTTTTATAGGAGTTATTTTCATTTATGGTGATTAAAACTTCAGGACTACAGTTACAAATTTTCTAGTGCATAGGGAAGAAAAAAAAAAAAAAGAAAAGAAACCATTCAACCATTCTGTAATCAATTGTCTTCAACATGTGGGGTGTAATCCCTTTGAATGGCAGAAAAATTCCCTGGTGGGTGAGACCTTTGATCCATCAAATCCAGTTGGGAGAGTCTGCATGGCTTCCTGTGGTTCACAGCCTTCTCCAACCTTCACATTTCCTGGATTAGGGACATTACTGCAGACATCTCTGCCTGTTCCTTTCCATAATATTCTTATGGACTCTCTATCCATGAATTTTTCTAACCCTTTTTGAACAGGCTGCTGCAGTCTGTCTCCACGAGCTCCAGAGACAGCCAGCTCCAGACCTCACTTGCACAGCAATAAAAAAAAATACTTTTCTTTTGTAGGGTTTGAAGGTTTTCTTCTCGTTCTAATGAGTTTCAGAACCAAGGGTGGCTTGTATCAAAATGCTCCTTTGGTCTCTCCAAAGCCCAGAACTCCAAGAGCACAGGGTGCTGCACTTCTCTCTTTTCCTGGGCTTTTCCAGCACACGACTGTGCCCATGAAAGACACTGTCCTGTGTGAGGGTACAGACTCTTCCAGTCCTTTCAGCTCTACCAGATCACAGCTTACTGAGTCCATACATCTTCCCTTTCTGTGAGTCTCTCCATTTACCTTCAGTCCTACAGTAAAAAGTCTCCCCATTTCACAGCCTCCCCTTTCTCCCTGCAAGGACCTCCATGGCAGTGATGCAAGAACTCTCTGTGTGAAGCAGAGAACTCAAGGGGTGTGTGGATCAGAAGTTGGCTCTGCTGGAGACCCTTTAGCAGGAAACAACACAAAAAAACAGGAAACAAAAAAAAAATCTTCAAAGCAGCAGCTCCCAGGAAACACCAATTCCATGACATGATGAGTCAATAAATTTAATTTAACCATTAAAATTAATCTAGATATGACCTCTGCAAAGGTAGGATATAAAGATAAGCCTCTAAGAACAGTGATTTAGATTAAACATCCTTCTCTTGTGGTTTCTTAATAATACACAGCAAGCCCCCCTGACATAAACAAATAAACACCTAAAGAATGAAATGGATGAAGAGGAACAAAACCAAAAAACAAAACAAAACAAAAAGGCAGGATTTGTTTAGCTTGGTTTTGTGAACTAATTCCTAAAGCTTGCTTTAACTGTTTTTCTCAAGTGGAATTTAGATAGATACCACTTGGAGGCACTCTTATACTGTTCTTATCTGAAGTTTCTTAGAAGCTCTTCGTGCAGAGAAAAAAAGTGATTTTTCTTAAATTTTATTTCTTTTTTTCTTCTAATAATCATCTGGAAATGGGTAATTAACAATGGTTTGGGTAGTTAAACTTTGACATTCCTTGTATTTATCACCTTGTAATTTTGTCAGAAGTAAATAGTCCCCTATACTCAGTAAAACTGACTCAATTCCCTTATGCAATGGGTGATAAGCTGTGTCTGTGATGCAATGCTGGCTCAAAGAAGTGGCTAGAAAGGATTACAAACTGCCAACTTACACAGATTATTGACTTTAAAACTGTGTAGGGTTTTATCATTTCAGATTTGAAATTAAGCACCCAGTTTATCATTACATCCCTTATATATGAAATTACATAAAATTATCTTTGAGAAGCAGATAAAAGTATTTCTGTTTTATAGGCACATATAATCTCCCAATTTTGATTGCATTTTAGATATAGAACTTTGGAGTGCATTTCAGTGTATTTGGAGCATTGTAAGATTCTTCTCAGTCTAAGCAGGGGTGACATTTTGCAAAGCACTGTAGGAGTACTTTTAAAATTCATATGTAATGTGCTCATTAATTTTCCATAGCTCACCAACCAAAAAATTAATCAGGCTAAAAGAAGGCTTGGCCATTGCTTGCAAGGCAACACCTTGGACACCTGGGAAAGGCTACAAGAGGGAGAAAAGGACTTGGAACACAGTGTTTTCTTTAGTAAAGGATACATGAAAAGGGAACTGGTCTCCTAATGTGGGAAAAGCAAAACCATGGTTCAGAAAGTCAAAGACTGAGTCCTTTTCACACTGACCATGGGATGTGTACCCACCCTTCTGTACCACCTCACATCTCTGCATGGGGTCAGCCAAACTCCATTTGTAAGGGAAAGATGCAGGATCCAATGTCCTGATCATTCTGCTGAGAATTCAGCCCTGCAGTTCCCACCAGCACAGCTTTATGGCATGAAGCAAACAGCAACTTGACAAGTTCCTCTCATTCCAAATGACCATTTCACACAGCTCAACTGTGCAGCTCAAAACCCATCTGAACAGGGATGGACCTCACACTCATCTTCCCAAAAATCCTTGTGTATGCTCTAGATAAATATTAGAGTGGAGGAGATTAGTAAAAACTATACCTGGGCAGAGCATGAGTCTAAATAGTGAGTGGTGAGGGCTAATACCTGCCTGGGGAGCCATCAGGACAGAGTGTGCTTATGGAGAATGATGGCTCTCAGCAATGTCACAAGGAAGGCAGCAGGTGGAAACCACAGCATTGGGAGGATGGGAGAGAGATGAAAGCCAGGGCAGCCCAGTGCCATGAGAAGGGCAAAGACAAATGGATATTAACCCTTTGGAAATCTTCTGGCTCTGCTGGCATCCTGCTTTTTGAGGTCTAAGTTTCTTTTGCAACATGCACTGACCATGCTTTTGTGCCAGCCTGGTTCTTTCCTGACATGGGAGCAGCCACAGAGGCCCTGAGCAGCAGTGCCAGATCCCATATCCCAACTCTAACAGCAGTGAAAAGGCAAAGCCCCATCCCACCCCATCCCACCCCAAAGACCCAGCACACACCAAATGTACTTTTCAAGTAGTAAGATACCCACTGGGGATTTATCTTCAATAAATGTGTCCAGCTGCTACTTTAAAGTCTCTTTTCTGTGCCTTTTTCTGTCCTTCTCTCTGCTAAAGACACCTAAGCTGAGCATGTACAGCATATGGAAGCAATAGTGACTGTGAAAAAGCGATGGAGAGAGTACAGATTTTCCCAACATCCTGTAGCAGGAGTTTCAAAGCTTATCCCACACTTCATAGCTTGTTTCTTTTGAATCTGCCACCTCCTACTCATCCCTCTATCTCCCATCACTTGAAATATTTTATTTTTTTTATTTTGCCCTTTTCCCCTTCCCTTTTTATTTGCTTACATTTTCTCTTTTTCACTCTACCCCTAACCATTTCCCTGTTCTTCTCCTCTGCGTTTATTTTTCTCTCCAGTTTCTACAGCTTTCTTTCTCGTTTCAGGCACATATTATTGGCATAAAAATATTGTCTGCAAAATTAAGGAGGAAGTGGAAAGTCACATCTCCTAAGAGGCAGGATTTCTTATAGGTCTTATTCTATTTAGACAAATCTTCTGGCACTATTCACAATTCAGAATTGTATTGAGTAAACACCTAAACACTTTTATCAGGGAAGTAGATGGTTTGCCACATCCTTCCTTTGCCACATCCTTCCTTGCTCTTTGGCTGCTAAAGATTTTTTCACACAACAGAAGGACCTAAATGGAATTTGACCTAAGCCAAGCTCTTATATAGAAGTCAAATTTCCTGAGAACAAAGTGATGGAGGCAGCACAAAGGATCTGATGATTGATTTAATGAGCTCACTTGTCTATGAGATGTTTCCCCACCACTCTCAATTCAGTTAAACTTGGTTTTGTGAACATCCCTCTAATTAAGGATGGTTTGGAGTCAAAATCATGGCAGTTGCTGGATGGTGGGGGCATCAGACCCTGGCACTGAGGACTCATAAATATCCTTCCTTGGCCTTGCTGCTGTTTCATTTGCTCAGCTCATGGCACCTCCACGACTTCATGGTAAAGGATGCAGACCCTGCAGAGGAGAGGTCAGCTCCAAGTGGCCAACCTCCCTGCTGAAAGGTGATACCAGAGCACAGGAAAGGCTTCTCTTCAAGTTAAACTTTCCTTTTAGCCAATACTTCATCCACCCTCAGGTCACCAAATGATTTATGCCTGTGATTTTACAGCCAAACTGGTCTCTGATGCTAATTTGACAAGCCAAATGGTGAATCCTTAAAACACTTTCCTGTTAAAGTGACTAGACAGAGTTGAAACTGTGCATTAGGGCGTCAGTCACAGAAACCATCTGTTCTAACAGGGTTTTTTGTTCTTTCCAAATTCAAGCTTCCTGAATGAGGCGCTGACTGTTTTATAAAATACTGACAAGAATCAGTATACAAGAAATTACCTATTCAGCATCTCTAAGAGATGGTAATTGACAGTAGACAGTTAAGAAGTAAAGATGTTTTGAATGATTAACATTAGGGAGGATGAGTTATAGAGTCTCTTTGTTAACTGTGTATTAAATTAACCTTCCTAGCACTTACAGTTTGAGAATTGCTTTGCAAAACACTACAAATAAGCCTTAAGTGCAAGGCACTGTTTCCCATGGCTAGTCACAACAGCCATAAAATAAATCTGGGGTCTGGATCAGCTTTGCTGCCTTTCCTCAAGACAATATCCTAAGGTAATTTTATTTTTGGCCACGAATGACTCACTATCACCTCCATCTTTTCATTTATCACTCTAATCTTTCAAAACTAAGGAAGAATGACTCAGAGCAGTTATGAAGAAAGCCTTTTCCACCATGATAGCAGTCAATGAGAGAAGAAGATTGCCAACATCCAGCCTCAAAGGTTTGCAGGATCCAAGTGGATCAGGCCTCAGACAAGTGAGTCAGAGCCCAGGGTTGACCCTTCTGGAACAGGAATTCTGACCCCAGACCTGCTGGGGCCCTTTTCCTACCTAAATCACCCTGCAACCCTCAGATCCAAAATAGTCAACATGCACCAGGATCTCTGATTGACATTTCACAGACAGCAGGCTGGTCCTGCCTTGGATAGAACAATGCTCCCCTACCCTCCACAAGTTCAAGACAGTCGTTTTATTAATTTATTTCCCACCAAACTCCAACTCTCATCTCTGCTTTGCCCCCTTTAGCAGAGCTGCCACTGAATTACCACACCAGGGTTTTCTGATGTGGTAAATTTTACTTTCCTAGAATTTCTTCCTTTCAGGCACTCTAAAGATAGTTTCGATTGATAGCAGGTTATCATTCAGATAAACACCAATATTTTGAAATTTCATGCCCTTCAATAGCTACATGGCGTTGCCATCCCAAACCTCTCACAGTAAATTGGAACCAGCCTCTTTTTTGGATACCTGAAGGTTGAGGAGCCACTTTTCTATTCTGAGGACACAATTCACATAGATAGAACCAGATAATACCAAGAACTCAAGCAGAAGGAACAATTTAATATCAGACTCCTCTTAATATATGAGATTTGTCTTCACTTTATTGTGAAAGTAGCAGCTACCAACTTTCTGTGCAATGTACTTCCCATACCAGAAAATTAATTCTTCTCCCTCTCTACTTTATATTCATAGAAATGGCATGAAGTTCTTTTTTTTTTTTTTTTTTTTTTCCCCTTGGTGAAGGACCTGAGGCTGCTTTCATCAAATCACGAAATGGGTTGGAAAGGACCATAAAGATCATCTTGTTCCATGACCTGCCATGGGCAGGGACACCTTCCACTGTCCCAGGTTGCTCCAAGTCCTGTCCAACCTGGCCCTGGATATTTCCAGGGGCAGCCACAGATTCTCTGGGCACCCTGTGCCAAGGCCTCACCTTCCCCACAGGGAAGAATTTCTTCCCAATATCCCACCGAGCCCGGCCCTCTGTCAGTGTGAATCCATTTCCCCTTGTCCTGTCACTCCATGCCCATCTCCAAAGTCCCTCTCCAGCTCTCTTGGAGCCCCCTTAGGCATTTGAAGGGGCTCTAAGGTCTCCCCAGAGCCTTCTCCAGGCTGAGCAGACCCAGCTCTCCCAGCTGGGCTCCAGACCACAAGGGTTTCAGCCCTCTGGGTACCTTTGTGGCCTCCTCTGGACCTTGTCCAGCAGCTCCATGTCCTTCCTGAGCTGGGGGTCCCACAGCTGGATGCTCTGAGTGGGAGTCTGACTTTTGAGAAGAATCTCTCCATTAAGATCTTCCCTGTATGTGGTGAAACACAAAAGAAGAAAACGGGCGAGTGAACCTGACACTACGAATATATTTTTCTCTATTAAAAAAGAATCACATTCCAAATATCTATTACAGTACAGCAGAGCATCCCTTTATCAGCAGGCTGTGAAACTGGGGATGCTCTAGGTGTTCTCTGCAAGGCTGCTCAACAGACTGCAGGGATAGAACAGTGAAATCCTGCTGACAGCTCCGAGCTGAATGCTGCAGCTCCTTGTCCCCTTAAGATAACACAATTGCTTGGATGCACAGCATCTTATGCAGTTTATGAGGCAGTGATCAATCTCTGTTTGACAATTCTAATTAGCAGCTCTCTTATGTGCAACATTATGGCATCTTACAGCAACTTTCTCCTGGATATTAAACCTCCACAATCATCTTACATGAAATAAAGTACTTTATAGATCATTTGATACCCAATGCTATCAATTCTGTTTGTTTACACTGAAAGGCTTTGTTGGTATTATAATATGCTGGATTTGATATAAAAATTCATATCTTTAATGCCTGGTAATATCTTCTAAGGCCTCAACTTTTCTTCTCTGAAAATCTCTTGGCATTCTAGGCAGACACAGGAGGGGGACTAATGTGTCCTATTATTGCTATTTCCAGAACTCTGTGTATTCCAGGTATCAGGTTTTGTACATCTAGACATGGGATTCTTTCCCTCCTTCCAACAGCAGTGATTCATAATGGAATACAGAAATCATAAGAAAAAATGACATCTGTTTAAAAATATGGTTCTCTGTTACAGTCACAATGACATATCACATTTTACTTGGTTGAAAACAGCCAGAAAATGGTGTTCATTTGGGATGTGTTATGAAACATCTAAACAGATTTGTTATGGAATAACAACTTCCCCTCCCCAAAACCCACCCCAAACTAGGTAATAATGACACAGCAGGGTCATTCCTGAGCATCCCCATTAGAGTCTGTGGCTGGCAGACCAAAGTCCATCAGAAATACAGGAAATGAGCTTGGGTTTGAGGCACCGAGTTCCTCATCTGTACTAAATATGAATTTGTTTCAGGGCATTTTTTTTCCTCCCTGATATTTCTTTTGGAAAACTAGGCTTTCCATCATACAGAAGGTGATAAATTACTGAGGAAAACAGAGTATCTTTTCTTGTCATGTGTGTGGCTTGTACCAGAGATCTGTTTTCCCTGATGTTCTTGGAGGGAGAGACAGTATATAAAATAAAGTTTTCCTCCTCCCTCCCCAGAAATCCCTAAACAGTAATTTGAGCTTAAACATTACCTTAAGCCTACTTTAAATTAACTACCCAACACTTCCAAAACTAAATTGAAAGATGAGGAATCAGCAAAAATTCTGTAACAACACCAAAAGGAAAAAAAAAAAAAGATTGTAAAGTACAGATAAGGAGGTTGATGATATATACACTTGAAATACCAGATATCAGCAGACAGAATGCAAAGCACAGCAGGGCAGTTACAACTCAGTGTGATTCATCTTTTAAATGATAAGGCTTCTCTAATTTTATGAAGTATTTGTCATATCAAATGCTTCCTAGTCCCATGAAAAATTTCTTTGATTTCCATCCCTTAGGATTTTGATGTACAGTACAGTGCTGCCTTCATATCAGGATTAATGCTGGAATTATAAATAAACCACTCAATATTTAGGGCTATTGATGGTGGTAAGTGACACCCTGAAAGTTGAATTTCCACCCTGAACAGTAACTTTACAGTATTGCACAAACCAGAAGCTGTACAGGGACCATCTCTATTTTATTCAGAGGGGAGAGGGCCTGAAGATCCATTGATTTCAAACTTATTTTGCAAGTTTTCATTTAAATATCATAAATCCTCCCAGTAAATTGAGAAAATACATTTTTTTCCCTTTGGAAATTAGTCAGGAGGCAATTTATATGCATATATCTAATACATAGGCACGCAGACATATAAAAATGTGATTTGAGGGGAGAGATTGTATTGCATTAATAAAAGCAAAGATAAAAACTCAAATAAATTCAACATAAGCAATTCCTTTCAAGTTACATCGACTGTGCAGGAGTTCAGCCACCCAAGCTGCCCTTTGGATTTTCCTCCTGGACCCAGAGAACCTCCTGCTCCCTGGCTCAGGGATTTCTCCTTCAGCTGCCAGCCCCAGTCGCTGTTTGCACAGCCAGATGCTCTGCTCATCCTCTGCTAACGAGGCATTTCTTCTGCTCCACTGAAAAACTTTGTCTTTTGCTATTTTGGCAGGCTTCAATCCCTGCTACCTATGCCTTCTCACCCTCATCCCCCTCCTCTCTGCCAAAACACACCTTTCCTGAACCACTTTTCCTCTGTTTCGTTTCCATACCTCTCATGTAAAGCAATCCCTGTGTGAATCATCCAAGTACCCCCAGCCCCCAAACTTCTGGGAGAACCTCTGCTACATGCTCAGGGTTCTCAAGTTTTACCCTTAAATTGAGTTTTACCATGACGCAAAACAATTTGTGTTGAATGTTTTCACTCAACCTGTCAAAGAATGGGAGACTTTGCTCAAATTTAAACAGGACTCTCCCTGCTACATATCAAAAACCCACAAAACTCCCCAAATTTTCTTCATACATTAAATAGCAATAAATAGAAGTGGCAAAGAGCACTAATACTCAACACCACTTGTACTTGAGGGAGGCATCAGCCTCACCCACCCTGAAATCATTGTTAAATTTGGCATCACTAACACAGCCACAGACAAGGATAAATCCTCCTTCTCATCCTCATTCAGGCACGGTTTAGAACAGCACTGCCTGTTCCACACTCCTGCTTTTCTCTGCTCAGTTTGGGCAGGGAAGGGTATAAAATATGAAGCACAGACCTCTGGTGCAAACTGGAGGGTGTGTGGTTACTCCTGCTTTGATGGAGGGAAAAATATGTTTCTCTCATCTATTCTCCTTGGACGGCAAAGGCAGGGAAAGGGAAGTCCATGGGATGGCTTTGGAAAGGAGAGTGCTGGCTGTCCAAGTAACTGAGTCCAGGAATAAAATAAAAACATTAAAAATCATTCTAGTGGTTGATTAGAATTGTGTGACGTCCTCTATGGAGCAGAAATAATGCCACAATTTTAAGGTTTTCAACGTAGGGAGTTAAGTTTATGTTTTAATGGTATAACACACCTCAAATCTCACTCAACAATCAAATTTACTAAATAAATATTGGAAAGCCTTAAGTGTATTTTAAATAACATCCATAGTTTTTTATCCAGTATCTTTAGACCTATAGTCAAAATGACACTTGAGTAATGTAGCATATAAACACTCATACTGAGGAATTTACTTTATTCTACCATTTTTTATACATATATAGACACACAAAACAGATCAACTTTTTTTGTACATCCTAATATTTCTCAACTTCTGTTGTTAATATTTTTTTTGTATTTGGTTCAGGTGACAATCTAAAATTAAGGCATTTACATATAAAGGGCAGTAAAACAAAATATTAATTTTGTATTTTAACATTAATTTTATTTCAGGTACTTTATGCCACTTCATAAAATGTAAAACTATTAAATTTTAATTTAAAAGCTTCACTTATATTGAATTTTAGCACTTGCCTTATTTAAAATAGACCTTCAGTACAGGAGATGTAATTTAAGACCTGTAAAATGTATAGACAAAGCATCTTCTGATATGTGTCCTATACCAGGTCGATTTCACTGACGTGTTCTCAAAAATCAGCTTGCCCTTGACAAGGAAATTATTTCAAAATGCTCTTTTTATTTTCTTTATCATTGTATACAAGGCAAATAGGTTAACAGAAAATTAAATTGCCCGAGATTATCTAGGAACTCAGAGGTAAAGATCCAGACTGAATATGCATCTTCCAGCTCTTCAAACACCAATACCTTCCCAAGAGATCTTATCCCATATCATATCAGTTCAAAAAAAAGTCCCAGAAGATAAATAGCAGGCATGTCAGGCAGCAGCCCTGCCTGCTGTTTTCCCTAGTTAGAAATGCAAACAAGAATTGACCTGTGCCACTTGTGATCTCAAACCAGTTATCAGAGTGCCTCTCCTTCAGCAGCCAGGCCAAGGGAACTTGAGTCAATGACCGTGGATAAAAGCTTTTCCGATAAACCCTCAATCCATTAAATCAAATGGCGACTTTAAATTGATGAAGATTATAATAAATTATTTCTTAATCCTGATGTATCAATCTATCATAGCCGGTGGCACGAGGCGAGGAGCAGCAGCACTAAAAGCTTTATGAAAGTCGTCTCCTCTTCTCCCTCAGAGCTCGGTGGGTGGGAGAGAAGTCACAGCAGGGGACAGAGGAGGGACAGGTCCCAACTCCTATGCCAGGGGGAAGGAAGGAGCTGATGTTGGCATCTCGCTGTGAACAGTGACACTGACAGAGGTCCACGTTCTGCCACAGGGGCTGACAGTGCCATAGGCAGGACCAACCCCTTCCAGTTACTGTGAGAAGCATAAGGAACAGGATACTTGCTCAGTTTGGGGAACATTTACAGTTGTTAGTTATCTTATTATTAACAAGATTGAGAGGCACAGAGACCCTTCAGTCTGCTGCTGGCATGCTGGTAATTCCACACTCTGATCATTTAGTTTATCATACTAATTAATGGAAGAATTAACTCTTTTTGGAGCATGCTCACAGCTCTTTCTTAAGTAATGAAAAACTGAAATAGGTTCTTTCAAAGGTCTTGGAATTCATTAAAAAAGTGGCACCTCTAAGGAACCATTATTTATTTATTTTTAAACCAAACTATTCTAACCCAAGCAACGTACAATGAACACATTCAGGTGTGGTTTGTACCCAGATCCAAACCTGGCCTTTCCATTACTATTTTACATTTCTGCCTGAGGTATTTCCCACTGGTAGTCCTGGATTCAGGCACTTACTCCACCCTCAGCTGGTGAAATGAAGTGTTGGTTTTGATCCATTGTACTGGATCCTCATTACCCGAGGCTGTTTCTCCACTGACACAAAGGAAAGAGGGATAATGACTCCAAGGAAGTGCCTGAAGTGGAACAGTAGGACGGGCTACACTTATGGCCATGTCCAAGGCTGTGCAACCCTCCCCTTGCTGCCTTTGTTTGGAAATTCCAACATGTGTTGGTCAGGCTGGTGGTCTCTCCTTGCACCTGTTGACTTTCACTATATTTCCCAATAATTTATATTTCCCTAAGCACACATGGTTTGGCATCAGGACAATGACAGGAATACAAACCCACCTTCTTTTCACGCTGAATGTTAAGAGCTTGAAAAGACTAGATGAGTTTTTCTGTAATTCCTGGAGAGTTTGGTCCAGTGAATACTCAAAGACCTTTATTTTATAGCCTTTGCTTCACAGGTCAGCTGAGCTCTTTATCTCCCCATCTTGTACGCTCTGAGCTGCAACACTTGAGAGCTTTAAACCCAAAAATGAACGACGAAATGTTTGACTTGGAGTTGCATTTTACTTCAGACATTTTCTATGCACCACTGCACGCACACAAAAGGCAAATCTGATGGGAATGCTGCATGAAAAGGTGTTGTCATCAGGTTTTGAGACCAATATTGAAGACTCAAGCCTTCAGATAAAACCTCAAAACTTCGAGTTCTTCCTTTTAGTCAGTAATTTGTATTTACACAGCCAGGCAAGAAACTCATAGCATTTTATGTTTCTTCTAGAAATAAATCTTGCAACATCTGTGTGAGACGGAAACTTAAATACAGTTATTTTACAGATGAGGAAACTTAAGCACAGAGAAAAGTGCATGACTAAGAAATTGACATTTACTTTCAATGTCTAAAATGGACTCTCAGGCATCTAAATGATGGTTTAAGTGTTCACATTCAGAAATGAGCATTTTGCTCCAATTAAAAAAAAAAAAAAAAGAAGGAGCTGTCAGGTATAAAAATACATAAACCCCTAAAAATAACCTAACATCTTAGCTTGATTAAAAGACTTATAACTTCTACCTGGTAACTTTCCAAACAGCAACCCCGGGGGAAACCAAGAGGTCTAAATATTAATAACGGGATTTCTGTCACTGGACCTGCTATTATTATAAAGAGAAGTGGTTATTTTTAGTTTAGAAGTGTGTGGTTGGGAAGTTTATTCATCACCTTGGTAAATGAAAAAAAAATTAAAAAAAGGACTTCAATTCACAAATAGAAGCACAGTCAGACAGCAACTCCTATTGCCAACAGTTGGTCAACCTCATGATGAAAAATATAGGTACTATAGGTAGTAAAACATAGCTACTAAGGGAAATTTTTGTTATTTTCTATAGCAGAATATTCTTAATTTTTTTTTTTTTTTTTTTTTTTTTTTTTTTTTTTTTTTTTTAAGATAAGAGGCATTTTTATGTTTTCCCTAGGGCGTGCATTTCATTTTGATTTTTTTTTGTGTCTTCAAATCTTGGTCATGCCACCACCTTCACCCACCTGCCACTTCCCAAACCTCTTTTCTTCTCCTTGGGCACAGAGGATGGCCCAGACAATGCAGCAATCATTCAAATCACATCTCCGAGCACACGCGCCGGATCTGCTGCTGCTCGCGCTGCTTCTATCCCTTGCAATAAATTTTAATCAGATACTTTGTACCCTGTTGTACTCTTGTCTGAAACCATCCAAAGTGCTGTTGTTGCTAAGGAAACCACTTCCTGTTATCCTCACACTCATCTCCACTACCTCCTTCCTTCCCTTTCCCTCTCCCCATGTTTTCCTTGGCTCCAAGGGGCAACCCTGGCACCACTGAGCCATTTACCCCCTCACACCTCGGGGTGCAAACTCACTCGAAGCACAGAAGAAATCCCTGCAACCGGAATTGGTGGTATTTAAAGTATGACCATCCCTGCACAGGCCCATTATATTTAATTAGTCCCTGCACAGCAGGGAACAAGCCAATCCCAATAGCTGCAGCAGTGAGGAGAAGCTCTAACCCGCTGTGAAAAAAGGGAAAAAATTCAGCTCTGGGCTCTTCTTGCAGGAGGACAAAAGAGGAAATACATGGAATGGAATATATGGGCTGGATAAGGAAGTGTCTGGGTATTTTTCCTAAGGAATGGAGTTTCAGACCCCTTCACTCTCCTCTGCAGAGCCCTCCCACCATAAGAACCTCACTACAGGAAGAGTTGTTTACCTCTTTCAGAGAAATCAAGTCCCCTGAGCCGTTTGACTGCAGAATTGATTTCTGACCCTTTCCTTCCTTCCAGGCTCCTGATGTTTAAATCACCAGGAAGGATTCTCCTGTTTAGTGCTATATCTCCTCAAAGCTGTGAGCAGCACATGAAGAGCATAGTTCCATCACCAAAAGCACAAGGGAAAAACAAGAAAAAGGGAAATTTGGCTTTTGCTATGACCCTCCTGCATGCCCAGAAGCAGAAGGCAGAACGAAGCCAGGCTGTTGACTGAAAGAGGCACAGAGGAAGCACAGTAAGGAAACAAAGTCAACAACCATTAGAGAGCTTTCTCCTACAGGAATGGATAAAACAGATTATAATTTGAATAATATTTCAAGTTTTATTTGATAGGATTTTTAAGGGAAAAGGAAATTCATTCAACATACATAATTCCCTAATGGAAAGGGCCTTTTAGCTATATATTGTGGCTGTCAGTAATGGGAATTTTGACATATTTCTACACTCATTACTCTTCTCCCCACCTTGCTTTTGCTTTTTACCACACTCAGCTTTGTACAGGGGGAGGTGTAGAAGAGGCAAAAGGCAAAATTCAGAGCTAAAGAGCAAACAACCTCTAATATTACAGAGCTTTCTCAGTGTTTTTGCTTTCTCCAACTAAGCCTCTCTGCCATTAGTATTGAGTGTAAGGAACCTGCTGGGTCTGTTGCAGTTGTCCTATTGACTTTCTCTGGATGAATAAGTTCCTGTCAAGAGCAGCACTAAATATCCACTTTAGAAAAGCACTTTTAGCCATAAAGAGCACATTTTCCCTTCCTTTCCAGAGCCAGAGCCAGCGCTGCAAAGCACAATGGAAATGCAGTCTTTGGAGACAGATGTAATTATAAGTAAATACTTCACAGGCATTAATTAGCAATATTTTTTTTCACCTGTGGTTTGTATAGGGAGTCAAACATCCCTCAGCAGAATTTGCTGCTGCTCCTGTACTTGCTACCAACACTTCACAGGTAATAATTACACCAAATCCTTGTACTCTACCAAGCTTCAGATGCTTGAATAATACAAATCTAAAACTTTAGTTGTGGATTTTTTAATTATTTTTTTTTTAGTCAAAAACAGCTACGATACTGATCCTGAATCAGCTGCATGGCAGCTTCTTAATACTTTCTTGTGGTCAAAAGCTGAATCAGGGATAGGCCCCTTGCCAAAAAAAAAAATTCACAAAATTCCAGAATGCTTATTTGGGATTTCAGCTAATTATGTGGAAAAAAAAAAAAAACCACATTGAGAGGAATGAAACAATGGTTCATCTGCATTCAGCGTCAGTGCCATAAGATGAAGGTTAAAGAAAAAAACTGTACAGAAACAGGAAAGCAGAAGAGACAAAAATAAAGGCCAGTGTATTGGTCTACAGCCTTGCAGAACAGCAGAGCAAATGCTCAGTGAGGAACACAAGCCATGGGTCTATGCTTGCCAGCAAAGAGAACAGCCAATTTCTTTGGGCTGTGCATGTCCAAAGGCTATGCAGTTTTTAATCAAAGGCTGCTGCTCTCACGCACTTAGACAATACATTACTGATATAATATGGTGAAAGGGCCTTAAAGAATTCCTTAAATTATTTTTTATATAATAAATTTCCGAATTCTTGATTCACTTGGCAGAGTTCTGCCCTTTCCTTTAGGCAGAATCCATAAAAGAAGTTGTTCCCTTGCTTTGTTGGGGTGATATTCAGAGTTAGGGTTCCTATGCTGAATACAGAATGGAAATCCCACAGAGAAGCTCATGCATATATTGCCAAATTATTACAGAGGTTTTATTCTGGAGAATATTATCATCAATAAACCTAAATGCTATAGAAAGTTCAGAGCCATGTGGGAGGGAAACATCAACATATTCATCTGAAAACTGAGATAAATGTTAGAAAGACTGGATTTGTTTTCCATAAGCCTTGGAAGATGTGCCACCAGCGTGGCCCTGGAGCAGTTTTGGGAAATGCTGGCTGTGAACACAGACTGGTGGAAAAACAACACAGCCACTTAGGGCTGTGACTCAGCATCATGAGTGTCTCCTGACACACAGTCTGCTGCCACCTCGTGCTCCAAGGGCTCCTTCAATCAAGTGGCAGAACCTGTATTTTCATTCCTAAGCACCTCCAGATTTGCTTAGGAGGGCCTAGATCACCTCGCCCCTTATCTGGGCAGGGGGGAACATCCACATAAACCACCCTCCGATTTCTATCTGAGATGCAGAGTTCACTGTTTGAACATATGAATATGCAGTCAGGAGCTGTCAAAAAAATCATGCAGCTATTCACTGGAACAAACAAGAGAGGAGAAATGTCTTAATATCAGAGCTGGCTTGACATTTCCCAGCACAACCGGATCTGGCTGTGGTCTGCAAGAAATCAATTCGCAGAGAAGCCACAAATATCAGCTAATGCCTTGGTTCATAAACTTTTATCCGTGCTGGTATGAAAGTCCTATTAAAGTAAATAGGGCGAGAGCCTCAGGCTCAGGTTGAGGGCCCAGAGCAGGTAAGAAGTCAAGCAGGCTCTTTGAAAGCTCCCTGGGGAAAACACCAGGGATATCACTTGGAAAACAGCCCTAAAATTTTTTTCTTTCATATCCATTGCCTTCATTTTACCTATCCTGGTCTGCCTGAGCTAAAGAGATTGTTTAGTGCCTTAGTTTTGGTAAAGGTCATATAAATATTGATCAGTACTGGAAGAGTTCCAAAAGCCTTTTAAACTGATGCTTTTTGTTTGGGGCCAATTAATTTTTATTCCCATATTTGGAAATGAAAAGTTTCCGATTCCACCCATTTGACAAATGATTTTGAGTATTGTGAATAAGAAGCTTTTATAGGACTAGGCAAATCACTGGAAGATTTTTAAGGACTGCAGTTCACTCCTTTAGATCTGTTATTTTTGACAAGAGGGAAGAAAGGTTAGAGTAGTGTACAGCATAAATAATTTTCAACTAATGACCTAAGACTTCAGGGTCAGGTCTTTCAGGGGTTTATTATCAATCTCTTGACTTCAACCGACTTGTGGTTTCATTTGTGGGACGATTTTTTTTTTTTTAAAGAAAATAAGGAGGTCTTTCTCCTTTTAGAAAAACATTGTTAGTCGTAGCTATTTTCTCAGGTTTTCACAGATTAAGGTCTTGATTATGGTTTTCCTGAATGCATGGCATGTTTCTGATGAAGAGAAGCCTTGAGAAATATTTAAATTAGTGACAGGGTTTAACACTAATTGGGTCTACACTGGGGTTTATTCTTTCAGGTATTGTTACAGTGAAAATAGAGACAACCAAGAGGACAAACATTTAGTGAAGACATACACTAAATAGAACAGTGCTTGCAATAATTCATATTTCAGAAACCCATGGAAGTAAATTGGCAGTAAAGAGGCAGAATTGCAACTTGGATTTCCAGGTTTCTGCTCTAAAACTAAGGAAGGTCAAGGATAGGATTAATTCCTTCAGTAGAGGTTATGTCTCAGTGACTGTGTAAATTTCATATGAGCATAATGGCCATAAAACAAATAGGAAGAGAAGAGACATGAGAAGAAAAAGGAAGATTATTTTTATCATCTGACTAGGGGAAAAAAAATTTAAAATCAAGACCCATTGGAATATTCTCCACAGAATTGTAGGATGGACTGGGTTGGAAGGGACTTTAAAAGATCATCGAGCTCCAACCCCTCTGCCATGGGCAGGGATTTAATCAGTAAATTGGCTTTAATATCCAGACAGTTCTTTACCAACAGTGCAAACATGAACTGCAGAACCTTACAGCAGGTGCAATATCTGAACACAAAGACAATATTTCTGTATACTAATCAAAAAATTACACTTTTAAAGACTATTGAAAAGAGACTTTTTCAGAACGAGGTCTGATTTTCTACCAGGTGCCCTTTATTCATGAACATGTGAAAAACAACTCCTATTTAGGTGAAAAGCATGAAAAACTGCTTTAATGCTTTAAGTACGCAGTGGAAGAATTTTTTTTTTTTTTTTTTTTTTTTTTTTTTTTTCCTTAAATGTGTAGTTAAATGTGTAGAGAAGTTAAGATCTCTCTATTTGGAAATTGTTCCCTACCAACCTTGGGAAAGTCAAACTTCTGTGATAGCTGAAATGACCATGTGGTTTGCTAACCTTGGTGTCTTCTTTCTCTCAGGTGGAAGGAGGTAGCTGAACAAAACCCTTCCACTCTGGAGACAGAGTTTGGAGCTGATTAGTCAGCCACACACTTAAGTCTATTAATACATAGCACTATTGCCATGGTAGCAGGTTAAAGTTAGAAGTAACTAGATTTGAATAATTTAAATATGCTAAAAATACCAACTTCTGGGCTTAAGTGGTTCTATTTGTCACCTATAATGACAATTGCCACCTATGCTAGAAAGTCTCCTTGGAAAGCTTAGTCCCAACAAGTGCAGAATTTTCTCATCTGTGTGATCTTGCTCCAAAATCTGTGTCATAGTTCCACCTGCAGACACCAAAACCAAGAGTTTTGTTTCTTAGATATAGTGAACACACCCAGCTTGATTTCTATCATACACCAATAACCAGATAATTGGAAGAAGGGTGAATCCAATTAGTTTGATTTGGTATGGCCAAGGCAAGTAGGCCTCCCTATAATCCAAGTACAACTTCCCAAGTTTCCCTTTTCCCATTCTCTTACATCTGCGGAGATCACAGAAAAAAAAATTGTAATAAATTTAAATTTAAGAAGGAGTTTTGCAGTGCACATGTATGACAAAACTTTCAAAAGATGCAAGGAATACTTAAATATATTGCCACCTAAAAATATTGACCATGGCAGATCTAAACCAAACAACCAATCCAGAACCCAACAAACCAAACCATAAAAAATAACAGTGGGTTTGAGAAAGGCAGTAAAAAAGTTATCTCCTCTACATCAGTTTACCAAAGTGTAACCCAAATGTAAGGTAACACTTGTTCTGCTTCTAAGAGTTTCTGACTTGGTGCTCCAGACTCACTGAATTAATGCAGTGTCAATTCCAATCAATCCAACCTACTCACCTAAGTAAAATCCTGCAGGTGCATTACTCTTTCCATGACTGACTGTTTGACAGCAATGGCAAAGGTACAGGGCTCACAGTTAACAAAAAAAATTCAAAACCAGTTTCCCTCCATATTTAGCACAGACGCCATGCTTCAAATCTTAGCTTTTCATGTTCATTTCTTAATTCAAAAAATGAACAGGGAACATTAAACTTATTTCTATTTCATCTTTCAATATGCAGATTGTAGGTGCAGGCCTACTGATAGCAGCCTACTGAAGGATGTGGCTGGATGCCACGCAGGTGCAAGGAGGAAAGATAATTTTAACACCAAGAGACCACAACTACAAATTTACCTATCAGTGACCCAGTTGGGAAGATGATCTAATGGACACTGAGATTGAAGATTTTGAATGAGAAGAAAAATTCAGGCTACAGGAGAGTATATGGTTAGCTCTATGGTTTAGTAGAATTTGGGAATGGACAAACTTTTTCACCTTCTAGGGGACTAAAAAAAAAAAAAAAAAAAAAAAAAAAAAAAAAAAAAAAAAAAAACCAAACTTTTTTCTTATTTCTATGCCAAGCATAGAAATAAAATTATAGAAATTAAATGAATTTTTTTTTTTTTTTTTTTTTTTTTAGTGTTCTCCCTTCCCCATCCATCTGGTCCAACCAACCCTTTCCTACTGGTGAGACCATGAGCCCCTGGATCCTCAGGAGTCTGATAATCCACCTCTGTGTGCAGCTGTGTCCTCATGTCTGTCCCAGACCCTCGGGGGCAGAGCAGCCCTGTGTTGGTGGGATGTCAGGAAGGACTGCCTGGCTGATGATGAAGTGACTCTGCCAAGCTGCCCACAGCACAGATGTGGGGGACAGGCAGCAGAACTGAGGCCCTGGCAGGTACAGACCCTGCCTGGGCAAGCACTGAATTTTCATAAAGTGATGTTACCACACACAAAACCAGCAGGCTAATTGGGAAGCAGGGCTGCAGCAAGGAGCTTCCAGGAGGGATTTAAAAGATAAAGAAGAGCCAGCTAAGCTTGCAGAACAAGCCAATACTGATAGCTGTGTGAAATGCAGATGCAGGGAGCCAGAAGTGTTTTAAACTCGAGCTGTTGTTGTGACTGTGGATTCCCAGCACTGCTCCATTTGCTGCCCCCATTAGATTGCCACTCTGAGTTTCTGTGTTGGGTTATGCTGTGCTGGGCCAGCCTTCTCCTGGGATCATTACAAATATCTCAATTTAGTTTTCCAATAAAAATAGGAAAGTTGCAATTTAGAGGCACAGCTGCACTTATTGAAATAGCTCTGTCTCTGCTGGTGAGGGCTGTGGGGTGGGGAAGGAAGGGAGAGGAACAGCTGCAGCACAGAGGAGCTGGCTGGGGACAGACACAGAAAAGGCAGGGAAGAACAAGGAGGCTTCACATCAGGAGAAGCACCCAAGAGAAGCTGAGGTGATGCACATCAGCACAGGCTTTATTTCATTGTGTTCTTATTTCATATTTTAATGAATTAAGAAACCTGGTTCAAATCAGAGCCAAGGCTGAGAGTTCACCCCCTGTTCCATCCTGCCCTTTGACCTGTTCACGGTCCTCTGTAAATATGTTGTATAATGCACATAACTAACAGCCTGAGTGTCTTATAAAACAAGCAATACAAAAATATCTCCTCACTGCACACAGAAATCATAAAGGTGAGCATCACACTGAAGAGATGAACTCCTGGGACAGCCTTTCATACTCTGTGAATGCTGACCCACCTGTCACTCACGTTTCTCATACAATTTAATTATCTAAAATGATGATTCTTTGCATATATCCATGGGCAAGTATGACCAAGCTGTGGATGAAGTTGCCCTTCAAAACAGATTTTGAAGGTCACCATTAGAAGTCTCAGCTTTCTCAGTTTGAATTGGCACACCTAGGACTTATGGCTTTATTTTTACCCACAATCAGGAAAACAAAGGAGTGAGAATAAGGATTGTTAGCTAAAAAACCTGAAGGCAGAAGATGTAAAGATTCACAGAACAATTATGTTCATAATTCTAAAGGAAGGGAAAAAGGAAAATCAACATTAAAAGGAAATGTCAGCAAATGTGGAGAAATTGTCAAGACAGTCTGTGGAATTAAAACAAAACAAAAATCTCTCTAAAATTCAGGACAGCTGTTGTTAAAGGACACAATATCAAATTAAGGGCACAATATCAAATAATCCTGATTTAGGGAAAATGGAAGAAATAGAGAACCGAGACCTCTTTAACAACCCAGAAAATCAGAAAGGAATTGTATTTAAAGTGGAGTTGTGCTAAAAGTGGATGTGTAATTAAGGACAAGTGTAAATGAATAGTACAAGTATGTAGGCACAGAATTGAACAGACAGAGGCACAGAGCACGTTATGACCAGCTATTAATATAAATGAAAGCAGGAATACAATTCTAGAAATGCAACATCCATAACAGAAGATACAGAGCCAACAAGTTCCCTTATTTTAGTTATAATAATGGCAAATCCAGGAAAACTCAAGTAGCCAAAACCTGCCTGTCTTCAGTTTTCACTAAGAGTAATTACAGCCAGACACTAAAACAATAATTTTTAACTGGGAGCTAAAAGCATAGGACAGGAATATGAAAAGGAAAGGTTGAAGAATATTTAAGTTAGACACATTTGAGTTCTAAAGACAAATGAAATGCGTTGTAAAGTACTCAAGGAATTAACTTGAGCCGTCTAAGAACCATTAGCAATTATCTTTGAGAATTCAGAGGGCAGGGAGGTCCTCGGGGCTGGGGAAGGGCAGAGAGAGCACCAGCTCTGGGAAGAGAACACAGAAAAAAGGTCCAAGGATTTCAAGATCAGACAACTTTGCTTTTGTATTTGGGAGTGTATTAGAACTGTGCTGAAAATGAGAAGACAAAAACGTGCACATTTAGTGTGTGAATGTCTCGAGAGCAGATTAACCCTGTCACCAAAAAGAGAAACTCCTGACACTGATGAGCAGGTGGGGAGCTGCAGGTGCAGGCTGGTGAGGCTCCTGAGAGCAGGAGGAATTCTCTAGAAGTTTCATAAATAGACTCAGAAAGGAAGGCCCTAAGAGAAGTCCTTGTGAAGCAATGTAGACAGTTGGTTTAAAAACAGCACTCAAAGCTTCTACCTTTGACCAGAGCCTAAAATGGAAAGACACTGCCAGGGACCTTCCAGGGCAGGTCTGTCCTGGATTTTGTTCTGCCTTTGGCAGGATTAATTCTCTGGGATGGAGCTGCTGGAAACAGTGAGAAATGGTGGAGGAATTCCTTGATTTCCTTTGCTTGCATGAACAGCCTTTGCTTTACCTATTAAAAATTTATCTCAACCCACAAGGTTCTCACTTCTCCAATTCTTTGCCCATCCTACTGTGGGGAAAGTGAGTGGCTGTGCAGGGCTTAGCTGCCAGCTGGGGCTAAGCCACAACAGTTCTTTAAGCAAGGGATGCATGTTTTGACAAATACAGCTGTTTGTGTGGTCCCAAAGTAGCAAACAGATAATAGAGTAGCATTTCGCTAGAGGACTGGGAACAGTTATTTTAAGTTGGAGACATTTCTGGAAAGGTTGTCTTCCACGAGATGCTGTATGTAGTTATTGTGCTCAGCAAGTCTAAGGTTGCCTCCTGCTTCTGAAAGGAATCCTGCAGCAGAGCCAGGCACTCGAGTGACAGTGCTGAAGACAGATATAAGGAGATGAGGATTTATCAGCTGAGATAAGGGGCTTTGGCTTCCTCATTAGTTACAGTCACTGTGGTTGAGCAACTGCATTGCCTCCTCCTCCTCCACACCAGGGGGGACAAAGCAAGCTACAAATTGCTGGCAATGCTGCATTTATCATCAGCTCCAATTCACTCCCAAGCTAAGCACCAGCACTGCAGTTGTATTTATAACTCATTCTGGGGGGGGGGGGGGGGGAATAAAAATATTAATAGCCATAACAAAGAAACAGCCATTTTGATGCAGTTTGATCAAACCCTATTTCTAGCTTTAGGGATATGAGAAGCTTAGAGTCCCCACAATGACAGAACAGTACTACCCATGCAGGAATGTTTTTCTTGAGAATCAGCCAAGCATAAGGACCAGGCAGACCAGGTGGGGGGTGCTCATCTAATATAGCAATATCAATCTTGTACTCAAAGCACATCTTGCTCAAGACTATGGAATCAGAAAATATTTTTATCCTTTCTGTTAGGTTTCCTTCACAGTCTCCTGCAGATACAGGTAAAGGACACACTTTCCCTCATGAAATCAAAATGCCTCTTGAAGGTGCTGCCTGAAAACCTTAAACAAGTTTGAAAGTCACAACAAGTAACGAAAGATCAACGAGTCACAGCGATGGAAAACCGCACAGGAAACAAACTCCACAACTGTCTTTTCCTGGAGGAAAAATAACTCTGAGATTGGCCCTTTTGTAAAAAGAAAAAAAACCCATCAAAACCCCACTGATGAACCTTAAAGGGTCTAGTGTTAGATATTGAAGAATAATAGGAGGATAAAGGGTTGGAAGCGACCTTAAAGCTCATCCAATCCCTTCCCTGCCATGACAGGAGCACCTTCTTCTATCCCAGGTTGCTCCAACCTGGCGTTGGACACCTCCACAGACCCAAATTTCCAATTCACAAACCTAAATTTCCCCTCTTACAATTTGTATCCACTACTTGTCCTGTCACTACAGTTCCTGATGTATTTTTCCTTGCATGTCTAGTGTTAAAAAGAAACTGCACACCTCTTCCCCCTTCCAAGGGGTTCACAGATGTTTTAATGCATAATATGGCTTGACCCAGAAGAATGTTAATTCAAGGAATATCTTGACAGCAGAACTGAAGCTAAAACTAAGGACAATACAGCAAATTTAAATTGTTGATATGATAGTTGCATATTCATCGAACCAAAGAGTTGCTGAGGTTTCCGTATTGAGCTAAATTGGATTCATATAGAGGGACAGTGTGAAAGGAGTTCTTCCTCACCAAAGTTCTTCCACGTGCTTCAGCTCTAAGCCTGAGGACCAGGAGTGAAGCAGCAGCACAACCAACCAACCAAAAAAAGAAAAAAAAGAAGAATGGATAAGATTAAGGCTATTGCTTTTCTCCCTGCAGATATCTCAGCAAGCCAGAATGGGTATGTGCACATGATATTTGGAAAGAAACAGCAAGGGGGGAAATGGGCTTGTGCTTCTTTCCTTCTCTGAAAGTATTTTCTGAAAATGCTTTTTGTGTGGAATTAAGATTAGCTTTCCTAAGTCTGCCTGAATAACAAGGATGTTTAGCAGGAATGCTCTTGTCTTAAGGAGATGGGCAGGTTGAGAGGTTACACTTCAGCAAGATGTATTTTCTACAAACTCATGGAACCTCTGACACTGCTGAAAATTCATTAAGTTATTACCTAAAATGGTCTATTTTTATCATCAGTGTTACTCCCTGAACCAACTATTGGGTCACTACAGAGTAGTTTAGCTTTAATTGAGACCAAATTTCTGATGTAAGACAGGAGCAGAGTTCTCCTCCAGTCCTGCACTAATACTGCAACCCCAACACAAAGCACCAAGCCAGGTCACCATTCCTTTTTGTCCAAGTAATAAAGTGTTTCAAAGCCATGTCCCCCAGGCATTGTACACACAGACACACATGCACAGATCCCACTGTGCACCAAACTGCAATACAGCATTAAAAAGGAATATTTTCCCTTCAAAGTCCATTTATAACTCCCACCAACACTTAGGGGAGCTGTGCAAACCCATTAAGAAAGAGATGAATATACTTCCCTCCCGAGCACAGCCTTGAATTACAAACCAAGAGTGGCTACAGAGCTCTGACACCTAAAATAAACCTTGAAAATCTCTGTTTCTTGTAGAGATGCATCTTCTCCTCTCACTCCAGCAGTGCTACAGTACAGTGTGCTCTGCTCACCTCTGCTGCCATCATGGTGCAGATATACTCTCTGTGGTCAAAGTTAAGAAGTGCTAATGATATTTAAAATCCATTTCCAGATCAGCCCTATCTGAATCTCTTTACTTGACTGAAAAAAAATCTGTTAGCAATACTCACTTATTTTTCTACAGAAAAGTTATATTGACATCTATTCAGGGGCCAGAATTCTTCTGCAAGTTTCCAGGCTGTTTTGGTATTCATTTTCAAAGTGTTTTCCTGCTTTCTTTTACAAACTAGAGCCATAACAAAACCTATTTTGGAAAACAAGAAAATAAAAGACAGCTGATTATGCCCCTCATCCCCCTGCCCTGGAGGCAGACAGGAGCTCTCCCTTTTCACAGATAAAAAGCTGTTCTTGAAAGAACTTTTTGGTGGCCTTTCTCACCTCCAAGACTACAGATCTCTCACCAAGGCCAGGTTTGTTTCTTCAAACAAACCTTTACAGTCCAGTGATGCTGAACTCCTGCTGAAGCACAAGTGTGGGCACTCAGTGGGATTGGTAATTTGTCCCTCACAGCTGAGATAGGAACACACAGCCAGTATTTGATGAGGATATCCAGAATTACATTGAGGTTACATGTGTGAGAAATTAACTTATTAATAAAACAGCTCCTCATTTGTCTTTAAGGATACAATGAATTAAATTCTGTCAATGGTCTCCTGCATAATTCCCTTGGATAGACTAGAACAAGCATAAATTGGAGCAAAATAATAATTAATTGTAATTTGCCTTACTTATGGAAAAAGGTTTTATTCCTGGACTAGGTATAGAGAAACCCCAGCTCTTTTCCGCCTGTGTTATTTACCCACTGACTGATCTGTCCATGTTGTTTTGCCTCTGTACTGGTAAGAGGAGGGTGATTTCTGATTTGAGTTTTGCCACATCAATTTGCCTTAAAGGCAGCTGAACACACATAACTTCATAAGCATTTTTAAAATGCTAAAGACAATCTCCTATTCCCCATCAGTGAAGCTTCCCACTGTACCACTACAATCTGGAGTAAACAACTGACCTCTAAAATTCCCAACACAGCAACTCCTTTAATTTTCCACACTTCACTGTCATTTACAGGCAACTTGCGCAATGGTTCCATTGCACAGAGGGTGTTTTCCTACAGGTGGATGATGATATAATACACCCCAGTGGTGATGGAGCTCTTGCAGAAATCAGAGAGGTTTGTGTCAGTCAAGGGAGCCCAGGGAGCTCTCTGTTGCTCAGCTGCCATGAGGATGGCTCGTGGCTGTGTCTGTCCTTTTGAAAAATAGATTTTTCAGATTCATCTGAGATGCCTGGACAGGAGTGCCCAGAAATCCTTCCCTTATTCTCCACTGTACACAAATCAACCCCTCAGCACACGCCTGCTGCCACTGAGGAGTGTCCAACCTCCTGCTGGCCTGCTTCAAAATTGATTTTTACCTCTTGGAAAATTTAAAAGCCCCAACAGGACAGAATTTATGGCACATTTGCATTGCCAAGCTGCCCACAATGCACCACACCATCTGAGCACATTCTTCTAGTGAGTATGCCTTGCTTTTACCACCAATGGATGCAGCTGGGCTGGTTTGGTGATGCTTTTATATTTCATCCTGGATTAGCTCAATGTGCTCACTTGCTAAAGGAAGAAGTGCTATCACAGGTGACTGGACACAGCAAGTTGAATGTAGACAGGTGTTCTTTTTCACTGGGAAAAAAAAAATAAAAATCTTCAAACCCAGAAAAGCTGTGCTGGGGTTTCAAGTTTTCTCATCAGAATTCAACACCACTCCAACACCTCTAGTGTGAACAAACACCACACAGGAAAGAGAGCCTTGGTGAAGAAAGACGCAAAGTAAGGTGTTTTAAACACTGTGCTTGATTCCCCTTCCCTTTCTCCTCGGCCATCCTTGCCTTCCCCCTCAGTCCCCACTCACCCTGAGAGGTCCCTGCCCTGTGGCTCCTCTGGAGCAGGTTAAGCCACATCTGCCCACAGCTGTGTGTGCCACAGCCCACAAGGCTCACGTTGTATTTGCTGCCTCACAGCATCACAAATGGCTTTTTTAGGGGGCAGTGGCAAAGGGTGAAGCTTGCTGGAGCCTCAGGGAATCAAAGGAGGAACAAAGCTTACTGAAGCAGTTCCTAGGAACAGCAGCAGACAGAAAATCAGCCTGTTTGTTGTTCTGCTTGGGTTGATGAACCTCCAGAGTGTGCATAACATCAGAAGAAAACAGGACACAGCTTTCCTGTCAACTCTCAGTTCAACTTTTGGATATTCCTGGTGGTTTAAAGTTGCACTTTGTTCTAAACCTTCAATCCACAGTAATGGGCTAAGCAGGTGTAATTTCTAATAGATTACACAGCAAAATTTGATGCAGAAATTAAACAGAGCGGGTATTAAATGGCTCTTTAGCAAGGAAAAATGATTAGTCATTGCAAATTCTAAGCTCTGATTTCACATAAAAGGTCAATTTTTAAACAAATTTAAAAAAAAATAGTTCCAGCTTCATTGAAATACTGTTTTGACAGACTTGTTAGAGGGCACAGAAGACTGAGCCTGGTGTCAGTCCCTTGGATGCCCTGCAGCCCCTGGAGTGCTGGCTCTAGAAGCACCAGCCTGCAGTGAACACTTTCCACTTTTTTCAGTTGTACCTGAGCTCACCAAATTGTGACTAATGACTCCAACACAACACTGCAGATCTTAAGCCCTGAACAAAATGAGAAAATCCTCACTTTACTCGCCCAGCCAATATATTTCAGGCTTGTGCATAATCAGTGCTCTACCTGGCTGTTGCCCAGGAGCCCTCTCAGAAAAGCCATCCGTTTCCCAAATATCCTCCACAATCTCCAGTTTAAAAGGGAAATTTCAAACTGAGAAATAGTCTATGTAGGTTTTTATGATTTTTTTTTTAAAGCATATTTACCTTCTATCATTAAACAGATAATATCTTGTTAAAAATAGATTCAAATTATGGCCAACAGTGCTCTTAAGTTTTCAGGAATCTGGCAAAAGTCAAGAGGAGAAACACTTGGCTAAAGGAGAAGAGGTAAGAAGTCATTTTTACATTTTCCCTCATGTGGGGTGGGTGGAGGAGTTATAGACCTTATGCATTGGAATCTATACACTTGGTTCTCTCTTACTCACAGATCTCAGAGCCACACTGGAGCAGAGTCACTCACAGCACAGATTTTGATACTGAATCCTCCCATTTCAAGGATTTTCCACTGAAGCCTCAAGAAGCTGTCAAAGAACTGTTTATTTTTTGCACTCCTAGAGTTTAAGACTCATCATCCACCCCACAACCCTAGGACAAAAGAGTGCCTGAAGAAACATGACACATCAATTTTGAACTTTAACATGAAAATCATTTTCACCAAGCAATAAATAACAATATCAAATTTATTCTGCTACTGCCTAGGATTTCCTGTGACAAATATCCACTGAGACTCAATCCTGTGAGGAGCTTGGGCACCTCACACTGGAAGTTCTTTGGGGATTGTTCCTTCAGGTCTTGCCCTGTGATGTTCAACATCAACTCAGCTCTCAGTGGGAAAAAAACTCATAGCCCTCGATGTCATTTCACACGTGTAGGTTGTTGTGTCCTGTTAGAGCTTGTGTATTCCCTCAGTCAGAGGTTGGGAAGGCACAAACATTCCCTGTGGCTAAGTGCTTGTAATTAAACACAGTGTTGAAGAAGCTAATTAAAAAAATGTTTTGATGATAGCTGTGCAATACTTAATAACCTTCGTAGTGGAGCAGCTGTGCAGAAAAATCTGAATTTGTGCAGGTTTTTAGGAGTGTTATATCGGTACTGTGCTGACATGACTGCAGACACTCAGGAGCAGGAGAGAGGCATTAGCTTGGGGGGCTTTTGGGCTGTTCAGAAGAACAAGAAGTCACTTTATCTGCCCCCAGGGGAAGCTTGCTCTGCATCACTGCCTTCTGTAAGTACAGGGATTATTTTAAATGTATATATAACCTTATGGTAAACTCAGATTTGGGCATTTTGGATGCAAAATTGCATGCATACATACAACAGTTCCATATCCAGGCCAAAAATCTAATTATCATCCCCAGTAAGGAGCTTTTCTTTCATGCCAGAAGTGGTTTTGACTGCATATATATATTTATATACACAGACCTACACACTCTCTCCCTTTTGCTCTATATGGGACCTCAGTTAAATATTTGGATTCCACTCTGGTGCCAGCTCTGAGGAAGCTGATGTAGTGGAAGGTGTTCCTGCCTAGGGCAAAGGGGTTGGAAAAAGATTTTCTTTAAGGTCTCTTCCAACCCAGGCCCCTCTGTGGTTCTGTGAATTAAGAAACAGAGGTCACAGCACAACAGACAGGGACCATTTTTGGACTAGTTCTCATTCCTGATTTTCAGACATTTCCTCTTGTACCAAGTCCTCACCCCCCACCAGTTCCTGGGACTCTGCATCTCACTGAACTCATGAAAAAAAAGAGTCATTTTCTCAGTGCTTTAACAGCACAATCAGTTTTCACAAACCACAGAAGTCACAAACAGATCACTGTGAGGGACAGATTCCAAACAAATATTTCAACTTCTTATGCACACAGAAAAACGGGGACAAAGAAAAATCAATAGCAATATGCCTACTAATATGTGCCTTAGCCACAGGCTGCAGCATGGGATGTAATATACATAAGGTAAACATCTTCAATGCAACACAGTTCAATAAAATGATAGATATTCCAAAAATAAAGTGTCCCCAAAGAAACAGAAAACATAATATCAGCCCCAAAGAAAGAGAAAATCCATGTAGCCTCAGCAGTGAGTATACGATAATATATGCCTTCAAGGCTCGCTTTGGAATAAAAGAGTCTTTTGGGGGAAAAAAAAAAGTAAAGTTTTCTCTATTGCAGAAAGGCCAGGCAGCCCAGGGATGCTCACTGGGAGTGCTTAGTAGTGGTGATGGGGGGATGCTCTCCTGCATCAGGGCTGGGGCAGCTCCAGAACTTTCCATGAGCCATGGACAGAGCCTCGTGGCCTCTGGAGCTTCCCAAGTGGAGCAATTAATGCCTCCTGACAGCACGGGATCCTCCAAGAGAAAACACCGGGATCCTCCAAGAGAAAACAAGGCAGCGCAAAGGGATTAACACTTTAAAAAGCACCGTTTCCATTTCCAGGAACTTCCAAAGGGCCTTGTTCGTCCTCCCTGTCACCTTGGGACTCATTGCACACAACATTGCTGAGGTTTCACCCGATCTCTGCACGGAGAGGAAACACAAATCCATCAATGATGTTTGATGATCATCTGATGTTTGAAGCAATCCCCCGCTGCGTGTGATTTGTAGGGGAGGATGTGAGTTTGACAGCCCCATCCCTCAATATTGCACAGAAATTAAAAATATATCACGGGCTTCTCAAACAAACTCTTGAAACACTTAGTCGGTTCTGATGCAACAAGTTCAGCAAACTCCTTTTCAAGTATCTTCCTACTTAAAACTGATCTTCATTATTCCAGCTAAATGGTAAAAATCAGAAACTGGGAGGATGATGAATTAAGAAGCACTGGAGTTTCTGGTTGTTTAATTTTTTTTTACGTAACAGTGAACTTTACTTAATAAATGCAAGTGCTGAGGGCTTGGTCTAATTGCTCTTTTTTTTTTTTTATCTTGCCAGGTCATTTGCTTTAGTCCTGTCACCACAGTGACTTCCAGCACCTCATTGGACCTTGTAGAACCAAGTTAAAAACTAGAAGAACTTGGCCAAGGTTTCTTGAATGCTCTCTTATGAGGCTTAAAAATGAAAAATAATTTATAAAAGCAAAAGTTTAAAAAAAAAAAAAATAAAAGAGAAAGAAAGAAAGCCAAGTCTTCGTATGACTATTTATTTTGCAAGAAAATGTATTCTTGGTTGATGCAAGGCTTTTATTGAAAAAGAATGTCTTTTTGGATGGCAAAAGTTTCTTGAACCTTGAATGAACCATTTTTCATTATGTTAATTTAAGTGGTAAAAGGTCTGCCTGACTGACACTAATTGATGGTCCCTCCTGGGGCTTAATTGACACGAGCTTGTCTCTATAAACCCGCACTGTTAATCAGCTCCTTTCCCACTCTGGAAAATGTTTGCAGCTGAAGAAGTGTCAGTGGGGGTTGCAGACAGAGAGGGTGCTTTTCAGCACTAGAGTTGTGATATTTCATTAAGTTGATATTTTCCCGATTCCTCTCTAAAGTAGAAATATCATGTTGTAGATTCATTTACTGCAGTATTTATTTTTGCTGTTGTTTGGTAAGCATTTCATTTAGATGTTAAGTGTTTCCTTTGATCTTCTGCAGTAGGCTTAGATAACTAGATGTTAAATACTGGCAGAAAACATCTCAAATTAGCCACGATATCAAGTCATCCACGAGGAAAGAGTCATCCTTTGCTAGACTAATACTATTCCTGCAGTGACATCGTACTTAGAAATACAAGAGGGGAAAAAATTTGTTATTTTAGTGATAGGACTAATATCCTTTCTTCCTTTTCAAAGCCAGCACTGAATATTTTCTGAAGTTTCTCTCAACTACTAAATTACATCAGTATTGAATTTCCACAAGTCTGTCCCTTGCTATAAGATATTCACATTTTGATTTAGAAAGACCTTTTAAAAATCACTGTTTTCCATCCAAAATTGGCCTATAGCCACAGTTCCTTCTCCTATCCCTGCTACCAGAGCTATTTCAAACTCTTCATTTTTAGCACATCTTTTACTTGCATTGGTTTTCCAATTTTTAAGAAATCCTGAGCACACACAATGTAAGTCATTAGTTATTAATAATGGTACAATTATTGTAAACACTGAAGATAGATGGGGTTTCAGATATTCAGATTTCTCATCTATCATGGACAAAAAAGTGACTTTGTAGAATTCTCAATACTAGAAACTAGGGAGAGTATCCAGGTATCAATTTGATTTATTTTGCTGACAGTAGTCTTTGCTCACTAAAAATATCAGACAAATGGTTAAAAGAAGTTTTAAAGAATAAAAAAGAAAGTGATTTACAAAATATGACCCCTTATTTTCCTGCCCATTGCAGATGGTGGGGATGCCTGGCAGAAATGGGAACTGCTGACTAACAGCATGGTAGGTCACTTATACCAAGGCAGAGGCTACTCTGCATGTTAGAAGGACTCTGAAAAAAGTTTTATTCTTAAAAGATGTTTGAGATGATAAAGCCTAGTATTTCCTGAAGATAATTTGGGACAAACACACACTGCAATTCCCTCTCATAATGTGCTGAGGCACCAGCTATAGACAAGCAGTTATGAATAACTTAAAACTAAAGTTCTGCAGAACTAACCCACGGGATATTTTGGGGATGTGACTTTTCCTCTGCCCTAGGGCCATGCTCCCAGCTCGAGGGCCCCAGGTGCAGCACAGCCCCCCTGCAGCCCCCAAAGCATCTCTGCTGCACTGAGCCACAGCCACAGTGCTGCTGTAAAGACATTTCACTAAACCCACCACGCTCACCCCTCAACACTGGCTTCCACCACTTGAGTTTTCCAAACAAGCACCTTTATATCACATTTTACAGATATTTCTGAAGTGTTACTCTCAAGAGTAAAAGTACTTCACTATTCCCCTTCCAAACTCAGCATAATTCACCTGCCGTGGAGCACCTTGGAATAGTAACTAGATTTTGGAGGGGGGTTGCCCTGTGCTTAAATAATTCTTGCTGTAAGGTCATAGAAGATGCAGACAAGTTGATAATAATGGTAATATTTGGTAGGTTCACAAAAACACTCAATTGCCTCCAATTTTATGACAGCTACCTGAGTGGGACTCACACAGCAGTGAACATGGCTAAATCCATTTTTATAGACATGTATATAAATTATTGGGATAAACTCATCAAAAGCACAGCAGGTTAACTGGTACACCAAGGGAAAAAAAAAAAAAAAAAGTGATGATGTCTTGAAAACAGCAATACAAGCATGGCCTTTAAATTGTTAAATTATTTGGACAGGAAAAATTATGTACATAAAGATAAGCATGGGATGCATCCTGAATAATTTATTTCAGTTCAAGTTCTTGTTTCCTAAGAAGTCAAAGCTTGTGAGTTGCTTTGAATTTACAAGTCCTAATGGGCTGACCCAATTTATACCAGCACATTGCAAGTCTCCAGAACCATTTTTCACGTTGTTCATTTAACATCCCTTTCTTTGAGGGCTGGATTGTTTAGCTGGCCATATGTCAAGAGGTACCATGTGCTGTCAGGAAGTTGTTTTTTCTTCAAAGTTACACCAAGGGACAGAAAGATTGAAAAGATTTTAAGACAGACTTGTGAAAACTTTAAATAATAAACCATTCCACAATGCATAAATCATACAATTGTTCAGATAGCAGCCCTCAGTGCATGATGGTTTACATCTGTTGGGCAAGCAGCTATCAAAGCTATTTCATATTTCTTCAGTTCTATTTCCCTGCTTCGCACTCTGCCCAGTGTTATTTTCCTCTCCTCTTGCCTGAAATGCAATATATAAAATACACAGATATTGTTTGCTGCTACATCAACTCAATTTTGAGTGTTGAACAAAACACTGAGAAATAAAGCAAATTTCAGACAGAATAGGGAGAGAGTCACATGCTTCATCCACAAGTTCCACAGTGAAAGCTGCAATTCCAGGGTTCAATCCCAAGTTATCTGTGCTACTGATGATCCAATATCCTCCTCCTCCAATATATTTTAAAATCCTCCTAATATATTTTACTAATATAACAAGAATTCTTCCTCATAAGCATTCCTTGTTCTTCCTCTTATCCACAAGATGCTGAAAACCAAGCTAACACCAGCCAACACACACTGTATTTTACAGTAATTAAATATGTTGATAGATTTCAGAATAAGCATGTCTTAGGCAGCCCAGGAGATGAGGAGTCCAGCCCTAGAGTTGCACCTTGGCTGTGTGAGCTGAGCCAGAACAGACACAAAAATCATTTCATCCAAAAGCTTTGCAGCAAGCAGAAATGCCTGCAGCAGCTGAGAAAGTTGTAGCTGAAAACAAAGCTCTACAGGCAACCCTGACAAATTCCTCAAAATGCTTTTTTTTTCTAAGCAGATGACATGAATTATTTATGGCTGTGGAGGAGTGGCTGTGTGGCAAGTTTGACTGGAATTAGTTCAGGAATTGAAGGTTTTCTGAAGCCCCTTAGAGCTGAACCATCTTCCCCACTGCCCTGATGATGTTGGGTGTAGTTGGTTACACATCAGACACTGCAAAGCCCTTCTTCCACTTCCAGCTCTGGTACCAGCTCCCAAAATATCCTCACACCAAGGAGGATCCCTTACAAATCCCACAGCCTCAAATATTTTCTTTCTTAATATCAAAATATCTGAACATTTCAAAATGGATTTGTTTCTATCTTAATGAGGCTGGTGAAATGAAGCCACGGTTCAAAGTCCAAATAAAATCAAAAGTTTAGAAGGATTCAAATGGGAAATACAACCAGGTTTATTTAATATACAACGAAAGCCTAAAACCCCTTTTCTATTCTGAATTGAGCAGCCAATTTAGACCTCTATTTAATCTAAAGTAGGCAGAAGCCTAGGTTTAATCCACATCCACATCCTCAGGATTGCTTTCAAAGGTACAAATTTTGGGTTGAGGGGGTACCACTCTCAGCCAGATTTGCCATTTGCTTGGGGATTCACTCACAACTCATCTCTCCTCCTCTTGAACTTGTTCAGAAAGTTATTTTTCATTCAAAGCTTCACCCACTTGAAAATACAGATTTCACTTTGGGAGTTCAATTTTTTGTATTTAAATGGATAGAAAACTAGAAATCCATTGAGAAAGAAAAGGCTCCCTCACCTGTTAAAGCCAAACAAAAACCAATGTGCTGAATGGTTCCAATGAGCCACGGACACAGAGAACTTTGACATGCAAATACAAAACCACAGTTTAGAAATCTATAAACTTTAAACCCATTTATATAGTTAATGATCCTTGATTAATGACTTTGGGGAAAATGGAAGGAGCACAATCCTTGCCTTGGACATAACAAAATCAAAGAATTTAAATGCTGAAAGAGAGCTGGCATGTGTAATAAAGTTCATGTTGGTAAAATATTAGGAGTTTTGTCAGAATTGCAGAGTTTGCTAATTTACATGCCATGAACTGCACTAGCAAGCTCTGGGGATCTTTTTATGCTAATGGGATCTGGAGTAGACTGAAATGGAATTCCAAATAAATATATATATATATGGGTCATAATCCAGTAACTGTGGTAAACACATCCTGAATAAAATTACAGAGGAAAACAACAAGAAATCCTTGAGAAACCCTGGAGTGTTATTTGGGTGTTTTATACAAACCAAAACCCCCTTTGTGCATTTGTATATTCATGCCATAGGCACCATGCAGGAGTGCAGCCTTCAGGCAGGGACACAAGTTGTCATTGTGATACAGAATGATTCATGTAGGAAATTGAGCCCCTTCCCAAAGACTTAAATGATCCAAACCACAACAATTAGTGGCTCAGATTTCAAATAAACCATTTCACCAAAGAGCTCCAACATGAAGTATTTGCATTATCAAGTCAAGGGGAGTGGGTACATTATTAGTGGCTAATAGCCAGTTATGGTGAGCTGATCCAAACCGCTTTTCTAGACACATGAATTTCTGATAGAAAAGTTAGTTTATCAATTGGCTGGTCTAATTAATTCACTCCTCCTGCTCTGTAGTTGTCACAGTACAGAAATTAGATGCATGCTAACAGACTCATTCCAAGTCAGCACTTTCTAGACCATAAAAAGTTGGTCTGACTATCAAAACTTTCCCAGGTCAAACCCTCTAATGCTCATATCCAAGTTACTGGTCAAACATCCAGGCTTGGTTCACTGAGCACACCAGTGGAGTGCAATTGGAGCCTTGCAGGGGCATTTCAAGCCTGTCTTGACATAATCAATAAACCATTCTCCACAAAGAACAAGGGGAGTATAGGAAATAAACATCTGTGTCACCAGGTCAGGTCCAGGCTTGCTTTTCCAATTGCAGTGCTGTACACTTCTGTACAAAGACTTATTGCCCCTGAAGTTATGCTAACAAGAGGCAAACAAACCCTTAGCCAGCAGCTCGTGTTACCAGCATGAGCTTTGCTGGTGCTTGGATTAGTCAGAGGCTGATCATATAGTCAAGGAATAGATTTCCCTGTGTGGATTCACGTTGTCCCTACATCTCTTCTGCCAATTCACCCTTATTTTTTTTATTTTCTTAGTCAAACTAGACAGTCCTGCTGTACTGTTTCTGACAGTTCTCTGTTCTCTCACCCTCCAGAGTTATCACTCAAATTCTTGCGGCTATTTTTAGGAAACTAAGAATTTTAGTGATACTCAGTAGGAACTCTCATACATTTTGCCCCTCGTCCTCCCATTTACACACAAGAAATGTGCAATATTTCAACAAATACTGAATAATTTCTGGTTCATTTAATTTAAAAAACTGTGAAGAAACTAGAGCTGGCACTAAGGGTTCAGGACCAAGATCTTCACTCACATTTACTGTGAAATGCTGTGGGACAAAAGAACTTTGTCAAACAAACTGCTTTCAGAATGTCTCACCACATTTTTATACTGCAGCTTTTAAAATATAAGGACCAACTCTAAACTACATATAATGTATTTGCCTTTTTCTTACACTTTTAAAAATGACATCTGCAATCAGTTCTCTTTTCTGATTGCATTAGGAGTTGTCCATATTAAGCATTCCCAAGGAAGACTCTTCCTTTATGGATTTTTTTTAAGAGACCAATCTAAGAAAAGGCAGGAAGCCTGAGAACTACCCCAAATGCACTAAAGAAAGAAACAAAACAGATCAAGAAGTTAAATTCCATCTCAGAGTTGCATTTTTTTTCCAGCAAGAGTAGCTTATGAATCTTTGAAGTTTAGACCAATGTGGATAATTAGAGTAATTAAGTCTAGGAAGAAGTTCAGACACGTGGAAAAGAATTCATTTCTGACCATTCCATTTCATGGCTCTGCATGCTTGTCCAATCCTTCCCAGCAGATACATTCTGTGCTTTCCTGATCCTGGGTTGTTACACAGTCAGCAAGACAGACAAGATAAATAAGTCAAAAACCAATCCCACAAAAGCCAGGTAATATCTCTTTGTATCAGTGACCCAAGCTAGCCTAGAGCAGGTACAAGAAAAGAAGATGGGAAAGGGATGGAGCAGGAGGGCAGTAAATTCCTGACCCTTCCAGGGGATGCACTGACTGAGGTTAACCTCAGTTCCCCAAGAAACCAAATCTCGGTAAAAATGGGCAAACCCATTGTGCAAGGTGGGCATGAACAAAGAGATATTTTTTCATTGTCAGACCACTGAAAACCAGAAGAGGAAGAATCAAAGAATCACCTCTTGCAACCTGCAAGTTGCCATGATGATATTTTGAAACCAACACTGAATAATTCCTATTTTGACACTCAGCACGATTGACCTGATATCAGCAACTGCTCCTGTCATCACATTAGCAGGAACCTCACTCATTAAAACATCACCCCTTCTGTGCACTCCAGAAAAAATCCCAGATTAACATGTTGCTCAAAACTCCTTGGATTTAGAATTCCTTTACCTAAAAGAGGGTCTGCACAGCCTTTTAATAGATGCTTTAAAAGAAGAACCCTAAAGAAATAGAGAAATACTTTGCAAGACTCACCAGGCTCACCACTGCCATGGGAGGAGACCTCTGATGTTCTGTTTAAGCCTGGAGTTGATTCCTTCCCACAAAAAAAAGTGTTCACACCTGGGAAAAATACTTAACTTTAGTATCAAGTTGCTGTTGTGCATCTCCAACATTGTGCTGTGTGCACAGTGCCTCCAGTAAATATAATAAAAAGAAGTAATGCACTGTCATACTGTGCCATGACCTCAGGAGCACAGCAAGTGGGGTCAAAAGCAGAAGAACCTTAGAAACAGGGAAAGAAGTGCAAGCAGATGGAGGAGGGGAAGCTTTAAGCATGTCAAGGCAAAGAAAAAACTAGGGAACAAAAAAATCGAGTGTGAATAAAAAAACAACCCTCAAGGTGTTGCTCTTAGGGAAACTTAGGTTGGGTGAAGAAAGGTCAAATTTCAGTGCCTGCTGTTATCTTCTCCAAGGTGCCCCATATCTGGCAAGGTATTGAAGAGCCAGAAGAGCTGAAATTAATTAATTCTAGTCTTAAGTAGTTAGTGCAATGATGCTACAAGAGAGACACACGACCTCTTAATCAAAGCTGGAGAAGTTAAATCTTACACTGGAGGAGATGTCATGCACTCTTCCCAAGTCTAACCAGCCTATTTTCCCATTTATTTGGGTTATTCTGTATTTATGTGTGTATTTAGGTGAGATTTTCACCGTCCTAAGCCATAAATGCTGGAGGAAAGAGTTTCTGTCTGTTCATAAACACCGTACCAGGTGTCAGGGTTGCAATTCAGCTGTCAGTGGCCAACACTGAATTGTGATAATAGAGGCAGAATTGCATAAAGGAAGTTCTCCTCACTCTTGAATTAGATTATTTCACCTTTGTCTTATTCAAGGTTTTCTCCTCTATAAAAAGGAAAAGAAAGCCTCAGTTCTGACTCCTCTGACAAGTGATAAGGAAAATATGAACATGTTGGACTGGGGAAAAGAGGCTTGTAACTGTGGCTCTGTCCCAAAAATCTGTATGATCTGGAGCAGCCTCTGTTCCCCCTTGTGCTTCTAGGGAGCTGACTCCCCTCACACATATCCCAGAACCATCCTGCAGCTATAAATAAAGCATGCAACAAGGATCCAAACCTGGCAATAGAGTGTTTGGCAATGAGAGTTACCCCTCATTATATTTAAAACAACAACAAAAAATAATGCAAGAATAAGACCCCAGGGAGAGCACAAAAAATAGTGGCAACTAACCTAAAAAAGACACCAAACGTCTCTGAATACCGTTTTTAACTTCACAGCATGAGGTTTTCTACTTTAAACTTTTTTTTTTTTTTTTTTTTTTAAGCAATGAGGTATTGGTTCTGCCAGTAACAGCCACAATAAAATACAGCTTTCTGAAAAAAATAGGAAAAGCTTATAATATTTTTTTTTATTTTTAATAGTGTGTCCTTGGAAAACATCACTCAGTAATTATGCTTGTGCTGGTGCATATTTTCTGTGCTGCTCAGGCTCCTTTGTCTGAGCCAGGTGTCTACATGAAGGGAACACATCCTCAAAAGCAGTTAATACCTCACAGCCTCACTTGATGAAGGTATTTGCATCTCTGAAGGAACAGTCTCCCCTGTCTCGTGTTGCACTTACAAAGAAATTAATGCAAATAATTTATTCAGACAAGCTTCCAACACCTGCAGAAGGACCTGCCAGTATGACCAGGAAAGGAGTCTCCATTTCTTCTTCCCCCTGCTCAAACTGGACAAGAAGCAGACAGAGAGCTTGGAAAAAACTTCTCCAAGATGCAGCAGGTCTTTCTAAGGGAGGGAGCAATAACCAGGTGGACCAGCAAAAAAAAAAAGAAAATGAGAAATGTTCACATTTCACTTGGCAAGTTCTTGTCCGTACGCTAAGAAATAATTTTGGAGCTCCTTAAAGGATAAAAATGCCTTTTTTTAAGGATTAATTCGGAATTTCAAAGGGCTCTTAAAGGGTTTAAGCATTCTTCCAGCACCACAGGGAAAGCAATAATTAGCTTTTCGCAGCCAACCTGTACTTTTGAGCACCGGAGAATAATGAAGTATTTTCCATATCCCTACCTCCACAAAGTTTATCCTCACCCCCGTGAGCCAAGCTCAGCCAGGCAGGCTGCAGGTGGCTGTAGACTTTGCTAATGTTAAGTGAGGTATAGGCACTCCTTTGGGGGGAATTAACTGTGAGATACACAGATCAACCAAGTAATTCTTAACCTTATTCTTTGTGGAACAATTAATTCATTTAAACTGCCCTTATTATGTTAATCCACCTAAAGCAAGTTTGGTAACAAACAAGCAGCCGCAACCATTTTCTCTCCTAAATAAAAACAAAACAGAGTATGTGGGTGTACACATTTTGAAAGCTTTTTTTTTAAAAAAAAAAAAAAAGAAATAATCTTTACTGGAAACATCAGGATCGGTGGGAGGCAACACAGAGCACCAGCGAGACAGTATCTGCAGAGGTTTGCTTGGGTGAATTCATTATTGCTTGGCAAACTGAGCGCTTTCCTCAGGAAATATTTTGTCCTTTGGAGTTTTTGATTTAAACATCCTTAGTTGATGCAGCTTTTTTCCTGAGTGTCTCTTTCTTAAAAGCACCTCTGGCAAAAAAGCAGAGGATAAAGGCACAGCAGAGCCAAGGAACCCAGGATGCACTTGTAGCTGTGTGTGCCCCCTGTTATACCCCCAGGAGGGAAGGGCAGGATGAAGGTGAACGGGACCTTGGCTGTGCTGTCCTTGGGCAATCACAAATTGGAGGGGGGAAAAACCCACCAGGAGATCTGCACTGCCAATTTTTATCTGTTAAGACCAAAACTCTGCAGTTTTTCCAGGGGAGCCCACACCAGCCACTCACCTACACCCACCTCACTCCCAGGCTTACTGCAATCACAACCTCACCCTTCCTCTCCTTCACTTTTAAATGCTTTGCTGCCCTCAGAGGTGTAATTCCTGCCACCTGTCCTCCAGGGCAGCCTGTCCCACCCTCATCTCCAAAGGCTCAGCACATTAATAAATGTCGTGCCATAGCAGGATGGAATCTGTCTTAGGCTGCCTCTGTCTGTACACCGAGTGTGGGCTGGAAAGATGAGGCAGACCAGATAAAAGCCCTAAATGTTTCTATCATGAACATCAAGTAATGGATAAAATCTTATATCTCCTCTAGGAATAAAGCTCATGAGAAAAGAATACAGCTGTGTGATGTGAGCTGTGTGAATCCATCTGGGTGAAAGGCGTGAATTTTTCACCTTGGCCATTTTTGGTGCCAGGGTAGGTCTGCAGACTCCAACACCTCATAAGTGGAGACTTAGTTACCAGAGAGCAATAACTGGATTATTGGATTAACTGGATTTATCCCAGCAGCCCCATTGTGGTGTCCATCCAACACACTGAGGGAATTCATCCAGACCATGTAGTTCCCTGCTGCTGGACAATGCAGCAGCTGAGTTTGTGTAGTTCCAAAACCAGCAACCACACAGTGAGGGAAACCTCAGTGCAGCAAGGAATTGGAGCTTTTAACAGTGAAGGTCCTCAGGGCCATCAACTCCCTGCTCATCCAGGGCAATTTTAAAGCCAGTTTCCTGTAGGAACATCCTGCAAGTCACAGTCATGGGGTGTCCCCAGTCCTGGCCACTGTCACAGTGACAAGGAGCCCAAACCTCTGCACAAGGGCTGGGCATTCCCTTGTTCAGTTTCTGGACACCTGAGTCTGCAGAGCAGAACCGCATGGTTTAAGTTTGACAAAAAGCAGAGGCAAGAGCAGAAAGGGAAAGGGTTTATGTGGTTAAGCTGAGTGTGAACACCAGAGAGGTTGGACCTAAATATCAATATAACCTATTTCCTTCCAAGGATGTATTTCTTGCCCACTGAATGATCAGTTAATCCTCCTTTTTATTCTCCTCCCTTCAGTGAAACTCACAAGTTATTGCAGGTGTTATCCAGGGACACAATATTCACAGTTCCATTTGCTTATGTTTTACTGCTCCCATTAAAATTTGTACAAAGTTTAGAGAGTGAACTTGAATTGTGCCTTTACTGGAAGCAGCTTGAACCCCTTAGTTCTTCACTTTCATGCTACAAAATGAAGATTATCCCCACAATTCTCTGAATGAGAAATTAATCCCTTGCACCATTTCTTTTCCTTTATTTTTTCCCTCTCTCATTTTTCTCTCTGTCCCCAGCCTTGCTTTTTATATACCTTTCAAACCTCAGCATATGCATGTAGCTCATTTTGGGCCCATCTTGACTTGCTAATATCATATGCAATCCATGCCTCCCATCTCACCAAAGGGAACGCAGTAAAAGAGCAGAATGCTTTTCTTCTGAGATGTCATGTAACACAAGATATGCAAACTGTCTCTGATTGGAAAGAAGAGATTATTTTCCCTGTCAGATACATATGTTTTATGTACACTGCTTGTTAGAACAATGTTCAACAAACATTCCATTTTTAAAGGCTAGAATGTGCCGAAAATGAGTTCTGCATGCAAAATCTTCAATGTGTAAGAAGAGAAACTGGAGTGCTACACAGTGCATTCTGTTATCAGGGCTAAACATGAGTAGCAAGAAGGTTCCGAGGGGAAGTGAGCAGTGGAGATTGCCAAGTTTGTCTGTAGAATTTTGGGTTTGTCCTTTTTTTATAATGACCTGTGTGTTGGGGAGGGAAAATACCCTTAGCAGAGCCAGCCCGGGTGCAAAGAGGAAGGAGGAGTCGATGTCGGGACGCAGCGGCTCAGTGCAGGCTCTGTGATATCCACAGGATTTAGCCAATCTGTTCCTGCAGATGCCGGTTTTATGCATGATTTACCTGGCTGGATGCGGCTCCCGCAGCAGCGCTGCCAGCTCCCGGCTTGGAGCGCCGCTGTGCCAGGGCTGCTCTGAGCATCCCCCCAGCCCTCTGCTGCCCCAGGAAAGGGAGGAGAAGCCCTCCAGGATTCTGGTCTGCTTTGTTTTAGTTGGTGTTTAGTTGGGGTTGGTTTGTTTATTTTTTGTTTTGTTTTGTTTTGTTTTTCCTGAGCTTTTCTGTATAGCTCCAAATGTTTGCAGAATTTTTTCTTTTTTTATTTTCTATCTTTCCTCCTGGGAGGAGCAAAGCATCTCAGCCATTAATTTGTGCACAGCCACAACCCTCAGTTATTTTATTTTTTTTAAATGACCCAGGATCCATAAGCAGTGATTCAAAGCACTGAGCTAAAACTCTGCTGAGTAGGAGAATGAAAACCCCAAGATCCCAGCCCCAGACTGGCAGTGATGAGCTCACAGCTGCACAGAGACAGCCACAAAAGGGAGAGGAGCCTCTCACAGTGAAGGTCCTCAGGGCCATCAGCTTCCTGCTCATCCAGGGCAGTTTTAAAGGGAAGCAGAAGATGGGCTTCTGCTAAAGATTACAAGGAAAACACATATTAAAAAAAAAAAAAAAAGAATTTTTTTGAGCTAGACATTGGGACAGCACATACACTTGTCATCCCTTCATGAAGCACTGGCTGTTCAAGATGTAATATTCCCACTATATCTCAGCTGCAGTACAACAACTGACTCCAGGTGAGTGAACACAGCTGACCTTCCATAAGCATTTTCAGTACCCTTCAAAATATCACATTATTTACCAGTTGTGGGGAAAGTGTTCTTTAGTAGGCAGTACAAAGCAATCACAGTGGCTTTGGAGATTTTAAAGGTTTCCTAAGGAGCCACAAGTGTCTGTAAGATGCCCTTGGGGCTTCTGTTTTTGCACTGTGATTGTGCAGTGTTTTATTTCTGTCATAAAGTGCATACAAAGGGAAAAGGAAAGAGGTAATCTCCTACAGCTGGAAACCAAATTACAAGACTCTCTTATAATAAGGAGAGATTTTCCCCAAAGTGACACAGTGGGACATTAAGGCTTTGAATTTGATCCCACCTAAATGAACAGGAAAAAATTCCGTTGACTTTAGCGGTTGAAGATCAAACTCCAAAGGAGCTATTTAAAATGTTACGTAGGTGATGTATGAGTGTGGTTTCATAGATGTTCATTAGGAGTCTTTTTATCCCTTCCTCTCCTCTGAAAATGCTGCAGAAATATTATCAAGTTCTGTGATTACAGCGTGTGCTGATATGCCAATGGTATCTCTAAGAGCAGCGTTTCTGTTGAGGTACTAACTCAGATGAGCCTTATATTAACAGGAGTTCACAAATAAGGTTTTGTTATCTCTGCTCCTGGCAATTGTCAGGGCACACTGAAGCATTATTAACATTCCTGCAATCAGCAAATAAAACACAGCACCTCAGTGAGTCGGTGCCTTCAGGATCCAGCATTATCCCTAATTTCAGTTCCAAACAGTTCCCTTCTAATCTACCTTTTAGAACTACATCCAGAAAAGAAGGAATTAATATAGTGAGAAAGCAGAGTTTCTGAGAAGGTCTCTCTGGCATCTTGAATCCTCTTTGAAGTAGGAAAAAAAAAAAAGAAATACTGGTACCTGCACCCCATTACGTTGGTGTGACTCACATTTAGGAGATTCAGCTTCTATAGCTGATTTTATGGAAGTCAATATTTCCTACTTTGCCACCCCATGAAAAGCCTTGGACCTGAGCTCAAATACAGAGGAAATAGGAATTTTAAAATTGTTAAGGCTCAAAATGAGCATCACTTAAATTAATGCAATGACAAAATGTTTGTAATTCACCCTAATTTATCTTTCCTATTTGCACTAAACTGGAGTTACTTGCAGTCACCTGCCTCAGGGTTATACTCAGAATTATACTTGAAGGAAGGAATTATAACTTGTGAAGTCAAATTCTTCAGTCTCATTCCGGTTAACCCAATGTCCTGAAAGGATTTGTATTTGTCCTGACACTTCTTTAGCAGTAGGATAGTTAATGGGCTGCAGAACTAGGGTTTAGCTCCTTGGAACATTTTAGAAAGTCACAACTGTTTAATTTTAAGGCCTGATCCAGAAAGTGCTTGTGTTCATCTTCATATTCCCTACAACAGATTTTAGAAAATGTTTATTAGGAATCAGAAATTATATGAGAGAAATCATACACTGTTACAAAAAGAAATGAGATAAAACTGAGCTAATGACTTGTCTTGAGAGACTCCTATGGGATAGGATCACCCTTAAATAAAAACTGTTAAGAACAGGTCTTCTAATTTTGTGGTAGTTGCTCAAGCTTTGCTCTCCCCACAAAGAGAGCTTTTAGTTTACAAGGTAGGGTATAACACTGCAATATGGGATAATCCAGGCAGCTTCAGGAAAACAACTGATGAAGCTGAATAAACTTTGAATGGTAAGGAAAAGGAAAAAAGAAAAGGTCTTTGAAAAGTAGTCTCCTGGACATCCAAAGATAATGATTTTGTGATTCAGTTCTTAACAAAACCCTGGCTAATACTCACATTCCTGTAAGCTCTGAAGTGCTGCTTTCATACAGACAGGCAAGTCCAGCCTGCCCTAACCTGAGCTGACCCCTTCCAAACCATTTCAGTGAAACCCAATCAGATCCCTGACAAAAGGAGCTGCAGTGGCTGTGTGACTCCTGCCAGTGGCTTTATCACTCTCCTCCCTTTTGTGGCTGCCTCTGTGCAACTGTGAGCTCATCACTGCCAGTCTGGAGCTGAGATTTTAGGTTTTTCACTCTCCTGCTCAGCAGAGTTTTAGCTCAGTGCTTTGAATCACTGCTTAGGGGATCCTAAGTTATTTTAAAAAATAACTGAGGGCTCTGGCTATGCACAAATTAATGGCTGAGATGTTTTGTTCCTCCAAGGTGGGTGGGTCTGGTCTCTGCTTTTCCCATGGCTGTGATTCCTCATATTTCCTGCCAGGTCTGCTCCCTCTGTGAGCTTGCTCTGTATCACCTTGCAGGAACACTTCTTCTGCAGGGTGCTTTTTCTACCACCATGTGTAATTGGATTAGAATTGTAGAATTATCTCATGGAGGTGTCTGTAGGGCAGCAAAACTGGTAGAAAATATCCAGATGGAGGATGTGACCAGTAGCAGAGGATGGGAAGATCAGGGTCTCCCCTTTCCAGCATCAATAAGCTTTTCTTTAACTCACACCTCATGCCCACAGGTATCTAATGGGTGCTGTAATATCTTTCAGTCTGCTCCTTTCTAAAGCTGTGTTTTGTTAGGGTTGGAAACAACCTGCACAGAGAGCAGCCTAAAATTGATGTGCTTAGTCTAAAGCTGCCAAGAGGGAGACACAGCACATCCCCAGCAGAGCCACTTGGAGCTGCCTTCAGCCAGGGCTTCCCATTTGGTGTCATTAATGTCACACACTCCTCTGCAGGTACCTCAGCTGGATTCCTTGAAGAGTGCAACAAAAGCTCACATTATTACTATTATTTTTGTTAAAACCATAGGCTGAGGCTAGAATGACACATCTTCCTGCTGAGAGACGTGGTCACGGCTCTTCCCCAAAAAGCAGAGGGCACATCCCACTCCTGGTGCTGTTCCATCATTTTAATCACCTGCATGGCAGCTCATAGCCTGCCCTCCACTTGGCTGTTACAGCTCTGCATCCTCTGTTAGGCTTGAACAGGAATCTCTGCTCCAGGGGGGTGATTACACAGTTTACATGGAACTCCCCAGCATAAATAGCTGCTCTTTGAGGCAAGGACTGCACTCCCAGGTCCCTTGCCCTTAGCATCCCAACCACACACCTACAAAAGCTTCTCTCACTTTTTTCACCCTTATCACAATACATTTTGAGCACTTGAGTGATCCAGCTTGAGAAAGTGAGAGGTGCACGGCCTGTGTGCTGGTGTCTGGTTTGTGCTGCACAAATGGCAACTCCAGGTTTTCCCAGGCAAAGCTGGGAATCCAGAATGCTGCTTTCACCTCAGCACAAGCTTGTGCTCTCCACAAGCTATGAAGAGAAGGGATGTAATTCCACCTCCTCTGAAAGCAAACAGGGAATGTGGTTGTATTTTCATTCTGGATGGAACCCACTTTTCCAGGGCTGGTAAAATGAGGTCACGATGGGCACAAAGGATGTTACAGCTCGACTGAGATTAAAGAATTGCAGAATCATTCAGGTTGGAAAAGACCTCTAAGACCATCGAGTCTGACTCCTGCAGCCAGTCCTGGTGCAAAAGGAGAAAGGAAAAATGAAAAATGTTGTAAAGTCACATTGGCACACGTTCAGAGGCAGATATCTTGCTGAAATGTCTGCAGCAATTTCTGCAAAGCTCTTGCATTAAAGCTATTGCATTCAGATGCTTTATTAACAACTCCAGCTTTGATTGCTTGATATGTTTTCTGCTCAGTAATTTGAAGCTATAAATCACTGTTTAAGCTCCTAAAAATGAAGTGATCGTTAAGGAATTAAGAGTATATTACTGTCAGTAATATCTGATCCTTTGAGATGGGAGGAGTATCTTTCTTACACTACATAACATCTCTTTAACTGTCTCTGTGGAGATTGTGGGGAAGGAACTTTTTTTTTTTTTTAATGCAGATATTAGACTCTGAATTCCAGAGGAGCAAACTGGGAATATTATGTTTACAAGAAGCCTGATAGGCTGAAATTCAAACAGTTTTTATCAAAAACACAAACAGCATCAGTGGAAGTTAGATGAACTGGACTGCTGATTTTACCCAGAAATAATCAAAAATCCTGGGTTTCTATATATTTAGAAGTAGGAAAAGTAATCAATCAGTCAATAAGATTGGCCTGGACTAGGCAAGAGGTTAACCTTTCTGAAAAAGCATTATTTCAGTTTTAGAGTGGACTTCTTATTAGAGCAGACCAGGCTCTGTGTCCAAACAAGAATTCTGGTCTAAATTAGACACTGTATCACCTAAGTTTAAAAAAAATAAAAAAATAAAAAATAGTCCCAGAACAGAATTTAAAACTCAGAATCAAAACTCTCAAAAAGAGTTTAGACAGCTAAAGGCTGTAAGAGTAATCTAGAAGACTTTCACATTGTGGGGCCATTACTAGCAACTAGCTATTAGGAAATGCTAAACACATAACTGTGTTGGAAGCCTCAGTTCTCTCTGGAGATTAAATGCCAGGCTGAATCAGGCTGGAAAAAAGGCATTCCCATTCCCTCCAGGCTCCTCAGCCTGCAGTACACTCCTGAGGGTTTAAATCAAAAGTTCAACAAGTTTAAGTCTGCAGAAGTCCCGACTTCACTGGCAAAGCCAAGCAGAAGCCCCATGACTGAACTCCCTGCTCTGGGTGAGCAGAGAGAACTAACATTTTTCACCTCAGAAAGCATCACAGGGAGACAGCACTGGCACAGCTGTGGGGGCACAGGATGCAGCAGGTCAGGAGTCAGACAGAATTAACAAGCTGGGATATAAAACAAAGAGTCTGCCCAACAAGGAGTAGGAAACCTGTGCTCAAGTCCAAGCTTGCTTCATTCTACAAGGTAAAAGAAGAGGTTTGTGTGATTTTGATCTGTAAATGATATAAAAGCAGGGAGTTTGGGGGAAGTTTTGCCTTTCTTTTTTTTTTTTTTTTTTTTTTTAAACTTTAGGATGTCTTATTTAACTATATTGCACTAACTGTGTCTCTTGAAAGGGAAGGGTTTCAAAACTCAGCTGCAGCATTGAAGATCTGTCACAAAACTGAAGGTTTGGCTGGGATCTTGTTTTCAGTTATCCTTTCAAATTTTTAGTAAGGTTTGACTTCATGTATTCATAATGATTTTATTTGTTTCCTCTTGAGTGACAAGCTAGAGATAAAAACATCTTTGAAGAACTGGGATTTTTATTGGATATAAGTACAGGTCATTTTTTGCCTTGTGTTCCTTAGGCAGTGCCAGAAATTCAGACCATTTTAAGGCAAATTTCTGGTAGTGGCAGGATAAAATTGTAAGGGAACAGCTACATAAAATTGTTAGAGAACAACTATTCTTCAGGTAATTTTTGTTATCAATGACAGAGATTTTTCCAGCAGAAATGTTCCTCTGCTGTGTGCTGCAATCCTTGTGACAGCTCTTGGAGCAAAGACACTGATTTCAGTGCACTGAGCACGGGTGGTAAAGCACCAGACCTTCATTAGGAAAGAACATTTTAAAATTAATTATCTAATGCTGCAAAATGTGAATAATAATGGAAATGTAGTTAAATTTTCCATATGTCCTATTGAATCAATCTCTGATCTTGTTAGGCGAGTTAAAAAGCACCTGTCTTTGATAGGGTGAATTACTTCTCCAGGACCAATTCTCCTGGCTTTTTGGAATTGACATTGGATTTTTTTAATGCAGTGTGTTGCTTGATTTAATTTCTGGCATGATGACTTCTCTCCCTTGGTAGATTTTCAGCTGCTCAAGAAGAAGAAAGATGATGGATTTGGTCTCTCTGAGAAAATCTTCCTCAATGAGGCAAACTGGCAATTCCATCTAATTCCAGACAGAGTGAATGAACACCACACAGATAAGAAATTAAAAAAAAAAAAAAAATAAAAAAAAAAATAAAAAAAATAAAAAAAATAATTATTCAATGGCATTTAAATCTTGTGTTAATTTTATTGGGAAATAAAACATTTGACTGAGAACGTATTAACATCACCAGACAGCCTCATGCCCAGATCAGGGTGGAAATAGTTAGAAAACTTTCAATTAGACTGAAGCTTTAAGCTTATCCCACATGTATAAAAGTTTTGTAACAGAAGAAATTCCTGCCTTTCCTCTCTGCTATTGGCACAGAAGCTCTTTGGATAAATGGATGAGCTCAAAAGTTGCTCTGTTATCCACTGAAATATTAAATTAAGCTGTGGGCCCACATGGCTGAAGAGGCTGAAATGTTCATCATTTCTCCATAGAAACTGAATTGAAAATTCTGTACAAAAATTACAAATAACATAAAGCAGGGAGTCATTTAAATGCTGGCTTTGTCCATTAGGATGTGCAATGTAGAACAGCAAGTTTTAATTCCATATCCCATTTTTTTCAGCGGGAAGATTGCTGCAGCTTATTACACTTCCTTATGTGTTTAGCAAAATCAGCAAACAATCCAGACCTGAATAGCTAATGAGGATCACACACGTGTGAAACGGTACAGGAGGAGACAGAAGGACAGAACTGCAAGCTAAAAATCTTTGTAGGAAGAAGTGGCTCTTTAAAGACTGCCTGTGATCATGGAATCATGGAATGGTTTGGGTTGGAAGAGACCTTAAAGAACATCTCATTCCAACCCCCTGCCATGGGCAGGGACACCTTCCACTATCTCAGGCTGCTCCAAATCCTGTCCAACCTGGCCTTGAGCACTTCCAGGGATGGGGCAACCTGATCCTTGCTCATGCAGACACAGCAGCCATCTCAGCTGCTCATTAGCAGGGTAATTGCTTGAGTAATTATGACAAGAGTTGCCCAGATCTTAAGCGTGTTCACAAATAAATTTGTGCCTCTGTAGTTGCGGCTCTTTTGTGCGGCTGAGAGGCTGGTTCAGCCCAGGGCTGTGATGGTGGCACCTCAGTGCTTCCTTTCTGCTGCAGTGAACTTCTTGAAGGTGCTAAGAAATCTACTGAAAACAAGGAATGAGTAGGTAAGAGAGGAACTTTGAAGGAGACTTCTTCCTTTCAGTGGAAGTGATCTGAGATCTCTGTGCTGTCTTCCACCACTGCTGCCTTGTACCAATAAAATTTCTCCCACTTAGCCTTTTCAGCTGTTTCACAAATAATTTTAGACATCAATGTTTCACTCCTTGAAAAACAAGATTTAGATACGTTGTCCATGGAAAATACTTTACAGAAAAATACCAACAAGGACAGGCAAGAAATAACAAAGATCAGTAGTTTGAATTTTTTCTCCGAACTGATCTTTGATCTATGCCGAATAAAACTTTAGCCAAAACCAAATGCCAAATTCATTTCTTCCTTCCTCAACCCCATTATCTGTACAACTGGAATATCAGTCTGCAGCCATCCCTTTTCCTAGACTCTTAGGAAATTTTCCAGTGCAAATATTAACAATGTTTGAAGAGTACCAATCTGTAAAGGCTGATGGAAAATCTCGCTGGCTAAGGTGACTCTGGTCCTTAGGGGCACCCCCAAGTGCCCTCCATCACCCAGGACAGGCTGCAGCATCAGACACCCCCATGTCAGGGGCTGAGGTCACCTCTGGAGTGTCAGGTCTCCCTCTGCACTGCCCTGAGAGAGTGTGGGATGCTCCAGGCATCCTGGAAAAGATTGGTACCTTTCCACTGCACAGGACCTCTCAGAACCATGAACACCTTGAGACTTACATACCTTGTCTTAAGGGCATTAAAAATCTGTGCAGAGGATATTTATTCACCTTAGGAAAAATATTATATTAATGCACTTTAAAAAATATAAACCACAGTTTTTACTAAGAAGCCACAACTAATTTGTTACAAAACAACTGATTATTGCATTACTGTCTGATTACTGAACTGAAAAAGTACAGCTGTTGTTCTCCAATTTTTGTGCAGTAAAAGCTCCTTAAGTTTTTGAGATATCCAGAGGAATTTCCCTTACTGTGTCTTAATTTTCAGTGTATCCTGATCCTGCAATGTGATGTTGAGTGTAAGGTGTAAGGAAGATGCTTTTTCTCTCCTCTGCAATACTTTCTGAATTCTCTAGGACTGCTGTATCTCATCTTGCATAACACAGCAGATGGGAGAGAGAACAGAGTGGGGCAGAATCCAGTAACATCCTTTGGATGGTTGGACTGGCAGATTGCAGGGAACTGTGTTGATGGTACCTGCCAAGTCACCAATCAGTCTGAATCAATTAATTGTCAAACTGGCACACAACTCCAGCAGGAAGCTCTGTGTCTCATTCGGGTTGGTTTTCTTCGCGTTTTTATTTTTATCTATCCAATGTCACTTTTTTTGTTTGTTTGTTTTAATATCTTTACTCTTTTGAAGGTTCATCTTTTTGTTTACTGACATCTTGAGTATCCATGCTTCTTGTAGCTCTGGAGATAATACATCAAAGTCAGTACTGCCTGGTTTTGCTGGTGTTTAATGTTTTCTGGATAACAAATTGTTTTCAGGAAGTGAAAATATTATTCAAGGGAAGATATGTTTAAGATATCAGAAGCTAAAGCATCACTGACAATACTGGAAAAGGTGTTTTATTTCTTCATTAGCAACATCCTCTAGCTACTTAAAAGTCCTGGTTTCTATTTTTGTGTGTGCCTTTCCCCAGCAGTAATATTGCTGTTGGCTTCCCATAAATGATCTTGTTTATGTCTTCATATTTATTCATAGCACCAAGCTATGACATAGTATACAAATGTAATATACACATTACTAACAGCATTTAAATTAAATATGGACTGTAGCAGAGGCAGCTCTTCCCTGGGATAGTGAGGTCCATCCCCATTATCCTTATTCCTGTTGGTAAAATCTTTCTCAACCCTTTATCTCCCAGGGCAGGGATTGTGCCAGCTCCAGAATTTCCCCATGCAGCCCTTGTGTGCATCCCCACCACCCAGGAAGCATTGCAGATGCTCTTTCTCTATATATTATTTTCTTCTGGATTGTTTTTGGAGCAGATTTAGCTCTGCCTCACCTCTCTGCCTGCCCAAATGCCTGTAAAGATACAAATCTCCAGCTCCAGCAAGCAGCAATATTTCACAGCACAGTGGGGGCACCTCATGTCCTCGTATCCACTGCCACAAACCCAGGGGGAACTGATAAAAGCTGCTGTGGTGTGGACAGCAGACACCTGCCTGGCTGCACCAGCACTCCCAAACCACCATGTCCCCACTATTTTTGGGTAAAACACAGTGCTCTTCCTAAGTGTGCCGGGAGCTGCAACGTGAGCTCTATGCAAAGAGCTGCTCTTCGACGGGCTCACTCGGCAAATAAAAAAAGTTAATTTTTCCTAAAAGTAACTTCCTGGTTTTTGTGGCTGTGGGGAAGGCACGAAATGCCTGTAGGAGTGGGCCCTGGCCTGTGGGAAGCAGGTGTTCCCTCCCAGCCCTGTTGCCATCGACGGTCTCAAGACATCTGTCATTGTGCAGGGAAAGGTGGTCTGAGCTCAGCGGAGGCGCAGACGGAATGAGCCGAGCTTGTGCCACATGCAAAAGAGTTGCAAATGTTTCAGAAATGAAATCAGTGTTTCTGATTTCTGTGCGGGGCCTGCAAGAATCTTCTTGCCTGAGATTGTCCCAAGGGTTTTTGTATTGGGTGGAGAGGGCCAGATGAGTCCTTCAAGTGGTGATGGACTCTGGGTCCTGCCAGATGAGTCCCTCAAGTGGTGATGGACTCTGGGTCCTGCTAGGCACACATCAGAGCTGTCAATGCCAGATCTTCACCAGGATTGGATCTGGTGTCTCCACTTCTCTCAGTCATGTGGGCACACAACATGGATTTTGTGTTGTTGAAGGAAGACAAAGGCTGGAAGTCTCAGTATCCAATGACAATGACGAGCAGGGCATGTCCTTATATAAATTTAACTCATCAAAAAACTCCTAAATCATCTGCATGGAATCAGAGCAGGCTTTGTATGAGGTGGCCACAGAGTCTGTAACCAGGTAGCAGAAGCCCTGACAGATGATTTCTGAGTGGGGATCTTGCTTAGACCATGGTCTGCCATACTCATACCCATATCCATGGTCTCAGCCTTCTCCTAGACTGCAAAACATCACTCTCCTCTTGTCAGAAAGGAACGCACAGGGGCAATACTCACCCTGGATCTTGCAAGACCAAGCATGGAGGAGATCAACTGGCCAAACCCCAAAAATAAGAGCTGAAATTATTTTAAGGAGCACAGATCCTCTTCAGACCAAATAAGTGTGGGTCTGTTGTGGAGGTGAAGCCATTGTCTGCACACATAATCAAAGAAATTTGATTGAAATCAAAAGTTTTCCCAGGGCCAAACAGCCACGTGCCCTCATACAGAATTGCATATAAAATCTTAGTAATTTTTAATGTGATTTAATCCAGACATTTTGGTTTCTTTGGATACTTGCCACTCTCTTTCCATATCAATGCATTATTTTATAATAAGTTAAATCTTTTACAAAGTTGCTTTATGTGGCTGAGTTTGAACTGCTGTACAAAGGATTTTTCCTCTTATGAACTTGGTGGATGGTGACTCTTTCTCTACAGTTGTCCAATTAATTTTGTTCCTAAATGTGAATAAAAACCAACTTGTATCAGGATAGTTCCTGTTATACTTCAATGTGATTTTGATTACATTATGTTACAGAAGTAGCACTGGCCTTCCTTCAAATCTAGGTGAGAAGCTAATTGGTTTCAAACTGTTTTAAATATGCTGAAGTTATAGTTGTCAATTATTTTTCTGGAACAATAATAATTTCTCAGATTGAACTCTGCTTTGTTAAACGGCTTTAAAAGCTGAAATAATGAAACAACTGCCATTATTTTTCTTGTTTTTCTCTGCTTTCACATTTAGAATTCTCTGGTTCCTGACCCCCACAGCCTGTTAATTTTGATCAGCTTTTATTCTGAACTGAAAGTGTTCTCTCTTCTCTTTTTTAAATTAGTATTGTGTTAATGCATTTTACATTGCTTGAAAGTTACTTCAGGAGCTGGTGCTGAAGGAGACGTGACAATATCATTTAATAAGCTCTCTATTCATGCTTACTTTTAATGTCTTTTTACTGATTTAATCAATAATTTTGAAGCAGCATGGCACCATCTTTGTGGGCATCTCTCATCAACCCAATTACAAATTCTTTTTAACAGATATCCAAGAGTAATGTGTCGTTACAAAAATTTAACTGTGGAAATGCAATAGTGCCGAAAACACATAAAATTGCCTCAAAACTCCAGCTTAGATTTACACAAAATTATTATCCACTTCCCAAAAGGAGAAATAGTTCCACAAACATTGCCTTAGGTGTGTGTTTGTCACAGCACCACATTCAGAACACACATCTGGCTACTCCCAGCTACAGCAGTCTTTTACAGCAGTTTTTTGGGTAATATATTGTCACAGAACATTTATCACTTTTGATACATAATTATCTGTAAAACAGGGATTAGGATTTTGTTGGGTAAGGTCCAGCCGTATGTGAAATCAGAACAAGGGTCATTACCTTTAATGCCTTTTTATCTCTTCGGATGCTGCAACAATTACTTCCTGGAAAGAGGGAGGATGGGGAGTGAGAATGGGCACTCCAAGGTGTTCAAGACATCTGTTTGCCTGGACCAGCATGAAAGAGAAAAAGAAACACTGAGAAATTCAACCAAAAATTAAAAGGTAATCCTTCTCAAAGGCAAAGAGCAAAACCCACAACAGAAATGGAGCCTGTGTTGGAAAGGGATGGGATGCTGATGGAGCAGAGTGATTGGATTTCCTGATGGAAGAAAGGGTATTGCCTTACCTGCATATGGCCTGAGCCAATTTTCCAGGTTTTTTTCCAGTTTTAGCACTCTGTCTTAATCATGATTCAGGGTTTAACCAATGGAAATGAAGAGATTTCATACTGAAGCCCAAAGGAGATAGCTTTAGTTGTGAGTGGTTTTACATGAAAAGCCAATGTACATTTTAGGTGTTTTATGAATATGGGATTCACCTCAGCAGATCAGATTAGTCCAGCACAGGAGCTGTCTCTCAACAGAGAGATATCCATGTCTGATATTGTCAAGCACTTCTTGGCTGTGTCTACAACAATTGCTCACCCTGACCCTGACCAACCAGATAACTTCTCTGCTGATCTGCAGGGATTTATGACACTCATATATTTCCATTCTCTCAGCATAACTGCAGGTATTTTACTGGGGTATTTTTCTTTTATTTTCAAATGTAATTTCTCATCATCTTTGAATCTTCCTGACCTTCACTATGATGAGCTGTTAGGCTGAGCTGTTGTCACTGTAGCTCCTTGTGTTTACCTAGAAGGATTCATTGAAAACAATGCAAAGCTGGACACGCTGCTCTGCAGACCCTGAGCACAGACATCTCTGCTCCTGCTCCCATTAACATCAGGGCACTGCTGCTGCTCTACGTGGGATGAAGAGGAGATCCTGAGGGTGTGGATTTTAACAGCTCTGGGCAAGGTGTGAGGAGGTTGTGATCAAAGCTGTGGAGTGTGAGGTGTGTGAGCAAGAGCTGGGTGTCTGCTGCAGCCTCCCCGAGCTGCCACATGGTGGGCACAGATGAGGAGAGCATTGGCAGTAGTTCTGAATATCCTCTAAAGAGCTACCTGCTTCTCCTACCTGCTCCTCTTCCCACTGACCTGCTGCATAAAGCAAACTAAAGGATCCAGGGTCCCTCTGCTCTGCCCACAGACAAAAACTTTCTGGAGCACGTGGAGGGAAAAGGAAACTTCATTTTCTTGTTCTCTGGTGACTTTATCCATGTGGAGAGGCTCCTGCAGAGTGTCATGAAGCCAGGATAAATGTTAGGAAGCTGAATACATTTATCGGTGAGATCCCTTCCAACTGAAAATATTATATTCTTTCTATTATTTTCCATTCCATTCTATTCCCCAAACACTCTCAAAAGAGTGATCTGACAGAAGGCACCTGCTAATGTATGGTGCGCTGCACTTGGGGCTGGGAGGGAGATTGTGCTGGGAGAGCTTTTTCTGTGTTTGGTTGAAAATGTACTTAGTGACTCCAGAGATCAGGCTGCAAGCCCCAAAATACAATTCTTTCTGCACATTGGGAATATGAGCTGCTGCAGCAGGCTCTGCTTGCTCATTCTGTGAACATCTCCCTACCCTGATGAGGACAGACCACCAACTGAGAAATGCAAGTAATTCTCTTTCCACACCGATTCATTTTTTGGCTCCTTCACTAAGATTAATTCCTCCCTTTGTATTTAACAGCATCTCCAACTAGCAAAACAAAACCAGCTTTATGAATAGCAGCAAACAATCTCCAGCCAGGTTGCCAGGTACTGTGGTGGCTTTGCAGGAGAGACATCTGTCTGATGGCAACTTGACCAAGAGCAGCAGCAGAGCAGAGTCACAGTCCCACGTGCCAACATCAGGCTGGTGTTGCCAGCCACAGACTAAAGGAGAAGTGGAGATTTTTTTTTCAGTTCTGTTATCACTGGTCTGAAATTTCCTGTCTGTGTCTAAAAACTGCTCTTTATTTGGCACTCGGCATAGCAAATGTCCCAGAATGCAGTACAAAGCTTTAAAAGCAAAATAGCCTGCTCTTCTTGCCACCAAGCCTATGCACACAGGCTTTTCTCCAAGATCTTTTCCCAAAAGATTTTGGGACAAATTTCAGTCCCTGTAATAGACACAGCCTGAGAAAAATATAAATTTAAGTTTTTCTGAATAAATTTTTTTTAAAAAAATCTCAGCTAATTATTCCAGAAACTGGAATGTAGGGCCAAAGTGTTAATCCCTTGCATCAGAACACACCTTTAAACCCACAATGGATGTATTCCTCACGTAAGGAAGGGTTGAATTCACACGAGAAAAGCTATTTTTGTAAGACTCTGGCTTTTGATGGCAGGATCTGAGATCTAATCTCTGCAATTTGAGGCTGAGCAGTTATGGAGCATATGTTGTGAAATGCAGAACAGAGTTTCTGACCCTCCATTCCAGCATTTCGCAGCCTCCTGCTCCCCGGCATCCTTCCCTGAGCCCTCGGGTCCCAGTTTGTGCACAAAGAGCCAGCTTTTCCCTCCTTTCCATGCCAGCCCCAATCTCATCTCTCTTCTAAATATGGGCTTGGCAGCGTTTTAAGCATTTGGTTGAAGTCTGTGTGTGTTTTAACCAGAACGCTTTTTCTCCGCAATCCCTTTACGGGAACATGCCAGACTGATTTGAAAGTGTCTGCTACAGGAATCACTTATTTGCCCTTCCACACAGGGACTGGACTGCTCTTAAAAGGCACATTTTCACGGCAATGACCAGATCTGTGCCAACACAGGTAAAGTGGTGTGACCTCCTGGTGCTTGCAGTGCTTTTCTCCAGTTTGCTACATCACTCCTTGCTGTGACAGCTGAGCCTTTGCTTTGGTCACCTTTAGCACTTCCCATCTCCCCTCCAGGGTGGACAGGGCCCATCAATCCTCTGTTATCATCTCCACAAGTCTCTTTAAAAGAAATTAAACCCACAGTCCAACCTTGAACTTGCAGCATGCCCCGAAGCTGGCTGAGCATCTCCTCCCAGCCTCAGTGTGTAGTTGTGCCTGTGTTTGTCCTTGTCGTACGAGCGGTTCCTGGCGAGACGTGGCTGTCAGCTGTGCTGGAGACACAGAGTAAATATTTTGCACTTGTAGAGCAGTGCACTCACTGGAGGAAATGCTGCTGCACACCAGGCTGTGCTGGGTTAACAGGAAAAGCATTTCTCATCTCTCTGGAGCAGCTCAATATGTAGTGTGGCGCATGATTTAGCAGCATTTGTGATGTTTCCCTGATTAATTCTCAGAGAGGTTTCTCAGCAACAGATGAAGGGAAACCACGAGCGTTTTGCCACAGAAGAAACTTCTTTGTTTCAAGTATTTGTGTCAAGTATTAGGATTTTTACTTTCTCATTTATAAGTGAGCACAGAGGTCTCTGACATAAAGTCACTTCTCTATATATACATTCCTGACATAAGCAACTGGGTTAGGGAAGCTTCTGTGGCATGATGGAGGTGAGGGAAATAAGTAATTTCTTAAAATTATAGCAACTGAATTTGAAACTCACAGTGACCACTTGGTTAAAATATTTCTTAAAGGATGCCAGGTTCAGTTTTAGAAATTTATAGGATATATTCTGTAACCTTCTAGGGAAATCTCAGAGGAAAAGATTGAGAAAAGCAAGGCAAGAATTTTATATTTATTTATATTTATATTTATGTAACAGAACAGTTGTGTTTACAATTAATTTGCACTGTTACAAAAACTACTTGTAAATGTGTGTTTGAGCTCCTGTCTGATACGACCAGAAAATTTGATATTAGAATGTGACCCTTACACAGTTTTAATGTGAAACTTAAATAAGACCAAATAGAATAAATGCATTATTTCCATTATTCCCTTCTACCTTTTAGCCCATAAAAGCCTATTCCTTTAAAAATTAGGCACAGTGCCTACAAAGAAAAAGTGTCATTAGCAAAAAAGCTTCATGCTTCCACTGAAACACAAAGTGTCAGTAGAACTCAACTGTGATTGGAATTAAAATTGTACCAGAAGACTGCAGCACTTGTGCATCTTTCTGGAAAAATAAAGGTGGAGCCTCCATGGCAGGTTTGTCTTTGCACTCAAGGAAACTTCCCAATGGGAGTGATAGGAAGAAAAAGCTGGTATTTTCCTAAGGGTGGTAAACCATCTAGTTAATTCAAGGAAAATTCAGCTGGATAATTGTAAACAGTTAAGTCCTTAATTAAAGGATAGTACAAAGGTATCTCAGCACACACACACACACAAGGTATTTGTCCTCTCCTCAGTTCTAATAAAATTGTTGTTTAGACAGATTTATGAATTGACTTCAGGATTAGATGCTTCCCTTAGATGTGTCTTCATGATCTGGGAATAAAATTAACACCACAGCAGAATGCAGATTCCAAAGTGAAAAAGTTGAAGCGCTAAAAAAACAAGAAACAAGGAAACAAGGATAAGTGCTTAGCTGAGGGCTACTCCTCTTAAGAAAATAAAATCTAACAAAAGAAGTTTGTTTTCCTATTAATTACAACAGGGATAGCAGGACTTTTTGTGTAATTAATCCAAATTTTAGAGTGAATATTCTGTGTGTGTGGATTATCACTGGGTTAAAGGTTTGCAAAACTGAACTCCCAGCACACATTCCCATTATTTTTATCGTCATCATCTTTACATCAAGTCTTGGATGTTAAATATTGAGTTTCTGGGGTTTCTGAGGAACCCAGGGTGAGGATTTTCAGAAGTCAGAAGGAGGGATGGGCAGATGAGCCAAGAGGCAGATTTTGGCTCTCATGCCAGGGAGAGGGAGGAGAGAGTGAGGACTGCAATCCCTGCTGCTCCATCCTGCACCCAGAGCTCAGCAATTCACCCAGCTCAGCTCATCCTCTGCTCTTCTTCCTTCCTGGGGGGCTGCCCTCAAAACACAAACCCTCATTTCTCCCATTTCCACTTCCCAGCTCCCCATCCTTCACACTGCAAGCAGGCAGCTCTCTGTGCTGAGGAACAGCTTAACAATTTAAAGAAGTGTATAGGACCATCCATCATGAATATGAAGACTTGAAAGTATGTTTAATTTTGCTGTCTTTGGGAAACCAGCAGCCCAAGATTCCAGCTGCTCAAAATATGGTCAGTGGTGGCTGCAACTGCAGAGCCCTGAGAGGGAACCATAGAAGCCACGTGGATTTATAATCTGCTGCTGCTGTGCTGCTAAGCTGAGTCTCCATCTCTTATCCTTGCATCCCTCCCATATTTATTTGATTTTTATTCTCAAATTTGGTGCAGTACAAAACACAGCTCACCTTACAACAGTAACACGCCCACTTCTCTCACAGAAAGTTATTTTAGAAGGTAAAGGGCAGCATGGTTCCCGTGTCCTTTCACCAGATGGCATCAATTAACACACCTTCTAACTCCAAATGTTAATATTTTATAAGACTGAGAGAACATTCACTTATGTTATTCCCCTTCCCACAGCATACACTTGCAAAAATGTTTTCTAACTTATCTTAATTCATATCTCTTATTTCATAATTACCATTTTACTATACTTTCTGCCCCTGTCATAACTTAGTTGTGGGTTTTTTGAAATTTAATCAAATAATAATTAAATTCTGAGGGTAACACCTCTGGTTATCTCTTCATAATTAAAGTTTAATTTTTTTCTCCAGGAATATTTGAAAGGAAAAAGCAATTGCTTGTAAGAATGCATGCATATCATTTATGTGAGAGTTTGATGACTGAAGTGACTTTGACAGGGAATTCAGAGGAAATAAAATTTATGTACTCAGTTACTGGGACTTTGGAATTTTTCTTTTTTGATTTGGATTGGTCTACTGATTTCCAGAAGTCCCAACTACATGCCAAATGAAACTCAAGAGGTTTGTAAGTCTTCTGTCTTAAACATTGCTTTTGCCAAGCATGGTAGGTGCTACAAATTGCTCTCTTTACCTTCCCTCACAGACAGACTAAATTCTTTCCAAGATGGGTGCAAGGAGGACCCATCAATATTTGCTTAATGAGGCATTGGGTTTTTTTTCCCTGATATCCTAGGAAAAAAATCCAAATCTCACTTTGCTGGAGAGGAGTGAGATACAGTTAAAGCACTATTAATGCAGTGAGAACTCTGCCCCAGCTACCATTCTGCTCAGACAACAATTTTTCTTTGCTCCAGTCCAGGGTTACTTGGCATCTGAGATTTATAATGGAAAAAAATAACCCGACACCATAACCCTTTCAATATTTCAGAGTTTACATTGACAAAAGTGTTCTTAATATTTTATTGGACTATCTCCTCGCTAGACAGCTTGAGGATATTTTTCCTCAAAATAAATAATGGTCAAGAAGATCTAAAATAATAGCTTTTCACTCTAGGGTTATTTACAGTCCCATGATTAAGTCATGAATACTCAAAGAGGTGATTATAACATTGTCAGTGTCCAGCAAAGTGTCTGACAGGACCTTGCTGGGCCACTGCGTCCCCAGCTGTGACAGATGTGGCAGCAAAGAGAGAAAACACAGTTTGAGTCTATTGGCAATGGAAAACAAGATTTTAAATGTGCTGTCAGAGATGAACAGCAAAAATCATTCTGGTGCTGGAGGAAGTGATGAAAGTTTCCTCAAAGCTGAACCCGGAGCAGGGCAGAGGGAACAGTAAATAATCAGTGCTTGTGTTACAGGCAGGGTGATGTGTTTGTTCTTGGTTACATGGAATAGTTCTGCAAGCAAAATGGGCTGTTAAGTATTGCACATCAGCGTTTCTTACCTTGTTAGATTACAAGGTTTTACAGCACTCTCTCAGAACCTGATAGCAGTCCTGACTCCCTCTCCTTACACAAACCTTGACAACCATACAACATTTTACATTTAATTACTTGAGCTGAGACTGTTCCTTGTACAAAGGTTGTTTTCAAATTAATTAATCTGCTTCCTCCATATGCCACAATTCTCTTTTGTATCCTCCATGATCTTTCAGACACGAACAAAACTCATCCAAGATCCATATGTCTCTATATTTGCTGTTGTTATTCACTTGTACCTGATTTTTTTTTTTTAACTTTCATTGAAAAGCTACTTTTAAAACTAATAAAAAGCTTGTCACAATGTCACCTAGTCATAATATACTGTTCTGTTACTGCTATGTGAACTGTTATCACCAGCATGAACACAATCTCATTCATATCACAACTACCCAAGGAAGCTACGGGGCATTTGGACTTTTTAATGCAATTCAAGGGCTGGAATAACTTAAGCCCATGGATAAACAGCAGGAACTCTGCAGGTCACTCTCTAGCTGTCCACAACAACAATATTTTGGAGAAGTTAACACCTAATCTAATTAGTTTCCTTGGGGGAAAAAAATATGAAAAAGGGAGAGCAGTATCTCTCCTGGTTTATAATGTATATTTTTTAATCCTGTAATTAGCATTGCAGTGGCTTATCCTGGTAGCATGAGATAGTCAAAGTTATCAGCTTTGCTACCCAAATTAGAACTCTTAGTCTCTCCTGATTCCAGCTATCTCAAAATAATTATAATAATAATATTTTTTTATTTAAAAAAAAATCAGGACTCCCACAGGTGTCTTGTGTCCTCATGCAGTGAATTTGATGACAAAAATGAGCACCTTGTTATTTTCCAGTGGTTCAGAGACAATCTTCTGGCATCCCCACATTTCTCTGTACAAAAAAAAACAGGTAAAGTCCTCTGGGTCTGGGAAATCTCTGAGTCTCTTGATGGAAGAACAGCTGCTGTGACCCAGGAAAAGGACAGTCCTTGAACTCTTCTCCCACCTGAAGTGGATTTAGCCATTCCCATCCTGAGAAGGTTTGGAGGTCACTGGATTAGCCACATTTTCACTAATACACTCACAAGCATTAGAAGATGGTGCTCTCCAGCTCTTTGCAATCATAGGTTTTGTTATTGGAAAGCTGAAATAAACTGGATTGTTTGTTCATACCTAAATTGTGCTGCTTCTTAGACTAAAGGAAAAGGAAAAAAAACCCATCTATTTCCTGAATATTGCCCTCTGAACTGGAGCCTTAAGGACATTTTTCATGGTTTAAACTTTGAGAAATAGAAAACAGGAGACTGATAACATCAAAGGTTGACTCGGCTGAGTATCATCACTGAGTGACACAAAAAAAAGTCAAGACACCTTAAACAATTTGCTGACCTTGTGCCTTCAATGTCATCAGTTTCCTTTATTTTTAGATCAACTATTGAGTGCAAAGCTTCATATTGCTGCACTCAGATTTTTTTAATGTACTGGTGAATGATGGGAGTCAGCTGAAGTTTGAAAGACTCTCGTTATGACAACACTTGGGCATCAATACAAGAGGTCTGAATATTTTTGAATCTGGCACCATCTCTTTGAGGTCTTGGCAAAACTGTGGAGCTCCAACTTCAGAGGATGCACTAGAGCATGGCAAGAGCAGAGTTTGTACTAATAGTAACACACCAGCTCCTCGATTCAGTGACATTGTTAGGATTCCACTGAGAATATCATTAATTTTGTAGGTTACAACAACATAGTCGCACAAGTAAGCACCACATAAAAAGGAAAAAAAGGAGGAAACTTCTACTCCAAGGCTCCAAGGTGAGATTCTTTTTTTACCCCCCTTCCTCTTTTATTATTTTCTCCATATTAAAGAGAGATAACAAGAAGCCCATGGTTTTCACTTCAGATTTTACCGTGTAATTCTGAGTACACCTTAAACCATGAAGGATAAGGCATGGAATACCAAGAATTCTCCATGCTGCAGCAGAAAGGAGACAGTGCCAGCATAGTGTTTTTCACAGCTCTTCTTCAACAGCAAACACAGAGGAAGATGCAGGAATGAGAGGACGACGGTTTATTACTGGCAAGAGCTCCAAATCTGGGAAGCCTGACACGTGACTCAAAATGTGACAGTTGAAATATATGAAATTTCAGAGTATTAGGAACATTATTCTGGATGTCTTATTGAAACACACTACACAATCATCTGCCACAAAAGTGGAGTGATTCAATTTTAAGGCAATTTAAAAATCAAATTGAGGACATCTCTCATTTGAAGTGAGTGAGACTTGGCAGATCCTTTGCAGAGGAGAAGAGCTAAGCCCTGCTGCTGCCGGAAAAGTTCTGGATCTCAGAGGCAGGAACCACAGAAGGGGGGAAAAAATAATCCTTTGCAACTTCCATGACTGAGGAGGAAGTGTGCCCCTGAAAACCAGGAGGGAGATCAGAAGAATCATTTGTATGGGGGTTTTTTATCTCCAGGTCAATGGGTTCTGAACAATACAGGTTGTTTATGTAGAAAAGAATCTTAAGTGCAGGGAGCAGAAAAAAAAGATAAACACAAGGGAGTGTTTTCTCAAAGAAGTCAATGAGAAATAAGAATTCATTTTTAGAGAAGAAGCATTAGCAAAGTTCAGCAAAGAGCCAATGAACAACAGGGGGAAAATGAAAGCACAACACATTTTGAGGGTAATCCCGAGAAATGTGCACAATAATCTTAAACTCAGGTATGAGTGAATGGGTCTGTAATTCAGATTGTTAATAGAATTGAGACAAATAATTTGCTACACAGAAAAAAAACCCCTAAGTTTTGCAAAAAGTACCTGGTGATCAAATCTATGAATTTATTCAAGTGACTAAACATGTACAAAAGGATGAAAGTAGATTTTTTAAAGCACATGGATATTTCCACTTACTCTTGGCCCCAATTCAAATTTCTGAGATGACTTGGGGTCAGACTTGTGGAGTTATTCAACACCCTAAAATATATACACAAGTACTAATGGGACCTACATAATTGCTTAACTAATTCAGTTACTTGACTTCTGTTAAAAATTTCAATTAATATATTCCACTGGGCTTTGAAAAGGAATTGGAAATGCTGAGAATTTATTCATTAAGAGCTCATCTTCATAATCTGGTGTGTAAGAAAAACAATGTTAAATGCTCTTTGCTGTCATCAGATGTATCTGTTGATCATCTAAATCCGAGCAGTCTGAAGTTATTTTTGTACTCTAGACTATTCACTGCGACTTTATCAAACATGCCAAGGCAATTTCATTATTATTTCTCCTGACATAAAATGTGAGTTTTATCTTCAGATGTATCAATATGATTTTGGCTCCATCTGCACTTGCTAAGTAAAATTAATTGGAATCACATTTACCACGATCAAACTAAAATTAAATGAGATTGTTATACTGGAGACATGGGAGGCGGGGGGGAGAGGGTGTCTGTTTTAGGTAGAATTAAAACAGAGATATTTCCTGCTCTTTCCTGGATGTGATATTTTTTTCTCTTAAACTCTTAAATCCAAAGAAATAGAAGGAATTCAGCATAAAACATGTTTGGTTTTTTTTCCCTTCTGTCTATTACTGATTAAAAACACCGTGCAGTCGTTTTCATTTTAAAACCCCAATAGGAGAATTATAGACTTTCCTATTTTTCGCAAAGGATACCATTTTGCAAATACACAGGGAAAATGATTAATAAAAAATGGAGCACAGCACTGATTGAACATTAGTGTATGTGCTCAGCCACTAAGCCGGTCTGGGTAAGATGTGCTTTGTACTCAGGGCATTGTGTGCATTCAGAATGAGATAATCAGTTTAAAACTATCCAAGAACCTCTGAACTGCAGATTAACTTCCATCATCCTCTGCAGAGAGGGAGAGCAATTGCCATCCGCTTGCTGCCAACACAATCCAGGGGAAGAATTCTTTGCCCTTTCTTCTCTGTAAACATAGAAATGGCATGGAAAGTTTAATTTATTTCTTGGTGAATTACCTGAGGCTGTTTTCATCAAATGAGAATCGTTTTGGTTGGAAGGGACAATAAAAACCATCTCATTCCAATCCCCTGCCATGGAACAACGTCCACTATCCCAGGTTGCACAGAGACCCTTCCAGCCTGGCCTTGGACACTTCCAGGGATCCAGGGGCAGCCACAGCTTTTCTGAATATCTCAGGGGCTCCAAATCCTCACAGGGAAGAATTTGTTCTTAATACCTAATCCCCTGCTCTCTTTCAGTTTGAAGCCTTTTCCTGTGGTCCTGTCACTCCTGGGCTCCTGGAGCCCCTTTATGCCCTGGAAAGGACTCCAATGTCTCCCAGGAGCCTTTTCTTCTCCAGGCTGGAAAACCCCAGCTCTCCCAGCCTGTCCCCAGAGCAGAGGGGCCCCTGCCCTCAGAACATCTCTGTGGCTCCCCCTGGACTCCCTCCAGCAGGTCCATGTCCTTCTGCTTTCAAGGGCCTCAGAGCTGGAGAATGTTCCTGTGTAACGTATAATTATTTATTTTGTGCCCACTTGTAGCCCTGGTTCATGCCTGAAATGATTTAGTTTTCTAAAATGCTTTTCTCAGAAAATTTTCCATAAACAAAAGACATGTTTTTATAAACTGTACTTTGTTTTCATTCCTTTTCCTAAGAGGGACTTCTTATTGTCCCTCTAGTCTGACCAATGTAATTAAAGAAGTTTGTCCTTCTGTCGTCAATCAAATTGGTCTGTGTAAAACGTTATATTAAAAAAACATATCTGAAAAATAAAAAAGTAATTTTCAACCTTCTGAAGTTCAGAACCTGTGTCATTGTAGTGTAAAACAATGTCACCTGCTGACAAGACAGGAATTATTATTTTGTACTAAAAATTAACAAAACCTTAAAATTATCTCAACAATTCATATGCAAATCATTTCTGCCTGTTGTGCTGCTATCTCACCCCTGATATCCTACATCAAGTTCCATTTCTGCTGGCACTCTCTAACTTTGAGTTAAAGGTCCATCTCCACCCTTCCTCCTCCTGAGCAAATTTTTCTGTCTGAACTCTTAAGACAAGAGACAACAGTATTGTTTTCCACTTTGATTTTTAGACGGCATTCAATTTCTGGAATACTTTCAATTAGTAGAACATGGCAAACAACATCTAAGGCATCTCTCATTTCTGAAAAGAACACAAGCTTTCATCACTAACTTGTCAATGCTGTACTCTTGTTCTGATGTGCTTCTCCAAAACATCACCTTTCTGTTTGTTGTCAGGGACCACATATCTATGACAAACATTTCAAAGTGAATGATAAGGTTAAAAACGTCTTCTCTGATTTTGTGTACAAATATTCTGCACATCCTCAAGCCTCCCTCTGCCCAACTGGCTTTCTGTAGTCAAGTTTTTCATTCTTACACAGGTGTTGTGGTTGCTGTGCCTTTAAACATTGCAACACCATGAGAAAACCTTAAATCACAGGGCATTGTGAGTGCTGACTTAGTAACCAACAAAACAGAGCTTTACTGCACCACACAAAAGATCCATGTTTGCTCACATTTAACAAACTGCTGAAAGACCTGCAATTTAGATAGCAGGAGCTAAGAAGTTCTGTGCTCTAAGTAGGCAAGAGATAAAGGCCTACGAGGCAGAGGAAGGGAAAAGATAAAGAGCATCACTGTAAGACCAGTTTTTGATACTATCAATCCCATTTAGCCATCTTCCTTTAGCTAAAATGTTTGTTTACACTGTCCTGGGGTTTTATTCCAAATGTCAAAGTGACAGGAATGATACGAAAAACATAGATTAGAAAGCAATTGCTCAAGTGCAGTGTCCTCTGAGGCAGAGAGGAGAGTTTCTTTATGAAGCCTCGGACAGAGAGAACATGATAGTGCTTTCCTTCTCCACATTTCAAGCCAGTTGACTACAACAGCACTGCTAAAACCCAGGATCCTCTACCCTACTTGTGCTGAGCAGCAATTGCTGCCCATACCACGACAACCATGTCTGCTCCTGGAGCTCCCCTCAATGAGGAAAAGGGAAAATCTCTTCTCTCTGTCTTGGCAAGGAGAGACCCTTGACCTTGAGGCTCATGGAGGTGGGTGACCTCACTCCCAGGGTGTCCAGAGTTGCTGCTCCTTGGAGCAGACTGGCAGGGTCTAAATGGTAGAATGCTTGGGTTGCAATGCCATGGGTTGCTTATGACTCCTGTAGCCAAACAGGGATCATGGGAAGAAACCAGGATGCAGAAAACACAGACCCTGCTTGGAACAGTGCAAATAAGCATTTTCGTAAATCAAAAGCTTCTACAAATTGGTGGGATTTTTTTTTTTTTTTTCTTTTGAGAGTGAATTAAAAATGGCACTTTGCATAGCCATGTGATATATTTTGAATGTATACAAAACCAGCAGACTTTACTGTCTCAGTGCCCAATTTTGCAGCAAAGTTACCAGCACAGTCTCACCTGCTTAGGAAAAACAAACAGCATTGATTTCTTTTCTTTTAGAGGTGCTGCTTGGAAATTTTTTTTACAAATAGCTTCCACAGAACTTTAAAAGCAAGTTATGTGGTATATTGCAGAAGGACTTAGCACCTTTGATCCTTTTTCCCTGCAGGAAATGATGAAAATAACCAAAGACATTTCATTCATTTGGAGGGCTTAGCCAAGGCATGTCCACACAACCATTGCTACAGGTTTTTATTGGATTCTGGGCTGTACCTGAGCTCACTGTGGGCACATCCACATAGTTCAAGAAAAACCTGAGCTCCACAGGAGCAGGCAAGCAGACAGGCAGGGTGGGCAGCCACAGGAATCCCAAGGGCTTCTCAGTGGGTGAGAATCACAGAATCATTAAGGTTGGGAAACACCTCTGAGATCATCATGTCAAACCATCAATATAAGCAAACAATTCCTAAGCTATAACTTGTGAAAATGAGGACTCTGGCCTGGATTACCAGGAGGTGGATAATGCAGCTACTTTTTATGTTCTTGCATGGAGGCATTAATGCCATCTCTGAGAGTTGTCTGTGTTTGGGATGTGCCCTGGACCCCTCACACTGCTGGCTGCAGTGATTGACTGGGTAAAGGATGTGAGTCCAGCTCAGTGCAAAGGTGAGCAGAGCAGTTTAAACCACTCTTCAGCAGTCATTTAAACCAAACTGGAGTGAATTAGGTCATACAAGTTTACAGTCACACCAGCTACAGCTGAGGAGAGCTTTAAAAACTGTCCTTGACACCTCTTAGCTTTTTTTATTCCTATCTCCTTGTTTCTTTATGACTCTGTCATTCAATCCACCATCCAAGCTGCCTCTTGCTCAAGAACAGCTCAGGCCAATTCCCTGTTTTTTGGGGAAAAATATGATGCTTAAAGAACAGAAGAGGTCTGAGGGTTAGACTGGGGGCCCTGGCATCAAGGGAGGAACAAGGACTTCGACAGAGTGACAGCACAGCTGGATGTGATTGAAGCTGCTCCTCTTCCTACTCCACTTGGGTGAGCTCTGAGCCTCAGTCAGGGTTGAAAAACCCCAACTCTTTGGTCAAAGACAGACAGAGGAGCTCCTGGAGAGGGGGAGCAGCTGTGAAGTGTTGTGGTGAAATTTATCAACAGCTCTTGGTAATGATTGGAAGAATTAGATCTACATTTGTCCTTCTAACTTTGGTCTGTCCACTCATTTTTATAGAAATTAAACATCACACAATCATCTTAAAGAAACATCTACAGCATTGTGGGTTGATCTCAAATAGAAATAATGCTATTTTGCATATATTCTGCCCCAAATTTAGATTTGTATTTTTAAATTTGGAGTGTGCTCCTGTCAGTGGTGAGGCTGGTGCTCCTCATTTTGCTGGTCACCCTCTATACCTGTATATGATTCACCACTCAGAGACCTACTCATTTAGTCTGCTATAATAATATGTAATTGGAAAAAATGAAAACAAAACCAACATAATTCAACCCGTACAAATATCACAAATTAATCCAGTTTGATCTGGTCTTGTCTTAGGCTGTCTTGGGTCAAGGAGAGCAGGTTGGGCCCAGGAATAACAGGGAAGAAGGGCTGGTGTGGTGCCCATGTTCTTCCTGCTCTTGCCTAAGCAGCAGCACAGCACAACTTAGAGTGAAACTTGATGCTCCCATTGCACCCTCACATCAAAATGTTCAAGAAACCAGAGTGGGATCAAGGAAGGCAATCCTCAGATATCCTTTTTTAATCAGGTGTTCCTCTCCAGCTTTGAAATCCTGAATGGGGGAATTTGCAGAAGCAGCACAAGAGACACAACCCAGTGTGTGGGTATAATTAAAAAAAAGTAGCAGCATAATTAAAATGATAACAGAGGCAGAAAAGTAACCAGTTTTCAAAGGTGATGTGAGAAAGCATCAAGGTGAAATGGGATTTTTGCCATTGACTTTACTAAAGCTGGGTTTTCCTTAAAAATATAACATCTTCCTGGGTGTCCTAATTTTTTTTATTTAATAAAAGCTCTACAGGTAAAAATCAATTAGATCATTGTCATTGTGTGATACTTTCAAAAAAATGGCAATAAAGTTGTCTCCTAGAAACATAATATTTTCATTTTAGAGCATGATATTTGTTTGATAGCTCAGAGCACCATTTCAGCCTTTCCTTTTACATGAAATAATATGTATGCAGCAGAGTGATACAGAACAGTGTGGTAAAAAAAACATTTCCCAAAGTTCAATTGCTCATAATGGCTTATATTGCCTATGCATATGTGCCTGCACAGGGAGAGGTTTATTTCAGGGGGAGAAAAAGAAGAAGTGGAAATTTGCAGTATTTGTTACACTTATCAGACTTGAACACCTTTAAATGGTTTCCCATGAAAGATGTCTCTATGTGACCAAAAGCTGTTAATAGCAGTTTTTTGCTGGAGACCTGCAGCTATCTTTCTATAAAAGACTGAGGCTGTAAAGTCCTTGTGTCTGTTTCTGTTCCAGACCAGGGAAATGCAGCTGCAGCTCTGCAGAAGGAGGAGCTGTGCTCCTGGGGTTGCTTTCCTTCAGAAGGGCGATGCTGTGCACCTTGTCTGCCTGTGTTTCCACAACAATCCACTATTGCTTAATAACAATCCATAATGTTCTAAAAATAATAAGCCTAGGTGGTCTGGAAAGCCGGGAAATAGAAAGGCTGTCACATTTTCTCCAGAGGGAATTGATACATTTTGTTGTGCTCTATTCCCCAAAGGGCACAGCAGATGTACAGGTACTAGGCTAGAAATTGTTATAATTACAAAACCTGTATTCAGTTCCTCAGAGAGCTTTGAAATTTCAACATACTGTAGAAACTGGAGCTTTGAAGAGAAAAAGAAAATCCATATGCCCAAAGAACAATAGAGTACAGGATGATTTCCTGAATTATTTACTGCAGCAAGTCGATCATTAAGAAATACAACACAACAAACAAAACTTACAAGAAGCACTGTAAATCTAAAGTACGTCAAAACCAAAATTTCTGACCCACAAAGGGTTTTTTTAATACACATATACAACTTTTGTTTCACACCATCTGCACAGAGTGGTTATACGAGAATCTATACAGACCAATATCACTCTTCTTTTCACCCCATCTCCGTTCCCTGTGAATTGCAGCTATTCGTTTTCTGTCAGGGAAAAGCCTTTATTACTGCTAACATAGGAAAATTAATTGAATTCTTTATGTTCCTATGCAGTTAAAAAAAGAGAAAAGCTTACTGACTTACTCTATATTTGGAAAGGGTCAATCATTGGTGATGGTAATAGAGGAGAAAAGGTTTTCATGTCCTTGCTTATTTCATTGAATCACAGAGTCATGAAAAGGTTTGATTTGGCTGTGGCTTTAACACTCATCTAATCCAACCTCCCTCCCATGGGCAGGGACATCTTCCACTGTCTCAGGTTGCTCCAAGCCCCATCCAACCTGACCTTGGACACTTCCAGGGATGGGGCAGCCACAGCTTCTCTGGGCACCTTGTGCCAGGGTCTCATCACCCTCATAGGGAAGATTTTCTTCATAATATCCCATCTAACCCAGCCCAATTTCAGTGTGAATCCATTCCCCCTTGTCCTGTCATTCCATGCCCATCTCCAAAGCCCCTCTCCAGCTCTCCTGTGGCCCTTTATGAGAGCCCACAATGGTTGTTCTGTTTGGTTCTGTTTGGTTGTTCTGGTTGTTGTGTTTGGTTCTATGCCATTCTCTTAGGTCCTCAAACCCATGGGTAAATCCTCTGGTTTCTTGGCCACATCCAAAATGTACATCAGTATGAGGCCTTTATCAATACTTCTCACATGCTCCTTCCAAATCAAGATATATAATTTATGGATATCTTCTGGAGATGAGAACATTTAAATGTCCCAATTATTTAACAATCTGCGCTGTTCAAATTTCATCCCTTTGTCGTATCACTGGAAATTCATATGAAAATTGAAATGCACTGTAAGATGGTTTCAAGCTTCTCCTGGGAATCTGGCAAAAGCAGAGTTTCCCTGGGCTTACCATTTTCACCCCCTTCTGTATTTACCTGAGGCCAATTTGCTGCAGGGGAGTGGAGAAATCTCACAGGCAAACAGGGAGAAGCTTAAAGTGTCTGGTGCCTGGAGCGTTTGGTGACTGGCATAGCACCAAATTATTAATCCTGTGATAACAGCTTTAAATCAGATCCTGTGATGTCTGTCCTTCTTCTAATTGCTGAGCCCTTTCTGCTGTCACTGCTTCTATTTAAGCTCTTACCTTTAGGAGACTGTGCTTAGGCAGGGAAAAGGAGAGAGGAGAAGGAGAAGGATGAGGAGGAGAAGGCAGAGGAGGGCAGAAGGCTCAAGGTAAATGTTCAGAACTATTATCCAAGCCCAGGCAGCCACCACAGTGAGGTGACATGACCTCCACAACAGCTGCCTCCAAAGAGGATAAAGCAGGAACTGTTTTCCTATTTTTCCTTCCAATATCTAAACTGTTTTCAAATCAGGTGTTGTGTGCTACTCTTTACGTAGTGTGGGTTACAAGTAACAGCCTAATCCAAATTGTTACTAAAATTGTTTGATAAATAATCTTTTATACCAGGAAAGCTTCAGTGTCATTGAAAGTATGAAAGCTATTATAAAATGGATTTTTGACAGGCTCACTGGAGCCCACTCTGATAAATCTATAGGGAAATCACTCTTTACAGCATTCTTACACATACAATAAATTGTGCTAGCATGGCTCTTAAGGAGAAGCATTTGAAATAAAAGTATTTGAGGGTTAAAAAGAACATCAAACAAACAAACAACTGAAAAATAACACTCAGAGAATATCCTGGCACTTACATTTCTCACAATTAAGCTCCAAGCAAGGGATTTCTCTCTACTTTGAAGGAAATTTCTGTAGTAACCTTTTCAAATTTTGCAAAGCCATAAGAGGATGCACTAGAATTGCAACGCACTGTGTTTCATCTGGCATAGCTCTTCAATCTCTTCAATAATTTCTGGTGCCACAAAATGTCTTCATGTAACATAGCAACAGTTTCAGCAACTGTGCAGATTTAGAATCATCAAAAACATCATAGTTTGGTCTAAATTGCATGGCTCCCTTCCCTGTTCTATACATTATATAATGTGTAGGTGTAGCATTTGTAAATAGCTGTCTGAAGTCTCTCAGTAAAGAAAAAAAAAAAAAAAAGAATAATAATGATAAGACAACGTGAACAGATACTACATCTGATGCTGGAAGTCCCCACAAAGCATCTGAGATATCTTGGAAAGAAAAAAATTCCTGATATAGGGGCAAAATACCCTTTTCCTTCTGAGTATTTATTGGCAACAAAATCATGGCCAAAATAACCAGATAAAAATAAGTAAAGTGGAAATTATAAAAGGAAGAAAAATCTCTGGCTTGTGGAACGTGTGCTTTCTTATACAATGTGCTGTGCTTCTAAAGGCTTTTCAAACAGATACTCAGTGCACAAGTTTGTGTTTCCAGCAGGACATGGACACACTGAGTGAGTTCAGAGAACATTGTGGAGAGTGCCAGAGCCTGGGATATGATGGTTCATGGGCAGGAGCTTCTACACAGAACACAATTTCCTCACATCCAATAAACACTGCAAGAGGATTTTAAGTATGTTCATAAGGTTACATATTTAAATAAGGAAATGTGTAGGATTAACTTGCTAAGGTTTTGGTGTTTTCTCTTTATCTGTTTGTGAAAGGATGATATAATGATCTATCTTTAATTTGGGCAGTGGTGTAACTGTGCTCAGTGCCAGTTGATGGTCAGTGAGGGGAGCCAAGTGCTGTAGTTACACTTCAGTGTGAATAAACTTATCTGTGTCTGAGTGTGTATAAAATATATGTGAGCAAACACAGCTTGAGCATGGGAACTCTACCCTGAAGGGAAACTCATTTCTCATCACCTCTCTCTCTCTAATGTGTAAGTAGGTTCCAAAATTACAGCTGCAGGGAGTTTTCCTTCTTAGCAGCAGCTCCCCAGTCAGAGCAGGGGAAAGGAGCAGCCACACAGTGGGATGGGCCCCACCATGGGATGATGCATTAAATGTCTCCTGGTGACACTGAGATGCAATCAAGACTTCTAGAACACAAAATAAAGACCATTGCTGGTCTGAAAACACTGAAGAATGTTAGTAAAAACCAAACCTCCCTCCTGTAGTTCAGCTGACTGACCTGAAATTTCCCATGAGCACATTCAATATACAATGGCCAAGCATGTCCAAGTAGGTGGCACTGAGATGCCACCAGGCTCTGCTCCCACCCCAGAGATGGGAACTGTTCTTGCCTCTGTGCTGAGCTGAGATGAACCTCATAACCCTGCACTTGGATTTGAGCTGATGTACACCTTTCCTGTGGGCAGCAAAAGCAGAAGGAGCTGGCCCACCACCCAAAACACCTCTGACAATGAGCATGGATCACTACCTTGTTGTTTTTACAGAGGATGCGGAGGACACGTCTCACATTTCCGTAGCCATTGAGATGTCCAGAACATGAGCTGATGTTCAGGTGAGCAATTATCTCATTTTGAATATGCAGTTTCTGGAAAGATCTAATTTTCCCTCTCAGACAGTGAATACTAAAAAATAATGGTGAAGTGGAACATAGATGTGAATGTTACAAGAGCTGCAAACTAAAAATTTACTGCTGCCTGACTTCATCTTTAGCAAACAGCACATTGAAAGAGTAAGAGAAAGTGCAATCTAAAAATCTCATTTAAAAACAAATATATGTTCTTTCCCTTAATTAAGTCCATTAGTTCTTGCAATTAATCTAATTGTAACTGGGATTTCATGCAAATAGTTGCTGGCAATATTAGCACAGATAGTAACACTTGCCACAGCTGGAGGTCACAAGAACTTAAGGGCATTTTCCAGCCTCTTCCCTGAGCACCACTTTGGCAAGGGATAATTATGCAGAGTGAAAGCTGATGGATTGTTCTGATATCAGTGAAGCCTTCATGTCTTTTCACCAGATGTAAAGTGTAATCAGAATTTTTCAGAAGTACTTCTGAATGTCATTTTTACAGTTTTATTGGCAGCTTTTTAGAATCCATTTCCTGCCATACATGGAGGCACAAAGAGGTAGAATTGTAAAAACGCCGCACTTCTTTTCCTCCTTTTTATTTCAGCAGGGGGAAGATAGCAACAAGAAAGAGAAGACAGAATTGGTATCAGATGTGCAACACTGTGAGAACTTTGGTTGCCCTGTAATCTGGCTGTGGGTTTTTTCCATGGCCTGATACTGCCAGGCTGCCCATTATCTCAACTTTTATAATTAAAATGTCTTTAGTCAGAAGTACCCATATACTGCTATGCTCACTGACTGAAAATTTCACATCATCAACCTCCCTTGCCAAACACCTCGTGCACGCTGTGCTCAGCACCTGGAACCTGTGGTTTACAGCAGCTCCCTATCCTGCAGAAAGAAAATATTTGGATGGCAGTTGGGGCGTGCAGTGGCAAGGCAGAGCTGATGGTGGTGTGTGGGGAAGTGCAGCTGTGCCAATGGCAGCAGCACATGGAGCAGGGGAAGAGCTCAGCAGAAGGTTGCCCTGTTGTTTTTGTGGACAATCCACACACCTGGCCAAACCTTGGAGAAGCCCATGGCCAATCACCAACCAAAAATCATTACCAGACCTTTAATTAAAGTGCATCACTTCTGATTGCTGATATTGCACAGTTAATTTGGTGTTGGTAGATCAGCTGTAGGGACTGTTGTCATGGGTGACATTTGGGAGTTCACAGTGCCAGATCATAAAAAGATTGGCAGCACACAGCAGTATTGAGAATCTTACACCTGTAAAGCTGTCACATCATAGATAATATATGTCCTCATTGTCTCACAAAGCAGATAAAGAGGAAGGTTTATCAACAAGAAAGGATTTTGTCTGCTTGACTTTTCCAAAATGAAAAGAAAGATCCATATTGGCAAGATCTTTATCAATTGAAGGCTGTTCTCTGAAATCCGCAAGGGCGTTTTTGCTTCTCAGGCTTCCTCTGACTGCTACACTGGGAGACTGAGCTCAGTCTTTGCTTTTCTGTTTTGCTCCTCAGTGAGCATTTGCTCACCATGAAATGGGCCTTTTCCTTTCAGACTGTACACAGGGGACAACTGGGTGTTGTTTCACATCTGAATGCACAGTGAGGGGACAAAGCTCAAAGCTTCCTACCATTCTCAGGGTGGTACAGTAAGGTATAATGGACCCACAATTCTGAAATATCAAGGCAGAAAATGTTGCCCAGAGGACAAAAAATGCAGGTAGATGATATTACATGTCATGAACAGCCAGCAAAGGCACCTCTGGAAAACTGGGTGAAATAAGGCCAGGAATCTTTTATTTGTTTTTTGCTTTGGTGACATTATCTAAGCAACAAGGAGGTATTTGAAACTATGGTTTTGATCTTGTTGGGAGTTAATGGGATAGTAAGTGTAAGATGGTGATTGTGGGATGATGACTGTGGGTGCTCTTCTCCCAGGAGGTCTTTCACACAATACCAAAAAATTTGTCAAATCATCCTATGAGTAACCCCTGGAGCAGTGCACCTGAACACACTGACATTTGTTGGGTAGGAACTGCCCAAAGAGTTTGCCTTTGGTGCAGTTAATTAGCCTAAAGTTATAGATGAAATGATGCTCTGCAGTCTCTGCTCAATGATCTGCACAATGTGGTTACACTGGGATATTATGCTTGATCTTGGAAGCAAATCAGTCTAACCCAGCTGTCTGCCTGTGCTTCATGCAAACTCCACAAGTCCTTTGTCATGACTACTCACTTCTGAGTCTGTTAAACTGCCCTTCCCATTCCTTCTCTCATTTTAAGATGAATCTGCCATTCCCTGAACCTTCTTATTTACGTTGTTTGGCTTTTCTCTCATAAGCTTGGCAGCCCTGCAAGGATGAAGTTGGTAATGAAGATACAGAATTTCACTGCCAATGTATCAGAAAATAGTGCACCTAATTATTATCCAAATATTAGTAGCCATGCCAACAGCACTGCTTTTATGACAAAGTAAAATGGGGTTCCTAATCTGCTTTCAGATTATCTTCAGGCTGGTGAGATATTTTCCAGTGTGCTTAGCCTTGGTTCCAGACTTCTGTCCTGGTGGTCATGGCTGATGGGTAAATGGAGAATGAGAGGATGAACAGGAAAGGTGAATAATTTGGCATAAATTCCTGCAAGTTATAGTGAACCTGGGAGATTCCCTGGGGCAAAAAAAAAGCATAACCTAACAATCAAGATAGGCAATGCTGTTACCAGCACTGTAAGAAGGTTTATTTCTATTCCTGTAATTTCAAGTAGGTCTTAAGTGGAAGGCAAGGATCCTCATGTGTGCTGTCTGCACAGCTGTGAATTTTATCAAGTCCAATGTAGTTCTTAGGCATTTAAGAAGGGAGCTTCTAAACCAGAAAAGTAACAGCTGAGCTCTATTCAAAAATACAGCAAAAACAACTTCTGCAGGTATCATCTATCTCCAACTCTGCTTCTCTTGGCTTTGTGTGATACAGAGCACCATGACCTTCTCCCACACACCTAAAAAAAAGGATATTTTGCTTTCAAGAGACATTTCAACTTTTCTTTGACATCCCCAAGGTGCCTAAATAACAGAGTCAAGTTGTCCAACCTTGAAATCAACTTAGCCAGCCTTGATTTTTTCCAGACTCACACACCAATATGAAAAGAAATACTGGCTCAAAGTCAATAGGTTTATGCATGCACTCAGGAAGATTTAAGTCAGTGTCGAATACAAGTACTTGATTTCAGGTTTAGCTGAGTACAATCAAAACTCTTGTCAGATGAAAGTCTTTAATTAGATTTATTTTTTTTCCCATGCTATTTCTACGGTAACATTTATATTATCTGTGAGAGCTGTTAATATCATTCTCCTTGCAGCATATTTACACTCCAACAAGCTCCTCTGTCAGTAAATGCACCCAGACAGAGCACATCAGTTGCCACCATCCTCCTGCCAACAGCCAAAACAAAAGAAAAAGGGCAAAGCTGGTAGTGTATTTTTTCCAACAAACTGAAGGAAAAGAGTCAATCATGAGAGCAAATGATTGCCACTTCATGAGAGACAGGAAGATTGCAGCTGCAGAATGTAAAAGATTTTCATTGACCTGTTGTTGGTTTGAAAAGATAAAGGGCTTTCTCTAGAAATGCTTTAAAAATACACACACAGAAACAGAGAAGGGTAATTGAAAGCTAAAAAAAGTTCAGTTGCAAGAATTTATATCAGCAGAGCTGTGATCTCTTCATATGACCAGGGACATGTTACACTTGTCTCATGGCTGGTCGAGGAGCTTCTGAATGTCTGGGACAAGAAGAGTAAGCCCTGTTAATTAAAGCTGGGACTGGGAGAAACGGATCAGTAAGAAATAAAGCAAGAGAGGTAATCAATGAGGAAGGAGGATTTTGCTGGTAGGCTGCAATTAGACTTCGAGGAAAAGGACACAGAGCAATTGATCATCTGGTAGCTCCCTTGCTATCCAGAAATATTTTGCTCTATTCACTCTGAGGGCATAAATGTGGTAAACATGACAATCCTGCAGTCAAAGTTTTGAAACAGAAAGAAGTTGACACAGATAATTGTATTGAAGGGGGGAAAAATCAAATATTGAGAAAACTGACATGTATTGACTGTCACAGAATCTTTCTATGGGATATTGGGAAACAGAAAAAATAGAAACATGAACAGAGATAAATGTTGGATTTTATATTATGATCTTAAATAACAAAGAAGAATTGTGGGATAAGGTTTCTCCTCAGAAAGACTGGTAGGATCAGGAATCTTTTGAGGAAAATAAAACAAACAAATAAGTGAAACAAGAAAAGGTGTAGAAAAGCACTAGATTTCTTTTTCTGCAGAAACCCTGAGGCAGCCTGAAGCTGATGTGGCTGCCTGCCTTTCAGGCATTTGTGGGTGGAGATCCATTGAAATGGGATGGACCACTGTGAAAGTCTAGCTGGAATGGTTTTTAGACCCAAATCTCATCACTCTCATGAAGTGAATTCAGATGTTAATTTGAAGTCTGTTCTGCCCCCTCCAGGGGGTCAGGACACCACTGTGGTGAGTTCAAATTCCTATTAGATGGGATGGTCTTGAAAACTCATAACTATCAGCTCAGTTGTTTATTGACAACTAAGCCAAGCCCTACATTTTGTAGAAAGTGGATTAACCTAATTTTCAACTTCCATCAGCCCAGTGTACTTGCTGGATTATTCTTTACATAGGCTCTGGATTTTTAACTTTTGTTTTCTTGTGGTCATCATTTTTCAAATCATTCAACACCATATGACAAGTGACCCCAAAAGGTAAACCACTGGGGCCACAGACCAGACTGGGGGCGGATATTACAGAGCATAAATGGAAAGAAGAAGCTGTAAATTCTTAATGTGCTGACTGCCTTCCTTACCTTCAGAACTGGGGCTCCTGGGATAAATTGCTGCCATTGAGGAAGTCACCTCTGAAACTGAAACCCAGAAAGGGCAAGTGCTGTGTTCGCCTTGCAAGTTGTTTTCACAGAGGTATTTATTTGTTTTCCATTCCAGCAGGGCAGCCACAGCAGTTCATTCTGCTTTTCTTCTCCTTGAAATTAATGTTGTGAGCAAATGAAAAAAGTCACACCTAAAATATTTCTCCATTTGTAAAAATGGGAATAATAACATCTCCTCCACAGGGGTGTTGTACATCCCAATTATGGGATTGGCACTCTCTGAGGCATCTCCTGTCTCTCAGTGTGGCTTGCTCAGCTCTCAGCTCCCTCCCCACGTCTTTGCACAGGATCCTCAGCAACTTCTCAGGTGCCCTGATTTTGTTCAAAGCTGGTAGACTAAAGCTCCTGTCTATCTTCCAGATTTCTAATCTATAATCCTGTACATCTTGAGTTATACTCTGATACAGACTTCAGAAGAATCTATTAAAGTATCAAATGTGTTGGATGATTATTTAAGGGCTTTTTTGTAGTAATATGTGCTAAAATTAAAATTTTAAAAGAGTCGATGGCACTTGGGGACAGATTTCAGTGGTGGGCTTGGCAGGACTCATGGTTGGATTTAATTATTTTAGAGGCCTTTTCCAGCCTAAATAATTTTGTGATTCTAATAATTGTGCAGCCTTTGGGGGCTGCTAAGCAAAGTCCCAGGGGTGTCCAAGGGGGAGGATGTTCACACCGTGCTCCTTCACTGAAGGACCCATAGAGAGCCCATGCCCTGTGTCCTGTGCTCTCTGCATGCTGAATTCAGAACCTGGACACCCTCCCTGAAACTTTATAAAAATTATTTGAAACAGGCTTTTTTTTTTTTTTTTTTTTTCCTTTTTCTTCTACTTCCTTCAAGCTGATGTGAATTTGGATAAATGTTTTTGCAGGTTGCATTCTTCCTTTCCAACATGAAATGTGACATCTGTTGACAGCTGGGTGATATTTTCTTGACAGGAATGGGTTTTTTTGGGGGGGAAAGGAATCAAATTTGGTGACATGAAACATTTAACAAATTTATTTTCCTTTCTCAGAGGATGTTCGTCTGAGCAAATTTCATAAAAAGCAGTTAGGTTTGTGTTGACTTTACAACAATGAAATAATATCATGACATCTTAGTGAGCATTACCGTTGTGTAATGGAAATGATTGTGGGCAAAAGATATTTAATAAGAAATATTTTAAGATACTAAACCTAGATTTTAAAAAAACAAACAACAAACCTGTTTCTTACAGCACACTTCTCAAAGAAGAATATTTTCCTAATAACAGTTTAATGCTGGAATATTCTCCACCATTGCAGACTAGAGTAAATTGAAGTTCAGATTGAAGAAAATTGTCTTTAAAAAATAATGGGAGAAGGGATGTCAGTGGCATCTTTTCTCCTTGTTTGACAAGCAAGTTGCAGCTTTTCCAGGGCAGGAGAGAAGTGCTGCCTTCCCTGGCTGTGTTTTGTGCCCCCCACTGGAAATGGCACCCAGGGCACGAGGGTAGAGACACAGGTTTCCTATTTTATACACATCCTTCTTACCAAGGGATGCTGTCCCTGCCCTCCTGCACTGGTCTAAATCACAACTCCAGTAGGAAATAGCGATGCTTTGGTATAAAACCAGACTAAGGAAGGGAAGAATTCAACCTCTATCTCTAAAGAGTTCCTGGTAACATGATTTTGCCTGTGGCAATGGTTTGCTTTTGAGGTCACCTTTCTACAAAATGTACTTTCAAAAACTCTGTGCTGTTTTCCAAATATTTGGAATATATTTGCAGCAGTTCAGGGGAGTCAGGACTGTGAGAAAGCAAATGAGACATCCGCACCATCTTTGAACATCACGATTTAAATATCCTTTTTCAGGATATCCTACCCAGTTACAAATCTACATGCACTTTAAATGGAATATACTTTTGACTGAACTTCAATATTTTTCAGAATTAGACATTAGATCCAGTTTCACATGAGAGTGTGAGCAATATGAATGGTAGTGGTATAAGGACACTGCCCACCTGTCCCTTCCAGAGGGTCCCAGTGCTGTGCTGAGCCCCAGCTGCATCCCTTCTCCCACCCTCCTGCCAGCATTCCCAAATTGCTGCTTCCAGCACCTCTTTGCTATGGTTGTTCCTCCCCCATAAAAATGTGAGCACCTTGGTGAATGTCAGACCAACGCTGACGGGATGAAAACCCTCAACAAAAAGATGATGATTACAGACTCATTAGGCCAACCTGTAGTGAAAGTGCTGTGACCAAATGTTCAGTACTTAGGGTGCCATAAATTTTCCTAAATGGGAAAGCAGTGTTTTAAGCAGGCTTGCACTTATTCTAGGTCAGGGTCATTAGGGAAGGATTCTCTCCCGCCGTAACTCATGCACAGAAACAGAGGTTGGATATTTTGAGGTTGCTTCATTTTTACTTTTAAAAGATGGTCTCAAGCCAAAAAGCCTGGATGGGAACTCAAGCTTTGAATCCAGGTTTGGTGCTATCAAGGGCAGTGGAACGTAGGAAATGTTCCTTTCAGATTTGAATTTCAAACTTCCATCTGAAAGATCCGGATCCTCGATTTTTGATTTATTAAAGATGCACAGTACCTGTACACAGGAGAAAAAATTTAGTTTGCACCTCTTTGCTATGTGGGGAGCATAAGTGTATTTATGTTAATTTTTTTGTCCTTGTTTTCAAGGTCAGGCTGGATGGGATTCTGAACAACCTGGTCTAGTGGAAGATGTCTGTGCTCATGACAGGGGGCTTGAAATGAGATGATCTTTAAGGTCTCTTCCAACCCAGGCCATTCTAAGATTCTATGATTCATAAAGAAAGAGGAGCATAGTGTTTTCACAACAGCAATTAATATTAAACATGCTGTATATATTATTGATGGCGATGAGGACTGTGTAAATGAAGCCTGGGCTTTATATTTCTTAGAGGGGTGTCTTTCATCCAAAATTGATTATTTGTTTTGTCCTGACTTTACTGCACCACATATAAACTCACTGGAACTGAACCCACTGCCCTGTGCCTTTGTGGGGATGAGCAGTATAACCTTCATGAAGGAAAGAGCAACCTGGAGAGAAGAACAGTGTTATTGATGTCTGTCCTGTAGTAAGAGAAAATTATGCCCTCTGCACCCTCTACTGGGTCCTCCAGAAGTGCTGGACATGACTCAGATATTTCCCTGTAGGAACATCCAGATGGAAATCCTGGCCTCTTACAAGAAACTACAGGTAATAAAAGACAGATTAGGTTTTGGGTACCATTCTGCTATGATTAATAGTGGAAGTAGTGAAAATCTTTTTTCATAATAGTCCATGGGGTTGCTAAGATTGGCCCAAGAGTACCTGAATGTTAACTTTGGACAATTTTTTCCTGTGTACTTCAGCTTTTTGTCAGCTGTATCAGGAGTTACTGTTCAGCTCTGGTCACCAGAGGGATAGGCAAAACAAGCTGAACAATAATAGAGACATTTGTGCAATTTCAACACTTGCCTTTGCTTCTTGAGTGACAAGTGGCAGGAAGCCAACTTTCCAGTGAGTGTTTGGAAAGAAGGGACGAGCTCATTGTACTCCTGTTCAAAGCATGCCCACGGGTGAGGGAATGGAACAATTCACCACTGCTGGAAGGCTGAGAGGGGACACCATCTCCTCCCTGAATACAACACAGAGCTTAACACTGGCAACCAGGAGGACCTGCTGAACTTAATCACAACACAAGAGGAAAATAAACAGAATAAATGTTCATTAATGAATGGAGCTGGAAATCGGAAGGAGTTTAACTATTACAGGAGTAAATTTATGGAAAAGTTTCGATTGAAGTCCACATATCAGCAGAATCTCATTCTTAGAGATGCCTCCCTGTATTTATCTGACTTCTTTCATTCCTTTCTTTAAAATGAAAAAATGACTCACAGAAATGCTCTATTGACATGGTGTCAGTCCCACGAGCTTGCCATGTTCTGCTGAGAAATAACTACAGCTCCACACTTATCCACCTCAATGTTACTCTTAGATTTGCACATTTGCTCTCTTTTTTTCCCCCCTTTACTTATACTCCTGCTGCAATATCTTTCAAAGATTAAATAAATTGCTATTCAAAAGGCAACACTACAATTCTATTTATACTCCTAGGCTCTTCTCTTCACCAAAATTCAATACTACAATGTAGTTTCTAAAAGTGAAAGAATTTGCTTTTTTTTTTTTTTTTTTTTTTTTTTTTTTTTTTTTTTTTGGTAAAATATGTTAATATAGAAAGGCTTTTGAAGGAGAAGGAACTTGAAAGACTTTCTAATGCTCTATTATTATCTAGCCCATAAAAAGTGTACCACGGCAGCATGCCTTGCTGACTGTGCATATGACTACCTATTTTTTTTTTTTTTTTTTCTTTTTTACTTTAGGACATATAAGGAAAAATGAATTACACTATCAGTCATTTCACAAAATGGTTCTGGGGAAAGATTAAGCTTCACCTGCGCATTTTCCTGAAGCACAGTCATTTGTGTATATACATGAAGCAAAATACACCTCTACAATACCGGGTCATTATATAGAAATGTTTTCCACTAAATAAATATTCAGCAAATGGGCAATTTTGCACCTTTGCTGTTTTGCTTTTTTTTTTGCTTGGAGGATTATTTTAGTTACTCTTCTTCATACCCAGTGAAATATCACTTGACTGAAGGACGTGGGAGCTCCCGCAGGTATTTCAGCTGGGAATATTGAAAAGGAGTCCAGTGTCTTGCTGTGATTTCTGGACCTGGTTCAGTGAGCACACAAGTTAAATACAGCATCTGCCACCCCACTGGGTGCTGTTGGATTCCTTAGGGCTGTACCCCTCTACCTGCTGGGCATCTCTGGGGCTACAGGAACACGAGGGGGACGGACCACAGGGATGGGTAGTGGTCTGAGCACTCACAGATATTGCCATGATATTCCCTTCTGCCTCTGTTAACAAACATAATACCTCTTACATACTTAAATCACTGGGGATTTTTTTTTCTTTAATGAAGCATATTAAAAAGAAAAAAACACAAAAAACAATTGGACTCACACACATGCACAGAGATATCTGTTGATATTAATCAGACAAGATATTGCATATGCTCCGAGCCATGGAAATTTCTTAGTCTCCAAAGGCAGTTGCAGAAGTTGTGATCATTATTAAAGGAAAAGAAAGAAAAAAAAAAAAAAAAAGAAAACAAGAACCTCAAACTGTCAAAGCTTCAGAAAGAGGATCTTGAAGATTTCTGGGAGGCAATGGGGAGCACAGCTTCCGTGGGGTTCTCCTTAGAGGGAACAGAGTGTTCCCCCCAGCACTGTGTCACATTCATGTGGCAGTGAGTGGTAACAGGGCTACATCACCAGTATTCCATGGAATTTCAACTGTTGATCTGCTTTGGAACACAGGGTGCAAACATGTGCTTAGGAATCTTTTCTGCAGCCTTTTCTCAGAAGGTTTTAGTACATCACAGCTCCAGATCCTCTCTAGACATGTTTAGTATCCAAGACTGAAAGAAGGCAGAGCTTTGCTCTTCAGACAGTGCCCCCAGTGCCACATTTTGGGCCTCAGTGTGGGGCAGGGGAGGCATAAAATAAACCAAGGGGAAAAATCATCCCTTTTCAATCCTTATTTTGTTTTAAAAAAACTGCACAATGCCAGAAATGAAAGCATGAGAAACATCTGTGTCTTCTCGTTTTTCTAGAACTGTTGTTCTTTGAGTGCAGTCTGATGCATATCCCACGTTTTCTTTTTGCTTTTTTTTTAATAGTTTGTACCTTTTTAATTAAAATATATTTCTTCAATCATTTAAAAGCACTGCTTACTTGTCCTGTCATTGTAAGATTATTGAAGTTTTCAGGAGGAAAAGCAGTAAACGTAAGATTTCTAAGGTGACTGGATAAACAAAACCACTAAAAGAACCTGTAACAAGGTATTACAGCAGGGAGAAGCATCAGGCAGATATATCATCCCCGAGAAGTCAGTGAGAGCTGAGGAATGACAGGACAAATTAGGTTCCATAAATTAAAAGGTAGAGAAACTCTTACTAAGCATCTTGAATGTCTCATGAAATAAGAGGTCACTGAAAGATTGTTCTTGCTTGTCTCACTAGGATCCCACCAAACACAAGCACCTGCCTTGTGCTGCTGGGATGATGTATCTATTCCTCCATTACAACTTCTGCACTTTTGTTTTGCATCTCTGTCAAACACTGAGCACAGCATCTTTACTCATTACCTTGTAAATCTGCTGCAGTAACCTACAAGTCATGAAATTGTCAATGTGTATTTATGGAATAGGTCTATTTTATCAGGGCTTTTTTCTTCCGCATCGTTTCGTGGTTGTAGACTGATACCTATTGAAATTCAGAAACATTTTCTGTAAATATATGTTTATCTTGCTGTTATTTAAATATATGAGACTGTACTCTACGTGTGGCTCCTGATACTTACATGCAAATTTCTTTTAAAAAGATGACTAAGCCAATTTAAACTGAAAGTAAAGAAAACAGTTCTTTGTCGAGACTTGCATGCCAAATTTGAGCCAGAAAGGATTTTAATACAGAACTCTTAGACTCACAAACTCTCAGAAACAGTATTTATAATGGAAATTTTGACAGCACCTTCAGTACAGCAGTGAAAATAACACCACTGTAATGAAAAAGAAATTATGATAAACAGAATATATTATAAAGTAGGGTCTAACAAATTCATAGCCTTTAGTTTTGTCAGCAAGCTGGTGACAAGCAGTGAAATACAAAACAAGCCTTAGCTTTTAAAGGAGAACAGCCCGAACAACAAAAGGGTTTCTGTAAAATAGATTAAGAAAATATAATACCACCCTTACTGCATAAAGTACTATTTTCATTAGGAACCTTAATTCACAAATTAGCACTAAGAGCACTTAGGATGGAAGATGTGAAAAACGTGGCTATCTGTCATTTTGGTTGTGTATTTTCTTCAAAAAGACATTCTTATTACATTTGCCAGGCAGGTTTGCTAATGCCTTTTGTTTAAATATTCATACGTGGGCTTTTGAGCCTGATTCCTGTGAAGAGAGACAGAGCCTGAGAGCTCCTGCTGAAGCTGCTCTGAGATGTGATCCACGGCACAATGGGGGGACAGACACAGGGGGATGTCCTGTCCTCCCTCCTGTGGCATCCCAGAGCCTGCTCACACCTGAGCACACCTGCCCACACACAAATGGGTATACAGCCACCCACAGGCTACCCAGAAGCCTGGCCTCTGATAAAATTTCCAAACCAAATACTGGGAACCATCCCCTTCCCATATATTTTAACCACATCTCTGTATTATGCCTTCCAAAGGTAGCGGCAGAAGACGAGTCCCAGTGGTGGAATGTTGTGGGGTTGGGGATAGGGATTTTCTCTTGTCCAGTGACACACTAAAATAACATTTTCCATGTGAAGGCAAGGTGGGAACACTCACACTGAAATAAATTTGTATCAATTTTTATTGGCATGAATAGAACTATTAGCTTGCATAGTGAGCCTGCCTGTGTAATAATATGTTAAACATGGGATCAGCCATTCTTGTATTGACGGAAAACACGGTACGTAGTGGAAATACACACCTACAATAGAACTTGGGTTTTGTAAAAAATGTGAAAGGTAAAAGGTATAATCCAGGCACTGCTTTGTTCCCACATTTCATCTGCCTAATGTAATGCAGTGTTTGAAAAATAAAGTGTAAAACAAAAATTTCAGACCAAGGATGCCTTCCCTGTCGACTTGGAGCTGGGGTTTGGAACTGAGTGATCTTTTAAGCCAGAGACCTAAACCCTTCCAACCCAAGCCATTCTATTCCAGGTAAAACAGATACTCCTGAATTTGCAACATATTTAATTTTCCTTTCAAGACAAATATCAAGGTTAAACCACTAGGAATACACGTTGCTTCCTCTCGCTTCCAGAACCTCACTACAAGATATTGCCATTTGTGGGCTAATATGGGCTGAGTTCTTCAAAGTGAAGAAATCAGTGGCCTCCTATCTAATTTTGTACATACAAGGTGAGAAATTTTATTGTTTTTGTTTTTAACTTAACTTCACTCTTCACTTCAGCACTATCTTCTATGTCAATTGATATACTGCCACTCTCTAGTATGTTGGCAATACATTTAGTAATCAGAGGAGCCATCTTTAACCTCTCTATTAATTTGCTCCTGAGCAGTGTCCTTTCCACACTCCCAGCTGTGTCCATCAGGTTATCTGAATTTCATGCATGATCCACGCTATGTGGAATATCTCCACACTTGTCCCTCAGCCTGTTAGTCCTCGTAACCTTGGCAAGGTGTTCCTAGCACTTCAAAGTGCTGCATCATCTGTCCTATCCATGGATTTAAATTAAACCATCTGCATTGCTATTCTTGGCCAAGACATGACAGCACCAAGGACAAGGCCTGAGGGCAGCAATGCCAGGCCAAAGTCACCTCCAGACTCCTGGGGACCACGGCTGGTCAGGGGACAATGAGCCCCCATTCCTCAGGCTCAGCCCCTCTGACTCTTGGTGCCTCTTGCCATGACACAGGGACCAGTTTGGGGAAAGTAGCAACTTCTGCAGAGATCTTACCACAAACAAGATGATAAACAGCAAAAACTGGGCTTTTAACCATCATTTTACATGCTAACCCACTCAGCAGCTGACAAATGCCACTTCCATTCATGAGGGAGTACCTGGGGAACAACAGGCTCTTCTCCTTTTGGCTGCTGATGATTTTCTTTGGCATTAACCACATCACCCACACATTATGTTCCATCTCTAATTTTCTATTAACTCGTAACGTTTTCTGGCCTCAGATGACCTAACCTGAATTCACTCTTCACTTGAGTGAAGATTTGAGTGAACATTTCTTGTCTGGGATCACCGTGGGTGACACCATCAGTTAATCAGTTTCTAGCTCTCCTGATAAAATCTTGCAGATATTTTCCACCCAGCATGTCTAGTGTGCATAGGTTTTATAAATATCAAAACAGCCAGAAATTAGATCAAACTTTTTTTCATCCTGAATTTCAGCTTGTGCAGCCCTCTTCTCTTTGGCCTTATGAGTACATGCCTGTCTTGAGCAGAATACAGCTCTTAATCCCCTGTTTTGCTCATCTTACTCCTCCTGCTTCCTCTGCTGTGTCAAACATAAACTTCTTGTTTCCTCCTCCAAAGCCATATCGTATCCCCACCTCCGACCAGATCATACCGCTGAACTCCATTTTTAAAGGATTCATTTTTCAAGTTGGCACTTTGATGCTTTCTCCCATACTATCGCTCCCTCTTTGCAGGAGCTTCCCATAAACATGAGAAAAAAATAACTACTCCTCCTCCAGAATGTCCCTCAAACCTCTCTTTTCATGAAGTGACTGTTTTTCATTGGCTATGGCCATGCTGAGATGTACTACACACCGTGTTAATCAATATTACCTCATTGCTTTCTCGTGTTCACCACTCTTTTTTATTTATTTCTACATTCTTGCCTGTCTTACTTTGAGATTAGAAAATCATCTTTATGTCCTGCATGTTCACCTTATTTAGATAGCTGCCCACCCCTATGATGAGGTCTCTTAGGCAATATAGTGACACTAAAAATAAAGAGTTATAGGCTTATAAAGACGTCTGTGAATCAGAAGCACTCTCCTAAAGGGAGCAGAGTGGAAATTTACTGGTGAACATTAAATCTCAACTGTTCTCTGATTTTAAAAAGATGGTGCACCCAGACTCAGATGGAGATGTACTGGTGAGCAGCATGTGGTTTTTCATTAAGTATAGAGATATACTTTGAGTTATAGCCATGACTTGACTCATGTTTTATAAGAGAAAAGCATAGACCCTTGATAGGATTCATCTCTAGGTAAATATTCCTGTCTCTGTGAGCCCAGAATTTCTCCCAACAAGGGGTCATACTTTAGTGCTTATTTCTGGAAGCAGACAAGGAAGTGAATTCCCAAAATGCTTTTCTTCCCTCTTCTTCAGGACAAATGTTTCCTGGTTGAATACTACTTATAATGTAGCATATGTACTTGAATATGGAAGAGTAAGTAATACAAGGCTCCCCACCTTTTACCAGTCACTGTCTGCAACCATTAGGATGAAAAATTGTAGTTGTTTTCCCATCTTACACTGCTCTGCATAATAACTAATACAGGATAGGCATGGCAGGAGACACAGGATGCATCACTGTAATACATTTCAGAGACAAAACTTTACGCTGTGTTGTTGACTAAAATGCCCCTGTTAAATTGGTGATGATAGCACCTTTTTTTATCTTAAGGACAAAAAAGTGATAAGCTTGGATATTTTTTAATACTTCCTTACATGTAGAGATGGTTGAATGCCAAAGAAAATCATGCAAACAAAACCTTCATCAGTCAGTTCTGGAGGCCAGCCAAAGACCAGATAATTTGGACAAGACCATGATGGGCTGGATGAAGGAATGGGAACGAGGTGCTGCTTCCAGGCTTTGTAAAACGGCTGTGGACAGTCTGTCCCCTTTTTAAAATGCCTTTTTTTTATTTTCAGACTGAAAACACAACCTAATATTTTTTGCCTAGTTCACTGGAAAACAAAGTCTTGAGAAGAAGAATGAGAAAACCCATGTTTGCTGTAATCCTGCTATGTTATTGAGCCATAATATTACAGCACAAAAAATACACCACTTAAGAATCTGCTTTTTAAGAGCTGCCAGGATTTTTAACCTCATCTCAAAATGCATGAGAGACCTCTTAAATGTATTGCCTTAGTACATTGCAAATCTATTAATTTAGCAGTTGTATCAGACATATTTCTTTGTCAGCCACCCATTTAAGACGGGATCATCTTAAAAGGCACTGACATAAATTGTTGCACAGAAGATCGATCAGTTTAAAAGGTTTTTCCTTTTAACAGATCAGATATCTATTATATCTCACCATTTGGCATACGGAATTTCCATTGAATAATTTCAGTGTTTAATCACTTCTTTAAACACATAATATTCATTTTAAGATTTCCCCCAGATTCCATGAGCACGGCTTACTGAAATGAGTTTTATCCTCATGTCATATCAAATAGATGTTTGATATCTCATATCAAATGGCTGGGACATTATTCTAAGAAACCAGTTTAATCAGCTGGGAGAGGCCTTTGGTGCAAAGGTAGGGGCTACTCAGCTGAGGAAGGAAAAGCAGTTTTACAGGGTAGGTCACAAATTATCAAGATTTTGCTAATTATTGCTGAGCATACCGGTGAGCATTACACACCTCTAGAAGTCATGGCAGGGCAGTTGGTGGGATCCCATCTTCCCCATGTAAATCACTGGATCAATTCCTACAGATGTGCAAAGGAGTGCACATGGACTCTTGCTCTTTATTGCTCTGAAAATCACACTTCTTGACAGATATGTAATTGCTATCATTTTTTGAAATTAGTTCATAAGAATGCAGCAATCTGGTAAATAACTTTAATTGAATTCTAAGGGCAAAATTCTGCCAATCATTAGTACCACTGGGTAACACCTTTCTCTACAATCATTCCATTGATTTGGCTGAGATTACTGTGGAGGTTTACATTGGGTGCCAGACAAATAAATGACAGAGCAGAACTCCACCTGAGCACTGAAACATGGCACCAGTGTTTCCTTCTCTTCCTCTCCTTCCATCTTGCTCAGGCTGAGGGGCTCCATCCCTTGTCCCAGACCACCAGTGCTTATTCCTCAGGGATAACAGAGAGGTTGGATGTGCTACTGCTGGGCATCCATAACAGTCATTTTGTTTCCTTCCTCACTAAGGACAGCCTGGAGACCAGAGCAGGTTATCATATCCAGTGGCCACAATCCATTTCTGCTCTGGAAGATGAGCATCCAATTCCAAAATAACCATCCAGCTTTAATGTCAGTTGGATATTATAAATAAGCAGATAATAGATGCATAAAGTTTCAGCAATACACTTGGTTCGTACTGTTTCTTCTGTATGAATTCCAACTATTTATTTTTTTTCTCCTTGACCTGATAAAAGAATTATTTGACAGCTCCACAAACTTCAGGCTCGCTGAGAATTAAACAAACTAACTGCAGTGGAACTATGATCTCATCAGCCTCCCACACATTTACTTTTGTGTTGTACTCATTTATATTGCATGCCTAATTAGTCAGGGGACATGACAATTATAAAATTAAACTACCAATAGATTTTTTTGTGTGTGTGCTTAAGGCTTTGAAAAAAAGAAACAGAATCAAAAAGAAGGGATTATGAATCAGAAAGTTGCTGGAAATTGTATAACCACAGTTCTTCCTATTTAGAAGTCATCTAGTTATCTTTTCAAGCCCACCAATGAATTTTTAGCCTAAGTCTCACAGCAAACCTAGATTTATACCACTGCTGAGGCATTTTTTTTCATTATTTATAGTTTGTTTTCTCACAACAGCCATATATAGAAATTAAAAAAAAAAAAAAAAAAAAAAAAAAAAAAAAAAAAAAAAAAAAAAAGGCATTTCCATCTTTATTCCTTTTTTTTTTTAGCACGCTTCCATAATCTGAACTGGAACTAGAAGATGTCATATTTTAGATTACTTAGACAGATTCACAGAGTTTTGAAGGCAAGAATATCTCCATATGAATGGAATTTCAAACCCAAACTCAGACATTAAGCTGTAATTCCCTCTGAAGATTCACATACCACACATTTAATAACAACCTGAACTGACTCCATGTTTCTAAAACCAGACAATTTTTTGTATTCCAGTAGCTATTTACAGAGGAGCTGTGCACTCCACATACAATGCACCAATGTTCTCACTCCCCTGAACCTCTTTTCTCTGCTAGGACTATGCTTTTCTCTGAGCTCCTTGTTGACTGATACCAATTCCTTTTTAACGTTTGTTGATTACATTTGACACAAATGTCTGCTGGGGACAAAAGCTCTGTAACTCAATGAAGATTCATTTTCTAAAGCCACTGACCTCCCAAGTGACAGAAGGGACACTTGTACCTAAAATTATTGTTTTCTTTATCCTTGAGGATTCCTTTTTATATCCCTGACCTTTCTCAGTTTGTGTGCATACAATTGTGTATGTAGCAAATCCACCTGGAGAGTAGGAAGGAACAAGACTCTTTTCATGTTTTTGTTGTGTTTTCTGGACTCTCAGCACGGAGATGTCCTTCATATGAGATCTCTTTAGGAATCAGTGAGATTCCTATATTAAATTCTGTTCTCCACACAGTCAGAACAACACTAATTCCAGCTTGAACTACAAGGGGAGTAGAAATCCTCCCAGAATTCAGAACTTTCTCAGGGGACTCCCTAGGCAGGCAGGAATTGAGGTATCCTGAAAACTCCTGTCTAGAAAAACCATAGGTCAGAAGTCACAGAGAGCAAATACATTTGTTCTGCATAGGTCAGAGAGTCTGTGCACTAAAACTGATAACAAATAGCCATTTCTGTTTGCTCTGTGTCTCGTGAGAGTGGATGAATTGGCAACCAGCCCACCCACAAAACTATCTGCTTTGTATACCTTCAGTAGACATAGTTTCCCTTTCCTTGTACATTTCCAGCTTCCCTCCAGCTGGACTTTAACAGAATTGGTAGAAGTCTTTATTTCAGTTGTGTTCCAAGTGGCTCTGGGGGAGGCACTGGTGAGGGAAGTTTGGTGTTTCTGGTCTTGCTGTGTCTCCACGAGTGCCTGAGGTAGGTGCACACTTTGTGAGCTCAGGGTAACTGTTCTCTCACCTGCAGGTGTTGTCAGTAAACCCCACAACTCAGATTGTCACACTGTCACATCATTGAGTAGACTCTTCTGCACCTACTCCAGGCCAACACATGTTCAAATAACCAGTTTATGTTACACCTGTTGGATTTTCTTGGGGAGCCTCAATTTTCTCACTGGTCTCAGAATGTTCTTACTACACATCACTTCTACTTGGCCATATTTCTTCCCATTGCTCCCAGGATTATATTGTTTCTTACTATCCAGTATAACTACAGTTTGAGAAAAAATAATTACAAGCAATGCCTAGCAAACTTTTTTTCCTACATTGAACTTATTACATTTTTTTTGTCAGCCCTTGAATTTTTTTTTCCTTTCATATTTCTTTATGGAATATATATACTTGACATGAGATCTATCAGTGTGTCTGGCTCTTCAGCAAATGTTCTAGTCATGAGCACAGAAAACAACTTGCAGAAATATTTTCCAAACATTCTCCTTCTGGTTTTCTATTGAGTACCACTCACAAAAAATATTAGAAAGAAGTGAAAGCAATCTATCAGGAAAATGGAACAAATGCAGTTGAAGGAAAAAGATCTGTGCTTGGGGACAGCTGTATCAGACTATTGGGGCTTTAGTTATGTGCCCAGGCAGAGTACATGCCCTAATAAAACAGATAAAGCAGTGGGATTTTGAATTAGTTCCTTCAGGTTACAATTTTTATTGGCAGGTGCAATGAGTTATGTGGCACTTGTTATGTACTAATGATGAACAGCACTTTCATGTACAAAAACAAGGTGATTTTACAAACAGATGCATGGCACACATTGGGAATTTAGAATATAGCATTAAAGTTTCATCTCTAATAACACCAAACTGACGTTGTAGGACACTTTAAAAAAAAAAAAAAAATTAAAAAATAATAATAAAAAAAACATTAGTAGGATCTGCTTTAGCCCCTCTGTGAAGAAGGCAAAAACAGGTAATGGTTCCTAATCTCAGAGAAGGAAGAATCTTTTGAATATCAAAGCAGATTTGTGCCTACTTAGTATTTCAGAATTGTTTCTAACTTGGGGAAAGCATTAAGAGCCCCTCAGGAGAAGCTGGCATACTGTAATGCGAAGGCAAGATAAAGATTAATACATGTTTTCAAATATATATAAGAACAACTGCCTGTAGAATAAGAATTCAAACACTTCCTGTATTATGCTTGAAGGCATTCAAGCTGCCAGCCAATAGGTATAACGAGAAACTTCCCATTTTGCTGTTATATTGTTGTGCTGTATAGGGTTTTTCTCTGAAGCATCTGGTATGGGTTATTGTCAAAATCCTACTTTGAGCATCGCTCCAGCTTAACATGAGAATTTCTGTGCTCCCGAAACTGGGACATTCTAATTATCTTTCAACATTACAGTGCTGTACTACCAAACCCACTTTAATCTATAATAATAATAGAAAAGAATCATAAGCCAAAAGACTGTTTACAAGTTGACACAAATGACCCAATCTTAGCGAAGAGCCACGGTGGAAAAAGTGTGAAAAATGTACTTCACAGAAGCATCCTTGGCAGAAGACATGAATTCAGTGAAAAGGTTTAAAACATTTCAACGAAAGCCTGAATTGGATGACAGAGGTGCAAGAAGTTTATCTTGTACCAAAAGAGGGAACAGAAATGATCTCAGAAAAATACAGCACATATCTGCTCTGTTACCAAACAGGCTTTAAAATAGCAAACAGAATCAACAGACAAATGGCAAGAAAATGCCTAAACACAACAAACTAACCTCTGCAGGATTCTTCACGGCTCTATTCCCTCCTATATGACCTGTGATTTCAATGTATATCAATATTTTTCTAGCAGTTGCTTGGGTCCATTAGCCAGATGCCATTCTTCATAACAAAACCATTATAAATATATGGGCTCAAAGTGCTTTTGGCCCGAGTCCAGCAGATCCCATCTTTCAGCAAAGCCATTTCAATACAGGGAAAAGAGAAAGAAAGAAGGAAAATCTCTTTTCGAGTGTGTCATATCTCCAAATCTAATAAGGAGTAGTGGGACAGATCAGGCAAGTTTCTTTACTCTCCAAAAGTTACAAGTTAAACCTAGGAGAGGCTCTTTAATGAAGTCTGAGTGCAGCACAATAGGAAACCACAATATTGCCCTCAATGCTGCTGCCTTGACAGCATTTCATTTCCTTTAGGGGAAGAGAAGTGAGGTTTGAAATTCCACACTCAGGGAGGAAATGCCCTGCAACATTGCAAACTAGATGAAGACAAATAGAAATAACTATTTTGTAAAGTTTCCTCGAAAATATTTTTTCATTATTTAATCAAAGGAAGAGAAATGAGAACTGTTGTTGTCACGTCACCCTGAAGTAAACTGTGCTTACCAGTGCTTAAAGAAAAGCCAACATGGTTCACCAATACTTTGTCTCTGAAAATTGACTTTTCCTAGCAAAATAAAGGGTGTGGAAACCCTCTGCTACTTTAAAAGACATTTGACAACCAGACCCCAACTAGGGAAAATATTAATTTTCACATTTTAGCTGTCAGATGTTAACATTCTAGCATAAACAGAGTGGCATTCAAATTGTGAACTTTTTAAAGTAAAACATATTTTTATGGGCTTTGTTTGGTAGTTTGGGTTTTTTTTCCTTACCAAACAAGGTACAATATGAAATCAAGCAATTCCAGTAATGTTAATGGGATCATGAGTAATTGGCTGATCGACAGTTGGGATTTTCCCCACGCTGGGGGTGTCAGATGTAGTTTGGATTAAGGCAGAGAAGAGAGGCAAAGGCACTTGGCAGTACATATTCACCCTGTAATACAAAGGATAAACAGATGCAAATAAGCAATTAAATATGAAGAAGATTAAAAATCATGGACCCCTACCCTTAGTGCCACAAAAATAACCCTGACAAAAATTTATAACTTCAGAGAAAGATCTCGTCCTTCAAATAGCTTGGAAACTTCCTCAATAATTTCTATTTCCCTAGTCCCTATGTTTGTTCTTTCTCACCTCAGAAAAGCTGAAAAAATACCTATGCACTACAAAAAATAAAACAAACCACAATTCTGAATAGAACAGATAAAAAAAATAAATTGAGGGATTGAAATTCATCTTATATAGTTAGAGCAAAGAACAAACTCCATGATTCAGCTCAGCAACAAAAGAGAGGCATCAGGGAGGGCTCCAGGCAAGGCAAAGGCACCTCAGCCAGAGGTCTCAGACTAATGAGAGACCCCACAAAAGCAATCACGGGGAGGGAACAAAGGTGTGAGCCTGTGGCAAAAGATACTTTGCTTACACATGTGACACGAAACCCAAGGAATAAACAGATTGTGTCTAAACGCTGCAAAAGCTCTTGGCTCTGCAGAAGTTCTGAAGCAATTTATGGTTGCAAAAAATGTGTGGAGAGCAAGGGAGATGGAGGGCCAAGCCACTTCTGCTGCTGCTGGGCCACATGTGTGTGACTTTGAGTCTGTCAAACAAAGCCATCAGTGTGGCTTCATGTGGGTGTCAGTCAAGACATTGATGCATTGGATCATCTTAGGTCTGAGCTTAATCTGATCTCCTGAAGTCCCTTCTCTGGCCCAAGCATTGTGGTACTGGGCTTTATGCAATGCAGACCCATCCTTTTCAAATCTGCCTTCCAGAAAACCCAAAAGAGCTGCAAATATTGAAATATGGTGTGCTGGCATAAAGGCTCCAAATTGCTGAGCACCAAATCCCCTGCTGAGAGAAAAGGGCCAGGGTTTCAGGTCAGGACCTATTTTGAGTGTCTGAACCGTCAGGTTTGGGTTATCACAGCGAGGCACTAATGCATTTGGCAGGGAGGAAAATGATAGGTATTCATTTCAGTTCATGATTTTTCAATTTTTAATTTGGTTTTAAAGATTTCTCATCAGCAGCATATTTCCTAATTTTTCCGCTGTCTGAACCTGTCATACAGCTCTGAACCAAAGCCAGACCACATACACTGCCTCAAATTAATGAAAAAGGTGAAATGAGACAGTTCTATCTCCAGTGAACTAAATAACAAAGCTCCGTTGCAAGTATGTCAAGCACATGAACAGAACCCAGTCAAGGTGAAGCCAATTCTAACAGGTCCGAGAACCACTTCTTTTACAAAAGAGTACAATTTTCAAAAAAACATTTCAAATTTAGTAAAAAAAATTATATAGGTATAATGCTTTGGGACCCTTGTCCCCTGCTCTATTGTGGCATTAGGGACATTGGGAAATTGTACTAAGTGACTATAAGTTCAGGCATGGTGACTCAGTGAGCCTTTAGGCCAGCTCAAGATAAGGCTCAGTTTGAGGGAGGTTTATGTTTTCCCTTAGAAACTTTGTGAGAAAATGATACTTGGATTGAGACACTCATCTCGAGAAACAGCTCTTGCTTTTCAAATCTGCAGAAGTTATTTGGGTAGTGTGTACTCTCTGCTCCTTCATATTTAATGGCCATAATGCCTCCATTGTGTGGTTGTCATTAAATATCACATTACCCTCCAACCTTTGGATTACCACTAGAAGCTGCCATGAACAATTTATATGCCACTCTTGATTCCCAGAAGAAACTCAGGCAGAAGCTTCTCCTTTTAAAATGTTCAAATGTGCTTTGTATCAAAAGAAAAAGAAATATATTTGTGAAGTGCTTACCATCGATTACAAACATCTGTGGCAAAATTAAGTAGTGGAAGGCTCTTTTATATCCAGAAACTTTAAAGTATTACCAAAAGTTGAAATCTGTCAGATATTTTAAGTAGATTTATAACAGAATACTGTATCTCTGGCTTTAGCATCTCATATGTACAAAGCTAAACTGACAGAATTAAAGCTATTCATGCTGGAAAATCCCACAGTGCACTTATCAGACTCCAGGAATAATATGCATAAATGAAAGAAGTCTTATGATCAGGAGGGAATTAAAGAAGAAAGGGCTGATCCTCAGTGTTGGTGTGTTTTTAGCAAGTGTGGGTCCTGTGCACCTTTCTAGACCAGAATCTAAAAGTGTTAGGTGCTACAGGTGCCTTTTGAAATCACATAAGGGTATTCTACATTTCACTATTGTGCATGAATCATTTGCTTTATGCAGGGTTTTGACAGTGGGAAGTGTTATGAATTATTTTAAATAATTAGACTTATTTTTAAGCCCTTAAAAATGCTTTTGTACTGCTTGCAAAGGGTTTTGTCTTGTTTTTAGTCTTTCTCCTCCCACCCATCTACCAAACCGCTTTTAATCCATTTATTCTAAAGAACAATATAGCAATATCTTCTTCTGTTTATATGACCAAGAATGGCTCTCCTAAGCATTTTGAGTTCTCATAGAGGCTGCACATCATATTCAACACCAGGAGAACTGAGATGGACACTGATGCATGTACATTAAATATTGTGCTCTGCTTGCAGGATCCCTTTCAAATCAGGGGACCACGGCATGGTCCCCATGGGCCAATGCTTTGAGACAGGATTGCAGATGGGCACGAGAATAAAGTAGTTAGAAGAGCCAAAATGCCACTGTGCTCTGCATATTTTATGTCCTTTAATTGTATTATATTGATTTGAGTCCATTATAGCCTGGTTTGTTACTCTAATAAATTACATTGTTCTTTGAAACAATGATGGCTTAAGATTGAAATATTATATTAAAACTTATATCTGACTGGCAGGCTTCAAATGTGATATTTACCACTGGCTATGGAGAAAGTAATCCTTGAAAGGCTTTCACTCTTTAAATAAAAACTCCAAGTCGAAATGTACAAGTTTAAAAATGGTCCTCAAGCATTGGTTAAGAGTGAGAGGAGAACAGCAGAGGGAACAGGCATTTTTCAGGCTGAGATTTGCAAACAGGACATGTAAGAAAAAGAAAAGTAATAACTTTTCATTTAGATCTGAGGAACAGAAGGGTTTTAGCTTTTAAACTCCAAATAAAGCTTTATTATGATGCCTTTCTGTTTACATTTTAAGTTGAGGCTCTGGAAGATTTAATTAGTGAAAGAAAATCAACTTTCCAAAAATAATGTTTGATTGATTGTATGCTTTCTGTGGCAATTCATGGGAAATCTGAAACTAGAAGAATTCAGCATATAAAGATGAGTGATTTTTATGAATGGGCTTGAGTTTCTTAAAAGCACAACAAAAGAGAACAATTTTCAAAGTAAATACCGAGCCAAGACTGAGAAAGTAGGTTTTTTTTAAAAAAAAAGAAACCTGCTAGGCATCATATATTTAATCCTATGTGTTTTTCTAGAAGTACAAAGTTTTTTTAGGTGAAGTAAAAAGGAAACTGGGCATTGTTGGTATGAAAAACTGTAAACAGGAGCTCAGAGTAGGTTAGAAAAAAGAAGTTTCATGACAACATGCACATTTAAAAGATGAAGGTGAGTCATCACCATGAGATGAATACCTTATTTTTTAAACCCTATGGGAGTTGTTTTTGATGAGCAGCAGCACAGTGACTGCAGGTAGGTGCATTTTGACAGGCTAAGAGCTGCACTGCACTAATTCACTCTGTCAGAAATTCCCACCACAGCACAGAGGTGATTTTGTGGGGTTTAGCTCCTGGGGTGCAGAAATCTGGTGGTGGCACCCTGCAGAAGTAGGTGTTCAGCACAGAAGAGCCAAACTGCCACTAAATAAGGAAATTTTGTCTTTACAGCCCAGACAAACTACTGAACGTTGCCCTCAGACATGCAGGATTTTAAACTTTATGTAAACTTATTCATAAAAGATGAACCTCATTTAAAACAACCATAGAACATCTTTTACAAACACCATGAAGGGATGTAAGCAACAGAAATAGAATTTTGGCAGATCAAACCTGGTATATATTTTGGTGCTTATTATTTTTATATATAGTAGCTACTTTTTTTGATTACTTCTTTTTTTTGCCTTGTGGTGAGTCTGACAAACAAATGTATCACCTGGAAGGAAGTGTGAAAGCAACTCTTATCCCAGCTTTGGACTGAAGCAGGACTGAGGCTGAGGCCACACAGACAGGAGGAGTTGATTCCTGTGGTCCCTCCCAGCCCCTCTCCCCATGGAGGTTTCCAGACAGCCCAGGACTGTGTCACTGCTGGAGTTACCACTGGGACTGACATTACAGAATTGGCCATTCATCATCTTTGACACCGGGGCTATTTCAGAAAGTACTGCTTTGGCACATTCAGGAATAATCATATCAAAGTTGGGGCTGTGCTTTGCTTCAGAGGGAGGTCATGCAGACAATAATAATGCATCAAGGGTTTTTTCCTCTACTGTAATGCTACCTGTGCCTTAGATGTGTCTCCTGGTAGTCCTCTGAAACCTTCCAGAGTCGGGTGTCAGGGCTGTTTGCCTTCAGAGACAGCCTGAATGCAGATGGCAGGCAAAAAGTAGAGGAAAAATAGAGGAATGCAAAAGAAAACAAGCAGAAATAAAAAAGTCATGAGGAAAAAAATAGAATTCTTATACAAAACTATGTGTTTTAGCATATTCAAAAGAATTCAGTAGGAAAGTCAGTGTTGACTAGTAAAAATCTCAAACTTATAGATCAATATGCAAAGTGCCATTATGCATTCAAAACAACATATTATGTTTCATTTATAAAGGCACATGTGGCAGTCACAGGGATAGACACTACAAAACGCTCTGATTTACACCAAGTAGAACATACACACACCAAATTATAAATATAAACCTGACTGGGTTCCATGCAATCAGAGGGCCTGTCTGTACACCTTTCATACTAATAACAAAATTATGCTTCCAGTAGGCATAAGATTGGCTCATAATGGCCTAATCCCAGTGATGTTCCTTACCTTGGCATAGTCTGACGTCAGCCTTATGAATAATTCCACGAGTGTCAGGAAAGATGCAGCTGTTAAAATGCTAAGCCAGGCCTGATCATTACATTAGACTGAAAACAGTGACTTAAAAATGTGAGTTCTCAGAACTGATGTCTGATGTTAAACCTTTCAGATCGATTTTCTCAAGATCTTCTTCACCAAAACTTAAAATTAGCATCTTTTTTTCTCTTTTTCCCTTCTCATTCTTTTCCCTCTTGAAAAACTCAGTTTCTATCAGCAACCATAGCTCATAAAGGAGGTTTAAGGGGAATATCAACTGAGACAAGAGTTACAATAAACATGCAAGAATCAGCAACAAGGAGTTTTCATGAGATCTCTTCATTTTTCGAGTGCTGCTGTAAGGAGACACAAACTCTTCAGTGCCACACAAATGACAATATTTTATCTTTTCATATTAGTGCAAAGTGAACTTGGAGCTCAAGAAACCTTACCTAGCTAGTTATATCACATCCTGATCACAAAGAACATGCACTTGACAATTGAGATGGTTTCAGACCTTGCTTTCAGTCACAAACAAACACCAAAAACCACAGATAATTACATTTACTGCTGCCTGCTTCAGAGGACATAGAAATACACATATGCTTCTCATGAAAAGCATTAGGACTTTGACCTACTGGCAGTTTGCATTGAAAATAAAGGATCAAACAGCTCTCTCAACATTCAAAGACGAGTTTTCCTCACACTAAGGTAACAGAAACATAAAAAATGTTGGGTATTATTTATATTTTTAATGTCTTTATAATGATGATGGTAACAGGACATTAAAATAGTTCCAGGAAAAAAAAAAAAAAAAAAAAAAAACGACTGAGAAATATCCTTATGCATTCTATTTTTACTGGAGATTAGGCATTGAACATTTCATCATCACTGTCCTTGATTCCCTGTAAGCAAAGCACTCCTATGAGTTAAACTGCCAACAAAAATTCAACAGCTGCACTCATTTTCACTGCTTTCAGATTTTGTCAAGGAGTTTTTTACTCTACAGACAAAGTTATGGTTTAATATTTTAATGGCAACCAAAATAATCCTTTTTCTGACACACAAAGCTTTCCTGTTAAAACACAGAGTGGCAGCTGATAATGAGGATAATTCAATGTTTTAGGCATTAACAGTGCTGAAAGAGGAATTACAAAGGTTGTTACTCACAGTGCCAAGCAGAACTGGAGAGGAAGGAGATGATGCAGGAGTGCAGATGAAAACCCCTCTTTCAATATGCAGGTTCCTCCAGGACCCTACAGACAGAAAAGATAATAATTTTTGTTTAAGAAAATAATTGCCAAAATTCCATGTATAGAAACTATGACAATTTGAGATCCCAGTGAAACTGAGCATGATTAAGCTTCCCAATTAGGAAAAAAATGTCAGAATCATGACTCTGCTTAGAGAAAGCCATGAAGTTTGAAACTGTGGAGCTGTAACCAACAAAACAATGTCTGCAGCACATCTCAGTCATTAACTAAAAACCAATCTCATCCTCCAAAAAGCATTTTTTCTATTTCTGATGTCAGGAAGCAATCTCCCTTCCTTGTTCCCTGGCTCCACTTCTTCCAGCTGTCAAAGGTGGGTCTGCACCCCTCTGTTCATGACACTTTTAAGACCCTACGTTGCTTTGACAGAATGAAAGGTTTTTTGTTTCTTATTTGTTTGCTGGGATTTTTCCCCATTTTTACCATTTCAGTGCAAAATTATCCTCAGATGAAATTCAAACCTGTTTTCATGTTATAAGATTTAAGATTTTACTCCTAGGTGTTGACTGTGGGATCACAGCTGATGTGTGGCCACCTGAAATTACTTTACACATTAAATGTTCAGTGATGGTATTTGGCAGGGATTAGATTTCCAGTTGGAGTTACACATTCCAGAGCTTGCTAGAACCACATGGACCAAAATTTAACTAAATTGATTCAGGTATTATGGAAAAATCCTACGAAATACTAAAGCCCTTCTAAAGTACTAAAAAATGTACTATGTAAATTTTCCTCTAAAGCAAGGGAGATATTTTTTTTTTCTCTGCCTTTACTTAGAAGAACAACCCAAAGCAAGCCCCAGGTTTTCACTTTTGAAATAAGCCCATATCTTGAATGAAAACTCTGAGGAAAATGTTAATTAACACTTAAGAAGACAAGGAGTCCCTTTTACGTAAATACTAAATTCTCTTTCTTCCCAGTAGCTATTAAGAAAGGCAAAGGAAAGCTTTTGGAACATAAAGGATGCAAACCCCACCACTTTCACTAAAAGTTTCCTCGCAACAAAAATGAAAGCTTTATGTCTGATGAACACCACAAGCTTCAATTTCTATGTGGTGTCATTTAAGTCCCATGTCAAACAAACTAAAAAGAGGAATTTTGGCATAAAATCCTCTGCTAATTTACTGCAACACTTGTAATATACTCAGGAGGTACCTGGTAGGGAACCAGTGACTTTGCTGAAACTGGAAGAAATTAGTGCATCCATTTAATAGCCATGAGAGGGCTTCATTTGGATGAAATGTTAATATTTTGGTCAAGCATTGCTGTGTACAAGATGGAATTTTAGACATAGATTCCCTGCCTCACACATTTGCCCAGATTTACCATAGAGCACCAGAAAAATTGCATACATAGCCTGGAATTACATTGTTTTATCCATGATATTACAGTCACAGAAACTAGAACATAATTTGTAATTTCTTCCCCTTACACTAATTGAACTGACACAGCTCTATTAAAATGAGTCAAATCTAATAACAGCATTTCAATGGATGGGAAAGATATCTGCTTGTTTTTCTTAAAAGACAAGAAAGGGGGAAAAGATATTTTTGGGTTGGCTAAGCATCTATTCCCAACACATAATAAGGTTGTTATCAACCAGAAAAGCCTATTAAATTAGAAAATGAATACTGAAAGCTTTCTAATTAAACACTTTCCACTTACACGATACTGAAAAAATAGAGTGGGAGATGCTGGTCCTGATATTGTGTTAGTCATTGTATCACTCCTATCATGATGTTGTAATCAGCTCTCGGGATGAATAGCCCAGGTGCTCAAGCTGTGCTGCGATTTGTAATTGGAAACATCTTTGGATAATAGTTGTCTCATGAGTTGTTTTCTCCTCTTGTCATATTTTTTTTAATGTGATGTGACTTATAATTGAGTTTTCTATTAGCTGTCATGCAATTGGGTTTTTTAAAAAGTTTAAGTCTGCTCCTGCCGAGCTGCTCTGTGCAGGGTCATCCTGGGCTGGCGTGGGATGTGTGGATGGACATGGGGCAGCACAGTCCTGTCCCTCTGAGGCAGCAGGCAGGATTTGGGCTGCAAGAGTCTCTTCTTTGAGGGAGAATTATAATTTTGATATCTACCCACTATGGGGGGGTATATTCTGCTATTAATACTCAATTATTCTAACAGGGATAAAGCTAAACCAACAGCAGCACTCCCCTTCTTCAGACAGATGCTTCTCACCAAAATGTTACATAGCAGACAGTTCAGTAAGCTCTCTTTACCTGCAATATGCCAGTACTACTAACACGCATAACTTCTGCCACACCTTCAAATAAGATAAAAGTTCTACCTATCTGGTTGGTTTTTTAACCAAAAAAACACTATACAGCATAACTACACTTTTGTGTAGTAATGAATTTTGTTTTTAGGAGACTTCCAGGAAAGGAAGAGGACCTGGTAGCCAGCCTTGAGGAATACAAATAAATTTGGTCTGAATGGAAGGTTAAAAATCATCTCAGCTACGTTAAAACCATGTTACAGATTACAAGCAGAAGGCCATAGTATTCAAATTTTTATAATTTATTTATTTGATATTTTAATTAGGTATTTCAGATCTGCCACGTACTGTTCATACTGAGACACAGCACAAGTCTATAAACCAATAATCTCAAAACATAGAAATCATTATTATCTTTAATGTTCTCAAGTGCAAACTGTTCCTAATCTATCTTCTTCTACGTAACCTGGTCAAAAGGTTTTAAATTATACAAAAGGTATATAGCAGTAGCAGATGAACATGAGAGCTCTGGGTGCAGTACTTTCACAGAGGTGAAGCAGATTAAATAGTTGGATGTAAATATATAGTTCCTCTATTAAATGTACGAAGGACAGATAGATATAAAGGGCTTAATGCTGTGTACAGGAACATCCCTGCAAGGGAAGCACATGGCAGCCTGTTCACAGCAGATCAAACCTCCTGCAGCACTGGCTCCAAGGAAAGTGTAGTGTAGAGGATTTCCATTTATTAAGGTTTCTCCAATTCCCATTCTGGGGATGATCATTTTTTCTGTTGTAGGAACAGCCTGCATTCAGTGGTTATTTATTCCCTTGGCTTTCCCCAGTGGTCCGTGGTAATTCCCCAACTACACATAACAAGGATGAACCGAAATTGGGGCTCTTTTTTTGACACAAGAAGTGGAATTGCCTGCTGTAATTTTGGATTATGATGATTACTGAAAATATTTTGAAATTTTAGGCAGTGGTTTGTTGTTGACCCAGAAGGAGCCGTGTGTCTCTGGCAGTGCTGCTGTTTGTGTCACCAGCCTTCCTTGGCTGATCTGCTGCAGGGTGATACGTAAAAATTCACATTTTAATTGCACTCTCTTTTGGAGGAGATGATTGTGGGCTGTTGAATCCAAGCCCCGTGGCTTCCTCACCCAGTTTTGCTGGCCTGGCTCCTTTGCTGCTCTCCCCTCTCTGTTTGGTTAGACACAGAAATATATCAAATATCACCTTATGCTGTACAGTGGCAGAGGCTGCCCAAAAAACTATCCTTGCAAGCCAAACAATTTCTGTGAGGCAATGTAACTAATTCTTGTTCTAAATTCTACCATCATCACACACAAGGTCACTCTCTACACCCCTGTGAATCGACCACCAAGATGGGAACTAAAACATGTTGGGGTGGCCCAAAATTTTAGATTTAAATTGCAAATGTGCAAGGAAAGTGCCAGCTCAGTTCCTTAATTGTTGGTAAAATATACAAAAACCTAAAATGCTTCGCTCAGATGCAAATTCTGCAGCGTTTGACTGTGCAGAACCTTCCTTCCCTGGGAGTTTGGGAACTTAGTTAACGATGCAACCACGTGGTCATTTATTCTAATTAATGTGAATACATTTGCATTTGCAGATCTAGCAGCTTTTGCAAGCCAAGAGACAGCCCACAGTGGTTTTACAGGGCGCACACAGATGTGCTGGTGCAGCACAGGAGACACTGGTCAGTGCAGAATGTGGCAGATACCCAGGCTGTGCTCAGTAGATATTTTCCAACATCTTTGACCCATGAGAGGTTGAACTTTTTGTGCAACAGGAGTGGAAACCTTTTATTCCAACAGAGACAGTTATCAGAAACTTGCCTAAATTATTCACATTAAAAAAGCAAATAAAAAAATAAAGCACATAAATGAGCCTCCTTGAATCTCCATAAATCAGAGCTGGCCCATTCCTCTGTGCTTTGTTCCCAATTGCTGTTACTTTCTTCTACAGGCAAGATTTTATTTTGGAAGTCACAAGTTCTTAGTTAAAACAGGTTTAACTATTTAGCATCAGATTCACCCACCTACATAAAACTCTCCAACTGTTGAAGTTGTTAAAGGGACACTGTCAATTTCAAAGCTGCACGTCTGTTTAAAAATTCTTTACCTTCTGTTGTTAGGAATGATCCCTAGGGTTGGATACTTGAAAGGCATTAGAGAGAAAATATCTCCTTGGGATATTCTGAATATCATCTTTTTCACTGGTTTTCTCCCTAATTTGCCCAGGCTAATAACATGCGCTGATGGCCCTGTGGGGAACTTGGGCTGCAGTGTAACTTCTCCAGCTCTAAATAGATTTTTTTACATAAGTGACTGCCTGTCCAGGTAGTCTTTTGTAGTTTAAATAAAACTCTTAAACTCTTGTGTAGTTTAAATAAAGGATAAACTATAAAGCAAACTTGCCACAGCATTAGCCTAACCCCTCATGGGACACCACAGGGTTTGAATTCTGCCCTTCATCAACAACTCCACATCTACTAATTCTTACCAAAAATTAATTCTTACAAGGACTGACCAACAGTGGAAAAGGAGAATTCAGTGGTTTCAGAAACACAGAAAAGATAAAGAGAGAAAAGTAGGAGTAAATGGAGAACTAAGAAGATTTAAGGACACATGAGATAAAGCAAAAGGAGACTAATACCGTGAAGCAGCGAGGGAGAAGTTTTGTGGAAAAAGGAATGAAAAGCTGCTGTTAAAGACAGTATTATATTTTATATGCAGAGGGAGGCTTAGTTTGAAGTGGCATAAGGTAGCAACGATTTTTATGGTATTTCCATGCTTCTAAGTGTTTGATTTTGCTAACTTAACTTCCTTTTAGTGTATTTTTAATGTAATATAGAGATTTGGAATGTTTTATTTTTTGTGAAATGTAATGCATAATTCTGACTGACTCAACCTTTAATTCGATTTCCTCTTCATAGTTCAGATTAGAGGACTTATATAGATCAGCATGATGTAAGTGAACTTCGTCTCCTTTAACTGCAAAGCCATGGGAGATTTTGGCTAAGTTAGCTTTCACACAGCTTTATCTCTGGTGGGATAAATGGAAAGAAGAGGTAAGAAATGCTGAGGGGACACTGGCAGGCAGTCGAGGAGCACCTCACACCACCAGTGCCTTCCCAGGCAGCACAGAGAGAAGCAGCTACTGGAGAAGCCAAAAGAAATTCCAGGGATGAACTCAGTGTGGCTTATCTCCATATTTTTGCATACTGATGTGTGCTAAAGGGCACACATGCTTCTTGAGACAGCACAAAGTTGCTGCCTTGAGGAGCAGAACTGGCTCCCAATGCATTTTAGATGCTGTGTAAATTACCTACATAAAGCCCTGCTGTCCCCATGTGATCCTTTGCAGGTTCTAAATAAGCAAAGCAATGTGTCTCAGCAGTTGCATTTTTGGAATCATTGTGCTCCTAAGCTGTAAAAGGAGGTAGGATGTGTATTCAGAAAAAGAGGGAAAGGAGCTTTTGGTTATTTTTTCGTCTTTCTAGGATGCTCTGAATGCCAGCAGGGTGAGGGAGGTGATTCTGTCCCTCTCTCACCTGCATCCAGCTCTGGGCCCCCTACACAGGAAGGACATGGAGCTGTTGGATGAGTCCAGAGGAGGCCACAAAGATGTTCTGAGAGCTGGAGCCCCTCTGCTCCAGACACAGGCTGGAAGAGCTGGAGCTGTTCAGCCTGGAGAAAAGAAATCTCTGGGGAGGCCTTAGAGCCCCTTCAAGTGCCTGAAGCTGTAGAAGGATTTTGGACAAGAACATGCAGGTTTAGATGGGATATTGGGAAGAAATTCTTGACTCTGAGGATGATTAGACACTGGAACTGTTTGTCCAGGGAAGCTGTGGCTGCCTCACTCTGGAATTGTTCAAGTTCAGGATTTGGAGCAAGCTGGGATAGTGGAAGGTGACCCTGCCCATGGCAGGGGGTTGGAATGGGATGATCTTTAAGGTCCCTTGCAACTCAGATTCAGAATCACATTCTATGATTCTCTGATTTTGTCTTTCTATAGTTTTATATTTTTAGGCATTATACACTGTAATAATGAAGACTCATGTCCTTTTCCACCTCCTAAAGTTAACTAAAGAATATTTGAGTAACCTAATATTGACTGGGATAGACAGGAGGATTAATGCCTTTTTAGGGAGACAAGAGGAAGGAATAGACAGACATAAACATGTAAATGTGCTAAAGCTCCATTCACAATTACAATCCATTATATGTCAGTAAAACTTAATGAATAAATGCAAACATTTAATCCTCAGACAAAGTAGAATTATTTTCTCTGTAAATAACTGCAGAATTGTGTTATCAGCCACCTGACATTTCTCTTCAGGGCCAGTGCAAGAGACACTCATTCAGATTTCACTATTGCAGTGCACAAGACAGGAGAATTTTGATCAATATCATGATGTTTTTTCTAAAAGACCTGGTTTTAAAAGTGAATTATGCATACTGGAAATTCAGGGAAAAGGAAGGCTGAGTGTCTCTGTGAATGACTTTTGCTCATATTCCAGCATAAGCAAGAATATTAATGAATCTTCTGAATAAAGGAAAGAAGTTCTGCATTAGCTGACACTCATTTTTCCAAAAGATATAACTGCTTTACTTAATGCCTGATCTAAAGCCCTTGGAAATTTTTCTCACTTCATTGTACTCCCATCTTCTCTATGGAAGACATTCTTGGTCAAACAGTTAACAATTAATTAAGTAAATTAAGTACTTTGGCCCCAACTTCTTTCCAGTAAGACTTGAGTAATAATAATGATATCAGTGTGTGACATATGTGCAATGAAGTCAGCATTTGACATAATACTTCTGAAGAAACTTTCAGTGAAGTATGTACCATTAATGATGATAAAGCTCAGAGAAAAGGCTTAAAAATTGCATCCTCTTACTTAGCAGATCTGATCCTGATGATCTCAGGGAGGCTGTCAGAGATACACTTGACTCCAAAATATATGTGCCTCATACAGAGCTGCAGAAAAGCAGTAAATAAATAAAAAGGTCTTAATATTATTTTTTCGTGTTGTATTTTCCTAGTGGCTTTAATGAGAATGAGACAAGTTTATGGAGATGGGAAAGCAACAGACTTGTTATCCCTTAAATGTGGTAGAGTTTTAGTGCAAAGGGAAAACAGAATCAAACAGAAAAAAATCCACAGAAGTCTCCCAGCACAACTGGAGTGACAGCTTTTTCAGATGAAAGAGAGTGAAAAGGATGGAGAAAAGTATTTCCTGTGCTATAATATGAATGAGAAATATTCTAAATGGTCCAGAGGGACTTGGAAAGTATCGTGTTGCTTTTGTTGCTGCTATTTGCTCTATAAGTAAGATTTGTTTATTTGAAAATGAAAATAGATTAAGTTAATTTGAACATTTTTCCCTGTTGTGGCTTTATGATGTTCACTGCTGTGTTGGTGAGAAAAAAAGCTGAACCTGCTCTGGAGGTTTGCTTAAGAGCCATTAGTGTGCAGTAATTTACAGCTACTCACAACCATGCATTGAGCTCCTAATTGATTGCTAATGTTGATGCGCTTGAATGGATGTCAAGTTATGTGTAAAATTTATTGAAAAAAAATGTGTCTCTAACACCACAGACAGTAAACTGAGATAGATACGCAGGGTAACTACATCTATTTCCTCAGGCCTGAATTTTACAGAAACTCCCACCAACTAAGACCTTTTCAGACTGTACAATCAGGATGTCTTAAAACCCCTTACTAAAAATAAGCAAAATAGAATATTTCCATGCCCTTTCCCCCCCTCACCATTTTGCACAAAGACATAAAAAATGTTGCTAGCACCCAGAGCCAGAGCTACTACTCCCACATTTCAAATGAACAGCTTTAACCTCACGAGCTTTGATATCAGCTGGAACATTAACCACGATATTTCTCCTTCCTCTGCGGGCTGCTCAAAGTCCCTATGGTGCCTTAAACTGGGAGTTACAGGTGCTGAATTGCCCATGAGGGATGAAAGAGTGACAGGTCTGAACTCTGCCATCCACTCAGGAGGCAGGGGATGGCACCCCAGGGAAAAGAGCAACCTGGAGAACAGCAGCACTGCAGATGGCACCGTGTGCTGCTCTCAACGGGATGTGGCAGGATTTTTGTGTCCTGGGTTTGCCTGTGTTTCAGGCCATGCCTGAAAGGATCAGCTGAGCAAAAAAGTTTTTCTAACTCTAAAGGAAATAGCATCTATCAATTTATATATATATTTATATTTTTATATAAATATATAAATATATTTATATTTATGTATATGTATATATACTCAGCACTTGGAAAGCTAGATCAGAATCAAAACATCAAAACACGCAAATGTTTACTCTTTCAGTAACTGGTAGGGGAAAAAACGAAGTTATTTACAATTTTAGAACAGTATTTTTTTCAAGCATTTGGAGCATTGAAAAGGCTGGAAATTGTGCTCCTTTGCACTCATGGCTGAGGAAGGGAAACTGGAGCACAAGTCTGAAGGGTCATGGGGGGCTCAGCCTGGAGAAAACGAGGCTCGGGGGGAACTTCTTGCTCCATAAAATTTTCTGGAAGAAGGATTTGGGTCGGTCTCTTCTCTCAAGTCATAAGCAACAGGACAAGAAGAAATGGCCTCAAGTAGCACCAGGGGAGACTTGGATATTGAGAAATCTTCCTCACTGAAAGGATTGTCAAGCCCCGACACAGCTGCCCAGGGCAGTGGTGGAGTCACCATATCTGGAGGGATTTAAAGTTATGTAGATGTGGCACAAGGGGACATGGTCTGTGGTGTTCTTGGCAGTGCTGGGGGATGGTTGGGCTCAATGATCTTAGAGGGTCTTTCCAAATTCTGGGATTCTGTGATTCTGTTCTATCAGAGCTGGAGAAGATTGGAGAGGACATAGGTGAGGTCCAATCAATACTTTTGACAAAGTTGATGCAGAAGCATCAAGAGCACTGTTGGCATCCAAAACCTCAGATGCACTTCTGTGCTTGTCTATTCATGGCACAGAGCACTTTTTAATTTAGAAGGTGACAGAGATACAGGAAAAAATTGTTCAATGTTTATAAAATCCTTTTCCTCTCCTCTCCAAAGATGAACTAGACAGAAGAGAGCAACTCATATAAAAAACAAGAGGACAAGATCAGATTTGATCCAAGTGCTTTATAAAGTGTCTCACTTTGGAGGAGGTGTGGGATGATCTAACCAATAATTCTGTTTCAAAGATTAACTAAAAAAAATAGTTTTCAAAAGTATTAATATTGCCAAGCAAACAGCAAAACATCTCTTAAAGTCTTGACACTAAGATATTAATATTTCTTCCATGAACATCTTTTTAATGCCCCTCCTGAGACAGCAGTAGGATTGGAGCACATGTTCCCTGATTTCGCAGTAATTTTACACTTTTGCCTGCTCCCCCCCATGCCAGGAATGCTGCACAGATCCCTCCACAGCACTGCAACGTGACAGAAACTCTGCAGGGTGAACGCTGAAGAGCTTTTGTAACACCAAGCTGCTCCCCAGGAGATCTCTCAAAGGAAAAGCCAGACTATCCTGCAGAGCCCAATTAAGCCAGACTATCCTGCAGAGCCCCATTCCAGGCTTTCCATGAGTTAAGATAGGTTTTATTTAAAGGATAATAATTAACAGTTTTATCATAAAGGAGAGAAACTTTCGAGAAGTAGGGGTAAAAGACAATATTTAATAAGGATATTTTGATGGAAACTTTTCACCAGTTATTCTTGCTGTGTTTTGCTGTCTAAACATCCTACTCTGTACTGTCATCATGCTCATTTTTCAGCTGTCAGTGACAGAGACATGCAAATAGTGAAATAACAGCATGTCCAAATTAGCTTATATAATCATGAATAGAGCAGAGTAAATAATTTAATAGGAACTATGTATCTGGAAAAGCTAGCTCTGTGTTTTTCCTATTCAAAATATACTTGAAAGAAACTCAGAATTCACAGAGATTAATTCACATGCTGGTTTTGTATGGAGAATTTCCAGCCTGCAGTCTTGTCTTGAGTACTTCTTCATTAGGTTTTAGTAGTTTGTGTTTGAGGGAAAGGCTGTGGCAGCACTCAGTGCTGCTGCCTGGGAACAGGGAAAACAGGATCACATCTGGCAGGGATTTGGCCTCGATCCTTCTGTGCCTCTGACATCCCCCTGAAAGACGATGAGAATGTGACAGTCTTTTCCTGAAGCCCAGAGGAAGCTCCTTCCCTTGCAAAAGTAGGGAAATCGTGGGAAAGTGACTGTCTATGGTTCACATTCTTGGGTACCACCTAGTGGCACCAGCTTGGTTAAGGATGGATGTGAGTGATTCACAGAGCCAGGGTTTGGGTACCGGGATCTTCACAAGAAGTTTGTGTCTTTAACAACTGATCTATCAGAGCACATTGAATGGGACCAAAAATAACTGCAGGAACCTCCTGGAAAGAAACTGGGCAAATTTTCACTGATACCATACAGCAATATTTATCCCAGTGGAATCACAATAATCCACTTCCCTAATTTTGTTGTAGTGGTCGCTGGGTTATTTTAAGCCTTTTTCCTTAAATTGCAACCACTTTAATAGAAGCTGAGTAACTTTAAGAGAGTTTGCAGTTTACCAGTCGCTACCACAGGCACGTTGTCACCCCCATGGAGAATATCTCTCAACTAAAGATGAGCACAGCAGATTCCTCCTGTGGGCTTGATGGTTTGATCCACCAGCAGTATAAACTCTTTGCAGACAATGCAAAATGCCTTTGTTTTATAGATTTCTTCCCCGGCGTCCTGAATGAAATGCATATCACTAACCTATTAAGCACAAATCGCTTAAAGATGTAAATTTTTTATGACTTGCTAAATGTTAATGTATGACTTGTAAAATGTTAAAGTAGTAAATAGCGTCTTTGAGCTCATACACACTAAATTTCATTCTCTAGCCCTGAGCATTTAAGGTAACAGTCACGGGGTATTTGTCAGAGAGATTTCCATAATCCTCATTTACTTTAATTTAGTGTTGTTTGCCAAAAAAAAAAAAAAAAAAAAAAAAAAAAAAAAAAAAAAAAGATAATTAAGAGTTAATATCAGTAGAACAGAAAAATAGGCCTTTATCAAGGGATAATGGTCTCCTACTAATAGGAGACTGTTGAGACATTCCCTAAGAATAAATGTTATGAAATATGAAGCACATGATACAATCCCACAATATGTAATTACAGCTATTTTATGTCAGCTGTTCTGAATGACTCCAGAAGACGTTATCAAAATCTGATTAATGTTTCCACATTCGATACTACTTGATTTATTGATGCAATAACCAGCTGAGAAGGTCTCCTCACAAAATCAATTTATTTAAAGTTTGCCATAGAAGCTCCTATATACCCTGCCTCCCATCTGCTAGAATATTTCCTATATTTAGAATAATATACACATAAAAATGAAAGCCACCAAGTGGAATTTGTTCTGGCTGGAAATATCAGGGGCTGATATGGTTATTTGTTGAGAAGGGAGCAAGCTAGTTTCCAGAGAATATTGATGAATGGTCTCCAGATACACAGCAAAGAGCTAAATTCAGAGGTGTGAAATTAATGTGACTGCACCTGTGAAAACTAACCATGAATTTGTTCCAAAATGATATATTATGAATATGTGGAGATAGCAAAGATACCCACGGCCTTGGAAGAAATACTGTAGTAAATCATGAAGATCTTGGCATTAAAAACCAAATAAACAAGAAAATACAGGTGCTCTTTATGCCCCCTTTGCTTAGCTGTTTCCAAGTTATCTAGGTATTTAGCATCAAATTTTGATTCTGTTATTCATGGAATATATTAATTTTCAGGGACTGTTTAAGAATTGGTTCTTGCTGTCACTACAGCTTCTCCCTTCAGGTCACAAGAGAGTAGATATGCTAAATATTTCCATCTTGTAGAATAAAGAGCATTCTGTTTCAGTTTTTAATAACGTTTTGAGATCTATTCCAAGCGTGATTCATTTAAATAAAAATCAATAGGCTTAGCTGCTTCTTTTGAATCATTTAAGACAACATCTTTCCATTGGCTCTTCATCAGGGGCCAAATTCTGTCCTGATTTATGCTCTAATTTACACTACAACCCACAGCCTTTAGAGGATCTGCACCTTGTGTAAATTAGCACAGATTTGACTCCAGGGATCTTTGGTAAGTGGCATAAATTAAGAACAGGGAAAAATCTGCTCTCTTTTAAAACCCCATAAAGGTCAATACAAAATTGAGAACAAGATACAGCCCCAAGTCTCTTAGTTAAAATGTATTAAAAGGTTTCACGGAGCAGTTTTATCCTCCCCGCCGCAATCTGCCCTCATTCTCCTCTCCCGCGGTGTCTCATTCACATCCACCACGCTGGGACACTGAGAGCCAGATGAGTCAGATTTTGCCCCCCAGAGGATCAGATTTTCTGCACACTGTGTTGACTTCTAGCTTGGCTGATAGCACCTGGCATCAGCTTAAGGCAAAGGTGACTGTGGCTGGAACAATCTTTTTAATCGGCCGCCGTCCCACAGGCTGCGACTTCCGTCCGAGGGAAGGATTTATGCAACTGCTAATCTGGGTATTTCATTACAAGTATTAATATTTGAGGACGTCTGAGACTTATTCTGGAAGACAACTGCATAAAAAATTTAGCAGTACCAAGGAGCATTATTTCTTCTGGTTTTCTTTTTTTTTTCTTTTTCTTTTTCTAAAGAGCTCCCTTCTGGCAAGAGCACCTTCTCTCCCCTGTAGCAGTCAGAGTGGAGGGACAGGTATATTTGTGGCCAGTGTGGAATGTTGAGCTCTCCATGGGTAATCAATCACTTCCCCTTGGTCACCAGGATAGTCAGGGCAAGTTGCCCGCTGCCGTTTGTGCTGACAGGGGCATTTTGGCAGAAGCAGGAGGGACACTAAAGAAGGTGAGATGTCCTTTAACACTTCTCAGCACACGAGCTGAATGGAGAGATAGCTTGGAATTATTTAGGGTTTTCTTAACAAGCATCAGCTCTGTTTGCCTGTAAGACAATGGGTCTCCTTAACAAGGATCCCCAATGCTCAAAGCAATGCTCAGCTGTAGCATATCCACAATTTTTAGAAGGAAAAAATGTATAAAGAATCACTCTTCAACTGTGATGTGCAGTAATTTCACACAGCTTGATTCACCAGCTTGGACTAAGTTTATATGCCCTGTGAATGCAGGTCCTACTGGAAAATTTCACAGGAAGACACAGATTGTGCATTAGCTTCTTGTAGGACAATTGATATTTTCACCTTTCCTTTCTGGAAGCAGTGACTGCAGTATACATCATGAAGTCCCATCACTGGAATTAAAGAGATGCAGGAAATATTTTGACCAATATAATCTACAATTCATCTAAAACAAGAAGAAGGGGATCAGACATCAAAACTGAAGTTAAAATTCAATTTACTCTCAGGCTGCAGAGAACGAGGCTTTCAGATGTGTGAACAAGCACAGCAAATAGCCCCAGTGGACTGGGCTCTGTGTTGAGTTGTGGGCAGAGTTAATCATCGTGGGGTGAGGGGGTTTGAGCAATCCATGGATTCAGAGAGCAGCGAATTCTTTTAGGTTTTCTAAGGAGAAATTTTTTTTGCAATGTTGAGAGAAGCACAGGGCTTATTACTCACTCATGGTAAGTGATGCAAATGAATGCAAATATTTTGTGTGGGCCACAGAAGAGAGAATTTTACCTTTAAAGAATAAGATAAATTCCCTTTTAATGCTAGACATTAAACTAAGTTCAAGCACCCAAAACACTTTGTATATTGACAAGTTCACAAATGCCACAATGGGCCATGTAGTTCCCAGTTCTATCTCTGGTTCTCCAAGGAACAATTTTCAAGCAGAATTGAGAGGTTTTGTCCCTTTCTGAGTCATGCTCAACACTCCACCATGCCTGGCTTTGCAGGAACTAGCCTTCAAAACTTATTTCAGTGGGTGCAGAGATCCACTGTAGCTATGGTTTCTGCATTGATGCATTAACTGGTTCCTCTGCAAACAGAAGTCCACAGCAAGAATTGCAAACATCTTGCTGCAATACCTGAGAAGAGGATCCATGAAAATTTCACATTCCATCTACATTTGTAACAAATGTTGTCATTGCAGGGAGCAGCTAAACAATGAACTGTGATTAACCCCTGCTTGTGAAGTGCTGCCATTAATTTTGGCATTTACCATGGAAATGCTGCTGAAATTTCCCGGATTTGAATAATTCTATTGATATTTTCCTGGGCTTTTTGATTAGTGAGAAATGAATTATCTGAACATTCTGGAGTCATGAATATACAAGAGATGAGGAAATGTGACAATACTTTCCTCATTAAAATCGGCTTTAAGGCACAGGACACAGGGAATTAAAAAGCCAATGTAGCTTAACTATTTATAACTACCTGATACTCTTTCAATCACTTTATCTAACATTAGGCTTTTTTTGAAAGAGACATAAAATAAAACCCTCAGCACACTTAAATTCACTGACTTCAAAAGCATCAAGATATCAATTATACTCTGATATTTTTAAGGAATAAAAATTTAGTAAGGGATAAATGAATTAATTCAAGTTTAGCTTTTCAACTACACTAATACTCATTTGGTTTCAATTTCCCAAGTTTTCCATCTGGGTTCATTTTCTGAGGTGAAATTCATTTTCATTTTACTGGGCTCTATCAGAGTGGATTTTAGAGGTCTCTAACTTAGATAAATTAGACATGTATAAAAATTGGCCAGAGGATGAATGGGACAGGTGTTGGGGCTCACAAGTTTATAAAAGTCTGACAGTATTTTTTACTTGCACCTACTCGGGATTAAGGCAAGAACTAATTTTTCACTTTTTACCTTGGATCACTGAACTTCTAGAAGCTTATTCCTCATTATTGTCTTTAAAAATAAGAAAAACAGTTTAATGTGGAATATAATTCAAACAAGTTAGAAGATTAATTTTAGGAGTAGTAATTTTGACAACATATTTAATTCAATTAAGGAAAATCCTGATTTTTTATTAGCACTTATAACCTATTCATACAAAGTCAAGGTTCTTTCGGCCTCATGAGATCAAACAAATTTCAGATATTTGAGATGGAGGGATCAGCCCTTCCTGACACAAAATGCACAAAAATAAGATATTAAATACATCAACTGAGAAGTAAAGAATGAAAAGTAATGAACATTGCTATAAAGCAAACACAAAAATAAAATTTAATAGATTAGATAATTAGGAAACAGCAACTCCCAACTGTCCTAAAGTCCACTGTGTAATAGGATGTCTACCTGTACTGGCAAATGTATTGAAGTAATAATTAAATTTTAAACAGTAATTCTCAAATTAATATATGACATAGGGAAAACCACAGAAAGTGAAGAAAATCTTTTAAAAGGTAACAAAAAGGGGAAGACAAAAGAGTGAAATATTTGCAGTAGGCTGATAACTTTTTTTTTAAATTAAAAAAAATCCAAAATTTGATTTTCACTTTAGGCAGACCCTCAGCAAAACCATTTTCAGAAAAGGTCAAGAAAAAAAAATCATGGGGTTTGGTTAAAGAACACTACACAGGAGATAATTAGAAAGAATAAGACATCATTTTAAAAAATCAAATCCAAATAGTGGGAATAATAGAAAACAGTGTGAGTTCTGTCAGTTTAACTGTGACAGCACGGTCAGGCAGACCTGGGCAATGTGAACACCTTCTGCAAGGAGCAGGGAAAGGATTTCACAGTGCTGAGTGACAGCAATAAAATAGCTAAAGAAACTATAGGTGCAGAAGTGGTGTGGGAAGTCACTTCTCACTCAGAGCCAGGAAAGCCAACAAAATTCCAGGATGTTTTAGGGAAGGCACAGAAAGTGAAAAAGCAAAGTCATGCAGTGCTGTGTCACCTCACAAACCCTCAGTACCCACGTCCTGAACAAATACTAGAAAGGCATCTGGGAGAGGAAAAGTTTGGAGAAGATGACTGGAGGTTTAATAAATGGGATGGCTTCTGTGTGAAGACCAACAAAATCTCTGGTCTGGCCAAAAATGTCTCTTATTCTGTTCTCCTACTCATGGCAAAGGCTGGCAGCATGTGCCCAGTGTCCTTTGGAATGCTTGCACTGTTAGTCAAAAACTATTGGTTTGTATGATGCCAAACCATTGATAATATAAAAATCAGAAGTGATGCAAGTGAATTTTGAATAGTTTATACCGTAATTTGAGCAGAATTTAGTCAATTTGTCAGATCCATGATTTAAAGAGACTTTACATTATCAGATGTTTTCTGTGCTTTGAATTTAGGAATTCTTCACATCTGCATCTCACTACAGATCAAGATAAAGTTTCCAGCCTCTCTGCCTTGGCCACTTTGAGATTAGATTGCCACAAGGTCTCCCCATGCAAATGCTCCTTCAGTCTCCTGGGTAGGAGATGGAATTGCAGGAGGCATTTGTGCTCCTGGGTGCTAGGAGCCTTGTACAGGTTTTTCTAATGGCTTCTGATTTCGATCTGGGATGGAATTTTTTCATCTATTAATTCCTAAATGCCACTTGTTCTGCCTGTAGCTCCTCCTGAGAATGTCCTAAAGGATAGAAACCCTTCAAAAGCTATTTTCAGTGCTCACATTCATACCTGGACTTCCTAATAATTTCCATGTTTAAGAACATTTAATGTCCCCAGGTATTATTCCTCACAGGTAACAGAGAACAGATCAAACACAGATCCCCTTGAAGGGTTTACATTTACCAAAGTAATGCTGATATCAGAGAGATGATTCAGTGATGTTTCATTCCACTCTTACTCTGCAAACCAGGGTGATTGTGCCTAATGCAAATTAAATTGCAGTACCCTGAAAAGGAGATACAAAACTAATGGAATGAACTTTTTATTTAACGTCATCTATTCTAAAAGTTTTTAAAGCTAACCTCTCACCCACCCTTGGATTGCACATCCCCAGGTTCCTGTCACACATTGGTGAGAGCTCCATTTGTCCCATGTGTGACCCTTCTATCCCATACTGGTGCACTGAGATTTTGTGAGAGAAAAAGCTTTATTTTAATCTACCAGATATCGTATTTGAACAATCAAAAAAAAAAAAAAAAAAAAAAAAAAAAAGAGTAAACCCACTGCTTTCTGACTAACATTAGATAATCTAACAAGAAACAGAGATGATGCAATTTAGTCAAAGAGAGGAACATTTTGCAAGCCACAAGTTCTCCCTTATAATAGATTTTATATGGCTTCACTTTAATTTTGTTTCCAAAAAGCAATAAGGCAAAAGTTGTTTTTACAACAGACAGAAAATTGATTAATTAAGTGTTGATCATTGTCCAAGGGTACTTCAGAATTTCTAAACTCCTGAGTATTTAATAGGAATTTTGTTTTTATTTTAAATAAAAATCTCAATAAAGATATTAGCAGTTAACCTGATGATGATTTACATATTGCTGTGTGCTATTATTTCTGCTACAATTATCCATTATGTTCTTCTGTTTGCTCATACTTAAAAGTCAGACTTGGAACATTTTGGTCCTTTTTTTGCATTGATTGCTCTTTTTGCTCACCTTAAGTAAACTACTGTACAGCTGAAAATGAGAATCTGAATATAATAGCATATTGCAAGCAATTTACTGCTTGTACTGCTCGTTTCAACTTTTTTTTTTTTCATTTTCATTTTTTTTTGACAGGAATGCAATTTGCATTTTCTTATTAATACTGATAAGAAGCCGGACATTACAGTTATTGGAAACACAAGTCAATTTGGTTTGCCCTTCAAACAAAACACTCTTTTGTTACCAGACTTGGCAGCTCTGCAGTGCAAGATTGATAGGTCTGAATGCTGAATTCTTTGTAACAGAAAGGTTACCAGCAAAGACTATTTATACTAAAGCTGAGAGTGAACCTGACACTACCTGCAGGTAAAAAAAAAAAAAAAAATTAGAAAAAGAATATACCTGTGAATTTTAATTCTAAGTCCTTCTGAAACAAATGTGAATTTTAACCAATTCACTCAGTGTACAAGAGAGAGTCATTGCAAAGGAGTTCTTGGAGTGATGCTGAAGCAGAAAGTACAAATGCACCTTCTGCAAGAACAGCACACAAATCCTTTTTAAGGGAAGGGGATTTTTATATGCAGCCCAGCTCATAGGGGGTTTATAGCCAAGGTCACATAATTTTATAGACAATGAAGCCAGTGCCAAGCAGATAATAGGTTGCTGTGCTTAGAATATTTGTTTTTCATAAAAGATGCAAGTCTAGTGGCTCCACTTCTCTTGCTAGGAAACTGGATATTTTATTTTTAAAATTTTGATAGAAAAAGGCTTCCCCCCCACCCCCACCCCATTTTTGTAGCTTTTGTTGTTTATTCTGTTTTGTGGGTTTATTTGATTTTCTGTTTTTCCATAGGAAGGCTTTCTTCTCAATCCACATCTAAGGACAAAACTTGATTCAGAAGCAGCAGTGAGTTAGTCTTCATATTGCTTTTGTTCTTCTTTGTAATTGAAAACTTAAAGAATAATATTTTCATGTCTAAAGAAAGGTTGAGAGGGGAGGGGGAAGAATGAAAGGCAGAACAAAAGAGAATGAGAAAGAAAACGGGGCAGACCATAAAAATATTTTTTTTCTTTTATTGTTGTTATTATTAATTCTTCCATCTGAAACTTAGGTCCCAGAAGCACTGGAAGAAATATTCACCTCTGGATAAATGTCTCTCCCTTTCAAAAGAACCCTCTGCTACCACCTTATCACTGAGGGTAAAGAAAAGTGCCCATTTTTGGCTTTTTGTTGTTTTTGTTGTTTTTTTTCCGGCATTTAAACAGGAATAATACAAACAGTGGCTGAAGCCCTGTGAACAGGGTGAGTTTGGCCACTGAGATTTTAGGATTTGTGTTTTGCAAGACTCTATGGATGAGGATTTTCCTCTCAGTAAAGGATCCAAGTGTGAACAGTGAACAACTCAGGCTTTGCACTCACAACTTCCCAGCAGGTCATTTATTAGAGTTCAGCCTGGGCTGCACCTCACCTCATGGTGAATGACTTTATTGATAAAGATTTTTTTTTATTTTTATTTAGAGGCATGCCCCTGGCAATGAAAAAAAAACAAAAAGAAGAGATTCCACACACTCCTTCGGTGCTTAAAATAGAGTTTGCTTCTAACTTTATAGAAACACATCAGGGCTTGGGGATCATATGACACCAATTTGATTTATATAAACTCCCTCCACTGTTTGTCTTTGTAGGTTGTGCTAGACTTCAAGGACAGTTTTCATGTTGGAATGACAGAATGGCAGGATTCAAGTAAACAGAACAGTCAGGGTTTTTTATTTTCTTCTCCTATTTAATATAATTGCTAGGGTTTTTTTTCTCAGAGTGACCCTGAAAGTCATCTCAGTGGTAATGAAATTGAGCTGCATAAAAAAGCTGTCTGATTTGAAGAAAAAATTAAGGTTCCAGTTTTTCATAGGTAAGGAGCACTTCACAGACTGACAATTTGTTTTTAAATTGACCATCTCCAACAGAATAGATGCCTTTATTACAAAAAGCACTACAGTTTTCTTGATGAGTGGGTATAGAAGAGAGAAATATGTCTTGATCTGCCATGTTTAGTTAACTTAATATCTGTTTTCTATCTTCACTCCTGCTTATCCTCCCAGCCAGCTCAGGGCTGCTCCTGCTCCCTCTGCCCATGAGCCTTAAAGGAAGGGTTACGAGGATTCCAATTGAACACACTGTATATACAACACCTAAAAGGAAAATTAATTGCTTTTTATATACATAATCAGAGAATCCCATAGGTTTGGGTTGGGAGGGACCTTAAATACCATCTCATTCCATGGGCAGGGACACCTTGCACTATCCAAACCCCATCCAGCCTGGCCTTGGACACTTCCAGGGATGGGGCAACAACCACAGCTTCTCTGGGCAACCTGTGTTGCCTCACCAGGGCCTCACCCTCACCCTCACAGGCAAGAATTTCCTCCTGACATCTAATCTGATCTCTCCTCTTTTAGTTTAAGACCATTCCTCCTTGTTGTCCCATCACCAAAAGTCACTCAGCAATGCTGAGTGCATCGGAGTGAGAAAATACACTGAGGTCAGCTCAGGTGATTATTGACTGTCCATGGGATAATCCTTCAGTAATGGAAGAGAGTTCAGAGTACTCAAGCAAGGCATGGGGAGCTGGGATGGTGATTCCTGTTTCCCTGGAGGTGTGGGCACTCTCAGCTCTCACTCCAGCAAGTTTGTTCTACATTAACTCTCTGAGGTTGCTTTACTTGGTGCATTCCTTGGCCACCTTAAAGCATTAAAGCATTTTCATATGGATAAGTCTGTCTTCTCTGAGGAGCAGCAGATGTTGCTCAGCTTTCATATGATACATCCTATTAGATTTTTTAGGATATAAATTGCATAGGCTACTCTTTCCACCCAATTTCTCTAACTTTGGGAAGAAGAACTATGCCTTTCCCCCCAGGTTTGCCACTGTTGACTCTTTACAACACTTCTGAACCATTCCTGATCTATTCTGTTATTCTCATATCTGAAATGTTAACAACCAGAAAGTCTGATGCTCTTCAAACTGAAGCAAAAGGATGCCTCGTTAATACCATAAAAATCAGAGGCACATGAACTGGGCCAATTATTTCTAGATATTTTTTGCCTTGACTCTCTTCCAGCATTAATTTTTCATTTTAATTGAAAGCAGATGAGTTTAAGTAACACAGCGTGTTTGCTTTTGGGTTATTTCTTCAATCTCTGACAGTAGTTGCTACATGTGCTGTCTGTTCAACACACCACCATACCCACCAGTTACTTCTGTGTTGTTATATCCAGTAATGATTTTTTTCCCAGTATCAATCAGAACCATAGAGCAGAATGGAGAGCTAGTCGTAGGAGTCAAGATTTTGATTGACAGTGAAGAGCAAACAATGTTTCCAGCTCAATAAATGTCAGTGAGCTATTGATAAGCAAGATAAACTGTAATAATCTCTGGAGCAGAACATTGTACAGGAATAGTAAAAAAAAAAATAAATAAAAAAAATAAAATTATAAAAATTTAATTTAGGTGGAAGGAGCTAAATCAACTATTTGAAATCTTTTGAGCATTTCTGCAAAATGTGGCTGACAATTCCATATGAACAGATGTTATGGAAAAGGGAAAGGTAAAGAGCTTGTTTTCATTAATTCTGTAGATGTAATGAAAGGACTCAAACACAGCAACGTAAAGGAAGAAAATGTTAGTTTTGTATTCCTGAATTAATGTTCACTTCTTATACCCACAATATTAAAAGAGTAAATTTAATAACCACAATGATATGTCTGTTATTATATCTGGTCTAAATAGAAGGGCAGTAAAGTACATAATAGAAATCACTAAGGATCATTTCCAAGAGTGCATGAAACAGATTTCAATCTGTGTATGGAAACTTTCTGTTTGTTTGGTGCAGTTGACCAGGTTTACAGGTGGATATATTTGGGACATTCATTTCCATGGTGCATATATTACATGTCTCCAAAACCTGTTGAGTATTGTCATCTATATAACTTTTCTTTCCTTTTGGGGCAGGGTAGATGGAAAATATAAAACATCGATTTCTTGTGCCTCAGAGTCATCATGTCGTCCTCTCATTAATCAGGGCTAAGCCTAGTCCTAGAAGATTAAAATTTTGTAGCCCATCCTTATATTTTCAATCTCTAGAGATATTTTCAGGGAGTATGGCAAACCAGAAGTCAATACTTGGACTTAGGGAGACCTGGATGAATAAACAGGTTATCTCTCTCCTTTTTAAAACCTGTCATGCTGCTCCTCGACTTCCTTCAATAATCCAGCATGAAGAAAATGAACCAGTTCAAAATTTTAAAGTTATTCTAAATCTTGAACTTCTGGGTGATTTTCTAAATTTATTTAGCAAACCTTTGATTTAAGTAGTGGATTCACACCTTATTCTCAAGCTGAGAAACTGTTTATATTTTCCCCCAACTTGCATAACCGGCTGCAGACAGGAAGGCTTTGGAGAACGTTCTGTGCCTGTGAGGAGGTAAGAGGTAAGGTAAGTCTGACTGACAATGAGTTTTTGATGTAGAACAACTTGGAATGAAGGCTTGGGGATAAGAATATATTATTTATTTGGTGACAGAATATTTTTGCACAGTGTAAAAGGATATTATGATTTATCTACCTGCTCAATGTCTAGTGGACAAAAATCTATAAGGAAGCAATGTCAATTAGTCTTCTAGTGGCACATTATTATTTTGGTAGATTCAGGATTGGGATGCGTCTAGAGCAAGGCTTTAAAATGTATTTTGTTGAGGATTTTTGTTTGCTTGTGGGGGATTTTTTTTGTTGTTTTGTTTTTTGTTTTTTGTTTTTGTTTTTGTTATTTTGTCAAATATTTTTTCTATAACAGAATGTCAATACTTAGAAAGGAATTTTTTCTGGAAGACACAGAATGCAGATATTTAGGAAGGAGAAAACCTTCTGAATCATGAATATCCTTCTAAAAACTCAGTGGCTGTGCTTGATTTTGACCCACAGAAGAATATGATATGGGGTCACATCAGAGGTTTCTCTGCAGCCTAAAATGGTTACTTGGTCCAGGCCTTGTTTGTGTTTAATCCTTTCAATATCTGTGTGACGTAAAAGTGCATTAAGCCTATGTCTAAAAACAAACTACAGAAGGGAAGATCTTTCGCACTGCTGAGTGCTCACTGATTTCTAGTGCCTCCATTTTGGGGAGGAAGGGATGTGCACTCATCAGAGGCATCTAAAACTTGTTCAGAGATGTCAAAATTACTATAATCAGCCTCCACTCATAATCAGCTTCAGTGAGTAAGTATTCAGCTAATCTAAAAATTGATCTCAAGAGTATCTCCAGCCGCATGTTCAAGTGGGACCCGAAATGAGGGAGCGCCCTTGGGACTCTGGGTTCACTGCTGGGCCAGGGAGGCTCCAGCACCATGGGGAATCAACCGGCTCTGCTGCAGCCTCACCCTCCAGCAAATCCTCTCCCTCAACTGAGATCAATTTACTGCTATGGGATCTGCCCCTGACTGTCACTGCAGGCTGATGCAGAGACAGCCACTAAGGTGTGCACGGATCTCGGGGGCTGTGTTGATAACGGGGTTCTGTGCTCAGCACCATCTCTGTGGCCCATCCCTTTTGTTCAGTGAGAGTAGGATGAACTAGATGGTCCTTCCCTATAGCCAAATCATGAGATCATGGTAGCCTGACAAGTGCCTGATACATTTTCTTCCCCACCTGTGGAAATGTTACAGTTTTAATGCGCATTTTTTTACTAATGAAATTACCGTATTTTGTCTCCTGTCTATTCACTGTCATTAACTTAAGCTCAAAATAAAATAAAGGAATCTAACAATTAAGATTCAGTGTCTGGGAACGATGTTGCCTTGACTGAGAGCTGTGGAAATGGCATTGTCATTTTACCACAAAGAATAGCAACAATTTGCTCAGTGACACTGAAAGGCCACCCACGCTCTTTTACCTCTCACAACATTGATTTGATGGGATCCATCTCAAAAGGAGAGAGAAAGTAATTTTAGCTATGAAATTCTTGCCTTTTCCCTTTTCTGCAAGGCTGGCCACCGGTGATTATACGGTGTAAACACCTCTCCATCATCACAGGGGCTGTGAACATCAGCAGTGAGCAGGAGGATCACCTGAGATGGGGTAATAACAGCCTCTCCTCAGCAACAAAGATGACCAGATTGAAACAAGACCTCAAGTGAATTGCAGCTATACAGGATTGAACATGGATATCCATTCTGGGCTGTTATTAATTTACATTAAGGAAAGAAAGAAAGAAAATTATTAATAAAAAAAAAGACAACTGTTGGACTGACTAGTTTCACCTTTCTCCTTGTCATTTAGGATAAAATTACCCAACGCTTTTTTCTTAGCCATAAATTTGTCAGATTTCTTACATTTTAGGTTTTAGCCCTGTGCAAATAAAAAGATGGGGACATCTGTTATAAGATTCAATACTTCTTATCCTGTTACCTATCCCCTCAACTGTTTTCTGCCTGCCCAGTTCCCTCACACGTGTCTCATACTTGCACTATTCCTCTTACATACTGAATGACAACCCTATGTTGATCTGGCAATAAAACATCTCCTAATTTAAATCCTCTTCAGGCTTTTCCTCTGTCGTGACAACTTTGGGAAATCATCCAAGAGAATGGAATATTATTTGGATGAGGAGAGGCATGAAAAAATGTATCTTTAAAGAGAACAAGTGGATGTAAGTCCCGTGTTCTTCCTCTTTTCCAGCCTTAGAGAACTGCCTCCTTTTCAGAAGTTCTCTGGCCCCATTCTTTGGGAAAAAAAGGGAGGAAATAGGGCAAAGTAGTGATGTCCTGACTCCCATCAGTCTAAAAGGACAAGCCAAAAGGGATGCTCACCCCAAGAGCCCTGAGCCAGGCCAGAACCACAACCAACAGCACCACATCATGTGGGGAGCAAAATGAGTTGTGGGGCATTGCCTGGACCAAATTAATCATTTAACAGATGCCTTAATTGCCGTCATTCAATCAGTTTGGGGTTTGTTTATGTTTTTAATGACTTCCAAGTAATTGCCAAAGTTATCTGAGGATGAAGGTTCAGGTAAATAACTTGGTGCACATGGATTACTGGTGGGGGTGGAAAGCTTCTCCTTTCCTGGAGTCTCTCACCATATGGAGCTCTGAAAATTAAAGAGTTTTGTTGTCTGTGTACTGTGCTATAAGTTATTTGGGTTCCACTGAAAACAAATCAAGAAAACCAGGTGGGATTTTCTTTTCTTCCTCCTTCTTCATTCTCCATCCCAGGAGATGGTGGTTGAAAAGTCTTCTTATTAAAAATATTTCAGTTTACTCGATCATAACATGTTTCTTGTGCATTGTTGCATGTTGTTGTTCTTAACTAGACCAGTAAGCACTAATATATTTTTCTTAGATTGCTTTTTACAACAGTGACTCAAGGAAGTCAGATTCTAGAGGAGTTATTTTAAACATGACTTTAGAGGACATTGGATAAGATCCTGTGTTTGAAACACCTTGTTATGCCAGCACAGAAACACATTTTGGTACTTGCTGTTTGAGGATACCATAAATGGCATAGATGATCTTTTATTCATAATTTACTATTGCAGCTGATACAGTTGGATTTAACTTTGCTTTTTCTTCATGGATAAAAGCATTCTTTAAATGGCTTTGAACTCTTTTTAAGTATGAATTTCCCATTCAGTATCTTGGACAACTGGTTAATTAGACCTGATTACTTTTTTTCCCCTTTTCCAAATTTTGCTTTTATGTGCAAACTAACCTGGGAATTATGTTTATTTTCCAGTGTTAATGATACCAAAACTGGTCAAGCTATTCACAAAATCAGCTACCCAAAGGCGGTATTCCATGTTTATCTTGCATTTCCTTGGATGATTCCATGTACTCAGTGGAAACCATAAGCCCTGAGCTAAATCCCTGACTATAACTACAATCGCAATGATGTAGAATTATGGAATTATAGAATTACAGAATAGTTGGGGTTGGAAAAGTCTTGAAGCTCATCCCATCCTACCCCCTGTCATGGGCAGGGACACCTTCCACTATCCCAAGGTGCCCCAAGCCCTGTCCAACCTGGCCTTGGACACTTCCAGGGATGACACCCACAGCTCCTCTGAGCAACCTGTGGACTGATCCTAAGTTATGGTGACAATTGTTATCCCCAAAAGTTATAAATATTTTGGAATATTATGAGTCATGAAATGAGCTATATACACAGGTAAGAGAATTCATTTGATCAATCCCAATTTCAGTGTTATTGACTGTATATTCCTGAGGAACAAGGAAATCCATATATCAATAGTTGTCATCTCCAAGACCCACCAAATTGAATTAGTGTTAATTCACATTTCATTATAAAATTATTTTTATCAATCATCTTGGGGCTTTATGTAACAAAGTCTACAGTGCACAACAGAGAAATAATGCCAGGAAATTAAATCAGGAAAACTTACAAAATACATTATCTAGATTAAACCTATGATTCTGCAGATATTTAAATTCAGCATGAAATTGACCCACAATATTCCAGAAAGGAAAAAAAAAATTGCAATTTGATCATAGAAGTATCCAGACCAGTCTGGTTTGTGTTATCTTCCTCCCTTTTCTGGTGAGAGGTTTGAGGGATGACAGTAGATATATATTTCCCATGTCTTCCTGAGCATCTTCCAAAAGCAGACATGAATTATAATTATAATAATAATGAATTTCACATATTCTCAATGCTTATGAGCTTTGAATAAGAATTATATATAATTAAATGCTGAAGACTTTTAGGGTTTTTCTCAGTTCATAACCAGACCCATTCACAGCACTGCACACCAAGACCAAGATCCAGTAGCTGCAACTTCCTGCCTTTGTCACATGGATCCAGAAAGGCCAATGATAATTCCAGTTTTAAAAAAGTTTCCATCTTGTTCTATATGTAGTGATTGCACTGGCTCAAAGCTCCCAATTTCACCTCAAATTAGCTCTCAAACCTTCCTGAAATTTGGAAAAATACAACATTACACACCCTAATTTTCTGTGAGTGTGTCAGCAATGAGTCATTTTAGCCCTCGTAAAAGCGAGGCAGGCACAAGCATCCCCATCTCCTGTTGTCTTCCTCCTCCTTCCTTGCCCCATGGAAAATGGAGCTTGGTGGGATTTCTAAGTTAGTGAGGGGAGTGTTGAACTTGGATTGTGCACCAGCCTGAGCTCTGACCTGGGAGAGAGCAGAACTCCCTCCACACCCTAATCTTTCATTTGTGTGGCCACTTGTGCAAATTCATCGTGCAGTTGTGCACTTGAATCCTCTTTGTTACGATGTTTTGTGCTGGGAAACAAGGTCTGAGAGTGCTTTAGTGGATCCTGGTGCCTTCATGCAACCACTCTCACAGGGGGCTTCATGGGCTGCCCCAACCTTGCAAAGACAAGCATGGGGCAACTCCAGCCACCCCAAATGTGCTGCAGAGAAGGATTTTACAGAGAAGGATGTTACAAGGATATTTACAGATAATCATCTTCTGTTTTCTCAAATGTAACTAAATACTGTCTTGTTCAAAATGTCTTGAAAATTACTCATTCACAGTGGCTTTGTTTGCACAGTCCTGTTCTCTCAAAGCTCTCCTGAGTGCACACACACACACACACACACACAGAGTCTCTGGAGGGTTTTTTGCTGACCCCTCCCTCCCCAGGTAAAAAGCATTAGGGCCACCACTGCTGGGCACACAATCAAACCAGGCTGAGTTAAAGCAGTTGGACAGATTATACTTATTAGCCAAGTGACTGCAGCTGACTTTGTACACAGGCTGGGCTTTTTTTTTACAATGACAAGTACAACACTTTAGCTTAAACCTCTGTGGAGGTGATTTCAGTAAGGTCTGCTGCTTTATGATTTGGGCTTTGAAAGTGCCTTTCTGAGGTCTCAGTCAAATAACTTAATTTTACCCCATGATGTTTCAAACACTTTCCTCTTAAAAAGGAGAGAACATTTGTTTGACATAAAGGACCATAAAATAATTAAAGATGTTTTTGTTAACTGTTTATTTGAAATGCTGAAAGGAGATCAATATGTTGATTTATGTGAGTAGATACCGATTTGCATGAGCAGATATTTGAGAATATGAGCAAAGTGTTAATGTTTGTTTTCATAACTAATTAATACCCACAGAACACTGAAAAAAAATAATTCTACAATTCACTGAATATAGGAGTATACGAGGCCTGAAATTCCATTCAGTTAATTCAGGCAATTACTGCCAATTTTTTTTTAAAGGCCTGAAAACTTCATCACAATGGAGTCACTGCAGTTACCAGCCAGGACAACCTGAGAACCATTCAATAAAGACAGTTTGGGTCCAATTTGAAAAGTAGCCCAGGACAAGAAGCAATTTTGTCATGCCATAAAACACTTTCAGATTACAAAAGTCCCATTCTGAGATGAGGGAGAACCAAGAGGTTTCAGGAATTTTCACCATAAAGCAAAATTATAAAAACTCACTGTTGGAGGTGTTCACACAAGGTGTGACTGAGCCAAGCTTGGCTCTTCCCCTGTCTGGTTTAGGGTTTTCAGGCTCCTGGAGATCAGTGCCTGCCAACCTACTGCATGTTCCTCTGCTGATCTTCTGGATGGGGCTGCTTTTCACAGGTAAATAAACAAGTTTTGTACAAATAGATGGGTAAGGGTGAGGAAAGGAGGCTGAAGAAGTACTTGACTCAAAACAATGGCATGATCCTGTTTCCAGGATGACACTCAGAAAGTTTTTGTCACTCTGGTTCCTCTTGGTATAAATGCTATTTTGGAAAAGGAATCTTGGAAGTCTTAATGATCCTCTGGTTCTGTACCCCAGTGGGGATACATGCTCATATATTTGAGGAAGGTTGTGCTCAGGTAGTTTGCATCAGAAAAAAAAACAGATGTAGTTTTCTCTTTATATTACTGGAATTGGAAATTTCACCCCCAATTTGTATAACATTTTAGACAAAAGTTTTCTCAAAACTGGTACTTTCCCATAAAACACTTTGCTGTGTTACAGTCAGAATTTTCTAGTTAAACATTCTTCTAAGAAATAAAAAATCCCATCTGAGTATACTGTATTTTTTTTTTTCCACCAGTAAAGTTGTTGGTGGAAGTTATTGCAAGCTGGAGCCAAGTTTAGAAGACCATTGTCAATATGTAAAACAAACCATTTAGGCATAAAGTCTGCTACACATTGAGGTCATGGTGGACTGACTTGACTTATATTTGCTGCAGAGAAGCAACAAACCATTATTTTTCCCACCTTCTGCTCAGTCAACCATCTCAGCTTCTATTGATTCCAAAAGAGATTCACTTGCTTTGAGGTTTGATTTTTAAGTTATACATTTTGCATTTGACCTATTACCAAGATACCCATATTCTCTATTTCTGTCCATGCATTTTAATCCAAACAAATTTTTACAAAAGAATAGAGCATCTAATTACATATAGCTACACATTAAAAAAAATCCTTTGTATTCAAAACTAAATCAGAAAATAATCAATTTTTAAACTGTTTGTAAAGACCTATTTTTCTAATCGTGATCTTTTCTATATCATGATCAGAAATAGAATTGAAATCAGTATCCTTGCATTCCTAACTTAGGGAATAGGCTTATAAACTTTGTCTCCCTGACTTAGGAAATTATTCAGTGTGATCGTGGACAAGATCTAAAAATTATGTAAGTGCCTAAAGCATGACTCAGGTGAAACTGAATGAATCATCTCAGTTGAAGATTTTGCTCAAAATGTCCTTCTGGCTGTGAGATACCCTGGGCATGTTGGGGTTGACCTCCTCTGCTACCCACAGCTTCTCGCCTGCACCCATCAAGCTGATCAGAACTCAGAAATCAGATTTTTTTTTTTCCTTAAATCTCTTGAGGAATTTGATCTAATAGCTGTTCAGAGATCACAGCCAACAAACATGTGAAGAATACAGATGAAGTGACTTTATTTTTAAAACCTGGCCCTCGAGAGAATGATTGGTGGCAGTGCTCATGTGTTATAGATGCTATTTCTTACAGTGTTTGCCCAAGAAATGGAGAATATATATTTGATTTCACCTTCTGCCAGGGAAGGTGCAAGCTCACATTCTCAGCAGTGCAGTTCCTTAAGCAGTGCCCTGCAAGCTGCTGGTGGCTTTCTGAGCTCAGGACCAGAGGTATTGTCTAAAGACAATAATCTAGCAGCAGAGAGTTTATTTGCTTCCAGCAGGGAAGGGAGCTGCACTCCAGGCTGCTGTGTCTGTACAAATGATCAAACAGTTGGCAGCTTCACAGGCTGGGCCTGCTGCTGGCCCTTCCTAAACCAAACCCCTGTCAGTGTGTGAAGGGATGGTCAGAGGTGCCTCTCCCAGGCTGAGGGGCTCAGATGGACCATTCCCCCATCTCAGGCACCACCTGGCCAGCAGACAGCTAAGCCTGGATGTGGCAGGATGGGAAAACCTTTTCCACTCTCAGCATTGATTAACACCACACACCACACGGCCCTTATCAGCTTCTTTCCTGAACAGCCTCGCGGAGAGTTTCCCCATGGCGTGTTCACCATCCCAAACGTGTTTTGTGCAAAACAAGTAGCCCTCAATAAACTGCATTTGTTGAAACACTTCTGAGGGGCTTTTTTCCCTCAGTTATTTAAATAGTGCATTACTATAGCAACTAGTGCCTCACTATCTTTAATGTATTAAACTTCATTACACCATATGAGGCAGGAGAATATTATTATTTTACTTTACAAAGGTGGGAGCGAGATAAAGATACTAAATGGGTGTTTACACAGAAAAGCTAAATTAGAATTTCAGCAAAGAAGACGCATCCAGGTTAACTCTATTTTAGCAGCCACAGGAAGAAAGACAACCTAATGTGGACTGGTAACTGGGAAGGTCCCACTGAAACCTGCCCCTGCTCCCCTGCCAAAGGTTCACATCTTGAACCCATGCTCATACACATTTTGCAGCCATGTGTTATTTTGCCTCAGTGATGATGGGCTGGAGCTTTCTTTTCATGAACCATAACACAATATTTCAATCCTTTTCTGCCACAGGAACAGAGTCCTGGAGAAAGCTGGAGCATCATCCAGCACAGAGCCACGGCCCCAGCAGCACCTGCATCCCACTGCCAGGTCAGTCCTGCATGGATCAGGCAAAGCTCTGCATCACACGGGGTTCTGTGTGTCTGTGTGTCATGCCCCACACAGGACCACACAATTTAAGAAGTGTCACTGCTCAAAGTCACCATTATTTAACTGAGAAACCACGTGAATTGATAGCACTTTATTAGCATTGCTGGCACATCGCTCCTGCAAAGCAGAGAGGCAAGCGAGGTCACTCCTTCATGCAAAAGAAAGGTGTTGTATTATTCCAATACTCGTTTTGATCTTTAATTTATTGGCTTCTGGTAAAAAAAAAAAATCAGTGATGGATATGTTGATTCAGAACGTCTGTTAGCGATACTGCTCTGAGGCTTGTCAAAGAAAGAGTTTGAAAAGGAAGTTATATTTTGAAAAAAAGAAAGAAAAATCAGAAGTCAGATATTACATGAGCATACTTTAAAAAAAAAAAAACCTTCCTGAAAATTATTTTTGAGCTTTAAAAGCAGCTGTTTCTTCAGTTGGATTTTCCTTTTTTTTTTTTTTTTTTTAATTCTTTAATTAAGATGTTAGAAGAAGTAAGTTTAGATTTAACTTAACCAACGAGTCAATAATTATAAAACACTGCAAATTATGAGAGTATCTCATTAACATGAGTTTGGCCACTCATACAGGTAACTAATATATGCAGGCCTGAAACGCGGTCTACAGAAGTCACCTGAAGTCTCCCAAACAACTTCAAGCTGCAAACAAAATTATTGAATAGGATATTGCAAAGCCTGACTGTGCCCTGCACTAGGATTTGCATGGAAAACTGTTCTTCACTCCAAAATCATATCCCGGAGTCTCAGACTGTGGTTTTCAAATGTTCTGCCACTAGCCATGGTGGCTACACAGAAGAGCTTGAAAAACTTCGCTGAAGTTAATACACTGAAAGAGTTTTCAAAGTCTGAAATAGTGTTTGTGAGAAGCAGGAAAGCAGCATTCATCTAAGAAGCTCATTAAATCCCAGACCCTGGAGTAAGAGCTGGCAGAGAATTCAATGTGTAGGGACCTAAAGAAGCAATGGATTCCAAATCAATATGTAACACAATTGTTACTGTAACTGAATGTTGTTCTGTTTTTCCATTCAGACTCTACTTCCCCTTTGGCCATATCCCTGTTATCATGAGACTAAACAGCAGAGATTTCATTCATTTCGCTGCCCCAGTAACTAATCTATCACCTGAACTACTTCTAAGTGCAAGATCAGAAGTGGTATTGAAGAATAGGTGCTTGTTACAAGGTCTAAGAAAAAAGATATTCTAATTTGTTGAAGCAAATCCAGCATTGGAAGGAAAAAAAAAGATAAAACAAACCAAGAAGTAATGAAGGAGAATCAGTGCTGATAGTGGGAAAAGCCTGAGGATGTGCCTTGCATTGCAGCACATCATCCCACGCCGTCAGGGATGTGCTCTCTGTCTGAGGATGTCAGCCTGTGCTTCCCGGAGAGAATAATCCTCTGCTGATAGCAAGGATATGGGATGGAGGGAATTGCTGTGGGAAATGCAGGGGAGTGCTCCCCCAGCCCAGCTGGAAGGGGAAACAGATAAACCCCTTGTATGGCTTCTCCTCAGGGGACAGCTCAGCGCTCGTGAGGGGTTTTGCAAAAAAGAACTGAACGATATTTCTGAGGCCAGGGAATAATTTTGCAACATGTCTGGGGGCAGCAGAAAGGAGCCCTGCTTGGAGAACAAGCTCTGGGGGTGGCAAAAGTAATTTCAGCTTTCTTTTTGTCAATTTAAAGAGTATCATCTGAAGGGGCCTTATTGCTGTGTCAAGGGATTTTTTGAGTTTTTAACAGGATTTTAATTTTTTTTAACAGTTTTCAATTCTTAACACATACAGAATTACAGAATCATCAAGGTTTGAAGAGGCTTTCAAGATCATTCTGACCCATAATCAATCTGGCTCCAACATAAATACCCCTAAACCATATCCCCAAGTGCCACATCCAGACACCTCTGGAACATTGCCAGGGACAGGAACTCCACCACCTTCCTGGACAACTTATTCCAAGGCCTGAACACTCTTTCAGTGAAATTTTTAATTGCAATATCTAATCTGAACCTCCCCTGGCACATCTTAAGGCTGTTTTCTCTCATCTTTTTCCTTTAGATAATACAGAGGGGACTGACCCCTCCCTCACAACCTCCTTCCAGGTGGCTGTAGAGAGGAATGAGGTGCCCTGTAAAAAAGTTGTCTTGAAAATATAAATGGGATTAAAAAGCCCAACAACCTGATTGCCAGGTTTGGCTGGGACTGGCTGTTGGCACTGTGGCACAGACCCTAAGGAGCCACCAACCTTCCCAACCCTTTATTCACCTTATGACATGACCCAGCAAAGGCCAAGTGCTGACACTCCTCTCCCACTCCTCCTCTTCCTCTGCTCTGCTCCAGCCCTTTGAAATAGTCCATTTGCCTCTGATCACTGCCTGGGTACTCCTTGTCCACTCAATCCACCTTTTGTTGCTTCATATGGAGTGATGTGAACTCTCTCAGCCCCTGACTTGAAAGCCCACTCTGGGGAATGATGTGAAAAGCATTTCTTTTAAAATGAAAAAAGTGAATGGTTTTTTGTTTTGGTTTTTTTTGGTAACCATCAAGGCTATGAATAAGAGCAAGGAAATATAAGAAAGTAACCAGCTGATGGATGCTGAAGGTATCCACTTTGGATGGATTATCAAATCCATCTTCAAATATTTCAAGGCACATTTTATAACAGACCTTTGACTATTAAAATAAAACTAAAAGAAATAGATTTTTTTTTCTAAATTTAAATCATATTCTCTCTTCAGTCTATAACAATATTCCAGTTAATGACTTGATCTATTATATAGTTCTGTTATATGCTAATAAAGTTAATATACTTCCCATTTCAAAAGTGCTTTCCAAGATTATTGTATCAATTACTCTTATTAAAACCTTCTGGTGGTCCTGGGGGGTGGACTGTATAAATCCAAGGAATATTATTATGTCTCCCTAACCCTTTAAAACATGGCCAGTGTGGATGCTGTGTTTTGAGCATTGGTAGACCAATGTGTTGCTGTTGTGCATTAGCAAACTCTTTCACAAGAACGTTGTCAAAAGAAAATAATGCCATGGTTAGCTGTACATTGAGCAAACTAATGGATCTGAAAGAAATTTCAGTGTGGTAAATAATCTTCTGTCTGCTATAATTAAGGATGTAGCTGAGAAGAGGAAGATTATTTATCTGCTAGCACAAGAGGAAAAGAGTGTGAATGAAAATAAATTATGTGCAGCCCTCTCCAGAGAAGGGGACTGCCCCTGGGAGCTCTTTTGGGAGATTTATGAGTTCCTAAAGACATTCCTGCATCTGCCCTGATGTGCACAGGGGCAGGAGGATGGAGGGGAACCTGTAACCCAGAGCTGCCATTGCTCCTGTTCCCCCCACGTCAGGAAAACACCATACCAATGTCATTGTGGCACCAGAGACCCAACACCTCAGAGCACAACCTCAACAAATTATTCTCCACTCAAGTGTAGTGAATACTGACAGGACAATTCTGAGCTAACAGGACCTGGTGTACCCCAGTGTCTGTATCACATCCCATTGACCCACTACAACCAACAGCTTGGGAAAACTGGGAAGTTTCTAAATGATCCAAGTTCTGTTTAACTACAACATGTACAATCCTCCCTGCCCTGCCTTTTGGAATTGTTTATAGGATGCTCACAGCAGGCATCAGGTTTGACAGCAAGTAGATGGAGAACTATTTCACCTGGGTGTGATTTCACATGGGATCACTTGCAAGGAACAGATCATGATGTATTTTGAAGAGCAGTGAATGATCCATCTATCCAGGGAGCCAGAGGCTGTATCAGTGCAGTGCCCAGACCTCACTCACTCAAACGCTGCATCTCATCTCCTCTTTATTTATGGTTTTCCTCCCACCTGCACAGATAACACCCTGGTGACTTCCTGTGAAAAACAGGGCTAGAGGAAAAAGCTAGGAGGAAAGATTTTTTGGAACAGAATACCTGAATTCTATGGAATATGAAATTATTCACACTCATAGGGCCTGAGGGACCCTGTGCAATGTTGCTAATTAGTTTGGAAGCAGAAAAAGTTAAAATAAGTTTTTTTTGGGTTTTTTTTTTTTTTTTTTTTTTTTGTTTTTTTGTTTTTTTTTTTTTTTTTTTGTTTTTTTTTTGGAGATGTAATGTCACTTATGGACCTTGACATGGTCAAAGCACAGGAGTTTTCCTCTTTCAAGCACTTTCAAGCAAGAAGGACACAAGAACACCTCAGAAGGAAGAGGAAAAGAGTGTTTTCCTTATTCCACTCTCTGATTGGCTAATTCCATTAAGTGTGAGCATTTTAGGAAGTTTTCACTCTACATTTGTCAACAATGCTCTTACTATCCATAAAACCCCCTTTCTCTTCTCTTTAGAACCCCAACAGTCACTAATCTCAAGTTCCAGGGTTCAATAGTGGGAGAAGAATGTTGGAGAGGAGATGGATAATTTTACATTTTCTTATATGTTTGAAAGGAGAGAGTTTTCAGTTTTATTGAATGTTTTATCCCTCTTACACTAAGAAAGTTGATATGCTCTCAGAGTTTACCTTCTGGTAAATAATATACAGCACTTAGGATTTTATTTACTGCTTCATTTTTTATCACTTCTGCACAAGTTAAACCATTATTACTGCCTGTAATATAAAACCAAAATTATCTCAAGGTTTCTCTTTTTTTTTTTTTTTTACAGTTTACATTTTTGCTCAGTATATCCCTTTATTAGTGTTACATATTCTAAGAAATAACCAAAATTGAAGATATAATTGCAGGTGAGACCATAACATTAAGATGATTTGCTGATACTGTAACCTCTCCAGAAGTAAAAAATGCAGTAGAAAAATAATCGAGTATTTTGTTTGCCTTTCATTCTACTATTATGGGCAAGGATAGTATTAAATATTCCACTGCACAACTCAAAACACCTGCAAGAATGAATTTAAAGTAGATATGTGTACTTTTACCAGCAACTATATTGCTTTTAAGATGTATTTCTGGGTAAAAGGTGCAGACTGGGTTGTTCTTTTTCTTCTTTTGCAATTGTAGCATCACTTAAGCTGATAAGCAGCCTGACTGCCCCAGACCTTAGGAGTGGAAATACCTGCTCATAATCATCCTGAGAGCTCCTGGAGCAATGCAGAGGCCAAGCTGTGTCAGCCTGCACGGGCAGGATATTGCTGCATGGGAGGACCTGGAGGAAGGCAGTAATTTGAATGGATGGGAGTTCACATAGAGGCTTCCACTGAATCTGTTTCATCCAGAAAATCCAGCAGTGCAAACCATAAGTCGTGACTCCATGAGCCAGTCTAGGAAAGAAACATCCTGTTTAATAGCAAAGGATAAATTTCAGCTCAGTTTTCTTAACATTGCATTTTCTCTTCCTCCTGTCAGCTTTCCAGATGTCCTGCAGAGTGCCCCCTCATTTCTTTCTGGAAGAGCAGTGCAACACTAACAAAATCAAGATACAAGTCTCACTTCTGTATCTGACTTCTCACATTCCTTGGGCCAAGCTGGTCCAAATTTGGATCTCATTTCTTATTTAAGGCTGTGCTGGTGTGTTTTTCTGCAGAGTACTGGATGCCTGAGGATCATGAGCTGTACATTTCTGTATATGTCTATATCTATACATATTTATATATGTATAAATATATATATATGTGTCCATATATATGTATATATTTATATATGTATATATATGTGTGTGTATATATATGTATGTATCTATCTATATGTCTATATGTATTTATATCTCTATATATATAGAGAGAGAGAGAGATGGATGGATAGATAGATAGATAGATAGATAGATAGATAGATAGATCTTTATCTATACATATAGATATAAAAAGTATCAGGTTCTCTTATCCTGAAGAAACTGCACAAACCACCCAGAAAATTTCACAGGAAAGTCACTTCTTAGTGTACTGGAAGCACAAAACTAAGGTGTTTGCTGCTGTTCTTCTTTTCAGGCTAATTTCTAATTTTGTTTACTTTCTTGATATGTGCACTGACATCTGAGGAGGAGAGATTGCTGACTGCAAATAAACCCTTTGGTAGAGTGAACCCTGTAATTTGTGCTGACCATATGAATATCTAGGTGGTTAATACAGCAAGGGAAGGTTTTATTTTTTCAAAGAGGGGAAAATAGCTTTCTCTACATGGTGCTGGGTGAGAATATGGGATCTCCTTAAACAATTCAGGTAGGAAAGAATTTGGAATTCAAATGAAAAATACCTATTTTCAGTTACTCCGGTTTAGATCTGAAATAATTTCATTGACGTAAGTGAAATTATTTTTGTATTACATTGGGCTAAATGCTCAGAATTCAGCCACATTGCACCATCATGCATTTTTCCCCTACTAAAAAGGCAAAATATCACAACTAACTTTTTGATGGTGAAGAAGGAGGCATTAACACTGCATTTGAAATGGAAGTTTTAGCTGCTGTGTCACACAATTTCCAGGACAGTATCACACATGAGCACTGCAGCCCACCTACCTCGGGCAGTAATTACTTTCCTGCCTGGCTGTAATTTCCTTGGACTGTATTTCATTTAAAAGAAGATCTTTTCCATATAAATTTGGAAATGTATAGTAGGTGTACACACAGATGTGCATGTGTGTACATTGTGGCAATGAGGAAAAGCAGGTAGAAATACACACATTTGTGGGTCCTTCTGGTAAGGCCAAGAATGAGGATGAAAACAAGACAAGTCTTAAAAAACCCACAAATCTCAACTCCCAAGAATGAGGATGAAAACAAGACAAGTCCTAAAAAACCCACAAATTTCAACTCTCAAAATCATCAGCTTTCAGTGTGTGAATTAGTCAACCTGAAGTCAACCCAATTACTCTCTCCCCAGTGTTGATTCTAATTCTTTCTGGATATTTTTATTCATTTCCTTGAGCTTCCCTCAGGCTGATATCTGAGTTTTTAAGTTAATTTTTAAGTTTGGGGTTGTTTGTTTTGGAAACTCCAGAATATTTGTAGTTTTCATAGAACAGCTATCATGGATTAATGGGCTCATCCCACAGGTCTCTATTTCACACTAAATGAAGGGAAAAAAATCAATTAACTGATTTTACTGATTTTATAATAACTCCTAAACTACATGAATTATATTTTGGGATAAAATTAGAAAGGCTTTTAAATTCAAAACTAAGGAAACCATCCCTGTGTTTCATAATGGCTCAAATGAAATGATTTTCTTGGGTTTGGGTTTTTACTACCGTTAAATTTTTTTAAAGAAAAAATATGCAAAATAACCCAGTGTTACATTTCAAATCCTGGTGAGGTTTATGGGAGATCACTGGTTATCATGAATAAAATTTGTTGTAAATCTAAATGTCCATTGCATTGTGGATTAAATTAGGTATGACTTACTAGAGATTTATTAACTTATCTAGTAAAACTATTCTCATTTAGAGTTTATTCTAAAACCATTACAAACAGGAGAGGTAAAAGAAAATATCCTGAAATCTCTGCTCAATAAACAAATGAACAAGAGAGGAAAGGGGAGTGAGAGAAGGATGGAGCTGATTAAAACCCCCTATTGTCCTAACAATCAGCTTTGAAAAAGTTCAAAGAAACATAAAACCTTTCTGGTGAGAGTTTTAAAGAGAAAAGGAATAAAAATGATCACTTTAAAACTGTGAACATATTCACTTGTGGCTCTGTTACTCCAGCATGACACCCACAGCTCCCCTCCATGCCAAGCTCAGGAGCATCAGCAGACTGACAAGGCAAACTAACAACATTTTATGTAGGGAGCTATATTTGATACTGCTCAGTAGAGTCTTATACTTCTATAAAACTAAAAATGTGTCTTCTCAAAATCACCACTACCAAACCTATTTTCTTTATTTCCACACACTCATCCTGTCCAGGAAAGTACTAAAAATACGTGCAATGATAATGGGTTTCTTTTTCCCACTTCTAAATTTAACACTGTTCTAAGCAATAATATCTTATAGTTTTGGTCCTGCCCTGAAATTCAGATGTACATGAATTTAGTGTTGCTATGAATGGACAAAATCTGTAAGGCCCACAGTAGCAAGACCTTGCATAAATTTAAAATAAGTCAATAAAATTGAATCCATGCTCATGCTTAATTTGCTAACATTTTCAGGTTCTTGTAATGAGCAGAAGACAGAGGTGTAAGTTGAATCATGACTGCATATCACTGGCACAATATTATCTCATTCCTTTAAACAAATTTGAACTACATGAATCAACATGAGATTGGATCAGATATGGGATGGAAGGAGCAGCAGCAGCAATTTTCCTGCAGCATGATCTCTTGCAATACAATCCTGCTGGCAACTTTGGGGTGAGTTCCTTTTTGTGACGATGCACACAGTTTAATCTCTCACCTTGCAGTTAATTTTATCCTGCAGTAGGCAGAACAGCCATTATGTAGGAGCAGGATGAATTTCAGGGAAGTTGGTTTCACATGCAAACACACGAGACCTGGGAGTGCTCGAGTTGCTGCTACAGTGCCAAGGCCTGTCTGCCTGAGATGATGAGGGAGGATGGCTCAGCAGCAGCTCTGAGGAAATGCAAACACACCTCCCCAAACAGCCACAAGTCACCCCAGTCTAGATTTAAAATATGGTCAGGAATAGAAGAACACAAAGATGTAGGAATAAGGAACTTGGACTAAAAGTTGAATGCCTCAGAAGTACAAAGCACCCTAAGGAGATGTGAACTCCTCTACTCTTGTGCCTCAGGGTGCCAGGCTGGAGGGGCAACTTCCAGTTCTCCCATTTCTACTTGCCAGAGGACCAGAAGTGGGGAGGAACAGGATTTTCTGGTTTTGAAATTTAGGATCCTTGGTTGGTAGAAAGGAGTTCTGGCTCCATGTGTTGCTCCCTTCATACTATAAATAGTTGTCATATCTCTACGTGGAGATAACTCTGATTAATAGAGCGTTATCAGATGTAAAACAGAAGGACACAACTATTACAGGAAAAAAAAAAAAAAAGAGAGACAGCATTTGGAGATGTCTGAGAGGCTTGTTTTCCTCACAAAGAGATGGGTGCTGTAAGGTAAGTCTATTATTTCTGCACGAATGGCATCACTGATACCTGAGAACATCCTGCAGTACAGAACAATCTGGATAAAAGTCTGAGGATTCTGGTTTGGACTAACAGTGATTTTTTTTTTTTCCCTCTCCCATCCTTTGTCTCAATAACTTTTGTAGGAACAGGGAACCTTTAGGAGAGAAGTGATATAGGGCACCATGGTTGCCATTTTTCTGCAAATTATCTGCTTTTACCAATATACTCCTAATTCATTATGTTTACATTGACCACAATCCAGTTTTAGACCTAATAATTCTTGGTTCATCAGGTCCAAAGAAACCTACCAAGCCAGTTTGGACATATATCCTGATGTTCCCAATGCTGGGGTGTAAAGACTTATTTGCTGGATTGAATCTTTGGCTTGAGCCATCCCATTGTGAATGGGATGTTCTTGGGATTCCTGAATGCAAACCAGTATTAATATTTAGGTGCTTCCTAAACTTCCTGGGTGTTTCCCACCCAGAGATTTTAGGAAGTTTATCGCTCTTCCTGGTACAGGACTGGTGCAATACTGGATTGCTGCCAAGCTGAGGGCACTATTAAAACTGCATTTCAAACTTTACATCTTGACTGCTCTTTTATGAAACTTCAGATTTCTGGCTGAAATGTTGTAACACCAGAGAAACCTCTAAAAATAATACTTCATAATTGCAACATATAAATCTTACATAACGCCACCTTTCAGCCGAGACAGGTTCATTTGCAACGGGAAACCAAAGCCCTTGGTGCTGCTGGCTAGAACAGAGATTCAGATGGAGGGGGGGAAAGAGAGCAAGTCTTGTTCTTTCATGTTGTTCATTTTTCCTGTCAGGATTCACATCTATTCCTAGCGGCATCTCAGGACCTGAGGAAGACGGGAACCGCGGCATAAATATGGAATACAAGAATTTACACGAGGTCGTGCCATACAGGACTGGGGAAGGTAGAATCAAAACCTTTTAGGGCTGAAAACTCTTTTTCTCCTGGGCTTGAGCAAGGATTGGGATAAAGGAGTAAGAGGGAGAGGCTGGGGCAGCAAGAGGGAAGTATAAATACAGGTGCTGGATCCTTCCACAGCAACAGAGGATCAACAGAAATCGTGTGTGTCTGAGCAATAAACAACCAGTGCAAAGCATTTAACAAGCATCAGACTCAAGTTCGGGACTCAGGATTTCCTTTTCTCATCTTCATGTTCATAACTTATATTAATGTCACTGAAATTTAAAATATGGTTGAAAAGAAGCATAAGTTAATGAATAATCATTAGTGTCAAATTAAGTAGGTTTTGTCTGTAAGTAACTCAAAAATAAATCAGTTTATATCTGACTATAAAAGGAATTTCAAAACATAGCTGTAATTTAAGTATCTTTAGACCTGAAGAAGAAACACTTTTCCTGCAATTTGGGTAAGATTTGAGATCAATTTTTGCTCTTTTAGGTCAACTTTTTTACATCCTTGTTTAGCTTGGTAAGTGAAAAGCATATAATTGCCATAGTCGTGCCTGCATCTTTGCAATTTCAGGGTCAGTACATGCAAATTCTATCCTGAAATTATTGAACATTTTAATCTTCTCATCTAAGGCCTTCAGTATAAAATTGTACAGGTGTGCCCTGGCTTCTTAACAAAATGCAAATCCCTCTGAGTAAGCAAATACTTATTCAAAGAGGTAAAACTTAAAATTAAAACAATCTTTTTCTCACTATCATTAGGTGGGATAGGTAAGAATATTGAGAGAGAACAAGGCACCTACACATCCCATTATAAGGCATTCTCATATTCCTGTGTTGAGCATGTGGTGAATAAAGGCTTTTGATATATTTCTCCAGACATGCTCAAGGAAAAAATGTTGTCTTCATCAGCAGAGGCGAAAGGAATCTCTCCCTCTCTCTCTCTCTCTTTTTGCCCAGATCTCATATTTCTGTGGTTGCTATAGAAAGCTATTACTGGAACTCATATCTAGTAAGTTTTCCTCTCCATCACCAAATAAGTCCCTAATACCCAGTATTCCAAGCTGTTTGTTTTAGATATTGTTCTCCATGATCTCTTTTTTCTTTTTTTTTTTTTTTTAACCTGTAAAAGGGTCAAGGCTTTATTTTCTCTCCAGATACCTTCTAACTTCAAAGTTTCTGAATTTAATAAAATTCCTCCATTGTCAAGCAACAGCCACCAAGACACAAAACAAGCCACTCTTACTTGTTTCATTTTCGCTCTGTTGTGAAGCTGAGCAGCTCATGGTTCCTGCTGCAGCTGACAAGGAGCAGTTTTGGTGGCCTGACATTTTCAGGTGGACTGATTTCTGCAGCGTGGCAAGACTTTGCCTCCTCCTTCCACACCATCAGGGGCTCTGCCAGCCTCTGCTGGAACGTTGGGAGCCAGGATGAGAACAAGAATGGGAAATGGAGTGAACAGGAAGAGTTTTATTAAACACAACCCCCCCACCCCCAAGAAAAAAAGAATCAAAAACAACAAAAAAAAAAAACCCAAAACCAAAACCAACAAAAAAAAAAACCCCAGTAACAAAGCACAGAACTAAAGGGTTTTTTCTATTTTCAGAAAAAAATAGCTACAGCAGCAGCCTTGCTTCTGAAAAGTAGATGTAACATGAGTGACAGAAAAAGGCTAAGCTCTAAAGCCTTGAGAGTGACTCTTGCAAAACATTCAGGACCCTTTTGTATGGGTGAATGGTGAGGTGGAGTTTTGCCCAGGGCAGCAGAACCCCTCCAAGGCTGATGGTGTGAATGGATTGCTCAGAAAAGCTCCTTCTCTGTCAGTGTCAGGTACGTGCCTCAGACAATGCAGAATTTGATGATGCATCATTTATTTTATTGTCCTATGAGGGTTATGAATTCCTCAATGTAAAAAGCTCTCTATGACACACACCTACTTTTTTTTTTCCCACTCCTTTTAGTGAAATTCAGGAAGAAAGATGTTCCAAAAGCAGAAATGTTAGCTGAATTACACCCCATCACAAGAGTTTTGTATATCAAACATAAGAGGATTCATACATCCAATTATGCAGAGTGAAATGCAGTAGTAAACTCAAAGACTTTTTTTTTTTATCTTAATGCTTAAATGTCAAGCTAGATATAAAAAGGACACATAAATAAATGATAAATTGTTGATTACTTTGAAAGCTAATTTGAAATTTGTGTACTGTGCTGCAGACAGTGAGTGTCCTGAATTGGCCCAAGAGATGGAACTTAATGTAGAAGCACCATTAAGAAGAGAGTGGAGATTCACCTGATAAGGAGATGGGGGTTGGAGTCGGGTTCAAAGCACCAAAGTGATTCTGTTCACAGGAAAATAAAGCCATTACACAATCTGTTGCAACATGTGTGTGAGGTTTCTAACATAGGAACAGTGAGGGAGAAAAATAACTAAATTGGACCATTAAATCTGGCCTGGACTTGACAAATGCACAGAAAAAAATGTGACCTTGATTTTCCTGTGTTGGGTATTTCAGCACAGCATAAAATTATGTTTAGCTGGTTCCCCACTCCCTGCCTCCATTCCTACCAAGCACTGCACTTGCATGGATGCATGCTCACATTTCACCATATGCTCACTGATTCCCCAGCACATTTTAAGGTGCCCCAAATTGATATAGCAAGTGGCAGAGCATGGTTTTTATGGTCTGACTTCAGAGTTATAACTATTCCTCATACATTTTGTGTTCCCTCACTTCAGAAAGGGAGCTCCTACCCTGATTCAGTGGTTTTTTTCAGGTTGCCATCATGTCTTCTTCAGTCTGTCCAAGTCCCCTGCTGGGGTGTTGGCCTTTATGGGCTCCTGGCAGGCTCAGAACCCTCTCCCTATCATCCAGTAGAACGAATTTTGTCTCCCACAGCTGAGGGCAGAGCAGGCAGGACACAGACAGCCCTTCTTTCCACAGCCTGGGGGCAGATCAGGTGTTACTGAGGGTTAACACACCGAGGAATAGGATGTGTAAATGGCATTTGAATCTCTGTTTGCATTACAACCCTCTGCTGTTTGTTTAAAAATCAGGGTTAGTCATCTCCCTTGGGAACCCCCCTCACCTCCAAGGATATTGCAGCGTTCTGGAAGTCTACATGAATATTGGCTTGTGATGCACTTCTGGGGATATGGATATTTGGGGAAGTGGGAAAGGCTTTTGTGCATGGCACGGAAAAGCCAGAGGAACAAACTGCCACAGCCTTTTCACAGAGCCACACAGGCACTGAAATCAGCTGCTCTTTGGAAAAGCTTAGACAAATGGGAAATATTTGATCCAGAAAAGCATGCTTTCCATGAGCTCTTCTCCTAAAGGAATTGGTAAATTGGGGCAATGAAAGGCAATGCCTGACAGTTTTAGCGGAAAGGCAGCACCCAGTGACAGAGCAGGACCTTGTCCTAAAGGCATTGCCCTTCCACATTCCCCCTTGAATGACCTTATCACTGGCAGTCCAGCTCCATCTGTGCTCCAGCCTTAGCAGGGTGGATGTTTCCTATCAGCACTCTCCAAAATTAGGAAGGCAATTTTACTTCTGCCTTGAATTGCCATAATTAAGATGCTTTTTACATCTGATGCCTTTCTGCGTGCCGAACACTGATCACATGGCCTGGACCATCCTCCTGCTCCTTCCTGTGCCATCCACCACCACCTCTGCTGCTGCTGCTGGCTGCCCTCTGCACTGGGCAGGGAAGAGCAGCATGTGCTCCACACCCAGGAGCATCTCCTCTCCCAGACTGGGATGGATGAGTGGCCAGACACAGGACGACAGACAGACAGAAAGCAGCTCATGTGTGGGACCTAACGGTGGGGAGCACAATCCAATTATTATTTTCTCAGTGGGGAAAGTGCTGCCAAAACCTCTGAGATCTGGGTGTGCTCCTGTTGGGTTTGGTTGCTGGTCCAGATCTGCTGTCCCAACTTCTTGGCTGCTCCATGTGCTTACTCCCCCAGGGAACAATGAGGTGAGGCTGTATTTTTAGGAAGCTCAGAGTCCTCAGCCTGGGGGTTTCACCTTGCGCTGCCTGACTTGGAGAGGAGCAGGCTTCTACACTCCTCTCTGAGGTGGAAATAAGGAACGTGGGTCCCAGGAAGTGGGATCATGGTGCTGAATGCCAGGACTGACATCCCACAGCCCTGGGAAGGAGGCCAGTGAGTCTTTTCAATCTGAATGTCAGGATCTGGGGCACCAGGATCGTGTTCAATAGATCTCATTCTCTATGCACCAGACCAGATCGTGCACTCTGAACGAAGCACTCAAGCTGCTGACAACAGGGTTCAGGCAGCAGAACCAACCCTGCCTGCTGTGGAAAGTCTGAGCTCAGGCAGCAGACTGGGCTTTTAAAGGAGAAAATCTCATATTTGCTCATGATCTAATTAAGAGAGACCAGCCTTTTCAGCCTGTTTTGAATATACATGAAAACAAATATATAGATAAGACCATCGTTCTTTTTATCAGCCCCGTGCTTCTGAACAAAACAGCAATTTCAAATATTCTCGATAGTGAGATGTAATCCATCACTGGGGCCTGACCCTGCTTTTCCCATATAGGGATTTAGAGTGTGCTGCTACAGATTTGAATCCTGAACACCAAACAAAAGATACATGAAAAGCAAAAATCTCTCACTGAATTTCGTTCCAGCCTTGTTTGAACACAAACCTCTCTGTGCTTTGGATTTTATTCATTAAAACAAAGCACACAGAATAACTCTCACCTACTATTATTAATCATAAGGATTTGCTCAGGAAAACAAATATACTTGGGCTTTCAGAACAAATCAATTTGGAGAAAGAGAATATTTTGTCTGCCATGACAGCCCAGAAGAGGGTAAAAACAAACATCTCTGCTGCTGCTGGTTTACAGCTGACTCCGCATGGACTGCTGGTGATGTGTGATGCTATTTTTAAACAGCAATTGTTTAATCACTTCTGTTCCCATGGGCTGAGACTAAAAATGATGCCTCCAGAGCACTTTGTCTACAAGCAGGTAGAAATAATTTGATCACATCCTTTATGGCTGCAGAGGAGATGGAGCTTTATGAAGCATCGGCAACACATTTCACAAAGAATCTAAATATTGAGCAGGAGTGAGAGTGTCTTGATCATGACATCTAAGTGGCACAGTGTCACCAAGTGATCTGCTATGAAATATATCACCCTCTCCAACAGAAAAGGGAAGGGCTTTGCTTACAACTGTGTAATTTTTTTTCCTATTTTTTTTTCTTTTTAATGCAGAGTTAACTCTTGGGGCTCATATCCCTACTTTCCATGAAAGGCATGGATTATGCTGAATGACACTGGTAATGGTATGAAAGCATTTTGAGTGTGGATGTTTCTGGGATTGTTTATTGGACTTGCTGCTGGCTTGCTGTACTTGACAGCTCCATTGTGAACTTCTCCCAGGGAAGGCAAAATTAAACACCAATGGACTTACCAGGAAGAGAGAGTGACAATGTCTTGGGTTGACACAATCTCAGGCACAGCCTCCTCACAATTCTGCACAGACCGACTGTACCTCTACACCTGGGCTATTACAGCACGCCTGCACCTTGTAACACAGAAACAACTCCTGTTATAAATATTGAAGAAGTCCTCCTGCAGAAAAACGTTCATTTCAGCAAACTGGAGATATTCCCTCAGTCAAACCTTGGCATAACTCTGTGTAAATCAGAAAATTATGCGAATGAGAAACTTGACCTAATAGACAGAGCAAACACTTAAACCTCCAGCACGGAGAGTAATAGCCCAGCTCCAGAGATGTCAATGGGAATTTTACTATTGACTTCCATAGGGCCAGCATCTCACACATATCTGCATAGATGATTAATAGCTCCTCTGCCTTTCAATATCCTCCCTGGCTAACAATAAATTATCTCTGCCAGTGATTACTTTTAAGATGTAGCTCATAAAAATCCTTGTGAAAAGCAAATAGTTTTGCCTTTGGGATAGACTATATTAAAGAAAGTGTTGGATATTTTTGAAATCTTCCCCAGATGGATTGCCATAGGGCACTACAAGATCTTCCTGCCTTCATTTCAAATAATCCCAGCCACTTGTTCTGCTACAGCATTATCCTTGTAGATTTTTTTTTTTTCAGAAAGAAGGAATTAAGATTTCTATCAAAGCGTGTTTCATATGAAAGCTTGTTAAATGGTTTTGTCTCCTTCCTAGTTTATATATTTGCAGACATTCTTTTGTTTACTTCAAGAAAAGACATAAATACTATCCCTTGTGTCCGAGTTTTTTGGGTTTTTTCGATTTGTTTTTTTTTTTTTTTTTGTAGACACTTGTACCCCTTAAATATAGTGTTCAGAACAAGTTAATGAAGGGAATCTGCCAGTTTGTTTATTTTACTCAGCTGAAAGTATTGGCCAAGTGCCAGCTTCGGGATGTATTCTGCTGCAAAGAAAAAGGCAGAAAAGAGGTAAATCAGTTCTGATTTAGAAAGCCGCAGGAGCCCTTCATTCATTAATCCTCCTGTGAACCAAAGGCTATTTAACACCTCTTTCCATCAGACAATTCATTCCCATTCCTTCCTCTCCTTTTGTTTGGTTTTGGTTTTGTGTTTGTTTTTGTGGTTTTGTTTTTGTTGATTTGAATAAGCTTTTAAGATCAGCTGGAGAATGTTTCCCTCAGGACCAGTATTCCCAGCTGGCCCAGCTGCCGGTGAGGGTTTCCCTTTCTGTCTTTTCTTGCTCCCTGTACCATTTCCTCACTCTTCAATCCCCTGCATTCTCATTCAGAGAAAGGGCACCAGGTTACTGGTTTACACAAGGCTTCTGCATGTATTAGGACAAACTGTAAACCCCTCTGTAAGAGATGTCTTCTTGGCTTGCATGTGATGCTGCAGAAATACCCTTGAGGACTCCTGGAGTGACTTCCACTTTCCCCACTGAGAAAATAATAATAATTTACTGCTACCCTTTGTTTCTAATCACTTAGCTATCTATCCATGAAGGAATTTCGTCTCTCATCCTGCTGTAATTTTCCTTTTAGACTTATATGACAAAATCCTTGAAAGCCCTTTGAAAAGGAACAGGCAGATGCTGAACTGTGTCCCTCTTGCATGGAGGAGCTGAGCCCCATTTTTCTACAAGTGCAGAGAAGTGTATGTTGCCATCAAGGTTAAAGGACTGGAGAAGAACAGGTCCATGTTCATATCTTTGTGATTAGAGCTGAGAGTGAAGCCTCAGTCTCTCAGGCCAGGTCCCTCACACCCACAGACACCCACGTGTGTTTTGACATCATCTGCTCTCTTTTGCTGCTGTGCCTGTATTGAACAAAAATGTTGAAGCCCTTGAAGTTTTTTTGCACCTGTAACTGTCATTGGATTTTATCTAATATGTGGTGCCTTTTCATTTTTGCATGAGTGCACAGCTTGCTCTGCTCCCCCTTTAGATGGGCAGGTAGCACACAGCTATGAAAGAGCTGCTCAGGTTATTGAAGTGAGTTCCCACCTTAACCAGGATCACCCAAACACAGAGTGGTTCAACATAAAGGTTTTCCATCTGTCTACTCTTCTCTTTTCCCCCCAGAAGCACTACCTGTATCCTCATTCCAGGTAAAGAAGTGTCTGAATTTTTCCTGCCCAGAGGACGGGATTCCCATCCTTTAGAGGAGATAGAAAGAGGGGAAGGGGAGCAAATCAGCATTTTGAATCAGAATCATATTTTTTCAAGAGGAATCCTTCTAAAAGCTCAAGCAGTGACTGTAATTATTATCAGTCAAGATCTGTCAAGCAAATTGTTTAAGGAAACTTCTTCCAGACCTACTCAGTGTACACTGCAGAACTTGGGAGGAGAAACAGGCTGCTGAGTGTCCCACTGCATCAGCCATTTATACATGAGCTGAAGTCTTCTGTGAGAGAAGGGTAACAGCAAATGAGCTGGACTCCACACCCAGGAGAGTCAAAGTCATTCCATGGGAGCAATTACTCTGCAGTTTTAGCTCAGGGATTAAATTCAATGTGTTATTCTGATTTGTGCACTTGCACTGGTAGCAGATCTACCTGCTTCTGCTACAAGGAAGAGATAAATAAAGATGAATGTGATCTTTGTTTAGAAGTTGAATTTGGATTTTCCCTCTGCATCGTTTGCTGTAGTTTCTCATTTTCAGCTCTCCCTCTCCTCTATGTAGCAATTTCCCTGTTTCATTGTTATTCCATCTACAGACACTCTGTAAATGCTGTGATTCCCTAACAGCATTACCCAAATAAGCCTGGGAGAATTAACCCCTCAGAGGGTTTATGTTCCATTCTGAAGCACCTTCTAACATGTCATTTAATGACTGAACTTTTTTATCTCCCAGTTAATTTTTTTCTTTCAATAGTTTCCTTTGCATATTTTCTACCCCTTTCCTTCTTCATGCTCCTGAAGTGCATTTGTGCAGACAGGAGATGCTCCAAAGGTGGGTGGGATGTGACAAGGAGGCATCTGACATTGCCAAGGTCACACCTGTGAAGTTTCTTTAGCTACAAAGTGTGAGGTTTACTTTAACATCAACCACAGATAAAAGGACAACATATTTTAGGGTCAATTATAAAAAAAGAGAATATTTACATAAGTTTAAAAGTCAAACTTTTTATGTATTCAGCATAATTAGGTTGTTTTTTTAAAAAAAATCTAATAGAATGTATGAATTTGTATCAATTATCTTATTTTGAGAACTATATCAATTCCCATTATGGTATGCTTTTTGCAGTTTTTATTCCCATAATAGTTGAATTAGTTGTTAATTCTCTTGGAAAAGTAACTGTTATGCTTCTTAAAATATGCTATATTGCTATATCTATTAATTTTTTTTTTAATTTGAATGGCCATATTGAATAAACATTATTTAGTATTATCTGAAGTCTTAACTCTACTAAACACAGACTATTTAAAAATAAAATACAATGTAAATAATCACTGGCTCTACATTATGTAAACCACTGCAATGTTCTTTTGTGATCTATAATTTTACTGGGGAGGGGGGGACTTCGATTTTAAGGTTATGGGCTCCTTTTCCCCCCACATTGAGAGATTTTTGGGTTTGAGCCGAGTTTAAAGCGATGATTTGAGCAGTAGCCTATGGGGGGCACTCAAGGATTGCAAACAGATCCCGCTCATCCCAAACTTCTCAGCTCGTCTGCGCCGGGATGGGGCAGACCCTGGGGCACATTTTCACATTACCTTTTATAAAAAGAACAAAAGTGAGGATAAATAAACTAAACCTTATTTTTTTTTTTTTTGTCGCAGCCTTCCTATTCCCCGATGAAAGACAAAATGATATTAAAAGCTGCATTTAAATGACATTCAGAGCCTGATTATGCTAAAAGCGTAAGAGCATCGTGCAGACTGTGGAGCTTGTCTGCATTTTGAAATTCTAAACAAGATACCTTGTACATGATGTGTCAATAGTAGAGACAATTATTATTCGCCTACCGAGTTTTTGGGATTGTTTTAAGCTTTAACGACATTTGAATGCTCCGTTCTTGGCTTTATGGAGTGAAACAATTATTTATGCAAATTGTTTTGATTTTTTTTTTTTTTTTTTTTTTTTTTTTTTTTTGCCGTGAAGGAAAATTTTGCCTACTGTTGTAGTGGTGGCTGTTTGCCACAGCAGTCATTTGGACCGCCACCGTAAAGCCTTTATCTGATGGCAAAAATCTTGTACCAGATGTTCTTTTATTTGATCTGTTTTATGATTAATCAGATTTAGCCCAAAACCAGAATGAAAACCCAGCTATGGCACCTGGCTGCCGTCGCACAATAATTTGCTTTGTAGTCGGGTGGGAGGCTCGTTTAGCCTTTGAAACGCTGTGGTGCAGACTCATAAGTTTTCATTCTGATACATTTTGGAGGAAGGGAGTAAAAAAGTGAATATAATAGCTGTCAGCAGGATAATTTCCCCAACATCTCAGACTGGTAAATAGCACTAATTTCTCCTAGAGGGAAAGTTAAAGGAAGTTTGGATAGTAAACAGTCACGCACAGAAGCTCTCGTGCCTGGCCAGGCAGCGCTGATGCTGTTGCAGTAGGGGTGGAACAGAGCCTGGGATGATGCACCACCAGCCACGGGGCTAAACCTCATCCAAACAGTAAAATTCCACTTCTCTGTAGGAAAGGATTGTGCCAGAAGGAAAGTGTTCGTACAGACTCCTTGAATAATCCAAGTGTCTAACATTTATCAAGAAGGGAAAATGTTGTGGGTTTATAAGGCTGCTGAATCAAGCACTGTAGAGGTAAGTTTGGAGTGGAGAGGGAGGCTCTTCTCTTAGGAGAATCAGCTAAAATACAAATGTGAAGCGTCATCACAGTTTTGCTTCAAGCTGGGATAATTTTGGCATGAAGAGCCAACACACAACAGAGAGTGGCAACTGTAATGTTTTAATAATAAATACATTTACTATAGTTAATTCTATTGCAGGAAGAGAAATGGTTTATGTATTTCCAGGCCAGGCCAAACAACCATGAGCTCCCCAGGTTTGTCAAAAAAAAAAATTGATGTCAAAAGAAATATACCCATTTCTGTGGTATATCATCCTTTCTTCTCATGCTGCACTAGTGGGAATGCACAATTGATGTTTGTCCAATAGTATCTATTTACAACACAAGTATCTCTAATTTCAGCACCACCAGGTGTAAGTCTTAAAAAAACCCCCTTGTTTTTCAGATATTCCTTCTGTTCTTTTGGCAAATGGCAAATATATGATCCTTGAGAGCAGTAAGATATGGAACCTAACAGGAGGTTGTGGAAATGGATAATGACTTCTGTCAATGATATTATGCATTATGCATTATTATTATTATTATTTTAATCATTTGCCATCACTGAGAAAGATCCTACTAGGTTATTCTTGATGCCATGTTTAGGAAAATAAAAGAAGCAGATAAAGCTGTACACTTTACCTCTCATCACTTGCACGATGAAATTGAAAATTTCATAAATAAGTTGCATTGAGATCTAATTTAAAAAGGGAAAAAAAAAAAAGAGTCCTCTCCTTTGGCATTTTCATGTGGGTTTTTGAATAGATGTTGTGTGAATGATATAAACTATGGAGTTAATCCTAAATTTCTAATGGTAGGACTGGTTGTCTCTGCTACCCCTTGGTCCTACTGGAGAGGCACTTAGTTGTCCAAATCTCAACAATATCAGTAACTGGACCTTAAGGACTTAAGATGTAGAACAAATTCATGATTAAGCACATGCTCATGGGTATTTGGGAGATGAACTTTAATTGTCCATCATCTCAGAAAATCATATTACATTAAACAAGGTTTATTTTATTGTGTTATTTATAGCTATGGAGTATATTTATTTTGGGATAAACTGGTGAAGGAAGTACTTTGAACTTGCTAATATGCAACATGATCTGGTCACCAATTTTAACATGGGAGTCTGAAACAGATGGAAACAGATATTTTTCTCTTTTTTTCTCCTTTTCATATTTTTTCTGAGCACTGACTGTGAACACTTTTTTTTGGACAAGGAGTTTCTACTCCACCCATCGGAAATAAATTTCATCTACCTGCATGTGGGCACAGCACCTCTGAGTACAGCAGGATGTTGGGTAAGGAAGTTGGTCTGTTTTATATAAACATGTGAATTTATTGGGTAATAGAATGATTTGGAAGTTTTCTTTTGAAAGAAATGCTTTTTTTTTTGCGTGTGCCTCAAAATTGTCCTTTAAACAGACTTTGAAAGGTGATGAGTTCTTTTCTGTTCTAATAACTTTTATGAGGCTATTTTTACGAGAAGCAAACCTTGCAATCAGCATTAAGATTTCCCATTTATGCCTTCGCTAAAGCATGTCCAGTTAACTGCAAAATGTCACTTGTCCTGAGCAGATGTCTGGGTACCACAAGCTGGCATTGAGCTGCCCTTTAGCAGAGTTGCATCAGTTCATTGCATTTCCCCTGGTGTGGGCCAGCACCACTTCACAAGCATTTTGCAAGAAAAAAAAAAAAGCCAGAATTTCTTTACAATAGCTGGAAGTTGGAGTTTAGTGTAGGTCAAGGTCATGGTTTCCAGGTTTAGGACTTTGTGTCTTGCTTTGTGTCCCATTTATTGTTGCACTTGTGAGGCAGGGTCTTCACCCTGATGTGTTTTTATGTGGGTTTTAATATCTCTCAATTTATGTATTAAAGCCACACCAGATCATCTGGAATGCCAGGCAGCAATTTCCACCCGTGACACTTGGTATGCAAATACCCACATTACAGCTCACACATGGAGAACTTTTCCTGCAGCTGTTGGAGATGCACATTCAGAAAGCCTTTAATAATGAAACCAACGTTGCACTGCAGTAATGAAAAATTCCTTCAGGGATGTTTTCTCCAGCAGGGACAGTGTGTAATGCAACCCCTTGAATTCAGACAGGGTGGGTTTTTTGTTCTGTTTTTAATCTTTGGTCTTTCTTCCCTTCTCGATCCTCTCAAATACTTTCCCCCTTCTTTCTGCTCCTGTGTCAGCTGCTGCCTGGCAACTTTTCTCTGTGTGGTGGGACAGGGCAGGGCACTCGGCCGCCTTGGGACTGGCTGCCAGCACCATCCCCTAGCAACCAGGCCAGGCACTGTGATGCTCTGCAAAGGGCTGCACACCAGCCAGAAACCTTTGTCCCCACTGCTGCTGTCACACCAGGCACCGGGGGAGTGACTGGTGCCACCATCCCTGCCTACCCACACAGCCACAACACAATGGTACAGGATAAACAGGAGCACAACCCGAGTGTCAGTGGTGCAGTCCAGGTGGTTTCGTAGTGACTAATGCCAGAATTACCTTTTGGTGATAATTAATATTCCTGTGTTGTATTACGCTGGTGAGTATGAATGATTGGTCCTACTTTGTTTAATTTATCTCAATAAGAGATTTCATAATATTCCATAGCTTGATGAATTAATTTATTTAACTTGTCAGTGTTAATAACTCCGATTACGAGAGAGAAGTTATAAAGTACCGTAGGTGAGAACAGATCTCTAACAGCAGTTTTAACTTTGAATTTACTTCTGACAAGTACTTCAGTCTAGTCTCCTATGCAATTAACTTCCTTTCTTTTGCCTGCAGCAAGGAAAAGAGATTCCCTTGATTCCTTTCTGGAGCTCTCCACTCTATCTGCTCTCTGTGTAACTCCCCAATGCTTCTGGTTTGTTTTTTTTCAAATGGAACTGAGTGAAGACTTCAATAAATATTTGACAAGCCAGTCTGGTTCCTGAGCTGTGTACCTGCCACTGGTCCTGCGTGTCTCGACATTCAGACACCACACAGAAATCTGAACACAGCTCTGTGCATTCAAACAGAAATGGGGAGGCTGGAAATGCAGAAACTGCTTCCAGCTAAAATCGCCATTCTCTTTTTTTCCTCAAGTCTGTGGCTAAAAAGCCTGTCATACAGCAGGTGATGGCTTGAAGCACCTGAATTATAATATATGCAAAGGTACTGCCTTGGATTACGGTCATTTCAGCAAACTTTTTTTGTTTATTGATAGAATACATACATTAAAACTTTCATACAGTTCTTGGTGCAGCCTTTTTTTTGGATGTGGAGAGATGAGAGTGGCAGTTACTTCTATGGATTTTTGTTGTTGAGGTTATCCCATTCCATCATATAGAGATGTACCATCCTTCCATCACTTCATAGCCATTGATGTTTAATGGAAATGAGACTGAGAAGAATGATTTTTCAAAGGTCAACTTCTATTTGTCCAACAGCCTGTATTTTAAAAGCCAGACTTCTGTGAGAATTCTTGCCTCATGGTGTTATCTCAAAGCAAGTTACACTTCTAGGCAATTTGAAAAATAATTACTAATCAGTAATTGCGTTTTTAGTCGTAATTCTCACCACATACTCCATATTGACACTTTAGGTCCTGTAAACAAGGAGGCCGTTGACTTTTATTATAAATACAATTTAAATATTTTAATAAGCTTATGTGCATATGTGATCAGCAGTATTGAAAGCAAGATCAATCAGTTCTTCAAAGCCTCTCATAAATGCTAATGTTTAAAATGGGCACTAAATGGCACCGTATCATTAAAGGAAATTATTCACAGAGAGTAGTGAGGACTTTTGTTAACTAAGTATGGAATAAGAATGAAAAGGAGCAAATTAGATTGTTGAAAAGCAGGATTTTAGCTGAGGTGCATTTGTAAGGAGTCATGGAAGGGCAGCACGCCAATTAACAGATAATATTTGGGGGAAAGTTTTGCAGAAGATGAGAGAAGTCAGGATGAAAGAAGACTATTCTGCAAATACAGTTCCACATCCTGAGAATGCTGGGACAGAGTTTGCTGTGAATATGTGTCTTTATACCATGTAACAGTCCTGGCATGAGGAAATGTCACTGATTTAAAGAGGAGTTCCTTAAAACTTGGAATTCCCTTGCTTTCCTTCACACGTTTTCCTCACTTTGCTCCAGCGTCTACACATTTATGTATTTGAAATGCAAAAGGTTGCTCAGGTAAAGCCACAATTAACACCTAAGAGCCATATAAGTGGCTTGGGGGTTTTGAGGCAGGACACAGAGCAATCTCCTCCACAAACCCAGTGGAATGATGTTCCAGTGTGACATTCAGCATGACTTCATTTTGGTTATAAAAGCAACCGATTTCCAAGACCATGGACACTGCCAGATTTTTTTTTTTTTTTTTTTCATCTTTATTCAGACCTGTTTCTATATCAGCAAAGGTTTTCTACTCTGGGATCCATAATTCTGCTCAGTTATGGCTGTATAAATACTAATTGACTATGGGGGAATTACACAGGCTTTAAAGGCAGTAGATGAATGCAGAATTTGATCCAACTGGATTTTCCCCTTTGGCTGTAAATTCTTTGCTGTCAACAAGCAAACCTACAACCCTCTCTGTGAATCCTACAGTCCCTGACCTCAGAGGTGACTCTGGGAGCCAGACTGGGCTCTTCAGTTCTCGAGCAACTGAACTTCCCCCAGTTCAACAGAAATGATGAAATATTTGACATACAATGTTGTGTACTTTTCTGTCTTTCAGCATTGCCTGCTCTGTCTGGTCCTGGAAGCCTCTTGGCCGCAGTGCTTCATATAAAAGGTATTTAGGTTCTGTGCTGTGGATATAAACGTGAAGGTGAAAGAGCTGAGGCTTTACCCTTGGAATGTGAAGGTCTCAGCCATCAATATTAGCACCCGGCTGTCTATGGAGAAAAATAATATCTGAGGATGATGTAGAAGCTTTAGCACCTTTCACCTATCAAAGGGTCTGTGTAAAAAAAAAAAAAAAAAAAAACAAATGTATGAAGGTGTGATAAACTGTAGGTTTGGTCTGGGGCCATTTCAAGGTAATACTTGTATGGAAAGTTGCATAAAGTCTAAACAGGCAGTATTGGCTGTGAACAGAGACTTACCTCAAGGCAAAGAAGACTTAGAGAAGACTGAGCAGTCCTTGGATATGGCATTGTGTTGTCTTTTCATTGTCCGTGAATTATTTACAAACAAAGTCCTGTTCAAGGCCAGGTTGGCCAAGGCGTGGAGCCACCTGGTCTTCTGGAAGGTGCCTCTGTCCATGGGGAGGGCTGGAACTGGACAGGCTTTGGTGTTTACCACAAATCATCCTGCGATTCTGTGGAGCATCATTAACTGAGGCCGGATTTACCAGGGCAGCTTTGGACAATGACTTCGTGCCCACATCTCGGGGCCATCGGCATCGCCATCCCCGCAGCTTCATCCACACACGGCAAAACGGCTCATGGGCTTCCATTTTTTATTTTTTAATATATATATTTCTTTTTGCTAACTTGCTCAGCCTCACTCACCTTTGCGAATTAAAAAAAAAAAAAAAAACAAACAAAAAAACCCCAACCCCCCAAAAAAACCAAACAAAAAAACCACAAAAAAACCCCAAACCCCAAAAAAACCCAAAAAAAATAAAACCCCAAAAAACTCCCCCAAAAAACCAAAAATAAAAAAACCAAAACCCACGAAACCCCCCCCCAAAAAAATAAACCCCAAACCCCAAAAAACCCCAAAAAACAACAAAACAAAAACAAACCAAAAAACCCTCCAAAACCAACAAAAACAAAACCAAAAACAAACAAAAAAAACCCCCCTTAAATTTCGGAGGACATCCCACGTCCCCCCGTGAGGCAGGAGCGGGGGCAGGGGCTGAGGGGCCGCAGCCCTCGGGGCGGCTTCGCGCCTCCGGCACGCGGCACGCGCGTGAGAGGGCGGAAGGGGCACGGCGCGAGGGGCGGCACGCGGAGACCCGCGAGGGTTGGCACGCGGAAGGGCGCGGGGCTCCACGCGGGATTGGTAGAGGCGGCACGCGGGGACCCGCGAGGACACGCGGGGTCGGCAGAGGCGGCACGCGGGGTCTCGAGGGGGGCGGCACGCGAGGACCCGCGAGGGGCGGCACGCGGGGCGGCACGCGGGGCGGCACGCGGGGCGGTGCGCGGGGCGGGGCGGGGCGGAGCGCGGCTCTGGCGGCCGCCGGCGCCCCGCGCTGCCCGCTCGCTGCGTGCGGCGAGCCCAGAGCCGCGCTCCCCGCGCTCCCCGCGCTCCCGGCAAAGTGCCGCCGCCGCCGCCGCCGCGCCTCCCTTCCCGCACGGGCTTCGTGCTGCCGTGCTCTCCGCGGGCCGGCCAGGCTCGCCTCCTTTGCCTTCTTCGCCCGCACCGCCCGCCCGCCCGCCGCGATGTCCGCGCTGCTCCTGGTGCTGGCGGCGCTCTGGGGATTACCGCCCGTGGCCGAGGCGCTGCTGGCAGCGGCAGCCCGCGGAGGTAAGGCGCGTCCGGGGACGGGGTGCGGAGCCGCGGGACTTCCCGCTGATTCTACTCGGGAAGTTTTGCTCCTTTGCGCTTTGCGCGGACGGGGCGCGGCCGCGGAGCGCGCCCGTAACTGCGGTCCATCCCTGCGCTCCATCCCCTTACTGCGCTCCCATCCCCGCGCTCCATCACCGCGCTCCATCAGTGCCATCCCCTTACCGCGCTCCATCACCTCTCTCCATCACCTCTCTCCATCACCTCTCTCCATCCCCGCGCTCCATCCCTGCGCTCCATCAGTGCCATCCCCTTACTGCGCTCTCTTTACCGCGCTCCATCACCGCTCTCCCCTCGTTGCGCTCCCCTCACCCCGCTCCATCCCCTCTCTCCATCCCCTCTCCCCATCCCGCACTCCCGGGTTGCGGGCGCGCCGCGCTGGGGTCGTGGCGAACCTTGGCGGGGACGCGGAGCGGGATGATGTCCGTGATGTCCCTCCCCTGTGGTCCCGATGGCCGCACCGGGCACGGAGCGCGGGGGGAAGAGCCGCTGGTGGCGGTGACACCCCGGTGCCGGTGGCGGGTCCCGGGCCAGCCCCGGGATGTGCCGCAGGAGCGCCGAGCGCCCTCCGCTCCCCAAAAGTTCCCTCCTCAATGTCCCCGAGTTCCGCTCGCCCGGAGCCTGAGCTCGGATTTGGGGGCTCGGGGTCCCGCAGGGCGAGAACTTCCAGCTCTGTCCTGCTCGGAGAAGTCCCTGATCCCGGAGGGTCGCGGGGTTCTCGGGGTTCCGTGTCGCTTATTGCAGTCACCGGAGCGCTCTCGTTTTCCTGCGAGGTGTTTGAATTGGGTATTTTCTGAGTGTAGCCCGAGCCCGCCCTGTGTGCGTGGCTCAGCCCTGTGTGCTGCTCTCACTCGGGTTTTCTCAGCGCTGTAAAAACCCGCTCCCCGGAATAATCGCCTGTTGTAGCCCCGCCGCTCCCGAATGAGCTGCGCGGTCTCGTCAATGAGATGCCCTGGCTGGTGGTGTATACACAGTCTGCCAGGCTTAGATGGATTTCGGCAGAAATATAACTCTCTAAAGCTTTGAATTCTCGCTGTTAGACATCCAGCTCCTCTCCATCACGTATAAATTAGCTGGTAAATTGTTTACTAACTGCTTACAACTCGTTTGGGTGAGTGCGGATGCCTCTGCACAGTCTGGGGTAGAGATTTCTGCTTCTGGTCGAGCTGCCGAACCTCTCCCGTCCCTTTCCTACGCAGCTATCAGAATTACACAGGTGATTCATGCTGCGAAAAAGGAGAAATAACTACCTACCGACGGGAAAAGTATTGCTGCAGCATCACAAACTTGCGTGTTTAAAACGCTGCATCACAAGGTGCAGGGATATGATGAGGATGGTGTTCCACAGAACGGCTCTTGAGCAGCCAGAGAGGAGAAAGGCTCTCAGGAAATCTTTTTAGTTTTACGAAGGGTACATAAGCTTTTGCTTTGGTTCACAAAGATTTCCTGGTCGTGGTAGTGCTTGTTTGATGGAAAAATATTTCAAGAACTTTCCATGGTGTTCACAGAACGGTCAGACTGGATTTCAGCAGCTGTAGCTTTGCATCTGATCTGATGAATAAAAATCAAACTTCCAAACATTTTGTGGAATTGTTTTAGGAACTGATTCATTGCTCTGTATTCCTTCATAGCAGTAAGCAAGTGCTAGTTATGCATGAATATTAATTTCTGCTGTTTGAATTTTGTTTGATTTTACCTTTTCTTTTCATAGTTACCTTGTTCTGATCTAGTGTTTCAGAAAAAAAAAAAAAAAAAAAAAGGTGCTGTCAGCTTATATTAAAATCAATCCTATCTTAAAAAGCAGCATCCTTGTAAATCATACCAGCCCCAAAAGTGGGATAAATCAAATTTACTTAGAATCAACTAACTCATCATATCATAATGTCATGTCTTATCAAAACTAAGCACTGCACAAATTAGGACTTAAAAGGCATTTTGTTTTAAAAAAAAATGTCAAGTGGTCTCAACTTAAAAGGGATTCAGGATGAGGCATCCAGAAAGGGAATTACATTTGCACATCAGATAAACTTTATGATACAGTGCAAAAATTATTGACCATACCAAGTTGATTTTCCTTTACAGGAGGAAATTCTGAGTCACTGAAGCATGCTAAGCTTAATGTATGTGAAAGGCACTGAAATTTGGAATGCACTGAGGCTCGCCATAGGTAATAAGAGAATTGGGAAAATGTCATGGGTTGTGTTAATAGCAGTGTTGTGGTAGCCATGGTAATATAAAATATTAGTGAGGTGCTGTAAGGAGAGATAACACTCTCTCTTAGATCAGTGGGCAACATCAGGAGGAAAAAAATGAGGTGGGGGAGAGCCCCACCAAAGTTTGAATTATCTGAGCCCTTTTCTCTGGGTTTGAAATACAGTTCTATTCTTTCAGTCTTCTCAAGTCTGTCCTCAGCCAGGTTACAGCTCCTCTAAGTTCATGGATATAAAAATATCGTGAAGAGAAAATGATCTGGAGAGGGGAAGCTGGAAATGAGATGAAAGAGGGAAGTGAGCAGAAGGGAATCCAGGCAGCAGAGGACCAGGGCTGTGTCCTGCTGCAGCTGAGGTGGTGCCACTGAAGCCACAAAGAGCTGATTTCCCCTCCTTCTGCTCCAGTCAGTTCTTCCTGAAGAAACGGATGGGCTCAGATCCCTTGTAACACTAGCAACTCCTTCACACTGTAGCTGCAACAAATGAATTTCAGGAGCCTGAGAAAAAACCTTGCAAACAGTTTGGGAAGCTGAGAAAGCAACATTTGTTACCCGCTCTCCCTACAGCTGCTCCAGGGAACTTCACAGGTCCCATCTCTGCTCTCTGGTTCTGGTGGGCGTTTCCTTCCCACAGCTCTTCCCAGCCTTGGAGCTTCACCCTGCTCCCTGCCTGGGCTCCTACACCCCTTTGTGTCATCCTTGATTTTTGTGTCTGCTGTGTGAACATCATCATATGGATCCCCTGCACTAATTGGAGTGATTACATAGAAGTGATCCAAATTGCAGAGATGCCCCTGATAAAGGGAGCTTGACTGGATAATCTCACTGTTGTCAGTGAGATGTGTATCCACAGCAGTATTAATGAGTTGCATTGCTCGTTATTAATCGACTTGCTGTCTGTGCTGAGGCTTGTTTGTGTTGGGTTTTGGTGGCACGTCACTGCTGTCAGCAGCACTGAGCCACTGCCTTCTCCCACTTTTCCATGTGTGGTTTTAGTGTTTTGGAGCTCTCAGCAGGTGCTGGTGTGGTGAAACAGCTTCTCAGCAAAGTCTCACAGATGAGAGAAAGGGAGACTTTATATGGGATGGGAAAATGTTGTCACATAACTTAAAACTCAAGTTCATGAGTGATGGCATTTTCATGAGTGACATTATTTTTTTTAAATATTTTTTTTCTACTGTTTTTTAGCAGGAATGACAAATCTTCATGAATTTTACTCCTTTCTTTAGTTACAAAAACACTTCTTAAACTTCTGCCTTCATCCCACTTAGCAGGGAATTTATTGTTCTCGCAGTGTCCTTTGACCGTATTTAAGTGAAATCTGGAGGCAAATTACTTTGAAATGGAATTTTCAGGCTTTAGGTTAGGCTGGTGGGAGTTTGGATTACTCATCCCTGTGGAAGAAACACAAACCAGGTGAGATAAATTTGTCTCCTTGGGACATCTGCTGATGGCCTTCATTCCCTGGTAAGGTGCCACAGCAGGTGACTCAGGCTGCACCAGGAGCCTTTACAATACAACTTTGTCATTATTAGCAGCTTAATGCTGGAAGCTGGGTGTACCAGCACTGCTGTTCTTCACCAGACTGAGCTCCAGCTTGGCCATCTGTTGGAAAGTGTTCTTGAAAAAAACCTAAAAAAGCTGTTTCTGTGCTGTACTACAGAGGTGTGTGTTCTCATAGTTAATTATTATGTTTTGAATGTAGATAATAAGTGTTGGTATCTTACGTGCAAAAGAGATGGTTCCAAGGTCACAGTGACTTTGCTGTTTATTTATTTACCTTAAAAAAAGTATTACTTATGAACATGTCTATCATTAGAGAGGCAAAATTACAGAGGAGGGTGAAAATATATCAAGGAATTTAGGACAGTTCTTTGCAGGATAAGGGTTAAATCAAGTCAGAAATTGTGGGAGATGTGCACAAGTGGAGTTTCAGTGGCTGGCTGGTTTTGGAGGCACTCAGTGATTTCTGTGTGGTCTCAGCTGAGTGTGTGAGTGCACACACAAACCCCTGGCACTCCTGGAGCCTGAGCAGGCTCTGTGTGTGGGTTCCTGTGAACTGATGAGCACGTTCCCTCTTACCCAGGTTGTTCTTTTAAGTTCAGAGGTTTCCGAGAGCTGTAGTTTAGTAGAAAGAAAGCGATAGAGACACACAGACTATTTAGAGGCTAAGCTGCATTTCAAAGTTCAAAACTAGGTGTTTGATGTGAAAAGACTATGTGTAAACTCATTCTGCAGCAAGCCTTTTACTAATTTATCACAGCAAGTTCTGCTGGAGCTGTGGCAGGTTGAAGGAGCTGTCCTCCAAAGGCTGGGAGAGAGGAGCTCTCACTTCACACGGCGCTGCCTTTGAGGAGCTGCGTGACGGCTGCTATGGAAATGTAAGCATATGCCATACCTTGGAGGTTCATATGGACCCCAATCTTTCTGCATTTAAAGTGGCAAAGCTCACAATGACTTCAGTCTGCAGGTTGGAAGCAGAGTGTTCCTCCAGCTCCTCCTTTGCAGGCCCTTTACTGGTTATTTGCGGTTGAGGAAATTTGGTTTCTCGATTGGCTCTAAGGACTGACGTAATTGTAACTCGTGAATTTGGAATTATGGCTTTCTCCAGGAAGGCTGGTAATTTAGATAATAGAACATTGTTTTTGTTACAGTAGCATATTTGGAATCCCAGCGTGTTGTTGCTTTTTTCCTGGGTTTTTATGTATTAATCTGTCGCTTAATAGTCTTGTTCTTCAAATGCAATTAAAAAAAAATTTGCTTAGAGAACTCATTTTAATTGCACTTTCTCAAAACATTCTTAATGATGAACAGTGAAGATGAAAATAGCAGAACTTGGCTACTTCTAAGCAAGTCATACAGACTATTGAGTCTGTATTTAATGTCAGTTTGGGCTAAGTGTAGACATTGCAGAACTAGGTCTTAAATTTGTAAGTGCAATTAGGAACTAATTGGGTTTCTTTAAAAATATAATTACTCAAATAATGACTTTGCACCTTCTGTCCAACCCACTAGTTTGTTTTTTAATTGAACAAGTTGAATTTTTTCCCCCCTTAAATTATCTCTATCGAAGAGATGAAAATATTTGTAAACTTCTCCCAGCTAGCAAGTTGGTTGTTGACCATAATGGGACAAATTCCCAAGATGTACCAAAACACAGTGCTGTAGTGTGATACAAATCTTTGTTTTTAAGCAGTTGGTAAAGTGAAATAACAGGACTTGTTGCTGTAGGATCTGCTGCCCAGCCCTGCTGACAGGATTCCTTTGGTGAGGATGCTCCGGAGCCTCTGCAGGAGAGAAGGGAATTTTCCCATGGGTGCTGGGGCTGTGTGAGAGCAGGATTGGACCTCAGTAATGGAATTCCAATAAAACTCAGTCAGTGCCTTTTAATTAGATTTAATGGGAACTGGGAAGGATCATTAGAGATAAACACATGCTTTTGCCAGTAATACGTTCACTGTGTTATTAATCTGATTTAATTTGCAAGATCCACATAGCAGGAGTAAGATTTTTCTCTGTACCTGGGAAGTGTTATATGAGCCCATTAGATTTTGTTGTTGTGTATGTCATTGCTTCCCAAGCAGTATGTAAATAGAGGATTGGGCTCCATGTGTGGTGGTTATGAACCCTGGTAGGGCTGCCTGCTGGAGAGAAAAGGCTGTTTGTCTCTTCAGAAACCTCAGTTTTTATTGACCATTTTGCCATAAATTGCAATGGTGTATTAATAACAAAACACTGCAATATGCAGAGTGTGCTGCTAAGTAATAGGGCTTTTTAGAGATGATGTAATGCCAGTCTGGAAGTGAGGTACGCCTGGAGATTTTTATTTCCATGCAGTTGGAAATACAGCCTGGTTCTCTGAGGCGGAAAAAACAGATTACGGCATTACGAGTTCCAGATATGGTACGTTGCATCCTGAAATGCTCTTCCCAACCCTCCCCGTGCTCCTAAACACCTCTCCTGCTGCTTCCTGCTGAGTGATGGGGCCTTCCAGAGGAGCCAGACAGCTGAAACTCAGCTTCTCTTTAGGAACAAGGATGTACCTGTTTCCTTTTCTTGGAAATAGCCATGGATTTTGGGCTATTTATTGCCTGGTTGTCTGTAGGACATCCCTTGGTAACTTTTCAGAGTGGCACTCTAGGATGACTTGCACTTCAATGCAGTAGAAGAAGCTAAAATCTAAGCCTTTAAAATAATATCTATAATTCCTCAAAGTTTTCACCGTGGTAGAGTTCAGTTTTTAACAGCAATTCATAAGAATCACTCTTGTTTTTCCTCAAATGAGCAGAGAGAATGAAAAGGTGCAGTTTTGTTTTTTGCAGTGGTGTTTTGGGGTGGGGATGGGCCATGTGCAAGCAAGACAAATGCTGATGCAATGCTCTACAGTTGTTTTTATGGGAGGTGCTCTGTCTAGAACATTGTTCTGTGAACACATGGATGTGCTCCCACAAAAATTCCCATGTGGCTTTCTTAAAAAGCTTTGTGATTGTAATTTACCTGCCTGGAAACGAACAAAAATATCTTGTTAGTGATATTTCTTAGAATACAATTTTGAAATTGTCAAATAGTTTGGGCTGCTGTTTATAATGTTATTAGAGGCTGTGATATGATGTAGAACACTTGGGTCTCCACCTCCCTTAACAAGCAGGAAAGTATTTTTCTTCAAGCAAAGTTCTTCTGAAAAACTAAGTCACTCGAGGTACCAAAACCCCATAATTTCTGATATATCCCTCCTAGTATATAGGAGGTTTTTTTGGAGAATTGCTGTAGCATTGTGTAGTCATAAAAATGCAAGTTTGGAAAAGTTACACTGATGCCAGAAGATCAAAAAAAATCAGCAGCAATTTTCTCCAATATAGGTAGATTTCCACAAAACACCTGCCTCTTTTTGCTTGCAAATACAATGAAGATAAAAGAGGAGAGAGCAAAGTAAGTTCATTGCTGGGTGGATGCTCTTTTGCATATGCAAACACACACTGATTTAGCCAAAGTATATTGGTATTTGTGTAAAGCTGTGTGCTTAGGAAATCAAAGTGTGTCATTTGCCAATGAGACTTTTTCTTCTCTGGAGCAAAACATTTTTTTATGTTTTGTAAACAAATAGATTTCAGACCTTCATTGAGACAACTGAAGTCAATGGATTCTTCGTTTTGTCCTTGATGGAATAGAATCAGGTTTCATGTAAGTGTAAAGGAATTTTGAACAAATTTATTAAAATTTCACTGGAAACTCTTAATTAGAGGATCTCTAATTAAAACATGTTGTCTGTATTGTCCTATGAGTTTTATGCAAGAAATCCCTATTTCTTGAAATATTTCTATTCCAATATTTGGTTCAATTATGTTGGGTTTCTTAAACTGAACCCATGTTTACATTTCTCTTATCTAATTTTAAATTATGTGCATCAAATGCATGATTACTTCTCATTTCAGAACTTGTAATAATTCTCTAGGAGTTATTGCATAAGCTTTATTTTTTAATAAAGTTAATTTGATTTTTTTTTTTTCACGTAAAAACGTTGATTTTTGCAAGGAGTCTGCCTTCCTGTGAGGTCAGAAAACCAGAGAGAATTTCAGACAGCTCAATATGCTGAGATGTGTATGATCTGCTACTTGCAAGTCATTAGGTTGGTTAAACTTTTTTTTTTTTGTTGCTATACAGAAGAATTTTCTGGTCTTCCACATGATGATTTTCTTCGTGAAAAATGTATATTGGCTTTGGAGATGTGGAAGGACTATAAAGGTGGCACCTTCTCACTCAGCACATCAGTTCCCCATGAATCTTTGCAGATTTATTCAAGGATGAGCACGCTTGACCTTCTTTTGGAACCTGTCCTAAAGCAGCTGTTTTTCCAGCAGTATTTAGTAAAGTATAATGAGGGGTAGGTCAAGCCTGTGTGTTCTCCAGTGCTTATAGTCATATATCTCCTGGAGGGAAACTGGCCTGCCTTCCAAATTCATCAGAAACACTCGGCTTAAAAAACAGATTTATTTTGTGTAACTATTGAATTTGATTTTTCTGAGGGTTGTTTGCAGGCGGTGGGAGTTTAAGAGTGCAAGGAGTGGAGGAAGGCTGCAAAATGGAATTTGTTCCCCTTGGGCCCACGTTCTAAGCCAAGTTTTATTATTATTTTTAGATTTAGAAAGAATGGTGAGCAGCAAATGGTTTCTCCATAGTCTATCTTAAAGTAAGGAGTCTTAGGCAAAACTCTTGAGGCTGTAACACTGTAAATCCTGTGCAAGGGAGATGAAGCAGGTCAAGATTATAAAAGTGTGAAAACTTAAGTGCTGTCCCAGGCCTGCAGCTCATGGGTTGAATTGCTGGTGTGCCTTTGGTAGAAACAAATCTGTTCTGTGATGGAGAAAAAAAGATGTTTTGGAGGCTCACCTGAGCAGGTGGTACTGTAGGGCTGCTGTAGACCACTTCTGTGGGAACATATTGCACATATATACACATATATATGTATATATATATATAAAGCCTTGACTATAGAGGGGGAGCCATGAAAGGTGCTGTGCTAAGTACAGCAAAGCCAGGACTACCAGGGCTTTTTTCAGCAGATAGAATCTGATACCCTGACTCAAGTGGCCCATTATCACATTTCTTCAAAGTGGAGCAAGCTTATCCAGGTCAGTGTGTGTGTACAGACCCATCTGAATGAATTCCTCAGCTTGCACTTGCTGTGTTACATTTCTTTCTCTGGGTTTCCTGTGGCTGTGAGTTGAACAGAGTTGACAGTACACAATATTACCTATTTACTCTGTAGATTACACTCCTCTGGAGAATTGGTGTCAGCTAATCTGCTACTTCTGCATTTTCAGGGACCTGTGAACTCCAGTAGTATTGAAGGAGAGTGTCAGATCAAAATTTCTATAATTTTCTTATTTACTTCGGATTTCTGGGCCTCTGTGTCCAGGTCTCCAGCCTCTGACACTTATTTTGTCCTGTGAATAGTTTGCTTTCTGTGCAGAAATTCTCTCTGTCAGTATCCAATTTTGGCCACTCTTAGGGCGGTAAGAAGTTTGAAGCAGATGGTTGTCAACAGATGATGACAAAATTCTGAAATACGGCTCTGATACAAACTGTGAGGCTGAGTATTTAAAGCACATTCAAGTGTATAAAGCCTGCTTGTGTTTCTGATGCCATTGCTACCTTTGCTGTGGAATATTCTCGGAACAATTCATAAGCTCCACGCTTTTTTTCTGAAAACAGCATAACTCCCCACACCAATTAGTGGTTTTCAGTAATGAGTATATGAGCCATGTTATGATTTCATGTCAGTTAGGATTGTTAAATGCTCCTTGATGAAACCATGCTGATTTACATTAATTGGTGGCCTGTCTTCTCACGATGGCCTCACGCTGTGTCAGAAGTGCCTGACAAAAAAGTTGTAACATAACTAAACTCTCAGTGATTGCCCGTGATTGCCATTCTGCTGTTGGCTGCTGTTCTGAAGACCTACCAGCAAAAGAATTCAGAATTCAGGAGAATTTAATAAGTGGCTGTGAGCCTTAGGAGCGTAACTAAAAGCATTTGCATAAAATGAGTGCTGAGACCTGGTAGGTGTGGCACAACTCAGATCCTTCCACTGCATCCCCTTTGCTAATCCAGCAGCTCAGAGTAATTTAAGTGCATTAAAGGCTGTTTACGTGGCTATGAAAAGCATGATGCAAATATGCAAATTCCAAGAGCGCATCTTCCATGAGTTTATATATCTTAATGAAAAATGTCAGAGCGTAATATATCAACAGTCTGCTTCGCCCCACAGTAGCCAGTTTTTTTTCTAAAGATAGCACAGCATGTCCTTGGTGTGGTACTAGGAGTAAATTAACACAGCAGAGTGCTTGTTCTTGAAGTCAGCTGATGATTCTTCTGCTGATTTTTTGGAGAGGAAAGACTTGTCTGTTCAGGATGGTCATCTTGGAGTGCTTATCACTGCTTGGTTGTGCATGCACACAAGTCATTTCCTCTTCCTAGTATTAAAAAATAATAAAAATAAATCTTTGTTTCATTTGGTATCCTGTTTTCTGTTGAGTGGAAAAGTTGCCCCATGAGTGGAAATCTTGGATTGTATATCATGAGACACCTGAGCATAAGCTGACCACGGGCTTTGTGATTGTGGGCCAGCAGAGTGGTGACTCCTACTGGTTTGCATCTGATTTCACCTCGTGAATTCTGGTTTCATCTCGAGTAGGATATCCCTCTCTGTTTTCCTTTTTTTTTTTTCCCTATCAAATTTACAAAATCTCATGTCTGGGAAATTCCCTTACAGCTTCAGGAGCCCAGGTGGTGCAGAGCCCATTGGAGGGTCATGGCTGTTGATGGTGCAGGTTCCTGTCAAATGTTGTGTTTTCATTTGGGGTTTGCAGCCACAGGGGAAAAAACAAAGTGGAAGTGAATGGTGGAGGGTTACTTGTTAAATTGCAGCATTATTTTATTTGATGGGAAGCTAAAAAGGCCATGTCCAGAAAACCTGAACAGTCTCCATAGTGCTTCTGAACCAAAAAGAGCTTGTGTTGCTGAATGCATGAAGAGTTAAGCAGCAACATTTGGTATGTGCAGGTATTGTCTTTGATAAGCCATGGGGAAATCAACATCTCTTCTTTCTTTCCTGAAAATACAGGAGGCTTCTTGAAGCACTTGCTTTTGGGAATGAGTGTATTAGTGAAGAGTTCATGGATGATCCGGATCTAATTTTTATAGAAATGAATGGTAACCCACTGTGGGACTCCAGGTCTGTGCTGGGTGTATTTTACATTCACCTGCCTTATTCTAGACTTAAAGAATTTTTTTTTTTTCTCTCCCCACTGATAAATAACCGAAGGTTAAAAGTAACTCATCCCAATAGGAATCACTACCACTGTAAGGAGGGAAAGGAAAGAAGTCGGAGTAGTGCAGTGATGTTTCAATAACACCAAGTAATCTCCCCATACTTCAGTAATAAAGTTGCATGGGCTGCAGTCAGCTTTCCTGTCAGCACCATTCTATTGACACCTTTCTGTCAGAAAAGATGAAGTGAAGACTAAAACCTAACTCTGTTTTCTCTTATGTTAAAAGTATTCTGCAAAGCTTTGTTGAAATACAAAGCATGTGGACTTTGCAGATAGTGTTTACATTTGGGACTTGTGGGAAAATTTATGTGAACTTTGTGCTGTGAGAATGGTTGCCCTTTAAAGCAATTGGTTATATTTAATGTAAGTACGTACCTCAAAACTGTATTTGGTTGAGTGCTCCATTCTTTAGAGCTCTTTTGTTTCTAGGGGCAGGAGTGTGTAATTATTGGTCTAAACTGAGTTTTTACATTTTGGCTGGCTTGGGTGCATACTTACTTTTTTTTATTTTTGCCCTGAGAAGTCTGTTAGTGTTTAAAAGCAACAGAGAAACGCCAAACCCTGTCAAAGTAAGCCAGAGTACTTTGCAGTTGTCAGCTGAAACCATCTAATAACATAGTCCAAAAGCTCATTAATATTGATTTTCTTAATTCTCACAATAATCTGAACATTTGTTCTAATTACAAGAGGAATAAAAAGCAGACTAACAGGTTCTTAGATGTCAAAGTCTGTTGGACCACAAATCATCCAAAAGGATATCCTTCAGAAGGAGCAAGTGAGAGGTATGAGTATGAATTTCATTAGCCAGTAACAGTATTCAAACCCATACTTGGGAAAGAAGCACCTCTCAAAACATCTCCTTCCTGCTGAACCTCTGGGGCTTCCAAGGTCACAATTCCTGCCTCCCTTTGCAGCCTTTTGTACCCAAGGGGCTGGGGCAGTTTTGGAGAAATGGGTAAAGTATATTTATTTCAAATGAAAAATACCTGAGCACTTTGGGCTAGATAAAGCACCTCTGGAAGGAGTGAGGTTGGGCTCCTGCTTCTCCTGTGATGGTGGTGGAGAAGGGCTGCTCATGGTGTGATCTGGTTCTTTGTGTGAATGATGCAGGCATCAAGAATAGCATTAGTTCTTGGAGCAAATTTAAATGTGAGCTAAGTATTCTCCTTAAGAAAGAAAAAAAAATGAAAAAGAAGCATTTGTATTTTTCTGGGCAGTCTTAAGTGTTATACAATGAGGAAGAAAATCTCATTTTTGTCCTTAGTAACCCTTTGATTGCCAGAGAACCTGATGTGAGACATGCCTTCTGTGCTGCTGATGCTGATCCTGGAGTGAGGGGTCAGGGATGGAGCTCTGACCCTGGTTCTCCCCCAGGGGAGGGTGTCCCCTCCTCAGACCTCGTTCCCTGTCAGGGCCAGATGACCACAGTCAGGTTGTGTTGGCTTTGGAGCCAGCCAGGAGGGAACCAGAGAGGGGAAAGCTGTCAGAGCTCGGGCACGGCAATAGAGTCCTCCAGGCTGAGGTTGTTCTTCCTCCCACTCTCTCCTCAGGTGGATGTTGATAAAGCTTGAGATCCCTCTTCAATTTCAGTGGAAACTTCTTTTGGAGAAGACTGGCTAATAATAGTCCAAGGAGGAGAAATGGTGTCCCAGGAAAGGCAACGGTGTTGCTGAAGAAGGAAAATCCAAAGGATTTTCTTCCCTGAGTGCTGTGCTTCGTACACAGAAAGAAAGGAAAGGCTTCATCAATCTCCCTCTTATTAAACTGGCACAGCTAATATATTCTGCTAAAATGTGTTCATCATGCTGTTTAAAACAGCCAGGTTAGAAATCTACTGACAATAAATGAAGATTTATTGGTTTTCATGTCTTTGGGGCACCTAAGACAGGTTTGGAATACTAACTGGAATTTGTGAAAGGGGAAAAAATCTGTTTCGGTGCCATTTAATTAACTATCTGGCCAATATTTCTCCCTTTTTATTGTAAAATCTGTAAGTTGCAACTGGCTGCAGACATACTCTTGTGCAACTGTGCCAACAGTTAACAAATAAACACATTAATACAGAAAGTCTTGTGCAGCTCCATGTGTTCTGGATAAAACCATACCTGAACTGCAGAGATGTTTTGTTTTAACAAACCAGCAAACCAGAAGATAATAATTGTATGTTGTGTATCTCTTGGTAAGTGTGGCTGTACAGGGTAAAAAAAAAATCAGTGCAAATATGAGCAGTATTTTCTTTTTAACTGGAGTTATACCAGGAGCCTGATGTAAATAACCTATTTTATGCAAGTCCCAGGTACTTTTATTGCTTAGTCTCTCTATTGTGTTGTTATTCCAAGCAATAGCACTGTAAGCTGTGATCCAAATGCAGAGCTGCAAGTCTTCAAATTTTACCAAAATTTTGAATTGAGTTTGTAGATTAAGATTTAATGAGGTTAAAAAGAAGTATTTTTTGGATAGCTGGTTTATGTAAACATTCATGTAATTGTCCAAGCAATCTTGACTGAGAGATAGCACTATGGATCATGACTTCAGACACTTTCTGGGATCCACAGAAGTCAAAACTGAGGGTTTGTCCTTTGCTGGTCACTACTCCTCTCCCAGCTTCCCATGGGAGGAGTGCTGCCCTGCAGGCTGCATCTCCCTGACCTTTGAGGAGATTGTTCCTGCACTTTGGGGAGGTGCAAGCACAAAGGGAAAATTGTGATTTTTGTCACTCAAGGTCAAAGCACTGACACCAAATGACTGGTTGGTGTTTTAGCCTAAAATGCTGCAGACAGCACATTGTGGGCAAGGCTGTGCAAAGCTTCACTGTGAGATCTCCTGAAGGGGGAAAGAGCTGAGCCTGCCTCATGATGCATAAACTGCTGTGCCAAGCAACTGTTTGGGGGAGATGGAGACCAAGTTTGGAAGAGTTTAAAAGAACCAAAAGAAATCCAAAGCTATTGAATTAACTTTATTCTCTCTCTTGCAGCTGCTGGAGCTCTTGCAGTCCCTCTGGTCAGGCTTCCAGCGGGAGCTCTTGGGTTGAAAGGTTAACGACTCATTTACTAAGCAGTGCCATTTTCTTTCATTTTTCATCTGCAATTATCTCTACTCCTCTAAAAACTGAAAGGCCCTTCCAAAACGTATTGTACTGATGCATTATTGCTGTCAATTAGTTATTAAATCATAGATCTTTAAAAGTGAAATCAGAATATGCAGGAATTTATTCGGCTGCTGCACAGCCACTCCATTACAGCAGTGAAGAGTGTCATATCCAGGCAGCTCTGGATATTGGCAGATGTTTCTTTTTAAGGATCATAATGTTCATTTGAATTGACATGTTTGGAGGATTCTGGAGGAAGGATGGATACTGGGGGAAGGATGGATACTGGGGGAAGGATGGATACGGGGGGAAGGATGGATACGAGGGGAAGGATGGATACTGAAGGAAGCACCTTGAGGATGGTGCAGTAGAGGAGCAGAGCAGATCCTGCTGTGGGATTGTTTGTGGGGTGTGGGTTGCTGGGGTAAGAGCTCGGTGTGAGAGCTGGAGGCATTTAGGGTGAGCAGTTGAGATGGGGATGTATTCTGTGTATTCTGGGGTGGTAAGATAAGAAAAGAGGCACATCCTGAGCCCTGGTTACAGGGATGGTGGCAAAGAAGGAGGAATTGCCAATAACTTTAAATCATAGGCTTAAAGATTGAAATAGTGGTAGGGTGGTTTCAGGGAATGGAAGATGATGAGGGCAAAAGCCAGATTTTTTCACAGCTGTTTGATATGGTATTTGAGTTCTTTTATGAATTCTTTAAATTAGCAGTTTCACTTTTCTGCTGTCTACTATACTTTGACTCTTAACTGAATTAAGTTGCATTATAAATGACATCTTTCCACAGCTGAAATACAGGTTAGCACTCCCAGGAGGGGTGCTTTAATGAGGTTGTTGCTATGACAGCTCAGCTTCAGGCAGCACATGTGCCACTTCGAAATACCCTCTCTCCCCTCCAAACACTGCAGCAACTTCTGTGAGGGCATTTTAGAACTTGTCTTTCAGTGTAATCTATGACCAGCACTTTGTATTTCTCTTCTCCCAGTAATGCAGCTGAGGTTTTGTGTTTGTTTCTACCTTTATTCCTGCAATGTTAATAACAGTGCATGACTTGACAAGTTGAAGAAACAAGGAGGTGTTGGTTCTTTGGCAATTTCAAAGGATGCTCTGAGGACAAGTCAAAACATTTACAGAAAGAGCAGGTGCAAACACTACGGTGTTTACAGTGGAAATGTATGGGGCCTGGGCTTCTGAAATTCACATCATAGAACTTCACAATGGTTGGAAATTGTTTATTACATACTCAGACACGAGGTAGGAATACAGACATTCCTGCTGGGATACAGCCTTGTACGTGGCTGCAGGGATTTGCCTCTGCAGAGGAGGTGGCTGTGCTCTGTGGCCGGGAAGGCTCTGAGGTTGTATTTGCTTTGCCACTGCTGTCTGCTAGAATCATGAGGCTGCCTGGGAAGGCGAGAAAAGTCTTTTCCTCTCAGAAACCAATTCACCCCATCCCTACCTTTCTACATGGGCTCTGCTTTTGTCCAGTGCCAACTTTTCCACAGTTAAATGTGGGTAAGGTAGTTCCAAGGCCAAGGCTTTGAACCTCAGCATGTTCAAAGACTGACACTAGTATTTCTGGGGAAAAAAGAAAAAATAAGGAAAAAAAAAAAAGAGAGAAGTAGTCCTAACCACAGTTTAAAAGTTATTCCATGAGGGTGCTGGAACAGCCTTTAGGACGGATGGTGTCACAGTGAGCACTCCGTATTGTGAGTGCTGCTCTGTTGTTGCTTGCCCGTGAAATGACAAAATGTCTTGTTTAAACTCAAGTGAGCAGCTCTAAAATGCATTTTTGCTGCCTCAGTGTTTTCTGGTTGTTTTGTAGACACAAGGGATTTTATTGTTGAGTCTCCTCTTCCTTCCAAGCTCTGAATGTGGGTTTTTAGATGTATGACTTTGACATACGGAAAGGAATCATAGTCAGATCTGACATGACCTATATAAATATTGCCTTAAACATTGGCCTGGATGAAAAGGCTTTTTCCCTTTCCAAAGGTATTCAGTTTTCTTGTTTGCTCAGCTGTGAATTGTTGCAGTTACTTCTCATTGGATGTGTGTCTCTACCCACCAGTGGGTGCTCTGTCAGAAATAAATTTCTTTGTCACTACTCATGTCAGTGAAGTTAAACCCAGGGTGATGCTCAGCAACTCTATAAACAGAAAGCTTTGTCATTTTGAAGTCATTTGGCTGAAAAGATCTTTTTTTTTGTTTTGTTTTGTTTGCTACTGCTTTAGAAACTGTGCACTATAATGATCTGGATTTTTTTTTTTTTTTTTTTTTTTTTTTTTTTTTTTTTTGAGTGTTTTATTGAAAGCTAAAACACCTTGGGGGTAAAGAGCAAAAACGCTGGGTTTATATATCAATGCTTTATTGTATGTTTTACGCTATTTACTACTCATCCAAGTATAGTAAATTTTTACAAATGCAAAATCATTCAGCTGTATCCAGATTGGTTTAAGAGGTGCTGATGAGAACAGTTAAGTTTTTTGCAGGTTCTGATATTACTGTTTGCCATAATTGTGCTTGTTCCAGTTCCTTTCTGTGACCACACTGAAAGTGCAATTTATCTGTAATTTTAATGACTAGTAAATAGGTCCAAATATTCTACACATTATGGTCTTTTTTCCTATTCTCTGTTTGACTTGCTTGGCCATTAGTGCCACTTATTCTCAGATCATAATGTTGCCTTCTCTGGTAAGAAGGTGAGATGGAGACCAGGAGGTTTTACCCTCGCAAAAAAACACAGCAGAGAAAGCAAACCCAGCACCCAGGGTGCCCTGACAAAAGCAGACCAGATGCAGAGTGAAAAGCACATGGTGCAGATTCTGGCTTCTCCCTGAAAAGATTGCTACAAGAACAGAAAGCACGCTGTGATTTATTCTCGTGGCAAAAAAAAAAAAAAAAAAAAAAACAAAAAAAAAAACAAAAAAAAAACCAAACCCAAATGGAACAAAGAGTACAGAAATCTCAATATGTTGTTGCTAATATAATTTACATTTAGAACAGCGTGTCCTCCTTCACCACCATGCTCTGTTTGAACATAACTAAGTTCAACTAGTCTATAGCTTGAACTGCAGTCAGAGCTTCCACTAAATGAACATCTAAAACTTAATGGTAATTATATAGCTTCTAAAAAAAACCCCAAAAAATCCCCATGTATTATATTTGTTCAGTAGTTATCTCCGTGTATAATAATATCAAATTATTATGCTGTCTCTCAAAGACATAAATCGTATCATTTTTACACAGACCACAAAATGACTTGCACTTAATGACATGTTTATCTGTGTATATATGGTAGATTTTAAATTGAACAGTTCCAGAGGTAATTTTCCTGATATTTGTTAATCCATCTTTAATTAAAATGTTAATTGCTAATCCAGATATCACACTGAGAAAAATCAGCCTACAGTAAACTGTGCCTTATTTGCACAAGGACAAAACCCATGCATTTACACGTCAGTCTGCTCCTCTTGAGTCGCAGCCTCATCACCTTTTCATGTGTGAAACCAACTAAAAACATATTTGTCGAGTTATTGTACTCATTGTTTACCCCCAGATACGGCTGTGGGTGAGTCTGGGGGGGTGTGGAGTTAATTTAGTGCTAGTTAAAAATTTCCAAAGTAGGGCCTGAAGTACTCTTTGATGGGATTTTTTTTTGCCCAGAATGGATTCTGCCAGTGCTGCTGTGGCCGAAGTTGCCTCTGACAGTTCCTGGGATAGAAAACACTGCTGAAATCGTGTCCTGTGCAGCCAAGAATAAAACTCCCTCTGTGTCCGAGCTCTGTGTTCCAGAAGTCAGGCCCAGTCCATCCTGGTTTCCAGCCAAGGGTTAGGGACAGTAAAGTTGGCTGGATGGAAGTTGTACTCGTCATGTAAAAAAAGTGCATTAAGGTTAACTTGCTTTGGAGGGCTGGGATGGGGAAGACTCACTCACTCAAGCTTTTGCTCAGATCCCGTCTGTGTGCAGCTCAGTTTACTGATATTTTTATTTGTAGTACTCCATACAGAAAGTTCCAGCACTTCACACTGAACAAGAAATAATCCTGTGATTCCCTGAGCAAAGTTGCACATGTAGCTGCAACCACCAAGTCTTTTGTCTGTGTATGTGAATTAAAATTCCTTGTTAACAGAAGGTAATTACAATCTCAGTGGCTGAAAAAAATTGATATTCGTGTAAAAATTAGGAAATACAGGTTGTTCAGAGTTTTTTGCTTTGTATATGCATTTTTCATCTGTTGTTAATGACATTGTTAAGGACAATCCAGTTTAAACACATTTCATGTGACTTTTTCAGAGTTGTCACGTCCAAATTACAAACTCTTAAAATCACAGAAGAATTTTCAAGCAAAGCCATGTAATAATTTAGGAAAATAAAGACTTGCCTATAGTGTGCCATCTGTTGATTTTTATTTAATTAGAAACTAATTTTCATAAGTCTGTCTTGCTTATACAAATGTATACTAATAGTTAGGCTTTAAAAAAGAATATATTTTGAAGTCTGAGAGGAAAAAAAATTTTGCCAAATACGTCTAGAATATTAACTATCGTTAAATAGCATTTCACAAAAATCACATCTCCCGGTTTCAGAAGCCTTAACAATCTGTTCCTATTTGGGGTTTGTCTGAATACTACTGGAAGGGCTTGAGCCTTTGGGTTTCAGATGTGCTCCCTTCATATTTTTTAACCTGTTCATTTTTTTTCATCAAAGGAGGTCACCTCTTCACCTTTCTTTTAATCTTTCCTGCCTTTCATTCCCCTTATTCCAGTGTTCTTTCCAGCTTGTGAGAGTCACTTAATCTCTGTTTGAAGCTGGACCTGATTTGCTCCGGCAGCACGACTTCCCTTAGCGAGTTCATCCACGTGGATGAAGAGGAGGATGCCTTTGACATTTCTGCTGTACCAGGAGGATGCAGCCTCGCCTTGTCCAAGAGCTCCAAACAAGAGGTTATTTTAGGAAAGCTCTGGATTTGTGTGTATCACTCTTGCCTTGGTTTGCAGTCACTCTCTCTTTGAGACATGTTGGAGTATCTGCTGTTGGTGCATGGATGATGCTGCTATTTATAACTTGTTTGGAGGTGAGAGAGGCCTCTCCTGGCCCTGGCCACCAGGAGAGGCAGTCTGCCTGCATGGAAATTGCCTTTGTTTCAGTTCCTTGCTATAAACAGTCCAAGCTCCAGCAGTCCTCAAGGTGAGGTGGTGTCTGTGAGCTGCTCTTGGCCAGGCTGAGCCCTCACAGAGCAGCCTGTGCCCAGGTGAGCCCAAGGCCAGGCTCCTGGGGGAGCTCTTGTCTTTCCTGTGCCAAGTCTTTAAACCATCTCAGCTACAGACTTGGAAAACAAACAGGGTGGAAACATGCCATCCTTCCACCTGGCACCCTTATTCCTGCAACCTGCTTGGAAATGGATTTTCTTCCCCATGGTCTCCTTATGTCTGGTCTGCTGAGCACAGGCAGGGCACTGGGGCTCTATAGCTTGTGCCTCACTTGTATTATTTCCTTTTGTTCTTAGCTAGACACAATAGATTGAGAATTGCTTCCTCTTCTCCTTCCATGGTAAGCCAGGACTAACAAAAACTAAAGACAAATCTGCAACTACAGCTCTTGCCTGTTAGGGAATGGGGTGAGGGAAAAAGTTCAGGATTGGCAGCTAATAGACACGTAAAAACTCATCTTCACAAGATATTCCCAAAGTCATTATTCTTGAATAATGAATAATCTTATAAATGAGGGGGTTGCTTAAGAATTGCATTCTCAAGTATAATACATTTTTCACTTAATTTGCCTTTGCAGGATGATTTTACTTGAACCTGCAAAATTGAATTCCTTCCTAAGTGGAGGATCAGTTACCAAAAGAGTGTAAGATGTATATTGGATGTGTGTTTATTCAGGGTGTATCTGGTAGGAAAAAGATGCTTTCAGGAAGAGAGCATGCAGATAAATAAAAAATTATCTTCAGATGAGATGTAGACACGGGCTCTGTGAACTTGATGATCTGCCACACTTCAAATGTCACCTCTTAACTGGTGATGAAGGGGACTCCAAAGGTGATCAGACTGGAAAACTGTTTAGAGTAGGTTTAAAAAAACCCCAACAAACAATGCTGGTTTATCTTAGCATGATAACAGGGAAGAGTAGGAAATCTGACTCAACTTGTAGTAGGTAAAGTGGCCAGAAGAGTCCTTAGTCTTGAATCAAAAAAACTATTAGGGTGAGATAGGTAATTTTAGGGGAGAAAAGGATGAATGAAAGGTGGGAGATGACCTTAATTTCTTCAGAGTGTTTTGTTTTTCCTTCCTTGTTCTACATTAGCAGCTTCACTCTGTGGAGTTCCTGCATTTATCCTGGAATAACCATCCCTGGAGCTTCATCCTTTTTACTAAAATACATTTTGAAAAAAGCTCTAAGTGGAAGTTTAACAACCCCTTTCCACCAATAAAGATTGTTCAGTAAAGCCGTAACTGTATTCCTTGGCCCAAATCCATGTATTTGATTCTGCACAGATGCAGAGCAAAACCTGCTGGAAGACAAGGAGGGCATCCACCAGATGAACTTTGTCCCTATTTTCTTGTTTTCTTTTACCTCTGCATGCCCCTATTTTCTGTGCCCTTTTTATGCTCTTGGTGCAGCAGAAGTTTCTGAGGTGGTTTTGGTGTGTCCTATGTGAGCCTTATCTTCACATCTTCATGACAGATGTTTTAAAGCAGCTCTGAGAAGGATCCCTTTCTAACACAGCTCCCATGATTTTCTGGTGGAAAGCTCTGTGTTCACAAACCCCCATTCCTTATTTTCTGTTTTCAGTTGCTCCTGGACCAGCCTGCCTTCAGACTGAGTTGATGAACCTCTTCCATCCCGCACTGTTCTCTTTGTGTTTAGCTGTTTATTTCCCACTATACTCTTTAAAATCCTAATAGCTTTGTCTTTAATGTGCTATACTTGGCATCAGCAATTTAGAATTTCCTTGCCAAGTAAGCACAACCTTTGTTTTGTTCAGGCGTAAAAACTTAAGACGTAAAAACCGCGAGTGTAGTAAATCATATGGGGTGAAAAAAAAAAGTCTTCCTTTAAAAATACATCTAATAACTGTGTTTGTATTTCTTCAGTGGTACAGCAATAACTTCTAAGTGCTTTACCACTGTGGTGATTTCTAGTTCACGTTCAAAAACGCAGCTTATTGAAAGTGTCACTATTAATAGCATTCTGGTGGTACAATAAAGGATAATTCAGTAGGACATCCCAGTTTAAGCAGGGTACTGTGTTTACATTGGGCTCCTGCCCAGCAGCTGCTTATGCTGAAGTTCTGCACATAATTCAGGAATTAATCAAGGTGTAACCATGGGGACAATGCCAGTGTGGTCACCATAATATGACCTGTAAAGACGAATTATATAATTCCTCACAGTTTGGTGTGATCATGGGTAATAAGCCACTGATTCCTTGACCACCTTGGCCATATGGTAATGCTGTTGTTGCTGATGCTGCCCAGAAGAGTAAGAAAATATAAAAAACCCCCAATATTTATTGAAATAGACCTCCATTTTTCTTAAATGTCTATCCATAAAATGTGAAATTAGATTCCAAATATATATATATGTACATGTATATGCATAAGTGCCTGTTTCTGGGTGCAGATTACATGATCCCTTGTGCATGTTTTCTGAGACAAAAGTGCTGGGAAAAACAACTGGTCAGTATTAGTGAGAATGAAGTAATTTAATTGGATTTTTCATTTTTATTTTTAGCTTGCAAGATAATTGCTTCATTATGAGTGGTAGATTCTGATTTTATTTTATCAGTGTTAATCAGAACTACATGCAGTTCCCAGAAAGATGTAACCGCTCTCCAAAGCCCTTTGGATGCTCAGAAATGGCTATTAAAAATGGAATAGTTCAAATATATAAGATGAGATTTCTAGCAAAACAGCCATGTTGGGAAAGAGGGGGCAAGAATCATTTTGTTTTGTTAAATTAATGGTACTATTTCATTTAGCTCAGGCCTCCATTTAGGGCTCATCAAGACACCCATGGGAATATATGAATTAGTTTGTTTTAATTGGATTATTTAATTTGATTGTTTAAATTGCCTTTCTGTTTTTATTTGCAGCCCTTTTTTTAGCAGAAAACATTTTCTGATTTGGATTTGCATGTGTGTTGTTGTGTATGCTCACTACTTTGATTCTCTTCCAAAGATCTTTTCTTTTTCCTTGGAAAGAAAATAGTGAAAATTAATACATTGGCAAAATCCAGCCATGAGTTCAGAGAGAGTTGTGAATAATAAATGCAGGATCTTTCTCTTCCACTGCAATGGCAGCACAACATTATCCAGCTTTTTATTAAAAGTGCTGCATTTTTAATTACGCCCCAGAAATAAACAAATCAAACTCAGGAAACTTTTAGACCTTGACCTGTCATTATTCTGTGAGTGGACAGATGGGGTTTGATCTGATGGAAACAGAGTTCTGCACTGGCTCAACCAGAGTGATGTCCATGGAGCTGGATCTGGGTTTCCATGCCAAGAAAAAAAAAAAGTTATCTTTGAACCAGGGCTTGTGCAAAGATAAACATTCAGGGGCTGACACGGGCAGAGATTCTGCCTGCACGTTACGTGAGCGTTACAGCACAAGGTGCTGTAATTCTTGACATTGTCTGTGTCAGTCTATAAACCTAATTTATCAGATGGGGCTGATAATTGTCTGAACGTGATTCTGGCAGGCCGGGCAGGAGTTTGGTTTGTGCAGCCTGAGGGAATCCTCCTGAACCATCCACTCCAAGTCAATGGCAGCTTTGTCATCGACTGAAAGATTAAAGGGTTCAATAAGGTGAATTGACATCAATCAAAGTGATTTAACTCTGATTTAAACCAACAAGCAGAAAACTTTGATTTAAATAATTGATTTTAATCTAATTGTGAATTTATAGTGTTAGTGGTTTTCTCAGAGGCAAATTACTTGACTGGTGTACCAGGGTAAAGGCACTGATTTGTGACTAAAAAGAAATTTAGTCTTTTTTTTGGCCTAACAGTGGAGCACTCCTCTCTTCCCAGTTATAGGCTCTTTTCCACACCAGATATTCAACTTTAACTCTTCATCCATTTTCAAATCCTGTTTGAAAAGTGAATGGGTGAGATTTTAATTCAGTGACTGTTAATTCACAGGATGTATTAATTTTCATCCACGTTTATTTTAAAAGTGGTTTCATGCATTTGAATCACCATTTGGAGTGGATTCTTGTGGACACTAGAGGGAGTACACATTGTTTCAGGAAGTTTTAGTTCAAACCAGGATGATCTAATCAGGCACTGTAGAGCTAGATCTGATATTATAGCTGATGTTAGTAGGCAAGCTTTTATATCTTGTGTCATTTCTGAGGACAAAACACAAACATTATAAAGTCCAGGTTTTTCAAAAAACCCTCTAAATATATATATATATTTCTCATGTTTTCTGTGATGCAAAAACAGTACCTTGTGTTCTCCAGCACAGTTTAAAATACAAATCAGGCACAAAGTGGCCAGGCAGTGTGGACAGGCTTCAGGCTGGTTTTAGTCAGCACTGCTGGATGTGAGAGGGAGATGTTTTCTGCCTGCTCTGCTTGTTGAGGTGTTGTTTCCCACTGGGCTCAGTGTTTTCCTTGCCCCATCACAGGAGGTCCCACAACATGTCATCTAGGCCATAGAGATAGGAATTGGAGGATTGTTTTTAATGAAATTTCTAAAACCCACAGGTAAATAAAAAGAGAAATTAGAAAAACGGCAAAAAAAGTAATAGTATGACACCTTCTGCACCATCCTGCTTTCTGTATTATTAAGGATGTGTGTTGCCTGATTAAAATGAGATTGCTGCAATCTAAAATATCATTTGGGCAGGAACATGAAGTGGTTGACAGTGCATTAAATAGTTCAAGATGGATGAGGTTAGAGTCATGATAAAGGAAATAGAAATATTGCAAGTTTTCTGAAACACAGTAAAGTTTGGAGCACTAGTAGATTTTTTTGTGTGTGTGTTTTCTCTCTCTTTAGCCTTTTAACCAGTTTGAAGTCAGTTTCAATGACTCCAGGTTGGTTTCAGTAGTGTTACATACATTCCAGGGGAAATGTCTTGCTTATAATAAGAATAGTTTGTCTCAGATGTAATTTTATTGGCTTGTGTTAAAATGCATTGATTTTTTGGCTGAAATATTTGGGCTTCAGGGTAGATACATTTGTTCTGGTTAGGAGTGCACTGGAGTCAGTAGAGTTCTTGTGTTTCAGCAAATACATTTTTATTTAAAAGTAAATGTAACATTTGAAAAATTAAATGGGCATTAATTGGTCAGGTGCTGTATTTCCAAACCTATTAGTTTTAATGTGAAATGTTCTGACGCTTGAAGGAGTGCTCTCAGGTCATCATATTTTTAATGTATGTAATTGTAAATCTTCTTTGTAATATTTGTTCACGTTACTAAAATATATATAAAATATATATTACATATAATATATATATAATATATAAAATATAAATATAATATATAATATATAATATATATAATATATAAATATATATATATAAATATAATATATAATATATAATATATAATATATAATAATAATATATAATATATAATATATAATATATAAAAATATATAAAACACATACATAAATAATACTTTCTCTTCCCGTGTTGAAATCCATGGAAAGGACTGTCAAAAAGGAAATGTTAACTTGCTTTTTGGGGAGTGCCTCTTCCTCATTTCCCCCCTCCTCCTTTTAATTCTGCTCTGGTCATCTCCTAATGAAAAACTTGGTCTTACTCTCTTTGTGACTAATCTCTAGCTCAGAGTTTTGACAGAATTGAAAGATGTGTGGAAATTATGGATGTGATGATTGTGGATGAGCTGTGGCTGAGCTTGCTGTGGGTGTCAGCAGATGGAGCTCTGATGGACCTCAGCTCCACTGCCAGCCCTGGAATTGCCTCCCTGGCTGGGCACAGCCCCGTGCACGGCACTCTGGTCCTGGCTTCATAAATTAAATACATTATTTGTGCTCTTTGTGTTGCTCTTTTCCCCACTGGATGTGAGCAGCTCTGCCATAGATGGAGCCAGCAGGCTGTGGTGCAAATGGCTTATAAAGGCAATATTTCTGTGATCTGCTGTACCTGTGAGGTGGCTGTAAACTGCTGTGCTCTCTGCTGTTTGACCATGTCGGGGAAGGAGGAGAAGCCTTCCTCTTGTTCCCTTCCTCCTGCCAAATACCCTTCCCCCAATCAGTCTGTGCCCTGAGCTTGAGGGGAGTGACATGAGATTCAAAGTCTTCTTAAAATGTGCATAATTAGCCCAACCACACCATTTGTGCCTAATATTGAGATGGAATACCTGGATAAGATGTGCAACACTTACCTGTTCTGGAAATGTTATCTAACATACCTATGTCCATCTCATGCACTTGAATATTTTTTCCTCATTTGGTTGTCAAACTACCCCAAAATCTCATGCAAGATTCCAATTCTATTTATTCTCCCTTTAATTCATTTAAGTCTAAGAATATTTTTTCAGACTCTAGCTACATACAGAAGTCCTATCAACTCTAATGGTTGTTACTTGCAGTTAAAGAAAGGCAAGTAGACTTTTATGTGTTTTAAATCCTACTAGTATGGCTATCAAAAAATTAATGACTTACAAAAGCAAAAGCAATCCTGCCACATTTAATATTCTGCAACTGCAAGTCGGCTTCTTATATGCATTAATCAATTTCTCATAAATGAACCCCTGTTTTATGTACAAGCAAAATAAACAGCCATGCAACAACATATTTTATTCATAAACTAATATGCAGCAAAACAAATGGACATAGATTTAGCGTCTCACTTTTTAAATAAAATATGTTTACATCAGTCTGCTTGTTATACAAATTTATGTAGCCTATATGAATCAATGTGTGATATGCATAAACTACTTTTCAGTCTGGCATGTTTGGCACTTCATAATTACCTCAATTTAATGAAAAATTCCTAGTTTTAAGAAGTCCTAGGAGCAACTCAGATTTTAATTAAAAGTTTTACCTTGGTTTTAAAAAGGTCATATTAGCCAAGGGGAGATAATGTCCTTTTGTAGAAGCACATCTTACTTCTGTTGCTAATTGATGTTATTTGCTGAAGGATAATTTATGCTGCTATTAAGGCAAGAAAGAGGGAAAAAAAATCAGTAGTGTTGTTACAAAATTTTTGAGAGATATGTTTTTTCATCCAGTAGATAAATAGTGTTTAAAAAAGAAGTGCATAGCAATATTCTTAATTGGTGGAAAAATGTGATTTGTTACTAATGAAGGAAAAGTGTCTGCCAGAATGTGTTTACTGGTGAGACAGCAGCATGTGCTGTGATCCACTGGGAAATTATATGTTGAAGTATGTACCTGTCCTTTGACTTTCAACACAGTCCTGACATTTCATTTTGGTTGGAAAAACTGTGATGTTCACCATGGAGTGTTTGCTCACCACTCTGAATGTGTGATTATGGAAAAAAAGACTTCTAGGTACCTTTAAATACCTGGAGATTAAAATGGAAATAAGAAATAAAATGAACAAAACAATGTAACTGTTCAAAGAGAATGCATAGAGCAAGATCTGAGTGGTTATTCAAAAATCAAAATAGGCAAGCTTTAAATCTAACAAATTTTTTCTGAAGAGACGTTCCCTCTGGTGCGAAATACTCTCTTTAGAAGAATCAAATTCACCTCATGATGGGAGGTGAATCAAACCAAGGGGAAGACAAACAATAGACTGACAAAAGCAATCAAAGGAACTCTATAAGCAAAACAGGAAAAGCAAGGGGTGTATTTTGACATCTTGATCTTTCCAGTCATCCTAAACCCTTGAACTTGAAGACAAGAGCTGATCCTGCTGATACACAGCTCCTGTAGCCCCATCATTTCTGTCAAGGACAAAAAGGAGAATGTTTGGGATGTCATTTTTCCTTTGTTGTGTGCATGGCAATGGGATGCCCAGCCTGGGGACAGAGGAGTATTTCAGTAGAGTTCAAGAAATCCAAGCATGGGGCTGATTTTATTTAATTTATTGACTCACTGCTTCATTATGAATCACCTATGTGTTTAAGCCACTTCTTGATCCTAAATTGATACAAAGAAAATAATTTAGAATTGTAGAATAGAATCATAGAACATCCTTCATTGAGGCAACCTTAAGGGTGGTCAAAGTCCAACTCTTCTTGGGCCATCATGGGACAGCTCCAAGAATCTCAGCAATGCAATGAGAGCATTGTCCAAATGCTCCTTGTGCTCAGCAGCCTTGGAGCCATGACCATCTTTGTAAACCTCCTTTGGACACTGTCTAACGGCCTAATTAATTTCTTTCTTATGTTTGTGGTGCCCCAAACTGTCCCCAGGACTCGAGGTGTCTTTGTTGATCTTTGCAGAGCTGCTGTTTGCCAGCCCTGTGATTTGTCCTGGCCGCTCTGCAGGGCCCCTTTTCAGGACCATCCTTCCTGAAAATTGGGACATTTGCCAGCTCAACTGGGATCTCTTCAGATTCCTAAGGCTGTTCAAAAATCCTTGTGCGAGGCCTTGTGGTGATCAGCCAGCTCTTTATGTGTTCTCAGCTGAATCCCATCGGTCCTCACAGACTTCCAGGGATCCAGCTGGAGCAGCAGATCCTGCACAAGTTCAGGGTTGACTGAGAGTTTATCATTCCCACAGTCAACATTATTTCTACTCTGCCTTTTGCTACCAATGCATTTAAATAATCTCATTGTTCCTTACAGTTCTGGCCAACTTCAGCTCTAATTGAGCTCAGGCCACACAAATTTTCTCCCTACAGCAGCAGGCAGCATCTCTGTATTCCTCCCATATTACCTGACCTTGCTTCCACTGGTTCTACCCTTCTTCTTTTTTTTTTTTTTTTTTTTTTTTTTTTTTTTTTTTTTTTTTTGCCTTAGCTCCAGAAGGTCTTTCCTGGTCAGCCAAGCCAGCTAGAGGATTTAAATCCTGCCTTGTCTGCTTATCTTCTGACATTTTGGAATTTCTCGTGCTGTTGGGGGCTGTTGCTAGAAAGCGACCAACGCTGATGGTCCTCAGCAGAAGTGTTTCCCCAGGGGCTTTTTCTCTTTCCCTGAGCAGCCTGAAATGTGCTCTCCTCATGCCCAAGTTTTACTTGTCCTTTCCCTCCCGTCACCAGGTTTTTAACTTGATTTTTTAGTGGTTGCAGTGGCCATAATGGCCACCAGTCAGCACTTCACTCATGTGGCCCTTTCTGCTAACAGGCAGGAAATTGTTCCTGCCTGGTTCCCTCAGTTCCTGTGCCTGGGGTTAATCCTTACCCAGGGACACCTCAGCCCTGCCACTGCCAGCTCCACACATCCCAGCCCCTCTGCTGCATACAAATCCACCCTCTGCCTCCATACTTAGGGAAGAATTTGGGTGGCTGCCTGGCTGCTATTTTCATAAAACTCTAATGACAAGGCTGGAGCACGACGTTGACAGATGCACACGTAGCTTTGCTAAATTTTCAAAATATAAATTTGCTAAAAAAGAGCTGAGACACCTTTTGTTGAGGCCATTAGGATTTAAGAGGCAGATTTACAAACACTTGCTGTTGGCTTGCTCCGAGAATCAAGGATCCTGCTGAGCATTAAGAATTATTGAAAATCAATAAATTCTTACTGTACAGAAGGTCAGATGTGTTTCTAAAATACAGAGATGTACAATTAAATTATTACAGTGCATATGTGCCTTGTTTAAAAGATCTCTTTATGACAGATTGTTATTCCCCTCAATCTATCAAGTAGTTAATTTTAAATCCTAAGGAAACACATATCCATATGTATGTTACTCTGGAAAGTTGTTCTGTTGCTTTGAGCATATCAACACATATTTTTAATGTTGTTTGTGCTTCTGTTTCCCTGTCAAATGGATTTCAGAGCCATTGTTATCTTTTATGCTATTTACAAAGCTACCCCTCTGCTGTTCTACAGTACAACTCATGAAGTTTTACATTTCAGCCTTTTCCTTCTTTTCTTTTCTCTCCCTAGACATCACAGTTCTCTGTCTTTACAACCCAAGCCAGCTGACTTTTCCTACAGGTAACCTGGATCACTTGATATGGAACATGAGTTTTTGGAAATCTACTCTAAGGCTTGGCATATAAATTCATGTATAGGTACCAGAACGAGTGATTAGATCAGATCAATATTGCAGTGCTCTCTGCACTTGCTGCAAAGTCAGACAGAAACTGTGCACTATTTGGGTTTGTAGGGTGAGGTGGGTGAGTTCTGGTTTTAAAAACCTTGGTCCAGGTTCTTACTATTGCCAGGCCAGTAGACTCAGGCTGGCTGGCTGTTGGCCTGTCTCAGCCTGCAGTGTCAGATGATGTTTTGGTGTTTGGTGACAAAATTCCAATGTCTTGTGGAAACAATTCCTGGCACTGTGGTCTAGAAATCTTGCAGAGTCTGTTCTTACTTTACGTTGGCAGTAATAACAATAACAATCACTCCACCACTGCTTGTCAACACTCCTCAAATTATCTTAAAAGTTCTGAATCATCAGTGTAATAATTAGTAAAAAGCTCTTTTAAAAAGATTTTAAAATAATTGAACTAAGGGCTTTCCCAGTCTGCCTCAAAGATAGCAGAGGAGTGGAGGTGGTTTGTCTGAAGGCATTATCACCATGGTGGTTGGTAACCTGCACCTGGTCTCGTAAAAACAAATAAACAAAACCCCCAAAACACCAATAAAAGACAGTAAAACTGGTAATTAATCCCCCAATATGTAATGTGTATGTTTAAATGAAAAATAAAGTTCAGTGTTTTGCTGCCCCTGGGCAGTGAGGACCTGGACAGAGAGGAATAGTGTTTCCACCTGTGTTTGGGAGGAGACTTTCTCTGGTTTTGGGGACATTAGGGGGTGGTCATGGCTTGCAGCAAGGGAAATTTCAAGTAGAAAAAAAAAACATTTCCCCATGAGAGAGTCTTCAGTGGTGGTACTGGTGCCCAGAGGAGCTGTGATATTTCCATTTTTAGCAATGTCCAGCAGTAACCCTGTCCTGCTCCAAGGCAAACAGATTTAACTCTGAATTTAATTCCGCTTTGAGCAAGGGATTTGGACCAGTACCTTTGAAAGTCTGTCCCAGCTTACAGGAGGAAAACAGGAAAGTCAAAGTAATATTATATTCTTGGAAGATTTTGAATCGCCTTCTCTGTTATGCATTAAAAAAATTAAAAGGTACATTAGTCAGCCACAGTGAAATGCAAGAGCTATGAAATAAGCCTCTAAAACTTGCCTAAAATTGCACCACAATAATGGGCTCCTTGAAGAGACAGTCCCATAGTTGAGGCCAGATATACATATATACACAGTTAGCCCAAATCATGGTCTATTGGTCTATTTGAAAAAGATTTGTGAAAGCTATGGTTTCTGAGCAAGCCATTATCTTTGCATAGCACAAAATATCAAAAGTTCAAGAAATAGCCACAATGTAAATTTGCAAAGGGAATTTTCAGAATACAAAAGGCTTTTCTTTGAGAAAAGCTGTTTTGCCTGTGAAAGTGCTTCTAACCAGTGCAGTTATTGCTACAGGACACACAGGGTAGCTGCTAAAATACAGAGATGGCACCATAATGTCAGCCTCAGAGGTGGATCTTCACTGCAACCCATCTTGTGGGTTGCAAAGCTGGTTAAGGTGGATATGATGAGTGATAAGATAGAGAAGGACAGATTTTTCTTTGTACAGTGACAATGATCCTTGCAGGAAATTTTACAAAAGCCACTGAGCCTTGCTGACACAAAACCAGCTGGAACAGAATAAAAAGACTGGCAGGAAAAGTTCAGCTTCAGCAATGTGGGTTCAACCTGGGCTTGTCAGAAGTGGTGCTGACCCTGAGGCACAGGGAGCCTTCAATTCCACTTGTCAATACTCCAAATGTGGTGCAGAGTACGTGGTGTACTTGGATCTGTATTAAAGGCTGTAGAGCAATGTTTATCCTCTTCCACTTGGACAACAAAAATTAAAAGGTGTCTCCTACTTTGTCGTTGGACCAGAGGTAGTAATTAACTTGAGGGTTAATGTGGGGGGGAATAAAAAGAGAAATTGGAGAATAAAGGCAAACAGTTCCTGAGCAGTGCTTGGCAGGGTCAAGAAATAAAATACTCATAAGCTGATGAGTGGCAATTCTGCTCTATTGCAGGGGCTGCTTAAGGACCACAATGCTTTGGAGAAGGAAATGCTTCTCTGGGATGGGACAGGAATGTGGGGAAATGTCTGTAAATTATATCATTCCTTCCAGAACAAGAACACTAATGAGAGGGGCAAATTTTAATATATTTCTCTGAAAGCCTGTAGAGGTTAAGAAATATCAGGTTTATGTTCTTGTGGAATAGTCTGCCTGTAGTATATAATATTTGTAGTCTGGAATAACAGCAAAGTTGTTTTGACTTCTTGCTTTCTTCTTATTTTAAGTTAAAAAAGTTGGAAACTCATTTATCTCATAACTGATGTCTAATTACAGATTTTATCTATTTCAAAGTGTTTGTTTCCTTCTTTAGACATGCCTATCTAATCTATTACAACAGTAGTCATTGGAAAATATTAAAATATTTAATGAATACTTCTTGGTAATCCAAATATCAGAAGTGCTTCTCTGAAAATGAAAAATAATGGTGTAAATTTGTGCTGTTTAATGAGTGATGGCCTTACTGCACCCATTGAAATTACTGTTTCCTCATTTGGTCCTGTAATCTCTTAAGAGCAGGTTTTATTTTTATTTTTTTGGGACAGTATGGAAGTTCAGGAGAATGCCACTTATCATTAAATTGGTGTGTTCATCTAGAACAATAAAAAACTTGAGTTTTTAAGTTTTTGACAGCACTTTTGGATCAGTTTCTGGATTTAGCTACTTGTTCAGTCTTCTCAAGCTACACTAATACGAGTTCCTGGACATATGAAAAAGCTTTGCGAAGCATAACGTCTACAGACTTTTCTGTAAATGTAGCAAGGAAAATCAGACAAAATGGGTACATCAGGGGGAAAAATCCTGGCTGAGCAGTCAGCTTGCTGTAAAACTAAGAGAAGTAAAGTTTGTGTAAATTATTGGCTGAAGTAGCACAAGGTCCTTTTTGAAGGTGCAGATGAGAAGTGTGAGGACAAGACTGACTCAGGCAAGATTTTATTAATTGCCAACTTTAGGTATTCAGTTTCTTCTCAGATTTAGCCTAGCACTAATCCCAACCAGACCACTGTGCATTCCATATTCATTAATGAAAAAAACATTTTTTATTGTCTGCTTCAAGGAAGTTGTTCCCAGTACTGAGGTTAGCCTCTGAAGTTGAAAATTTTGGATGAACAGGTGAGTTTTGAGAACTGGTGAAACAAGAGAAAAACGAATAAATGTCAACCCCATGCATAACCAGAGCAGTTTCCATAGGAACACAGATGTGTAGCTCCTGTGCATGACAGATTTAGCAATTTGATTGCATGTTTGTTCTGACCTTACAATTGAAAAAGGCCATTTTTGAACTCTAGTGTTTGAGGATCCTCACAGGGCTGTTGTGCTAATGGCTCCTGAAATATCCATAAACTCCTGTGTTAACTTTTCTAGTGGTAAATGGCTCACAGCGAATCAGAAGCAGAAATTGTGAGGTGGTGAGTTCCAGGTTAGCCTTGGCAAAGTGCTTTGCTGATGGTTAGGATGAAGAAAATGTGCATGGACATGTCCTTTAATGTGTGCCCCAGAGATTGGGAGCCAAAGCTGAGGTGACACTGAGCAGTGACCTTTATCCAGTAAATGCTGTGTTTCCATAGGTTGCCATGAGGGTCAGTGTAATTCTCTAATGCTCCATGTGTGGTGCCCTTGAGGGCTCTGCAGCCTCTCCTGCTGCTGACTCTCGTCTCATTGCCAAAACAAACACTAAAAACAACCATCTAATCAAAGTCTCATTCCAACCAAAGCTACATTTCATAGAACCATAGAATGGTTTGGGTTGGAAAGGACCTTAAAGATGCTTTAGTTCCAATCCCCTTTAGTTCCAACCTTCCACTATGGCAGGTTGCTCCAACATGGCCTTGGACCCTTCCAGTGATGGGGCAGCCACAGCTCTGTACAGCTGTGTAACTCCCTAAAGACATTTAAAAATATAATTGATTACAGATAACTTTTTGATTAATGTGAAACATTCCAGTGGCCAATAACTTGTTCTGGCTGAGCTTTGCAGCCTAATGAGTTGAGTCTGCATGAAACTTTCTAATCTGCATAAAGGTCGACCAGTCAATAATTTTAGCCTCTGCTGATTTAACACATTGAAATGTTCACAAAGATGAAAAAGCTTCTGTGCTAACTCAAGTGGCCTTGCTTTTTTTTTTTCTTTTTTTTTTTTTTTTTCTTTCTTTTTTTTTCTTTTTTCTTTTTTCTTCTCAGATTCAAAGTCACAACCTGAGCAGTGGCCCCTCTGTTGTGTGGCACTGTGCCTCAGCAGGTGCCAGTGGCACTTAATCACCTCAAAGACACCATGCCATGACTTATGTCTCTTATTTCTGCTGTAGTTATAAGGAGTACCTAAATTAGAACATAAATTGTCTCTGGTTAATTATTTCATTAAATGAGCAATGTGGACTGCTAAGCATTATTATTCCCATTTTACAATTGAAGAAATGCAGTTAGCGATGTCTCAGCGATGCAGATGTGAATATTTAGTTGCATATCTGCACTCTCATGAGTATCATAAATAAGCCCAAAATCTGGCATGTTTCAACTGTTGGAGTCATTGAAAAGAGACTGATAATGAAGATAAATTTGTGCATATGCTGTACTTGTTCTGAATGTACAATCGCTGCTCATTTCCGCAAGAATCAAAGGCGAGCTCTGAACTCTGGCTACTGAATGCTCTGGGATAATTTAAAAGCCCAAAAAATGACTCCCAGAATGGGATTTAGTGATGCCCTTGATCTCTTTGCTGTAGCAAGCTCAGGTGCTCTAGCAGAGGTGTCCAGTTTTAGACACCTTTTTTCATCTGGGATATGATTTTTCTGGAGATAAGGATGTGCATTACTATCTGGTAGTATTTTTCAAAGATTTGTCTTATTTTTTTCTAAAACAGCCAAAAAAGGTTTCTTTTCTTGCAGATCACTTATTTTTGCAAGATGTATGTTACCTTTCAGGTAGGTACAGGACTGGGTGTGGACATTTTCTTGCATTCCCAGACATTTTTGTGTATTGATACCTGGGTTTCAGCACTTACCTCGGGTAATCAGAGATGTCTGAATGGAACATCAAGAGCACTGAGCTCTGAGGTGTGTCTGTGGCTGCTCTTGGAGTACTTGAGTTGTGAAACAAAGAAATGGATTGCACCAATTTAACTTTCACAGTATGACTTATTAAAATACTTCATTTTGGCCCCTCAAATCACCTTGCAGTGCAAAACCAGAATGTAAATTAGTGGTGCAAATTGAGACTGGTGTCAGCATTTTTTTTTCCCTCTGATATGCAGCATTTTTCCAGATCCAGATTTCCTTTTAGGCCTGCCAAGCTCAGCTGGAGTAGCACAGCTGAAATACCTGTGTGGGGTGTTCTTTCCTTGTCTGGTGAGACTGCAACACACGGGGTCATGCAGATTGAAATGACTATTTAAGCATAACATGATGTTACTATTCATTGCACCAGATGATGATGTTATTAAAGCATTCCAGGAATAAAGAATAGGCACACAAATACTTTAGGCACACAAATGCTCCAGGGTTCTAATTAGGTGGTTTGAGGGTTTCTTCCTTACATGTCCTGCCACCAGTGCTGGGGCATTTTGAGGACCTCACAGGCACATGTAAACCTTGTCAGTTTGTGGAGAGCTGAGCTCCTTGGCCAGATGTATTTGTGAGCTCCTGCAGAGAGCCCAGGAAATCTATGTTTCAAATACCCTGTGCCCTGCAGAGAGAGCTTTCATGTAGGGACTTGCTGCAGATCTTGGAGAAAACACTGAACTTTTAAGTGCTCGCTGGTGTGTGTCTCATCCAGCCCAAGGGAAATAATTGGGAAGTGCTTATAAAAGACAGCCTTGCCATCAGCATTCGGAGGGGAATGGGAGAAAATGGGATCCTGTGGTGTGGCAACTGTACTCAGAATTGTAATAAAACAGCTAAAGAAAGAAGATTTGTGTGATGTGTCGTAACTAGAAAGAGGATCAGAGGCTGCCACATCTGCAGGCTTGTTGTGGAGTGAATGAGAAATACTTTTATTTCTTATTTCATTATCATTATGTCAGTCCTTTAAAAACATTCCTGAGGAAGAGTGAGTGGCTCAGTGCTAGGAAGAATTACATCTTTTCTGCAGGCCACTTTGTATGAATATAGGAATTTTTTTCCCATTATGGGAATGTTTGTTGTTTCACCATCAAAACAGACACACCATGTGTACATCTGCCTATTAGCATATGAATGACAAAATTGCATATAGAAATGTGATGATCCTATTTAACAGTGGGGGTCACATTTGGGTACAAAATCTGTCCGTGCTTTGTGACCAGCATAAGAGATTTGCTTTAGGGCCGTTGTGTTGTGTGGGATTAATCTAAATTAAAGTTCTGATTTAACTGTAACTCCCAGGCCCTGAATAAACATGCAAACTCTGACTTAGTCTGGAAGGCAGGAGCAGAGGGTGCAGAGTTTGCCCTGGGCTGTTTTGTGGGGTGGAGTATTAGTGCTGGGGTAGAATATATCTCATACTCTTAAACTTCCAAAGAGTGAATTCTGCTTTTTCTTCCAATTCCCTGTGTGTAAATTAGGGACAGCTCAAGAAAGCTGCAGGGCTGCACTGATGCAAAATGAGTGCTTCTTTCCCTGATAGCTTCAGAGTTCACAGCTTCAGTAAAGTTTTTCATATATGCACTCCTCTTCAGATTCCTGAAATAGAAATGATCACAGGCTGGTGCCCTCAGACCAGCTCTGCTCCCCATGAGCAGAAGACTGGTTATGTTAATCACCATGGAAAGGATGAATTTCTTGAGAGAACAGAAAAAAACATTTCTTTCTCACCATTTTTAGACAGCCTTTCAAGAAAGCTGTCTTCTTTCAAGTGCCTGCACTGTGTAATCTCAGATATTGTTCAGTGTGGGATGGATCCAGGAGGGGTTGCTGAGTGATGCTGAGAGTGGTTGCACCCTCTGAACATCTGGGAGGCTTCTGTATCTGCAGTGTGCAGATCTCCATCCTGCCAGCCAGTCTGTGCTGGAGAGGCACAATTTCTAATGCAAAGTAGAGCAAACTCAGAAAAAAGCCAGTTGCACAGCTTTCTCCTTTCACCCCTGCATTTTGCTTTTAGCCTAAATAAGACAGCTCTGATTAATCCTATGCCAGGGAATGGTGAGGTTTTATTCTTCAGGCATTTGCTTCATTTACAGCATGCTTGACAATAAAAACATCTCAACATCCTAATGCTGTTCTCCCATCTATGGAGCTTAGGCCAGTGTGATTAAACTCCATTACCAAACCAAGAGTGGCTTAAGGCAAAGCAAATTCAATAGGAAAAGGAGATTTCTGAACAGTATTTTTTTAAATCCTCGTGCATTTGGAGGAGTTTGGTAAACTGATCAAAATGGTCTTTCCAAGGAAGCTGATTCTCCTCTCACCTTTGGGACAGTGGGCAGGGAAAGGGGTCATGGCTGGTTTAGATGACATGAAACATTTTTGGATTTGCCGGGGCCACAGGAGCCCTTTTGCTTCTTCCTCTGACCTGTGTTTGCTTCACTGTCAAGCTTTGTGTGAATAATGTTTGAAAGTATTGACATCTGAAGAGTAAAAGCAGTGATGTATGAAAGGCAGCATTTTACAGACTCCAGATGATACATCTTAGTGTTTAATCATAGACTCGAAATCATACACCCAATTGTGTTTATAGGGTTTTTTTCCCCTCTTTAAAATTATGAGAAACCAGAATTTCTTCAAGGTATTATATGAAATTCTGTCAAAGGAGCCAAAGGGGATTGTTTGTGGCTTCACCAGAGTGTTTAAAGAACATAAACTTGGCTTTCATGATATTATCAATGAAATACTTATTTTGGAGCTGTTGCCATCATCCAAGTCTTTCTTTGAAGAGGAAATCAGAAGGTCAAGGTCTCACAGACTGTTCTCTCCACGGACCTCTTCTGTGTATGTGGGTTTTTGATTCAAAGAATGATGGCTGGAGTTTGAAAACAGTTTAGAGCACAGCAACAGTGAGGGATCTCAGGGGGAAGGTTTTTAAAGGCCCAGAGGGGCCCAGAGCAGCTGTACCCCATGGGAAGGTCCATTAACTGGGTGAGGAGGACTCTGCTCAGGTAACCATGGGGAGGTGCCTGGGTAGGTGTTTTTTTATGCATAAAAAAGCACCTAATGGGCTTTTTTTAATGATGCTTTTGAAGTAAGTGACACTCTGCTTTGAGCATATTTGAACCTATAAGCAATAGGATCTCTGTAAACCTTTGCCTGTGTGATATAAAAATCCATCTTTTTTCAAAGGGAAAGCTAAAAACCCACAATAACCTTTCTTTCCTTTGACACTCTTTACAGGTGCCATGTCATGGTGCTGTTCTTCATCCAGCTCCATATTGAGTTAAAAAGGAATCTATTTGGAGAGTTTCCTTATTCTTAATTTTATAAATTAATTCTTCTTTTTAGAATGGCTTTTAGACCCTGTATACTTCTGTTACTCTGTCAATCTTGTGAATGCAGTGGCAGTCATTTTAAAATTAATAGTATTGCATTAAGTTGGCCTAGAATAAATCAGTGCCAAATTATTTACTACCCTCTTATGCAAAATACTGCACATTCCCAGGGGCTTGGTTTGTCCATGTCTAAAAAAACTGGATCTTCTGCAACACTATCAACTGATATTTGTCTTTAAAGTGTGCTCTTTTTGTCTCAGCTGCAATGCTGTTCCTTTTGCAGTACAAAAGGATGATGAGCTTTGTCCTGCAGTCCCTTCCCATAACCCTGGAATGTAAAACTCACTGCCAGCTGAGGTACAAAGCAGCTGGCACCGAACAGAATGGACACAAAAGATTGACCAGAATTCAAACTACCACAAAATGAAATGAAAATAATCTCCTATCAGCAGCATCTCAGAAGTACAGTTTTGTTTGAACAATGAAAACTAGCATTTAAATTGCATAATGGACCTGAACAGAACCGCAGAGCATAAGAGGAAAATTCAGAACACTTAGGTCAGCTGAGCTCCTCTGAGCTTTTCTTGGCTAAAAGGAAAGGCAATAGCAGATGAATGCACTCAAATACTGTAGAAATAATAATGCTCTCTGGTATTTACTGCCTGTCACTGGAAGATCTCCAAGAGTTTTTCTTTAAATAATAGTTAAGCATTGCAACTAATTTTAATATCCCTTTAAGGGTGAATTGATTTTGTCCTTTTGTAAGTGCTAGAAACATGTGGCAGGTTTTTTTTTTTTCTTTTTGTTTCTTTCTCTTTATTTATCCCTGGTTAGAAATAAGGTGAATGGTAAATCTAGGAATAAAGTCAAGGTGTCGTCAGTCACTCTGGTGCGTGAAAACAGGAGAAATTAATTTTCTTTTCCTTCAAGTTCAAACACTAGAAATGTCACAGGCTGCCTGATCTAATATTTATCTTGTCATTTCCCAAAAGGGCCTTTTCCTTTCCTGGTAGGTGAGTGCTGCTTTTCTGCCCTTTCCATTTTGGGAGTGGTCTTGCATTTTTCAGAAGCCCAACTCTTCCCAAAGAGAAGTTGGACATAAATTTTCACCTGAGTATAAATCAATAAGTTTGAAAAATGGCCATAATCTGGGTACCTGGTACCTTTTAAAATCATTAGACTATATATTAGGCAAAAGGAAATAAGAGCAAAATGAATTAGAAGTGAGGAAACTAGGTGGTTTTTTCACCTCTAATTTTTAAGGGGTGAATTTAATGGAGGATCAATAGAGCTGGCAAGGGTCAGCTTTACTTTAGCAGGGTAATATATGCAGTTCTCAACATCGTCTTCTGCAGCACCTCAGCCATGACCATCAATACTCTGTGACTCCTGTAGTGCATCAGTTTGGAGCAAAGAATGCCAATCTGCTGTCCTGTGCACTGATCTATGAGCAGATCTATAATAACGGGATTTAGTCGTCCAAGGATGTTGTATGAACATTAATTAACCTTTAAGGATAAGTACGAGGAAAGTTAATACTGTTCTTCTTTCAGAGCTTGTGGTAACTAAAATATGGGAAGATGAGCTTGGCTGGGTTTTTCAAAAATTGCAAAGGTTCATTTGGAGTATGAAGAAGGGCAAGTGCTCAAATCTTGGGGTGCAGCTTTGTGTGGGAGACACCCTAAAAATCAATAATCTCTGGAGACATCTGACACTGTTTTACACTACAATGACACAGACACTGAAATTCAGAAGGCTGAAAATGACTCCTTTATTTTTAGGATGTGTTTTTCTTTTATACTATTTTACACAGATCAGTTTGATTGGTGACACAAAGGCAAACCTCTTCAATCACATTGGTCAAACTAGAGGGACATCAAGAAGTCCCTCTAAAAAAAAAAAAAAGAGTAACATAAGTGCAGTTACAAAAACATTTCTCTTGTTTGCAAAAAATTCTCTGAAAAAAGAATTTCAAAAAACCAAAACACCTCAAGCATAGAACCAAAACTAGAGACATCCACCTTCCCAAGGTTTGGATGGGCAGAGAAGCAGCAGGTGGCTGTCCCAGGTCTGGTGCCAGATGGGACCTCAGCAAGTGTCTGTTGATGAGGCAGTGGGTTTTATGGGAGGTTTGGCTATTAATGGGAGATTTTAGGCTATTTTGTACATGTTAGCCATCCAAGTATGGATTTGTGCTGATGTCTAGTGCCAAAACGTGGTGGTACAAATCCCATAAGAGCAGCTTTGTGTGCCCCATGACAATGTGGTTTTTGAGGCTGAGTGTGTGGGTGTGACTCTGTGCCTGTACCAGCATCTCCTCCAGAACTCTGTGAACTCTTCCCTTTTTCCCTAGCATGTAAAATAACAACTCCTTGTGACATATTATTGGCTCATTCATTAGAGTTAATTTCTCCTCTTGTTTATTTTATTGCACTGACTTAAGAAATATACAATACCACGCTTGTCATTGCCTCAGGATTTTTTTCTCTATAAATATTATCTTTTTGATGATTCCGAGAATTCCGAAGGAAAAAAAGAAATATTGATTTCTCTGTGTCAAAAGGCTTTTCTGTGTCTCATAAATATTCTTTTTGTCAAGATTTAATAATTCGTTGTCCAAGCCAGTGCTTAAGTAGAATAGATTTATGTTAATACAAACTTTCTTTGGTATTAAGATGATCAATTTTTCAAGGGAGGAAAAAAGGGATGGTGTCAGGAGCAACAAATGATCACATGTACAATGGTTTACTTGCAACCTCGGGTTCAAAGCAGATGATTTTGAGGGAAGAGTTCATTGGGAAGATGTTAAAATGCATTTAGGGAAGGAGGTACTTTAGCATAGCAACCTTAGGGGTGATACTGAGACTCTGCTCATCAGAGTCAGCAGCTGTTGAATTCAAAATGTTTGCAGGATGGTTTTCCACACTTGTCTTGGACAACATCTGGAAATATGACTATTAAAATTGATTTTCAGTTTTCAATTACACCTGAAAGCCCCAGTCCAGCATGGTTAAAAAGCAGTTTTCTAAGTTTTCTGGGCTCAGCCAGGTGCCAGCTGTGCACCCACAGGGCAGGGAGAGGCTTTCCATGGGATTGAGCAGGAGAGTCTCCATAGGCCAGGACATCCCTCCTTCTTACTAAAGGTAAGAGGAATTGGGTTGTAAAGTAGTGCATGTATCAGTGATACCACAGTGATTGCAGTTAGGATTGATGAAAATGAGACAAGGCACTGGCTTTTACTAAGTGTGTTAAAAGCCAGTTGGGGACTGAGGAGATAAAGATGGCTGGTTCAGTCTTAATCTTTTGGGCTGTTTTTGCCTGTTAAGCACTTGATAAACTGGGAATAAATGCATATTACTCATTTAACTCAGATAAAGGAAAAGGAAAAATCCTAAAAGCTGAGTGTATTGCCTGCCTTCTGTGGCCCACTTATTCTTACTTTTATTTTAATGGGTGTTCTTATGGGTGTTTTTCCTTATGGGTGTTAATCTCTATATGTCAGCTGAGCTTTGTTGCTGACTCTCTAATGGTGAGGAATACAATTTAAAAATAAATCAGCTCCTAATTTAATTACATGGGCTTTGTTTTTAATTGCATGCTTCTATTAATCGAACAGCAAATCATGTAAAATTGAGGATGAAAAAATGAATTCGCAGGATATTTCTCTTTGTGGTTTTGGTGAGTCGTTATGTTACAAAATCATGCTTTATCCACAAACTGAGTTGAGGAGGCAAACCAGGATGGAGATATTTTGTTACATGTTTATTGATGTTTTTTATTTTAATGGCACTCAAAGTTTGACTTGCTGCCTGATGAAAATCAGAGGGTTATATTTCTTCTTGTAGCAAAGTTTCAGACCAGTGAGGCTCCTGGCAGGGTGATCAGAGCTGAGTTTCAGTGATGGCTGTACAGATTGCCATATAATATTGTATATAATTAGCATTTGTTGTTCAGAATTCTTCTCGGTTATACCAGTGAGAAGCCACAAGTACTCTCCTGAGATCAATGCATTTTCTCTGCTATTTGCACTGCTGAAATCACAGTTTAGCTCATTGTGTGTTTGTATAATGTGTCGTACACAACTGTGAATGCATATTTGATTATAATAGAAATGTGATTAAATTTCAGCTTTGTTCACTTCACCTGCTCTTGCTCACTGTATCTCTGCTGAGATTTATTCTGGCGTTCAAAACTCTTCAATTGATTCATGTGGCTGCCAGGAAAATGAAAACAGAAAAACAACAAACAAATAAAAACCCTTCTGCCAAGACCTTGATTCCTTTTCTTCCTGCAAACACAGGTTTCATCTCTGCCACTGTGGCAAATTTATACATTGGGTATTTCCATTCCCTGCAGCAGCAGAAATAGAGGCTCACAGCCAAACTGTAAAAAACGGATAGACCTTCAAATACTAACTTTAAAATATAGGTCGTAGGTATAATTTCCTGTGTTTGTGGCTTGTTTTCCAAGAGGAAAATTGAAAATTATCCTGGTAATCTGAGCAAGATTGCAGTCTGAGACGAGGCTGGAGAGTCTCGTGGACGTGCTCTGGGCTGCCCAATGCCAATCTCTGCTTTTCCACAGGAGCACCTCTGCAGTGCCAGCACCGAGGGCTCTGGGGTGATGCTTCAGCCTCTCCAGGAGAGCCAAGCTCTTGGGGTAAATCAGCCCTCTGCTTTAATGCCTGTCCACCTCATCCCAAGTACTCCTGCTGTAATTTTTCCTTTGCTGTTGCATCCAGTTCCATGGAGTAAGCCTGTGTTTATCTCCCTGTTTCAAACAGAAAAACCCAAGATTTCTTTTCTGAAAAAGAAGAGCAGATAAAACCATGGAACTCGCCTCTTTGTATGAATTAGTATGACACAATTCTCCTTTTCTGTGGGAAACAATGTGCCACTGGCTGGATCAATAAAAATTGATTTTTGAATAGGGAGTAGAAGCAAACAATTGCATAAAGGGGGAAATAATCTTATGCTGAAAGCAATTGGGTAATACACGTTTTACCAGGAATCGATGAGTGCGTGGAGATGAAAAATAGAGCAGGACATTTATGACCTGGGGGAAAAAAAAAAAGAAATTAAATGAGGTTTTAATTCTGATTTGCGTTATTTTTATGACTGATATAGAACAAAGTATCTAATTTTATTCTAAGCAGGGTGGTTCAGGGTTTGTTTTTTTTAGTTTTTTTTTCATCTTTGCTCTGGCTTATTTCTGTTCAGTCGTGAGAGAAGTGTGCTAAATAGACCCAGAAGGGCTTTCAAAGGATAGATTGCTATTGCTTTCACTTGTACAAAAAGGTTAATTATGGAGGTTGGGAAAATGTTGCTGCTTTAATGATAAGGGACTGCTGTACAGAAATGACTGACTGAGCTAGTTTTCAGGGTCATCTTAATTTTAAAATAAATGACAAAACATCAGTCTCCTTGATCATTCTGAGCATTAAAAATGAAAGGTCCGACATGCATGAGAAATACCTAATGATCAGAAAATCTGAGATAGGTAACAGAGGAGGAGCTCAACCAAAAAATAATTCATTAGAGTTTCTATGTAACACAATCTTTCTAGAAATTAATTTTAAAAAATGTACAGAACCAAAGTTGTAGAATTTTTGCCTGAGTTTATAGACTGTTAAATAAAACAGAATTTGTAATAAATTAAACTGTAATTTAAGCCTCTATTTTTTATGCTTCTCTTCATGGATCCTCTTCTACCATTCCAGTCAATTAGGCACTGCAGAATTTCAAAGGAGAACAGAAGTTGGATTTTATTGTTGACACACTAAACTTGACATATTATCACCATTTTTGCTTTAGTATTGGTGCTGTAATACAAGTTTTCACATAGAAAATATGTATTTCCCCCATTTTTGGACTAAAGGCTGAAAAAGTGAAAGGTCTTTTCAAGGTTTGTGCTACACTTCTTTCTTATTTCTTAATACCTTCTGTATCCATTACCTTATGGCTTTGGACTACTGTCATTATTTTAGGTCATCTGTAAGAGTTATGTTTGAGCACCAAGCCCAAGCAACAGAGAATTGGAGTTTTTCACATTCTCCTCTTTTTTTTTTTTTTTTTTTGGAGTTGCAGGAATTTACATTGATTTTTGAAGACAGACATTTTGTATCTTAGTCCACCTTAATGACTTTCTTGGATTGAAAAGAATCCTCTCACTCCCTACTGTTGGAACATAATATCTGTAGGAAGAGCCCAAGCAACAACCTCATCAGCATTCCCAGGATTCTCTGTTTGGATTTAATTCTTCAAAATCCAATAACCAGTATTTAAAAAATTTATAATCCTAGCCTGTTGCTGTTGCAGTCAATGAAAAAATATATTCAAGTAATGAAGAACTGTTAATACAGTAGAAATTAGCAAAGATAGATATTTGGAAGTTATTGCATTAATTTAAAATTCATAAAATTAATGAGTTTTGTATAAGAGTTACTATCTCAAGATGCTTAGAATGAAAAAAAGTTATTAGAAACCTTAATACATACACAGATAATTAAAATGCAGAAACATTTTGCATTTTCTCCTCATTTTTTTGTGCATGCCTTTTGCAATTTTGAAATATGTTGGTCTTACTATTTGTGATGGTGCAGGAACAATAGTGGTGGAAGTTCAGTGGTGATGAAATATGGGATCTCAGCCAAGTGTTACTTATGTGAATTACTAATATTCACATATTTTGGCTTCTGTTTGTTGCTTTATTGCTTCTTAAATGGAAAAGGTGTGGTTTTACCAGGGTTTGAGGACAGGGCTGGGTTTCACTTGGGCTGTGCCTGGGGTAAGTTTTACTTCAGATCTGCAGTTCTTGCCCCCCTGGCATTACAGTATTGCCCAGTGGCTGCACAGACTGAGCTGGAAACTCACAGAGAGCAGAAGGTTGTGGCTATTCCTTACAATTACATATGTATTATATAATCCATATTTGTGAGTTGCTGTGGTTCTGTGGTTCGTCTCCTGTCTTGTTGGTAAGAGTTACAAGGCTGACTCCCAAAATTACACACAACATTGGCTACCGTATCCTACAACAAAGAGCAAAACTGCTGCTCATTCCAGGGAGTCATTACTGAGATCTTGGCAGAGAAAAAATGTTGGAGTTAAAGAAAATTTTGCTGGGGAAGTGATGTGGGAAAGCTGGTCATGGATGCTGAGGCTGGAGCTGGAGCAGCAGGAAGGGACTGGATGGGGGATAGAGAGGGGGCCACTGCAAATGGAGATAGGTGGCATTGCAAATGTAGATTGGTAACTGGAGGAAAGCCAAAGAACTGGAGAAGAACAGCATTTAGTAGGGAAACACTGTGCTCAGTAGCTTGGAACTTTGTGGTTTGTCCAAGAGAGTCTTGGAAGCTTAGAGAATAGAAAATTAGAATTATGGTTATTGAGGGTCTGGAAAATTATGGGGATGAAAACAACTGGAAGGAGGGGTTGGGAGGAAAAGCATTTTAGTGTGACTGTGTTTGCAATGAGCTGATTGAGCCAATGCTTTGGTGAAGACTCCCCGGTGTTGGAGGTTTGCCTGGGGGAGTAAATGCAGAATATCTCTGTGCTCCAGAGGTCTCATGGACATTAGACACCCCTGGCTCAGGCTGCCACTGAGCTCCTTTTTGGTAGACAACATTTAACTTAATTAATACATTTTTTCATGTGTAGTGTACTTAAAAGCAGAGTGTCCTTTATTGGAATACCTCCCCCAACAAATCTAATATATAAACAGTTGGCTTTGTTTATTTTGAAATGTGTAGCTTTTTTAGGACAAATAGCTCCATTTGCTTTTGTTTCACATGAATACAGGAAATAAATATTCTTATTTGCTGTGGCTATTCCTTACTAGCGTATGTTAAAGTTTCCAGCATAAGCAGCATATATAGATTTAAGAGTTAACCAGGACTTAAGTGTAATTCCTTTTGAGCATTTAGCTATTAACTTCATGCAAGTAAAGCCATTGAGTTGCTTATTTAATGACTTATTTGTTTATATGGAAAATCAATTAGCACAGCTCCTGGGGTTTCCTTACCTTTTCTCTTCAAGGATTCTCCCCAGGAGCGGTGCTGGCACAGCGAGATTTTGGCATCCACAAAGTGCCTCGGGTTCACAGGGGGTTCCTGAGGTGCAGGAACCTGCCAAGTCCAGGGGAGGAGCTGGGGACTGAGACTTGTGAGCCTTTAAACTTGCTCTTACAGCCAGCATTAAGAAATACCAGCCTTGGGTATTGATGAGGAAGATAATGTAATGGAAAGAAAAGCATCATTGCTTTATTTGAATAATTAGTGGCTCCAAAAGGCTTAGTTATGGCTTAGTTATACTCTGTGCTCTTATAAGCATTTGCAATTTTTTTTTTCCTATTTTTTCCTAGTTTTGTTAAGAGGTGGATGTTTTCTAGGACGTGTGTGTGCTGGGGAGGAGTGTGCTGGAATAGCTCTGTGTACTTGGGGGTGGAGAGAGAGGTGCTGGCCTCATCTCTCTCATTTGCTGCCACTTCAGCTGGTTCTGGGCCCTGGTGGCCCCAGGCCTGGTGTCCTCAGAGCAGGAGAGCCCAGTGCCTCCAGTTCTGTCCCTGCTTTGAACCAGCTCTACATCCTCCTGGGAGTCTCTCTTGAAGCCTCCAACATTTTTTGCCCATATTTGTGGCCCAGATTCACAAAGTGGTCTGTATATGCTTGCCACACTGAGATAAATCAAGGTTTTTTTTTCCATGGAAAGTCAATTATATTCCCTTTTATCTGCCTGCAGATGCTTATTAACAAAAGTCTTCTAGTTCAAGAAAGCACAAAGTGAAAAGCTGCTGATGGGCAGTGAACCCCATTTTTTCTGGCACTCAGATACAGAGTGGGCACCAGCACATACCAACATCCCTTTGGAGTTGGGGCTGTTGGCAGCAAATGTGCTCGTAGCTACCAAATCCTAAATTAAAAACAAATGGCGTTGACAGCACAAGGAGGACGTGCTGTTAATGACATTATTTTGAATCAACACGTGAAGGAGTGACACTGAGGTCGGGTGGATAAAACCCAGCCCTCTTAACCACATTGCTCTTGTTTTCAATAGACTTTCAAGAATACTTGATTTTTGATTCCAGGTTTCTCTAAGCACTCACTGTAAATAAGAAAGGAAACTGTAAATAAAACAGCAATAACTGATCTTCTGAATTCCTTTTATTTTTAATCTTGGTATCGTAGAGCTTCCTAAAGAGCAGCAGATATTTTGACAGTTCTATTTAGCTTAGGAGTCTAAATATTCAATTTTTTAATCATAGAAATGAAAAGGGAGTGGGTTTTTTTTTAAGGTTGCAACTACTGAAACAGTCTCCTTTACATGGCTTCTAAGCAGTCTGATGACTTAGAAGGAAACTGAGAAATAAGGAATATGTAAATCTGGTTGGAAACACCACTCCCCCAAGTGAATACTGATTTATTAAAATAATTATGCCCAATTTTGAAACTCAAAATTCAGAAAGGCAAAGAGATGATTGTTGTTCACAGATAGGATGCCGTGAATCGTTTCCCAGTTTATTAACCCCTGCTGCTCAGCAGAGGAAAGGCAGAGCAAATACCAGATCTCCACTGGAGAGATTTTGATCAGGGTGTTGATGGAGTGGAGCAATGACATTCAGCAAACAGGTTTTAAGGCTTGTGTGGCAGGTATGAAATGCAGAGTAAATATTCCTGGTGGGCTGTACAAGCCTTTGCCATCAGTGTCCCTGATTGCCTCCATCAGTAACAGCCCCCTCCCAGGACTGGCCTTGTGCTGCACAGCCTCACTGACTTTTATTGTGGGATATTTCATCCTCTGCAGGGAGGAAACAGAGTCTGTGTGTGCAGCTTGTCCTGCAGGGCAAGGAGTTTGGTGGAAATGGGATCAGGACAGCCCCTTGCTCTTGGCTGAGGGACAAATGGACTTTTGACAAGAGGATGGAGTGACAGAACAAGGGAGGATGGATTCAAAGTCACAGTAGAATAGGACTAGAAATTTGGAAAAGTTCTCTGCTGTGAGAGTGGTGAGGTCCTGGCACAAGTTTCCCAGGGAAACTGTGGCTGCCCCATTCCTGGAAATATCCAAAGCCATGCTGGATGGAGTTCTGAGCAGCCTGGGATAGTGGAAGATGTCCCTGCCCATGGCAGGGCAGTGGAGCTGGATGCTCTTTGAAGTCCCTTCCACTGTTATTATAAAAGTCACTTCCACAGAGTGATTATAAAATCACTCTGTGGTTTTATAATTCTGTGATTCAATGCTCTATTTTAGAAGACATTGTTGGCCTGAAATTAAATTAATTGTATTTTTCAAATACTCTGCACATACTTTCACGTGTTATAACTGTGCCAAGAGGGTCAACAATGTAATTTTTTCACCTTCTCTCAATTTTCACCTCTACAGCTTCATGAGAGCCTGACATGTGCAACAGGCAGCCAGACTGAGACTTAATTCTGCAGTCTGCTCCTGATGGGAATATGTGCATAGTACCCATTAAAATGAAGAGATTTCAGCACAGGAGCAATGGTCTGTTTGGACACAGCTGGAAAAACTGGAGATTAAATATATTATTTCAGAGCAGCAGCTGTGAAGCTGGTGACTCACTGCAAAAACTGCTGACAGGATCTTGCTCTGCATGTATTTTTAACATACACAGTAATACATGTATAAAATACAGTTAAAAATAAAGAGTATTAAATTCCCATTAGAAAAAATAAAAAGCTGTAGTTATGGAGCAGAGAAATTTTTCAGGAAAAAAATCAAATTCTTAAAAGTACCAGAAGATAAATTAAATAGGTTACATCACTAATTATTGTTCAAGCTGTGGAGATCATTGGTTTGGAAATGTCTGAAAAAAAGGTGAAAAAATGTGGAATTTTTGATGTGCTTTTGAGGGAGAGATTGGAATAAGTGCTGAGAATCAGAGTGGATTGATCATTTTGAATATGAGATCAAGGGAAATTAGGATAAATGAAAATAATTTGGGAGGAAGCCCTATTTGAAGTACTCTTTAAGAAGATACATCCTTTGTGGAGTTGAGAGAGGTTATTCTCAGCAATGAGCATATTTCACAATGAAAATACCCAATTCTGTTTTACCAGCCTCTGTGCCAAACAGGAGATAACCCTGCAAGCCCTGCAAGGCAAAAGGATCACACATTTCCACTCAGTGGACACCAAATGGTGCCACATGTAAGAACTTGGGTGCAGTTGGTCAAGAAAACTAGAAGTAAAAGATTATTTATCATTAAAGCCCATAATTCATTGTGGTTAGATCTTTTTTGGGGTGCCTCAGCTGGTTGGAGCAGTAACTGAGGAATTGAACCCAAGGAGAATTTTGTAAAGTGCTCCCACTTCATTAAGATATTAAAAGATCAGCAAAAATAATAAAAAAAACACTAAAAAGTGCAGTAAATGTAGACACATGTTTTAATGCATTCTTGGATCATTTGTCTCCTGGTCAGCATTTCTTTGAAATGCTACAAAAAATGGGTGAGATGGGGAGTGTAAGTAGAATAAGGATGGCTGTGAACTTCTCCTGGTGCTAAAGCTCTTGATCCCCACTCACACCTACAGGCTGACATTAACTGAAAGCACTTGCAATTAAACCACAAATCCAGGTGCCTGCTGGTGTCAGGGGAAAGAGAGAGAGTGATGTTATATTTTCAAAATATCTGTAAACTCTAATATGACACATCTCGCAGCAGGCAGAAAGACTTGATACTTTAGTTGTGGGAAGAAAATCATTCTTAGATTATATAATATTAGCTCTCTTACCTTTCAGATGCTTTTAGAAAGGGTGAAATGTATAGCTGAAAGGAAAAATATTCTGCCTGAGGCTGTGGAAAAAAAATAAAAGGAAGTCTTTTTCATCTTGCTACAATTAGAATACAACCATAAACCATGAAGCAAAAATTGTTTATGAACTCACGTCTAAACTGAATAACCATCCGTAAATTTTAAAAATTAAAATCCCTTTAGGAAGTAGTGACCTCGCAGAGCTTAAATTGCTTATAAAATTCTGAAGGCTGAATTAGTTAGGAAAAGTGATGAACTAGATAAAAAAAAAAATAAGTTAAAAAAAACAGTACGAGCTGTTTTTCCCCTGTCTGTCCAAAGGGCTGGGAGAAAAGCCTGACTTCTGGCTGAACTGTCCAGTGTTTGCTGTTGCTCCAGTTTGCTGGGGGAAAAGAGGAATGTTCAACAGTGCTTATCCAACAAGCATTCCTTGCAAACTGAATGACAATGACACAGACTCGGAAATTCAGAAGGCTGAAAATGACTCCTTTATTTTTGGGATGTGTTTTTCTTTTATACTATTTTACACAGAACAACTAGATTGGTGACACAAAGGCAAACTTCTTCACTCACACTGGTCAGACCAGAGGGACATCAAGAAGTCCCTCCTAGGAAAAGGAATGAATAACATAGATACAGTTGTGGAATCCTCCATTGTAATCCATTGGAATTCTCCACTGTAGCCATGTGCTGCCACATACAGTTATACAAACATCTCTCTCCTTTACAGAAAATTCCCTGGGAAAAGAATTTCAGAAAACCAAAACACTTCAGGAACAAAAGTTCCTGAAGCTACAGCAAGCCATGGGTGGAACCTGGGTCACAGAGGGGGATCCATCCTGTTGGGCAGTGGCCAGTGCTCGTGTTGGGGCTCATTGAGGATGAGGTGTTTTCCTGCAGAATTCCCACGTAGATAAAAGGGAGGATTGGTGAATGCCAGCCCTGCGCGCTGGGCTGTCCCAGCAGAGCTGAGGTGATGTTAAACACCTGCTCTCCCTGTGCTGCAGGCCCAGCACTGTCAGCAGTAATGGGGCTGTTGTCTTATCTCGGCTGGGGGTGGGAGGCTGCGCCGGGAAAGGTCTCGCTCTGCTTTTTCTTCTCTACTTCTGTGTCAAAGGTGATGCTCCCAAGGAAGTTTTTGATGGCAGCAGCAAAGTTCCCCGTGGCCTCTGGTTGTCAAATGTTACAGAGGCTTTATTAAATAGTAAATAAGAGATGCAGTGGAAGGAAAACCCTAAAGAGAGAGATCTTGGCCAAAATAGCTCTGCAGAATGGTCTGTAAAATAACAGGAGAGTGAACTCAAACACCAGCAGAAACAAAGATGCTGATGTTGGCCATTATGGGGCACCTGGGGGCTGCTACAGCAGCCTGAACTTTCTGCCAGTTAATTTTTATGTTGTTTTGAAGCTGGATCATCTTCACTACTGTTGTGAAAATGCCATTAATTTAAAGAACTGTCAGTCAGAGCTGGTGATTAGCATTTAGGGGTGGTGGCACACAGAATTCATCATAGGCCAAAATACTTCAGTCCATTCCCTGTGTACAGGATGGAGATCAAATATGGCACAAACTGATGAAGAACTCAAAGCTCACAGTATCTTTTAAATAGAACTTTGAAGCTGGAGTTTTAAAATTCCATTATTTAATGTTTAACCATCAAAAAAAAAAGTACTCTTTGAAGACTAGGTAGCACTGACATGGTGTCATCAGCTTTTCATAGAAACACAGAATGGTTTAGATGGAAGAGGCCTTAAAAATCTGCTGCCATGGGTGGGGACACCTTCCTCTAGCTCAGGTTGCTCCAAGTTCCATTCAGTGTGGCCTTGGACACATCCAGGGATGGGCACTCACACTTAAAGGACTTTTTTCCTTTCACATACAAACCAGAAGTTGTCAAATCAAGACTTCAAATCTGAAATTAACAGAATTGTTGTGCCAGTGGTGCAAAAAGTAACAATTAAATTCTTTTAAGAATGAGCTTTGCGGCAAATAGGGAACAATTTCTATGGAAAAGCCCAAGATTTTTCTACTAGTTAAAAACTTGTACTTGTTTTATCAGGAATATAATTAATGGCTGAGCTGTATTAGCTACAGTTAGGTCTGTTGACTTCTTGCTCTTCATTACAGGTAATGTGTCCACCTGTACTAGCCCTACACTGCCTTAGGTTCAGATTTGTACCTAAAACAGAGCAGAAAACAGTAGTAAAACTGTGATACAACCAGCACAAAATCTCAATAGTGTACAAAACATCACTTAGGAAACTCTTTGATGTTTGTGGACACAGCGTATTAGCTTTATTTGTCTGTTCATTCCATTTGCATGTCTGTGCTCTTTGCTTCCCCAGGAAATCTTTTTCCATTTAATTAGCCACAAAAGCTAAGATACATACTTGTTAACAGGCTTAATTTGCAACGCTGTGCCAAAGGTTCTTTGCAAGCCTTTGTCTGCAGTGTGGGAAGAGAGGACAATTTCATGTTGTTTCTCCCAAGCCCGTGGCAGGAATTGCTACTTTTGTGCCACTGTTTCCAGTACAGCTGCTGTTGGATTCAACATTTTTGCTCTTAATCAAGTGTTTAAAAAGCCTCTGTCTCACTTTCTTTGTCACCTCACACACCTGCAGAGGTGTGGGTAACAACACTAATTCCAGGTGTTGCTAAAAACGTGACTTTCAAATCTTAAAACTTCAGTCTAGGTCATACTAGGTGTTTATACAATTTAATACTATTAAAATTTGAGGTATAATCTTATGAAAACCAACGTTGTCAGTATTTTCTGAAATTTTAAGTACACTGAAGATCATGGTCATCTATTGCCTTCATTAATTTTTAGAACTGTGTTCAAAGTAAGGGTGAAATGTCCTAAGATTAATTTCTGTTGTACACAAATATAATAGGGATGTTCTAATTTGCAGTTAATTTGCAGACTTCCCTTCATGTATGAACTTTTATACTAAATTATACCATATTTGTAGTCTGATTTTTCATGCAAAGTAACTTTTGACAGTCCACATTAAAAACATTATAACATCTTTTGTTATATACATAGGTTGTTTACCAGTATTTTGCAAGCAGTGGGAATAAAAGAAATCATTCCATCCATCGAAAAGGATTAGGGAAGGTAAAGAATAACAGTGAGAGGAAAAAAGTTACGTTCTCCTTTAAAAAAGAACTTAGGATGTAGACTGGGTCCTGGACTCCAGTCAGCTTGTTGACCCCAAGAACACCCAAAATAATTGACTGATGTATCAGTATGTTAATATCTATGGGCAAATTCCACATTGCAACAAATTCAGAGTGTTTCAGCCTCAGAAAGCTGTCCCATGTAATTCAAAATATTCCCCCTAATGAAGGATTAACTTAAAGAAAACAAAGATCTCTGCTCTCCCAGGTCCAGTGTCCAGCAGGGGTTATTCCTGATGCCAAACACCCTTTTCCAAACACATTCCTTTCTTTAAATTAATCATCCTACCCAACCAGCAGCAGTGTAATCCCAAAGGGTAACTTCCATATCATCCAGATTTCCAAATCCTGACAAAACACACCTGGGAATTTACTCACTTTGTGTGTTTTGTGATAGCAGAAGGTGACTGAACTGTCGGAGTGAAGACATTTAACAGCAATAATTTGATTGCAAGGAAATGGAGATGGAATTGAGACAAGCAATTTCTTTCTGACAGAGTTTCCCACATTTCCTTGCAGACCAGCAGAAGATCTGCTGCCTGCTGGGAGCCTGGGAATCCCTCAGCATCACCCATCCTGCCTCTGACAGGAGCTGCTTAAGGAAGGGAATAATTCCGCACATTTAGACAACAGAGCGATTAAAGACCATAATTTTGCCTTCCAGCAAAAAATTACTGACTTGTTGATCAGTCTGGGAGTTTTCCTAGAACTCTGTGTAATTGCCACACTAAAGGTTTGCAAAACAGCCCCTTCCAAGTTTAAGAACCAAAGGCTGCAGCAGCACCCAGCTCCCTCCATACAGCAGTTGTGCATAGAATTGATGTGCACATATAAATCAACATTTCCACCTTTCTATATTGCGTAATCCCTGGCATTTTCAGCACAGTAGATATATGGGCTACTTAGACTGTATTGTATAAGTTTGGAAGCAATTTAACTCTTTAATTACACATTTTATGTAGTAGCAAGTTACTAAATTACACAGATGTAATTCACACATTGAGCAGTATATTGCCCTTGTGCCCTCTGCTTTTTAATTCCCATCCTAAAAGCAACATCTGCAAGTAATTTCTTTATAGGCATATCTTCCATGATTTGTTGCAGAATAAAATTTGACTCTTTTATTTTATCCTTTTAGTTGGTTGCCATCTTTTCACGCTCTCAAAGTATTTCAGAGTGATCCACCCTACTCATGTTCCTACAGAAATTTACCTGCATTTGGTGCAAAGTTCTGCGAGATGGGGGCTGGATTTTCAGATCTTTACACCATCAGGTAAAGGTTTGTTGTTTAGAGCACAGTGTGCATTTATAATACAGTTTGCATGGGGAAGAATTTGCCCTCCACACTGAATGCCCTGGACTACTTTAAATGGTAAAAACTAGAAAGGCTAAGAACTCCAAACAACTGCTTTATTAATTCTATTTCATTTCAAGCTGCTGCTGAAAGGTACTTCAAAAGCAATTTTTATGGACACTTGCACAGTTGAGCTATGTAGATTTATCCTGTGCTGGGAGACTTTTTCAGAGGAGAATTCTGGAAAGTTTCTCCTATAAGGGAATACTGAAACATCCAAATTGATAATTTTTGGAAAACTGATTTTGATTCTTAATAGGAAATTGTACTTGCTAAGTGGTTTATTTTGTGTTTACAAGAAGATACAACGCAACAAGGATAAGCTTGATTTAAAATAAATTATTTGGAACCACTTAATATTTTTTAAGAATGTTTGTGTATGCACATTTTGCAGATTTAGGACTTGTTCATAATTAGGGAAAAAAATAAGAGTTCAAGTACCTATTTTATATAGGATATTAGTTCTGTGTTTCATATCTGATTTGAATAAATTATACAGTGCTAAATCCAGAGTATTTTGTGCCCCCCTCAACCACACAAGTCAATAAAACAGTCTGAGCCTTATATATTTGTAGCATTTTACTAATATGCTATCTATGTAAGTGGTATTTTTTTTTAATCAAGAAGAGGAAAACCCATTGGTCATGTCAGACTTGCATCTAGAGTCATTGTAGCCTTGAGTCTCAATTGCTGCCTAATGGAAAAAGCAAAAGTATAAGAAATTGCACAGATAAAACCATTTCAGAACCTTTCCGATATTTGAAGGGAGAACCAGTTGTCTGCTTTATCAGGCCAATATAGGGTTTTCTTTCCTACCATCCCTGTGTCACAAATTAATCATGATTTATAGGTGGAACCACACATGATGAGTCATTAACAGTGGCAATGCACCCAGCTCTGGATAACACACACACACAATCCATATAAACCTCATAAATCAGAATGCATTCACAGGCAAACAAATGCACAGCTACAGCCTCGTGTGCATAAGGACACACCAAATGCTCTCCATCTGCAAAGGGATGACCTTCTGCACTACCAAATGAATTGCAAAATCTTTTCTAGCTGCTACCAATGTGAAGATCATATTCTTAGCACACCCATAAACATCCTAGTTACTGCCAATTTGAGGAATTTAGCTCAGTACTCGTTTCTCTCTCGCTGCTGAGAGGGGAAAGAAATCCTCCTTGTTAGAAGGACAAGATGTACTGCTGGACTGTGTCCTGACAAATGACCTTTCCCAGGCTTTACCAGCTCCAGGAAGGGTATCCTTGAAAGCAAGTGGCTGTTTACAGTTGTTTGAATGGGGAGGCACTGCACCTTTCTCCTGGCCTCTTTGGGTGGTGTGGGTTAAACTACCTTTTGACATCCCCATCTTGTACGTTTCTCTTCTGCTGAGGGGCAGCCTGTAATGTGCTGCTTTTATTTTACTAAACTCTCCAGTTTTGTAAAAAACAGACACTGAGTGTCTTGCTGAAGCAGATCCAAGCAGGATGGTTGTGACTTTGTGTTGCTGCACGAAGGGGGAAAAAGACACTCCTGCAGCTTTTCACGGGGGAAGGACAAAATCCAGCCTTCCTTATTCATTAGGCCCTTTCAGGCTGTGACTGTTCTGTCACAGCTGAGGTGACAGGAGGCCATCCTTCACAGTGATGAACATGTCAGCCTGTTCTCCTCTCAGCTGTCACCTCATCATTATGCATATGGCAGAGAGAAGGAAAAAAGAAAGAAACAGAAAAGGCGTGATTGAATTGGAACGTGGATTCGTACAGGCATAAGGATCCTGGCTCAACAGGTGTGAGCCCTGTGTTTGAAATAGGGATAAAAACAGGAATCAGACATCACTGGAGTTTGCCCAGCTGCCTTGTATGAGGCGTGTTGGGTGTGAGGGGTTCTGTTCCTGCAGCTTTCCTGCACAGAACCTGTGCTGCTGGTGCCAGTCATGATTTAGTCACAGATAAAACAACTTTTAGTAAGACTGCAGCTCTGTCTTGCAGGGTTTGTAATAACAGGTACAGCTCCTGTGCCTAAACTATATAAATTTAAAGGAGGAATATCTAGAAGGACTTTATTCAGTAGCTTGTTGCCTGTCTGCACCTTTGGAAGGCAAAGCTGTAAGTCAGTAAGGGTCAGAGGAAGAGAAGAGTTGGTCTCAAAGGAGAATGTAGCCCTGGTTTCATTCCTGAGACATTTTGGTTTTCTGAAATTCTTTTCCCAGGGAATTTTTTTGTAAAAAAAGAGAAGTGTTTTTGTAAACTGTACTTTGTTTTTCATTCCTTTTCCTAGGAGGGACTTCTTCTTCATGTCCCTCTGGTCTGACCAATGTGATTGAAGAGGTTTGTCTTTTTGTCACCAGTCAAATTGGTCTGTGTAAAATAGTATAAAAGGGAGACACATCCCAAAAATAAAGGAGTCATTTTCAGCCTTCTGAAGTCAGTGTCGTCAGCATAAGGCTGCGCTGGAGCTGAATGCAGGGCTTGCAGCAGGACCTTGAGTAACTGGATGAATTGTAAGAACCTTTTATATAACACACAGCTCAGATAATGCAAATTTTATTTCCCGTGTAAATAAGACAAAGCAGCTACACAAATACCTGATATTAAAATCCCTGTGGTGGTTAGCAGTCTGTATTAGTTTTACAAATTCACTGTGTACTGCTTTGATTTATGGAGCTCAGTAACTGTGCAGATGTCTGGAGAGAGCAGGAACATCCCGTGCAGATTTCACAGCTGCCTGGTGTCAGGAGAAGTGACATTGAAAACCATCACATTTGAAGTCTGGCTTTTAGAAGGGAGTTTTGTCCCTGCAAGATGATACATTGAGTGTACTGTCATTAACTTGCTTGAAAACATGATGATAATGTGACAGAAAAAATAAATGTGAAAATGTTGACCTGTGTAGAAAATCAACTGTTGAAGGGAAGTAAATCAAACGTTATTCTTGTGATGACCACAGGAAAGTGTTTGACAATGTGATAGATGAAGAGAAAATGATATCGAGAGGAGGGGTAGAGGAAAGGAAGAATTGGAATGATTTTAGGAAATACTTATAATTCTGACTTTCTGATTTTAGATTAGACTGATTAGGGGAAAAAAATGACAACCAAAAAAACCCCAATAAAACAAATCCTAACTCCTAAGCTCCTTAACTCCTAAATTACACTTAATCTGTTTAAGATTCAGTAGTGATAAAAAGCTTGCTTCAGAAGCCAAGGACTATATGAGAATTAAAAAAAAAAAAAAAAACAAAAACCAACAAAAACCAAACAAACAAACAAACAAACAAACCCAACCAACCAACCAAAAAAAAAAAAGAAAAAAACAACAAAAAAACCCAAAAACCCCCACAAAAAAACCACAAAAAAACCCCCAAACAAACAAACAAAACCACCAAAAAAAGTGATTCAGCAGTGGCCTGGCCTAAACTGGATCTCATTTGCTCTAGTTATTGCAATTTACTGGAGACTAATTTAAGTGTTACTTACTTCAGAGGTGCTGCTCTGATCTGCAGTCAGGAGGAAAATGTGAACATCAGTATCAGCCCTCTGAATAAAGCTTTTTGTTGTGGCCCTGAAGAAAAGCCACACTCAGTACTTTTAAAACTTATATAATGTGTCTCAGTCCCAATTGCTCCATCTATCTATTAACCTACATATGTCCATACTGGGGAAAAGAGTGCAGATCTGCCACTTGCTATTTCTGTGTGCCCTTGAAACTTCAAATAAATCAGACAGAATAAGACCACTCTGGTTCCCCAGAGCTGGGCTTCACAGGGAGAAACTATTGGGGCTCTCATTGCAGTCACTCAGTGTAGCTGCAATGTGTTTACAAAAGGGTTTTTTATTATTATTTTCAGATTAAAATGTAGCATCAGTGATAATGCACTCCTTTGTAACCACACTCTAGGCAATAACACATCTTTTGAAGTGTGATCAATGCTGTAAGCAAAGCTGCTTTTTAAAAAAAAAAATAGAAATGCTGAATATTCTCTATGACATGCTTTTAAAATCTGCCCTCCACTGTTACTGGGCTTTAATAAGAGCAAACATCACACACAAAAAAATAAAAGGTTATTTATGACAAGAATGTAAATATATGGTAAATCCATAGCAAAAATATGCCATGGAGTTAGTTAGGGGAGCTCATTCCAGTCTAGCTTTTGTAAGAGTAGAGTAGCTTAAAAGATTTGTTTATCAACAAATATTGCTCTTCATAAATTTCATACTGTGCTGAAGTTTTTCTCCCCTGTTTTTTTTTTTTTTTTTGTCTGCAGAAGCAGACACAGTCTGTGGCTTCTTTAAGCTGATCCTGTGCAATCCCAGCATAGAGAGAGCTGGGCTGGATTGATACTGTTTTTTGGGGGGAAGGTTAAGCTTTTTAAATATTAAAATTTTTTTCAGGAGCACTTATTTCACTCAGTGAGGCAAAATGAGCTACACTTGTGAGGGGAGAGAAAAGTAGAAGAGAAGAACTGGGATAAGTTAAAGTGATGTTTGGAGGCTTTGCCAGCAGAGCTGCCCCACTGTAATTGCTGCTGACAGGACTGGGCACTGCAAAGCTGCTCCAGAACAGGAATGAGGGCACAGGAGCCTGCACAGCTTCCCTGGAAAACCCCAAAACCCAGCCCAAAGGGCCTCCCTGCTGCTCTCAGGTACCCAGGGATTAATTACATGGACTGACAATTAATAGGACAGAAATAGATTGAGCTGTACTATTTCAGCTTCCAGAATTTCTAGCATTACCTTAAAACTATGTATTTTGTAGAATTGTGCACTTCTGGAATGGTTTGGGTTGGAAGGGCCTTTAAAGCTCATCCTGACACCTTCCCTTAGACCTGATTGCTCCGAGCTCCATCCAACTGGAGCTCCTCAAGGGCTTGGAAACAGATCTGAATCTGAGCTGAAAAAGAGGTGGAACTAAGAAAAGGCATAAATCAAAAACAACAAAATCCTTGGCTGTCCAGGGGTTTAGTTTGTGCTGGATTTCTGTCATTCCCTATCTCCCCCTACAGAGAACTTTGTTTTCTCTGTGCATGTTAATAAGAACCTGCAGGGGACTAATAAGATGCAGGGAATGTTTAGGGGGCACAGGTACTGTTACACTTTTAATTAATTTTTACAGCAATTACTGTTTTTCTGCTTTTTTGGTTTTATTCCAAGACCTGGGTTGTGTTTTTTTTGAGCACTTAAACACAGATCTCATTTTTTACTTTTCTGCCATTCTCCTTTAAGTTATAGAGGTATTTATTTAAGGACAAGTGAGAGGTGCTGGGAGGGGCAGGCACCATGATTGAACTGTGGGCTCCAAACTGAAAAGGCTTTTAAAGTTGGGTGTTATTAAGAGCACATTTAATCAGGGAAAGTGACAAACAATTTGTTGTAAGACACATAAATACTAGTGGGAAACTAATTTCAGTGGCATAAAAAACAATCAACACTTGCATATAAAGTAAATGGAAAACAAGTGCCCCTGCACATTATTGCTCCTGCTGTGTATCACAGTTATTTACAACAATTACTTTCTGCTCTTGCCCAAACCAGCCCTTTTTATTACGCACACAGTAACACAGGGGCAGAAAATATTCAGAAAATGCAAAAAAAAAAAAAAACCAGCCACAGGATTTTCCTTTTTTTTCCTTTTTAGTTGGTCATATTTAATAATCATAAACTTCCTTCTTGCTTAAGAGCCTGACCTTCTCTGTTAGCAGAGCTCACACCTAAAAATCCTGCAAAGTTTCAATTTCTAAATGTCACAAAATATCAAATGGGTGCAGAAGATAAGAAGCAAGTCAATAAATGTTTGTATTCTTCTTTTGATGCTCATTTGTATTTCATTTTCCATGGGAAAAAAAATAAATAAAATAACCCCAAGTTTAATTTCTGTTCCAAATTGAAGAAAGAAAGAGAGCAGAGCCTGGGGTGGCACTCAGTTAAAATATTGATTACAGTGCATAGCAGTTTGCTGAAAAATAAATAAATAAACTCCAAATGCCTGCAAACTATTTAGAAAAAAGCATACTGTTTCCTGTGGTGGGGGAAGAAGTATAATTAAAAAGCTATCAACAGTCTGGGGTTGTCAAAAATACTTTGTCACCTGAAGCACATTCCTTGTAATTATCTTTTGGGCTTTAAGCTAGATCACCATTAACCTCCAAAGAAGAAGGGTTACTATGCTTTCTGGTGTGAGAAATTGTATCATCATGTAAATTAAACCCTGTTAGGTAGTCAAATTGGATTTGGGAAACGATTGAGTATTAAACCTAGTCATGTATATTATCAAATGACACAAAGCATGAAATGCTAAGAGGGAAGGGAAATTATTTTTTTTCCTTCCTTGAAAATTGTCAGCATTCTTGTACAAATCCCACTTTTTTTTTTGGTGGAGATAAAAACAAGAAGCTGAGGATAAATAGATATATATACACACGTTATGATTATTATGATTATATTTTTAAAAGTTTTTATTTTCCAGAGCATAGGAAATGAGACAAGCCAGTTCTAGCTGATATTAACGTAACAGTCCTTGGATCACACTCAGGATCTCATACTCTGACATAGAATTGCCAGGGTTGAATCTCAATGCCTCCTTCTACCCAAATGAAGTGAGTTTGCCCAATCTCCTGTTCATACATTTGCAGCTGTAATGGCTGCATGGAAGGAAACTTTCCCCATCTCTGCCTGCAACTCTCTGCTTGGTAATAGTAGTATGAAACACAGGAAAATAAAATAGCCAATTGCTGAAAGAGTACTAATGTCCTATAGAACATAAAAGGTATTGTTTAGGAATAAAGGGAATAAAAACAAAACCAAGAAACAACTTGAGTTTTCTTCTTTCTCTACTTTATTTTCTTTTTACTGCTTACAGCACAGTCAGTATATGCCTGAGGAATTTGTGGTTTGAGTCCAAGGGGAAGAAATACCTTTTAAACATAGACTTTTTTTCTTGTTAGCTTTTCTAGCAGTGTTTACAGGCTGCAGTATCTCAGTGACCAGCATAAAATAAAGGGTGATTTCACTCTGATTGCAGTGCTAGAGGTGAACCTGCAAAGACACTGAGTCCTGTTCCTGCAGGTGTTTTAGACAGAGCAGCTTAAACTGCATCATTAAAAATTCAAATTTCACGATTGTTTGTGGTGGCAAAGTCGTTCCTTGTCCTGTTTCCTGCACCCTCTTTGTTCATTTTCTGCTTGATGAAATGCCATCAACTCTTGCAGGAATTGTAAGCTCATACCAAATATCTCTGTTTCCCAAGCACAAGTGGGGTGATGGAGGCTCAGGTGTCTCCCAGATCCCTGGCTCCCTGTGAGGAGCTCTGTGCCCAACAGTGTTTTCAATAAGGAAAAGAAAGAAAAAGAAAAAAAAAAACAACCCACAACTTTTCTCTTGTGCAAAGAACTGGTAGAAAGGAGAAGGCTGAACTTCATTTAATTTCGAGGGAAGAGTGGATAATATATTTTTCTCAGGAACAGGAGGAGTGAAACTCAGACCTTTGCAAATTGCTAACACCCTGTTCCATCATTAAGGAGCACACGCTTCTTTGTAGTTGCTAAATATAAAAATAATTTGCCGGCAATCTCCAAAGCCGAGAGTTTAAATTTACTTTTTTTTTATTATTTTAAGGAGAACTTTTTTTTTTTTTATTTTACATTTTTCTGCCAAATTACTGCATGTTGACAATGGTCTGTATCCAGCATTACAGTCTTTTCTTTTTCAACTCGTGGAAAGTGGATAATTGAAGTGGTGTGCACAACAAAGGAGAACATCCATTGGTTCCATATAAACCTTTTAAAAGCCTCGGAAGGAAAAGTAAGGCAGGCTAATATGAATTGCAGAAGGACGCAATTAATTTGTACATGAAAGAAGATTTTTAGTATGCCATTAGCCTCTGTAATAGCCAAAAAGTAAAAAGGCAATCGTGGATAACCTTGCCAAAAGTATGACAAACTGCTCATCATGAGGGAGTTTTGTATTTTAAGCAAATGCAGAATGTTTTTATTAAAATTACTTTGTAACTCTTACTTGCTTCCAACGAAATTGTGTTTAAAAAAAATTATTAAAAGCCATATGATCATTTCAGAGCAGTAATGAAAATTCAACAGCATCCATTGACATAAGTGGAAGTGTTGTTGCTGTTTGGAAGAGTTTTGAATTTTCAGCAGAGCAATTCTCTCTCATTTGTGTCCTTGTGCCTTTCCATATAACTTATTAATGGAATTATCAGTTTAAAAAAAGTCATGAGGAAGTTATGAACCTCTGTTCTATGTCCCATATCTTTAAGAAGCTAATTTTTCCCATTTTATTTTTTTTTTAAAGAAAGTCTCTTCTCATTTTCCCCCTTTTCTTCTCCTTAAGTTAGTTAATCTTTTCAGCATATATTATCTGCATATTATATAGCATATAGCCTATTTTTAGGAAAGAAAAAATGTAAATTCTAAGAATTTATTAAGTGGTTTTATTTCTAGTTATAGCTAGCCAAGGTCATAAACTGCTCTTGAAGATTCCTGCTAACAATGAAAGTTAAATTACGCTACAGGTATTAAAAAGACAAGATTGGGAGACTGACAAATTATTTTCTGCATACCATGAAAAGAGAATGAGTCATGGGATTTCAGTAGCCTGATTTAATCAATAACTCTGTAATTCCTAATCAATCATAGCGTGCTTTTATCCATCATTACAAGACTGCAATAATTGTTAGTCCTCTATGAGAGTATCTGACATCATTAAATAATTTATAGAATAATATAGGCACTCTTATGAAACAACAAGGAGCTGGTGTCTTGTCACTGATGGTGAGAAACCATCATTTATGTTAATAACACTTAAAATATCACAGTAACCTGAAGAGACCCCTGAATCTTACATCGGTAATGGAGACTACAAACTGTATGTGCTGGAAATAAGGTGGGATATACTCACTGGAAAAATGTATTTCTCAAATATTGCATCGTTTACAAGGCTTAGCATGTATTTATTTGGGGAAAAAAAATCATTATGGCAATTTATGGAGCAATAAACTGCAATATGGGTGAGTTTTATAAGCCTTCCTTGTGTGCCCACTACAGGAGAGTCTTATCGATTATCAGTCTGATTTTTTTCCATCAGTGCTGCTCATTTGTAATTCCATTCATATTCATTTGGTAGCAGGAGAAGGGACAGTTCCTCAGTGCCTGTGGCAATCGAGACAATTTATCTCCAGACAGAAATCTCCTCTCAGAGTCTCAGTGCTCCAGTGGCAGCAGCTCAATACCTGCTCTGAAAAGTCCTGCCTCATCTCTGTCCAGTTCCCTCCCTGTTATTTACTCACCTCTTCACATCTAAAGGTTTTCATTCTCCTTTTGATACCTGGTGGAATATACAAATGAGGTCTTCAAAAGGTCCAGTTGGATCTCTTTATGATTTACAGGTTTATGATTGCTTGTGCTACCACTGGCATATTCTGTTCTACATGTACGGATATTTGGATTAATCATATGAGTTGTGTTCTGGGTTTTCCCCTTTCTCTTTTCTTCTTTGATGCTGTAAATCAGTGTAAATCAGGACTGATGAGACACTTGCAGTCAGCAAATGCCGTGTGGCAGAGAATCTGTTTTCCACCATTACGTCCAGGTTTTTCTTCTTCTTCTGTGATCCTTCTTTGCCATTTCTGACAAATTTCTCCACTTCTCTGTGCTTTATTTCTCTCATTTTTCCTTCCTCCTGTGGATGGATGCTGCCTTCCTCAGCCTCTCATATTTTCTCCAGTTGTGAGCTGCTCAAGGCTGTGCTGGGCCCTGGGCAGTATTTCTTTTCTCCTGCCCTTCACTGTGGTCTGTTCCCATTGCAGCCATGGCAAAGCCTTGCCATAAATCCCATTTTGTGTTACTTTTCCAACTGTGGAAAATACTCCTCTTGATGAGGCAGCCCTTGCTGACATTAATGACAATTACAGCCCTGTTTAGGGTTCCCCCTGCAGGTTTGCACTCTCTGAGCCCGGGGTGAGATTGACCACGGGGACAAACCTCTACAACCTGATCTAAGGGGAGCTCAGCCCTGGGAGGGGCAGGGGGCTGGACCTCCTGAGGTTCTTAAAACCTAAATTATTGTCTGGTTCCAAATATTGCCTTGTGGTTTTGTGTAAGACTACCTAAGGATGCACAAGGCTTCTCCTCTTCTTTCCCATCTGGATTTCTGCGTTTCATTTTGCCTCCCAAAGAATCCACACTTAAAAGCAGTCCAGGTATTAGGCTTCTTTCCAAAGGAGTTAAAGAATATCAAGCTCCAAAACTTCTTGATTTTTTTTCTACTTTTTGTTCTGAGGTAGAGAAAATTAATAATGACTGCTTCCATGTAAGAAGTGGGGAATGAAATACAAAATAATAATAAATTGGATATTACTTCAATGATCCTTTCTGGGCATCTAAAATTTTCTTCGCTTATTTATTTAGGACCAAAAAAAAAAAAAAAAAAAGAAAAAAAAAAAAAAAGGTAGGTGAAGGATTACACCATTTGCACTCTTTAAATTTTGAGCAGAAATGTGGTGAGGAGAAAAGTCAGACTCACCCTGGATCAGATTTGAGGAATTTCCACCAGGGATTAATTTGGCCCAGGAAGTTGGCAATCATGTAGCACAGATGTTACAGTATTTGAAGGCAATAGTCCATTATAGCAGAAGGAACAATATTGTGCCCCAAAGGACCTATCGAGTGAATGAGATGTTGAGAGGCTTTTTACACAAATATTGATTCAGTACTGGTTGCAAGACCCAAATGTGCCCAAGAAAAGGAAAGACTTCATTGGATCTCAACATTGGTGTCTCTTTTAGAGCTACCAGAGGGCATTTAATATCATCCCCTAATTGCCTGTATAGAAATGGCCAGTTCAATATGCAAATGGAACTTCGATTGCTTTACCAATAGTCTTAAAAATATTGAAAGAATGTCCTCATGTAGAGCTCAAAATCTTGCAATATTTTTGTCTTATTAGAAATGCTTAATTCAAGTTCTTAAAATATTTTCAAATATCTATTCTTAAGTAAATGTCTGTTAAAATCTATGCATATTTATGTATTTTGAAAACCAATCACATAGTTATCATTGGAGGCCAGAGGTCGGAGACAGATTAGAAATGGAACAATTATGGTTTGTACTCTGTGATTAAATATCAGAAGCATTAACCAGCCTCAGCATTACAGTCATAATATTAGAATAAAAATGACAGTTACTCTTGTAAAAGGCTAATGAGGTTGTATGTGTATAAAGCTCTTCTGTAATTTCAAATGGGATACAGATCTGCATAGACTGATTCATTCCACCTACTCAAAAAGGAGCCAGACTTCCCAAATCTTTTCCTTTTCCTCAAAGTAAGGACCAAATCCTTTGTTATAACCCAGATGACTCTGAATCACTGGTGGCTCCTTCCCAGCAAACCAGCCTTAAAGTAGGCAGCTCAGTGGTTCTGGTTTTTAATTTCCTTCACTGGGCAAATTGTAATGGACAAAGATGATCAGCCACAAAACAAGCTTTTTTTTTTTTCTTCCTGACACGAGAAAGAACTTTCTAGGCAGCTCCAAGGATTTGGTAAAGCCCATTTAAATTCTGGTGCCTGAGTAACAAGCTGTTTTATATCCTGACAGAATGTCATATTCACTTTCTCCTTTCTTAGCAGTTTGAGTATTTTCCAGTGGTTGGTTTGTTTTTTCAGCGGTGCTCCTGAAAGGTGACGTGGGTCTCAAATTCTGCAGGTCTTGGCAGCAGCTGGAGACTTCTCTGCTGTTGTTGGTTTTCTATGCATGTGTTTTATTTAGATTAAAAGGCAAAGTACATTCATTCAAGGCTTAGGCAGTTTAGCATAATTAATTGCACAATATAAATAATTTAATTACGTTTAAACATTGCTGAATTAAAGTCCTCAGAAAGCACATTTGCCGTTTCCATAATGCCAGACATACTCTCTCTGTCTTCACTGGAGATTATTTTTTCAGCATACTCAGCGCAAGGAAGTGGCAGAAAATATGAACAGCTCCCACAAACCCAAACCCTGGTGAGAGCCCCTTGTAAGAAGGGGGTCAAAGTGCTCTTCCTGTAAGGCAAGTGTTGGATGGACACAGTATTGAAAAGCTGAAATGATTTGTGTCACTCTCTGCCCCTTCAGTGCTCTCCTGGACAGATTGCCCTTGCCCCAAATAACTCTATATATTGTATTGTTGTGTTTGACACGTCTGCCCTACAGAAAATGGATTTAACCTGTCAGCCCCATGTGCTCTCCAGACAATTATGATTTCTTCATTACTCTCCCCATGATTGTATGTCTTTTAGTGACTTAAAAAAAAAGTCTTCATCAAGTTGGCAATCCCTCGGGGCTCATGGATCTCCCAACACCCCAACCATTTAATCTAATTTATAATGCAGATGGAAATGAAGTGCTGCTGTCACTGCTGCACTGGGGAGAGGGAGCAGAGTTCTGTGAGGTCTCAGAGTCCCAACCTCTACCCAGAGGGATCACAGTGTGTCCTCTGAGAGTTTTGTCCTTAAACCTGCTCATTCCTTTCAGCTCGGTGACTGTTTTCACCTCCATAATATGCTCGCTGCTAGTTATGCCTAGCACTGCATATTTCTGCCTTTCTGCTGCTCAAGAAAAAAGGTTAAGAAGGAAAGTATCTGCCAGCTAAGGTCTTTTCAACTGTTTTTCCAAGATAGAGTCCAGCCGACACGTTTTGTATTGACAGCTGGCGAAACATTCGCAGAAATGACATCTGCCCATTAAAAATATCCCTCTTACTTTTCCTTATCCCTGGGGATTTTCAAGGCTGCAAATCATTTTCATGAGAGACGTAACCTTAGATCAAGCTATGTAAAAATACATCACTTCCATCAAGTGAAATAATCACAGTATGATAGAGGAATATTAACCAGCTGCCTTCCCCTGTGGCACGCACGGGAATTTTTGGAGTTTTCCACTCGGTGCCTCCGATTGTTATTTCATATTGTGACACTTGTAATTGTATATAGCAATCTAGACTTTAAAATCCTGACAAGGCTGCTCTGGGTTCTACTGCATGCATAAATCCATCACAGCAGATGAGATAGATTTTAAATTGATGGTACCACACCAAGCACTGAAATAAAAGCAGTAGCTGCACTTATCCTTGTAGACTAATAGCTGCAAATGATTTTATGAATCATTAGTTCAGATCCTATAGTCCTACCCGTTTGAAACCATTTCTAGATTAATGCATTTTTGTCTGTGATATGATATTAATAGGCAGCTGAAAAGCATGCAGCTTCTAGCCGTGTGTCACAGTAACATTTTAGTGATGGAAGGCAGTTTGTAGTTTTGGAATAGATGATGGATTGCTGGGATTTGGGTAACTGGCAGGTTTTGTTCAGGAGGCTGTCTCCTGAGAGCCAATGTCCAGTGAGAAAATATGAATTCTGAGCATGGATTGCCTGCTGCTGAGTAGTTCTGTTTGGATGTTAACTGTTCTGCTCTCCTGAGACCCTACCTGCAGTGCTGGTCCAGCTCCAGGGCCATCAGTGTAAGAAGGATGTGGAGCTGCTGGAGTGAATCCAGAGGAGATCATTGAGATGCTCCAAGGGCTGGAGCCCCTCTGCTCTGGAGCCAGGCTGGGAGAGCTGTGGGTGTTCACCTGGAGAAGAGAAGCTCCAGGGAGAGCTCAGAGCCCCTTCCAGTGCCTAAAGGGCTCCAGGAGAGCTGGAGAGGGACTTCACAGCAGGTCAAGGAGTGAGACGACTAGAGAGAATGGATTTAAAAAAACCCAGATATTAGTTTTAGATCAGGTACTGGGAAAAAATTGTTCCCTGTGAGGATGGGGAGGCCCTGGCACAGGGTGCCCAGAGAAGCTGTGGCTGCCCCTGGATCCCTGGAAGTGTCCAAGGCCAGGTTTGATGGAGCTTGGAGCAACCTGGGATAGTGGAAGGTGTCCCTGCCCATGGCAGGGGGGTTGGAACAAGATGATCCATCAGCTCCTTCCCAACCCACAGCATCTGTGATTCTGTCATTCTATGCACAGGGCTCTCTGTAAGCTCAATAATCATACAAAAGCTTCAAATACAGCCCTGTAACAGTAACTTATAATTATGCGGAATGAGAAAACCTATTTAAATGGTTGTTTTAAAGTAAATGAGTCTCAACCACTACCTTTCAGCTTATTAGGCATTTAATATTAATGAAACTAAAAAGATGCAGTAAAATTGTGTGAAAAAATAAAACCTGGTGTGTCTGTTCCTATTCAGGCAGATAGAATAGCACTCATATTTTCCACCTTCCTGTTGTCCTTCCTAGAGAATTTGGGGTCTCTGCTCTCCACTAAGGACACAGAGCCAGGGAGATGAGGCTCTTCCCTGTGCATATTTAGACAGTGATGGTATGATGTCACGTCTTAACGTGATGGGAGGAAAAAAAAAATCTATGGATCTGTTGTTCCTTAATTAGCTCTCTTTATAGTGCTGCTGAATCCAGGAGGATCAGAGGTTAGTAATAACAATGTGATGTAAGGACTTGCAGTGCTGGGGGGCTGACACTTGAAAGGGATGTGCTTTCTGTAATGATAAGGCCTTGGAAAGTGTTACAGTTTTAATATTGTTACTGCTGCATTTAGTTTGCTTCTCTTTCTGCAGTGGAGTAGTAAACGATCTTGGATTTATTTTCTTTCGTGTCCCGCACGAGAGACTGACATCCATTTATGCCTCATTTGAAACAAAAGTTACAACCACAGGTTTTTTTTCTTCCCCTTTTCTCCTACTCTATTCTGAATTTCTCAGCTACAGTGCTAAAAATAATAGAAGTCTGTGTATTTACCGGTCATCTGTAAATAAAACTTGCAGGCATGCCTACACTTTAAACTCACTCTAATCTTACAGTACATTAATGGGTGCAAAAGCCAGATTCTGCTCTCGACGTGCTGGCACTATTTAGGTGGATGGACAATTTTATATTTAGATCCTGCCATGAGACTCATTCCTCAGTCTCTGAGCCGCAGTCCTTGAGCACACAGGGCTGACATTGACGTCTGCCGAGCGTGCCGCGCAGGGGACGGGAGAGTTATCTCCATCATTATGTGCCTCCCTGCTCCTTAAATAAGCTGGAGCAGTGAAAAAGGGGAGGAAGCAAGAGCAAGGATTCCAGAGAATGGCTGTGCAAACCTGGGAAGACGGATGGATGGCTGTTACACCCAGCACACACTCGCCCAGGAGGCTCCTTCAGCCCAATGTGACCCACATCCCTGCTGGAGGAAAGGACAGCACAAAGTCAATGTCACTCTTCCTAAGTTTCTCTTATTTTTATTCTCCATTCAGGTTTAGTTACAGAAGGATCTCGTGCCATATAAATTAGAGTCACCCATCAATTTCAGCCCTGGTGCCAGAATTTTCACCAGCTGAGGAAGAATCCTCGAGCCCTTCTGGAGGTTCTCAGGGCATATCGAATACCTGAATCAGCCTCCCCTAATCAGTTCCTGAACACTGCGCTCAAACAGATCATGGTCCTCATCAATTCCCCTCTCCAAATAGGCAAGAAAAATTCCAGGAAGGTATTTCTGTCTTTACTGATGTTCATAATGTAGTGAGATTGATGGATTGCACTAAAATCCTTCCTGTGGCAATGGTGAGTTTTTAAAGGTGCTGGGAGAGAAAGCAGGTTTAGTGCAGGGGTATGCAAGAATATTTAAAGATGTTTTGGTGAAACATGCTGGGTTTGGAAGGGATGAAGGAATATTAGGAAAAACATATGTTTGAACAAATGTGTAACTCATGAGATCAAAGCCTGTACTGAGCTTGCAAAAAAAAAAAAAAAATAACACAGCTTTGCAAATGCATCCTTTTAAATTAATTTTTTTGTATTTTCTAATAAAAAATGTGCTGTATTGTGGACAGTCTTTGGAAAAATCTTAGTGGTGTCTGGCACACAAAAGCTTTTACAGGAGGTAGTTAAAGGCCTTGTCAGTAAATTTGAAACATGGAGTTGCTTAGGTGTACTTAGAGTGAACGTCCTACATGCAGACAGTTTTGTAGAAGAAAAATTAGTTTTCATATATAATTTGTATCCAAAAATTAGAGAGGAATAAAGCACAAGATCGGAGTAAATGAACTCTTAGATCATAAAATTTGTTGTTGGCAAATGTAGCACTGGCTGCTATTATTCGGCTCCATGTAATAATTAATATGTGTGGAAAATGTGCATGTAACCATAAAAAAAGGAAACAACTTTATTTGTTCCACAAATGGCCAATACAGAAGCATCCAGTCTGCTTTTATTTATCACTAAAGGAAATTTTTTTTTCAGGAAAATTTCTTAAACAGTAGCGGAAAACACATCTTTGCAAATACAGAAAGTAGGGTTACTAAATCCCAGGAAACATGACTTCCAAAACTAACCTGCCACTTTCATGCCAGAAACAGCATTTCACCTTGAAAACTGTTCCTTGATCTTGAGCATTTAATACTCACAGCAGCTGTCTTGTGTGGTCAAGAAAATCAGACTCTCAGGGACTTCCATGTAGAGGGTCACACAAGGCTTTCAAGTCTGTTTTAGACAAATCTGAACAATCTCAATACATCAAACTCCTGAATCCTCTGCTGAAAACTTTAATTTCTGCCTCCAAGATCCTCTCTGCTTTATCTTTTTTTTTTTTCCAGAAATGTATCAAGCCTCCTTTCAAATCAGTTTGCCTGTATCACCTTCTTTAAGAAGTCTGCAAATTGTCAGAAATCTCCTAAATTCCACTCTAAATTTATTCATGAACAATTTATAGCCCCTCGGTCTTGTACAAGTATCAGCCTTCAAACTTAAATAATTCTTCTCCCTCCCTGCTGTTTACTTCCAAATGTACCTATAAAGAATAATTGCATCCTCTCTCAGACTTCATTTTTCTAGGCTAAACAGACCAAGCTCTTTTTAATTTCCTCCTCCTTAATCATCCTACCAGGACTTGGCTGTACTTTTGCAAACCAAGGTATGTGGAATGGTTCACGTTGCATCTTGTTAATGCTTTCTTGTGACAGTCTAGTTTCTGCTTAAAACTTACCTTCAGGAGTTATCTGTTACTAAATTTTGGAATAAGAGAAACTACTCACAAGTTAATTTTAAAAAACATTTATTTTTAAGGTCCTGAATATCTGTTTGATGGCAATGCCTGGTACTGCTTATTTCCTTGGGTTTGACTCGAGCCTTTGCATTCAAACAGGCAAAAGCTTCTGAGAACCCCAATTTCTCCAATTAGCTTTATTGTTCTCTGTTCCAAAAAGGGGCATCTTCATCATAGGGATGCAGTTTTTAGGTTGAATCGTGACTGGTCTAAAGCCATCCTAAGCAGGCTTAGAGTTGCTATAAACAGAAAAACAGTTCCTGTGCTGTCCTCCTTAATTTCATCAGCCATGGTATAGGACAAGTTCTTCAGCCTGTGATAAGATCCATAACCTTACAGTTTCACCTCCTTGTTGCTCATTTTGCATCTTATGCTCCTTTTGACACCTCACCTGGTTCATCAAAGTCATTTTTAAATACAATTTTTCACTAATTGGGTGATTAGGCAGCATTCAGTGTAGTCCTGCTTTTGCCCTCTGGGATTTTCACCCAGTGCAAGAGAACATCATTTATGTTGCTCCAGATTTCATAAATATTTGTGAGTGAGTATTAAAATCTCAGATGTCAAGTGCAGTGCAAAATAAGGCACTGATGAATCTCCTTCCGTGCCCTCATTTGGTGGTGATGAGGTGACCTGCCAGCCAGCTCCATGGCCCTTCAGTGATCTTTTCATTTTCTGTCAGCTTCTGAAAGAAAAAATGGATAAGAGGAGAATGAGTCTGGCAGCAGTGAGGACTCTGCTCCAGGTCTGACCTGCCCAACCCTCCGTCACCGCAGCTGCACATTTGGTAAATTACAGTTATCTGGGCCCTGGCAGGGGCGAGGGACCTCGGTTATTAAGAATTAGGAAGAGCAGAGAAATAGTGCAGGCAGTCAGTGGGAGAGCTGAGGTGATAACTCATGGTCTCCTCACCTGGACCCCCATGCTCTCTGTGCTGAAGTCGAGTTTGTGGTGGTGAGCATTGCTGGGAGTGGATGTGGGGTGTTTTATCAGGCTCTGCAGGATCACACTGCAGGGGTGCCAAATTCATGGTACTGCCCCAAGACACGAGGCAGCTCTTTATATAAAAGTGTCTTCAGTCTCCTTATGCTTTAACCTCTGGCTGTGCATCCTCTCAGGGCTCTGTTCTGGGTGAGAGGAGAGTTTGAAGGAGTGACCTCAGGGATGAACAGAGGGCAGGTCAGTCTCGGTGGCAGGGAGGTGTCATGGGCTGCCTGCCCCTCTGTGCTGGGCTAGGGGACACCTGGGAGCATGGCACGCTGGCTGTGGACAGCCACAAGGTCACCCACAAGCTGGTGATAGTTGGTGACTGAGTACAGAATTACTGAGATTCTTTTTCTCTGTTAGAGATGGGCACTAAGTGAAGCTCTCCATTGAGTTCACACCCTTAGAGATAGAAAAGGTGCATTAATTTATATCTGTGTTTTCAAAAGCTGAATGCTGCTTTGCCAGAAATAAACCACTCCTTAGCATTTCAGACTGAGCCAGTGTATGAAAATTAATACCAATACAGTTCTGTACCAGTGAGAGGCCACAGGAGATGGTCCTGACCTGTCAGCTGCTGTGAGCAGAGGCATTTTCTACATGAAGCCAGAGTTCCCTCTACCTGGCTTGGATGCCACCATTGTGGCAAGTGGCCACTTCCCTGCCATCCCCTGTCCTCTCTGCTGTGCCCAGAGTCAGTGGAAGGATGCCCACTCATTTTCAGCAGGCTCTTGTCTTGGACTGAAAGCAGCCACTTGACTGTAATTTGTTTGTAGGATGTATTATAAAGAAATTGGAACCATTCTTGATTTGGAAATTCCTATTCAAAATTCATCAGCTGAATAGAAGATACAAGTGAAGGTGCTTTCTATAGCAATGGATTTCTGTTTTGATAAAGTTAATCACACAGTATGTGCCTCAACCAGACATTTTTAAGGAGAGTGAATTTTTTGATACAGGAAAATCAAACTGGCTGGAGAATGCTCACCTTGATGGAATTGCAGCTGAAAAGAGCTGGTGGATTTTTAGACAGGAAATAGTATTTCTTCTGCCACACCATCAACAAAGCAGTTTGGGATGTGCCTTGTGCTTTTAGTGTGGTGCTGCTGGGAAAGCTGTGGATGCCTGTGGATGCCAGTATGGCTTTCCTGCTTCTCATCAAACTGCACCTTTATTTCCAGGGTTTGTGAGGAGTCACCATTACAGGAATACCTCCTTTTCCAAAATATGCACAAAACTTGATATTTGATGCCATCCCATTTGATATAAACGCAGACTAGAAGTGTTTTGGAACATGCAGGGCAGTAGGTGTTGGTTGAGCAAAGACAGTTACAGAGTTCCCTGTAAACACATATCTGAAGGTGAGATATGTCAGACATGGGTATCAACCTGATTCACTTGATGGGTGGTTTTCTCCTGTATCCCTGACATTTTGATGTGTGCAGGACAAGAAATGGCTATTATAGGTAAATATGATGTCATTTACTTAAAAACCAGTAAAATATGGATTTCCACCTCCCCTCCAGATCATAACTGCAGTTCCTGATTCCAGAATCACCTCCCCAGAGATGCACGTGGATGATTTTGTGCTTTATACATCTGAGGGCTGTTTTATGGAACCGCAATTGGAAAAATTCTACAGAAAAGCATCTGTGCTTTAAGTGCCAAAGCCTCCAGGCTGAAAGCAGCCCTTGGAAATACTTTTTTGAAAGCCCATATTGACAGACTGAGTTCTAAGCATGGTTACACTGATTATATGGCACTGTTCTCTCCTCTGGACTGAAATACACCACTATTAGATGGATTTTTGGTCAGGCACTATGTGGGTCTCAAAGAATGACAACCAATATACTTCAGCAGTTAGGCTTTCTTTCCTATTATTAGTGGTAATTGTCTCCTGAATATTGAAAGAATGGTGTAGTTCCCACTGAAAAACTCCTGGATAAAAGACATCAGATAGCAGGGGCTGGTGTTCCTGGAAAAACATTGACAGCAGAGGGAAATAGGGTCATGAAACACCAACTGTTCATCTTTAAGGAGTTCTCTTACTCCCCATGGGCTGTCATTGTCTCCTTTTTGCCACCTGCTATGTCTTCAGTTATATATCATTGCCCTTAAGTCTCACCCAGTTTTTCTTAAAGCAATTCTCAGCTTTTACCTTGTCTGCTCTGTAAACCTGTGGCCACAATTAGAGATGCACACTCATGTTGTTTCCTCTCACTTGCCTCTGGTGGGGTATTTACAACATCCTGAATAACAAATGTGCATTTGCATGCTGTAGATGCTGACTGTGGCAGTGATCATCATCATTTTGCTGTCGTGGTGTGCAGCTTTTAACCTTTTGTTATACCTATCTGTTGTCTGTGCCTCACCTTATGCTGTGGTTGTGAAATGGTTGTAGTGGGGATCATCTGCCTGGGATGGCTGTTTGTACTGCACTTTCAGCCTGCTCCAGTCCTAATCCCAAACCAGAGCTTTTAATTGTTGCTGCAGTGCAAATATATTGACAAGGTCAGGCCAGATGTTATGAAAATTAAAGCCACCTTTGAATGCCAGTGTCCTTCACTTACAGACAGAAATGCTGTTTATGTGCCTTTAATTGGAAAAAATTCTTCCCTGTGAGAGGCCCTGGCACAGGTGACCCAGAGAAGCTGTGGCTGCCCCATCTCTGTTTTCAAGGTCAGGCTGGATGGGGCTTGGAACAACCTGGGGTAGTGGAAGGTGTCCCTGCAATGGGACAAGAATTGGAACTAGATGATCTTTAAGGTCACTTCCAACCCAAACTATTTTTTGTTTCTTCTATCTCCATTGCTACAGCTCTGTGGGCTTTCAGCAACTTCTCTCCTATTTAGATTATTCTGTAGTTTATTTCTGGTTCTCCATGTTGTGTGATGGTGTCTCCAAGTCGAGGGAGCACAGCTGAGATGTGGATGGTGTTTTCCACATACTTCAGAAGGATCCTTGGGTCCTTGTCCTTCAACACCCTTGGAGATGCCATGGACAGGCAGAGTCGTGGTGATGGATAATCCTCATGCCAGCAATCAGGGGTAAAGGATTCCTTTCCCTTTGTGCACCTGAGAGTGCACAGCAACTGTTTTGCCCCAGGTTTTGAAGCATCCCTTGCAGGTTACCATAATTGAAAAGGTTAGGTGGAATGGCTGGTGAATTTAAAACTGAGAGCATTGTCTCTTGTAATTTCTTTATATCTGTTAATGAGCCTTCATCTCCTCCTGTTCATATTAGGGAGGTAAAACAGTGGTGGAAGTTGAGATACACAGAAAGTCTCTGAGAAAAAACAGTCTTGTATGAAATGGAATCTCAACTGTAAGGAAAAAAATGACCCACTAATAAATTACATTCCAAAATGTGTCTTCACATAAAGCACTAAGTCTGATTTACATAAAACGTGTCTGGGAGCTCTTGTTGTTTCATCACAACCCAAGATCTCATTGAGAAAGACAAATGAGAAGTGTCACCATTTGCAATCTTGTGTAGAAAACTTCTGGTCTTCAGTGTCCTCTGTTTCAGTGGAATTGCTTTCCTGGGCTTAGACTGTTGATGGGCCGGTACATCAACACTTGAGAGTTGAAGCTTGGGAATATTGGAGTTTCAGAATGCTGTACACTTCCCTCCATAGAAAATCCCGTGCACCTTTTGACATGTGTGGACACTGACAGGGACCACACACTCGAGTTTGAGCCTTTAAAGAATAGGAAACTTTTTTTTCCCTGGAGGAATATCACAGAGAGCAGCGGTAAGTAATGCTGCCAGCTAATGCCAGTCATGATTAGGGTTTGCAGGAGAGCACCCATGATGGGATGGATCACACTTCTCCTCTGTGCCATGGGAGACTCTGCTGCCTCACACTGGCTGTGTTTTCACTCAGGGTGTGCCCTGGGGAGAGCCCTGTGCCAGGACTGTGCACACAACTGAGTGTTGTTGTAGGACACAAAAGAAAGATAAGAGGCTCCAAATGTTTCAGAAAGCAAAAACATAGAAAAAAAAGGCTTTATTGTCTAATTTCTTATTATCTTTTATAAGGTGTTCCCATACAGACTTAGCATGATCAGTGAATAGGAACAACACCTCTCTAATGCCATTGGTTAAACCAGAGAAACAGCAAAACACCACCTGGAGAAAGATTGTTTTGAGAAAGGAGAGTTGTTTGCCAAGATTGTTTTGAGAAGCTTTCTTGAGAAATTTTTCCTTGGGAAAAACTCAGCAGCTGCCAGCAGGGTGAAATCTCTCAGACCCAGAAATATCAGGCCCACAGGTGAGCTCTGGGGGAGCTCATCAGGACAGCAGAGTTTTGGGAAGATGTTGGTGCTGAGGATCTGCAGGCAGTGCTGCTGAAGGACAGCCCAGCACACAGCTGCACGGATGTGGGGAAAGGTCATCATGTCCCACTTCCAGAGGGGATTGTGGGCTCTGTGTTGAGCAGGATTTATCCCCATGGACTCTGCAATCTGTAAATGGCACCAATTCCCTCAAATCTCTGCTCCTGGCCAGGTTTCCATCAAGTCTGTATTTGTTGATTAGGCTCTTTCACGAGAAAACAGCAGTTACAGAAGTGCTGTGAACCCATAAGGTGTGTTAGTTATGGGAAGATAAAGAAAGCAACATAAAGAAATTACTTCTTTTATTTTTCTTCATGATTGTGCTTTCTGAGAATTAAAATGCTTTCAGAAAGAGCTGGAAAATTCAGATGAAACATGAAATGAATTAGCATTCAGCCATAGTATCCGTGATTTCTTAATCCTTCCTTAGCCAAACATCTCCCCAAAACAGCCTCATAAAAAAGCAGACCAGAAAGAAAGGAGCATATAGCAGCAACTTACAGGTTTTCTCAAAGGTTAATTAATTGCAATTAATTGTGAAGTGCTGCAGCATTGAACAGTAGCTTTGAATTTGATAATGAAAACCAAAAAAGAAAAAAAAAAAAGAAAAAAAAAAAAAAAGAAGAAAAGAAAAATAAAAACAAGGAAAAACTCATATGGAACAATCCTGGTCTTGCAGATGTGGTTTTTTTCCTCTCCTCTGAGTAGATTCAGTTTGCAAATTTAACTCAGACAATTTACAAATATGATTTCAGCTGAGAATTATTTTAGGGGCTGTGTGGTGCGGTGGAAAGAACAAAATGTTTTTGTTAGGAAAGTAGAGACCAGCAGTGCTGCACAGGACAAAGTGAGCAAGACCATATCAATGCACTTTATAAATAGAGGGAGACTTTACATGAGGTTGGCCCCTGATTTTGGGTCTTCTCTATTTAGATTAAAATAGATACTCAGTCAGTAGTGGAAAAAATGGAAGGCTCTTTTTTCTTCCCCTCCAGCTGCTCTCAAAGAATCTTCTCAGAGATGGACCTGTCTGGTTCAGGTGGTTTCTCAGAGGGATCTGTGTCATGGGCTACAGGAGCAGGACTGAGACAGTCACTGGGAGGGACAGGGAGCACTTCTGGCATGTTCTCTCTCCAGTTTAGTGCTCTGAAGAGTCAGTTGTTTATCAGTATTGAAGGAATGCTAAGAAGCACCAACCTAAAATGTTGTGGGCAGATGTGAGGAGTGAGTTTCCAGCTCAGGCTGCTCCCCAGTGTATGAGGTGGGGGAAGGAGTCGATTGAAGATTGATTTTTTCAAGGCCAAAGTCAGTGACAGAGTTAAAAACAAACCCAGAACCCTCTCCCTGTGTGCTGTTCTTCCCTCTCTTATCTCCGTCTGCCTCCTGCCTACCAGGATCTCAATGTCTGAGCTGGCTGTGCCCACCTGGCATGTGGGCAGGGCGTGGGCAGGACCACCAGGCTCTGAGACACCCCCAGGGATGCTGCAGAGCCTGTGGAGGGCAGGCTCTGCCACTGATGAAGCTGAAGGAATTCAGGGCACAGCCTCCCCCATTTCCATGGCCCAAAACAGGAATCTCACCGTGCAGGAGAATTCATTCCACTTGCTTTCTCATCTGCTGAAGTAATAGGGTCAGATCAGTGGGGAAAGCAGAAATTACTTTCAAGTTTCCTGACTCCCTGAGAAGGCTGCTCTCTGTATATGATGTGGTTACAACTCCCAGATTGATGTGTTTATTTTACAGCCACAGCTCTGAGTGCACAGAGCAGGGTTACACAACAGCAGCAACAACAAAAGTTTACACAAGGAGTTACTTACCCAGTAAACCTACAGCTAAAATAACAGGGTGCAGGTATATGGAGATAAGTGAGACATGGCTGGTCATGTTTGTTTAGAACAGACTCATCCTGTCATCGTAAAGGTTCCCTCGAGCCTTCTCAAAGTCTTATTTCAAAATTTACTGTGTTATTTAGCATATACAAGGTTAGGAAAACCAGCACCATAGCCAGATGGCTGGGGAATTGTATCATCCTGTTGCTCTCTTCCCTACTGCCAATAAATTTGGTGGCCAAGGCAGGGCACCAGATGCAAAGTGCTGCCAATTGGGCCAGCTGTGGGAATGGGAGCCTGGATCTCCTCTGAAAACTTGCAGTCCCTAAGGAGGGCCTGTCTGCTTTGGCTGGGCAGCCTCAATCCTACACAAAGTTACTGCTGCAAGAGGAGAGCAAAATGGGTGGGATCAGAGGAATGGCAAATTTATCCACCTGTTAGACAGAAGAATTATTGCCAGTGCCCTGAGATTGTTACAAAATTAATTAGATGAAGAAGAAAAGTCATATTCAATTAAATCATGCCCTTTTCCTCCTCTAGACAATGTGACACTGAGGCTGTGCTTCAGAGTTTATAGATTTGTGTAGAAATCGGTGCTAATAGTTCAATTTTGTGTAATTATCATGCTAGTAATGTTGAAAATGAAGGATCTGGGTAGAGGGAGGAGGAGAAAATACTTCTATAAATACTTAATATCCAGAGGAGGCAGATGGGGTAAAATTATATTTAGAGATTAAAGATAAAGCAAAGAACTGCCTCAATCTAATTCCAGCTCTGACCCGGAGTTTCTGTCCATCATGAGATGTCACTAAAGCTCGCTGGCCCTGGGTTATGTTTTTTTCTTAAATCATTTACATGAAGATAATACCTTGCTATCTCACTGGGGCTTTGTGACAATTCATGTCTGTATAACCCTTTGAAGCAGAGCTTGTAAAGTGCTAAGTATTATTAAGATGAGATGAGGAGAATCTCTTATCTCAAACATCAAGTTCTTCAGGGATGGGGAAGGAGGCAGTGATCTATTATCTGTAATACTCCTCTACAGACCAGGTTTGATCAGCCTTGTGTAATTCAACAAAACCCTGTTCATTTGTGGACAAATGGACATCTCTATTATAAGTGATGAAATGGAAACCTGGATAAAGGCAGAAATGGCCCAACAACCTCTTTGATCATAATTTACCTGCGCCTCAAAGGAGGGCACAATGATACAAACATATTTTGCAGAGGTAGCCCAAAAATAACTCCTGCTGTTGTTCTGCCTGCACAGAGCCATCAGGAATGTGCTCAGGCAGTTGTTGTTGTTGTTTTTATTGTTGTTGTCAGCTCTGTGTGGTGTTGCTGTGCCAATTCAGAAGCTGCCAAGTCACATCCCAGCGACCCGATGGTGCCTGTTGGCAAAATTTGCCAAATTTGCCTGTTCGCAGAGCCCCTCAGCATCATCTTTTGGAAAGGTAGTGAAGAATGAGGATGAGCTTTGTCACTTGGTAATGACAAACACTGCTAGATCATTTAAAGAAAGTAAACAAAGCCGTGTTTATGGGCAAAAAAATATTGCAGAGAAAAACAAGGGACAGAATGAGCTGTGGAGTCAGAAAGTAGCAGGATGGATGCAGGTAGATTTCAAGCAGTTGCACAGATTTTCATCAATTCTTTGAGAAAGAACAGGAGAGAGTAATTTTGCATGTAAAAATGCTCTTATGTGTCAATAACTCTTCTGAAATTCACTGTAACATTCAGAGGTTCTGCTCTTTCAGCAATTTGAGCTTTCTGGACATAAATTCAAGGTCACACATCAGCGTCACCCCTGTTGTCAGTCAAATAATCAGCATTTCACTCACTCCTCCTCACTCTTTCTGCCTGATACTCTGTTCTGCATCCCTGTGCACAGAGCCAGCCTTTGCAGCCTTGGTGCCTTTTACGTGCTGCTTCAAAAAAATAAATAAGACTTTGAATCCTTCAGATTTGCAAATCTTTGATTATTATGCTTTCCTTTTGGGAAAGAGCTTCCTTTAAGCAAACAACTGGGGAATAAATGCAGATTTCCAAACTAGCTCTTATTCATTCATCTATTTTCCTTGTGGGTTCTGCAGAGCCTTTCTCTGAGACATGAGACCTGAGGAATATTGACACAGAAATAATGACTGACCAATGCTGCAGTGCCACTTGTGTTATCTGTTGAAACTTTTGCCTTCGTTATTTAATAACAATAAATTAATGAAATCTAACATTTCCATTTGCAAGGTGACCTATAAATTTTACCATAAATCCTTACTGTAAATAACTATGTTCTTTAAAGTAGAAATGTGCTGATTGGAATGGAGGTTTTGGAGTATTTGTCCCCCAAAGGACATATTTTAGCCAATTTAAATTAATAATTAATGATGACACACTGGTTCCAGGAGGCTAACAAGAACCTAGCAAGTATAAGACTTCCAGAATTACAAGCTTGGGGTGAATGTGGCATGAAATGTTGGCATCTTTTGCTATTTTTATGTGTTTTAGCCACTGCTTGGACAGGGATGAATAATGGACATGTGTTTGTTCTCTGCGCTTCTCTCATTTTCTTCCCAAGACATTTTTTTTTTTGTCACTAATGATGTGTAAGTTAAACCCTACTCTCTCTATATAGGAATATAAGTACGTGTATGAAATATATATGGGAAATAATCATGGAGCCATCTTTATTTAAGTTCTTATCTTTATTTAAGTTTTTACCTTTAAAGGTTTCATCTGCTCTCTTCAGAACCATCCATCACTCTGAGATATCAGGTTTGCATGTAGTTCCAGGGCTGTCCTAATTACATGTGTCAGGTCTTGCCATGCAGCCTGTGAGCCCCTCCACGCTCACTCAGTAACCCTTTCAGCATCCCAGGATGCTCCTTGCTACTGATTGTCCTTTCAATATGTACCTTGGAGATTTCAACATGCTAGAAGGTAAAATTGCAGGATATAGAAGCTCTTAAAAGTCAGATTTTGCCGACCACAGACCTGTCAGAGGCAAGTTTTTAAGGCTAAGGAAGGAAGAGTAATGGGATCTCAAACCTCGCAGTGCTTTATATTAATTGCTTGCAAATGCTGACTGCTGGCAACTGTTCCACACTCAAAGCATAATGGACTGGGGAGGCCAAACTTGCATTCCTGCAGTGTAGCAGTTTTTAATAAGGCAGTCAGAATAACTGCAGAGGACATGGAAGTGTTCGTGTCCACGGGGTGATGTTTGGGAGGTCTGCAGGAGAACAGCCTTGTGCATCACCTCTTGTGTTGCATACACTCAAATTAGGTCTTACTGCTTTTTCAGGTGAACTCTGAAGAGCTGCAAGATAGAGGAAAAGAAGGTCCAGTGTTCCAGCCTTTCTGCTGTTGGCTCTGAGAGTCATTTGTCTCAATTTGCCAGCGTAGTCATAGATGATGCTCACACAAAATACATTAGTTCAAAAACCAGGGCAGACGAATGGAGTTAAAATTCTAGACTTTACTTACTCACAATATATTGTCTGTCTTTTTCAGGAGGAGAAAAAAAAATAAAGATGTATTAAAGACAGGGAAGCAGTGCTTATCTGGTCTGATAGATTAAAAACCACTGGGAGATGAGGCAGGGAAAGTCATGCCAAGCACAGGGAGTCTGAGAGCAACAGTTTGGCTTCATTTGACTCCTTTTTGTAATACAGTTTCCAAGTTTCAATTGGCTTCATTAGGCTGAAGTGGTTTATCTTGCTTTGTACATCTCGGCCTACTTTTAGCCTTTTTCTCTTTCCTTTTACCCTGGAACTCATGTTCTCCTATAAGCAAAGTGAACATGGAGAAAGGGAAAGGCTGGCACTTTAGAATGTGACTCTTTTGTCTTCCTGACTTTTTCCCAGCTCAAAATGTTTTAGCATTTTGTTTGCAGGGCTTTTGCATATGAATTCACAGCAGTTTTTGAGAGCTGCTAATGGAAGTTAAAACTAAAACCAACAACCACTAAGACTTGGGGGAATACCCTGTTTATGAAACATGTTTTCAGCATTTCCCTTTATTCACTGGGAATTGTTAGGACATTGCACATGTGTATGTTCCAAAAAGCTGGAATTTACTTGTAGCCTGGTGCTGTGGGGATGATAATGAAGGATCAACTGTAGCTTCTAATAAAAAAAAAAAAAAAAAAAAAAAAAAAAAAAAAAACAACAAAACTTGGGGCAAAGTACTGAAAGTACTGTGAGCAGTGTGGTTTTGAGAAACAAAATTCCATTCTCCTGTACCGAGAACACAGAATGAATTAGTGATGGAAAATAAAACAGGAATTCATCATTACACTACATTACATTAAAGCTTTGCTTCTCCCTTAGGTGTCAGCTCCCTGTAACTGGGTGGGAGAGTTACCAAAATGTCTTACTGTGTTTTGGGTTCCAGCAGAGGGAGGTGAGGTGGCCACCACTGTGAGCACTTGAGGAATTAACTTTGGTTTCCCCAACAGAACTCAGGGAAAGTTTTCCAGTTTGAGAAGTGACTTGTTTGGCTGAAGCCAATCCCCCTTGGGCAAATATCCTCAGCTGCCAGGTCGCTCTGGGGAATGTGAGTGTTTAATAACACTGCACCAGGATTTTGGGAAGATGCAGAGGCTGAGAGGCTGCTCGTGCAGCACTGGTCATGGCGGGTTCTCTCCCACAAACATCACTCCACTGGCACTGAGAGGTGTCCATGTTAATCAGCTCATACTTATTTTTATGAACAAATCCTGATACAGTCGCAGGCTCAAGATTCAAGGCAAGGTTTCAATCAAAATACAGACCAGAGTCATTTTTGTGGCCAGTCCACACCCTGTGCTGTGACAGAGGAGCTGTCTCTACCTGTGGCATGGAGCATTCATAAAAGACCTTAAAAACATCCTGCAGACCAAGCCTGAATTGTGGCTCCTACAGAACTGGCCAAAAGATGGATTGAAACACTTTTGTCCTTGTCACCATGGCCTGTGTACCCTGACCATCACCCTGAAACAATCTGGGTTGGCCCCAGGTTGTGAAATGTAGGTGTCCCCCTAAATAACAGAAGCTGATTACAATAATTCTTTTCTAAAAGCAGTGGAGATTTGTTTTCTCTCCAAAAACACTTGCAGGTTTTCTTAGAGGTTGCTAGAAAATGTACATAAAATTATTTCTGCTTATGCTGTTCCATACAGAAGCTCATACACAAATTAACTTTGAAGAGATCTAAGCATATTTAGAATGTTTTGTTGTTTTACCTGAAATCTGTTTGTGAAACCAAAAGTAAATGTTCCTTCCTTTTTGCATTTAAACAGAAACTAGGTAGGTCTTCACATTAGGCAACAAAAATTACTATCCTAGCAGAGTGATTGAGATAAGCTCATTCAACCTAACTAAAATGTTGTCATTTTCAATAACTTTTCTTATTCTGCATGAAGAAAATCATGTTGAAGTCTCAAAAAATTAAATGAAATTACAGTTGCATAATGAAGCTGAGCTCTTTATTGCTGGTAATAGAGGAGCAAGAATTTAGAGTTTAGTAAATTCATAGTGGTTTGGAAATGTTATGACAGAAAGAGGGCAATGCAGAGACAATAACAGAAGAACTTTCCATCCTATGACTTTATGCTGCTTATGAACAGATTGCCAGTTTTGGCACAATCTGCAGCAGAAAACAAATCTATTTTTCATTTTGCAATTATCAGAAAGATCAGAGGCTCCTACTTTTGCAGATTTTTGCTGGGGGAATTTGGCTGAATTGCTCAGAAGCAGATCCCTGAGTGTTTTCATAAATTGTGTGCATAGAAATACACCCAGTGGTGACAGCCCTTTCCTCAGGGAGCCTCATCCAGATTCACCATGACAGGAGGACCTTCCCCAGAAAAGTGCAACTCACAGCATTTCCACAGCTCACCCCAAATTCCTGCACGAGTCCTGGACCCCTCTTTGCCTCTGGCATCGAATCCAGCTGCCTCCTAAATGTGCTGCAGCCTGATCCAGCTGCACACTAAAACACTGTGCAGAGAGACTTATGCAATCATTCCATCCCTTCTGGCTGGAAATTGGGCTGGAAGGCAGAAATACAGAGAATAATGGTAATGGAGCTTCTCTGAACAACAGGATCTACGTACATTTGATTCTGGCAAAGAGTCCTGGGCTGTCAGGGTACAATTCACCATGTTCCTGTATTTGTTTCAATTTGCTTATGCATAATCTTGTCAAAGTGATTTTTTCTTCCCCCTCTCTGAGGCTGTTGCATGAATGGGAGCTTCAAAGTGGAGCTCACAGAAAGTCAAACACGACTCGGTGTGTTCCATCTGGAAGCAGCAGCTCTAACACACACAAAGGGGAAAATGGAAACAAATGAAAACATTCTTCAGAGACCGTGTTTCTTCTGCATCAGGATCACTGGCTGTGTGATGCAAGGGATGATTTCTGAGATGCAATCACAGGGAGCAGAGAGAGCTTTGATATTGAGCGTACATGGGCTATGTGATATTCACACTGCAAGTGCAAAGGGAGCCATGTACTTGGATTGTTCTGTGGGGGGTTTTTAATAAATTAAGGGTTCATTATACTAATAAGTAAAGCAGATGCATGGGAAAAGGTGGTTTGTAATGAATGCAGAAGGCTCTGCTGTACATAACTTAGCAGAGCATTTGAAATGCTCTTTGCCTTTCCCTCTGTGGATGCTCAGCTGCTTAATGTCAGGTATTTTTATACTCACAAAACAAAGCAAGCTCCTCTGTAATGCCTCTTGCCTTGTCGTTTCAGAGACTTGCAGCATAACAGAAGATTTCTTATTCCTTACTTTTGTCTTAGCTCCTTCCTAGAGCACTTATCACAACTTGGGAACTTCTCTGATTTCTACTGAGTCCCCTCTATGTGTGCTGAGTGGGCACCAGCCACTTCATCCATCTCCATCCTTTTTCCTACAAGTTTTACAAAGCAGTTCCCAAATCCTTCCCCCCAAACAGAGAGAGCAGGAGGTTGCCATGAGCCTAAAAAGCACAGATGGTTTAATTCTTAAGATCTCAAGAACTTTTATAATGTCATTGGGGCTAATAGCAGAAAAGAAAATTAATTTTTCATTCTTGAAAGACTTTCCCTAAACAGTTGCAATAGATAATGTTCAGGATAAATAGGAAGAGGAATCCTGCTTAACATCTTTCAGGCCAGAAAATGTGCATATATTTCATGTGTGAAATTGTGCTGAACACAATTTCAGTGTTTTCCTGTGCTGAGGCCTCTAGATGGGCTCAGGTTATGGAAAAGTTGTGGGATTTTCCTTTTTCCATTTGTAAGCATTTGTAAGCATCCTCTAGTAGGAAGGCAGTGTCATCTTCAGCTCCTTATCACCCATTACCAGACTGAAATACTGAGGTATCCAGCATTGTTGAAGTAATTTCTCTTTTACTCCTTTCTTTGTGCAGGTTCAAGCAGTATTTACTGCTTCTCTAAACCAAGGTGCTCAAAGGAAATCTAAACCTCTGCTGGGCTTTCTGCAGAGCATAAAACAATATCTGCAACAAACTTCTTCAGGATTACCAGCCCAAAAGCCTGGAAACAAGTCAGCCCCAGGGCTGACATGACAATCTCTCCATGTTCCTCCACCTGGAAGTTTCTCTGTGTCTCTTCCTCCTGACTGATTCATGGCAGAGCTGCTCTCAAGATTTGCTTTTTCAGGCTATTTTTTTGGCCCACGTCAGCTGGCAGCTTCATAAGGAGCAGAGGAGTCCTTGAGGGAGCAAAGCCTGAACTCCAAGCAGGCAGGTAACCAGAGTTAGAAAAACAGGAGATGATAATACGGATGATATTCCTCATCCAAAGCATTCAGTCACTCTATGTCTGACAATCCTTTTCTCAAAATCCCCCTGTCCCAATCCCAGCATCTTTAGTCCTGGCATGTGGGACTTGCCCTTGCACTCCTGCTCTGAACATGGCAGGAATTGCTCTCTCTCTGTTGCCCATCAAAACTAAAGGGCTGCCCAAACATGAGAGAGAAAAGTGGTAATAAATGCCACAGATGATGAGGTATTTCAGAAATAGATTCCTTGTGGGCAGGAGGCAGCACAGCCCTGTAGATGCAGGTAAGAGCTGGCACTAGAGCCAAGCCGAGCTCAGAGCTTGTGACTTGGGAAAAAGTTTTGTCTAATAGGGGAAAAAAAGCTGAAGCAATCAGCACTGCAAAGTGCTGACTAGAAGAATAAACATTAAAGAGATAAAGCAGACCAGAAGGCAAAAGCAATCAGATTTGTAAAAGAGAGCAGATTCTGATTTTATCTTATGGAAATAAATGCAATAAAAGCTTTCTAACTGAAGTTGTATAAAGTTGCAAATTTTTTTATGCAATAGGAGAAAAATTGATGCCAGTGATTCCTTTAATATTTTATGGAAATGCTTCAGCAAATAAATTGAAGTGGTTTTTTATTTGCAAACAGAAGGTAAATGGGATAACTGAAGCTTTTTTTCCTAAATATATTTTTTTCTATTAGATGGCTTCACCCTATGGTTGAGTAGCTTCCGCAAACAGTTTTTAGATACAATTTAAACATCATGAGCCAAGCCATCCCTGACTGTCCAGGACTGAATGTTTCAGGAGCTAGAAATGCTTGCTGCTGTTTCACCAGAGAGCTGGACTGAGCTCCTGAGCGTGGGCCATCAATCAGACCTGATGGCCAGCACTCAGATCCTCTCTTGGTGTCACTAATGCAAACTGAAGTAGAATAAAAGTGACAGAGAAGCTGCAGCACAAACAGGCCTATATGGCTTTTCCTTTGAAAAGCAAGGGAGGCAGCACAGTGCATTAAAGCAGTCATCTCCTTTTATCTGAGATAGGGGAGAAAAAAAAATGAACCCAACTAAAAATAGTCAGGGCATTTTGCCCTATGATCTCTTTTCATCCTATGGATCAATATGCACTGAGCTTGCATCCCATACATAAACAGCTTTCATGGGTGAGACGACCTTGCTGTGCAATAGATGGATCTTTAATCAACAGCCCGTGGTACAGTAGTGCGAGTAGGGTAGAAGGTAACAGAGTTTATAAGTAACTGAATTCAGTTAAATTCAAACTTAGATAAATCAGAAACAGTTTCTCCAGAAGCTCAAGACTGAATGACCAAGGAGGCATTTTAGTGCCATGGGAGAACTTTGTTGATAGTTGCAGCATTTTGCCAAAAATTTGCGATTTGGATTATGGAATTGGACTCCATAATCCTTGTGGGTTCCTTCCAGCTCAGGTTATTCTGTGGTTCTTTAACTACTGAACAAGGAGGGCAGGACATAAAAAAAGCGCCTTCCTTTCTGAATTTACCACTGACAGGTGAAAGGTGGAACAGGCAGGAGGAGTACACAGCACACAGGGATTGTGATATAGTAAGAGATTAGGGCTGGCTGTAAAACAAGTCCTCACATAAATACCTTTGTTATTTTAAGGAATGTGTGTACAGTTTGTATCCCTAAAATTATGAATACCTGGGAACATCTCTTTCTTTTTGGAGATCAGTCTCTTTGTGGCTCTTTCATCAGTAAGTCCTGGGCATGGTGTCCCATATGAGTTGCCAGAGGAGCACTGAGACTGCCCTGCACGATTCTGTAATTTGGTCATTTGTTTGTCTGCAAGCAGAGTTGTATTTGATTTCAAAATTAAGAAAAGAATATTTTATATACTTTGAGATTTTATTACAAAAATGCAGGCTAGGTCCTAAATTAACAGAAGGATTAAACATATTTGGATTCCTTTGTTATTTTTATTTCTTCATAATTAGGAAATAATTTTCTTGAGTAACATTGGTCAAAAAAAGTTCACAGGAGCTGTCAAGTTTTCTGTGTAAGAAACAGAGGGCAGACAGGACCAAGATGCTTGTGCATGTGTGCAACATGTGGCATACATAGAAATACCTGCAGGTAAAAACTCTTCGTGCTTTTTCTCCTTCCTCTCTGCAAGACTGCACCGAGTTAGTGCAGCAAGTAAAAAGCATTTGAAGTGAGAAAAACCCTGAGTATAATAAATACAAAAATTCTGCAGCAAGATGTATCAGTTCTAAATCACATCTGGAATATTCAGGGGCTGCTTTGTGAGGAAATACTGTTTGTTGAAAGAGGGAGATGTTCTCACACTGAGGCTGCACCAAGGTGTGTGTGCTGCAGGAATGGTCCCAGCATCTGCAGTGGCATTGATGCTTCAGCATTCATCCCTGAGCTGAATTTTTGTGGATTCCACACTGCTGGAGAGTCACAAACTCCTTGTGATTCTCAGAGCATGACCCAGCCTGCCTGGGGACGGGCACTGATCATTAACCCAGGCCATCAGGATGGCCAAGTTCAGTCCAGTCTGACAGAGCTGTTCTCTCACACTCGCTTAATTTAATTCCTGCCCTAATATAAACTTTTATTAAAACTTCAATTTACGATTTTCTTATTAGTTTTAAGTAGAGTTCAAGGAAAAGATGTAAAGAATTAGAATTAGGTGCAGTCTGTCGTGTCCTGATTTGATTTCTGCCAACAGCAGAGTTGCAAAGGAGAAGAAACATCGGTGGGAGCACGGAATGCAAATTGCTCAGCACGCACAGAGTCCTGACACAAGCTGGGTGTTAATTTATTTAAAGCTCATGATATTGTAATGAATTCAGGGTTTGCTTGGCTTTGAGGGGAGAACCTGCATATATCAGGTAGCAGTTGGATATAACATTCAGCTGCTGATTCTGGCCTCTGATTCTGTTATTGTGGATGAAGCCCACGCTGCTTCCTGCTTCACCCTTTGAAAGCAGCAGCAGAGCTCTCAGGAGTGGGATCAGATCCTTGTAGAACTGTGCCCTGGAAGGAAGGAAAAAAGGAGAGAAGGAAAGAAGGAAAAAAAAAAGAAAGAAAGAAGTCCATTATGTGGGTGAAACAGCATCCCTTCAGTGTGGGGCACACTGTCTATTGTATCAGGTGAATCACAAACTCACAGGAGAGGCTGAGCCATTTAAATTTTATAGCCACATAAATAATAGATGGAAATCACTTCTGGAATAGGGCAAATTACAATCGCTGTGTTCAGACCAACCATTCCTATGGCAGCTGATGGTTAAGTTTTGCGAGATGGTGATCATTGGTAATAGTCACTAGTAATAATTTTATTTAAATTTCAACAGCGCCCAGAGACTTCAGTTGAGCTCAGAGCCACTGTGGAAGTCTTTGCACAAACACCTGACAAGAGACCTTTGCAGCATTTTAGAGCAAGAGATAAGAATTGTTATTATTCTCATTTCAGAGATTTAGAGAGATCGAGCAATTTGGGAAATGGCTCCTGGGAAGTGTGAGGCAGAGCATTGCACTGCTGTTAGTAAGCAGAGAGGAAATCCAGTTGACACTTTGTTGACGGCATCTAAACTATTCTGCCATTTGAAGTCATGCCTTTTCCACCTTTGCTATTTTGAAATATTTGGGGTTACAGTTCAATTATTAAAAAAAACCCCAAACTTCGGTTTAAGGGCCTTGACAACTTTTTTTCCAAAGTTTGCAAAGTTCCATATAATATATATATTAGTCCATTACCATTGCTCAAAGACAGCCTCCTCTTAACTTCATATGCCTGTGCTATGGTTTGTTGTTGGGGGTTTTTTCCTAGTATTATTTTAGAGTTCAGTACATAAATATTGAAGTTTTCAACCCCAAGTCCATATAAGCAGAACAGAACAATAAATATAACATTAAATTATTCATGGCATCATAGTACAACCAACCACTTTCATGTTCACCAAGTAAAGTAGATGGAAAAAAAATTGTGTCTAAACAAGGGCAGCATTTTTTACATTGTGGAGGTCACTGGAACACGTTGTTCTCATTAGATGCACAGCAACCTCAGGAAGGAGTAGAATCCTAGATAAGCACAAGCAAATCTCTAATGGATAGTCTGGGAATGTGTCAGCTGGTTTGTAAAATGTAAATGTTTTATGAGTAATAGGGCTTTAAAGCTGATTTTGATTAATGAAATGCAATCTACTTATTCCTTCAGCAAGTCAGCCTACAAACATCTAACCAACTAATTAGTCTGTTTAGGTAAAGTATTAAATCTGCCTTTTGTTTAAAAATACGAAAAAGGAAAAACAGACCTGCTCTGGAAGGTACGTGCAGTGAGGAAAAAACCTTCATTGGTGTGAATGACCTGATTACAAAAGTACAGTAATTATATAAAACTTTGCACGGCTTTGTAGTTCTAAACATACTGACAATTTCGATCTCAGAAGTTAAATTATTAAGTGGAAAAAAAGAGGGCAAACAAAAATAATATCGTTATATTTTGCAGACTTGCACAGACTGAGGCAAGGATGGTTTTGTGAGGTCAGGTGAGGTCATGAATTTTACAGCCAGTTTAGCAATCACTGAGGTAGACAAGGTCAGAAAGTCTAAGGAGTCCTTTCTTGTTAATGGGTTTAATTTGCATCCATGCACTTATGCTCCGTTACCAGTGTTGCACACTGTGACTTTTGTAAATTGGATTCCTCTGGTGGTGCACTGGAGTGGATGTTTCCAGCTAGAACTTGCTGAAAGCCTTTAACTTTAACAGAGGTTACCTGTGCAGGACCACTGGTTTTGGTTGCTCATGATATTCATGATGGGAACCATTAAAGTGGATTTTTCAGATTTATTTTTTTTTTTTTTATTCCAGTTTTACCATTTTGGCTGGTTCTGTTTTTTCTTGTCTCTCCCATTAAAACAAGCAGACTAATTCCAAACATGTTCAGCTCCAGCACATTCCCCTTCCAGGCATCCAGTCACTAGACTGAAAACTGCAGGTGACTAACACCAATGCCTGAATAAACCCCTACCCTTGGGTTATGATATTTACAAACTTGGATTAATAAATAAAAAGTCTGACGAAGAGAAGCAATGCCACACCTTCATCCTGTAGCCAAGTCCATCAAATCTGGCAAATGGAGATCACTTTAAAAGCCAGGAAGATGGGTTAAGAGAAGGGAGAGTGGCAAAGACAGTTGGAGAAGGCAAATGGAGCTTCAGGTCATTCCCCAGAACTCTTAATTCTCTGAAATAATGCTCTGGTTGGGCTGTTCCAGTACAATCCACGATGGTGCCCTCTGAACCAGAGCTTGGAATAGGCCTGAGGTTGGGAAGGTCAGACACAGGCATAAGGTCATTCCTCAAGACTCAAATGGTGTTGGAGCTGTTAAAACACTGCAGAAAGCTTGTGTTTCGTCCCATACGTGTTTGGCCACTGATGATAAGTCACACTCCTCCTACTTCACTGAACTGTGGGTAAATTTTTCTGTCTGCATGACAGTTCCTCTGCTGCAGAAGGAAGGCTCGGTCCTTCTTCAGTGCTAGAGGCATTTCTGTTGAGAATTTTCCGTGATTCCATTTCACATTATCTCAAAAGTAATCTTGATTTTTTTTTAAACAGAATATCTATTTTCTTTGTCACTGTTTTTTTTTCCAAACATATTTCAGATCCATCTCTTTCCTCTGTCCTCCCATTTCCCATTAATTCTCACAGTAACATGCATTGATTGTTCTGTTCTGGTAGTGCCAAGATCTCCGTGGCAGTACATCAGCTATTTCCCTTAGGAAAGGCATTGCTTCTTCCAGGAAGCAAAGAAAATAGAAAAAAAATAAATATATATATATATTTCCATTATATTTCTAAAAACAATCTAAATTATCTGCTTCAGTACATGTGTAGACAGTACAGTAGAGCAAAGTCAAACCTGTTTTCTCTTGTTTCAGAGATTTTCCATTATTGCACGTCTTGATCATTTCTGTAAGTGAAGAAACTTCTGCAAGAAAACATCACACAGAATCACTCCATTTCTCCATTTTGTGTGATCAGAAAGATTTGGTACATAAACTCCATTTCATCCTGAAACTGTTCTAATCCACATATTACTAATTTAAGTGTTTCCTCAATCCTACTTAGGATGACTTTGGTAAAAGATCCTCTGGCTGTTACTCAACACGCTTATTCTGCTAATATTTTCGTGATTATCCTGTTCTCTCTCTCTTTTGGATGAGAATTAGGATTTATTCTTCAGCTACTCTGGAACCTTCTCACCCTTTCAAATATCCCCGAGGGATCTTTCATAATTCCGTTACTGTTGCTCCACAGCTCTAGCTGTGAAAGCTCAGACAAAGCTGCTTAGCAAATCAGTGAGCTCACTTTAGGGGAAAAAAACAACATAAAATTGTTGGATTCACCAGGCTTTTATGTTTGACACATCAGTGCCACATGTCATTTTGCTGGGGTCTCCAGTTCCTTGGCTTCCCTGCAGTGTCTGCATCAGCAAAAATGGATTGTCAACCAAGAAGTGACAGAAGCCATGGATCTTGCCCTTTGCTTTCTGTCAGTGCTTTTCTGAAGTCTTTTTAGTGGGGTTTTGTTATCTTTCTTGAGAGATGCTTTTAGCACTTAGCCTGTTTAATACCCTCTGAGCATTCAAAAGACAGCAGCTTTACATCAGGAGAGGTTTATAACGAGTACATTGAGATGTTGCCATCTTTCCACAGTAGAAAAGTCCTTGGAGCAGGACAATGCCTGGGAGTCATCAGTGGGAATGGAAGTGGAAAAGCTGATGTTTTCATTCTGACTTTTCTGGTACAATGGTATTACAAAGCCTCTGGCCACTGACCCAGTGCTTTGGCACTGGTGTGTTCAAACAGAGCAAGGGATGCTGCCCAGAAAAGCAGCAAAGTCTTCCTGTGCAGATATCAAAATCTGTGAATTCCAAGAATACGCCTGGAAATGCAGAACAATCAAGGTCCATATGAAAACTCAGTCCCAACCAGCACTTGGTTGGTGGAGATCCCATCTGAAAGAGCCTCCTCCACTGTGAGGCCACAGTTAGTTCGTGTTGCTGTTTCATCACTAAAATTGCTGAGCACATTCATCACTGAGACACATTTATTTTAAAAAATGGACAAATGCTTTTTGCCGCGACACCGTTAGCCCATTTTCCAAAAGTCAAAATGGTTGTACATTCTGCTAATGTGTTACTGGAATAAAATCATGCTGCACATTTAGGGCTGGATTATGTGGAGAGCAGCCAATACTTGTAGCATTGATTACGAGGTCTATGCCTAAGTAGTTCTCTTCCTGATTTATGAGCCAGGCATTATCATTCATTGAGTGACAGAGTAAGCTACTAGGTTTGTTAATTGGACAATAAGCCACACTTTCATTCTCCTCTTCCAGTGTTTTTCATTAAAAAGAGACATACCTAACATTTAATGAAATGCTTAAATAAATAAATAGATACAGAAGCGTTTAATATAACCTCTTTGCTTGCTTCAAGAGCAGTGTATGGTGTATTTATTAATTAGTCTGGTAAAATGTAATTAAAGGGCTGTAAACTCCATAAGGAAGTTAACCAGCCTTGTAATAAATACCAGTTTATAGGATCTGTAGGTCAGCTGTTATTAAGTAAAGAGGTAACCTGCATAGAAGCTCATTTTTAGCAAGAAGACAATATAAATAAGTTATCATCATGAAAAATACAGCTGACCTTGCAGATTCAAAGGCAGCAGATTGCAATGTTTTCACGAGTTCATGTAGTTTTTTATCTCCTAGCAACTGTATGTCATTTACATATTTTACCACATCGAACATCTTAAAGAGATTTTCTGATGGCTGGTGTCAGAGAAGAGTCATTGTATTGTAGTTCCTGGAAGACTGTTGTTTTTCATAACTGTGCTTAATGTCTTTATGAGAGGCTCTGAAGTGACATAAAAGGTTTCAGTGTAGGGATTTGATATTACAAGCATTTTCAGGTTGTTTTTGTGGTGTTTACAAAAACACTGGGGTCTGAGTTCAAGAACTGGCACATCTACTGCTGACATCAGTCTGAGAGACACCAGTATAAAGTACACACATATACATAAATACGAAATATATATATATAAAATTACATAGGCACTTTCTATATGAAAAAAAGTACGGATTTTCTTCAACAAGATTTTTCTTTCTTAGTTCTGCTCATTAATTCTCTGATGGCTGCACATGAGCCTCCCAGCAGTGGCAAGGGAAGGAGTCTGGGGCTGTGCTCTGGCACACGTGGTCATGTTTCTGCCTAGAGGGTCAGACATGAATTCAGCTGAATTTTTTATTTTTATAGAAAATCTTTTGTTCTTGTACCACTTGTGGTAGTAGGTGGTGAAATTTCAGATACCAGGACAAACCCCAGGAAAATAGTGGATGTAGAAGTAGGACCAAAATACATGAGGAGGACTTGGAGTTTGTTGTCCTATTATCAGTCCAGTGTTCCCTTTGCTGTAGGTGGGAGGCAGAATGAGTCCTTACAGAATCTGAGCTGCTGTGGTAAAGCAAGTGCAGGACAGAACCTCTCTCACTGTGGCACATTTGGGTTCATTTGAGCTCATCAGCTGAGCCCATGAAATCACAAGCACTCTGCTCACTTAGAGATAAATCTGACACAATCGGCACTCAATGGCTAAAACTCAACTTTGCTCACAAAGGGCAATGTTAAGGAATTTGAAAGCAGATCTTGTGTTCCCAGAAGTTTTTCTGATGGCTGAGGGCTGTAATCCTGGGCAGAGGGAACAGGAGAGTGAAGACACCAGTAGCAAATCTCATGTCAGGTTGGCATCACCTTGTAAAGAGCCAAGGACACAACTCAGGGTTCAGCTTCACTGAGTGAAATGCAGGCATTAATGCTGAGCTCTGGCCTTTCTCTCACTGGAAAACTGGGCTGTCCTGCTGGAATTAACCCAGGCTGATCCAGAATCATTCCTTAGATGCTCTGTAATCCAGCACTGAGCCCACAGTGTGAGCATGGCACCTGTTCTGCAGTTAGGAGTCCAGCTGTGGTTGCTATAAATCACTCTTCTTGGCCCCACCAATTTTCTATCAATGTAATTGATTGTGTGCTTGTTTCTCTGTCCCAGAAATTCCATATAATCAATTACAGCACCCCAGTCACAGCAGTTGCTTTGGGGAATTTGTGAAATGACAAGAGACCTCATGCAAGCTGTACAAAATTACCAATTATGGAACTACACAATCTTTTCTAGGATGCCATAAAGTGTCGTTATTCACCCTGAAAGAGAATGTCTAAACAGATCGGTTTCTCATCAAATGCCATTGCTCAGGGATCTGAAGAATATGGAAATGCCTGAGTTTAAATCATCTGTATGCCTGAAACAGCATAAGAAATTAGTTCCTTGAGCTATTTTTATGAGTTTTTTTCCTAGCTTGCAGCTAAGTCATGTATTATGGTGAATCATTAAGTACTGACTTTTATAGCTAATCCTTATATTGCCCATTTTTACCTTTGATGACATTTTTTTGGATAAGAAATTGTATAGACCACAAATACTCTTCAGATAATGCAGCTGCCTGCTCCCAACACGTCCCTAAGTTTAGTCTTTTGTTGAAGAAAATACAGCAAGAAACTGATGTTTATTTGTAGTGTGCTTTGTGCTGTTCTTTGATTCCTTTCACAGCCTCACCTTCATGGGGAGTGATTTTCCCATCATTTGGGAGAGATGCACAATTCAATTCCTGCTACACACAAAACCTGGAATAGCTCCATCTGCAGTGCCAGGTACTCTGCATTCCCTCTCTGTCATCAGGGAGGGGACAAATCAGCTCAAACTGATTCCTGTCAGGATAAGATTGGAGGGACAAACCTGTTTGCTTGCTACATTTCAATTGGGAACAAGTCATGCCTTTAAACTCAAAAGCAAGTTCTTTTGTAATTTCTTCGTAAGGAAATGCAGATAATCAAATCTTTTTTCTTGCCAGAGACAATGTAATTTTATGGTTTGATTTATTCTGGAGCATTCGATTTATAGTTATCCCTAGCCCCAAAGAGTCCTGTTGGAATTGAATAAAGCAGCAGATAACATCCCAATTAGAGTTTTCTGCGGGGAAATAAGATAAATAAAGGAAATTCTGCCAAAAAAGCCATCCTTGATGAAACCTGGGGCTCACAGGTGTTTTAGCACATGTAACTCTTGGTGACAGTGACAAAATAGAGATAAAACTGAGAATGTAAATAGAAAAATACGTGGGTTTAACTCTGTGTGTGTATGATTCAAACTATGGAGAGATGCAGAATCCTTCTCTGTGTCCACTTGAAGTCTGCGGGTGTGGGATCTCCTGCTGCACATTAAAATAAGAAAATAATTTTGGAGAGTGGGAGTGAGACAGATGATGGAGGTGGCACCTTCATACCTGAGGAGAGGAACAAGGAACAAGTTGGGACAGAGCCTGGTCTGGTGTTCTCAGACCTCACATTGCTCTGGGACCTGCCTGAGCTGTGCAAGGCACTTCATAGAATAGCAATAATAATAACAAGATGCTTTGGGGAAGGAGTTTCATGCTAGAAACGCATATAGGAGGGCAGTGAGGGGGAATGATGATGGCAGGGCCATTGGTACTCTGCAAGACTCAGCTGTCAGAGGGGCCAAGGGGGTTTTGAAGAGCTGATTTTGGCTTGTCACACATCAGACAGGTATCCAAATCCTGCTTAAATTTCTCCTTTGATTCTGTCTTCTTCATAGAAAAGGACCAATCAAACTGTGCAGGAAGATGTAGCTGTGTTTTTGGTTGCTCCTCCTAAGGAACCTTTCAGCATTACTTACGACTCAGTTCATCCTCATCTTTATATTCAGTAAGGCTTCAAAATATTTTGCTTTTTAAGGAAAGTGAAAAGACCCTGTTGAGTTTCAGACAGGTGTTCATTAATATTGAGTGACTTGATTTAGATTGACACTTTGAGATGCTTCGGTTAAACTTCAGCTCTCTGAAACAAAATGTTTTGTTTCAGTTTTTTTTAAGGAAATGACGGCAAAAATCAAACTCTATGGAAAATATTTACCTGAAAACTTTACAAGTATCTCTTCTTTCAGCTGAGTTTCTGGGGTTCATGTCTAGGGGTCAGATTTAATCTAGATCTGTACATAGATGACACCTTTGTACCTCCTTTTCTGTGCCAATACCACCATGGTAGTTATGGGACCAAAGAATTTGTCTGTTTAAGTCCATCTGAAAAAAAAAAGAAAAAAAAAAAGAAAAAAATAACATTAAAAAAGAAAAGAGTCTATTTCAGCTGGAAGGGCTGCTGCATGTAGCTGGTTGCAGAGGACAGGAGTCTGGAGCTGGAGGCAGGATCAGAGCAGGATCATTGCAGGGATCCAGAATGGTGTAGGGTCAGGGATGGAGGGCACAGCAGAGGGGTGAGAGGTCACCTGGGATGTGTGATGTATACAGATGCCAACTCACCTCTCTGTTGGTCTCCAGGGCTTGCTGGGCCACTTCTCAAAAAGATAATAACTGTGCCTAAAATACTGTTTTAATTTTTTGGAGATGGAGGATGTAAAACTAAAAAAGAAGGTGAGTTTTGAGCTTAATTTAAAGACAAGCCTCATCATAAGCCCTTGCCCTGCTTTGTAAAGGTAAGGCAGGCAGCTCGTTCTGCTCACAGATGCAGCAGCAAGGCTTTGAGTATTATGCAGTAGATGGTGGGTAATGATGCTTTAAGGGAGTGAATATAACATTTTTGAATTTTCACAGCTCTGCTTTTTGTTCTTTGTGGACAGGGAAACAATTAGACCTGCAAAGCTCCGTGGTGAAGCTCTGGGATAAAGCGACACATCGAATGCCTTTTCTCACAGGGAGGTTGAAGCCTTGTGGGTAAACTTTTAAATAAACAGAAGATTTATTCACAGTAGTTGGGTGCTTTTGTTCCAAACTGAAGGCATCCTTTTAATAAAAAATTATCCAGTTCCTTCTTCCCCCGTGGGCTGTGAGGGTGTGTGTCCGCAGGGGCGAGCGCAGGGAGCGCCTTCCCTCTGCCTTTGGATGCCTCACAAGTCTTTCTGTGTGTGCCTTAATAGTCCTCTGAGGGAACTGAAGTCTCATTTTGTGTGACTCTGAATTTAAATCCAGGTCACAGAGATGTTAAATAGCAAATGACACATTTTACTGTGCCGCCCAGCTGCCTTGTGTAATGCAGCAGGAATTCTTTCTGAGCAGGGACAGTATGCCAATATTAACTTATATACAGGTTGTTTTATTGTGGAAGCTAATGTTAAAAAATAAGGGGAAAAAAAAATCAAGGGATGCTGCTGACATTTAAATAGCTACTTATTCCCTTTGCACCTTTTCTCCTGAAGTGCTAGTGCACTTCCCTCACTGAAGAATTCCTGAAACAATAATTCTTTTCAGTTCAGACCTTTATATTTCTGTTTAAAGTAAAAATAATAATAATCCTTAAACCATTCTGGTTTCCAGCTCACCAGAAATCAAAATGATGCTGTCAATATGCTATTCTAACTCCTATGCTTAGCTAAAAACCCAAATTACATCCTCAGTTTATGGGTCCTGTCTGTAATATCCTCCTTTTGTGAAGGCACATACTTTATTTCTCTGGGAGGAAAGTGTTTTGTCAGAGGCTGCTGCATTATTGCAGCCTTACAAGGAAATAATGAAGTCGAACACCTGCATTCTGTACAAAAAGGCTTTGATCAGGCAGATGGAGAATGTGTTCCTGGGCATCAAAAAGGCTCATCACAAGACAGAAAAGATGGGGATATTGGGGTATTTGCTACACAGATGTCCTTTCTGCAATAGTATTGCAAAATACATACCCGAACAGCAGCTAAATGGACTTCTGACCAATAGATGGAGACAAAAAGTGTTTTTCTTCATTAACCTGCTTTGTTCCTATTGAGAAGGTCAGTTTACTTGCAGGTCCTTCTCTGGCAGTGATTTTGTTCAAAGCAGATGGGTAGGTGGGTTTATTTCTTTTTTGTCATTGTTGGTGTTTGGGTTTGGTTTTGGTTGTTTTTTGTTGTTGTTGTTGTTGTTGTTGTTGTTGTTTTTGTTTTGTTTTGTTTTTTCCCCACCAGTGACTACTTAGACAAGGGATTTAGCTCTGCTGGTAGTTTCTCAAGTGCCACAGTTTGTTTTCCCTTAATTAATAATGCTGTGGAACAGCTTTTTGGGTTCATGACCTCAGGTTTGCTTCAGTTTTGGGACAAGCACAGGCTAACAATAATCAGGCTCGTCCTCTTGTTTTTTCTCTGTGCATGTGTCAGTGGTTTTTAATTTAAAAGTTAATCTCATATTGCAACTTGCCCTCTTCTGAATCTCTCTGCTTTCTAGGACTGTTACCCCCAGATTTAAGTCAAAACTTTCTTTTTCCACTCACCAGTTGCATGGGTTTACCTCTTTCATATTTCATAGGTGTTCTAATTGCCACGTTTCAAAACCACAAATTTGTTCTCAAACCCTTATTAAGCACTGACACTGTTGTCTTATAAACCTAATGTAGATTAATGCGTGCTAAGAAAAAAAAAAAAACCCACAAAAACAAAATACAAAACCCCTCATGACCAGTACTGTTCTGCCATCTGTTGATTATGTTTTACTGTGCTGTAGTGAATCATTACCTATTTCTGCTCCTTGAATCTAAATATAATTTCAGTTTACTTCTGATTTCCTGAAACCCCAAATTACTGTGTTTAATTTATAAATTGCTTCTTATGTATTCTGCTCATGGCTGCTGAATATAATTAACATTTTCTTGCGAAAAACCTTGTACCTATAAATATCAAGGCCGTGACACACATTATTAATTAAAAAAAAATGACGAGGGTTGTTGGTTTTGCAAATATATAAATAGCTTTCAAAAAATGTGCCATAAAGCTTCACATCCCCTTTATAAATATATTTATTTTGTGTTTATTAGGAAGGGGATGTGGGAATAAGTATCACAGTAGGATCAAGTTAATGAGACCTGGAATCACTGTTCAGTACTGAACAGCCTTTCTCATGCAAACAGCTGATTTCAGTCCTGTGTGAAGGAATTTTGCATCAAAATATAATTCCTAACCAAGGCAGTCTGGCAGCTCTGTCTTTTCACTGTTAATTACTTCCCCACACAAACCAGTCTGGATTTCATGTGATCATCACTCTGTTCACAGGCTGGTGAATAAACCAGCCCACCTCAATAAATTTGAGAAAGTAAAGGCAAGAATCATCTGTGCAAAATGGGTTATAATCTGACTCCCTGGAGTGGCTTTTTTGAAAGCCTCATTGTGCCTGTGGTGCAAGTGAGTTGTTAGTCCTACTCCTCTTGGTTAGTTGCTCCTGGTTGTTTTGGGTTTTTTAGGGTTGTTTTCTTGACCTTTTTTTCCAAGATCCCAGTGTCTATAGGAATTCCCTGGCAACAGAAAGGAGCTTACCTCCTACTGCTCATTTTTTTCATATGAGATTTAAACGCAGAGACACAATTTTGAGCTTATCAAACAAGCAACAGAAGTCCCTTAAACACAACTAGGTTTTTAATTACCCACTTACTATTGATCTCAGGCTTTGGTAATGTGCCGCAGCAGCAGCACATTCTTCTGCAGGGTAAGGATGTAAATTTGAGAGAATGAAACATTTTCGAGTGCCTGACTCTTGTTCCTGGAGCTGCATTTTCCTGTTTTCTCCCTGGCAAGGATTTCTGATGGATTTTCTTATTTTCTTGGCTAGATGGCAGATCCTTGAAACCTTCCTTATCTGGCATGCACAAACAAGGCTTTTCTTCAACATGAAATATTCATAGAATAAAACACTTACAAAGATGTTAAAGGACACAGAACATTTAGTCCCAGTCCAAACCTTTCCAACATCATTTAACCCCATAAGAGTGGAATTCTCCTGGGACTTACCAGTCAGAAATAAAATAATAAGCTTCAAAATTGTTGCTCGTTTAGCCCTAAAGGCTAAAACCCTGCATGAAGGGTGTCCTAAAAAATAACTGCAGGTAAACCTGACAGGTTTGGCTTGAGCAATGCAAAGTTTTAGCTTGTTTTCTAATGTACCCAACACTTAGTTTTCTGAGTATTATCATGCTTAAACTAAATTTGGCCATGAACAAAGCCCAGATCAACTGGGGATTTCATTAGGACAAGAAAATTAATTGTTACTGGGATTTAGAGTTGATTTGAGCCCACTGAAGAGAGGGTAGCCCTATATTTCACCTTGATTAAAGAAAAAAAATCCAGTCAGGTATTATACAATTACAGCAAATGTGACATCATGATTTATTGTGTCAAACCCTTTCTTTCTTCTTACGGCACCACAAAGGTCAGTGAAAAACAAGGCTGCTGAATAAGATCAAGAAAGAAACTGGTAGTGTGAATTAAAGCCATGAATGTCATTTTTAATTTTCAGTGGCCCTGCTTTTGTGGCAGAGAGCCAGACCATAACATTTCACATGCTTTATAAAAAAAAATTATATTCACTTCTTTTTTCAGAGAAGTCCAGTTGAACTCTCTGGAGAGTAGGGGGTCAGGCAAGAAAAAATATTTGAAAACTTTTTAAACTTTTTGTTATGACAGAACCGGATCTGATGAGATTCCTACTTTTTTTTTTAATTATTATTATTTTTTAATTTATTTATTTTAATGCCATTTTGCGGCAAAAGAGGAGAAGAGGTTGCTTAGAAAACCTTGCAGTGGCACATGGTGGCCCTGCCCTACTCTGTCATGGAAATTGTTTCTTTTTCTTCCAACCTGTAGTGCAATTGGAAAGCAGGAAGAACACCAGCAACCTGTGCTAAAAGAATTTCTAAATCCATATTATTTATAAATTAAGAGTATAAATAGCAGAGGAAATGAATGGCAAGCATCCAGCAGTGACGACACTCGAGCAGGTTGTTCTGAAGTCAATTGTTCAGTTCTTAAGACCATTAATAGTGTGACTTTAACACAAGTCTTGGTGACACAGAATTACAGAAGCCTTTTGATCCTTAAGTCCCTCACTTTGGTTACTTTTGTACATTTCTAATGGTAAATGTGATTATCTTTATTGTGACTCTGTCTTTAGGGTGGAGAGCAGCTCAATTTTCCTGCTTCTTTTCCAGGATTCCAGAATGTTTTTATAAAGCAGCAACTTTCCATCCAAGACACTGGAGCATGGTGGGCACATATACCAAAGGTCATGGAGGTCAACAGTCATTTTTCAGCTGACTGCAGTGATCTTTGATGTGCTTGGCAATATTTAAACAAGTTTTGTGTATATTCTGTTGTTCCTGCATGTCAGGCTCAGAAACTGCAACACAGGAAGACTGAAACAAGTCAAAAACTCTTGATTGTGGTATAAAAACAAGCAATCAGTAAAGTGCTAGAAAATCCCATTTTGGCAAGGAAACATTCCAGCTTTGTTCTTTGGTGTTATGATGTGATGGAAAGCCCTCAGCAATGCTATAAATTTGTGTTACACGAATGTTTATCTCCACACCTCCATGCATGTCGTGTATAATTTGAAACACACTCCATGCTCTTTTCTCAAACATTTGTTTCTTTGCCTCTCACAGTCTTGGTGTTTGTTACAGGAGGTCTCCATTTCCTATAGGCTTAGGCTATTCAGATAAATTAAAACAAGCATCTCCACAGACAGTGTTATTTCAGTTCATGTGACATATTCCACTTTACCTCAGATTGCCTGTAGAGCACAAATCTGTTACTGGTGGTAACGAGTTCCCGTGTCCACAACTTTAATCTGTTTTTTTTTAAAAAATGGATTTAAACCACAGTATAAATGATTTATGAGGTTTACAAAGTCTTTCCACTAGTTTAGCAAGATTAATTTAAAATCACGCTAAGTCAAATAACAACTTGTGGTAGATAAGGCCTTATTCTTTCCCTATCTTTCTCTTTCACATGTCCCTTGTTCTTATAATCTCTTATGACTATGTACATTGCATGACATATTTTTGGTATAATTTAACAACAAGAACTTCTGAGCTTTTTTTCCCTGGAAGCTGCAGGAAATGGGCAGATTTTTGAAAGAAGATAGCTGCAGCTTGCTGCTGTAAAAATAGTACTTGTAGTACCTAAAGCTCATGGAAACTGCCCACATGCCCAGTCAGCCAAATGTCTAGGAAATGTCTTAGTCTTTGAAATCCAGAACACAGTGATTTAATTTATGTTCATGTTTTGATAACTTGCTGAAACCTAACTGACTTCAGCAATACATACATTTGGGAAGGGAAATAGGTTGGCTCTATAATATTGCTGCACGAGTGATCTGTGGGTGGAAACTTCATATTCAAAGTTCACACTCCTAGGGATATTTGCACATGGAGTTTGTGTAGTTGGTGCATGTGTGATGGGAAAAATGTGGGACAGGAAATTATTGAACAGCTTCTATGATGGAAATAAAGAGAGGGCTACGAAATCACTGTCAATTGAACATAATCAATTCTAGTTAAGCACAGTAAAAAGAAGTAATTTTGGAAGAAATCTTAACTTTAAGTAGTTGTATATAATGATGTGTGTGCTGAAGGGAGCCAAGTGCACCAGCTTCCAGCCCATTCTGTTCACACCCTTCTTCTCTGGCCTGGCCCTTAATCCTGCTGCTGTCCCACCTCTGGAGAACAAGGGGCAGAAGGACAAGAGTGGCCTCGTGTTACAGAAGAGGCATCTTTGGATTCAAAAATGCTCAGGAAAAGCTCAGCCAGAAGTGCTGAGGACAGGCTCAGTCTCCTGAATTCCAACAGCTGAGTTCACCTTGCAGGGGATACCTGAGAGGTGCTTTGAGAGTTTGAGGGACTGTGCAGTCTGTGGGAGATTGGAAGCAGGCAGTAGTAAGGATTGTGTAGGGAAAGTGGGAGGGCTGAACAGGTAAAATTGGGAATCTGGTGTTACATTAATTGTGTGGTACTGGGGAGTGGGATGGATTAGGATCCCTGGCTTTCTTTTGAGCATCTAAAACCAGTCTCTGATGCCCTTAGCAAAAATAAACACAATAATACCCAAACTATCCTGCAAGGAGTCAAACACTCTTCAAGCAAATACTGAGAAAAAAACAAGTTCAGAAAAATTCTGTGAGAAATATAACTATTTTCCAGGGGAAAAAAAAAGCAACCAAAAAACCAAAAACAAACCAAAACAACAAAGCTGACAAACTTTTCAAAATTTCTTAAGCAATGTTCCACCTCCAGCAATGTTTTTTGTGTGGGATTCAATATGAGACTAACCTAAAAATCAGCATTTACATGCAGCCAGTGTGTCTCATCTGCCTTGCCAGGGGAGGCTTGATCAGTGAAGCCCTAAAGCCCTGGGGAGTGGCTGGCCCATGGAGTTACTCTGCAAATTCCTGTGGCCATGGATTTCAGGCATCTGGCTCACAGACAGGCTTGTGAATTCCAACATGGAAATGTAATGTTCTTGTACTGTGGCTTTCTCGCCATGACCTCAGCCAGCCAGGCTATTTTGGAGTTTATAAACTTTTAACTCCCATCTTAATGAAGTTGAGCTAGTAGAAAGTCCCATATAAATAATTTAATAATATGTCTGGATGAAATGGCTGCTATCTAACTGGTGGAATAACACAAGTGATCAAATTAAATATACACATTAGCCACTGAACTACACAGCCATAAAAGAATGAAGAGTGTGGTCTGAAGAGTTGTCTCTTTTCCTCCCACAGCTTTATAATTATATCTTCAGGGAAATGCCACAGCTCAGCATTTAACGATCTGCCATCAGAGACATTTACGAGGAGATTTTCAGGGAAGGAGAGATTTGAAGGTGTCATTTGTACCAAAAAAAAACCAGTCATTGAATACTCTGGTAATCACCAGCTGAGAAGAGCATTGATCCATATATTTACATGTCATCTAAAGTTAATAATTTTAAGTTTTTCCACAAAATCCGCAATAAGATCACGATCTCCCAGGAATTGTTTGGAAAATGGAGCATAAATCTTGGGCAGTGTCAATCTGTCAGTGCCCTACAGCAGATTTTTGTGGTTTCAGAGAGCACAGCTGATCAGTTCAGGACACTGGTTGTGGCTCTGGCAAAATCCAGCCCCTTTTCAATGCTGACACATACATGGTGCACTGGAAAAAGAGGGAGAAATTTGCAGTGTAGGAAGCAGTGGAATCAAGTACTCATGAAGAATTAACAGATGGCCCAGAGTAAACAAATGGAAAAATTCGCAAAATACTTTTCCTAGTGCCAGACTATAAATCAAATTGAAATATCCTGAGTAGCTGTAGGTGGTACGGATATGGAAATGTGACTGTTACTTTGAAGGTGGAAACTAAAAGTCTGGATGAAGATTAATGTGTTAAAGGCTCAGCATGAGAAACTTCCAACTTAAATACATATTTAATTTCCCAAATGGACAAGGAAAACTCCAGGTTGTGGTTGTCAGGTGTTTCCTAGACATGTCAAAATATGGCTTTCATAACTACTCGTCTCTTAAAGCAGACTGGATTGTCCAAATGGATTCTGAGATGCAGGAAAAGATCAAGTACTCTTAAGAAGATAAAGACAAACTCAAACAGACCTGTGAGTGCATTTATTTGAGTCACTGAAATGTTCAATAAGAGTTGAAGAAGTCTCCTTAATTAAGTTGCATGCACTCCTAATCTAGTGAGACAGGGATTTCCAAGGGGATATTGTCAGATTCTGAGTGAGGTGGGAACAGCATCCACTGCTTTGTCATTTATAGTGGCCGTTTATCACTTGCATTTGTCCCGGCATAGGCGGTCAGAGACATAAATCACACTCTTCTGTACTTGCAGCAAAAATCAAAATACAGTGTGCTATTACCTTTTATCCATTTTTAAGGTGTTAGCTCCTGCCGACCTCGTTCCTGGACTGGAGCCTCACAGAGTGGTTCAGCTGTTTGTGTGAGGGATTCTTTTCTTTTGAGCATCCTCTGCTGCAGCTCGTGAACAGGAGAGTCCCTTATCACTGCTGGGATTTTGCAAAGAGGGAATTACCAAAAAAAGCTGGTTTAATTTCAAGCTCCATTAGACACAGTGTTTGCCAAATGGAAGAAGACCAGATTGTTTGGAAGTCTTGTCCTGAAACCTCTATGTTGGTAATAAAAATCAGAAAGAGTAGGTAGTAATAAACAAAAATCATGTAATGTATCATCTGAATCACTCCCTTTAAATCACTTTTAGTCTTTTAATATTTTTTTTTTTCATGTGGAAATGTAAAGTACTTACTCTGGGACTATTGATTTCAGAACTGTAGTACCAGCCTGGGATTTCCAGTGCTAGGTTATTGAAATCAGTAGTTGAATGACTTGAAGGTAATTAGGCTATGTATAAATACATATATATGTGTATATACATAAATTTTCCTTCACTTCTCTTTATCCTTCTTTTAAAATGTGTGCATGGCACATTATGATGTGAACATAGCAATTAGGGGAAGGAAATAATATAATTAATAAGAAGTAAAGCTGATTTTAATCCAGTCTATTGTTTTTACCATGAATTTTAAGTGGTGAGATTTTATTCCTCCGTCTACATACTGAAGTGGCTGTCACAGAGCTTTTTCCCCAGGAAGGTCTATGTTCAAGCCTCATCAGATGAACTGCCTCTGTGATGCTGATGTATTTATTATTCCTCCTGCAGATATTGTGTTGTCACCAGTGCTGGGGATGGGAGCACTGAGAGCTGGGTCCTGTTCAGTAGGCTGAGTGGTGTTTTACAATTTCACCTTTCTGTTCAAATTACAAAGTCATACTCAAGTTTTTAGGGTTCAGCCAAAGTCATCTGCTTGTTCTGTGTCCACCTCAAGTATCTGCAGGGGAAGTTGTTGTTGGCAGAGGCTGAACCTGAGCCAGCTGTGGCCAGAAGGGCTGATGGCACTTGGCTTATCTCAGCAATAGTGTGGCCAGCAGGGCCAGGGCAATGACTGCCCCCTGTACTGGGCAGGGGTGAGGCCACACTTTGAGTTCTGGATCAGTTTTGTCCCCTCACTACAAGAAAAAACATAGAAGGGTTGGAGTGTATTCAGAGAAGGGAACAGAGCTGGGGAAGGGTCTGGAGCAATAGGGAGCAGCTGGGGGAGCTGAGGAGGCTCAGCCAGGAGAAAAGGAGCCCCAAGGGGGACTTTATCAGTCTCTACAGCTCCCAAAAAGGAGATTGTAGTGAGGTGAGGTCAGTCTCTTCTCCCAGGTAACAAGTGCTAGGACAGGAGGAAACGGCCTCAAGTTGTGCTGGGGGAGGTTCAGGTTGGATACTAGGGAAAATTTATCCTCTTGAAAGGTTTTCAGGTGCTGGAATGTGCTTCCCAGGGAAGTGGCAGAGTCACCATCCCTGGAGGTTTATAAAAGATGTGTAGATGTGGCACTTGGGGACAGGTTCAGTGCTGGGCTTGGCAGTGCTGGAGGAATGGTTGGACTCGATCTTAGATGGCTTTTCCAGCCTAAATGATTCTATGATTCTGTGTTCAGTAATTAATGCAGGAAATATCTCTCTGACTGTACTAAGAAGCAGGTCAGATCTCTGCTCTGATGTATGGGTTGCATTGATCCAACAGGCAGAGTGATGGATAAGGAGGTGTGTGAACTCATCCCTACAGGTTGGGCTGACTCTGTTGGCTGCACCCAGTGCCATTTGTAGGCCTGCCAAGGCCAGGAGTAGCTGTCAGGTGTCTGTTCTGCATTTCTCTAGTCTCCATTTTAAAATTTTTCCCCGTAAGAGCTCTTACCAGAATTGCCAATATTAAAACTCCCTTTAGTTTGGAAAAGGGGGCACCCTGGTGATGCAGGATCTCAAACCACAAGCCCCTCGTGGGGCGAGGGGGGCTCAGTGTTGCCACGTGAGAGGTGGACAAGACAAGCAGGAGAGTTAAATTGATTCAACGGATCAGATTTAACCTTAACCTGATTTAAAATGGATATACATTGGTGTGCTTGTTTGTTAGGAGAGATGGGCTCAGAGCCACCCGTGGGGGCTGCACTGGTGGTGTTGATCTGCAGTGCCAGCAGCAGGCTGAGCGCTCTGGAGTGCCAGGGAGTGAATGTCAGCTCGTTTAATCTCTGTCAGCACGGTCCTCCCTCACTTCATCCGCTCAAAAGAAAGTTTTAAAGGATGCTGTTTAAAGAAATGATTTCAGGATTCACTGGAGGAAGTGCCTTCCTGGGTGTCTACCAGCTCTGGTTTAACCCACGGTTCTCCAGGCAAATGATATGGAGTCACCTGCAGTGCCAGGGATGGAGCATTTAGATCTTATTGTGGCTGGTAATACAGTGATTGCTCTGTAACTCGGGAGGGAAATAGCTCTGTGAGTGCTGGGCACTGTTGAAAAAGTCAGTGTTTACCATGAAGTCAGAAATCTGTTGCTGGAACCAGATCTGTCCTTGTCTGTCACTTAAATTTTGTATATCTACGTTTTGTGTTCAGGTATGTGTATATAGATATCTGTATTCCTCTCCTTCTGTGCATGTTTATCAAGGTTAGTAAGGAAAGAAATTGCCATAGTCTCATACAAAGTAATTTAAAATAAACATTTTTCTGTTTTTAGCATGAAACAAGCAATTCTCACTACTTTAATGCTTAATTTTTTTGAAGATCTGATGAGTCGTTATGAGAACTTGCTTCACACGTCGGCATGTTTGCATTTGTCAAATCCTTTGGATGCTGCAGGGAGACAGGAGACTTTTACAGCTCCTGTAGCCTTTCCTACAGAAGCCTCCTCTCCCATAGCAGTGATTTCTACTTCCCAGGGAGCGGAAGACGGGCACACACTGCTCGGCTTTATTGCAAGGCACTGCACCAGCTGAAGAAATGGATCCACTCATTCAGGACAAGTAAGCAAATTCAGCTGGCTGATGAAAGGAAGCCTAGACAACGGTGTTCAAACACTCACTCCCATTTCCTCCCCCTCGTCCCCAGATGTCTGGTTTCAGTTTTAAAACATAATAACATTTCATTAAGGAGTCATAGCAACCCCTCACTAATTTGTGAAGAGTACATCGTGAGCTACATTCTGTACTTATCAACATTTGAGCACTTTAGATCTTGTTTCATCTCATTAGTGGATGTTTATGGGACCTGAGGGTTTCAGCACTCTCTGACAGCTGCACCACCACAGAGATGTCATTTCAAAGAGCTGGATATTTAAATTGCTGGTTCTGGAAAAATTTAGCCAAGGGATGGCATTTACGGGAAACAGCAAACCAGAGGAATGTGTCGTGTTGGAAATTTCTTGATGTTAACCTCAGAAAGAGAAGGAATTCTGCTCTCCCACTCTGCTTCTCCACTTTACTGGACTGAAGTATTTTTCCCTTAAATGCTCCAGTTAGGTTTATGCAGGATTTAATTTGTATGAAAAGAAGTGTTCTTTTTCCTCCACTAAATCTATTAAGCAGTGCACCATTTAGTAAACTGTCAGTGGCATCTGTTGGAGAAAAGGCAAATAAAATACTGAGGCACAAGGAGGTAGTTTTTCCAGATTATTGATATGTAGTTTCACAAATTCCTGAAAAAATTCCCATGGTACATGATTTATTTGGAAATAAATCCACCAGTCTGCTTTTTGTGGCTTTGTTTCTAATACTGCTTTTCTTCCCCATCATAATGTAGGGTTTTCTCTGAAATGCACTAACAAATAGGAAAAAAAGGAATGCAAGTGTGAATGAACAGTGTGATGCAAATGATGGAGCAGGAAATGGCATCTTAAATTTGTTTACAGTATGCTGTAAGTCAAAGCATAGGAAACTGCTTTAATAACAAGCAGTTGATAATCATGTTAATTAGGAAATCACAGAAAAAAACTGTGCCACTTGTGTGATAATTGCCTTATTAAAACTGCATAGGCTGTATTCATTTTTCCAGGATTATTGTGGAATTCATATTCACGTGTGCTTTTGCAAAAATGGTGGGGATTTGTTCCATTATAGGTGGAGCTTCAGTGCTATCAGTGGGAGAAGATAGCTGGTAAGGTCCTTAAAAATCCCTGCCAGAATGGAAATGCAATGAAGATCAACATCAGATTTTATCTGAATAAATATTTCTGAATTTTACAGTTGCTACCTGGCAAACCACGCTTACGGAATAATAACTTTACAAATTGGAAATCTCTTGCCTCATTCATCAAGTATAACTACACAAACACTGCACGATTTTGTGACCAATTTCTATGCATGAGTGGCTGGGCGCCTTGTGGCTTTGATGGGAAATGGAAAACTGGGGGCTCTCTGAGGGGACTTGGATTTGATAGGAGAAAAGGCAATATTTGATTTCAAAAGGCTGAAGTACAGATAGAAGCAACACCAGTGCTTCTCTTCCCTGCTGAACAAGCTGCTCAGTACCAGCACATCATCCTCCAAGAGCTGTCAGAGGACACAGCAGCGAGGCCCCAAAATCCTGTGTGAGGCCAAGGCTGCCAGGGTGTCCCCCTCAACTTTTTTGCTCTTGAATGTTTGAACCTTTACAGTGAAGGTTCTCAAGCAGCTTTATGAAAAGAGTGTATTTTTATAGAATTTGTCTGTGCGTTTACATATTTGTTCTCTGGGAGGAGAAATGTGATTGAAGGTGATGTTCACCAACAAGGTCCATGAGGTGGGGACCTCTCTAGCCAATCCTTGGCCTTTTGTACAAAGTGTATATAAGTTGTTGGAGTCAGAAAAATAAATTAGAGCTTTCACTGCTTGAACTACTGCTGCCTGCTCGTCTTTTGTGTGTCGTGAACAGCAACAGGGACCAGGGATGTGGCAGAGGATGTGCTGCAACTCCAGCACTGGGGCAGCACCAGGAGCTGCATCTGCAGCTTTCCCCTCACTCACGTGAATACAAAGTACTCTGCAGGTGCTGGATGGTTTTGGAGAGGGTGAAATTGCTGCACTTAGTCCACCTCAGACGTTTCCAGCAGTTAGGTCAAGCTGGCAGTGGTGGTTTTGCTGTGAGGACCGTGCTAATTGGAACCAGCCCAGCTCAGTGCCTGTGTGCCTGCTGGAGTGGCCGTGCTGAGAACCAGCAGCAGCTGAGAATATCTTCAGCATCTAATGCTTGTTCCATTTTATCCGTATTTCTTGATTCCTTTCTTCAGACGTACTTACACAAGAGTAAAAGCTGTGTTCCTAGAGCTGTCTGGCAGCACAGCTTTCCAAGCTTGGGTTGGTTTTTTTTTCCTAATGTTACTTGAAGCAAAGTGCTTCCCTTTCTGCCGTGCAGAACTGAATGTCATTCTGCCTCTGGAGCAGAATGGCAGCATTCGCTCACACCCACACTCGTGCCATTCCTGGATCTTCCTTGTGGAGAACTCCAGGCTATGGGCATTGGAACAGTTTGAGACATCCACAAGGAACCTTCTCAAACAGAAGCTGAAGGCTGTAGTCCTCAGGCAGGATTTGGGATAAAATGTAATTTTTTTCCTCTGATTGAGATGTAAACTTGATAGGAACAGTTGTAGCTCTGCCTGCAAATGAAGTGTCCTGTTCCTGTTGCAGCTTGATGGAGGATCATAAGGAAAGTCAGGGAAATAATGAGGGAAAGGACTAACATTTTAGGGAAGATTTGTGCACTTCTTCATCTTTAGACTTTTGCTCTGGGTTGCCACAGGTTGTCCAATAGCATTTCTTTCTAGAACTGGATAATTCCGTCACTCTGACTCCATGGCCTGACATAAATCTTGCTTAGGTGATCAGCCTCTTGGAACCAAGGGATGATGCTTTTCCCTGATCTTTTTAGGGGCAAGACAATTTGCTGCAAGAGAATGGATAACCTAAAAGGGCCTAAACATTAAATTTTGTCTTGAGCTTGAATCACTTTCTGTCAGGTATTTTCAGTAGTCCAGGGCAAGTTAACAGAGTTACTTCTGGAGAACAAGAAGGCATCAGGGCCCTGGCATGACTGCTTTTAAAGGCTGTTTTGAGGACTTTTCTTTGGCCAATATCCTGTATGTGAGGAGTGTTTAGTCCTTAGCAGCAGCCACTGATTTTTGCTCTTCATGTTGGCAGTTTGTGTCACCTGATGACTCTAAAGGGATTTTCTCCCTTCATCCGTGCTGGCTTCCTTCTGTTCTCAGAATCACACCTCTCTTATCTGTGGTGCTGGTGGCTCTTGGGAGGGCAGGGTGTATCCTGCACCTTGAGGTGTCCAGGGAGAGGCCAATGGGTCCTGCTGGTAGCCAGCATTATCTCCCCTTCACAGAGAATCCCACTGCTAGGAAAGATTTATAACCCCTTCAAAAGTACTAATAAAAAATATTCTTGTAGGTAAATTTGCCACACTTAAAGCATGACTTCTTATCTATAACCATATCTTAATCTGCTTTTGCAAAGTCTGCCTTTGTCTGAAGCATTTGTCCTTGGCCATGGTCCATCCAGTGCAGCATCCTGGCTGCCCGGATTTGATTAAATAGATGACTTACATCTTCTTTACCGTGTAGTGAGACTCTGATCTGGACACCAGCTCAGCAGACACTGAGGTGTTTTATTGGAGTCAGGACATGCAAAAAGGTATTGCTGGACTGCCTTAGACAAAGTCCTTTGGTGAGCTGAAAATGAGGAAGGAGCAGGATTTGCCTCAGGGGTGTGATTGACTGCTCCATTATGAATCAGCTGGAGTGAGGGGAGCCACAGAGATGTCACAGTGCAGAAGCTGCTCCCTTGCTTTGTGTTGCAGACACAGCCCAACACGGGTTTTTCAGTTGTTTTATGATTTTACCATGTTGATGCTGAGCAAGGGGAACAGGCACAGATCTCATTTCCTGTTGTTATCAATAGCAGCGACAGTTCATAACTCCCCAGTGATTTAGATAATACTTTTGTTCATTTTTTACTTTCATATAAATGAACCAAAAGAGCTGGCAATAAGCACGCGGTAGGCAGGAGCATCCTGATGCACATCACGTGCAGAATTTATACAGCGATTGCAGTAGTAAAAACAAGGGAATATTCCAGTTTAAATCCACTCTCTACTTTGATCTGGCTCACCTACATGGCAAACAATATTTCTTCTAGCTATGAGATAGATGTCACCTTTTATAAAGGTATGAGGAAAACCAGTAATTGTTCCAGTCAACGATGACATTTGTCATATCCCATTTAGTGAACTCAATCTCTTTACTCGTTCACAGTGGTGTTTGTGAAATCCTTGATGTCTGACACATTGATTTGTCTGTGTAAAAAGCAGAAATACCTGACACTTGGCACAGAACAAAGTTTCCCAGCAGGTGTACAAGCTGCAGGTCCTTCAGGGCCACGTAGTGAGAGTTTCTTTAGCTGCAAACCAGAGTATGCAGGGAGGGGGACAGGGGAGGCCTCATCCTGCCACATCCATCTCAGGAACTGGGAACTGCCACAAGTCCCATGTCTGAGCAAAGCCTTAGAGCTCCCATAGTCCCTTACTCATGGAGAATACTGTTTATCTAAAACCTATCAGGTTAAAAAAAAAAAAAAAAAAGTGCTAATATATAAATGTTGAGATTTTGATTTAATAATAACACTGACTCAATTGATGTTTAATATCTCATTCCATGCTGAACAGAGTCCCCAAACTCATATTGTGCTGCTTATCTAAATAGAAAAATACTTTTTTTTTCTTGGTTTAAAGGTCTAGTAAGTAGATATTAGCTGATTTTAAGATACATGTACTTCATGCTCTGGTGTAAAGAAATTGTATTCTTTCCAGTTCTGTTTGACTGCAGTTCTACAGAGTAATGTTTCTTCTGCTCAGATAATATTTTTTCCCTTTAAATGTTTAATCTGGGGATGTAATTTGATTTCTTTCCCCGTTTAGGGCACCAGTGCAAGTCATGCTGTGCAATGCACATTTTACATGGCATTTTGCTTTCACAAAAAGCTAATGAACATGAGCATTTGGGATTCATTGGAAATGGTCTACTTAATGTGGTGCTTCTGTAGGAGATACAGTCCTTTCCAAAAGTTACTGCTTCTCCAGTCCTTGCAGCTATTCGTGTCAGATACACAGGGGAGCACTGGCAAGGACATGGAGTACACTGGCTTTTTTTAGTGCCAAAATGACTCTAATCGATCTTATTTATTCTTTACACTAACATTCAACAGGAAGAAAAGCTCCAAATTCAGACTTGTGGCAGCAACTTCGTTAGGGCATAAGGAATACAGAGAACTTCAGTGCTTGGGACACTTCTTAAGAGACTTTTCAGGGTATTTCCATGTCAACAGGAGTCTAACTCTGATCTTGTTCTTTCTGAAGCCCACAGTGACTTTCCCATTGAATGCACTGGCTCAGCCTTGGCTGTTAATAAAGGAGGGTGATTGTCCTTCATACTATAAACCTTTCAGCCCAGATCACTGCAAAAGTGGTATTGGTGTGATTAGGAAGATCCAGGCCAAGACTATTTAACTGCTTAATCTTAGAAATGAGATAGCACAGATTGCAGTGTGAATGTCTGGGCTGCAAGATCAGCACAAGAGGGGCTTTAAAAAAAGATGTGTGTGAAATTGTCTTGCCTGTCCATAAAAAACAATGGATGAATGCATTTATGCCACTTTCAGAGTGAAAACAGCAAGATGCCCCAGCCCTCGAAGTGTCCAAGGTCAGGCTGGATGGGCTTGGAGTAACCTGGGACAGTGGAAGGTGTCCCTGCCCATGGCAGGGGATGGAACTGGATGATGTTTAAGGTCTTTTCCACCCCAAACCACTCTGGGATTGTGCCATGCAGACAGACCAAATCATCATCTGCTGGGAAGGTTTTTGGGGTCCTCTCAGAGGGCATTTGGAGGACAGAGGTGCAGCTCAGCAGTTACTGGCTGCAGTGCCCTAAAAAGGGACCAGATCATTGCTGTTCCTCTACCTCCTTGAGCCAATCATTGATGGAACCAGTACAGTTTTAGGCTGGAGGGTTTGTTCACCCAGTCCAAATTTCCATTCACTTTAGATACCAAAGCTGTGTGCTGCCAGCTCCCTAATGAATCCCTTTGTTCTTTAATGTCTCAATCTTGATAATTCCTCTGTGAAGTTCGGAAAAGCACAGAAATTTTAATTGTGGCATTAAAAGCCACCTAGATTCTTGTACTGAAATCCAAAGGTACCTGTGAGATTTCTAAAAAAAAAAAAAAAAAAAAATCTCCTATCAGGAAATCTGACAGGGAACTGAATCTGCATCCTTTTCATTACAGACTGCTGCTGTAATGATTCAAGCATCTTCTCCTCATCAGGGACAGGGTATTTACTGTGCTATCCATTAGGGAGATGATTGCTCCTGGAAGAGATGCCAAAATACCACTGCTTTTGATGTGTGAATGTTCACAGTCACCTGTATAAATACAAGGAGGCTGCTGGAGAAAACTGTATTGATGCTTTTTTTTGCTTTTGCTTCTGGGATTTGGTTTATTTGCCTTTCATGATCAGTGAGAATTGTTGTGGAAGTGCTTCCCCAGAACAATGCTGTGAGGAGCAGGGGCAGTGGGCGAGCACTGGGGTCCTGAGGGGCTGAGCTGTCACATAGAGCTGATTTCTGTCTGCAGCTCTGAGCTTAATTTAAAAAAACATTCAGTATCTGCACTGGGTTTTATATCTAGAGCCACAGTTTGAGCCAGAGGAGGGGCAGGGATGTGAGAAGTGTTATCAGTTATTGTTGCCCTGTACGCTGCTGCACCAGAGCAGCAATAGATGCCAATGGATTTCCGGTGGATAATTCAATGGCAACTTTCTTCTGAGCACTGCAGCGTGGGAGCCTTTGAATGAAAGAGGTTAAGAGACAAGTAAGTAGGATTGGAGTGCTATTATTACAGCTATTTTTCTTTACTTCTAATACATGTCATCCTCTTTTATTAGGAGCTGACTGTTGAACCAGGAAAACTGACGCCACAGTGTACAGATGATACCTAGGCAAGGAAGGATCACTGATAAGTGATCTGTGGTATATTGACCTTTAAGAAAAATTGAATAAAAATACACATGCTCTGAGACTTTCAAAAGTAAAGGATCACCTGCATCCTCTCATTGTGCACAGAGAGCATGAGTACCTCCAGCAGTGACATGGAAAACAAAGCACCACTGTCCTCACTGTAACCTCCCAGCCACAGGAGTGAGGACACCAGGCTTTGTGTCTCACCAAAGTCACAGCTCTGGCCATACCAGGGAGATGCAGAGAGAACTGGGAATACCAGAAATGTCACATTTGAGTGAATGCTTCCCATGTCCCAGTTATACAACTCTTAAGCTTTCCATGCACTATTCAAATATCAATTAATTAATGTTTGCTGTGGTGTGTGGTTTAACCATATATTCACTTTGTTCACTTAGCAGCAATGAGATTTCACAGCAACATCTACTGAGAGACTGAGGAGAAAAGTCAACTTTTAAGTGAAGTTTTGTGAGCTTCCAGTGTTTTCCTAGAAATTTGTACTTCCCTCTCCAAAAATCACACTCTTGTCTTCCCTGCTTCTCCATCCTACCCATAGTCACCCAACCTTCCTTCTCCACATGTGAGGTCACTGTGATTGTCTTAAACATTAATTTTTTCATAGGTTAGAGTTTATAAAGACCTTTTATTTTTCTTTTTCCATGATACGTTGTTTAGATGCATTTGATGTGAAACCCACCTACTTTCTTCCTTGTCTTCATAAACAAGATTTGTGCCTCTTGCTGTTAATCTCAGCATTCTGGGACTCTCGACAGGGAGGTTTTGATTGAGCTTCTGCTTGGCTACAACAAAGAGTCTGGGGGAAAAAAAAAATCAGCCAGCTTGGTAACATCCCAGCTTTCTGGTACATTATGAAAGAATTCTCTTAGAGCAGAATTTACAGCAGTGGAGGTGTCCTAGACCAGCTGAATAAAGCTTAGACAGAGGAGATTTTGGTCAGACTCATCCTATTCTCTGATGGAACTCAAACATGTTTCTACAGAGAGAACATATAGATGATGAGGCTGGGGATGAGTATGGAAACTTGTGAAAGTTCTGCATGTGGACATTCTGTAAGCAGAGAATGCACTCATACATGTATCCACATCTGTATGCACTTGGATCAGCTTTCCATTAAGGAATGTAGCTGAGGAGATTGGTCAAATAAGGCCTTTAACCCCCCCATTTATAGATGAGTGACTGATTTCAGCCTGTGCGTCCTCACAAGGACCTTAGGGCCCGTTCTCAGGAGCTTGGGGGAGCCTGTGGCTGGCTGAGTGCTGGGCTGGGGCTCCCTGAGCTGTGAGAAGTGGCTGCTGGGGGAGAAAATAATTTACACAGGAAACAGCATTCCTCAAATGAGAGACAGAAATTTAAAAAAATTGAAGAGCTCTAAATTCTCTCAGCATGAGTTTTCCTCTTCTAATGCTTATTGTCATCAGGGAAATTAGGACAGAGGTATAACAGGAGTTTAGGAAGAACTGATTTCCAGAGAGTGCCATATACCAATACTGCCAGATAACTTGAAGTTCCCTGATTTCTCCTTATGTTTTTTTCAGTTCATTTTTACACACTTTATCCTTGTTTGGCTATTGAGAAGGTGGGGACAAAGAGAGAAAGGAACAGGCTCAATGTCACTTGTGAATTAGACTAAGACCTGAGCTTTGTTTTCTGCTGGTAGAAAAATCAACCAACTGAAGCATTAAAAGATGGATTTTCTTTTAAATTAATTGGGTTGGATTTGGCTTGATGTTCCACATTCCAGAACTGTCAGTCTTCCTTCTGTGAACCTGGAAGGTGTCAGTCATATGGAAGTGAAGGCCATATGTGTGTGAGGGTGGTGGAAAATTTTTGCCTTGACCTTCAACACTTGTCCTTTGAGTAACACAGAGCAAAACTGCCAAGGTCTTGTGAGTGACCAAAGTCTCTGGTGAGATCTCTAAAATAGGGTTAAGAACTGTGTTTTAAGGAAATTATCTTTCTCTAAATGGGGGCAAAAACCAAGGAGACTGGGAGGTTAAGGGGAGCAAATTCAATGTAGGGAGTGAAAGGAGAACCAAGAGGATTGTTATCAGGTGAGACTTTACTCAGCTTGGCACAGATAGCGAATGGCCTCTGAGTTTTGGTGAGGAACAGCTGGATTTGGGACTGGAAATCTGCCTGATTCTTTGGCCTGCTGTGTACAGGCCATTCTGTCATTTTCTTAAGGAAAAAAAAATGAAGGTTTTTTTTTACATGACCACTCCCTATCAGGATGTTGGGAAGGTGAAAATCACCTGGCAGCAAAAGTGTGGGGTAATGACATTTTGTAAGACGTTGTTTCTTTAATAAAGAGGAATTAAGAGCTGATTTAGGGACTCATCACCTAAAGGAGCAGCAGCAGAAGGATTTGACACCTCTGAGTGTGATCCCTTCCCAGGCTCCTGCCACAGAGGAGGTCTGAGGGCACCTGAGCTGTTGCCACACTCCAGGTGTGAATGCAGCTGTGCCAAGTGGGGTAAAGAGGAGACAGAGGTGGCAAAGCCCAGCTGAGTTTCTGGACACTGCTGGATCTCTCAAGAGCAGGAAGGTTAATAAATGTACAAATCCTGCAGGTACAGAGGAGACTACAGGGCAGTGGTGACTGTTCCTCCAGGGCAATGCAGAGTGACCCTGGAGCTTCTCACTTTTCCTCCTGAGAGAGCCACAAAAAGTGCAGCCTGTTAATTTACTTCTGAGACTGTAGTGTGGAAAACTAAGGGAGAAATCCAATCCTTTAGGGTGAGATTTTTAATCTTTAGGTTCAATTTAGACTGTTGCTTAAAGTATGCACTGAAATAGTGTTACATGAGTAATTAGCAAATTAATAACTCACCACCTTGTGCAGAAATGTCAGCCCCTACAGATGTCATTGCTATTTCTTTACAAGCTCAACATTTCATTTTTAGACCAATAATTTTGTCTCCATTGAGAATGAGCTGTTTCACTGCTGATTAGTAGAACAATGTTTATAAGAAGGCTGCAATTTTAGCATTTTGAAGACAGCTTAATTGACAGTAAGTGACACTTAAACAATCTGCACACATAAATATGTTTGTGAAGGTGATGTTCTCCTGGCTGCTGCAGACAGAGGTGAAGTTTGTTTTAGAAGAAGTAAAAGGACATTTTATTCCACTTTAAACCACACTGACATGTGCTCTGTGCTCTGCTCTGGGATGAAAAACTCATGGTTTGCTGTAGGAACCCAATTTCAGGGCTGGGACAGAGTGGTGAGGAGTGAAAATGTGGATTGTGCTTCAGTTTCTGTAGAAATCTGCTTTACCACTGCCAAAGGCATTCTGGGATCTGGTAGCTCAGCAAGGAATTCATCTCTGTAACAGAGTGCACAGCACTTAAAAAAAAAAAATACTGTATTGCACTGCATTATACCTACCAGAAAAAAATGCAAAATGAGGCATGATTTCCATTCTGGTAGCTGCCATTTAAAATTAGTTACCCCCCAGTTAGCACTCGTTTTTTGTTTGACTGGATAATTAGATGGTGATTTCGTTCTGTTAGAGTAAGTGCAACAAATTGATCACATTATTTTCAAAATGCTTTGCTTTCTTAAAAGTAATTGAAAAGCTGGGACTAGAAAACCACCATCAATACCTATATTTATCTAATTTAAAGTTGTAAAGAAACTTTTTTAGGAGGGAAAATATATAATGAGATGCAATATATTGGTGCTCATAAAAGTACAGTGGGAGTGGGTTTTTTAATTCTTTTTTTTATTCTTTTTTTTTTTAAGCTAAACCTCTTTATAATAAAAAAGTCTCCTGCAAGAAGTGTCTGAAGGTTACTGTGAGATAACACAACTGGTCCTTTTTCAGTTGTTTTATCCTAATTAAAATCCAGAATGTTGTTTACTGCATAATATTTATTTAACTGAGGTTTGCAAAGCCCCAGTAACAATTTACTTTTATTGTTTCAGCAGTTCAGCTTAGTTTCATTTTGATCACACAAGAGCTACCAAGTAAACAGTTCATCTGCATACCAGAGATTATTTTATTTTTTCCTGGTGGGAATTTTTCCTTGAGGATTAACTCTTTCTGCAGCCACTTTGACATTATTGTAATTACACCTCATATATAACCTATCACATCAGTAGGAGGAAAAAAAAAAAAAAAAAGAGAAGCAGCCATTAATTTTTCTCATTCAAATTGTGTTTGCTTGCGAGAAGACAGGCTATTATTTCTTCTTACAAAAGCCATAATGAGAAATTTTCTGAGCTGATTGTTCAGATCAAGCAAAGGGCAATGTGCAGTTGATTAAAGTCCACCCAAAGTCTTGAGCCTGGGAGTGTTGAATGGGAAAGCAAACGTGGTTTTCAAATCCCAGAAGACTTAGGTAGACCCTGGGCATAGGTCAGCTGGGATTCTTTTGTAAGGAAAAAAAAATAAAATAATTTGAGGCCAGATTAGCTGGAAAGGTTAAAACTCAGAGAGAAAAAATCCCCAAAAAACCAAACCCAAACCCAGGAATATCTGTTGTAGGAATTCATACCTTGAAAAGCACTGTTGATGAGATACAGTTAAATCTTTTCTTGCTTAGAGTAAATGCCACTGAAATTACTAAGTTCATTTGCTATTCCCTTTTTAGAGATTATTTCCCTCCTACGTTGTTAACACCTTTGTTTCCCCACACGCAGCACCAGGAAAATAACAAGCAATATGAAATTTGTTAAAAATATCAGTCAGGCTGATGGCCCTTAGCTGATTCTACCCGTAATCTCCGTGGGCAGACGTGCCATTTCACAGGATCCGATCAATGAGGCAGCAGCAGCAGCAGCCTGGCAGCTCCAGCAGAGTGTTAATAAATCCCACTTTTCCAGAAAGCTGTACATGAACTCGTGTTGGAGTCACTTGGAGTTTGGTGAGCTGATCAATGGCAGGATTGGACTCAAAAGGCAAGTGAAAAGGGAGAGAAATGATTCCTCTCCCACAAGTAGCGCTGCCACGAGGAATATGAGAATCTTTATTGTGTCGTAGGACTTGCTGCACCACAGCAAAGTATTCAAGTGTCAACCTCCCAGTTTTGCTGGTGCTCGACTGTGTGAAAGCTCCAGGAATAAGATAATGTGCCATATGTCAATCCCAGATAGTTACTGCCATTTACACAGGCAGAGGAGAGGGGGAAAATACTTCACATCACAGTGCGCTCCAGGGAGCTGCTCATCCCTGACTTTCTTCATCACAGGAGACGTTTCAGCTCCACAATCCCTTCCAAAGGAGCAGGGAACAGTTTTAGATGTTCCTAAGTGGATTTTTCCATGAAGAAACTGTGCACTGATGGGAAAGGGTGAATAGGAAATGATGACTCTTTGTCCTGGGTTGCAGTGTAGGATGTACACAAAGTATTTATTCTATCACCATCTTCATGAACTGTTGAAACCAGGTGGGCTAGTGTTTTCCCAAGCCCCCTGCCTTTTCTGCTAATGGCCCATTAACGCCTTTGGGGTGTTTTTCTGCTAATGACTTCTGGGGTGTCTCCTGCTAATGGCCCATGAGTCACAGGTAACTCCCTCCAGGGGTTATCTCTATTAATGGGCCATCAAGGACACATTTCACACTTCTCATGCTATTGTGAGGTGCTCTGCCCAGGGGGAGGAGCCAAGCATTCTCACCTGGATATAAGCTGGGATTTGGGACAGTGCAGTGGGCACTTACCCACTGGATTCCCAGAGGACCAGAGCTCCCAGACCTCTCTACAGGATCACTGCTTCAGGAAGAGCACTTCACCTGGACTGCTTCCACCATCCTGCTCAGGTTGTATTCTGACCCTGTCAGTGATTCTTTGTGTTATTGCATTTATTTTATTTTATTTTTACCTTTTTACCTTTCTTCTCATTAAATTATATCTCTGACTTGGAGCCTCTCACTTGTTTTGTTTTCAAACCACAACACTCTTCAATTCCAGTCTCTGTCCCACAGTGCTGCAGTTGTGGACTGGCCTGTTGGGTGAGACGTGGGACAAAATGTCCAGAGATAAATTGGTACAGCCTGTGGGATCATGAGCACCATTCCTCTTCCCACTGCCTTTCTGCCTCATTTACTTTGCTCTCTTTACTTTGTCTTACCTACCCCAATTAAGTATACAAAGATTAACAAAACCCACTAAATGTGCTGAGTGTGTGTTCTAAGTGGAAAAAGAGAAAAACCTTTGTAAGCAAGCTGAAGTAACAGATGGAGAACCACTAAGATTGCTCTTTCCTCAGTTAGAAACTTCCTTACCCATGAAAAGGCTCAAAGGACGGTGCAGAATTTAGATTTCTTGGTTAAAAGGAGGTGATATCAGCATTTCAATCACTGCTGCATTTGAAAAGGAGAGATGGAAACGTTTTCTCTGGATGGAGAAGGGCTCAGGTGAGGGAGTTTTCTGGGTGGTGATAGTTACACACTGGGATGCATCTTGTCTTCTGTATCCTGCTGGAAAAGTGCATCCTGCTCAACTCGACCTGCCTAGAACCACAATATTTTCCCTGTGGTTAAACAAAGGATATTTTTTAGCTGATAGTGTATGTGGTGAAAAACCACAGTTTCATTTCTTGTGAAGCCAGCTGGATTCTTCTGGTCCTTCCAGCTGTTTCAGCATAATTTTGCATCCTTGAAAAGAAGTTTTGGAAATATTAATTGAAAAACTGAAATGTCTGGTTTCCTGACAATGTCTCTAGCCTGATAATCAAAAAGAAGAAGGACAAAAAGTGCTGTGTCTAGCTGTAATTTTAACAGAAAAGAAAGGGGTATGTACATGTAAGTAATTTCTGCCGTAGGCAATTTCTTGTTGGTATTCACCACACTAAAGTGTTTTCTCAGGGATTTTTTTTGCAGAGGACAAAATACAAGTGTTGAGTGGTTTTGTGGATTGAAATTTGAAACCCAAGCAGCTTTACTGGGATGCATTGGATCATGTAGGGTGTTTTATATCTAGTTAGGAGTCTGTTAGGGCACTTTCATGTGCCCAGCAAAGTCAAAGAAAGAAATTCCATTGATCTGACAGAGTTATTATTAGGATGGTAATAATTGTGAGGAGGTAGATGAGTGAAAAAAAAATTATTTATGCATAAACATGATTATAAATTATAAATTAATATTCTAATTATATTCTTTTCATATTCTGGAATATTAAGCTTTGGTGATTAATCTTGCCTTAAATAAATCTGCCAAAATGTGAAACCCGGGGAACACAAAGGGACAAGAATGGAGTCAAAAGAAATTCTTTTAACTCTGTGGATATTTATAAAAAGGCCCCTGCTCTGGCACTTAGCTAACATCAAGGTTTTTTATCTCTCAGTTTCTGTTTTGCCTTGTTTAGACAAGGTTGATTCCTAAGTGAAGGCAGTGGGAGTTTTTCCATTAGCTGCACTGAACTATGAAACAGGCACCTCATGTCACCACATCCATCAACCCATTGGTTTAGGCCTAGTGCCTTCTCTTTTTTTTTAATTTTTTATTTTTTTCATGAAACAAAATAATAACTCTGCAGGGCAGCTGATCACCTTATTATTTTCCATAAATCTACATTACTGTCGCACAGGAGAACTGCCTCTCTGCCAGGGAAGAGATTCAATTAAAAGGCTGCCAGAACAGACGTACCTGCCCTGCATCCCAAAGTCAAGCACGTTTGGTTCCACAAAACACCACTGCAGCTTTCTCAGGTGGAGTCCCCCCCTCCTTGAAGTATCTCCCCAGCATTTTTACAGAGTTTTCTTGAGGAATCAACAGCTGAAGTGTCTTTTACTGCCCTGGTGAATTGTAGCTCATTTATTCTTTATCTAGAGAGAGGTCATGCCATCATAAGATAGAGTTTTGCACTACAGATGATAATAAAGCTTTCATTTGGCCAATTTTTTTATGAAAAGTATCTAAAAGTGTTGCCTCTTGTCTAGTGTAGGAGCTTTCTAGTCCTTCCCAAGATATCTCAGTGCTAGGTAGGATTATGGTGGAAGATTCCAATAATCAAAAGATACAAAAAATAAGTTCCTTTTGTCAGAAGCCACCCCTAAACTGGGAGGATTTGTTCAGGTTTCTTCCAACAAGGGTTCATTTCTCATGTGTTTTCATTACTTTACTTAGAAATAAAAACACAGAATCAGAAATTCTCCTTAAGCCTTTCCCATAACACTGATGGGAGAATAAGTTTAAAGGGTTTATAATTGCTTACTGCCAGTATAATAAAAGTGTATTGAGGTCATATCTTTAGAAGTTTGTATTTTTAAAAAAAGTTTCACTCTTTTATTTAATTATGTTTATGAGAATAAAGGTTTTGCACCTTAAGCCAAAACTTAAAAGACTGATCCAGCATCTGATTTCTTTTTTTAAGTATTATTTATCTTTTCTACTTGTTGCTAAGTTTTTTTTTTCAAGGTTACATACATCAGTCACCTCTTTCAGTAGTCTTTTCTTTCTTATGTGGAATATCTAAGAGCAGCATAAATGCTCCCTGGAATCTCACATTTAGTTATTCACTTTGATGTTTTTAGTGGGCTGTTCAATACTAAACTTGGTTTTGTTGTTTTACAGCAACAAAAAAAAGTCACATTATCAACTTTTCCACATTAATTAATCTCATATTTCTTGATTCTGTAGCTCTTTAGCTGTTATAGAATGGTTTGTGTTGGGAGTGACCTTAAAGATCATCTCATTCCAGTTCCCTGCCATCCAATCAAATGAGCTTCTGTTTGGTAAGAAAATCTGCCTTTGAGGCTTCTCAGCAAATTCAGACCAGTACAGACCTCATTTGTTCTTGGTGCAAAAGAGGACAGGGGTTGGAAGTGGTTGTGGAACAGAAAAGAGAAACCTGCAGGTAGATTTAAAATAAAAATAAATTGAAAAAAGTAATAATGTTGGCATGAGTTGCATCTAGGATCAGGATACTTAAAGGGAAAAGTGTAATGTTCTGCCTTAAAGAGAACTTTAGGAAATCCTTCTACAGCAACATGTGTCAGTATAAACCAGAGTTTAATGTCAAGGGATGCCAGTAATTGTGACAGTGACAGGCAGTTTAAAGCTGAGCCCACATATCGATGGCCTTTCCATGTGAGTTCTTGCCCTGAGTGCCTTGGGGAGTGATGAGGATGTGAGAAACATCCCAGCCTCTTCCCCAAGGACTTTCTCTGTTAGTGATTAGGCACAGGAAGGTGTAGGGAGGAGTAGGGAGGCATAAATAACCTTTTTTTATCCGTGCCCGTGGTGCAGGAGTGATTCTGCCCTGAGCCAAGCATGATCCCTCAGGAAGCCTTTTCGAGGTGGGTTTCTAGCAGCGGAGTTGGCTCCCAGCCTCCCACAAAGCCTTGGACACAGCAGGGATTTTCCTACTGTTTGCCAACTGTCTCCTTTTCAAAGCTACGACAGAACTGGAGACGCGGTTTGAGGAAAATCAATTTAGACCCAAGACAATTTAAAATAGTTTTAAGAGTAAAAAGCGGTGAAGAGCCTGTGTTGATCCTGCTGTAAAAGGAGTGTACGTCATACCTGCCATGAGCTCCACTAAGTTTTCATTTCTCTGAATTTCTGGCAGTAATTTTTTTATAGTGAAAGAGCAGAAAAAATCCCCTCCAGCAATATATAGATACTTTTATCCCAGCAAATGCCTAATGGTATGAGGATTTCTTTGATGACATGAAAGATTTATTTAATACTGCTTTATGCTTTGGTGGCCCATCCAAGGAAAACAACTCTGGCATTTGTGGGTTGCATTTGAAGTTGGGTGGCTTTGCCTCCTGAAGTGCCATTGCAGAGTGTGTGAGTGAAGCCAGTAACTCTTTTAAACCTTCCTAAAATTACGCAGAAAACAGGGCAATATTATTTAAGAGTAACAGCACATGGAAAACCCACAAGAGTGAGCGAGCTGGGGTCTCCTTGGAGGATGATTTCCTTTACCCTTCTCCCTATAACATTGTGGAAAACAGGAATTCTGCACGAGCTTTGCCTCTGTCCAGAATCTCCTCTCCTGCTCTGGGGTTTCTGTGCCATCGAACTGTGACTCTACCAACTGTTAGAGAAACAAAAGCTCTTTGCAGTTCCCAGCTCTTTGCACCCAGAAATAGCCTGCTGTCCAAAACCCTTCCTAACCCAGCTCTGCTCTCTATTTTAACCTCCCAGTTCTGTGGGGAAGATCCTGAATCTTGCAGGTATTTTTTCCCTGGGGCACCCTGCGGGCTGGGCTGCAGGATGCTGTGCCACTGCCTCCTTTCAAGGCACAGGGCACCAGGGCTGCTGCAGAGAGAGGTCAGAGCCCTTTGTGGCCAGAGATCCAAGGGAAATGCAGCTTCACACGCTCTCAAAGGCAAAATCTTGCAAAAGCTTCCAGGGCAGCAGATATGTAATATCTCAATTCTATTCTGAAGCTGTCAGACAATAAAATAACAATGAGTCCCTGGCCTGATAATCACATTTCAAGCAGAAGGTAACAGAGAAAAAAAAATACTTTTATTTCTCAGGAAAAAAAGTCTGACTGTGCTGGTTATATGCTGACATCCAGAAATCCTCAAGGAGCAGCCAGTAGACACTAGAGGGTAAAATGTGGGATTACTCATTTAGTTTACAGGTAGCTGGATTTAAAACAAATTGTGATATGAAATTATATACACAGAGCAATGTACTGACAGGCCTCCCAAGGTGATTTTTCTGCAGAAAATACTTTGTGTGTATTATCTGTGTCATAGACAGAACAGGTTGTGGGATTGTGGATGCAGATCCACTCCTGGACCTGGATCAGAAAAATAAGTGCAAGAATTTTATTCTATCAGACCAATCCAAATTGCTGGTGTACTCGTTGTTCTCTGCTTAAATGAGAGTTTCCATAGCAGCAAACATAATATTATTAATTAGCAGAAGAAGTAGATGAAACCCAAAAAATTACTTGAAAATTTGTAATATTATTTATTTTTTCAACTTCCTCGGATCAGAAACAGCTTCTAGGGGATTTGTTAATGCATTTTAAAGCACACCTTTAAAACTTTCCTATTTAGGTTTAGCAACTAAATGCATTAGTTCCAGCAGAGCAGAATATATCTACCAGACACTCTGAACCCTGGAGCTTCCCTCCCTCATACATTGCTGAGAAACTTTGTGTTGGGAACTTGGAGATCACGGATGACACTATTCCAGCTACCTACATCAAAATTTCTTGATTGCTTTACAGACTTGGCTTACTTTGCAAATCCTGCAAGTACATTTCAATCAAGCTTGAATTTGACTGAAAAATAAAAATATTTCATCCAAGAAATTGGATTTTTTCAATTTATTATAACTTTTAAAAAGATTCAAGCTAGTGTGGATGACCCAATATAGTATGACTATGATGTTTTAAAAATCATCAAAGCAATTCTTTCTTATCGTGTGAATTTGCTTGCAAGTTTGACCTTACTTGCTACATTTTCTACATGTACTGCAGTGCTTTAACCACATCATTTCCAGTAATCTTTCATGGCTGCAGCTCTACTTAGAAAGTCAGATGGATAATAGCATTTCATTGATGTCCCTTTTCTTTATATCCAACTAATTTGAAAATTGAATGCATCGAAGTTACAGGAAAATTGAGGGTGAAGCAAAGGGCTCTTTTTTTCCTATGGAAATTATTTTTGATTTTTCTCTACAGCTCGTGAGTTAAAAGGTGCAGCAGACAGAATGATGTTCCTCTCTTCATCTGTGAAATTCAGGAAATGATAGCTCTTATTTATGTAATCTTAATGCTGTTGTGAGGAATCGATTGCTGTATGTACTGTACAAGTTACAGTCTGGCATTTCCTAGCCAGATAAATTAAAATCAGGCTCTTCTGCACATTGGAGTGAGACTCGGAAAAGCAGATGACAGAACTTATTAAGGCTGTGAATTGAGTTAGAAGGGGCTGTGATTTCAACAACATACAGAGAAGTGGTTTCTGAGGTTTCTTGTTGATCAGAGTTCAAAAGGCAAAGTATAAAAAATGATCTCTTTTTTTATTCAATATTTAGGACTCTTTATTCTAAAATTATTCTTCCTGCATGACCCCGGTACTGATGGTTAAATTCCTCCACTTACCAAGGATCCCAGAACCATGGAGTAGTTTGGGTTGGAAGGGACCTTGAAGCTCATCTCAGTCCACCCCTTGCTGTGGGCAGGGACACCTTCCACTGTCAGGATGCTCCAAGCCCTGTCCAGCCTGGCCTTGGACACTGCCAGGGATCCAGGGGCAGCCACAGCTTCTCTGGGCGCCCTGTGCCAGGGCCTGCCCACCCTCACAGGGAAGAATTTTTCTTTATCCCTAATCCCCTGCTCTGTGTCAGTTTGAAGCCATTCCCCCTTGTCCTGTCACTCCAGGCCCTTGTCCAAAGCCCCTCTCCAGCTCTCCTGGAGCCCTTTCAGATCTCTTAAATTCTCCTCAGAGCCTTCATTTCTCACAACCATAATAAAGAATAGTAAGGAATGTGTTATGAAAAATGCAGATTAACACAGCCTTGATCGTCTCCTCAGACACTCTGCTCTTTTTTTCCTGTGTGTTACTGGCCCCAAGGTACAAATGCAGCTTTTTAATAAAAAACTCAGATGCAAAGTGGTAAGAGCTGCAGATTTTGAATTGAGAAGCTTAAAACCACGAGCTCGTGCAAACAATACTCTCCATACAGTGTTTTATACTTACTATTTTTACTTAATGTGTAGGTTCAGTCTTTGGAATAGCTTTAATGTTATAATTACACCTCTGCTGAGTGCACTGGGCTTGAGGCCACAGCTCTTGAGCCATGGTACCTGTGAACCTGTGTCTGCACAGGGTGTGACCCCATTAGCTGGGCAGGCTGAGTTCATTTGAGTCACAGCTCTGCTTTGGGGAAATCTTCATCTTATTCCAACGTAATTAAGGAAATCCAGGCCGCAGTGGTTCAACACAGAGTGTTTTATGCTCACTCAAGTAGCATTACAGGGAATTGCTGAAGAGGTGTATTAAATTCTCAAGGATTGTAATCTGGGACTTTGATTGCCAAGCAAAACACCGAGACGGATATTTGATGTCTCGAATGTCACATTTTTTTTTCCACTTGTGAAGATGGTATTGTCAAACAGGATAATTCACTCTTCTGCGAAAACAAGTTCTGCAAATGGAGTTTGTATAAAATAACTGTTTAATATATCAAATCTTCCTACACTCCATGTTGTTGGCAGCACAGCTGGTGCTCCAGGGATGGGCCAGCTGTGACTTTGTGATGGGAACAGGCAGAGCCTGTGCAGTGTGACCAGGAGCACACACAGGGGCTGGGGGGGACAGGCCACATCCCAAGCTGGGTTTTTACTCTTTGGATCTTTGTGCAGCAAGAGAGGAGTGAAATCTTTGCATTGTTTGCATGTCTCAAAAGGCAGCATGGAAATTCCCACCAGGACAAGGTCAGGATGATAAAAGCGACATGAAAGAGGGTCTTTAGAGAAGGATGGCATTGACAATCTTGGGCTTTAGAAGGAGAAAAATGTCTCGGGGAGCTGGTAATGGGACAGAGATTATATTCCCTATAGGTCACTGTCCCTGTTCCTGCTGGGATCAGTGGTGGTGGCTGAACATCACAACGAGCCTCTGGCTGGGTTAGGCCAGCGCTGTGAATGTGCCGACTGTTCCAGCCTGTTTTCTTGTGGGATTATTCACATCTCAGAAATGCCATCTTGACTCTGACTAACTGCTGTCCCCATTAGCACTGTAAACAAGGAGGTCAAGGACCCAGCTGGAACAAAGGCTGAGCTATTGCCTCCTTTCAGGCTACACTGAGCCTGGAGCTCACAGGGAGGATGCAGTCCCTCTGTAAAGAGATTTCCATCTGCAGGGCTCTCTTCTTAAAGGGCTCAAATGTCCAGCCACAAATAAGAACTCATTAGAAATTAAAATAATGGGATTAAGAGTTTCAAAATGAGTAGTTCAGGCTCTTACAGAGAGAACAAGTAGCGTATATCTAAGAGGAAAACTGCAGCATTATTTTGAGGACAGTATTCTGCAAAGAATTCTAACAAAGAATTTGAAAGAATTCTTTAAAAAATAGTAATAGTATTTACATTTGTAATTTTACACATTTCTAATCTCATGTGTTGCATGGACATTGAGTGCTGAAATGCATTTTCAATCTCATTCTCTCTTCCTAAAACAGAATCTGTACTTTGTGACCCAATGATTCCCTGCTGGAGAACTGACTGGCACCTTTTAAAGGGAGAACCACCTTGAATCTTCCAGCCTCTAAACTCTGATTTGCTGGATGAGACAAATTGTGTGTTAAAATTTTGGGAGGTAAAAAAAAAAAAAAAAAAGAAAAAATAATGGAGCTAAGACTATCTGTTTAATTTCCACCCTAATGATGTTATCATCCCTTCAGTTTGCTCCAAGAGCACATAGTGATTAATGAGTTCAGTAAGAAATAATGAGCATTTATTTGTCCAGTTGCACCCTTTTACTGGAACACAGAACAAATGCTGTTTATCCCCTCATCTCTGAGGAGTAAATTAAATGCTTCTACCTCCAAACTGGAATGGTAATATTATTTATCTCACAGGGGTGCTGGTACAGACATTGATACAGACATTGAACAATGCAAAGCATTTCCAAAGTTGGGTCTTTGGAAAGGACTTGAGTGCTGCCCAGCCCAGAACCCACCGTCCTTTGGTGTCCAGTCCCAGGGAAGTTCTCCCTGTCCTTATTGATTTCCTAAGGGCGGATTAGAGTTGGAAATGGAGTCAACTCTAATCCTGTGCTGCTCCAGGGCCCAGGATTAAACTGGGGTGTGGAGGCAAAGGGGCAGCAGGACCCTGCCACTTTTACAGACAAAACCAACTTGGAAGGGAGCACAGGGATCCTCATCTCACTCAGGAATGAGCTCTGGGATCACATTTAGCATTTTGTCTTTGTTGCAGAGAGCAGCACTTCTCTCAGCTGTCTGCTCTGGGGGATCAGCTGTGCCAGGAGAAGTTGTGCCTCTGGACACAAGAACATCTCCTTGGATCCATGGAGCTCTTCCTCAGCATTGCTGAGCCTGAACAGCTGTAGATATTTTGGAGAAGTAAAATGTAGGGTCAGGATATTTTTAGATCCATTTTTGGATCTCATTCACAGGTGACGTGGTAAAGGACAAAGTCAAGAGGGATGTGGATGTCCTTTGGTAGTGGAATGGCCACATAATCTCTGTTATTATTAATTAATTAAACACCATTTGAAGCTGATTTGGTTTATGATGTACTTTTATCTCTGCTGCCCCTCCTGGGACACTGTTGAAGATGATAGTGGAATACAAGGAGCTGTCAAGCCAAGCCTTGCTATTCCTAGAGGAAATACATGGTAATTTACACCTTGGCAGTGTCATCCTTGAACCTGAATATTTCCTTCCTCCTGATATCTGCTCCTTCTTCTCCCTGTCCCATCCAGCCTTACCTGGGTGTTTAAAAGTACATGACATAAACCTGATTTTCTTGCTTTCAGGGTAATTAGCAATAGATTGGGCCTGTATGGTTTTATAGAAGGAAACCTCAGGTAAGAAGTGTAATATCAACATAAAGTCTAATTTTTCTGTCAGTGTTATTTTGGAGTGATTCAGTGTGTGTGTCTGCAATGTGACTAGAAGGTTGATAAAGTAATTACCGTTTTTATGAATCTTGGAGTTATTATTCCCTTAGTACAAGCCCTTGTAACTTGTCAGCTTCAGGGGGAACATTCATCACAATTTTTTTTTTTTATTATTTTAATGGCGACATGATATGAAAATGGCTTGTGCAAGAAAATTCTCCTTACATGTTCTAATAACTGCTTTCAATTTGTTCTTCCCATCAGCACCATTAATATGCAAATACAATACAAAATTATGATGTCAAATCATAGACCTAATCAGTATATTCTACTTTGCATATGATATTTGCTATTATTCTAGAAAAAATGCAAAATGTATGAAAAGAAAAAATTCTGAGCCTAATTGTTCATCAAAACAATGACAAATGACAAGAGAAAAGGAAAAAATCAATACTAGAAAAAAGAATTAGTTCTCTGTGTCAGCCACTGGCAAAGTCCTTTTCAGACATCAAAAACATATCAGTGAGATCCCTGGAAAGCAATAGTTTGTGAAGAATTTGTTTTCTGTTGAGCCAGAAGATCATATTGACCCTCAGATTTGTGATTTTATCTGATTTTCTCTGGATTATTTTGTAATATATTTACATAAAATCGTTTTTAAAATTATACTCCTGTTTGACTGGGGCAGTAACACATAGCCTGTTGTAATATTTGTATTTGTAAATTTGAACTTCTCGATACACATTAAACTTTTAAAGTACTCAGATAAACGCTAACTTAGTATCCATCTTTAATCAGTGAAAAGAAATTTCAAGGAAACTGGACAGGGTGTATGCACAGAATGAGTGCAGATGGCCCAGAATTTACATGTGCAAAAAAAACTGAAAAAAAATATGAGAAGAAGAAAAACAGTGTTTCCAACTGCTAATTTGAGTTGTCCATCCCTGGGCTCTGTGAATCCACAGGCTGTGGTGTAAAAGTAATTTGTTGGAAATATCAATAGGCAGTTATAAAAAGTGATGTCAAAAATAAGAGTGGTAAACCAGGGTTCTGGCAACCTGCTGCTTTTCAAATGAGCAGACCCACAAAACCCCATCCTGGTGATGTGTGACTTTGTACTTTAAAGGGGTTTTTGGGGGGTAAGAAAAACAACACGAGAAAGGCACTGCATTAGGTAATGTTACTGGAAAGCTGGGTGAAATTGGAATCAGTTTTATTTTAACACCATGTATTAATATAATTTCCTGTCCGGTTTGTTTTGATCTTTAATAGCCCCCCTGGCAGGTGAGCCTGCACATATCTATCATTTCCTTCTAAGCATCGTCTGATGGCAGCAATTATAACTTTATAAACTCCATCACTGGATCCTCCCTGAGAGACCCAGACACTAATGGGAGATTTATGAAGTATTTAAGTACTTCCTCTAGAACTGAGATCCAACAACCACCCTGCAGCTGCTGGGCTTTTTTGGCTCCAGGTTACCCAGACATCCACATTCTGCAGAAATCCCTTGTTATTTTTGAAAGAGGTACCAGGCTCTGAGGGGATGTGAGCCTTCCCCAGCTTTGTAAAGCATGAAGCTGCTGGGACCCCATACCGTTATAAAACATACTGGGACCTTGCCAGAAACTGGTTTATTTGCCCCTTTCCTGCCAGAAATCCCCCAGACCTGGCTGTGCTGCTGGAGTGAGGGGACACTGCATATTCTGAGCAAAACACTACAAAAAGTAGTGGTTTCCCCATAGATCCCCATATCTAGAAACACACTATTGCAACAGAACAAGCTGTAGTTACACATTTTTAATTTTATTTACGTTCTATTACACATTTCTTTTTTCCAAAACCATACATAAACTTGCAGAGCATACAGCAGGATTTCAGATTTTTTTTTAAGATCATGAAAGTTCAGGTGTGATTAAAGAGAAGAACTCAGATCAGCTGTGATTTATCATTTGCCTCCTCATTGGGCTTGATGGAAAACACCTGAACCCAGTAAGGATTTAGGAGGCAAGGGGGGCAAATAAAAGCAGCAGTGGCTTTATGGTGCTCTGAGAGAAAGCAGCTTCTGGGATTTAGTCTGAGAAGAAGGAATAATCAAGAATATGGAGCAGTGCAGAATGAATAGGGTGAGTGATAATTATATTTAGATAAAATACACAGTTTGGGGGTGAAAGGGGAAAGTTGTCTTAATTATGGGGGGCTCTGAGTCTGGAGAAAGTGTTGCTTTTTATGCTTTGTGAGGATGAGGCTGGGAAGGAGCAGGGAAGGGAAATGGGAAAGGACACTACAGAAACCTTGAGGCAGTGATTGCACTGAAAAAATAACCAGTTGTGTGAAGATAAGGAAGGTGAGGTAGGGGATGTTGTCTCTGGGGTTGGTCTCCAGCATTCCTGCCCTTGGGGACTCCAGAGGTCTTGGGTGTGAGAGCTGTTCTGCTCAGGATTTAATGCACTGATTCTGCCCATATTATAAATTATTCTTGCTATTCAATCTCAGGTTGCACTTGAGGGAAGAGCAAAGATTATTTTCAGTGTTCAGAAACAGGAAAGTGTCTTCCAGATCTATTGATAAGAGAAATTTGCTTGCTTGGAGTCTGTGGAAACAAATATTTAGGGGGTGAGATGGAGTGGGGTGAAAAGAGTTTATTTATTTTTATGGAAGTTTATTTATCCTTATGGAAGGAGCCATTCAAGCAAGCTTAAATACAAAGCAGAGAAACACCCAAATGTATCATTAGCTATGGTTGAACTGGGACTGCTAATTGCTCTGCAGAAATGGGAGCACAGCAGTGCAAAAAGAGACACAGAAGGGCAAAAGGAAAAAGAAAAACCTGCCCTGGTGCCATGGGGGAAATCTGGATTGGAGCTGGTGTTGACCCTGGCAGAGCTGATGAGATTTTGCGACCTCTGAAACTGCTTCTGCATAGTTTCTTTGAATTTGGCTGTGAAAGCACAGTGGGTTTTCATGGCTTGAACCAGCTCAGAGGTTTATTTGTGTATTGATAAAGGTCTTTGTGATAAGCAGTGCTGTGTTTCTGTCAGCTGGAATAAACCACATCCAAGGTATGTAACTCTTAGAGCAGCTTGCATTGAAAAATGCCTGCATGTGTTACTGTGCCATGTCAAAGAGCTTTTGCCAAACCAGAGCCTGTCCCTGGTGAAAGCAGGGGAGAATCACAGAGGTTATTGGAAATAAATGGATGGAGAAATGGGTTTCACTCTTTATTTGAAAGGGATTTGTGTGTCTGGGTTTTATCAGTTGTGTTTCCTGAAGCTTGATGCAGCCACTGGAAAGCAAAGATGGAACATTTATTCTCTTCAGGCACAGTGTGCTGTATCCACACACCCAGATAATAACTCCAGCTTTTCCAGTTTGGGATATTCTTTGGTTCTGTGCACTGTTCAGCAAAGATCTCGTTCATATTTCCCTGTATTTTCAAGAAGGGGCCAAAATTATGGTGAAATGGCATAATTTAGTGAATCTGGAACATAGATGGGGGCTACCCCCAAATTTGGTTAGATAAAGTAAATCATATTGACTTCCATAGCTGAACATTACAATATGCCTGTTTTAATTTTCCTGTACTTTTCTATATATCATAGATTCAGCATTCTCTGTGTTGCATGATATCTTATTTCAAGGTCAGACTTAAACTTGCCTCAGCCACTTCCTCCATTGTATTAAAATGAATGTTCCTGGCAATGTCAGCAGAATTCTGCATCCCTGTGATCAGCATCACACAGTGGATCCCTCCTTAATCTGAATTGAGGAGCTCTGTCTGGAGCTGGAGGCTGAGTGGCAGCCCCAGAGCTGCTGTGCAATTTAAAATGCCAGGGTTACATCTCGGGATGTTGTGGTGTTCCCTCAAGTCCCAGAACAATCTAAATTGCTCTTCTCTTTTCCTACCTGTGCTATTCAGGGCTGAGCTTTGTAGGCCAGGGCTAATGGAAAATGTGTCTGCCCAAGGGACAGGGTGAGTTTTCTATCAAGTGTTTCCTTCCTTTTAAAGGAGCTTGACTGATTGCTGCTGTTAAAAATTTTATATAAATAGTGACGGGAGCATTTCTTCACTGAAATATCTGTAATCTCTAAGAAGTTCCTGTTTTGTGCATTGTTGTAAAGACACATCCCTCAAATACAGTTGCATCTTAATTTATTTGAAAAATGGAAGCTTATCAAAATTCCAAAACCCCCTTTACAGTAAATAACAGCACAAATACTACTTAATTTTTTAAACAAAACAACAGCCTTTTTGATTTTAATTTGAAGTAAATTGATTATCTTTTCCCTAAGCCCTTTCTGGCCTTACTTTACCTGCTGTTGGCATTAATGCACAGCTGTGCTCACCAAAGCCAAGGTGGGACATTTACGTGTGACAAAGGATCCCTCCAGTTTGCCCTAAACAGTTGTAAAGGACGTGATAACCACCAGTGAGAGATCTAGAGATTACTGGGAACCTCCAAGATAAGGCTGTGTCTCTAATTAGCTGTTAATTAAAATCTTGATGTCTGGCCTGTATCCAGTGGCAATTCCAAACAAGCTGATAACATCATTCTGTAGTGTAGTTCAGTTATTCTAGAACACTTTACCTGCATTTTTTTACCAACAGTTGTCACTTGGTTAAACTGCTAAAACTGTTTTGTTTTGGTGGTTTTTTTTATTATTCTTTTTTATTTTTTTTTTTATTTTTCTAGAGGATAAATATGAAAAGGGCAGGGTAGGGTACAGAGTCACTCCATGGAATCATGGGCTTGATGGTACCTCACTGCTAATATTATAAATTTAAGAAGAAAACATAAATTTAGGTTTTATTTAGAAGGACATCATATGATTGAAAGATCTGAAAACAGAATAATCAAAATCCCACCTAAAAAACCCAAACCACCCAGGTGTGTGTGTGCGCTGTATTTGTTGAGCTCTACTTCAGCTATTTACCATCAGCTCTTGCTGGTGTTTCACTCATTTTAATTTCTGAAAGGATTAATCAAGTATCTTTTATTGCAAGCAGTCCATAATGCCATGCCCAGGTGGTTTGTTCCCTTCCATCTTGAACAGAAGATGATTTTTGTTGGCAATTAATTCTGGTTGATTTCTCAAGATAGATTTCACAGGTTTATTAAACTTTTCCATTAACTTTTTTCAGGGAGGTTTGAGCATCCTCCTGGAGAGATGATGAAGAGGTATAATTGGAAAAGAAGTTAGATTTTTTTTTTTCAAGGTGACTGTTGGGTTGTCTTTTATTGTTGTTCAGTAATTGTTCAGTGCAGAACTGGCTGAGTCCTGCTAGAAACAAAAACTGGAGCCCATCCTGACCTGTCTGATGGGGCTCCTTGGTGCAAAAGCTCTCTCATCTGGAGAAAAAGGTGCTCACAGCTGACTGAGGATAAGTTTTGAATGTGGAGTCCATAGGAAAAAGCCTTCCTTTGGTTGATCTCCTGGCAAAACTCTGGGTGAACTCTCTGCTTTAGCTGAGGGATTTGAGAAGTCACTCAAATGTTTTGATGTACCTGCCCTTAGCCATTAGGCTCCTAACAGAACTGTGGTTTGAAGGGGAAACAGTGAGATAATTATTGTTAATTGTCTGGTGGATGTTGATACCAGCCTCGAGGAGAGGGCTCTGGTCTGACACTGCAGTGTGGATGGAGGTGCACACCAGTGGATTCACTGGAGGTACCTGGGAGGGCCAGGACTTCAAACCCACACAGGCAGCATTCCATAAACTTCAATCCCAGGCCAGTTTGCTCCAGTGTGTGTGCTTTGTTCAGGGACACCTGAAAAACCTCAGCACTTACAGTCCAGAGACCTGCTCCATCTGCTGAGGGTTTCAGTCTCCTCTTCCTGGAGCTTTCTTGTGACATCCCTGATGCCACCAGGAGTGACTGAGCAGGTGCAGCCTCAGCTGGCTCAGGGCATGGTGTTGTCACAGCCTCAGCAGAGCTTTGTTTCTCTACAAGAGCACGAGCAGGGCTGGCAGTGGGACTCAGAACCTGCTGTACTTGCCTGAATATCACTGTGTGTGCCCTGCTCACATCCTTTCATAAAGTGTGTAACAAACAGTCTGAGTGGCCAGGGATCTTTTTCTTTTCTTTGGAAACAGGATGCTGCTGGTCTTGCACTGAAAGCTTGCAAAGGTTAATGTCATTTTGAGCAAGGCTCTTTGCTTATTTTATGCTAATCCAATGAAAGCTATATAATAGTAACAACTCTGTTGCTCTTCTGAATGTAATTTTGCTAAGGAGAAGATCCCAACCCTTTTGAAGTCAGTGGCAAAATGCCATTGACTGGTTCAGCCTTTAACCTTCTGTGTATCAAGCAGACCATGCAAGGAAATAAACTTTTCCTGTGACTTTGACTAAACCTCAGTACACACATGCAAGTTTTGCAGAACACTAAAACCAGGCAAAATGCAGCGCATGTACTATTTATACATTGAAGAACTCCAATTTTCTTCAAAGCCAGATCTTCTGCAGTATCATACAATTACTTTCAACTGCTTATATGCTTTTACTTCAGGACTTGCCTTAAATGTGTTTAAAAGATAGGCAGGAATTTCTACCAGGAGATAGCATGAAAGATCAAATATTTTCCCTGTCTTCATTTCCTTTATCTCTTTAGAAGGCTTAGAGACAGCAGCAGGTAATTTGAGGTGTACATTTTTGAAGAACATCAGCCTCTAGCTGTTCCCATTACCAAACCAAGATTTCAGAAAAATGTGGTCACTTCATAAGAATATCTGACAAGTACTGCCTTCTTTTGAGGAAAAAAAAAAAGCTGTTAGTCTTTATCTTCTATTTAAATAAAAACTGAAATAACTAAAAAGCAAAAAAGGGAATAATATTCGGCCAACAAAGAATATATATGAAAAAGCATAACCCTACCAGAGGGGCTACTTCAAGGGAGAAGAAAATATTCTTGCCTGGCTTTGCCCTTGTCCAGCACAAAGTAAGTAAAAAGAAGTGGCAGATTTGGGGTTGAAAACAGGAGGAGTGTGTGTGCTTAATCCTGCTTTTAGACTTCATGAAAGTCCTTTCCAGAGTCAAGTTTCAGAAAATATTGTGCTTATGACAATTAGCTGTGATTGCAAACAAGTCATCAGTTGTCCAGAAATCAGACATGAAGTTTGTATGGGGCAAGAATAGCAGAGCTCTACAGGTCTACAGGACTGTGAAAGTTGAATTTGGAGGAATGTGAGGTTTTTTACTCCATAGTAAGTTTATCACATAGTGTTCCTCCTCTTCATCCTCCCTTTCATCTGTTTTCTCAGTGATACTAAATGAGCATAACCAATATTTCTTAGAATGAAAATACTTGCTGCTGCTCCAGCATCTTACTCAAAGAAAAAAATGGGTTTAACTTCTGTAGATGGAGGGCTTGTTTCTTTGCTTATAATTCCTTAAATATTCCTGTATTATCAAAAAAACCTGTTAAAAATTGAGGCAGCATGGCTTTTCATCACTCTATGCCCCAAATTCATCCTCTTCTCTCAGCTCTTGTGCTGATGGCACCCCTGGGTGTGGGTGCTGCAAACTCTGGCTCCCCTCCAGCCAGGGGCACTGGTTGGATGAATGTGCAAGTCCCTGGCTGTGTAAATTCAGAAAGGAGGGATCATAAACAGATTTAATGGCTTGTTTGAGTCTCATTTGTGTCTTTGCTGTTTTCCCACGTTGCTTTGTATCTTGCCTGTAAAGTGCAGTCCAGTAGAGCCATTAAATTCACTGTGGATATTAAACATGTAAGTTTGAAGCTGGTGAGAGGAGAAACAAGCTCAGTTGAACTTTTCTGCTCTCTTTTTTGAAATGGCACTGCTCAGGAGTCCCAGAAGGCTCAAGGAAGAAGGTAATATTTTAATTGCCTTGTATTTCTCCAGGAGATTAATAGTGCTGTCAGTGCAGTTGAGGGCATGAAGCTGGAATACACACAGGAAGATGCACCACAAGAAATACAAACATCAGTGATGGCTCTGAAGGGCCAAATCCTGCTCCCCTGGGTCCTGTGCACTGTGGGGATTTAAGGCCAGCTGGTTGTGGCTGTGTTGTGCTGCACATGGGCTGGAGGTCCCTTCCAAGTGAGCTGTCCTGTGTCACCTGCCCCCAGCTGCAGCCTAAAAGTGTGTGTGGACACAAATATAGGAAATCAATCAGTAATTCCTACAGGAAAATCCTTAACTTTTGTGTCAGGAAAACATTTTTAACTGAATCCCTGGGCCTGAGTTGTTTGCCAGGGCATGGAGGAAGGAGGGAGCTGCTGTTGGAGCTGACTACAGTTACATTACTGAGGGGCTTTGAAACTCTCTCCTGGATTTATTTGTAGCCCTGCTTCTAAATCTGATGCCTCAATTTCTTATGCTGAATGGTTCCCCCCTCTAATTATTGTTCTGCTGGCATGAATATGCATCACTGCTCATGGTAGAAACCTGAAGGGCACACAAATAAGTGGGAAGATCTGCTGCTCTCAGATTTTGGCACTTTTTTCCCTCCAAAATTCTTCATGTTGACTCTCAACTGATGCTGAGTATTTAAAAAAAAAAAAACAAAACCAAAAACAAACAACCAAACAAAAGGCCTTATTGTAAGGGAAGAAATATTAATGATAGAAGAAGGAAACATCAAAATTTGCTGTTTAGTGTTTGGTCCTTGGAGTGTTTTAGTTCAGGTTGTCAGCTGGCAGGGGTTGCTCAGCCCAAACAGATGTTCCTGTTCTCAACCAGAGTCCTGCTGCAGAGGGACAAAGTGGATTTTTCTGTGCTTGTATTCCTCGTGAGAGAATGAGTGATGTGAAACTTGGTTTGTGCATTACTGGGGAGAAAACAGCTGTTTGCATGAGCTCCAACTCCAGATTTCCAGTAATCTTCTTGCTTAACCCTGTGCTGAGGCTTTTGCTGCCTGCAAATACCAGTATTTTGTGCAGAGAGTGGGGAGAGATGGTTTTTGTGAGCAAATTCTACCTTCAGTGCAGGTTATTTGGTTTATTTGTGTAACTAATGGCTTTCATAAATGGAAGTTACACTGCAGGTAATGCTCACTTCAAAGTCTTTAGTAAATATGTGTAATGGGGTTGGGGGTGTTCCTATTTGTGAGAAGTGGCACAAATATTTCCTATATGTGGGAGTTGTCAAACATCTCTTAGATCAAAGGAAGAAAAGATAGGCTACTTAAAAAATATATTAAAGCTCCTATTTTATTTGTCCTTTTCAGAGGTGGAAGGATGACTCTGCAGAATAATCTATGCTATTGTGAGGAAGTTCTAGTTATTCTCATGTTTTTCCTCAGCAGGAGAGATGGATGTGAGCTTAGTCTCCTGGTTTTATTCACCCTGGTGAATTCCAGTCATGATTCATTCTCACTAATGAGATCAAAGCACAGAGTTCCCCCTTCTACTAACACACTCCCTCAAAGGCATTAATTTCTTCTCCAAAATATATGTGTATATATATTGCAAAGCCACAGAGCTTCGTTGTGTTATTGCAGGTGCTTAACCAACCTTTGAGCTTCAAAAAAAAAAAAAAAGATTTATTTGATTGTGCCAAATGAATGGATGAGGGATTAATTACTCTGCAGCTCAGCTGACAGGAAAGCAGAGCAGCAGAGCCTGGCAGGTATCAGCTCTCTGTGAGCACTGCCAAAGGTCAGTCCCGGGCTGGGTGTTGGGGCTGATGTAGGACATGCTGATAGAGATAAGGGTGATGAACTTCTGTTTTTTTTTAGCTGGAGGAATTGATAGGGCAGCAGAACTTGATAGAAATGTTGTGTAATGCCTTTCTAAATGGGCCTAAATAGGATTGGCACTGCAGAGGTGTTGGCAAGTTATGGTGTGTGCACTTCTACCTTTGTGAAATGTTCATTGCAGTTGGTTCTTATTGTTACCACAAACCAGAAAGTATGGCCCATAGGACAATTATTTTCTATAGTTTAAACAGTCCAGGTTGTGGACAATGCTATGCTTAAAATACATCTTAAAAAATTTAATAAGGTCGTGTTTTACAAGCCAGTTGTCGCTTGATGCAAGTTAAATTCCAGCAGGTGTGTATTGCAGGTGAGGATGATCAACACTGTATGACAATCCTGTTTCTAATTTTCCTCTAATTTCCCTGATTGCTTATAAGTTAATTGTGTGTGTAGTGAAAGAAAGACTTTAGAATGCTGCTTCATCAGTTAATTAAGAGTAAATCAACATGTTTTAAAAGGTGGTAAAATAGTTTTTGACTTGTATTTATGGTTCTTGAGCTGTACCTGCTTTTTGACATTTTTCTTCTTCTGAACTGTACTCTGCAAACCTGTAGTGTAATTCCAGTTGGCTACTGAATGAGAAGTTAAGTAACTCTTGCCACACTAATCAAGAGCTGCTTTTGTATTTCCAAATCTCTCCACACCTTTGCACTGCTTGCAGAAGGGATGCTGAGACCGAGGGGCTGATTTGGTTCTGGTTTGCTAAGGAGTTTACATGAGTGTATATATATAATTGCACCTCTTTTTGCCAATTGATTTTATTACAGTGCTTAATGGTTTGTTGAATAGTTTATAGGATAATGAATGTCATTTCCTTGTATTATACTATAAATAACTTGGCAAATTTCTAATTAGGATAATCACGGTAGCTTTCTCTGCTGCTGTAATCAAGCTTTGCTTTTTGCATCCAAGAAATAATGTACATCTATATCAACTTAGAACAATTATGTTTTTCTAGAGAGTACAAGATTTTGTTGATTGTATTTTTTTTAATAGACTTCCCTTTTTAAATCTTAACTCTGCTTCTGCTGAAATGATAATTAGCTCAGTGGGATGAGTTTTATTTACTTTATTATTCTGATTAGAAGAATGAATATGACAGAACTTTTGTCCCATGTCAGATTTTGGGGTTTGGCATTCTGTAGCATTGGAATACAGTCAAGCATAATGTATAAAGATATTTTACAACCACATAAAGCTAAATGCTTACTTTGGTTTCAGTTGTAATCTCTAAATCTATTAATTATGGAAAGTAATAATATAGAAAAAATTAAGCAATTCAAGCAAAAGTTTTCCAATGTTCCAAGTGCTGCATGGAGTGATCTCCTCCATGGGGGAGCCCAATGTGCATGACCTGGTGTCCAGCACAGCCTGGAGATGCCCAAGGGTCCCCAGTGATGGAGGGATGGCAGTGGTGGAAGGCACCTGAGAGATTATCCAGTTCCACCCCCTGCCATGGGCAGGGACACCTTCCCCTAGACCAGGTTGCTCCAAATTCCATCCTTGGACAACTCCAGGGATGGGGCAGCCACAGCTTGTCTGGGCAACCTGTGCCAGGGCCTCACCACCCACACAAGGGAAGAATGAGATATGAGATTTATGGTTAAATCCCCCTTGCCCATCCTGTGCTGCTGTCCCCTTGAGTGTGTTTTCTTTTGGCTCTTTCAGAAATTGCTAGGCTTTTTTTTTTTTCCTCCAATTAAGATTAATCAGAGAAAACATTAGATCTTTTATGAAGTGATCAATAATAATTAATGTAATATCTGGAAAGCCATACCTCTTCCAGTGAAACCTTTTCCTGAAGGAGAGGGTCCTTAAGTTCATGAAGGAATTCTTGAGCAGAAAGAGTCTAACTCTAGTTTTTCTCTTTTGAGCAAGAAGCTGTTTTCTGCCACCTACAACCTATGAATAAAACATTCATAAAGTTTCTGTCTTAGTGTTACTGTTTTGTGAATGATGATGGTTCTACAGAGAGGCCCAACCCCTCTTTCTCCCAGAACCCAAAAACCTGGAGAGATTCAAATGTATCATTTCCTGTGGTACTTTTGTAAATGTAACCTAGTTTATGTTGAGGGCTGCCTGGTCTCCTGCTTCTGCTATAACTGACAGTATAAATATCCATTTCATTGCTGAGATTTGGAGCTGTTAACGTGCCTTTCACCACAGTGCAGGATGTTTCTGCAGCTTTTTAGCTCCTTTGCAGGGCTGGAGCTGCTCTCCTGCTGCAGTTTTGCAATTATGTCATCAAATACAAATCTAAACATCTGGCCATTTCTATAAAATACAGAGCTTGAGGAAACTGCAGAGAGCAATGATGAGTCGGAGGAAAAAATCCAGTGGAAGCAGAGTTAAATGTCAATGTCTGCATTGTGCCTAGTTAATATTTCACAGGAATGCTGTCAGCTTGTTATAGAGCCCAGAGGATTTATACATTTTTCTGACAGATGATCATGATTCCCATCAGTACACTTAATGCCAACATCTGTAGGGTTCTACCTAATTTGGGAAACAAATATATTCTGTGCTTGTCAGAAAAGAATACTTTGTATGTTCTCCAGGAAATGCTCATTACCTTGGGGTCATTGCAATTAAGTGGAGGACAGATTTTTTCAAGGGGTACCATTATATTTCCCTTTTGGCTGCTGTCTTTAAATGCAACTTGGCAGGTACCAGCTCCTGATGTTGGCATTGCAGTGAAAAAATGCTTTTGATCATGGCTCTAAGTAAACACATGAAAATAAAGTATAAATGTGGTCATTAGGAGAGTTTTGGTCTGTGCTGTATGGGTGAGGAATGTTGGGAATGTATTGTACACAACAGCTTTATAATCTAATCATCACTTTCTTTAGGCTCCACTGGTATTTTATTATTATTATTTTATGCCTTTATTGGTCATTAGGGAAAAATTCTCAAAATTTATGTTTTCTAACTTTCTCTGCATTAAATCCTGGCCGGTCTAGATATTAAGGACAAGGACACCTGTATAAACATTTTTTTTTCCTGAATATCTTTTACCTTCAGAGCTGATGAAGATCTTCCCATCAACCTCTTTTTCATTTTGCTAAATAAATAACTTTCTCTTGATCTCTTCTCTTGGTGATCTTTATTCCCCAGATGATATTTCAGCAGGCTGGAATTCTAAATTATTTATGTGGGTGTGATAATACTCAAGGAAGGAAATGATGCTTTATGTTGGTGCGTGGATGAGTTTTGTTTATGCAAATGCAGTTGTGTGATCCCAGTGCAGCAGAAATAGAGGTGGAGTAGGAATAGAATTCCTTCTCTGGCAAGCACACCAGAAAACTCAGGGAAGACAGCCTGCCTGGATTAATGATGTGTTTCCATGCCTAGAGCAGGAAAAGTCTGGCCAGGAATTATGAGAAATGATAACAGGATTTCTCATGAGCTATTTGAAAAAATAACAGAAAATGGAGAAGATGGGAAATGTTAGCTTGGGTTTGGTAAAGAAAAGGCAACTTTCCAAAGAGTTTATTACTTCTAGGTAACTCATAAAATTATTTTCTTATGGTTTCTGTAGTTCTGCAGATTAATGCTATTCATCACTTTTAAGTTATGTAAAGTAACTATCTATATTAAATTTGGTGTCATTGAATTTTAATTTTTGCAGTACTTAGGGCAGTTACCTTCAGGGTTGGGGAGGAAAAATCAGAATTCTTCAAGAAGTGGTCTCTTTTATGTTGGTGTTTTTCAGTAAGACCATGACCAGAAAAACTTGGAAGGGATTTTACCCTGCTGCAGGATGCTATTGGGACACTTCTAAAATAAAAAGTTTGCTTTTGCATGATGAATGCCCTGTTATGTACTGAAATGTCAGCCTTGAGAATGTCTTGGTCCTTTGACAAGATGAGACACTGTTGTGCTTCCTATCAGTGAATCTAATCAGAATAAAAATGAGGTTGCAAGCCAATAAAGTGAATCTCCCCCACTTTATTAGAAGCAGCATTGAGTAAAACAGGAGCAATCCTGCATTTGGGTTTGAATGATGAATGAGGCATCACTTTCAAAGGGTTTTTTCTCTGTCTGCTTGATGCAAACTCGGTGTACGACTGATAAAAGGTTCCCTTTGACTCACCTGCTGCCTCTATGGATTTGGATGTGCAGAGGTCCAGTTTCTAAGAGCATGAAAGCTGTTTCACGCAAGGTAGTAACTCCTTGATCTGCTTTTTGTTTTGCTTTCATGCTGTTATTTTTTTATATTTTTATTTGTCTTTATTTTCATCTTTCTTGTCTATCTTAACATAAAGAAGCTAAAACTAGATGAAATTAAGAGTAGCCCTGTTACTGCAGTCCTTTTCCCTTTTCAGATGATGGAGAGCTCTTTCTTCCCATCAGTTTGTCCAAGGCATTCTTAAATCCTGAAATCACATAATAGGTTGGAGAAAAGACCTTTAAAGGCCATCTAGTCTGACCCCACTGCCATGGACAGGGCAGAGACATCCTTAACTGAATCAGGTCACTCAGAGCCCTTTCCAACCTGACCTTGAAAGTTTAGAGGATGGGGCACCCACAGCGTCTCTGGGAAACTTGTGCAAGAGCCTCGCCATCCTCACAGGGAAGAATTTCTTCCTGATATCTGATTTAACCCTGCCCTCTGCCCCTGTGAAGCCATTTCCCCTTGTCCTGCTGCTCCAGGCATTCCTTTGTCAGGAATCCCTCTGCTTTAGCTCTTTTTTCCAGGCTGAACAACTCCAACCCTCCCAAGCCTTTCTGCTCAGGCTGCTGATAACCTTTGTGGTCTCCTCTGAACCACATCTCAATCACAAGTAATGTCATTTGGTAGAAATGAGAAGGGAGGTGGTGTCCAGTGGTCTTTGAGCCAGCACAGAAAACCAGGGGATCGAACAATGTCCTTGTTGAGGCCAAGCACAGTCAGGGAGTGGAACCATGAAAAGTGGTTTTCTTGCAGGTGTCCAATGAAAACCTTAAAGACTTTCATTTCACTGGTAAAATCAGTGGAGTTTAGAAGAGCTCTGGAAACAGGGATTTATAACTAATTCATCTTTGTAAATTGTGAGAGCTTGTACAGTTCCCCCTTAGTGCTCATGAATCCATGGATCTTCCTGCTGCAGAAGGTAGAGTTTGTTTGTCCTGGCTGATTAATCTCTGTGGGAGGTTAAACTGCTCATATGTCCACCTAAAGAGGGAAATTATGGATCCTCCTCTACCTCCTCACTCTTCACACAGCATTGTGTCATGTCCTTTTCAAGCTAAAATCATTCCCAGTGGGGAGTTTCTGATGGAACAAAAGGCAGGGAAAGGGCTGCCCCAGGTATGGGCTGGTGTAAAACCTCTTCTGATGTGGATCTCCATCAGCACTGCAGGAGATGGAAACAGAAGAAGTGAGCCAGTGGCCAAGGCAGTTTGAAGAATTTTTTGTTTTGTGAGGCACTCTGAGCAGTTTGACTGTTGGTGCCTCTGTCCATGGTGTGATGGGAATGGAGTGCAGAGATCCCAGCAGAGCCTTGGGTCCTGCTGGGGCTCTGAGGCAGAGCTCTCCTGGAGTGTCCTCAAGGGGCCTCACTCTGCCCTGTCAGGGGCTGTCCAAACACATCAGTGTTCCCAGCTGGAGATCTTGGGAAATTCATGATCACCTATATTTGATTTACCATCTTTTCTGTAGTAATTCTAGTAATAATTCTGTAATTTCTAGTAATAATGATAAAAAATTCTCACTCATTTAGCACAACAATGAATAAAATACTGTTTGACTAGAGCATCTTATCCCAGTTTTATTACGATTTTTGTTGATCAAAAGTTTCACAATTTTGAAGGCTGTTTACAATACTGCAATGTCATCTTTTTGTTTCCTCAAAAGGCACATTTCCAAAATGCTTTCAGATATCCAACCATTTTAATGAATGCCTCAAGGGAGCATTGAAATACCTTTAAACAGGTGGTGTGAGTTTAAAAAGTCTTCCCCTGTGTATCCATCTGCATTCACCACCTTAGGTCATCTTCAATATTCATGTTTTCTACCTGGAATGCTGGCTTTGTCCTCAGTGATAACATGTGATTTTCTTCAAAATGAAGCATATGGTTTATTTTTTTTGTCAAATTGCCCTTAAAATCTCTTGAGTTTTTTATTCTGGCATTTGTATCTGCCAGGATTGGAAGACTTATTTTTGCCTAAGCTATCTCAATATTTATGATAGTGTTCTTCACTAAGAAGCAAGTGACAGGAAAAAATATTTTTTATTTGTGAGGGTACACAAAGCAGATTTTGAACAGCCTTGGTTTGTTGCTGGATCTTAGTTAAAAATCCCTGCCAAGCTACCATAAATTTAGTTGCACAATGCAATCTTTGGGAATATCTTTGAAACCCTTCCTGTGGCTCTCTTGAGGTGTTTGTTTGGAGGTGGTCCTTTTTTGGTTGTGTTTTGTTTTGGTCATTTCCCCCCCCCCCCCCCCTTCTTTAACACCACTGCAGAAAGTGGCTCTAACGGGGGGGGGGGAAATTAAAAAGCTTTGTTTTCATCAGTCAGTTAAAGGTAAATAATGAGAAATTATTAGTCTATTAATTCCTAGAGCTCAGTTTAGTTAGATTTGGTTCAAAGTCAGTGTTCTGCTATGCAGACTTATTTGCTTAAAGGTACTTGTTGCAATGAGAGAATTGTTCTTTGTACTCATCAGCCCACAATGACTTAATGAGAAACAGATTTAAACATCCTACAAAAGTCAAAGACTATGAAGGAATGCCTGGACTTCTCTCAGGCTGAGAGGATTAGTTTCTCTGCTGATCCCAGAGTTTAGGGGACTCATGGCAGGGAGGAGTTTCCTCCAGGGGCACTCAGCAGTGAAGTCACTCAATATCACCAGTGTGACATGGCTTTGGGGGCTGCTTTGGTGGCAGTCCCCAAGTGAAGGTGGAATAGTTTCTCTGATTCAATTCAGGAACAAAATTTTTACCACACTTCTCAAGTGAAAGTAAATACACAAGTCTTTGGGGCCATGTTATGAATTCATGTGCATTTCTTACCAGTACTCAAATGCATTTCAGTGGGTCATAGCTATAATTCTTGATTTTTAATTTTTTTAAAAAATTGAAAAAATAGGTGAGGTGTCACTGTTCTGCCACAGGTGTGCTTTCGGTGAGACGACACTTTAAATCTGCTTGAGTGTCATTATTGTAGAGACTCAAACAGTTTAGATCTTAATTGATATTAATAGGAATAACCCTCAATGACGTGAACTTGGCAAGCCAGAAATTGCAGCTGTTCTCAGCAGTGGTGGCAGTAACAAAGATAATTAATTGTTTTTCCCTGGGAGATATATTTAGATTGTACAAACTAAATATTCTGTTCCCTGAGCCCTAATTCAGGCTTGTATTTGTTCTGCAAATACAGGATGTGAAACTAAAGTTAATATTTTTGACTGTCACACCATAATGTGAGCTATTGCAATGATTTTTGAAAAATAAAGTATTTACAATATTTATTACACAAGTCTTCCAGTGATAACTTAAACATTGATGTTGTATTTTTTAGCATAAAATGAGTAATAATTTGATTTTTTTGTTGTTGTTGTTGGTTTATAAGAGCTGGTACTTGACCTGGCTCCAGCAGTAGTTGGATCAGATTGGGTATTGCAGAGCATGTGTTCATGGCAGAGTTTTAGACAAAAAGTATTCCTGAATGAGCACAACTCCATTTGCTAAGAACTTGCAGTCAGCATTATAATCCTCCTGGATTATTAAAGAATACATCAAGGTTCAGTTTTTGAAGTGCACAGGGATGTGTTGATGGTGCTGCACAATGTTTATACCCATCGTGCAGGAGGCCTCTGTCTGGGTTATTGATTGCCAGGCTTTAAATTCCTTCAGCTTTGCTTAAATAAGAGTGGGAAGGAATCCTCACAGATCCTTCCCCTGTCTCAGCTGCAAGTGGGCTGAGCCACCTGGGGAGTATTTACTTCTGGTCCTGGTTCTTGAAGCTGTAATAGACACCCCCACAAGAATGTATATTCATATGCTCTAAGTGTGTGGTTTTTATTAACACTTATTTTAATGGTGGTTGTAAAACTCAGCAGTTAAATGCAGTTCTTTAGAGCGATGGCATTTTGAGCGAGGGTTTCTTTCACTGGTTATTTATTTCTGCAATAGAAAGTCCCTGGTGTGGGTATAATTTTGTCTGCACTGATAACATCTACCCTGAAAACGTAACATGCATGGGATGCTCTGTTGCTTGCTACAACAGTAATTTTCTATTATAGGTTTTAAATCTCTTGATATCCTAAAAATGTGGAGCTGCCTCATGTTGGGCTGGACACGGGGGCTGCAGCACTGAGCAGTGCAGGTGCCCTTCAGCACCTCCACAACTGCCTCACTTCACAGCCAAGAAATGAGGCTTTATTTCCCCAAACTAAGATAGCACTAAACCATCAAACTCAACATTTACCTTTGTGATGTAAATATTTCCTAAGCTCAGCTTCTTTCAAATCCTGCAGTTATTTGCGCTGCTCAGCGAGAGGCACGGACTTTGCAGCAGGAAAATGTGTTCTTTATGAATGGGATGAAGCTCTTTTCTTGATTTGCATCTTAAATGCAGGTCTAAATGATCCATCATGCCCTGCACACAGCAAAAGGAAGAGGTATGATCAAAGTCTGATTAGGTGTAATCAGCAGCAGTAGTGATTTGAATGTTTTGTCCTGTATCTTCCCTCAGCCTACTGCCCAAAAAATCTGCTTTAGTCTGTTGAAAGGAGTTATTTGAGTTCATCAAGTGGGTTAGAGCAGAACCCCATTTCTCTGGATTCTCTTAAGTTTTTTTTGAGCATTACATGTCTGGAATATCAGTTACTTTTAATACTTATTAAAAAATATTAACTATATTGTACAACCTAGGCTGGCATTCAGGTTCACAGCTTCTTAACAACAGTGGATTTGAGAGGTAGAACTGCTTTTTTGCCCTGAAGTACAGAGAACTGCATGTAACAAATCCCCCGCTGGGGGTAACTTGGAAATGGGATGCCCCCTCCAAAAAAAAAAAAAACCACAAAAAAACCACCTAAGAAGTATTGTTATTTCTATGGTCATAGATATTAACCATCTCTCTCTGGAGTGTGTGTACACGCCTTCTGCAGGAATTGTTAAGGATTGTGTCTGCTGCAGTGATTTAGCTCAGTTACTGAGGGTGTGTGGAGCAGCTGCAAGGAATACCCAGCCCAGCACTGCCAGAGCAGTCCTCTCAATAATTCTCTGGCTCCAGCCCCCTCAAGAGTGAAATCCTTCTGCTGCAGAGCTCCAAAGCTGTGTCTGTCTTCTGGGGAGAATTGTCTGCTCGTACACTTCTGCATCTCTTTCTTTCCTGCTGCTAGAATATAATTAAAGTTGCTAAAAATACATGCTTTCTAATATTGTTTTTTCTGTGTAGGCGGCTGCTGTTGCTCTGCTCTCAGGGGAGGAGATGGTATAAAGATGAATGTCACTTAACTCCATTAAGTGGTCCATATTGCACAGGGATGTAAAAGCTCCTTATTTATGGCCTGATCCAAAGTCCCAGGAAGTTTTAAAAGTGATATATATATATACATATATTTATGTGTGTATATATATGTACAGAAGAGTCTGCTGGCTTTGTTAGCTTTATTGAAGTGGGTTTTTTTTTTTTCCCCATCAGAGGAGAGGAGACTTCTGAACTGAAAACTGCCACTTTCATGTTAGCTGTGAGAATTTACATCTTCAGTGCTAAGAAAACCAGGAGAACAAGCGGGGCCATAATTACTGTGTTTTTACAATACCAGCTTTGTACCTAATTATGGTTTAATCTGCAGAGCACTCTGTTTGTTTAATAATCCCAGCAGACAGAGTCTGAGCAGATGTTTTTGTGTCACCTGGATGTGGCTGGGAACAACTGGCACTGCTGTCATGGAAGTGACAGTTGACAAGATTTTACCTGGTATCCAGTGTAAAGCATTGGCTCACCTGTGCTGTGCATGAAATCCTTTAAGGGAGAGCTGGAATCAGCATTTAGAGGCAAAGCAGCTCAATGCAAAGAGAGTCTTTGTTCACTTTTTGTGTGGTAAAATCAGGGCGTAGCTTTCTTTTCACAATCTCAGCAGCTTGCAAAGCTGGTAATAAAATCCTCAGCACCCCTGCTGATGAAGTGAGATCTGGTATTGCTAACAAAGGTTAAACATCCATCATCCTTTTGACCTGCTAAAATTATTCCCTCTGCAGGTTTGATCATGAGTTTACCACCTGTCCCCTGCCTTTTGGTTTCTATTTAAAGATGACCAATTTTTTTCTGAACGTGAAATTTTTGATTTCCTCTCCTGCCTTCTCAGCCATCATTTAAATTGTAATTATCTTTTCCTCACATGTGGAAAGTCTCAAAGTAACTTTAAAGGTTTTGGATAGAGAGGGGCCTGAGTCTTTATTTGTGATGGATTTCCTCCAGCCTGTTCTGTGGTGGGACTTTCCCAAGTGAAACCCAGGTATGTCATATTTGTTCAGGTGTTCACCAACTCCTTGGTCAGCACATCAGGGTTATGAGCCTCATTTCCATGACTGCAGTGGAATTTTTTAAAAGTTAGAGTTCTTTTAGCCACCCTTCAGTCCCCAGACTCCAGGATAGGTTAAAGATAGCAGTTATGTTAAAAATTAAATTGCATCTTCCTTAGTTTTTGTGCAACTAAAACATTTTCTCTCTGTGTGTAATCCTGCCTATTGATTCTGTTCCTGATGCTGTATTTAATTTTCTATTTTAAATTTTTTATTTTCTAATTGCCTGTTTCTCTTGACCATCCTGTGTGACACAAATAGCCTCAGGGATGGCAGGGATTTAAAAAAGAAAAAAAGGTAGCTGAGGAAAGCCTTCCCACAGGAATGCTGCCTTTGAATTAAGTGTTTCCTCCACAAAGATATATGGAGCTCTTTTGGTTTTTCTGAAGTGTCTAAATGTCTTGGCAGAAAACTTTTAAAATTATTTTGACCAAGTTGGTTGATGACATTATATCCAAAGTTGTCTTTATTTCCCTTGTATCTGTTTTGATAGCTGCTTTTTTACAGAATTTTTAAAATAATAGTCAGTACTTATGAATTATAATAGAATGTCACATTAATAAATCAAAAGAATAATTATCTAAACTGATGGTTCCTTGGATTTTGTTTTCCTTTGAATTATTCAATGCTTAATTTATATATAATTGTTTTTTAAAAAAGATGTTTGTTTTAAAACATTTGATAAATATTTTTATGATTTTTTTTGTAACATTTAATAACTCTGAGTGATAGTACTTGATTTTTCTTGAATGATGAACCAGTGGTGACTGTAGAATGCAACTTAGGACAAGAGCTTGTTGCTGCAGTAAAGCTCTTGACAGAGAAGGGTGACTCTTGTCTCCCTTTAAAAATAAAGTGTTTTGTTATCAGTCCAAACTTGAAGCCTGTAATAGTCTTCCCATCCTTTTATCAATCCAGCTCTTCTCCTCAGTGCCGAGGCTTTGGCCATTTCCTCCTTGTTTCCAAGGCTCCAATGGGCAGATGGGCTCATTAATCCTGCAGTGGCCGCTCAGGGCTCCCCTGCTGTCCTGGGGATGGGGCAATAAATCCAAGCTGCAGCCCTGGTTCCATGCCTGAGGTGTTTTGGTTTTCGGGAATGCTTTTCCCAAAGGATTTTCTGTAAACAAGACAATTGTTTTTGTAGCTATCTTTGTTATTCATTCCTTTTCCTAGGAGGGACTTCTTCTTGATGTCCCTCTGCTCTGACCAATGTGATTGAAGAGGTTTTGCCTTTGTTTCACCAATCAAATTGGTCTGTGTAGAATAGTATAAAAGGGAGACACATCCCAAAAATAAAGGAGTCATTTTCAGCCTTCTGAATCTCAATCTGTCCTTGTGGTGTAAAACAGCATCACCAAGCAGAGAGATTCCACCACTTGTTTGGATATCAGCTGGGTGACACCAGGCTGACATCACACCTGTCCTTTACTTTGATCCTTCTTTGTAACATGGACTTTTTGGGCAAAATGCAAGCTGCCCTGCAAAATACCACTTTGAACTTTTTAGCAGAAACCTTTTACTTAATATTGCATCTTGCTGCCTGTGAATAATAAGTTTGCCTGTTCAGAAAAATCACGTTGAAAACTCACTGACAGCAGCAGCTAATATCACAATGCATTGCTCTCTAGTGGGGTGAAAATTATTATTCGATGTATGCGTTTCCAAATTACCCTTAAATTATTGGTCTTGGATCATGCTATCAAGAAAGTCAGACCTGAACTGCAGAAGAGCACAATTGTAACTACTTTCCCAACTGTTAAATTGCAATTAAACCTATATTAAGCAGCCCTTTGATGTGACTTTTACTTAATTCTTATAATTTAAGTTAGGACTGTTGATTGTAGTTATTTAAAATAATGGATACAATTTCAGTAGGGCCCAGCATAATTGTGGAGACATTTGTAGGATTAGAGTAAATTTTTAAAGGTTTATATGAGAAATTTGATTATTTTAGTTGCAAGTTTCTAATATTACTATTATGTTTTTAATATTTGGTGATAACCAACTTGAGTAAAATAGTTTACCCCAGTAATGAGATTTTCCTTTTAGCTCTTTATGTAGACACTATTTAGCAAAGGAGTTTTAGCTTGGTTTTCCCCTAGCTCTCTCATTCTTTCAATGAGTATAGTTTAAAGTTATGTTAGTATTTAACCCCATTTCCCTCTAGATTAATTATCCTAATATACAACAAATGTGTGTTAAACATATGCAGTTGCTTATGGAAGCAGATTTGACTGTTTCATTTAATATAAGTCTCTTGTTGCACAAAACAAACCCGTCATATTTAAGATTTCTCTGGTCATTAAAACTGAATTATGTAATAGGCTTCCATCTGCTATTGAAACCTGTTCATCATTACTTTGTGTCATTTTAAGTGGGAGCATTTTGAGAAATGCTTAGTGACAGCAGGCTTGGCTCTCCTGGCTGTGAGAGCAGGGTAGGACGTAGCTTCCTTCCTTTCTAGCCGCACAAAAATGAGCGTGTTGTTGCCTTCTGAGATTTTCTCCAAGAGTTTAGGTTTCACTTCTCCAGCTTTGTCATCTTCTGCAAAATAATAATAAAATAAATTCTGTATCTCATTTGTGCTGTTAAACTGTGTGCAAGGAAACCTCCTTCCCACATCCCCCCAGCCTGTTGTGTTGATTGCTGTAGGATAAAGGCAGTGCTGCCATCCATCAACACCACCCCTGTGTTTTAAGTGGGGGGGGGGGGGGGGGAAGCCCAAAATTTTCAATTCCCTCTCAATTTTCAAGGAAGAAAAGATGCATGTAGACTATGGGGGGATGTGTGTGTGAGCGGGAAGACTAACAGTGTGTCACCCTGTCTGGGTGACACTGATGGTGCTCAGCAGAGCAGGCAGCATTAAATGATTGGCAGTGGAGCCATGCAGGAGTGGGCAGGGAAGATGGATGGCCCTGTGCTGCTGGTGTAGTAATGCACTCCACACCCCCCCAGCAGGTGTTTCCCAATAGGGAAAGAGTTTCCTTTAGACATTTTAGGAAGTTTACCTGGAATCTTCCATACCCTCTTGGCAGTGATGGGCTCAGTGCCAAGAGAGAAGCATCTGTTGAACCATTTCACTCTTCTTCAAATCCTGTATCTCTCCTTATTGGCAGCAGGCCAGGCTGTTCCTCCTAAGACATTCAGTATTTAGGGAGGAGCACAAAGGAAGTAAGAGGTTTTTTGGGGTGTTTGTAGCAGGCTGTCAGAGGTTTTCTCGGCCACCTGTGTGCAGCTTTTCATTTGATTTCTGTAACATTTGTTATTTTCTTACTTTGCATTTATTAAGCCTTTTGCTTTACAAAACACTTTCGAAGAGCAGTCTCGCTAAAATTATTTCAAGGCAGTCTGCAAGGACTAGCGCCTCAGAGACTGATACATTTACACCAGGCTTATAAAACCTGGCCATGTGCTAACCTGTGTGGCTGGAGCTGGGCAAGCAGGATCAGAGCTTGCCAGGGCAGATGTGGGATGCACTGGAATGGGAGCCAGGCAGGGCAGGAATTCCACTGCTGCATCCAAGAGCTGCATTGGCAACCTGTCAGGGAGCTGGACTGGGGAACTCTCTGAGAACAACAATTTAGCTGATAGAAGACTTTGTGATTTCAGGATTAACCCTTTCGATATCCTATCCAATATGTAATTTTTGGATATGGCAAAAGAAGTGTAAGATTTGTGCTTGAGTCCTAAAACAATCAAGCACCAATGCTAATATGGCCTCAACATTCTTCTCCAAGGAAATAAAAGAAAGCAAAGAAGATAGTTCAATTCAATCCAGATACTTTGTGGTTCCTTCCATACTGCTTTTTAATTTTTTAATCCTTTATGATAACTTATTTTCTGTTTTCTCAGTATAACTTTGTTTTCCCAATTATGCAGTCATCTAAGTTACCTAGATCTTATCTATCTATATCTTTCCCTCATAAAGTTATCTATGCTTTAAAAGAAAACTGAAAACTTTACTTTTATTCAAAGTGATGATAAGCAGAGCATACTTTTTTCTTATTATTCCCATAATTTTTCCAGCATTTTAAAGTATCTCAACAGTTTATGTGCTTTTCCTTCCTTGTGTGGACAGATGTCATTCTGTTAGAGTTTGAAATATTGAGGTGAAATGGCTTTGTTTTACATGGTAAGAAAACCACCAAATTAAAACAATAACATCACTGATTACCCTTTGATAGATGAAATTTATCTAAATTAATTATCTTTTAGTTTTTGCTAAAAACGTTCATATGTGAAAATTCACGATGATAGAACATCTGCTCAGCAGAGGGCTTATCAAAGGTATTGTAATAAGCCATGTAATGAATGTTTCAGCTTTCAAAAGAGAAAATATTTTCTGTGGCATTTATTTAAATAATTTATCTGAAGTCGGGATTTCCATCCCACTTTAAGAAAAAAAAAGCAATTTTGCCATGAAAACATTTGAATTGTATTTGGAAGCTTTACTACTCAGAGAAAGAAGAATAACTTGAAAATATCCAAGTTCCAAGAGGTAGCACAGATAGGAGATGAAAAAGGCTCATTTGAAGTCTCGCTTGGAGGCGCAGCGAGCGGCGCTCTGCGGCAAACCAGGTTTGAAACCAGCGCCGGGTGACTTGTCCTCAGTCCCCACCCGTCTGCTCATTCCTTGTGCTCTTCAGGAGTTTGCCTGTCACACCTTCTGGAGGTTTGATCCTGGGAGCAGCTGAAAACCTCAGTCTTTTCTCCGTTGGGCTTCCTGATGGAGCAGGAAATGTGTCTGTGTACAAGAAATGTGTTATTCGAGTCATTGCTCCTGGAATTCCTTTTTCATGTGAATGTCTCTGTCGCTTATCCAAGTGTATAGGAAGTGTCCTTATAGAAGAGCTCCTGAGAAGGCTCTTGCCAAGATGCTTGCAGTTCCTTACAATAACCTATTCCTTATTTCTGTGTGTTTATTAACTTTTTCAAGTCTTCTGTCGCAACCATTTCTTCCTGTCAAGTAGGAAATGAATTTATAATATTATGAACACACTATGATAATACAGGCTAAGGTAGTGGAGAGACTCAGAGGTTTTCACATTCCATACAGATGGTTTTTTTGTTCTTTGATGTGGCAAAAAAGAAGGGTTGTTTCAGTGGAAGCCTTTGAAGGCTTTGCACAAGTGAGAACATTTTTGCTCATGTTCACCCTGGCACTGGCTGTCAGCAGCTGAAAGGGCACCTTGTTGACTCTGGTACAGGGCTTGTCACTCTTCCCACACAGAGGGAGAAGTGATGGTCACTCTGACCCTCCACCCTGACATTTACATTTGATCCATGCCAGGCTGTTTGGAAAGAAGGACCACTTCACCCTGGGGAATGTGTTTGCCTGTTTCCTCCAGCTTTGAAGGAGGTGAAGGATAATTGTAGAGAAATTGTTCAGAGGGAGCTTGTTTGGCCTTCAGCCTCCTTTTTTTGTAGGGCTACTGGGAGCAGGGATTGGCAAATGGCAGGATTGCAGGTAATGTGTTTCTATTAGGGTCTCTCTATTGTGTTAGAGAAGGCACCTGGCTATTCTCTGGTATTTTTGAGCCATTAAGGAGCATAACTATCATGTAATTTTGTAGTTTGCTGAGATAGGTGTTATTCTGTGACCCTTTGCTGACTAGATAAAAATTGCCTCAGGAATATTTGGGTATTTTTTGTTATCTAAGTATTTCCTAAATTTCTCTGTCCACAGATTGTGCCAAGTTGAGTCTGAATAACCTTCTCTTGTTTAAATCCAGGAGGAGGCTTGGGGTCACCCCTCCTCCTTAATGTAAACGTCGTTTTGGCAAAGAAAGAGCCAAAAAGAACAAGGAACAAGACAGCCCCTGAACTTATCACCTCCCCGCTTCCAAAAATACTGCAGGATTTTCATCCATCAGTGGATCTTTCTCATCTTCTTGTTAGTACTGACCTCTATCAATATTTGCTGAATCTGATCCATAAATTATAGTAGCACAGAGCAAGTCCAGAAAATATGAAGAATTTACACATGGAATTTAAGCATATGTGGCTTAAACTGAGCATATGGTGCTTTTACTGACAGGTACCTGTGCCTTGCCTATGGATAAAGCAATTAGCTGATTAGTAAATGCTGAGTAAGTGATAACTGTTATGCCAAGAGCTGAATAAATACACATAAAATATCCATATTCCTGTTTAGAATGCTTCATGTGAGCACATCAGCAGCTCTTTAAGCCCCTTTGTGTTGTGGAAGGAAAAATTAGGGTTTGGTAGATCTTGGGAGAGATTTTTTGGGTTCTGTAAATAAAGTTTCACGAACATTTGGACACAGCATTATACTGAACTGGGTAGGACAGAAATAAATGGTATCAAAATCATATTTTTATACCCGGAATGTAAAACTCTGTTTTACTGTTTTGTCTGTAGTTTAGCGTGGCCAAAATGTAAGTGTTTTACTCTGGGGCTCTAAAAATGTAGCTTTAACTCCAAAGGTACAAAAGGTTTGAGAAGTATTATATAAAGTCTGAAATTCATAAGTAGGAAGTGCTGTGCATGCTGTTTCTTCATATCTCTCTTTTAGCTACAGTAATTTAGGTTTTGGCATATGATGAATTCTGTCATAAATTAATACCGGAATATACTTTTCAACTTTGGAGTAAATTTTGCTGAAATTAATCTGGAATCCCTCCCATGTTTCAGTGAGAGATCAAAGAAAATCCCAAATGGAAAAACATGCTTTTGAGAGGGGGAAAAAATAATTCTGAGTTCTTAAACTCTTGTAATGAAGATAACTTAATTAAAATCAAAGCAAAACTAATTAAGAACTTAAAAGTGCAAGTTTTTGGTTGCATAATATCCCTGAAACATGGCAGAATGGGTTTATTGTCACTGGTAGAATTCCTGGTCATGCAGACAGGTGATGCCAGTGGATCCCAATGGAATTGTACAGCTGGATTGCAGTTTTGTGACCACTCCTTTTGGCCTTTCTGCTCCTTGTTAGTCTTCCTGCTCTTTGGCTTCTGGGAGAAAAAAAAAATATTATTTTGACAGAAAATTCCCCTCCTCTTATGAGTGTTTTTTCTGGGAATGCAACTGAGGACAAAGTAGCTGTTGTCTATCAGTTTATCATTTTTATTCATGGATTTCATGGTTCATTCCTTGATCTAACCATTCTCAAGTAGAAAAAAAACCCAAAACAAAACATGCTTACACACACATCCCCCTAGTCTGTGTGTCTTCCTTGAAAATGGAAAGGGAATTGAAAATTTTAGCCTTTTTTTTTTTTTTTTTTTTTTTTCATTTGAAACAGAGTGAAAATATTTTTTAAGTGCAAAATTTAATGAAATCCATTCATGAGGCATTCTTACTTCACAATGATCTTAAGCTATTGCTATAAAAGCCTTAAAACATTATGTTGTGATGATCTCTCATCCTTCAACATTCATTCCCTTTGTGCTTGCATCCTATCCTTCAAAAGCTTCTGTAGGAATGTGCTTTTTTTGGGTTAGCATGCACATGTGGCTTTTTCTGAATATTTAGTGAGAGCCTAATGAGCAGGCTCCCTGCTCTAACGGCTCAAGGCTTTATTAGGCTGAGTTTTGCTCACTTTGAAGAGCGTTGCCATATGGGAGGTTTGTTTTTTTTCGGGCTCTCTCAGGTGCTCTTGGCAGATGGAGCTGGAAGTGCTCGGAAGACAGAGCACCAAACAATTCCCATCCAAGCGGCTGGGGGGGTCACCATGACCACAGCAGGAGCCTGGCAGATCCTCAGAGAGCCCAAGCAAGGGACTGCTGGAAGTGGGAAGCACAATTCTGGAATTCAGTGGCTTCTCTGGGCATCTTGTTCCTTGACCAAGGCAGTTGTTAATGAGATTCACAGTGAATCATTCCCAGTGCTGGAGAGCACTCAATTACATCAGTGTTATCTCCCATACAACTCTTCTCAAGAGCCCTGTTGACCTGTTTTTCTTCTTTACATTCTCTCAACTAGGAAGGCTCCAGATCCCTTTGACCCTGAGCAGTCCATGTATCACAGACAGTGATCTTTATCCCGAGTTATTTAGGAGCAAGTTTGCAGAGGCAAATGCCTTTTTAATCCAGGAGCATCCCTGGTCCAGGCAGGCATCACACTCAGTCATTACCTTGACTGCTGGTTGGTTCATTGGTTTATTTCCCCTTTTTTGTTTTTCCTCTTCTATCATCATAATGGAATTTTGGTATTTCCGAGTTCAGTGTAATTTTATACATTATGGGTTGGACTCAATGATCTTGAAGGTCTCTTCCAACCTACGCATTCTGTGATTCTGTGATTATAAATCTAGTTGCTTTCCTAATAAAGATTTTGAGCTTTATCCTCTTAAAACCAACAAAACCACACAAAACACCATGTTTTTGGCTGTGAGAACATTGACTTTAACAGAAAGGAACGAGGTTTTCTTTTTCTTTTTTTTAAACTTTTCTTCTAAGAGGCACTGCCAGGTGTTTGCAGCACAGGATAGGAGCATAGGAGTAGTATCCTTAGGGAAGCAAAGCTTTCATTTACCCATAGAGAGATGATTTCTCACCATCTGCTCTGTATCTCAAAGAACTGGGATGTTAAAACCGTGAATTTTCCCATCCACTGGGAGCTTTCCTGCACAGCTCACGTGTTACAGAAGGAAAAAAGGTGTCACTGAAAAAAAACTATTTTACTTCTGGGTCATAGATGACTATTTTTTTTTAGCAAGAGGCTTGTTGTGGTTTTTATTTTCTTAAAGCCCACTAATTAGTGAGTGTTCATGATTAACTGGTCGAATTTATTCTGTGGAGATAACAGCCAAAAATAAAAATCATTCCATCGTTATGCAAAATAAAAACATTTGAGAAAGCACTTTCAGAGCCAATAAAACCCTGAGGTAATATTAAACTGCTTTATTCTAAACAAAATCTATTTTTCAAAGTGCTTTATAAGTTAGGGTTTTTTTCACTCTAAGTTTTTCTCAAGATAGAGAATATAAAAAGCTTACATCTCCATAATTTCTGTATTGTTGGATAAAATGGAAAGCAGGAATTTAATAGTATGGAAATAGCTTATTTTTTTCCATTTTTTAAAAAAAATAATAGCAAACAAGCCTTTTTTGAAGTACACACACGAAACTCTGACCTCTATGTGAAACTCTTTTTAGAACTACTTTATATCCAGTTACTCAGGTTATTTTTATGATCTTTGTCCAAAAGAGGAACAAATATAAGATTTTTATTTTTTTTTTTTTGTGTAGATATGTGTGACCATCTGCAGGTTTGAAAGAAGCTGTTGCACTGGGGAAGGGATAATCACCCTGCCAGGTTTTGTTTCAGGCAAGATTTCTACTCTATAGGTGTTGTATGTGCAGTTATTTGGGGAGGTTCGTGTAGAACCAGACACTTGTGTGACCTTGACTGTAGAAGTGTTTTCACAACTTTACATTTCTATATTTATTCAGTTATATTTTTCACTTAGCTGTCAGTTCAGAAACCTCGCTAAATAAATAAATAAAATTTGCTGCTCTTAATAATGAAAGAATTTTCAACTTTTTTTTTTTCTCTGAAGAATAATCATTGCAGAGCTGAATAAATAAGTGAACGTGTTTGGCAGTGCTGGTTTTAGTATTCCCAGGTCTGCTGGAAGCAGATGTGCAATACACAGAAAATTACAGTTCATCCTGTAGTGAAAGCAGAAATGTATCATGGATTTCAAGAATACTCTAAAACCAAATATTACAGAGTTCTTCTGTGAGTTCCTCATACTACTCTACATCTTTGAAATGCTAAAACTTGCCAAACTTTCTCCCTCTCTTTCTGACTTCTAGGATGGGTTTTCAAGATGTGCTATCAAAGCAGGGCCTTTAATCATCTCCCTGAAAGCTTTAAGCAAAACCACTCCATGTAAACTTACACTCTTAATTATACAGTTGCTCATTTTTGCTGTTGAGGGGAAGGAATTAAGATAGAACAAAAAAATCCTTTCATTCTTAAAAGAATGAAAGGCTTGAAAGAAGTTGTGATATAGTTATTTTAAGAAATATAAAATCTATCCACATAGTAGTTGCAAATTTGGCTTGTTGTAAAATTGAATGGCATCAGTAGTTGAGAACCTGACCTCAGGAATGATTAAATAATAACTTTAATAAAGAATTCTTGGTTTTTATTCCTTTAGTGATAATACCAAAGGAATTAGTATTATATTATTAATATATTAGTAATAATACTAAAGGAATTAGTTTTCCTCCATGGCTTTTGGAGGAACTAAGCCAATGGAGAGATCTACAAGTGGATTGAGTGTTGTCTCCTCCTTTATACTTGGTTTTATTTCTTTGTGCCAGTATTGACTGCAGTGATGTTATTCCTCTCTTGTGCCAGGGTAAGAATAATGATGAGGAAACCTTTTCCCAGCAATCTGCAGTGTAACCTTGTGGAAGACACTACTGTAATTTATATATTGATAAAATGAATATAATATATTGCACAGAGGTTTTGTGAGCTTTAATTAATATTAGAATAGTTTTACATTGAATAATGATGGAATAGTCTTGAGTTAATTAACTGTAGATCTCAAGGACATCAGGCTGTGGTGGTTGAATGCAGCAGATAGTGTGGGTGTGCCAAACTTCCAGAATTGCCCTCTTTTAAAAGCACTTGTTTTCAAGGTGCTCCAGTGTTGACTTTAAATTCTTTATTTGCAAATTTGTCACATGAACTATAAAATATTTTTTATATGAAATGGCGGAAGGATTTTGTCATTATAATGTGTTTAAGGAAATAGCTGAAAATAAATATGTGTATTGATGTAGAACTTTGACTGCTTACAAAAATATATCCTCGAAAATTTGATTACTTGAAGCAATTTAGAAATATTTTCTGTGGCAGGAGAGGTGAGTCAGGAACCTCCCTGCTAGTAATGTGACACTAAAACCTGTTGGTTTCTATCTAGTAAGCAAAGCTACTTCATGGTGAAATATTTAGAAAAATGCAGATTTTCTTAAAATTTTATTCCATAAAATTAAATCATGACAATGTTGTTCCTGTCAGGTTGGAAGGGTGATGGGCAGCTCGCACTGAACCCTCAGCTGGATGTTAGAATTCCCTAAGTGAGGGTATCAGATACCACTAAATTATGACTTCATATTATTTTTTTTGTTTGCTTTGATTTTTGCTCTTTGAATCATTTCATTTTCACTTTTGATTTTCATTGTGCCATGTTTTTTTTTCCCTTTAACCATTTCACTGTAACCCATTCTCATTTCCAGAAGAGCATCCCCTGTGTGACGTAGGGGAGTTCCTGTGCCACGATGGTGTCACTTGTGTGTCCTGGCACTGGCTGTGTGACGGGGAGCCCGACTGTCCTGATGATTCTGATGAGTCCTTAGACACCTGTAAGTAAAGGAGGAACCACTCTTTGATTTTATCTCACTTTAAACTGTAACATTTTCATTCCCACTGACAACACAACGGAGAGGGCAGATTCTATTTTGGTTTATTAATCCTGTATGTGATGCTGTTTTACACCACAGTGACACAGACTTAGACTTCAGAAGGCTGAAAATGACACCTGTATTTTTGGGATGTGTCTCCCTTTTATACTATTCTACACAGACCAAGTTGGTGAAACAAAGAAACTTTTTTAATTACATTGGTCAGACCAGAGGGACATCAAGAAGAAGTCTCTCCTAGGAAAAAGAATGAAAACCAAGTCCACTTACAAAAACATGTTTCTTATTTGTAGAAATTTTTTTGGGGAAAGAATTTCAGAAAACCAAAACACCTCAGGCAGGAAACCAGGACTACATTTATGAGTCTTCCTGCCAAGGAGAGAAGCAGATTACATCCTCAGTGTAGGTGAGAGACGGAAGAAAGGGATGAGATGGAAGGTGTTTTGTTCTCTCTGTAATGAGCACTGGCACTGCAGCATGTGTGCCCTCTGCTCTCCCTGAGCTGTTGATGGGGAGAAGCAAAGTCAGGCACAGGGAAATGTGCTCCTCTAAATACATTTAGGGGAGGTGGGGTGGAAGAGAAGAGTGCAAAATATTTTCAATACTTTCAATATGAAAATATTTTCAGTATGAAAAGCATAGAAACATCAAAGGGAGGTGTGAAAGACGATGTGAGAGCTATGATGGGGAAATAAGCAAAGAAAGGAAGATGATGGAAAGCTTTAATAAAACATATTTAATTATAGTGAAGACCTTGTTGGTTTTTTTAATGTGGCTAAGAGCTTTTGAACAGCAGAGTAGCAACCTTACAGACTTTCTTCCTTATCAGTCTTGCAGACTACTGATGAGGTGTTATTAAATCTTAATGTTCCCTTGTTTCCTGTGTTCTGAGGAAAATGGGGGAATTTCCTGATTTTATCCCCAGGATAATCACTTAATGTAAGAGAAGAACCATGTATTTTGTATCAAAGCAGTACTGACAATCAGGAAGGCTGAAAATGGGGTTTGCTGCTCAAAGAAAAGAAAATATCAAACATCAGACAGTGTTTAGGAGTCTAATCTTTAAAATGAGGGCCAGAAGCTCAAGATGTCTGGGAGGCATTTCTGTCTGGACAAACACCTGATTGCAGCCTTCCTGCTCTGCAAGTGATCAGAAAATTGCCTCGGGGGCTGTGGCCAGGGCACTCTGATAAACCACCTTCCACACACTTTGGAGCTCTCAGAATCAACATCCTGCACTGGGAAGCCTTGGGTGTAAAGCTGGGGTTTTGTTACTGCACTGCTCATTGATAAATCACTCTCTTCTCTGATGTTTTCAACCACAGTGTTAATATGTGCAGGTAAAAGTTTTTCTAACTAATGAATATGGAGATAGGAGCTCAGGAATGGTCACACACAGAGTTTTTAGCTTGCCTGGTGATATTCACCATGTAGTTCCCTGTCCAACAGCTTGTTGGATGCCCAGGTATTTTCCTCTTGAGAGCTTTGCATGGTTATTGCACTGGTTAGTAAGACCTGTGTTCAGCAATGCCATTTGGAGTTGTGGCATGTTAAAAACATGGCAATTGGAGTTTCTTGATGGCTTGAAGAACAGGGGAGGGAGTAGGAAAGAGTCTACACTTTTCTAACATCCACCAGCATGCTCCTCTCAGAAACCCCCTCCCCTTTGCAAATGTGAACAGTTTGTCAGATACTTTCCTTACTCTGACCTGAACCAAAGGCAGGTGTCAGCACCATGGCTTTTCTGATTATAGAGAAGGAAGGTGCTGAAATCCTTATTGTTTCCCAGCTTTCATGGCCCTTTGCTGCTGGTTAATGAGGGGCCACAGCTGACAGTGTGAGCTGAGATAATAATTGCCTTAAATCTGCTGCCCTCTCAATGCTACTCAGCCCAGGACTGAGTGAGAGCAAAGGGTGGCAGCACTGGAGGTGTTGGGTGAAACTTTGTTATGGAATTGCTCAGAATTTTGTTTTGTGCTGGATGGTTCTGTAGTTTTTAGTCAGCACAATTTGCTGTCAAATTGTTGAAACATGTGTGCCTAATCTGGCTTCATCAGGTAAGTTGTTTCTCATTAAAAATGAGTATGATGCTCCCGAATTTTTCTGCTGACACTTTGCACCACCATGTCTGTAGGAACTTAAAAATTGCATTAAAAATATTCTTATGATGTATTTGATCCCAGGGACACAGCACATTCAGTTTTTGTGCACTGAGTCGTGTGTCTGTTGGTTTTAGATGAATTTGTCAGCTCTTTTTTGACTTACGTATGATGAATTGTTTGGTGTAGCCTGACAGATATTGCTGGTTGTTCCTATAGCCATAAACAAATGGATTTTGATTGATTTTCTGTGGATTTGTGCCTAGTAATAGGGTTTTCTGGGTTCTGATAATGTGCAAGCATTGATCAAAGCTTTTCCTGCAAGTGGAAGTTCTTAACTTCTCTCCTGTGGGGATTTCAAAGCGCAGAAAAGGAGAGAAATTCTCAAGCTGCAGCTTTTCTCCTGGTGAGAATATGAGAAGTCTTATTAGTCTCATTGCTCAAGCATCTATTTACAGAAGTCCTAGAGGAACTAAATATGTTTGTGAGCAATCTCCTGGTGGAGTTTTAACCAAGTATTACAATAGAACCTGAAAGTTTTTTGCCTGCACAAGCACACACGATGCACCTGTATCAACTGATTGCCTCAGTTGATATTGACTTGCTCAATTGAGATTGACTCAGTTGACTTGCCCACCTGAAGTCCTACAGTCTAATTCCTTTATTAGTGTTTTTAAGGAGATCTAGGATGGGACAAAAAACAGGGAATCCTTAATTATTGCTGAATTGTCTGTTGGTAAAGGCTTGGTCAGGGCTCTGTGCAGGCACAGCTTCCTTGAGCTTTCAGGGGCTGTGCTGGAGGTGTCCTGGTGGTTTTTGGAGTCAGCAGAAAGATTCCAGCATCAGTCTGTTCCCCTTCCACTTCCCACCTTTCTCTAAATGGTTTCACAAACAGCTTTATAAAACCAGGAGTGAACTCCTACAGCACCTACACTTGTGTTCTCTTCTGTTTCTCAGCAGCTGTAGTTCTTTCTGCTGTCTGAAGATTCTCTTTTTTACACTGCCAAGGAACCTGGGTCAGTAATTTAGAATGAATAATTTAGTGAACAAATTCTGTTGCTTTTCTGTTCTAGAGTTGTTAATAAGAAAATTGATTTTTGAACAAAAAGTGAATGTATTCCTAAAACTCTTGACCAAGTAATTTTTACGCTTTCTTGGGTGGTCTCTCGGTTGTTCATGGGTTTTTTGGGGTTTTTTGCAAATAGTCAGGATTCAAAAATCAATTTACTCAGCCTAATCAGATGATGCTGGGTTCTTCAGCAGGCTAAATCAGCAAGCTCACTCAAAATCAATAGAACTTTATCAGGCAGCCCAGAATCTGGCCAGACACTTTGGCTTTTACAGATAGCTGTGAGTCTGGAAGTTGATGCAAATGTGCAGAGGGGCTTTTCTGTTAAAAGGAAAAATAAAATGGCTGCCTGCAGACTCACCTGACATGAGATTTTGGTGAGACAATTACAAAACTCAAATACATTGTTGAAAAGCACAGAGTTTAAAAACATCACATTGACAGTAATTTGTATATTTGTATCATCAGTTGACTCCACTACTGCCAGCTGTAGGAAGTTACTACTTAGAAACATCAATGTGTAATACTCATGTTCTTGGGGATGCTTTTAGTGGTGTGTTCTGGGGTTATTTTTGTTGTTTGTTTTATTTTTGGTATTTTGATTGGATGTTTTTGACTTTTTTTTTTACTTATTTTATCTTCTTGCCACCAATGTTGGTCTTAAGCTGTAAGTATTTGCTTATCTCAGTAACTGTAAATAGAGAAGTTCACTAAGTTTTTCTGTCTTAAAGATCCAGTTTATAACATGGGGTTTTTTTTGGTACCTGTGTGTTTTGTATTCCACAATTGTGCTTCTCAATAACCCATTCATCCTAAGTAAGCCATGCCCCAGCAATACCGTGGTTTCTGAAACCAGACAAATATTTGATGTGATGTGCTATTACCTGCTTTTCTCCTACTAACAGAGCTGAGATCTAAAAGGTGCATTGGCAAATTACTCCTTCCATTTAGTACTTAAGGCTTTTTTTCTCTGTGTTTGCAGCTTCAGAGCTTATCTGGCTTGTGTGTTGTTTTCAAATCTCAGCTTACCAGTGCCTCTCTGTCAGAATGTGTTCTGCCAGGGTGAGGTGGAACAAAGGAGCAGGGAAAGAATTTGTTTATTTTCTGTAGCTTCCTTTTGAAACTGTGCACACTGATTATGTTTAGGTATTGTAATGCTGGGTGCAGCACGTCCAGCAAAGCCTGTTGGCTGTTGGAGTAGAAGAAGGTGCTTGTGTTGGTGTTTTTTCACTAACAGGATGGGACTGCTAGAAAGATGTTCCTTGAGCTTTATTGTGACATCAGCCTCATTACAGGGTGAGATGATTGAAAGATGGAAATAGCTCATGTCTTGCTAACAGCAGCCAAAGGTGTCTATTACTGGACATTTTAAAAGTTTTCCAGCCAGTAGCACATTGCTAAAGTTTAAAGACAATTGTTCTTGCCAGTCACTAAAAGCACACGTACACCTGCTTCAAAAAATGCTTGTTTATGTGCTTTCTATTACAAGACTCCATTATTAAGCTTAAAAACTTCTACTGTCTTGCTAAGTGTATTTTTTCTGCAGTCTTAAACTCTATCTTAGCCAAGCCTAAAAAACTATTGTTTCATGTCCTTGCTTGCTGTAGTGTATTGTATCTTCTCTACTTTCAGGCTTTGCAGCTGCTTTAAGTTCTCTGCTCTGTTTCTGAGGCTTGCTTTCACAGCTTCTTACCTTTACTATTTCCCACAGGTGCTAGAACAGTATCTGATAGTTGCCCTGTGAGGAGAGATTTGAGTCTGGAATGAGGTTCCCCTGAGCTCCTTTGGCATCCATCTGTGGCAGCAGAGCTCTGCACCAGCACAGCCACTCTTTAGAACCATCTGTGACCCCAAGTACTGCTTGAATGCTGTGAATAAGCCCCCCCTCATTAGAGGGGATAAAACCCTGCAGAATCAGATCTCCCATTAACAGAGCAGAGCTCTAAAAGGAGCTACCAAGTCCAAAAATGCTTGATGCTCATTTATTTTAGCAGCAACAAAATCCTGAAACATTTCACTCCTCCTTGTCCTCCTATTGCTCTCAACTCTTCTTTGTGATCCTGACACTGTTGATCTGGTATTTGAGCTTTCCTAAATGTTATCCAAATACTGTTTGCATATCTTCCACCCACACAATTTATTTGTGGCTGACTGGCTCTGCGTTGAAGGAACTCTGGTTGCCATTAATAAATCATCCAATTTGAATGGTCCCTGTCTCTGGATGTTTGAGTAGATGTTCCCTTACTGTAACATGTTGAAAGTATTTCTGATAATTATCTTCCTCTGGGACTTTAGGGAATGTCAGTGTCTATAATCATGATTAAGCTGAAGTTGGAGGAGCAAAAGAAATGCAGGAACCAGAAGTGCCTTTTTTAAAAGCTTGAGTCACACTTTGTTTGCTAAAAGTGTGTCTTTCATTCTCTGGATGCTAATTATGGGAGTCTAGTTTCAGAAGCTTAAAAATTGTTAATTGGGCACCTCTGTTGTAGTTCTCTTACCAGCAAAGGATAAGATAATTGGATACAATGTTGCTCTTGTGGTATGAAACAATAAAGATAAAATTTCCTAAAGCTCCTAATTCTTTTATGAGTAGATTCATTGAAATTCAATAGAAGCTGGGATCCCAAACCACTCTTTAGTAGCTTTGGAAAATCCCAGCTCAATAAATAATGTGCATACATTGAAGGTGCACTGCCATGAAGCTGCTAAAGGTAAATGAAGAGAATGCTGGACAGGAGGGGAAAATGTGGTTTTGTATTTTCACTCTATAATTTTGGTGTGTGTAGTTGCTGTTGAACAAAGAATCTGGTATATAAAATACCTTTTTACACCTATTTTTCAGCAAGATATTTGAATTTCTTACTGCCCAGATATTGATTTAATCTGCTTTGAGATGATGAATGGATACTCCCTTTTTCTCTCTGCATCAGGATTCTACCTATCAGTGGTGTAGAACTTCTAAAGCTCCTGTAGGAAATGAACCACAACAAAATGACAAATGTCAAGAAATTTTATCAAACTGCTGCTAGTTTACATAAAATTAGGTTAAATGCTTAATGCAGCATTACAATATTGCCAGCTTTTATGTTAGCTGGTGAGAAGTGTTCCTGACAGAACAAGATGAATGTTTTGAAAGAGTATTAACTTTCCTGATACTGTTTTACAGATACCAAACAAAACACAATTCTCACTGAGGCTCTTCTTTCAGTTTACCCTGGCAAAGCTGCTGTGGTTGGTGAATACTGCTAAAGAAAAGATTTATAAAAGCTGGAGCTTTTACCATCCTATTTACTGGCACATAACCTGTCAGGGTGCTGTGCTTCATCCCATCCAGGTAGTTTGATGTTGTCTGCTGGAAAACATCCCAGTGACTGTGACACAGGCTTCAGCTTTTGACCTTTTTTTATTTCCTTTGGGAAACAGAGAGCTTAGCCCCTCTGGGAAAGGTGGTTTTGCTGGTGTTGTGAGATTGCTGATGTTGTGATAGTTAATGGGGTATTAAAGCAAACAGTGTGGAAAGGATGGGTGTCCATGGTGCTCGTACCCTCAAAGCCCTTTGGGAAGGTGACAGAGAAACACCCCCCCATTGAGACCAGTCTGCCAGCAGTGTGGAGGAGCTCAGCTGTCCCACTGTGCTCTTTGGGGCTGCTCTTGATGATGCCCAGTTGCCATCACAAGGGGGATCATTCTTGGAGGATGTTCTTGCCTTTCAGTCCATTGATTGTGCTCCTTTTCCCTCTGGGCTCCCCAGCTTTGGCTGCTGGGGAACACTTACCTTGGGCCAGGGGATAACTTTGATGCTTCTGCATTTACTTTCTGCTACAGGCAGGATATAGGCAGTGCTCTTGAGGCTCCAGAGAACATTTAGAGGCAATTCCTTTTTATAATTTCCCAATGGGCTCAAATGCTGCTTCTGAGGCATAAGCACCATGTCGTCCCATCACTGGGATAGAAGTGTTTGCCTTCTCTGCATAAATCAGTTTATTCACTCTTTTTTCAGAGGGAGTGACTTTCAATACTTGGTGGAATTAGACAGTGTCAGGTAACACTATGGGAATTAAAATTTACACCAGGATGAACATAAGGACCTTGGAGAAGAGCAAAGTATGAGTCTGTGCAACTTGAATCAGAAATTTGATATTCTCATTCCTGGTGAGTCAGGAACTGCTGCCTGAACTCTAAACAAGTAACATGGCCCTCAGCAGCTTCATGGAGTAAAGGGACACATTTTCAGCTTTCTGAATGAAAACCATATTTTTTTTTTTTTGTTAAATAGCTATTTACAAGTGCCCTGCTAAACTCAGGTATACATTGGGATTTGGCAGGAAATAGAATTACTTGCTTCTGCTAATTTTCTGTAAGGCATTTTCAAGACTAAAAATATTCAGTTATACTTTGTGCTTTGTTTCTTTGTGTGGTGTTTTTTTTTTTTTTTTTTTTTTTTTTTTTTTTTTTTTTTTTGTTTGGTTTGTTTTTTGGTTTTTTAAATTTGATTTTCTATTCTATGTATTTATTTCACTTTGGTTTCCAGTCTGAAAGTTCTTTAACATCGTCCTTTACTTAGTCCAAACACCCAAACCTGTTCCAGCCAAATATTATTACCTTAAATAGTAGTTAAAGACTCTGGATTTTATGATCATTCTGAAGTTGGTATGTTACATATGGAGATATTTAAACAGTCATTTATACCTTGCCAATATATACAGTTAAATTAACTCTTGTTCCAGGCAAATGGTTTTGGTAAGGTGAGCTCATTTCTGGTGTGCTAGGAATGATTCTTGCCCTGAAAATATATAGGAGAAAGTTGATGTGGTGCACAAAAAGTCTAAGAAAGAAGAATTCCTTTTTTTTAAAATGCTTTCAGTGCATAATAAGAGAATATCCTTATACAAGATTTTCACTTCTGTTCAATAAAGTGCTGGAGTTTGTCACTGAGTACATAAAAAGCAGCATAAAATTAGATTTCATTTTGCCTTTGCATGTGGTGCAAAATAATCAAAATCTTTAATTATGAATTTGAGGGTGTTTTGATGGTGACAAATCCACAAATTTTCTAGTCTATTTCAAAGATGAGAACTACATGGGGAGGACTCATGGACCTGTTATTGCACAGAAACTCAGCAGCCCTGGCAAGAGGTCCAGGATCAAATAAATGTAATTTCAGTGACTCTCTGGCTGCATATTTTCCTTTGGAATAAAGTAAGCAACAAGAAGTTCAGTGTTGAAGGATGTAAAGGTCATTGTATCTCTCAGTGACACAGTTATTAGAAATACTACCTCCTTCTTTTTGCCTGCACCTGATTATCCTGAGCGTGATTTTCCAAAGTGATTTATGGAGAATTCAATTAAACGACTGCCGGCAAAATGAGCTTCTTTTGAGGTCTGTGGAAACATGGAGTTGTAATCCAAGGCCAGCACAGAGCCTTTGAAGGGTGATGCCCAATACCTAAAACTCTGAAATAGCTCATTTATGGATTAATTGCTTGCTAAAATTGCAATTCCTACCCAGAAGCAGATCTAATGGGATATATACTCAGAAGATGAGAAAATGAAAAGATCAATCTTTTGAAAAAAACCCTATAAAAGTAATTCACCCTTTGAGAGGGAGACTTTGTTTTCAAGTTTTTTAACCCAAAACAATTTTATTTTCATAGCTAAACTATGAATTACACCCCCCAAAAAAACCTGAAAAAGGAATGGCACATGGGGAGAGAAGAAATGGAAAGACACAGCACAGTTTGTCTCTCCTGAGGTTGTGTGGCTGTTAAGCTGGTCCTAATGGCTTTAGTTTTTCTTTCTAAGAATTGACCTTGTTGACAGCCTTTGGCCACAATAAGACACCTGTTTCAGTGTGAGGCATGGTTTGGCATGGGCTGTGCTCTCTGGTTTCACAGGAGGGATGTGTCTCCTGCCCTGGGAATGCAGGAGACAGCAGTGAGGAGCTCAACAAGAGCCCTGTGCATCAAAGAACTGCCCCACTGGGATACACTGGGGTAAAAAATTCCCCCAAATGGGCCAGGAACTGGTCATTGGGCAAGTGAGGGAGCAGAGATATGGGGTTACAGTGTGAGGGGCTTCTCTTAGAAACCCTTTATGATATTTTGCTCCCCATTTCTATGCGCATTTATTTACAGTCCATTTAATTTGTGTTCTGTTTAACAACAGTTTTATCTTTTTTTATTTTCTTTTTCCTTTTGTATTTGTGTCTTTGCAAATCTCTCAGGGCTTTCTGTACATCAGTTGAGCCCTTTCACTGTAGCACTGCATTTTCACACAGTATTTTGTTTCTCCCTAATCCTTGCTGTTGCTTTATTCATTAATTTCACACTTTTCTTGCCTTTTTTTTCTGAGTTCTGCTGACAAACTATTAAAACTGCTATGAAAACTATTTTTTCTCTTTCCAAGTCCCTTTATTTTTCCTCTCTCATCATAATCAACAGGTTCCCTTTCCCTTCTCATAGGACTCATCAGTTTTGCTGATACTCAAACCTACTTGTTCATTTTCTGCCTCAGTTCTTGTCTTCCCATTAACAGTCCTTTGTGCTTTGCTGTCCTGTGATGCTGCTGTTGTTCAAGAGTCAGGAAAAGAGAATATTTTGGGAAATGGGGAATGCACCTTTTGCAGGATAATTCAGCCAGATCCCTGAGCTGATTGTGAGGGTGTTGATTTTTAGGCTGTCATTTAGGCTTTCTCTGCCAGGAATAGCTCTGGTGTAAGGGGAGTGCAGAAATTGCTGTATCACAGCATTGTCTGTTGATTAGACATTGATAAAATGTAGGAACATATTTAGGAGAAAACATAAGTATATAGCATCATCAAAGCCCTTCTTGGCTCTGCTGACATCAAAAGGTAATTTTTGATAATGCAGGGATTTATAAATTACAGCAATCTGGGGTATGAAATGGCTTGTTGAAAGATTTTTATCTGAGGTGGTGCTACTTCACCCAATTGCACTGAGGCTCATTACAAATGTTTATAATTATAATGATACATCTGGCCTGTAGATCCTACACTGGGAGAAATGTCGTGGGCTTAAATGGAGGGCTGGATGGAATTCTTATTTATCACTTGAAACTGCCAGAGTAACAATCATTTTTCCTCTCCTTCAAAATTGCCGATGAACACAACCCTCATTAGCAAGCAGATGAATTTCTGGGAGAAAAGTAAAATTGCTCTCTTTGAAAATAGGGCTGTGATTTAAAGTAGTTTATATACGTTTTTAGTGATGACAGGCACAGTAATTTTAGTCAGCGAAGGGGGCACTTTTCCCTGGATGAAGAACCAGTGCAAGACTCTGCTCACAAAGAGTAGTGCATAACTATGAGTGGAGCTTCATAAAGCAGAAAAGGAAAAGATAAAAAATAATTTCAAATGAATTGAGATTTAATAAGGATTTAATTTCCTTATGTTAACTTGCAAATGTACAGATCTAATCCAGAGAGTTCATGTCTTAGCAGCTCTTACTCATGCCCAGCTAGTTCTGAAATTTAACTGGGGGAAATTTAACTGTGCCAGAAGAAACATTTTCAAGCCTGTGTTGCTCAACACCTTCATGTGACATTATCCGAAGATGCATCATCGTGCACGTGCAACCACTTTGGAGAAGTGTGAGCTGTGCCCTCAAACTTCATGGAAAACTTGGACTATGCCCAGTGTGAGGTAATTTCAAGTCAGTTTTACTCATGAGAGCAGCCATTGACAGGACTGGTCCCAAGTTTGTGTTTCTACTTCCTCACAGAGAATGCTAAATTAATTTTTTTACCCTCTGCCATTTATAACCTTGTTAAAGGCACAGGTACAGCTGTTAATGGTAGATACACAAAACCATGAGTTATTTCAGTGTAAAGACATGGCAGACTTCTTTTTCGTTATTGAACGGTTGTAACAAAATCTAGGAGTGGGGGGAGAAACCTATTTTTTTCATAGTATAATAAAATTACCTCTGAAGTTTTTCTTCTCCTTCCTTCACTTGTTAAGGATTCATAAATAGGCCAGGGCTACAAGGAGTGTCTCTTGCTGCCTTTGTGCTCAGTTTGTGGAGAATATTGTGATGGCATTTTCTAACTCGTTCTTATTTTCTTTGCTCTGGTGCTACACCAGGCTATTGATCTGAGGCAATTTTTAAAAAGCTATTTAGACTAAAGTTGTCCAAGGTGGTTCTCTTCTTTTTGCAAGACCTAGCTTCATTTACAAGTGTGCTGTGTAACCTGAGGCCAATGAGCTCAGGTACAAATAATGAATAGTCTAAATAATGGATATCTGCTGTACTATGAAGAGAGCAGTTATATGGTATGACACCTGTTTGGTTTAGTAACAAAGTAAAAACTACATTATTCTCTACTGAAATCTGACTGCATTTTCATAGAAAAAATAGCAGCTATTGTCATTTTGCCTTTCAATGGATGTATCTCCACCTTCCTCACCCTTTTCAGTCCCAGCTGATGCTGTCATCCCTGGCTCTGCTGGGAAGTCAAGTGCAGGAGGACGTGCAGTGAGCTGGGCCCACAGTGTCAGCAGGTGCTTTGTCCTGCATATAAAATTAATAAGACACTGTGTTTTCTATAATAACAAAGGCTATGTTCCATTGATTTGTAATTCCGAGTTCCAAATGAGACAATTCAGTTTAGTAGCAGCCTTATTTTCACAGTTGGGATTTTATTCAGTAACCAGTAGTAAGTTCTCTGTCTTGGGCAGAGAATAATCTTCTCTCTCTCTCTATTTTCTCTTTACCCAAAGCTGGAGTTTTAGATATTTATTTTTTTTTTATTTTCTGCTTGCAGATGTAAGTGTACTGAAGGCATTGGTTTTACTCATTAGGCTCCTGTAACACCCAGTCTAATTTCTTCCTGGCTTCACTGGAGTTGTCTCTGAGGTCAGCCAGGTCAGAGCTGCAGTTTCTGCAAGTAACTATAAAACTTCTTCCCTGCTTAACAATCCCAGGGATTTGAATGTGCCTGATGAATAAGGTCAGTTGAAATGAACTACCTTTGTATTTACGAAATTTATTTAATTTGCCTCATTCTCATCCTCCTGCACGGTGGCTTTGGCTTGGCCTTTCACCCGAGTCACTCCTTGATCTGCAGGTGATGTCGTGTGTTCCCTGACTGTGTGACTTCATGACAGGAGGAGGAAATTACAAGAAGATCATTAAAGTGTGAAATTAAATTCTTAAAGATGACACATCTAAAATAGCTAAAACATTCCCCCCAAAACAAACAGTGCCATTGATCCTACTTAATTACCTGCTTAATAATTTTATACCAATGTAAAGCACATTGACGATGCACTAATCCATTTCATATTCACTGCCACCACAGATTTTCTCCTCCTTATTTGCTTTGAATCTCATCATTATCGTGCACATAAAACTAGTATTTTTAGAATTTTTATAGTGGCATTTCCATATAAAATGAGAGAGCAGTCTAATATATGAATACTAAACAGCTCATTAACATGGTTTGTAATATATTTGTTCATGATAAAAGCAGCTGAGAAATGCTGATATAAAATAGTACTTCAGTCCCAGAGTATGTCTAAGATTAGAAAAATCATGCCTCGGATAATAAATACTTCAGGGAAAACAGGAAATCTTAAATACAAATAACATCAAATAAAGAGCTTTGTATGCTTAATTAAACACATTAACAGATGCATTTATTGCAGTTAAATAATTAATATATTACTAATGCTAGCAGCAAGAAAATTTTTGTGTTTAAAAAAAAAAACCTAGAAAGAATTTTATTTCAGAAAAAAATGCTGCCTTTAAAATACATTAATGACATTCTTATCTGGAAGTGGCAGAAAAATTGTTAATGATCAAATTACAGAGCAAGCAGAATGCATGGAAGGAGAGCCTAATCTACCATGTCAAGAACCCTGATCTTTAAATTTGCTCTATATGAGCAAGCCACTGTCTCCAGCCTAAGTAATAGGATGGGCTCTGGAACAATTTAAGTGATGAACAGTTCCTTCTCTGTCCATGTGCATTAAATGTTGGTCCTTGAAGTTATTTTCTCTGGCCTTTGAGCCGTGCTTGCTGTGCCCAGGCCAGAGGAATAGGCTGTTGTGAATTACCTGTCCAGAACTGGCCCAAGGCTGTGTGACAGAAAAAATCCTGCATTCAGTGGAAGTGTTTCATAGAGACTGGAGCAGGAGTTCAGGAATTTATACTGCAGGAATCATTGATGCATTGAGGGTTTAAGTTGTTAAAAATTGATAATTTGGTATAGATTTAGCTGTGTGCTTATTTCCTTCCTGTAAGTGTTTTATGCTGACCCAAACCAGAATCTTTTGCTACTGTTTAGTTGTAGTTGTGCCATATTAATACAGCTGAAGTTTCATATTCCATAATCGTATTCAGGATTCCAACCTATCAATATAAACACTGCTGATACCTCTAAAAAGGGGTCAGGGAAGGTCCTTGATAGCAAATTGTACAAATGATGATTAAGATCAAGAGATAAGTGTTTGGTCATCTGAAATGTCAATAAATAAATATCCAGCCAATTATTTCTACTAGAAACACATCTGGTGTTGTTGACAGGAAGTCTTATGTAGTACATTTTCCACACTGCTGAATATCCCCAAATTAGAGAAATCCTACTGACACTTTTTTTGAGTTTTTTTTTAGATAGAAGGGAATTTCTCCTCCAGTTTTCAGATTGGGTTGTTGGGGTCAAGTCACCAAAGCAGGAAAATGGGAGCTGGCTAGAGGGAGGATGAATTCATGTAAATACAAAGGTAGGATGCAGAGCTGTGGGGAAGATGGGGCCATTTGTAATTTCCATCCTGCTTGTGAAGGGGAGAGCACAGTCCTGCCTTTGGACTGTTCTTTTCCTTGTTTACCAGCACTGCTCACAGTGATGGTGCAGGTGAGCAATAACATTAAAATAAGCCATTTCACAGTACTTTTCTTTAATCTGCCACTGAAAGGGATGCTGGAAGAAGGACTTGGCTAATTTAATGTTTCTGTGAAGTGTGGTGCTGCTTGGTTCAAGCGTGTATGTGGCTTCACACTTTTTTTTTTTTAACATTTTGTATTTTCTACAAAAACTGGAAACGTGAAATAGATGAACATTCTTTAATAAGCCAGAAGAAGGTCAACCTTGACTAAGCCAAGCTTAAAGAAAAAGAGATTTGGTGGTTGGTGGTTTTTTGTTGGGTTTGTTTTTTGTTTTTTTTTGAGCTGATGATAGGTTGAAATGATGCATATAATATCCCTTGACCTTTAAGGCCTGGTCTCTCTGTTTTTTGGCACGCTGCTGTCAGAAGCAGCACCCAGAAAGATGAGAGTGGTTACACTGCCAGCATCCATAATGCAGCCACGGGCAGGAGGGAGGGAGCACAGCTGCTGCTGCTGCAGGGATCTGCTGGAAAAAAACCCTCTTGAGGGCTGTGCAGGACAAATGGCTGAGCAAGAGCCCTTGGCCTGGCTGGGGGAAAGCTGGAGATGAAGGAGCAGCAGCATCTCATCAGTTCTCAAGTCTTCTCACAGCCTACGCAGGTCAGTGTGAGTGGATCAGCCTCCACACCTGAGCCTGGGTTATGAAGTGCTGCTGCCAGGCAGGGACAGCTCACGGAGCCTGGCACTCCTGAGTCACTGCCCCAGCACTGAGCACTTTTCAGCTCATTTTCTTACAGTCAAACTGCTTTATCTTATCCTCTCTGCTTCCTACAGGTGTTTTATTATTATTATTATTATTATTATTTACTTTGTTGTTATTGTTGTTGTTGGTTTTTGGTTTTTTTTTTTTTTTTTTTAAGAATTAGTTTTCAAAGGCCTTAAAATAGTTTGCTCTAATTGGGAGCAATCCAAGTCGAGAAAGGAAGAGAAAATTGTAGTCATCCAGACAGCTCAGTGGCTTTTCTGGGGTAAATCATAAAGCCATAAATCATGGTGTGTTTATTCTGTTTTTCTGTGACTCATCTGCTTTTGCGGCCACATTTTAGCTGCCAGCAGGTTTATAATTTTGAGTGTATAAAAACCACTGTGAGATTCTTTAAGGAGATTTTACTTTTTTTCAGTTTGATTTTTTTGTATGACAGTAACAAGCTGACAAACTTCATGCACAGTCAAGGGAAATGTCTCTTTTCCATTGTGGAGAAGAACGCTAAGAGACATGTAAAATTGTACCTGAGGAATGTACTGTGAGGGAAAGGCAATGATGCAGCACCCATAATTATCTCAAATTTCCATTTTTTTAAAAAGAAATCTATGTTTCATAGGGACATAGAATGATTTGTGTTTGAAGGGACATTAAAAGTCCCCCATGGGCAGAGGCACCTTCCACTTAGACCAGGTTGATCAAAGTCTTGTCCAAGCTGGTCTTGAACAGCAGCAAATTTTGACTCCTTTCATGTATGACCCTCACTGAAAGGGGATTTTTACTTAAAAAAAACCCTCCCAACTCTTGGAAAATAAATGTGAAAAGTTACTGAGAGCAGAAGGAGGTGTTGGATTTAAGGTGGATTTAATATGGGTGTCTGTTGGGATCTCTCTTTTGGTTTTGATCTCTGTTTATGTTGTTTGTGTTTTTTTGTTTGTTTGTTTGTTTTTTGTTTTTTTTTTTTTTTTTCTGGCTGTGCAGAGCAGCACTTCATTGGATGTACTTTTAGTTTTGCTTGAATTTTAAGAATTCTTTCTCTTCAGAGAGAATTTAAAGAATTCTTTCTCTTCCAGAGCAGTGCAGAAGAACCTCATTGTCATGAATGTGTGTGTGCATGTTTCTATAACAAATGTACCTGTGTAGGGAGCCCAACTCCTGGGGCTGCAGAGTGCAGAGGTTCAGTTAAACCTGACAGCAGAACTTGTTCTGCACTGCTGGGCTGGGACTGAGCCCCATCCTGATCAAAGACGTGTGCATGGTCCATCTGTAGCCCTGCAGGTCAGCAGAGCAGGGCTCCCCTGGCATCCCTCTGGCCTGGGATCACTGTGTGATGTTTTAAAGTCTGGGATCACAGGGTGTGCCTGGGGTGCTGGTGCTCAGTGCACAGGGGTGGGCACGACTCCTCTCAGGCACTGCCTTATTAGTGATCCCTTTAATGAACCTGTGGTGCTGAAGGGATTTTTGCCTTATAACACATCCGGTTGACAGTTAAGATCTCTTACAGCAACTGAAATTACCAGAATAAAAGAGTGTGTGTAAACCCCTCTGTGCCAAGGACCAAAGCTAATTCCCATCTCTGTGCACGCCCCGTGTGCCCACTTTATTGTCACTTATTTGGAATGATAGATCCCTTTCAGCAGGATGTTTTTAGCTTGTTAAAGCTGTGTTAGTTAGTCTGCAGCCAGCAGTAGCATTTGGAAAGTGATCCATGCCTTCCCCAGTAAACTACTCAGTGATCTTTGGTGTGGCCCCTTGCATGGCTGTGCCGAGCTCATTAAGATGTCTCAGCCTCCAAGAAGGTATCAGCTGTATTAAGTAAGGAGTCCTGGCAATAAAAACAAATGCAGCATGGCATGGAAATGCATTAACATCCCCTGGTTCACTGTAGCATCGTGTTTTCAGGGAAATAAACAAAGGCGATATAATCAACTTGAGCTGGCATCAGCCCAGTTCCTCTGAGCAAACATTAATAGCTTTCACAGGATTCAGGGTTGGGTCTTCTGCATCATTAATATTCCTCTAAAGGCACGCAGGATCTCTGCTGCTGAAATCAGGAGTGAATAAAATAAAAGTTAGGAATCTCTCAGAGCTGTGCCAGGTGCATTGCTGGGAGATGTGGAATAAAAAGCTTGGCACTGGTGTGAATATTTTCCCTGGTGGGTGTCAGAGCCTCCTCCAGCCCCTCTCAGCACAGCCACTCACTGATGGCACTGCAGTGCTCACTCTGTTGCTGCTGCTTCTTGTTGTTGAGGACTCAAAGATTAGTTAAAACCAGTCTTTGCTCAGTTCCTGAGCTTGGGGTGGCTCCAACAGCAGCACTGGCCAAAACATCTCCAGGTGAACATCTCCTCTGTCTCATATTTTGCCAGAGAACTGTGAGGGTGTACAGACAGATCAGGATAAACGTGGCTTGTGCAAACCAGCTTTTTCTCCCTAATCCACCTCCAGTGGTCCCTGGGTAGCAGGATTCATCCTCCCCAGCAGCTCTGGCAACCACAGGCTTTTAGCAGGTCTTGGGAAAGGCTTGACATAAATGCAAAGTCTGCTCTTAGTTTGGGCTTCATGAATCCTTTTTCTACAGAGCTCAAGTGCTCAGTTTGGTCTTTTTAAAGTCTGGTTTGTAAATCCTCTACTGGTAACTGTTTTTTCTTGCTTTTTCCCTTCTTTCCTCCTCCAGAGGGACTTTTGGAAGGCTGTTTAAGCAGGGATGCCATGAGGCTGATTATGAACTGCAGCTAATTCTGGCATCTTGTAAATATCAAAACAGCACATTTTGTTTTTACACTAATGCACTAAGGTCAAAATTGCCTTTCTATTTGAACAGATAAGCATTTCATCTTTGTTAATATCTACAAGTTAAAAGCTTAGGAGGATAACAGCAATTTTTAATCGTGATATGTTGATGTTCCAGCTTGTTCTCTGAGGGGAACTTCCAAAGACAAAAATATAACATGATGGTGTAGTGTTCTGGGATGTGCCAGCTCACTCTGCAAGGAGCTTTACATGCTGCTTTCTAGGCACTGTGCTATGAGAGAACCAGTCAGTGCTTTTCCTGGAGGTGTTCTTAGCTCTTGTTTCCTCTTTTGATAACATCTCTCCAGTTCCCAAGCTCTTTTCCCATTGGAGTCTGATATCCACTGGACGTTTTGGTGCAGTAGGGTTTTCACACTGCTGACTCAGTTGGCATCATTGCATCTTATTTACTTTATGTGTGCATCTGTTTAGGTCTCGTGCTCCCTCAGGGCATTCAGGATCACTAATCTAAGTCCTCAGTTGTAGCTCACCACTTTCCTGCTCTTGTGGTTTGATGTGCAGTATAAATATTGTCGTTGCTTCAGCACTAATGCACCATTTAAAAATAATAAATACCCCATTTGCTGAAGGCTAATAGTCAATTCATTTTGTTCTGCAATATCACCAGCACTGAAATTCTTCCTGTGAAGGATTTGTTCTCTCAGGAGGTGATTTTGGGAGCTTTGCTACACTGTCCAAACTTTTGCACAGTGATGCAATTCTGGTTCTTCCATTGCTTTTTTTGGCAAATTCCAGACACAGCCCAGGGCTTTGAGTGATGGAAATGTGCTAAAACCTCCACTTTTGGAGAAGTTTTGCCTGGACTCCTCTCAAAGGAAGCTTGTTTGGAGGTGAAAGGCAGAGACTCAGGATATGCCTGGGGTGCACAGCCTTTGCTTTACAGTTGGCATTGATTCAATGTTCTGTTACCCCCAACGTTTTTATCAACATTGTCTATCCATGTGAATTCTGGTCCTTAAATTTGACACTTATTTTTATTATTTTTTTGGGGCTGATCCATTCATGAGCAGTGCTCTTTCTCATTTTTGTCTTGCATTACCTTGAATCTCTTCTGTGCTTTTCCTTTCTTTCTGTATAACCTGTAGCATAGGATAGTGGTCAATATTTTTTCATATTTATGTGGACTGCAGTGGAAAGGTTTAGGTTGGATATTTGGAAGAATTTAAACTCAGAAAGGGTGTTCAGACATCAGAATGGGCTGCCCAGGGAGGTTGTGGAGTCCTTGGAGGTGTTTAAGGAAAGCCTGGACATGGCACTCTATGCCATGGTCTGATATTGGTCAGAGGCTATACACAATGATTTCAAAGTCCTTTCCCAAACTAATTGATTCTGTGCAACTCTGGTTCTTGAGTTTTACAGTTTGTTTTTCTAATGTGAGTCACCTGGAAATTTTTTTGTTGTTTCAACAGAATTTTCCCCCCACTTTTTGAGGGACAGCATAGCCTGGAGTGATGGGCTCGATTTCAGTCATGTCATTAAAAATGTTACAGAGTTTCAAATGTTATTCTTTAATCACTCAGCCAGGAAGGGCCTGAAGGAAGGTTGGTTGGGCCAGTGTATGTAAGAAAATCTGGCCAGTATATTGCAATATTAACTTTGGCATAACATAACCAGTGTTTTCACACTCTTCCCAGAGACTTTTAACATAGATCCTCAGAAACTGAAGCTGCTGAGAAGCTCCACAAATTGTGGGAGGATGAGAAATGTGTTAGTCCCACATTTATTAAGGATTTTTTATCTGTGAAGTGTGTTGGAAACATGAGTAGAAAACAAGAAACAGAAATAACTTGTTTGATTTCAAAATGTAAAGTAGCCTGTAAAGACTATTGTTTTGTCTAGAAAATAAATGTATAAAGGAGAAATGTTGGATATTTTATTATTTCCAGGTTGTCTCTGGAAGGAAAAAAAAGGTTGGTGTTTTTTCCTTTTAGTTTTATTTTTTGTTTAGCAGTGAGGTGGAAGAAGGAACATCATCAGCTTTTGTGGTGAGCAGTGGTAAAATCAGTTTATCAGCATTTGATAAATACCTATTGGAGAAGATCCTCTATGAAAAGAATCTCATATGAAATAAAAAGCATAACTATGGAACCTCTGTGGAGTTCTGCCAGTAGATGTCACAGATCTCACATGAGAGATGTAGCTACAAGGCAAAAACATTTTAGTTTCTCCTGGAGGTGATTCAGGTGAAGATTGACACAGGCACTCAAGAGCCAGACCTACACACAAATATTGTCTCTTGTAGTGGTGGCAGCTTATTCTGGGAAAGGTTTTAATGGTGCCCCAGGTGAAGTGTGTGAGAGTGGGGAGAGAAGCAGGTGCTTTTTCTGGTGTGTTGGCACAATTCTAACAGAGCACCAACAGGAAAACAGTGATGTTGCTGCACGAGGGAGTCACAGAAGCTGAGCTGCCTATGAGGTTTAAACAGTTTCTGAGCCTAAATCAGCAGACTGGTATCTTTCAGAATGACCTTATCTCTTGGTGATGAGTTATTTTGCAAGTAGGTGACAATTGTTTGACCAAATTCAGTCTTTGGAGGTTTTAAGAGAGATAATATTTGGTTGCCTGTACCCATAGCCTGACTTGGCAGTGTGACTGTTGAGAGAGCACTGAAATCCATGAAAGGGAAAAGCAGCAATGGAAATGTGTTCTGGTGAGAAAAAGGGGCTGTTTCCATCCCCTGCACAGGGTCCTGTACAAATAGACCTTTCTCCTCCTCTGCTTTCTCCTCTACTCTTGCTGGACCTGTCTTTATGGCAGTTTTCTGGTTTTTTTCCTAAAAGTTTAATAAACTCTATCAGTAAAACACTTACCCAGTGTTTTTCCAGTAAATATTTTTATTTCATAATGTGTAAGATCACAGTGATACTTGCCTTGTAAAATAAAACAGGTTTCAAAATGATCTAAGCATCTATAAGGGAAGAGCAAAGTGTGTTGAGTGCCAGGAATAGGAAACAGAGGTAGAGCCTCTGGTGACTTCATATTTGGCAAGTTTCTATTCTATCTACATTTTCTCCCACGTTTACATAAACATGTTGAGGTTTTTTTCACTGTTTTTCAAATCTGGGTTGATTCAGGAGCAGTAGTTTGTGAGATGATGGGTTTTGTAGCAACTGCCAGGTTTCTGTCATGAAGTTGAGAGAATAATATGATAATTAAACTATTGATTGTTCTTCCTGTCTTGCAATCATCATGTATTTCCAGACTCATCATTTTGGGCTGTGGCTTTGTTAAAACTGGCAGGTAAGAAACCACTGCTTGAGGTGGTGGGAGAAGAACTGCAGTTTGTAGCAGGTAAAATGGTAAATTAAGATGCTTAATAACTTGGACACCATTTACTCTATATCAGGCAAAAAGTGCCTCCCAACATGAAGTGCCCTACCTGATATGCTGGACAAAATATAATAAGAGTTCAAAAAACTTTGCAGGATCAGTTCCTGTGCTCTAGAGGATGAGGGCAAGGACCATGTAATGGTAATGATTTATGTTAATGATTTAATGATAGTGCTTATCACTGGTGCACATAAATTGCTAATGAAGCAGGAGGAACACTTGTAGTCTTTAGTTTCTAAGGGAGCAAATATAGATGCATGGATTTCTTTCACTGGTCACAGCAGAGTGAAGCTGTCAGAAGAGGCTGTTTGTGGTGGCCTGCAGGCAAAAACTGGTTCAGTGAGAGGCAAAGACTTGTGCCACAGCGATTTTCGGAGAGAAAATTTTGAAAGGGAGTTCTCACTTTGAAGCCCACACGAGCAAAGTGTGTGATGGGTTTGAGCTTGGGAAGGGAAAGGGAAGAGGAGATGGCAGCTTTGGTGGTGTCCCTTTATTGTGGCAGTGGGAGGCTGCGTTAGGAGTATTCCAGCTGTGCAGGGCTCATTGAATTGGATTATTGGCACATTTATGTGTTTGTCTACATTTCCTCTGACATGAAGCAAAGTATTTCTTCCCTCGCAGTCCCAGGCTGAGGAAAATCGAGTACTTGCATTTGGCTTCCTTGTGCAGACAGAATCTATACAGATGTATTTCAGAAAGCAAGAACATTGTGGTTATTTAGGGCATTGCTCAGCGGTTGCAACAACGCTGAGCTTTCTTTAAAGGCTTTTCTATACCCATAGATATTTTCAATGTAAAATACAGTTTTGCTGGTTGTTTACCTTTTTAACTGTATTTTTCACGCTAAACCTCTAAAGTGCCCTTCTTATCTATCTCCTGGAAAGTATCACAAATAAAGTTGAAGACTTAATCTACAAATCCCTTTGTCATGTCCTATAATAAAATATGAGCAGAAGGTAGTTAAAACTATTTATCACAGCATACTTGGCAAGTCCTGGACTTTTTAAGTTAGATAAATTGGCACTGGCTCCATTTTTTATCTCATAAGACAGAACTAAACCAACATGAAGCATTGAGCTTTCTTGCTGTAGGAAGATGCTGGAGTTTGCTGGTGTGTTTTTTTATTTTTTAAACTCAGAAAATGTTAAAAGGAATTTAGGACACTGTATTTTTGTTTCTATTTAAATTATCTTCTGTATAGTACTTTTTTATAAATTATAATTTCCCTTTCAAAGTAATATTTTTATTTTTTTTTAATATGCCTGTCAGAAAATTATTAGGTATTCCTGGTCACTTTATCCACTTACAGTGCATGCTAAACAAACTCAATAAGCATTTCATTCAGCATTAATGGGATAATTATTGTATGTGGAATACTGATTTATGATAAAAGGCACTTTTACTGGGATGTGACATTTGTTCAATTCATTACTCATGTAAGATAGCAATTAAGCTTTACAAGGTTATTTTAAATTGATCTGTACAGGATTTTTGTAGCAATAGTCTTTATAATACATCATCTATGGCTCCAGTGCCATGTTAACCAAACATTAATTTTAACTCATGTGTAGATGTTCTGCTGCTAATTGTAGCTACTCCTTGTTTACACCACCTTGTAGCACAGGAGACAGAGAATTGTTAATTGGTGTGATGTGTATTTTGGTCAGAAATGGTTTTGACCTAAATTCTGTTGAAACCAATGAGGTGATGCTGTTGGATCTCCTAATTACACAGCAAATTGCATCCCAAAGCTGTGTAATAGAATGGAAAATGCATCAGGAATTTCATCCCTCTGAACAACTGAGCAGACAAACACAGATCCTGCTGGTTTTTCTGAGAGGAACATTTAACACCTCCAGCTTTCCTCTCCCAGTTTCCTTAATCTCCTGTCCTTTTTGGAGGAGCCTTGGGGAGTCACTGTTTCATCCCAATAAATAATGGATGAAGTCCCTGTCCATCCCAAGGAAAGGCAGAGCAGTGAGGAGGAAGTTTCAGTGTCAAGAGCCAGGCTGTGTGAGAGAGGCTGCTGACCATGCTGGTGCTGCCTTGGAACAGGGAAAGCTCTCTGCATTCCTGGGGAGGGATACTGAGCTCAGACAAGGGAGGAAAATTAACAATTGTGTCTCTCCTGTGAGGCTCCTGAGCTGCCCCCAGGCAATGGGCATCTCCAGGCTCCCTGTCCCCACTGACACCTGGAAACTCCTTGTAGGAGCATTGGAGGACAGCAGGGAGAGGGAACTCTGCAGACCTGAGACACTCTGAGAACACATGGTTTTATTGCAAGAGTCGTGGGTAAAAGGGCCTCCTTCAGCCACCAGCCTGGGCTGGAGGGAAGCCCCAAATAGAGAGGGAGAGAGAGTAAGAGGGAGAAGAGCGTGAGGTCCTTGTTACAATACATTCTATCTCCTTTTGTGTTGAATATTCTAATTTGTAGTGACCAACCCCTCGAGATACAAAACCTACAGACTTTGCACACAGCCCATGAGAACTGCTATATCACCATATCACTCTGTATTCTAAACTCTAAAGGCTACTCTCTTATCTTCCTTTTCCCAGGTACCTTGGTGAGGCTGCACCCATGGGTCCCTTGGTGTCCCATTGTTTATCACTCAATCCCATCTCCTGGTTAATCCCAGTCTTCCTCCCTGCCATGCCTCCATCTCAAAGCTGGCTTTCATTTCCATTTCACTCACAGGTTTTATATTTTTAGAATCTCTTGCCAGGCAATCATATCTGTGAGCTTTTCCTGTCTCGTCTTTCCCAACACTCCTCTTCTTCCAACCAACACCAACTGCAGTTGATCCTGGGCAGGATTTTAGCAAATCCTAAAACCATTTCACTTCTGGCTCTTGCCTGCTCGCTGTTTCTTTGCTTTCATGTACTTAGTAGCTGTTGAAATCCCACTGCTGCATAGATGATTTTTCCCCCCTTTTTTTTTTTTTTTTTTTCCCCAAAAAATAAAAGGGAGGTGTAAAAGGAGCAGGATGCTGAAATGGAGGGATGCTCCTGAGACTAGAAAAGAGAAAAAGGAACCTGGCTATGGGAGGGGTTGAAAGAAAAAAAAAAACAACAAACTTCTGTCCAGTATTAAGTCAAGGCTGTGAATTCAGAAAAGGGATATTTGCAAGCCTTTTAAGTCTATTTCCTGCCAAAGATGCCTTCCTTCCACCAAGATAATTTCCCTTTATTAGGCAGAAAAAGCACAAGGCAGGATTTGCAGTATTTGGTTTAGGAACCAAAATTATATTTTTTCAGGAAATGCTCCTCACAGGATAACCAAATAACCATCCACATGGATGGAAGCTTTTATATCTAAAGGAAATCACTTTTACTGCAGTTTTTAAACTATTATTATGACTCATTAATAGTAATGGAATGAGGCTGCAAATAACTGAAGGTGGAAAATAATTAGGAAAATATTACCAGGTACTTTAATGTAATTAGTAAGATTTTTTATTTTGTGGGTTTATTTTAAAAAGGGAGAAAAATATTTTTTTTCCAATAAATTGGAAAAATATGCTCAGATATTAGTCCTAAGAACATGGAGACCGGCAAAGTGTAGCATAATATGAAAGATCATAGACCCATGGGTTTGTGTGCTGAATTATACTGAATTTCTTACAATATTAAAAGTTATTTGTCTTCTAGAATATCCCAAGTTAAAAAAAAAAAATCCTTTGTCAAAGTCAGATGGTTTCTAAGAACTTTATATATTAGAAAACTCCATCTTTTCAAGCCCTTGGAAATTGGAAAAAATTCTTGTGGATATGAACTCTAATCTCTTACTCTGATTTATGTAATGTATAAAATGTATCCATTCTTTTTAAGCTTCCAATTAAATAAGAGACACTCACTCATTGTTGCACTGATCCAAAGAGGGAAAAATTGAAATTATATGGAAAAAGCCAGAAAACGTTTTTTTAAAAAGAGAGACTCCTTTCTGCTCTTCGAGTTGACACGTTGGATTTTATGTCACAGCCAGTGACTGAAACACCAGTTCAAAAATTAAATCTCCTCTGTACTTTTGAAATCATCAACTTCCCAATCGCTGCTGGTTTAATCTTTGTCAAAAAGTGAAAAGAAAAAAATCTTTGAGAATCTTTCTGAAAAAATGAAAAGAAAAAAATATTACAAGAAGGGCCCTGTAAATTATTATTTTTTCTTCTTTCTGATGCCAATGGATGACTTAAATCACTTATGCTGATTAAAAAACCCACAACATAATCAGTCTTTTATTTTTTTATATGTTTTTAAATGTTTAATGCAGGAAAATGATTGATGTTACTTAAAAGTAGAAAGAGAGAACACTTTGGATACAGCAAGAGGAAACATTTCAGGTTTTTAGAATTTTGTGTGAACCTGCCCCCTTGAACTTGTGCATCAGATTCTATCTGGTGTTAACCCCAGAATGTGATTTTTCTTTATTCTTTTTTTCTCATTTTTTTGTCTGAAACTCCTCTTAGTTATCAATATAGAACTTTTTCTCATCATTATTTCTACATGGGAAATACACTCTTCAGAAGTAAAGCTAAGTATTTTTAAGGTTTGTGCTGCTTAAGATTGGAAAAAGGTTTCTGCCCTGTACCACAAAAACCAAAAATGGGTTTATATGTTCAGTATCCTGAATCTGTGTTCTTAGAGAAGTAGATATTCTTAATAGAAGGCCAAAATTAATTATGAGCAGGCTTGATTAACTAAAATAAAACTAAGAAACCAGATTAAAAAGGACACAAATTGATACTTGGATTTTTTTATTTATTTAATTTTTTATCCTGAGGTTTTAGGTACATTGAATAGTTCTAGGAATATAACATCCTTCAGTGGAATTAAAAGAAGCAATTCCTGCCTTGTTTTTCATATTTTTAGTTTTCAAATTTGATCTCATATCTGGAGAACTTTGTAAAATAATATATGAGGATGAGTTTTTGTAGCCCCAGCATTTTTGATTGCATAGGTACTTTTGGAAAAATTAGATTCTTTAAGCAATTAAAAAATGAAGCATTAGATAAATTAAAAAAAAAAAGAAAAAATATAATTCTGACTTTCTATTAGGCAATTCATTTATTTAACTAAGCAGAGAGAAATAAAATGCCCCAAAGTATGTCTTTTATAGAGGATTACTCCCACAGCGTTATTTAATTTTGTCTGTATGTATCCTACTGAAATTGCCTATATTCTTCATTTCTCTATTCCTGTTTGTACATAAAGAATCTTATTAGCACATCAGTAATTTGCAGTCTAAACTCCCTCCAGGGACTGTGTTTTTCCTACACTTTTTAATGCAGATCTCCCAGGTGTTGCTGTTCAGAGTACAATGCCAAAACCTCAGGTTCACAGAAGGAATTATCCTGTGTCAGCAAGGTGCTCCCTATTTTTAATACTGAAAAGTGCAAAGGGGAATGTAATTGAAATGAAAATTATTGCAAAAATGGCTTTGTCTCCCAATCCAGTGTCCTGGCTCCAGAAGGGATGGATTGGGAAAGGCAAAGTTCAGTTTGCAGCCCTTGGTCCTGATGGCTCACAGGACCTGAGTGCTTTTACGGATTTGCCTTCTGGAACTTTACATTCCCATTTTTGGCATGTCTCTTACGCTGTTAGTAAGTTTTCATCGCTCTGGTTGCACAAGGGGTGTTGGCATGGACCCCACACACCCAGCAGGTGTTTCCAAATAGGGAAAGGTTTGAGACTCACCCCTTACATTTCTTTATTATAAGACTCAGAAACTTCTTTGTTGTCCTGACAGTAACTGGCTCAGTGTCAGCACAATGGGATTGATTGGGCTCAGAGAGTGTAACTCAAAGCCTGTTGCTGATTTCATTGGGCCAGGGGACAAATAGCCCACCTGAACTGTTGAGTGCTAAAGAGAGAGAACAAAGAAGCTCAGCGAATTTTTGGGGTCCCAAGTGCATGGGACCTGTCCCTACACTGTGCTTGGCTTTGCTTTTGTTTTTGTATTATTTTCTTAACTTTTTAAAAGCTTTTTGATTTTTCAAGACAAACTCAACCATGTCATCTTGCTAATTAATTTATGCTATTTCTCTGCAAAGGCTGGACCCTCAGAGGTATTGGGAACCCCAAAAATGGGGGATCATTGTGAGGAGAGCATCACCTCCAGAGAATCCCGGTTTGCTTTGTTTCCCTCTAGAATTACAAGTGGAGCTGCTCCTCTGCTTCCAGTAGAGACCATCCTCCTTCCTGGAGCAAGGCACTTGCCCAGGACTCATTTTCTCTGCTGTGTTCAGGTTAGCAGCTCCAGCTGGCAGAGAAATTCCCCCAGTGCTCCGTGCTTGGCACGCTCTGTTGCAATAGGTTGTGAAATAAAGATGCTTAACTCCAGTCAGAAGGCAGTAGAAATCAGAGTTTATTTACAATTAGTGCAGCATGTTATAAAAAAGCTGAATAAAAGGCATGTCATTTGTCCATAGGACTGATACCTCTCCCATTGGCTAAGTAACAGAAATAGCAAAGAACACCTGTTGTTATGGGAAAAGGAATATTGTTTACACAGGGTTGTTTTGGGAAAAAGAAAACCGTAGCCCTGGTTCGTGCCTGAGACGTTTTGGTTTCCTAAAATTCTTTTCCCTGGGAATGTTCTGTAAACAAGAGACGTGGTTTTGTATCTGTACAATGTTTACATTCTTTCCTTAGGAGGGACTTCTTGATGTCCCTCTGGTCTGACCAATGTGATTGAAGAGGTTTGTCTTTGTTTCACCAATAGAATTGTTCTGTGTGGAATAGTATAAAAGGGAGACACATCCCAAAAATAAAGGAGTCATATTCAGCCTTCTGAAGTCAGTCTTGTGTCATTGTGGTGTACAGCAGCATCAGAAAACTGTTGAAAAGTTTCCCTTGGGGAGAGCCAGCAGTTCTCAGGCTCAGGAAATATCAGGTCCACACACTCTGGTTCCCAGCGCCGTCCCTCGCGCGCGGCTTCGCTGGAGTGGGACATTGACACGGCCGTTCTCCTGCCTGCCTGAGCAGCTGGGCTCCCCTGCAATTAAAGGCTGCATGCACAGAGCTAAGACAGATGCCTGTCACTTCAGAAGTGTAAGTCCAGGCTTCAGATCTTCAGCAGGCAGCTCAGCTGCCACTCACACTGGCAGCTTCCCCCAGCCGCTCACTCTGCCGCAGGAATCGCGCTCGGCTCTGCAGAGGCGGGTGACGGATTGGGCTGTGCAGGAAAGGCTGCTGGCAGCTGGAGATTAAGGATTTGGCATTCACTGGAGCAGGACTCCGAGTGAGGCAGTCATCATTAGCTGGCTGTCCTGGGTAGCTGGGTCTGGAATGCGAGTTCTGACTCAAAATGCCCAGTGAGTATTGTCTGTGACGTGGAGCAGCGCCAGTGAGCAGGAGACTGCCTCACTCAGAGATGCTGCACAGGGCAGCCTGGGGCGTGGGAGGAACAGGAGATGCACACTCAGACCCTTCTGGTGTGGCCCAGGACAGTTTTTGAAAGACAGACTTTTACTGCAGAGGTGTGGTGTAGGGGCACTGGGATGGGAATGAAAGCAGTAGCATGCTTTCGTCTTAATACCACAAAGTAAAGGGCTGCGTTTCATATCCGCTTTTTGTATTTTAATTAAAGTTAGGGGAAGATAAAAAATAAAAAGCTCATTATTCATAAATGGCTTTTCACCTTCAACATTTCAGTCCACTTTCTACTACTCCTCATGATAGACTTTGAATCTTTTAACTTTAACTCAGGAATCTCTTGATCCTCCTTTCCCCTTCATCCTGCCCTGCCAGGTTAATGGGATGGGAATGGGCCAAATAAAGGTTTGAAATTCAGTTTCTGCAGAGTATCTTGGCCAGCCAGGCCTGTCTTTGGGCAGGTTGAGCTGCTGCAGACCCAGAGAGCCTCTCTGCTGGGGCAGTTACTGACAGCATCAGTGTTCTGTAGTGCTGTGCCTTCACCCTCTGGGCCTGAAACCCCAAATCGTGCCACTCCAATGGCTCTGGGTGACCCAATTTGCTTGTGGGGTGTTTGGGGGAAAAGAAGGATCAGTGGTTCAGTAAAAAACATCTTTTCTTAATGTAATGTAGAAACAAGAAAAGTTCACTTGTAAACTGCAAAGTGTAATATTTTCATCCTCTGCCTTTTCCTTTCCTTTCTTGTATTTGTTTCCTGTAATGTGGTGTCTGTGTCACAGATATTAAATCCTTGAAAAGGAATTGAACCTACTAAATGAAAAAAAATAATATATTCAGAGTCCTACCTCACTTCTTAATACCGTAGGGTCTCGGCAGACATGCTTTAATCTTTGTTAAGGGTAATAATTACATTATAATTTTTTGTAACTGTATGAGGGTTAATGAAGCAGGGATGTGGTTTATGGAGGAATTCCTTTTACAGAATTGCTCTCAAAAATTTTTCAAGTGGAATAGTGTTCAACTACATATTTTTCAGTTCAGGAAATCTGTTTCAGTGGGAATTATATTAGATTCAGAGAAAACTTATTATTCCAGTGCAACTAATGTCTTTCATTTTTAAAGTCATAGTTTCAATATTTTATCTGTGGGATAACTATACTCTGGTGGCTTTGCCATACTGATATCACTTACAGCTGTAATTTAGGGAAAAAAAAAATAAAAAAGGATAATGATTCCAAAAGAGAAAATCCTGGCTGGTACTAATCCTATAATTTGTTCCAAATCAGTAAAGTCTAGTCTTTATTCAAGGTGGTGTTTTTTTCCAAAGCAAACTGGCCCTATTTATCTATTACTACTGCTTGAAGGTTGTGGAGAGTAAAGCAGAAATAGTTTTTAAAGTTCCCACTAAACTAGAAAGGACACACAATAATTTCCTTTCACCTCTGGGACTTGAACACAGACACTGTTGTGTAAAATAAGTTATGACCTCCTGCAGAAAGGAGTTTCCAGAGTCCATCTGGTGTACAATATCATAAAAACTCACCCTCTGAAGGAGAGCAGTGGGGAGATAAAACATAGCAGGTTCCACTCCCTGGTGGTTCTCAGAGGCATGAGAGAGCTTTAATGCTAATTTAAAACTTTAGGTCCTGCAAGGCAAAGCAAACCAGGAGAGGCTGTGGAAGGGCAGCAGGAAGGCTGAGGCTGTTTTCCAGCACAGAGATTTGGTCCAGAGCACATTGGGAACAGCCTTCCTGGTGCTGTAAACCTTTCAGAACTTGGGGTTTGCTGGGGAGGGCAGCCTGGCAAACAGTGCAAAGGGTGAAAGGGGGTGAAATCTAAAGTGATTCTGTTGTTTCCAGAAAAAATCTTGTGTTTGTCCCTTTGCTCTGGGGCTGGGGAAGGGGGAATGGAGTGTTTGCTGCATCCCTAAGAACCAGCAAATGATACAAGTGACAATTTGCTGAGGAGCCTCCCTAACCTGGTGCCAGTTGGCAAACTGGGCTGCTGTTCAAGCATCAGTCAAGAGATTCTGGGATGAAGCTGTTTTGCAAACAGTGACTCTTCATGTGATTCTAATGACGAGTCTGCAACATCTGGCTGTGGTTTTGGACTCAGAGCTCACACATTTATTTGCATGCCTTGGTCCCTCCAGAAATGATTTCTGTCTTGGAGGGTAAACAGTGGCCTCTGTATAAACACTACATCCATGACTTGTAATATCTCCTCTTTTGATTGCTTCTTAGCAGCCTAGAACAGATATTTTGAAAGATTTTGAGAATGTTGAAATTACTTGGGAGTTAATTTTTTACTAATTTTGGAATTCCATTAATTTTGAGAGTTTGCTCGAAATCTATTTGATTGTCCCCGAGTTTGGTTATTTTGTTCTTGTTGTTTTCCCACTCCTTCATGAGTTTCTTGCTGTTTTTTCATCCAGTTCTCTTCCCTCAGAACGTGGGGCCCTGGGACCTTTTCCATGTAATCCTGAGATGCCAAGGGATCTGCTCTATAAAGCTGACCTGGAACATGGATGTGGGAGTTTGCATCTTGTACATATTGAGCTCCAAAGCTGCTAATTCTGGTGTAGCAGAGATGTTTCTGTCAAAAAGACTCAGAAAATACATTCTTGTCTTCACGTTGAATTAGTAGTAAAACCTGAATACGTTTTGGAGGTGATTTAATTATCTCAGTGTCACCATTAAGGATGCTAACTGGAAGATGGGAGTAAAAATAATTGTAGTTGTTCAACAGGGACAGAAAAAAAAGAAGCAAATACAGAAATACAAGGCTGCAGATGGGTGGGAATGGTTCATCTTGGGCTGACTGTCAGTTGTTGGGATTTTTTGCTAGAGAACATGAAAGAACTACACTCACCCATCATGTTGTGAGATGAAAAGGAAAAGGGAAGTTTATTTGGAGAATCTGAACTTATATATATATATATATATATTTTGGGATTTGGCCAAGGATTGGGGGATGAGAGGAACACTCTTCTGACCCCAGTGGTCAACTCAGAAATCCATCAATTTGTCCTTCTCTCTAGAAAGAATGTTTTGTTTACAAAATATCAGTCTTTGTTTTTGTCACAAGCATGATAAACTCCAGTAGAAATGAAAAACAATCTGAAAAATCAAAGTGACAGGAGTTTAATTCCTTGTTTGGTTTTTCTTTTGGCCTTGCACTTTAACCTGCTCCGAGTCTGGATCTGAAACAGCCTTTATTGAAACTTTCTTGCAGTGGCAGTAAATCAGAAACAGCTAAAACACAATGATACAGTAAAGATAATCCCCATCAACAGATTAATGGACATGGACCCTCCTTTAATGACCAAAGTGCTTCCAGTGTCACTGTTTGCAATGTCAAATACATTTCTTGTCCAGTGCAATGTCAACTTTCTTGTCAGTGGGCAGTCCCTAAATTCTGTGCTCCCTTTGGAGTCTGGAAGCTGGAGGAGTTCTTCGGGAGTGCAGTGACTGACAGTCCTGTGGTGATGGCTCAAGGCACCTCCAGCTGCACCACAAATTGTCACCAGGAGTGGAGTCAGAGATTAAAAGGGACTCACTGAGAGAGGCAACAAAAGCAACAAAATTATCCCCACGAAGGGACTTCATTGCAGCGTGTTCAGAAAAAGCTGAGCTTGAGTCACAGTCAAACCAACTGGAGTCACTCAAACACCTTTTGAGTCACAGTCAAAGCAATGAATAACTGGAGAAGCAGGAGATGGATTAAATAGTAATTACACAGGGGGGAAAGATGTTCTGGTAGCAGGACTAGAAGTGGCTGATTTTTTTTATCAGCAGTCCCAATCCAAGTCTTTGATGGCAATGCCAATGTATGGGGGATCCAGAAAAAAACCTTGCATTTAAAAGACTTGTCATGGCCCATCTTTCATTAGCAGTAACTCGTGAATCATTGTGTGCATCACTCCTCGTTTACTGTCTCACCTCATTTTCTTTTTGTTTATGGTGGCACAGACAGATTTTTTTCTTTGGATATTCTGTAGATTCTTTATTTCAATCTCCAATATGAATGCCATATATTTTTTTGGATTTGACTGGAAGTTTACAGCTCTGTGATCTTTAGTAAGTCAAACTACCAAGCATAAAGGCCACCTGGTGTGGTCCACGATGGGTGAGTGGTTTTGGCTGGGTTTGCACCCCTGGCACCTCTCCCTGCTGGCTCTGGGGTTCCCTGTGTGCCCTGGGCAGAGTCTGCCGGGATCCCTTTGGCATTTCCCTGCCACAGAACTCATTGGGAAAGGCTTCATTGATTCCAGTGGACTGGGATCAATTAGTCTTCAATTAGAAGATGACCTTGATACTCCTTCTCTAATCAGCATTTCCTTGTTAACATCAGTGCTGCTTGGCACTGTCCTAACTCCAGTCTGAGTAATTTTTTTTTTCTTCTTCTAGATCTGCATTACTGCTTTTAGATTGGAATAAAGTCAATTGAAGTAAATTTCCTCCTTTGCTTTATGCCTGTACCAACACACATCATTTACTTAATGCAATCCATTAATTTTCTTTCTCTCTTGTCTGTTAGCCATTATTTTATTACTTTTTATTTAGAAGCTCTAGATTTCCTTCAATAGCATTTCAGTTTTAGTATAGATCCTATAATTATTTTTTTAAAATAAAGATATCATATAACACATACACAGGCAAATGCTCCATATGAAATGTATTTATTAACTTTTGAGAAACAGAGCTCCACATTTCCATAAATGCCTTAAATATTCTAGTTAATTGGGATGTGATCTTTCCTAAATGTGCCGGATCACTTCAGCCTGAGTGCCATTCAATGTTGCAAATTTTGTTTTCTGACTTTTAATCATTAGTGGTTATTCCCCTGATGAGCTTATTAGCCTTGAGTACAAATACTTCATCTACCCCAGTGAAGAACTTTAAAGTCTGAGGAACTCCTTAAATATGCATGGGTATTTAAAGTTTCTTTTTTTTTTTTTCTTCATAGGAAGTAAAGTTAAGTGACAGTATCATATAACGTCATCTTCACTAATTTTACTGTTTTAAAGTTGAAGACTCATATTTTGTAGGGATAGGGAATGTCTGTAGTTTGATGGGGATAAAAAATACAAGCCTTGTACATACAGCTGTCTGAAAAAAAACAACTCTGTATTTTATCTGTTTGCTGAGGAGTTTTGCACCAAAATTTTATTAACTAGTCAAGCAAGAGACGCTGCATTTGTGTACAACTTCCATCCATTTGAATTTTTTGGGCTGGAACAGAGCAAGGACCGAGAGTAGTCCAAGGACACTTTTTCTGTATCAATCTATGATGACAAGTACTAATAATATATAACTATGTAAGATTTTAAAATTATCAATTAGAACAAACAAGGGTTATTTTGGTGATCATACTTCCTCTTGAAAACAGAGGTGACTGATGCTTTGATAAGACTTTTCTCTAGTTTTCTTTTTACTCTCAGATGTTCATCAGTTGGGTCTCTTCTGTGTGATCTCTGCCCGAGAATGGTTTCATCCCCTTTAGTGATGTGGACAGTTGGACAGGGAAGTTCCCTTAATTGGGATATGAGTTTTTGTTTTCATTATCAGGGTAAGCATTATTTTCTGGTTTTTATTACTCTGTAACACAGCAAAAAAAAAATCCCTCTGACCAATCTGAACCATCCTGCTTTTAATGGAACATGGGAGAGGATGTAGAGGTTGGGACCAGAGACAAGACAACAGCAGCAGTAGGGATTTTTTAAAAAGATTTGAGTGTAATGTCTCATCAGTTTCTTGAGCTGTGTTTTAAACTGTCAATCAGTCACTTTTTCTTTGGTTTCCTGAGAATTTCTAGACACAGAAATCTCTAAGTGTACTTCAAAGTTTGAGAAACAATTATTTTCCTTGCTCTTTTACTTGATCTTACACTGATACACAAAGGAGTAACGTGGTTTTTCTCCAGTGAACATGAGAATAGCGGAATAGTAGAAACCTGGATTTTAGCATTAAATATATGTGTGTTTGCAGTGCTTAAATATATGTGTGCAGTGCTAAAAAGATATATTATTTTCTCCAACCATCTTGTTTTGCTGGTCATCACTTTCCATTTCTTTCCTTTTTTTTTTTTTTTTTTTTCTTTTTTTCTTTTTTTAACCTACTTAAACTTTCCTCAAATATTTCCAAATACTATGATCCATTTGTAGCTGTCCTAATTCTGGCTCATAAGCAATGCTAAAAATTCCTCCCCCAATTGACAGCTTTCTTTGCCAGATTACAATATTCCCAGCTGATTAGTTATCTTAACCGCAGGGTTTTTTCTGAAAAGTACAATTAGCAGAATTTGTTTCAAGCTCCTACTAACAGCTTGTTGTAGAATGTAATTTATTTCATGTTTTCTGAGCAATGAACACTATTAATGTATTTTTGAAAAGTCTGCTAAGAGTATATTTTCAGCCTTTTCATTTCTTTCTTCTTCCTTCAACGCCAAGAAATAAAAATTGAAAATATTATTTCATCTGGAACTAAGAACAGCCCTTGATTTTTAACTGAGTGGGATGTGCAGCAGTCGTTATTGTTAAATTCAAGTATTTATGAAAAGAGCACAATGTGGAAAGGTGGCAGGAAGAGAGGGGAAGCAGCAGCTTCCAGCAGTGGAGATTTCTGAACCTTGGGGCAGGGAGTGCTCTGCTGGGCTGAGTTTGAAGAGGTTTCAGCTCAAAGCTGAAGCTCAGGGAAATCACAAGTGAAGGTCTCATCCTTTGCCAGCACAGCCACTTAATTTTCATTCATTAGGCAGTCCCAGCTATATAAATTCTACAGCAGAAAGGTGTTGCTTTGCCCCTGTTTATTTATCTGCACTGATGGAAAAAGGCAGACAGCAATCCTGCATGTAGCTTTTGTAAAACTTTATAAAGATAAAAACCCTGTAATATATCCTTCACTTGGAGTGTGGTAGCTGAATGTCTGCTGAAATGTGATTAAATCCTTGGGGAAAAAGGGGAAAGTTTAATAAGGAGCTGTTAAACAGCTTGAGAAATAAATCCAGGAGCCTGGATGTGTTGTGGGCACCAGAGGGTGGTGGGAGGCAGCACAGCAGATCTGAGAGGGAGGATGGAGGAAGAGGATAATGCTGGTCCCAGATTTCCCACTGTCATGGTCTGGTTGTTCTGAGAAGGTTTTTTGGAAGCTGAACAAAAATTGGAAGAAGTGAAATCCAAACCTCCCTGTCCCAATGTGCATTAAACACATCCCACATATTTATGAATTGAAACAAGACAGTACTGTGTTAGAAAAGATGGGAGTAGGATTTTTGTTGCTCAAAATTAAGAAGTCTACTTTTGTTTATATCTATTTTTTCTTATATCAGTAAACAGTGAGAAGTGCTATAAAGGCACTTCAGAAAATACCATAGGTTTCTCTCTTAGCTAGAAAATCTAATGTCATAGATAATCTATGTTCTTTTTTAAAGTAATTGTTGGTAAAATAAAAAATCTGAATCTATTTTTATTGTAAAATGTCCATTTTACAAATCTCTTCTCCAGACTCACTGAATTTAAAGACATTAAATGAGAAACTGGAATGGTTGTTTATAGGACATAGGTAGAATTTTTATAGGATAGGGAAATTTCAGTTGTGCACATTCAACCATTAATAATAATTTTCACATTTAGCCATTAGTGGAAAATAACGTGACTGTTTATACTCAGGATAATAGTAATTTTTAGTTAAATGGTTATTTTCAGACTGAAGCCACGGGAGATTGAAGCCTGCTTCTCTCTTTGTTTCCTTCTTTTCTTGCACATTGTTTTCTTTTAACAAGAAATAAAAGACTAAGGAGATTTACACTGGCCAGTGTTTAATTTGTATTTATATTTGTATCTTACCTCTGAGGTTTTGGAAAAAAAATGGAATCCAATTAGGTCAGACACATACAAATGAGAAGATATTGCTTTGTGTTGCATGAGCACTGAAACAACACCTAAATCCAACTTAAACAAAAGTGAGCAAGAAACTCAGCCCAGCCTGGGAAACACGGACTTTGGGGCTGCAAAACCTGTTTTATGTTTTAGTGAGTATTTATTGAAATAACAAAGCTCTGGGTTGGAGGGATAGAATTCAGAATACCAAATAATTTTAATAATAATCTCATTGACAATGTTTATATGGGAGAAAAATACCAGTTGATCTGCAAGAAAAGCAGATGAAAACAGATGTGATCTGCAATAGTGGTGCTGCAGGTTTTGGTCATCCCACACAATTTAGAGCATCGTGTGTCCATGGGTTTATTTCCATTTTAGGAAATAAACTTGGCTTTACGAGTTTGTAACTTGTATAAAGGACTAAAATACTGTATAAGGAACTCCTAAGAGCGTGTACTCCTGTTCTAAATTTATGTATTTTTCAAGGAACTGCATAAACACCCCAGCATTTCCTACTACCTGCCAATTTGTGAGGTGTCTTCTCAAAAGCTTTTCTTGAGAACTCGCTTCGTGCATCGACTACAGAAACATTTTTTTCTTTTCCCCACGATTGCTTAACGTGGACTAAAGGAAATAACAGTTGAATTTCCAGTCATGGGGAGAAATTTCAAACTGCTTTCTGCAACTGTAAATTTCCTCCCTGAGCCTTTTTATTCCCAAGATTGTGTTTGTAGCAGGTGGGATAAACGCTCTGCTATTTGCACGTTAATGTGATACTCGGTGTAAATCAAAAAGCTGCATCTTACAAATTCCCTCACAATGGTGTTGCTGATCATGTAATTACTACAGATAATTTTGATTAGCCAGCTATCACAGTGATGCTGTGAGAGGAGCAGGGAAGTCATCCTTACCCCCAGCAGCCTTGGACCTTAGTCAGAGGAGATGCTGAAATCACCCTGTCCATGCTGTCATTGAAATGAATACTCTGAGCATTATCTGCTGACCCTGGTGGCTGAGGGGTTGTAGAATTGCTAATAAAAGGCTGCCTGTGATGATAGCTCTTGGCTGATGGGGAAAAACCTGACCCTTTTAAGGCAGGCTGCTCTGTGCATCAGCTTTATGCAGAATTATTAAGTTGGGTGGTTTTTTTGGATTTTTTTTTTTTTTCAGGGAGACTTTTGTGAGACAAAAGGGGCGCTTAAGGAAATCCTTTTAAATAACTCAGGTATCTTAGCAGGAAGTTGTTTGAAACAAATTCTTTACATTTCAGTATTAATGACCCTAAAAATAAAATCACTTTCTTTTTTTGTTTTCTTCTTTTTTTTTATGAGCATCAATAAGATCAAGAGCATATCCAAAAGTGCACAGATGTGCAGTTTCCTGCAGAACCAGGGGAAAAAACTGGATGTAAAGGAGATAATGTGTGAGAATTGGCCCCTCTCCCTGCTCTCAATGATGTTTGAGAATAATAAAACGTGGCAGTATGACAGATACCTTTTGGGAGCACTTAGAGCTTTAAATGGACTCTCTGTATTACAATACTAAATTGCAGAGTTACTACCATAAAACACACAAAGCAGATTTACATTTAAACTGTAACAGAGAGATAATGTCACAACGAGGCAACAAAAGGGGAAAGCAAATCCCAATAAATGTCAGCTCCTTATTTCACTCTCCTGTTTGTTGGGAAGTTAGGAACTTTTTCATTTTGAGTCACTTCTTGCCAATAAATAAATATATAGAATTTTGTCTGTGAAACTTTTCAACCTCATGGATTAACTCTCATTGGTGAAACCATGGGTCAGTGTTGAGGGGTTAGGGCAGATTGATCAGTGCAACAACAACTCCTGTCTCCTAAAGCTATTCCTTAGTTTCTTTCCCTCCACATAGTTGTGACTCTTCACTCTCGGTAGTTTTTCTATCTTTAAAATCTTTAAATTAAATTTAAAATTTAATTTTCTATCATTACTGTTTTTCATACACAGTTTTCCTCTGTTCCTTCACTTACTTTTTTTTCCCCATCTATGGAAACAACAGAATCTCCCTGTTGTTCTCTCTCCCTGGATTTTATTTCTTCAGATGTTATGAATGATCTAAATGGAGCCTGGCTCCTTGAGACTGTTGCTGCAATAGTGTAAAAGTGGAAGCAACTGTTTTTTGTGAATATGGCATAGAATGTGTCTCTTTTCCTTTGGTTCTTAAAACCACAGTAGATTAACTCAACTAATAGTGATTTTCCTGCAGCCCATCAGTGTGACATGGAATAAATATTCAGAAGTATCAGTGGAGCTTTTTTTTGACAGTTACTCGATGAGCTCGACTCAGAAGTGCTTTGTGAGGATGAGTCTTCTCTTGATTCATAAACAACTTGGGTATTAGTCAAACTTGTGCAGTAAATTCTGCTTTGGCACAAAAGCATGGCCTTTCTCCACTTGAAAAATCATTTTTTTCCACTGCTTAAATCTGGAGTTTTGCAAGGTCTGGTTAATTCACTTAGGAGACTTTCTAGGTAGCTTGTGATTTATGAATGGACAGAACTATACTTTTAAAAGGGTTTTTTTTTCTTACAAAGAAAATAAAATAGACGTCAAAAAGCAGACTTGCCTGTAACAGTATTTTCTGTGACTTGCATAAAATGTATTTGTCTTTATAATGACATTGATTTTTATAGCTCCTATAACTACACAAATAATTAAGAGCATTTCACTGAGCTAAAGAGGGATGTTTCATATTGACTGGAGAGTTAATTTAAATTACAAATGAAATACAGGAGAAGTGCCCTAAAAACTGATGTGTACATTTTCTTAGCTTGGTGAACAGATAGCAATTAGTGATAAGTGATTTGCCTCCAAGTTGCTTTGAATAGCAGATCTCAATACAGAGCAAATAAGCTCAGGCTCACTGGAGAGAAGACAGAGGAGTTAATCTCCCCTCCAGGGCAATGATGTTCCAGGTGATATCCTTACAATGGATTTTGTCACCGTTGTGTTTTAATGCTCTCAAACAATGGGCTTTCACCTTTTATTTCCTCAGGATATTCTCTCACAAACGGTCTATTTAGCAAAGTTTAGGCTTCCCTTTTGTCTCCTCTTTGCAAATGAATCAATGACATCAATTAGGATTGATTGGGAAGGTCAAACTTGGTGTTTTGTACCAAAGATTCGTAACCAGAGGTGGTCATGGCATGGATGTACAGGACAGGGCAGTGATGCCCCCTGTGCTGGGCACTGCTGAGGCCACACCTTGAATCCCGGGGTCAGTTTTGTCCCCTCACTACAAGAAAACTCTCAAAAACTCTTGTAGGGCTGGACCATGTCCGGGGAAGGGTCTGGAGAACCAGGAGCAGCTGAGGGAGCTGGGGAGAAGGCTCAGCCAGGAGAAAAGGATGTTCAGGGTGATTTTCTCACTCTCCAAAACTCCCTGACAGGAGGGTGCAGCCAGGTGGGCTCTGTCCCTTCTCCTTGGTAACGAGCAAAAGGAAAAGAAGAACCAGCCTTAGGTTTTACCAGGAGAGGTTTGGATTAGATATTCATGAAAATTTCTTCACTGGGCTGGTTGTCAAGCCCTGGCACAGCTGCCCAGAGAGGTGGAGACTCGTGTCCCTGGAGGGATTTAAAAGTTGTGGCACCTGGGGACATGGTTCAGTGGTGGCCTTGCCAGTGCAGAGTTACTGGTTACACTCAGTGGTCTTAAAGGGTTTTTTTCCAACCTTAGTGATTCTATGAGAATTAAAAATAATTGCTGCATCTGTACACAGCTAAAATACACATTAAACAGAAAATGTGTGGAAAAGCCAGTAAAAGACACAGAATTCAGCCCATCTGAGTTGGAGATTTGTAAGGAAGTGTCATCTCTTGACAACTGTTTATTGATGCAATGATCGATTTTCTAATTGATAGTTTGGGAACATTGTGATGAAGTGTCAGTTATTTCACTTCTACCATTACGTACAAATGAGTGAAGTTATTTCTGATTGTAGATTTTTTATATTGTTTTGTCAGATTCACAACTCTTAGTGATGACAACTTTGAAATCTTTAAGGAATTCATATAGATGCCAAAACCTATACTAAATGTTACTGAGCAGCCTGTCTCAATTATGTTTTGTGGCAGAGGATTATTTCATATACATAAAGTTTTTCCATTGCTTGGGTCTGAATCTATTTTATTTCATACTCTTCAGCTCTTACTGATTCTGGATTTTGGTCTTTATTATCTGGTTTTCTTCCTGAAAATTTTGTAGCGCCATTTGACGTTGCACCACAGAAGCATGTTTGAAATTTTAATTATTTTTATTTTTTCTGCATTCTAGTTTGGTTGAACTGGACAGGACAGAACAGAACTGCTGTGTGTTTATTCCCAGATGTGTTTACTTTCCTAATGAATATCATTTCTGGCTGAGCTGGAAAATTTCAGGACAGACATCCTGTAGCTGCGCCATAGCCAGGGCTTTGGCTAGACTGGAAAAATCCAGGTCTGCTCTTGAGCCACAGTGGGTCAACAGATCAGCACTTGTGCTCCACAGTGAACCCAAACACTGACTATGGGACAGGCGGGTGTATGTGCATTTCTGTTTAGGTAATACAGGATATGTGAGTAAAAAGAAAAAATAGCTGAGGGCCTTAAAGGATTATTTTCTGCCAAGCCTGTCCTCAAAGCAACTTTTATCCAGCACATGATTTATATGTCTGGTTTCTGCAGTGTGTTTCTTCTGCAGAGAGAAATTGAGGGTGGTGGAGGCTCTTGTCCAGTCAATTAAAGCACTGTGGGGAGCAGGGGTGGCTCTGTGCTCCCCTGAAATCTCTGCTCCCTCCCAGGGGCGGGGATGTTGCCTGTGCCCTGCTGGCTCAGCAGGCAGCCCCTGCTTTATTGATCCTCCTGGGATCAATGGGGAAGTGCTGTGCAAAAATTCATGGCCAGGTTTGGTCCTCACATGGAACAGCCACTGGGAAAAAAAATCTTAAGAGAGGAGGAAACACAGAGCAGGGTACATCCTCTACTCCATGTAGCCCTCGTTCCATGCCTGAGGTGTTTTGGTTTTCTAAAATTCTTTTCTCAGGGAATTTTCTGTAAACAGGAGAGATGTTTTTGTAACTGCACTATGTTATTCATTCCTTTTCCTAGGAGGGACTTCTTGATGTCCCTCTGGTCTGACCAGTGTGACTGAAGAAGTTTGTATTTGTTTCACCAACCAAATTGGTCTGTGTAGAATAGTATGAAGGGGAGACACATCTCAAGAATAAAAGAGTCATTTTCAGCCTTCTGAATCTCAGAGTCTGTGTTGTTGTGGTGTAAAACAGCATCATCTCCAGAAGGTCTTACAGGAGGCTGAGCAGACACTGCTGCTGCTGCCGGCTCAGGTGTGAGGCAGCAGGACAGGCTGGAGCAATTAAAAAGCCACTGCACCCCCTCCCAGGGTATTTGCTGAACGCCAGGTGCAGCTGCCTCACCACAACAGGAATTGCGTGCCTTGATTTTGATGATGTCGGGCTTCATTTCAACAGCTTGAGAAGTTCTTCTGCTGTGGATGTTGAATAAAAACTTCAGAATTAAAGAGTGGAATCCATGCAAAACTCCAGGAGTAAAGTGGCAATGAGGAAAGTACTGGCACCTGTCCATGTGCTGCAGTCTTAGTGGAATAAATGCAAATCATCTTTGGGCTGAAAGTAGCACATGTGAAAGCTTTTAATTTTGTTAAAATGAATTACCCATCATTATCTTGTTGTTAATATGTAGAAGTTGACTGCTGAAAGACATTGAATAGTCACAGTAATTTACCATTAATCAAGGAAAAGAAGCCTCAAAAGACAGGTTAAAATCACATTACTGAGAAAACAGTTTGCATCTTACATGAGTAATTTGCTGTGTAAAATTCAAACCAGAAATAACAGCAGTGTGTGACTCCATTGACGAAGTTTCTCTGCAGGTGTCTCTTAGAGTAATAAGAAGCCACACAGACACTTCACAAGAAAAGAAATCTTTCTCTATACTTTCGGTGCACAATTTGCTTTTCCTCTTTTCTGTAACTGTGGTTTGTCTCATTTTGGTTCATACTCAGCCTGGAGTTGCTCACTGGGAGAGATTTGGTGCTGATCCTTAAAGTGTTGTGTTTGTTGCAATGTGTTTACTCAGGTTGACCTTGGGGTTTGAGCTGTAATTATTACACAGAAGGATGGAAATTTGCAAGAAATTATGACATTATTCAAATGAGCATACTTCTGTAAATATTCTTACTCTGTTTGTTCTCATTCTTGTGGTTTACTGACAAACAAGACAGAGAGTAACCTCAGTAACTCGTAGAGCTAAAATCCCTGGGTTTCCTTGAAAAGGCAGAACATCAGATTTTCTGGTTTTAAACTTTCCCAAGGATGCAGTGAAGATATTTTGTCTTCACCTTCCCCTTCCCATCTCTGTTACTGCAAATGATGGTTGATACCATAGAAATGAATCCCTTGGGAGCGACTCAGTGAAGGCTGATGTGCTTCAAGTTTGTCATGTGCCAAAACGGGTTTTGAGTCAGGTTGTAAGTGAGAAAGTCCTGCAAATTCAAACCCCATGGTGATTCCAGCACTGCTGCAAGACTGTGAGTGCACACTGTGGAGGGGAAGGTGTTCCCAGAGCACCTCAGCACTGCGGATTTAACCATTTCCATCAATAAAGTGGGAAGGTTTAGGCACCTAAATCATTCAGGTGCTCCTGTTGCTGGAGAAGCTGCTGTAACTTCAGGTAGCCCCTTCTCATTTCTCTCAAATCTGTGTGTGGTTGTGAAGGTTTGATTCCTGCATGAAACTGAGAAGTGATAGGAGTTTCTGGAGTCTTGGTCTGTTTCTGTGTGGTTTATCTTGCCAAGGGAGCAGCAAAAGAACAATTAATCTGCTCAGTCAGACAGGTTTTGCAGGTAGGACTTGGTTATTGCAGCAAATTTACTTTGGTGATTTCACCTTTGCAGTTTCTCAAATCCTTCCTTGTTTCTCATTGCAGCATTTGCCAAACAAAAGCAGAAACGTGTTTTTGAATGTGATAATGTGGAGAAATGTTCCATGAATTATAAATGAATGTTGGTGATGTATGAATGTGCGTGTTAAACTGATGGAGGATTCAAAATATGCAACATGTTAGCATAAAACTTTATTCAGTTTTCAATTTTTGAGTTTCACATTAGGGAGTCACAGTTGTACTTCAAAACCAATTTAAAAATATTGTCATTAAGATATGTTTTTATTCACTAGCACTATATGGGAGCTGTCATGTACCATGGCATTTCAAAGTCTGTCCTTCTGCTCTTTCATCTGGAGTTTTTAATAAGGTTTTTTTTGTTGAGATCAAGTTTATAAAAATCCTTAGATTTTACTGTGTAACTAAAGGTCGACCCTTTAAAAAATTAGCTGACGGAAACTGATGAAAACTCTTTGGAAAATGTTTTATTTCTATTACATGCCATTGAATTTGGGGGGGGCAAGATATGCCATGTACAGGCACACACAAGGTGACATCCTGAGCATGGTTACCAAAAGTCTGGTGGTGCAAAGCTTCATTCCAGCTCAAGAACATGCTCACATTCCTTCTCTCACACAGCTTTGTGTGTTTTCTTTCCTGTCCATCAAAATGAAACATTCTGAAGCTTGAGGATTCTATTAATCAAGTGAGCTCATCCAAATTAGTTTCATTTACTTGAAAGCTCTGTTAAGACATATGAATCCATGAGATCTCTCTGTTTTTAACCAGGAGCAGAGAATCAAGGCTTGAATAAAACTTGCAACTCCAAATTCTGGCTAATTCTTCTCTTAAAGAGCATAACAGAAACCGGAGTTTCTCTCTCTTGCTGAATGGTATGAGGCCAAACAGCCAACGTGCTTCACAGTCAAAGGAACAGAAAGGTTTTGGTTATTTATACTTTTCTTTTGCTTTCACCCGTCCAGTTGTAATTTTTTTCCCCTCCAGCTCGGTGTATTTCACCTTATAAAAATAAACTTTGTTAGAGCTTTTGGGTTCCTTGTGCCACAGCAGGGCCTTGGAGGCCTCAAAGGGATGCAATTAATCCAAATGCTTGGAAACAGCATGCTCCCCCAATCACAGTAAAATTCAAGATAATCAATTTAATCTAATTTGTTTCAACTGCTTTGAAAGATAAAGTTGATTGTGAGAGCAACTGGGCCTTGAACTTCTGTTCTTTAGACATTTTTAAAGATTTATTGTGGAAAACAAAGGGATGGAAGTATAAAGCTGTTATGCACTTTAGTGTTGGGGAAATATATAGATCAAGACTGAAAGCATTCATTGCACTTTATATTGAAAATGTTTTATTGGCAGGCATTGACTTGTGTTGCTTCTGCAGTTGACCATTCCAAGCAAACACACAGATCAAAACTACCCTTAACCACTTCATAATTATTTTAATTTATTGCCCCACATAGATGTTTAATTTAAAATTTACGTTTCAGTTAGGCTCTATACTTGGGTGGAAGAGAAATTCAAAATATGAATTGTAGGTTTGAAAATGGATTGGTGTGGTGGTGATCATTTTACTGCTGGCATTACGTGTTCAGGAGAGGCAGGACTGTGTATCAGTGTGACTGGTTTTGAAACATTTTCATTTTCACAAATGCAATTAATGTTGAACTACTTATTGCCTTCTATTGGACTCTGAGTAATATGTTTATATGAATTAGTGAATCAGTTCTGCCATTTTTCATACTGTTACTGGACAGTAAAAAACATAAATAGAAATACATTACATTTTTTCAAGAGAAAAGTCCAGTCAGATTCTCAATTTTCAAAATATCTGGAATAATTCCTCAGATATCAGCGCAAATGAGGGATATCAAAGTAGGTGGGTTTCTTCTTCCCTTAAATACTGCTTTTGCTCCCTTTTACTGTCCCATCTTTAGTGCCACAATTATCTGATTTAAGGTCTGGCTCTAGGTGTGTTTTTATTTCTCTTCACCATTCTTTTTGGTTTTGTTCTTTATTGTCAATAAAATGGTATCATTTTGTCCCAGCTGGAAAAGTTACTCCCTTCAAAGCACTGCACCTGCAGGTTCATTTTATTGAAAGGCATTTGGAGATGTAGACAATAAAACTTAACAATTCTTTTGATAGAAATTGATGTGGAAAAGCATCACCAAGAAAAGGAAAACAGCAACAGGGAGTAAGAAAAGGAGCAGAGGAAAAGAGGATTTTTTTTTTTTTCTTAAAATTTACTCTGTTCTAAAAGACTGACCTGTATTAAAAGTAAAAAGATATTTTAGGTCTTGTACTCAGCTTTTCACAGCTACTTTGTTCACAACATTTGATAGCTCCCAACAAATAGAAAGAAAATATTTTGAAATGTTTAAAAGTGAGAGAATTCTAAGTATCAGGGAGACATTCCCTGGGTGTAGTGGAAGGTGCCCATGGCAAAGGTTTGAAATGAGATTAAAGTCCCTTCCAACCCAAACCCTTCTGTGATTTTATGAATGTTCTTAGTCTGTTAAATTAATTGTTCATGTATAAATTCAGTCCAATTCACTGTTCTCACTAAACTCAGAGGGAACACAGTTGAATTTACTGTGGGATTATGGTGATTTACACTAAGATTTTACTACAGTAGGTGCTCAGCCTTCAGTAACACCATCTCTGACTAAATAAAGGGCTGCAGGCAAGCTTATACCATTTCTTTTTTGTTTGAATTTGTTTGTTTATTTGTTTACTTTCCTGTTGTGAGCAGTACCAGCAATTTTAAGTGATGCCATGTCCATGAACCAAGTACTTGTTGTTCCTGCAATGGTGACTCAGTGAGTTTTTTAAACTCTTAAAACTGACCTTTAAATTATGAAGCAGCTACTGTGAGAAAACGTGGCCCTGGGGTGACCTGCTTCTCCCAGACTGTGGAACTCCAGCTGTCATAACTGTATTTATAGTTATTGGTAACTTAATATAGGAAATGATTCGCTTATTAAATCTATTAAGTCATTTTGTTGTGAGCTACTGGCCAGGAGGGTTGTTGGCACTAAAAGGTGTCCATTCCCTTGCTTTAGTAATGAAAGGAAAAAGGAATTTGCCAAAAGCCATTTTTTCTTTCTCTGCCCTTTGTCAACATCTTTTTTTCTGGATGCCTTTTTGCCTTCCCAAAGTAGATCTTTCTGTGGATACTGAAAATGAGAGCTTGGAATTCTGACCCTTAGAGGTTTAGGTAGTTTGGAATTTACATCTGGCTCAGCAAAGTGCACCAAAAAATCCTCAGAATTTATAAAATTTTGCAGAACTCTTTTTATTTCATGTGACTGTTTTCTTCAGTTTGGCCATGAGCCCCCCAAATGACTTTAGAAATGGTGTTTATTGTGTTGGTTTCCTACCTCAGTTCACCACAAGTGCTGCTTCATAGCCTGGCAGAGAGTTGTGCTGTACAAAAATCCACCAGACTGAAGCTTCAGTTCCAAGCTGGACCCCATCTCTGTTTATTTGTCTGATATTTATCTGACTAAAATCCCTTCTCAAAACAAAGACTGGCCTTCCAAGGACCATTTCCACTTACCTGCTGTTTGTTCCCACCTTTCCAGGAAAGCTCTGGGGTGACTCAAAGTCAGGGGAGGCTGACTGCACCCTGTGACATAAAAATAGATCTCACCTCTGTTCAGTAAATAAAAGGGTTTTCTGAAAAGAATGGTCATAAAACAAAGTGCTCACGCCTGGTGCTCTTTGGCAATGTTCTCCCTGAGATGAGACAGGCAGAGAAGAGCTTGCAGGATAAGAAATTGCTGGAGAAGAGCTTGCAGGATAAGAAACTGCTGGAGAAGAGCTTGCAGGATAAGAAATTTCTCCTGCACTTTTCCTGTTGGCCATTGGTGTCTTTCTGGCAATTGCTGACAAGCAGGAGAGGCTGTGGGCTGAAGAAGGGATCTGATTAACTTCACACCAGGATGCTTAATTGTTGTGTTAAGGACTGAAATTTCAGGCCAGACCCTTTGCAAGGCTGACTGACCTCACTGGGCTGCAGCTTTTCCTGCCACAGCCTTTTTACAGACCGTGGCAAGTGCAGGTGACTGATTTGCTGCTCTACCCATGGAGACTTGCTCAGGGATTTCTGAGAGCTGCTGCTTCCTAAAACTGCTCTCCACATTTCCCTGAATGGTGTAAAAGGCTTCATAAAACATTTGGTATATATGCAAATGAACAAACAGGTGAATTATCAAGAACTATTGTTTCAGGAGGGAGGAAAAAAAAAAAAAAGTCAATTGTCTTATCTTTCCTGGAGTCATGTTCTGGCCAGATAAGCAGTTCATCTTCCCAGGTATGTCCCATTAAGTATATTACCCAATCAACTAGGATATATAAGGCATATTGCAACTCTAATCTCCCCAGGCAAGCAGTATTCAATTATCCTTACCATCTTCAAGAGAGAAATATCCTGAGCATTTAGAGAGCTCGAGTTTTTGGCACTCAGTCGTGTTATGTGAAGGCTAATAAAGAACATTCCAACTAAGAAGGCATAAGGCAGGCAGATGAAATATTGAAGGAAATAGTATTATATAAATCCTGAGGTGCAAATGTTCACCATCCCTCAAAATGGTTCCCTGACATCTTACTTCATGTTTTGAAATGGGGTCAAGGATAAGAATAAATGAGAATTGCCATCTACTATCCCTGCAGTGTGTGTTTTGTGTATTATAGTTATAAATAAAATAGAAATTCTATGGAATACTTCATTTGCAAATGCCCTGTCTGTTTTAAAAGTGGGTTTGTTGTTTGGTTTTTTTTGTTGTTGTGTGTTGTTTTGCTATGTAAATTGCTTTTTGAATTGAATACTATTCAGACAGAGCAATTTTCCTGTTACTCTTGTAAAGAAGCATTAGAGAAGTCAGAAGTCACAGCTCCTGTGAGTGCTCTTGAAAGCAATGTTTTCTCCACCACGTGAGATGTGCAAGTGGCAGCTCAGTTCAGTCACAGCTTCATAGTTTGGTAGTTGAGAAGAATCCAAGGTAATTCCTTTGGAGGGTTGTGGGAAAAGCTCTGCTTTGTGTCTGTTCCTGGCTGGCAGGACTCACAGCAGAGGTTCCTGTGGGGATTGTTTGCTGCCTCCCCAGACCAAACCCTGCTCTCTTCTGCTCAGCTTTACATATATTGGAGGAACTTCAGTGTCAGTTACGTGAGCTAAGCTAAATATCAGGGTATTTCACTCTGTGTTTCAGAGAGAGAAAGAGATTATGGGAAAATATATTCTTTGCCTGATTATTACATACAAATGGTACAGCCCTTCATGGGATGTGTTGTGAAGGTTCCATGAAGCCAGGAAGCATTTCCCAAATTCCTTTATCTTTCCATTCCTTAAGTAAACCTATGAGCTTCTTCTTTCAAGCATTCAAAGATGTTGTTAAGAGTTCACATACTCTGTTCTTACTCCTGCCCATGATTCATATCTTCATATCCGTATTTTGCCAAGCTATAAGTATCTCAAAATTAAATTCATGCATAAATTAAAATTTAATTAATGCATATTTACTCTATTTTCCTGTATTTTAGCACCTACTTTCTTTGCTGGTCCTTTGCTCCTTTCCACAGGGCACATTTCACACACCCATGAAAATGGTGCAGTGTTATTTTCCCCTCTCTTTGATTTTTGTTCCCCATTCTGGCACCAGCACAGGATAGATTCTTCCACATCTGCCCTCCTCTAAAGGTTTGCTTTCTATAAAGCACAGTCTCAGGTGTCACCTCAGGGAAGGTCCCCTGCTAGAATGGAATTCCTCACCAAAACTGATATGCATTAATCTGCCTTTCAGATAGGCAGATTTAGCCTATAGATATTTCATCTTCACATGCTTTCAGTGTTAATAGAGCTGAAACCTTGCAAAAGTAACAAATTTTCAATTAGCTCTTTGTGATCTGGAAGTGAGCAATGCATAAGGCATTAAAAAAAGGTGTTTTTTCACAAGAATTTCAATGTTTGCAAGATCAGGGAGCAACTGAAATCTGTAGATGTGCTCCAGAGTATGTGTTGGGCCAAATTTAGTCTTCTAAACCCTTGAAATACCTGGTATAACATGCATTTACAGAATAACTGAATTTATTTGATTAAGTAGAGTGTAGTAATGATAAACACTTATTAATGGGAAGAAAGATATGGATTTGAGCTGAAACTGGAAGCAGACATGAGAGGAGTGATATTCCCTGCATCACTGTAGCCCATAGTTTTTTTGTACTCAATTCCTATTGTTCTCAGAGCAGTTCTAACCTAATCAAGTAGAATACATCTATTTCCCCCTCCCCTGTCTGGAGTACAAGGCTGTTTGTAGATTAAGGTGTTGGAGCCTGGCTTTTCCCCTCGCTCACAGTTGTTTAGCACAAAACCAAAACGAAAGAAAATCCCCTAATGTGGTAAATAGGCCTTATTACTTAGTGACAGTGCCTTCCATTTCCAACCCTGGGTTCCCAGTGGGTCCTGCATTTGCCTTTCCAGCTAACTTTGCAATGAATTGTTCATCTCTCTCTGAGAGAAAGGGCTTTGCAGAAGATAAGCAGTTCAGACAGAAATAATAAAAGCCTCGGTTGCAGCACTTACCTCCTGTGGCCACTTGGGAAATGCTGCTTTCTTTTACATCATTCCTTGCCTGGATTATGCAGGGCAGAAAAGTATTTGTCTGGCTGTCCCCATAGCTTTTGCAGTCTGATTTAGGCCAGTCATAGATAACATGGGTCATGCTGAATGTTTCCCCCTGAATTCCAATTTTTTAGAAAAGTTCAGGAGTCCCAGCAGATCATGTTAATTCAGGACTGAACTCTGCCCCAGTTTCATGATCTTCCTCATCTTTTAGTCTTTCTTTGTTATCCTCTCCCTGAATTGTTTGGTGCAGCTGAAGTGTCAGGATTTTCAAATAGCTGGTTTATAAACAAACAGCATTTATAAACTAACAAAAAACACTTCATACAAATAATTCTACTTTTTTTCTTATAGTAGCTCGTAAGACTAAAAAATGTGGCATTCATGTTAAAATCTCCTGATTTCTGAGAGGGTTTTAGTGGTGGAATTTGTTACATCACTGATGTGGTTCAAGTCCAGGAACTTCTGAAGGAGCAGTGAGATTATTTGAAGGAAACAAATCTGAATTGGTTCTGTCACAAAGCCAAAAAAAACTTCAATTAAGCTTTCAAAACTAGATTTCACTCTTTGTTCACAGAATAATAGCTGTAATGATGGATCTGTAAGGTGGGAACACTATGGAAAAATAAAGGTGCTTTTCTCCTAATTATTTCCCCCTACATTTCTATTATATCTATTATAAGCAAAGTAGAATAAACACTGTTTTGTTTTGTTTGCCCCATGGCTTTACTGACCAGAGAATCATTTCAGATAACCCCTCTACAGTGTCTCCTGCCTAAGCAGCAATTTGTCCATTTATTAAGCGATTCCTGGTGCTGAGCTGAAAGTCCAGCTGTTAATAAGACAGTCAAATGGAACAGACTGCACAATTTCCACTCAAATCCACGTATCCCACGGCTCAGTGCTTTGTAGTGTAAGGAACACTCCAGCCAGGAGGAGTTGAGCCAGAAAAGGTGATACCAGGGGCTAGAGGACTCCAAACCCTCTTGCTTGTTCTATCAAAAGTTGTCTGCCTGTCACTTCCTCTCTTAATTACTGCAGGTTGCAACCACAGAAATGGATTTTTTTTTTTTTCCAAAGAATAATATCCCTTGATCACCTGCAGCAACAGGTCTGGGGTTATCTTTTTTACTGCCTGTAGAGAACCTCACTGTAATTGGTTGTGACTGGATCTCCCTTGACAAAATTTTGAGATGATTTTTTTCATCTTGGCGTTTCAGATTCACGTGGTGTGTGCCAAAGTTTCAAGGCTTAGCTCAGAAATTGTCTGAGGATGGCATGTAGGGTCACTGATGGAAATTTTTAGACATGTCATTAAAGGTAAAAATTTTCTGGGCTTAATGAAAATTTAACCAGAAATGCATTGATACTTTTTTTGTTGTTCACCAAAGTTGACTGTTCATCATCAAAGTAGTTTGTAAGGATAAATTTTATATAGAATATAGAATCCTAAACTATAGAACCTTTTTTTTATTATTGATCATAGAATTTAGGAAATATTCATGCATATTTTACAGACTCCTGAGATGAAGGCAAAAATATTCTATTTTCTTGCTCTATGTAACTTCATACCAACAGCTGTCTTTTATTTTTTAATGCCTAAAAATCATGGTAATTTAATCCAGAATAAATACATTATCAGAAAGAAGAAGGAGAATTCTAAAGTGTAACGTGCAAAACTCTGTGTGGATTTTTCATAGGTGCTCCACAAGTGGAGGCTGTCAAACTTTCTGATTGAGTTTCTGAGTTTCATGAAACATATGCTGTTTTAAACAGTAATGAAGAATATTGAGGAATAAAATTTGTTCTTTTCTCCTTTCCTCTTTGAACAGCACTTTAAATGATGTATAAAATCAGCAAGCCTTTAGAAAATCTCCTTTGCTTTTTAGAGAAATAGAAAGAAAATCTTAACCTAAAGAATTCTGTGGAAATATTGCCTGGGGATATCAAATTTATTCTGCATTTTAATGAAATCACAAATGAGTCAATTTAAAAGTAGTATACTATAAACTCTGCTTCCTTCCTACATCTGTTCATAAACATAGAAGGATGTATAACTAGGGGAAACTTGCTTCCTCTTACATGCAAGGAGGAAAAAAAAAAAATTCTAACTAGGAATACAAATTTTTCCTCGTTCCCTGTGGGTAAACATCACAGAAGGCAACCTAGTTAAGTTTCATTTGTGAGAGGCAGAGCTCCTGGTGGATGCTGCCTGTGTTAATCAGGTTTGGTGCAGACAGAAAACGAGGCACTCTGCATCTGAGGAGAGTTGCAGATTTGCATCGAGCCAGTCGAGCAGAACTCCTGCCTAACAAACCATCAGAACAAAAAACACCAAGAAACAGTAAACGAAAAAACAAAAAAAACCCACAAAAAGTTGCAAAAAAACCCCAAAACAAACAAACAAACAAAAAACCCCCCCCCAAAAACCCCAAAACAAACAAACAAACAAAACCAAAAAACCAAAAACACCCTAAAAAAACCAAACCAAAAAATCCTCCAAAGAACCTCAGAAATCCCCAAAAACCACACACACCAAACAAACAAACAGAAACCCAACAACAACCAAAAAAACTCAACGAAACCAAACCAAAAATTAAGAAAACTCTTATTTTCTACCAACTTGCAGAAAGTTTCCCGGATTCTATAGCAAAGAGCACCTCTCTTAAAAAAGGCTGAAACAAACTTTGAGGGCACATTTAATAATTGCCAAATAGTTACATATAATCTCTATGTCTTGCAAACAGACATTTTTCAGAAATTGGAAGTGACACGTGCAGGTGGGTTATAAATGAGCCCTGGTGTCATCATTGTCAGAAGTGGATCCCCAATTCCTGCTGAGCTGCACTGTGTGTTCATGAGCCCTTGTAAAAGGGTGTTTCTGTTAAGTGACATGATCAGGCATCAGAGGTCACAAGTGCCACCTCAGCTGTCACCGTGCAGTCACACAATGATTTGCTGCTCATTTGGTGTAAAAAGAATGGCATATGGGGAAGGTAATCCTCAAGTGCCAAAACTCCAGTTCCAAATCTGAGAGCGGTTTTGGTGAACAGAAGGGATGCTTTGACCACTGATAGCTTTTTAAATTTTATTTCTCCTTGTACTTTAGCAATGTAATATTTATATTTCTTCTAAATGCACCATCCATACCACTTCAGAGATGCAGAACTCAGAGTGAGGGCTGCCAGTTTTCTGTTCAGGTTAAGCTGTCACACCTGAAACTCTGTCAGTGTGAATGGAACTAAAGGGGAACTTAATGGGCTTAGGGTGTTACCTGTTATATTACCTAGAAATATCCTCTGAAAAATGTCATATTTATTCTCATTGATTCCAAACTGTTGCTTTGCTGTACTTTTAAGGTGTTTCTTTTAAGATGTTTCCTGGCTTTTTGTACAGTGCAAGTCACCACAGCATGTAGTGTATGGACTTGATGTGCTAAATTGTATAAAGATGGTGCTCCATGAGCCCAGCCACAAATAAAATGCACAGTGGGCTTTCCATTCTGTGGGCACTCATGTCACCCTTCAGCAGGTAATCAGTTTTGAGCAATCTTGAATAATTATTGATTTTTTTTTTTCTGAAACATTAGAAGGAGTATAATTGTCTAAGTCTAGAAGGAAGATTCAGAATTGTGTAGGAAGTTTGACATCAGTGCATTAATTGTGAGTTTCTTTTCCCAAACGTGTAAATGGACTTTATTGACCCATGTACAGATGCTGATACACCTCTTTTGTAGCCACAAGTAGCAGTAGAGAAATTGGAGGTTTGTCATCTGAAGTATTGATCAACCCTCCTCTCAATATGATCTCCAGGTGTTTTACAAACAATACAGACTGTCCTTATCTCCTTTAAATTATTATTTTTTTTAGCATCTCTTAATTTCTGTACTGAATCAGTTTGAAATGGTCATAGTCACAGTATTTTAGCAGCTTTTTTTCTTTTAATATGACACTTCTGTTTGAGGTGGAAGTTGTGCTGTCCTCCGTCTCTAATTAATTGTGCCAGCAGCCATAACATTTTATTATGTGATCCATAAAGCTTTTATTTGGCAGGAGATAGAAGTAAGTTAGCTTTGGGGTATGAACTGTTCCAGGAGCAGAGCCTCGTATTTAATTCTCTTTAAAATCACCTTAGAAGAGATTTAAAGATTCCTTTTGGTCTTGCCCAGGTGTTTCTGAGGTCTGTGATTGTTGCTCTGATCAGTAGGGGACAGCTCGAGGATCAGCTCTCCTGGTGATGTCCCTGTTCCCCTGCACACCCTGAGCATCTCCAGCCCAGTGGCACCTGATCTCTGTCACTGCTCTGTGGTGACAGGAGCCTCAGGATAAAATTCAGTTTAATCCCCACTCTAGCCTCTTGTTCTTCACCTTTTCTCTCCCTTCAGCTCCGGGTGTTTGGCAGCGACATCGGCCGAGGTTAAAATGCTGATCAGGGAGAGAATAAACAGGAGAAGGAGAATATCAGAACAAGCTCAATAGATCAGCTCTTCTCTTTAGCCTTTCTGTGAGGTTTTAACTCAAACCACAATGTCAGAAAGGCTAAACCTCTAGCAGGGCATGAAGGGAAAGGAAATGTTCCCATTACAGGGAGATAAAGAGCCGCAGTCTGCTTTCCCTCCAGTGGCAGCAGGGTCATCATTAGTCATTCATTATTGCACAACACCAATATTGAGTTTAATTACAATTCAGGCCATTATATTTTCTAATAATTTCATATCTAAGATATCAATATCCAAAATTAGAATAAATGTAGTATAATAATTTCCTTAGTAGCTGCCTTTATCTCATCAAGAAGCCGTATCAGACAAACAGGGTGAAGGCCATTGTGTTCTGCTGCTTGATTAGCAAAGGCTGGGTTTATTTGGTTTAAATATAACAGAAAATAAGATGAAGGGGAGGAAAAAAACCAAAACAACTATGTTACGATGGAATTACTTGGCACAGCTTCTTAAATCTCTGCCTCCTACCTAACACCATGTTAATTTAATATTAAAAAAAGAAAACCCAAGAAGGTTCAAGAAGTCAATGCTGTTGCTGAAACAGAGAGAAGTGGGGTACTAAAGCTGCATTTTAACACTCAGAAAGAATGAGACATTAGCCTGGTTCATGGCAGGGCAGCACAAACCATCAGGCTTAGCCTGGGACTCTGGGTTGAGAGTTTTAAAACTCCTCTATCCTGTCTCTGCTCTCCTGTAGCAGCCAAAAGGAAATACTCATCTTTGGCTCTTTCATATTGACACCTCTATCCAAAGAGTGATTTCACTGGGGAATAGTCACTATTCACCCTCGTGGCTATTACATGAATGTTTAACTAAAGATCAAAATGCCATAATCTGGTTCAAAACACGCCATCAGGAGTGATTTGCTGTTCATATCAGAGAGCCTCTGGGCGACAACTGCCTCTCAGAAACCAGCCTTCCTAAAGCAGCATTCAAATCTTGTCTGATCTGCAAATACAGAACTCTCCAGGGCTTTCTATACAATAACCTCACATATTAAGTGGAGTTCTATCTTTCCCAGTAGAGTCTGAGAAAATCTGTCCTTGAAGTTACGGTTTTTTTCTGTGTTTTGTAACTTACTGATGTAATTTTTCAAAGCAAAATCCTTAGCCCATTTGTATTTTTTATGATCTATTGATTTACGAAGAAACAAGTTCAGGGGGAAAAAAAATCCAAACAAATGGTCCATAGTATTAAAAATTGTGTGAGGATTGAAGAAAATGTCTTGTAAATGTGCTTTGAATTGTCGTAACACTTGCAAACTCAGGAGCTTTGAGCAAAGCATAATCTGTTATATGTGTATAGAGTCTATTCCTGATTAATTTCCTGGGAAATTCTGTGCAAACCCCTCAGTCTACAGACTTACCACAGATCTTTGTCTTTCAGCAGATTCCAAGAGGTCAAAACTTCCCTTCTGATATTTGTGTGGTGTCATTGAAAACAGTGAGGTTTGGGTTGATCTGACCCCATGATCTGAGGGTCATGGGGTGGTTTGGGATGGAGGGGACCATACAGATGGTGCAGTTCCACCCCTTCCATGGGCAGGGACACCTCCCACCAGACCAGGTTGGCCACTATCTCATCCACCCTGGCTGTGTTGTGCCTGTTTTCCTCTGCTCTGTATATTTTATTGGTGTTTGTTGGGAGGATTAGGGCAAATAGGATACCATTACATCGGTGTCAGTGTCCTTGGGGCAGGGCAGCACCTCTTCTCTTGTGTCCAGACTAATTATCTCTCTAACACACAGAGGGAATCCCACAAGTGGCCTATCTATTTCTCTCAGGTTTTGCAGAGCCAAGAGGCTGAGTGACAAACACATTGAACTGCTGGATGTTTAACCATTCTCCAGTGAGGATTGCATTGTGGACCAGACTGTAGAAATTGAGGAAAATTGCAACATTTGCTATCAGCACAGAGTAACTCATACTTTACTTTCTTCTGTGCACTTGCCTATCTGCAGAGCTCTGAATATAGCAAAACCATTAACTCCTGGGAGAGGAGTTTATCACACTGAACAGGAATAAGAGTATTTTACATGCATGGCAATGATTTAAGTATTTTATAGGCAATTTACTTGCTTTTAAGCAAAACTGGTGGTAATGCACATTGCAGCTTCTCAGTGTGTGTGAGCTTTCAGGTTTGTGCAGAGATTTCTGAGTGCTTTGCTGGATGGGGGTCAGTGGCCTGTGCTGAGCACAGAAAGACCTTAAGTGTAGACACACAGTTCTGGGCTTTGCTGATTTGCCCTAAATACATGGCTAAATATAATACTGGGGAGAGATTGCTGGGATAATGAACAGTAAATGGTGCCTTTCCCTAGGGGACAATGCCCTTTGTAAGGTCTCCCATCTCTGTTCACACCCGTGGCTTTTTGCTTGTTACAAGAAACTCACCTCTGCCTTGAGCAGAGCTTGAGTTTATAGAGGCAGTGTGTGTACACAGAGGTAAAATAAGGGAGAAAGTCTTTTAAAGAAATATTGTAGATTGTTAAATGTACAAAAAATGACTGCTGGAGTTTGTGGTTGATGTAGAGGAATATATAAAGGAAAAAAAAAAGTTATTCCATGATACAATGTTTGATTTCTCATCCCAAAGTGTGTTTTCTTATTTCACGCTTATTGCTTACAAGGTTTAACAAGAAAACTGGACCACTGCTTTGTTGGATTCCCAGAAGAAAATGAATCTAATTGGATATTCCTGTTAGAAGGAAGGTCCTCTTTCTCTGGGAGCATCACTGAAATTTTGCTTGAGAGTTTGCTGCATCCCTGCCTGTCCATGTTTAAGAGGGATTTGGACTATTTCCTTAATAATAAAGTTTAATTTTTGGTCATCCCTTAAGTGGTTGGCCAGTTCAACTTGATGGTCACTGTAGATCCTTCCAACTTTGGACTTGACTGTATTTTATTCTTTCTATTTTGACACTTAAAACTCAGCCCAGAGAGAAACAAGAAGATCAAAGAAATGCAAATATTTCTAATGAAATGTTGGAGAACATTTTCAAAGCCTTCAGTTCAGGTTGGGAATTGGATTTGGTCAAAGGCTCCCACTGAATAATGTTTTCATACTATTATTTGCTTATGTCTAAAAAGACATTTTCTAACCACTCTGAGAGTGAGGTTTATGAACTACCTTAAATGGAAACAAAAGTTTACCAAAAACTCCAAAACCTAATTCTGAGTAATAATTAAATTATCTGTAATTAATGTTTTAGCAAGAGCACATATTTCTCACTGGCAATTGGTAATATGATTATTTTCTAATTGTACCTAGTAAAATAATTTTGGGGTATAATATCCTTTAGTTTTCTTAATGCATCTTGGTTACTTCCTCTGGAGTAAACAAAAAGAGGAGGAAACATCATCTTTCTTGATTTGTTTTGATTTTAAAAAGCCAACCCATTTGCATTTATATTCATGTACATCTGGGTCCACTTTTAAGCAAAGCAACCTAAAATAGTCCTCCATACATATCTTATGATATGTTTCAATATTGTGTTTGTTTTCAAATCTACTTAAAATTTAGTGTTGGGCTACACACATGGAAATCTCAGAGTAAAGTATCATTACAATAGTTTTTGAAAGTTTACTGAAAAATTTCTATGGTCATATGCAGTACAATTAGCCCAAATAATATTCTCAGCAATATTGGGATGTAATTGAAGCCAAACTGGTGCTAGTATGGTATGGTGGAACACTGAGGGGTGTGCAAGTCAAAATTATTTGTTGATATATGCATTCTACTAATGAAAAAAATACAGAAATAGAATTTCAGTGAAATACGAACCTGAGAGACAGATAATAAATGTACATTTCAATGTGGAGAAGCATTATTTGTATATTGGATCTGGGGAAAAAACCTCAACAACTTATAACAGAAAATAAATCCATTTTTCTAGGCAGGTTTGAAAGGACAAATGGGAGGATGCTGGCTTGCAGTGGAGCACATTCTGAGGCTGACTCTGTCACCTCTGTGTTATACCTACAATTGCACTTGCCTTTTGCAGCTTCTTCTCTTGTTTTTTCAGCAATTTCTGACTCAACAGCAATTACCTTCAGTGCAGGCCAGCAAGGGATGTTCAAGGAGAGCAGGAGCATTTCATAATCCTTGTGTATTCCATGGATTTGTGCTCTTATTTCACCTGACAGGAAGAAGCACAGAAGATAAAACGGGCAGCATTAGGCTTTGATTCGAGCTTTTTTTTTCATTTTAAATGTCCTGAGACACTAACATTGTTCAGGCTGTGATATTCAGATTTCCAGCACTTTTATTTCAAGTGTCATTGCTTATCATTATGATAAAAAGACATTGCCACTGAGAGAAAGGAGAGGAGAGACAGCTGTGCATATTGTCAGAGCCTCCTTTGGAGTGGGTATTTTCAAACACAAGGTCCTGGTGAATTTGGAGTGCAAGGGAGAGGTTGATGCTGTAACTGATTTAAAGCTGATTTCTGTTATTGGGCTGTCATTGGAAGAGTGGAGGTGATAACACAGCTTTCATGATTAGCTCTGCATATGGTTTGCTGATAAGGAAGTTGGAGAGGAAATACTGTAGTTAAAAAAAAAAAATCTTCAGGATGGAAGGAAGAGAAGAGGGAAGGAAGGTGAAAGCTTTGACAGTGGTAACAATTCTGCTGGATCCAAATCAGCACTGAGTCCTGCAGCAGGGCCAAAAGTATGAGTGCGAACTAAAAAGCTGAAATCCAGAAAAAAGCAACACTTACTTAACAAAAAATGCATATAAACCCCACAACATAGTGGTAAATTATTCTAAGACTTCACTATTCCTCAAAATATTGTGATAAAAATCTTGAAATGTGTTTGTTCAATTAACCTTCTGCAGTAAGTTTAGCCTAGCTGAGTTGAGCTGAAATTCTGATATATACAGGATTTTATCTATATGTATTATCTGTGGTGCTCTGAGCAACCTGGTCTTGTGGAAAGTGTCCCTGTCTATGGCAGTGAGGTTGGAATTAGGTGATTTTTAATGTCCTTTCCAACCTAAACCGTTTTGTGGTATCTATATGTGTGTGTGTGTGTGTGTATATGTGATCTTTCATTTGATAAGGCGTATTATTTGAGACTTTGCTCTCTAGTTTTTGTAGCTCTTTAGGATCCTGAAAATTGCACTTTCCTCAAATTTGTGAATTCTCACGGTTTTGGAAACTGCTCACACCTTGAGAACAGCATGAAAATTACCTACCAGTCTGCTCTCATAATTTTTCTGGTACCCCAAAATGGGAAAATACAATACAAGTAACCTGTACTTCTCCAAATCTTAACCTGATAATACCATTAATAAAGTGCAAAAAAAAATCATAATATTTATCAATAAGGGCACTGTCACTTTTTAACCGTGATCAGAATGAGGAAGATGAATAACCCTGACAAAGATTTGTGCTTTTGATTCACATTCCTGTGTTAAAAGTTTGGGATTTTGGTTGTGGCACCTCTCTCTGAAGTGCAGCTGGGCATATGCAGAGCCAGCAGGGGCTCTTCTGCCTCCAGGGTTTGATTCTTCAGAGCTCTGCCAGCACCTTGGAACCCATTTATAGAAACACATGAGGTAAGCAAATGTTATTTATAGCATTTAATGCCTGTGAGGGGGGGGGGGGTTATTACCTTTTTTATTTATTTATTTATTTATTTATTTTATTTTTTTTTTTTTTTTGGTGGTGATAGCTCTTAGAATCATCTTCTTCCATAAAACAAAAGAGCAAGGCATGATTAAGTTTTTATTATGCAAATGCAGGCAATGATCCATTAACCCCTGGTGTCAAAGCTATTCATCATTCATCAGCCTTCTGATATGGGGAAAATAAATAGGATTTCAGCCTGCTCTGTTCAGCTGATCCATTTTCTAGCAGTACAATAAACTTAGATGATCAAAATTTAAAATCTGGGTGAAGAATGAGGTTACTGTTGACATAGAAACACTCCCACTCCCAATTAAAAACAAACAAATAAACAAACAAAAACCCTACAACGACAAAACCCTGAGAACTGAAAAAAACCCACAACTTTAAAAGTTAAAACTGTTTTACTTTTAGTTTTGGCACTTGGGTGTCAGAGTGTCAAGAGCAACAGTGAATCACAATTAACTGTAACAGCGATAAAAGAAAAGCTGTTGCTACCATAGTACATCCTATTAACAAACAATTAAATCAGTCTTTTTTTTTTTTTCTTTTTAGCATTTTTCTACCCATATGTTTATCTTTAGAATACTTGTGACTGGAAAAGGTACCTGCATCTTCTGTTTTACCCATATGGTCCCATAGCAACAGATGCCTGAAATGGCTTAGGAAAGGTGTGACTCATGCTATCTGCTGGATTTTTCCTGGCATTTTTTCCCTTGATTTGTCAAAATATTGCACAAAAGAATGTTCATTTATAGGATTACAGACCAAAACCTACATTTAGAGATGCTGTCATAAATGCCTGCATGCAGTCTGGCTGTCTTTCCTGCCAAGGACTGTTAATGCTTAAATTAGCCACCTGATGGTCTGGTGCCTTGTTGTTCACAAATGTCAACTGCTCGTGAAAGAAATAACAGTTTTTTCCCCATCAATTCACAGAATAAGATTCTGAGTGAGCTCATAAACCCTGCTAATTGCAGGCAAAAAAAAAAAAAATTAAAAAAATTTGCATGTACTTTTCCTTTGGATTGTTTAGTGCTCCATTGTAGGTGACACCAAGCCTGCAAGTGAGACTCTCCAAAGTTTGGAAGGTGGGTGAGACAAGGAAAAGAACCACCCAGACTTCATCTGAGTCTTGTTTCTGGTTATGATCATACATAATTATTAGGCAAGGAATTTAAATTGCAGGTTTTTTTCTCTTTGCAGAGCTTATTCAGATAAAAGGCATGTTAATTTTCCATGTTTTCTTGCCACTGAGGCATCACTGTTTAACATGATTGTGGTTTTTTTGGTACTCTCTAGCTCCTCTTTGCCCTCTCTCCTCCAGCTCTGAATTCTGCAAAATACAGAACCTGTATCAAAGCTCACGTGGGTTTTAAATTTATATCTATAAATAACAATTGTGTTTTCTGATTTGAGAAGCAATGTTTAAGAAATGTAATCCTCTAAAAACTCTTCTGTTGAGTTATCAAACCCACCCAAAGTCAAGCTGTGACATGTTTTCTATAATGCGATCTAATTTCTAGACTCCTGTTACCAAAAGAGCCATTTAATTTGTACTTTTCAGCAATTTCCTACTAATTCTCTATTGTAGTTTCTGGAACTCTTCCTTAGAATACATTTTATTTCAGATCTATAACTACCTCCTGAAGCTCAGGCAACCTTCATCTGATGAAAATGTGATTTTTTTTTAAAGCTGTCTACCACACTATTCTGAGAGTTAATGAATCAGTTTGTGTAGCTACAAATATCTGGAATTCCTGTAGCTCAGCAGCAGTTTGTCTGACAGTAGGCAAATGGAAATATTTTTTTTTTTTAAGAAATAGAGTCTTTAATGGAAAGACTGAGGAAACAGAAAGCCCAGATGGAATATTGTCACAGTTGTGTTTTTATCAGGCAGGAAGGTTTGCCCCTGCAGATCTCCAGCAGCAGAAACTCCAGAGATGTTCTTTAAACCTCTGCCTCCTCCCAGCCTCTTCCAGTTAGGCTGGTCAGGATATTCACAATTAGAATGTTCTTAATATTGGACCGTTTCCTAAAACCAAATTTTGAATTATTCAGAATATGGTGGGAATATGTGTCAAAATGAGGCAGCTGATTGACACCATTGGTTTAGTGGGAAGTGTCCTGGGAGGTCGCAGGGGATTGGTATAACATGATCTTTGGAGTTCTTTCCAACCCAAACCATTCCATGATTCAATACTGGTCATGACTTCCACTTTTTTTATATTAGCAAAGCGCTCTGTGAGAAACCAGCTATTTCATTTTGTATTAAGAATTAATAGGGAAAAAACCCCCAAACTATTAACCAGAGTGTTTCCACAGAGAATCTTTTGTTGTGATCTTCTGCTGTGCATTATTTATGTGTATTTGCTGAGGTGGTGAATGAAATGGAAAAGCGTTTAGTGCTTTACCTCTGCATTGAGCACAGTTGTGGAGAAGGGGATTTTTCACGTGTGTTGGAATTACTCCTGTGCCACTTGTTCACTTTAATGCAAACAGCTCGTTGTCATTGTTATTTTGTGTGGATGAAAACATAAAATTTTCCCTTTTTGATGCACCACAGAGCACTTGTTAGCAAATGAGCAGTTCAGGGAGACTTCCACACCATCTCATGTTTCTTTCAGAGGTTCTGAGGCAGAGTTGGGACACAAGTTTCAAAGATGTTGTGTTCTTTGTGCCAGGGCAGAACTTTATTTGATGTGTTTAGAGTCATTGTACACTTTTGCTGCTCTTTTCAATGAATAAAAGAAATAATAAAATATTTAGGCACAGATTAGCCTAAGAACATGGTTGCTTTCAGTGGGGAAGTAGAAAGGCAGAGAACAGAAACTGCTCCTCTGGGTACTGTGTACTTTAGTTTTCTAAAATTGCTGCTTCAAAAGCTTTGTGAAGGGAAAAAGGAGATCTGCTGGGCACTTGAGAGTTGAATGTCATAAGCTAAAGAGTCCATATTTGGGAAAAAAAAATTGATAAAGGAACTATTGTAATTATGTCACTGATTTGAACATTTTAGGGAAAACCAATTAAATAATTTGCACTGATTCAAAATATTGTATGGTTTGTGGATGACTGTTTATTTCTCAGAAAAAAAATAAAATAAAGGGATATGAATATAATTGCACCAATTTTCTATCCATTGATTTTGACCAGAGTATGAACTTTTGCAAGACCTAAATCTTTTATTAGCTCCCAGCTGTATCACTGCTGTCTTCACTCCAGTCAGTTTATATAAGCTCCTCATTTTGTCTTTGATGGTGTCAAAACTTTTCATCTGGACATCCATATTATTCCAGTTTTGCTTCACAATTTTGATTCTTTTATTGAGATGAATAAACTATGCTTGATCTGTGGTGGTAAAAACATTTATTTTTTCTTAAGACAAAAAATAAGTGCTTATTCTACAGTCCAATATCCAAAAGTAGAAGGAAAAAGAAATGACATTGCATTTGTTTCATATTCTTCCAATACACTTCATGTCCTTTGGGGGTGCAAGTTTTTATTTCAGTGTGGTCTTTAATTTTAAATATAGAAATATCTGTGTGATCGTGTATGAATGAATATATATATATATATATGAATGCGGGTTTGCAAACCTAGTTTAAGAAATTTAAGGAGCAATTTTCCCTCGGGATGTTCTCGATCAATACCTCCAACGTAACTGTTTTTAGTCAATAATTTCTACCTACAACGTCCAGAGAAGACGTGCTGGCAGAAACAGATGGAGCTGCCCAAAAGCTGACAGCAGAGCACTGGGAAACCCTCCAGGGAGGTGTGAAATTGGGATTAAATCTCCTCAGCTGGAGGAGGATGTGGAGCAGGATCTCCCATAGGGAGTGTTCTGTCAGCAGGATGGGCAGCAATAGGCAAAGGGACTTTTTTTTTTTTTTTTTGTCTTTTTCCTGAAATAATCAACTCATCTACATGATGAGCCTGACAGGTGAAAGGGCTGAATGTCATCATGACCATAAACTTGAATAGTTTTGGACCTCATTTTTTTTTTTCCCCCCATAAGCTCTAGGATGTTGGATGTAAGATCTTATAGTTTTTATATTTAGGTGCCCAAGTCTTCTAAAAATGTGTTTTATAGTTTTATACCAGCAAATAGCAAATTAAAGTCACTTCAGCAACGGCACTTTTTGTTGTTTGTGTAGAATTGCTCTTTGTAATAACTAAAATAATTCATCTTGGGAAGGTACAGATACCAGACAGGAGGATAAAATTGTGCTGATGTTTAAAAAGAGTCACTGCTGGTCCTGGTGATTGCTGGCCTGTTAGCCTGGTATTGATCCACAGCAAAATAATGCACTGGTTAATGCAAGGCTTGCTTAATAAAAATGTAAGGAATGTAATGTAATTAATGCCTATTAGCGTTGGCTGAGGGGAAATAGATCCTACCAAGCCACCTTGGTATTGGTTTTTATGAGATTAGAAGTTACTTGATAAAACAAAAATGTTGAGGTTAATCATGTACCTTTGAAAAAATATCTGTATCACAAGCTGCCTTAGGAACAGCAGCAAAACAGCACAGTGCTGTGGGTTAACAATGATATATTGTCATATTGTAATATATTGTTATATTGTAATTGTTATATATTATATATTGTATATATATTATATACATATAAAATTTATATATTTTCAATTGTGGTTTAAACAATTTTGGTACCTAAGAGTAGCAAATTCAAACTTTTTTTAGCCTTAATTACACTGCAGTGTAGTGTAAATTTTAGCCTTAATTCTCACTGCAGTGAACCTCTCCATGTTACTCTGAAGGACCATCACCAGTCTGGTGGTAAATGGTTTATTTGGGAGGTCAGGTTGAGCCACTGTTCACCAAAACCTTCAATAACTATGGATCCTGGAGCTTTGCTCAGTAAGGGCATCAAAAATTCTTGCAGAAAAATTTTCTACCTACAGTAGTATGGGGAAATGTGCAACTCCTGTCACATTTCTGGCTCCACAGCAATGAAATGGGCATTTCTAGCTAAAGACATGTTATAAAATTCCCTGCATAAACAGAAAGGTGAGTCAATTTTGGCTGCTCTAGTGCCACGTGTTAAGGTCGGGAAAATCTTTATCCAACTAAGGAATCATCAGTTGTCAAGAAAGAGCAATATATACCTCACTGGTGTAGCTATTATTTGAGAAGCCTCAAGACAAGGATGACAGTAAGTGGATTTTTGGAGGGTGAGAAGGAAAGGAAGATACACAGAACAAGCCCCGTAGCCAAGTTAAGCAAGACAGATTCCCAATTTTATTTTTAGTAAGATAAAGCAGTGGTAGAGAACAGAGCAATATGCTATAAATGAAAAGTGCTGACAAAGCATATGTTGTTAAAATCTGAGGAAGGATAATGAAATAGGACAGAGAAGGCTGAAATTTTGTCAGCATTTCATAATGCAAATGAAAAGAAGCCATTACAGTTGATCTTTCCTGAGGAAGTGGCCTTCACATATTCATTTGTTAAATCAAAAAGGAGATTAAATGCTTCAGTTAAAAAAAAAATCGTAATTTTCTGTTTAATTTTTTTGTAAGTATCTGGTACAACTACATTGAGAGTACTTGAAGAGATGAAATGGAATTTTATTTTCAGTTTAGCTTTTAATTTCAACTATTACCTTAAGTTAAGTTTTGGTGTAGAATTAAGAGAAGTTCTTTTTGGTAAAGGGAAAAAGCAGATGATCATGTAAGGACTGGAGAACCTGGCATTACAAAAATTAGTGGGAATTATAATATAGAGTTGACTTAGAATTTCTGTGTCAAATTCATTTTTGTTTTAAGGGCTAAATTTACTAAAATATGTCTCTGAAAGGATCCTAGACAAGAGTCTTAAGTCTATATTTTCAGCACACCTAAAATTGCTTTTCTTCTCTGCTGCCACCTTTGTGAGCTCATAAAAAGGAAGAGAGTTCCCTCCCTGCTGATGTGGTTAAATAAGAAGAGGAGTAAATCAGTGCCCAGGTGTGTGCAGAGCTCACCCTCAAGGCAGTCTTGCTGTTGTTATACAGATATTTTTAACTGCCTCATTGTTTAGTGTGCATTACTCTAACTTCAGGGTAGTCAGGAAAATAAAAAAATAACATGAGTAAACCCCAGACTAAAATTTCAGGTAAACCTGAGGTTAATATTGCTTCAATATTCCTAAATACCCATATGCTTTACATAGTGATAATGTATTTTGTTTTTTCAGAACTCTGCCTTTTGGTTCATGACCTCTTTTTGGGGTGAGGGGAAAACTGTTGAGTATAATCTAAGGCAAGTTATTATTTGTGCTGTGCTAAGTATGAGGAATGCTTGAAATCTTCCAATGGAAGCAGATTTCTGAGTTTCCAAATCTTCTCTCTTAATAGGAGATTCTTTTGAACATCAGAAACACAAATGACCTTCTCATAAATTGGCCACAGGCTCAATTAACTGCACCTCTAGCTGGTATTGAACAAATATTTCATTGAAAACAATTTTTTTTTATTTTTTTTTATTTTTTTTTTTTTTTTTTTTTTTTTTTTTTTTACCTAAAGTGATACAAAAAAGTCTGGTGTAATTCACCATCAGTGTGATTTACCAGGAGCACTCACTCATCCTGCCTGGGATCCCTGCAGCCCCTGACCCAGGCTGGCCACCTGAACAAAAAGAAAGCCTCAATTAAATGATTACAGAAATTCCCTCTGGAGGAGCTGAATAAAATTCATTGCATGTAGGATTTCCAGCTCTGAGCAGATGTGAAAGGAAATCTGGAAGCCTCATGAACTGGCAGAGAAATCCCAAATCTAAGCTATTGAAAAATGATGGGCTGAGAGATGATTATTTTTGAAAGAGTCGCATCCCCTTTCGAGGCAACTCCCGTTATTCCTCAGCCTGGCTGGTGTCTGGGAGGTTTGTTTGGAGCTGATTAAATACTTTGTGCTCATGACTGACAGCGTGGCTGGTGCCAAGGAGGGGAGATGGAGGTTTGCTGCACGTTGTACAAACTTGTCAGAAGGGAGGCAGGGAAACATCTGTTTTCTCTGACGTGACAAGGTGCTGGTGAACAGCAAATATTACATGGTAGGGCTTGTTGGCTTTGTGCAGCCAAAATATTTTGCAGGGATCTGTCAGTTTGATGTTTTGGGTGAAGAGGGGAGGAAGGACTTCCCAAAATACTGTGTAACAACTGTGCTGAAATAATCTGAAATGGCTGTGTTTCAATGTTCTGAGCGTGGAGAGCAGAACCTTGGGCAGAGGGGCTGTGATGGGCTTTATATTCCTCTCAAATAACACTCTTAATACCAATGCTGAAAGGAAGGAGTGTGAGTATAGCTTTGAAAATAATATTTCAAACTGCCAGTTCTGGATAACCATTCAAAACACTGATTTTTTTTTCTCAATTTAGACCAACCATAGGTTTTGAAATATTAAAATGCTACAGTAAAGTATTGGCACAGCCTTGCAAGGGTTTCATTGCCTGCCTGTGTTGGTGCTTTTTGTCTAAAAATAACTATTAAAAACTGGATTTAAGAGGTTGTTGTTTACTCTAGTATCCCATGGCTTGGAGTCATTTCTCCCATTTCAGGATGGAGCTCTAGAGCTCAAAACAAACTCTGAGTCTGCCTCTCATCTTAAAAAAACTTCCAGAGGTGCCACACATGGAGAGTACCAGTGTTATATCACATTTAACTGCCCAACAGCTGGGATTTTACCATCTCTGCTAATTTTACCATGCTGATTTTACCATGTCTGCTAATAATGCTGAGAGCACAGAACCTGACGTGGTTCTTTAACAACAGCACATTCTCCCAGTTCTCTGTGCCTTCCTAATGGCACCACACAGGAAGCAGAGCTGCTCACTGACCAATTCAATTATTTTTCTGTAGCTGGACATGTTGCTAATGATAATCCATTAGAAACCTCCTTGTACTGCTGGCAGGTCTTTATTTATCCATGGGACTGAAAGCATTTTAAATCTCTCTGGACAGATGTCTTTGTAGAGAGGAGTGAATAGTCCGCTGAAAAGACAAGGAAAACTCCTGCTTTTTCCTCTGTAGTAAGGACTTTTCAGTGGAAATAAGATGTTATGGAAGTTACATAACTTGCTCTTGTTTTATGCTGAATAACAATGTTGATGATGATGATAAAAATAGATTGAATCAGATTATTTGCATATGGTTCCTCCAGCAGCAGTTTCTGCTGTTTCTCTCATTGCTGTCACTTAGAATCTGCCCATGAGCAGAATGAGCCCTGTTGGGAGCTGATTTATCCAGACTGTGCTTTTCCATCATTTGGGATAACTCTGGGTGCTGGGAGCTGATCTCTGCAGACTGTGCTTTTCCATCATTTGGGATCACTCTGGGTGCTGGGAGCTGTCGTGGTTTGAAAGCAAAATGGGTGAGAGGCTTCACGTCAGAAATACAATTTAATAAGAAGAAAGGAAAAAAGTAAAATAAAATAAATAAATGCAATAATACAAAAGAGCACTGACAGAGTCAGAATACAACCTGAGCAGGGTGGTGGGAGCAGTCCAGGTGAGGTGCTCTTCCTGAAGCAGTGATCCTGTAGAAAGGTCTGGTAGCTCTGCTCCTCTGGGAATCCAGTGGGTCAGGGCTGCTTGCACTGTCCCAAATCCCAGATTCTCTCCAGGTGGGAATGCTTGGCTCCTCCCCCTGGGCGGAGCATCTTCCAGTGGGATGATGAGTTGTGCAATGGGTCCTTGATGGCCCATTAAACAGAGATAACCCCTGGAGGGAGTTCCCTGTGAGTCCTGGGCAAGGCATTGATGGGCCATGAGCAGAAGAGCCCAAAGGAGGGGCCTGGGAAAACACTGCCCCACCTGGTTCCAACAGCTCATGGAGATGGTGATAGAATAAATACTTTGTGTACATCCTACACTGCAACCCAGGACAGGAGCTGATCTCTGCAGACTGTTTTTCCATCATATGGGATAATTTTGGCACGCTCCAGCTCTCTGTGCAGTTTTGGATACCCCAAGTGCCAGCGTTGGCACAGAGGAGGGGACAGCCAAGCCTGGGGAACAGAGAGAGAACAGGAGCAGATATTCCAAGCTGCAGTCCCAGTGTATTTTCTGAGTCCTGCAGGCCTTGAATGGCAGCAATTTAGCAATTTGCTGGGTAAGTTGTTGTTTTGGAGAAAAATTCCAGATATTACTGTCTACCAACTCAGACAGAATCTCTGCCTGTTTATTTCAGTCCTTGACCTTTGCCATGGAATTGTCTTTCACTTTCTGCAGTACAGCAAATTTCTAACCAATTTGCAGCTCTGGGTTAGCTAAAAGTTCTGTGTGAGGAGGTTCACACTGGTTTAAATGCTGTCTTGCTGTTTAAATATATATTTTTTTTTTTTTTTTTTGGAAAGCTGTGAGAATGCAACCACAAAAAAAAAATGGAAAATAGGGAAGGAGAAAAAATGTGTGATACCTGGAAATAACTTTGTAACAGACTGTTATAAAGGAATATTTCAGCTAGATAACTCCTACCCAATATTAAATAAAAGAGTAGCTAAATCAAAGTTTAATTGGATCAGGTGTGCATTAGCAATAAATAAGCTTAAGGATTCAGAAGCATAAAAATTTCTGAGATGGAGAATCCAAGGGCCCAATTCAATAAAGTCTTCTGGAAAGTGGCTAGTAGGGAAACATAAATCATCCAGGGCACAGGGAGACTTACCCAACCTTGGGACACTTCACAGATTTAAACTGATAAGGACAAAGAAAAAGCCCTTCTGAGCCAGGGTTTGTGTCTGCACCATCCTCACTGGTTTGCAGTGGCAGACTGTGCCCTGACCTGTTTTTGAACACATTGACTTCAATCAAATCCTCAACACTGTTGCCTAACTATGATTTCAAATAGTAGTTTTATAAGATTCTGTTTCAATTTATCCTCTCTTGTTTCTTTGAAACACGATATATATATATATATATATATAATATATTTTTAATGTCCTCATGATCTAGTATTTTGTTTTGTTTGTGTTTCTTTATTGCTCTGAAAAAGTTTGCTGTCCTTGTAAGTTTTTTTTCCCCCTTTCCATTACATGTGTATTCTTTTCCTATTTAGAAACTTCTGTAAAGTATATACTTTGTTTTATTTATTTTCTTTTTTCCATAGTTCTGCCTTAAGGCTCTCTTGAGGTGAGATGCCTGGGATTGCATGGGAAATTCCAGCCTCTGCATCATGAATTTACACAATGGCCTGATGATGGTTTTGAGATATTCTTAATAGTTTTCTGTTTGCCTTTTTGTGAGAGCTACTGAGCATCGAGCTGACACTTTTAGGGACCTGTCTGACACGACACCAGATGTCTTGTATGAGTGGCAATGTCTTATCTGGGGTTTATTATTGCTCTGGGTTGGGTTATTTTTACTTCTGTGCTGCCATTTAGATGGATCTGCCATTTTATCCCCAGCCTGTGTTGTCTGTGCCTTTTCCATCAAACTTATGTACAAATCTTCCAAGTTGTAACGTTGACTTAAATGTTGAATATCTGAGCCCTGATCCTTGAAACAACCTACGTCTATTACAGGGGGGAAAATAAAATTTCTGCCATATGTTTTTAGTCTTTTAGGGATTCTTTAATTCACAAGATGACCTTGTCTCTTACCTCATGATGGTACAGTTATTTTAAGATATTTAGGTAAGGGACTCTAGTAAAAATGTTATCATAAAGATAGAAGTTATATTCAATAGGCCTCAATAAACTTGAGAGACACTTTATTTCTATTTTAATTCTATGTCTTTTTTAGCTTCCTCTGTGTGTCTTATTAATCACCTTATCATGTGTTTATTAGTTCTTTTTTTTGGTACAACTTCGACTTGCGTTGTAAGATTGGGAGTCTCATTTTATCTCTACCAACTTCTGTTTTATGTAGATACTAATAACCCACTAATTGCTGCAATACTGCTCCTGCTAGTAAGGGATATGAGTATGATCTGTCACATGTAGATTGTTCATTAGTCCTCAAAAAAGAAAAGAAATGAAGAGAAATACTTTAATTTTTGTAGTGCCTTGCATTGATTTTACTTTGGGGGATGTTTGGATTGTGGTTATTTGTTTACATAAGAGGAAAAAAAAAAAGGGTTCCCTTAGCTAGTATTTTTTTTAATCTGGGTTTTTACTGAGCTCACATTATGATAATGACTTGCCTCTGAAGAATTGTTCCATATAAATTTATCCTTCATGATTAAATTTAGAATATAGTGAAACAGAATTTTAACTCATTTAGAAACTCTCAATCCATCTCTAAATGAAGTTTTCCGTAATCAACTTATATGGGGGGGGATAGAAAATTGAGAAAATTCAATATTTAACAGTTAAAATGTGACATTGTGCAGACCCCAAGACAGTAGGAAGAAGAAAGTCCTGTTAGGCTTTCCTTTGAGGAACATTTCCCATTGCTGTTAGAAGCCAATTTTCCAAACTCATTTCCACCAGTGGAGAGTAGCACTTCCAAGTAGTCCTTTGAAGAGCAAAATTTTGTGTTTTCTCAGGAAACTTACCCAGTTTAAGGAAAAAAAAAAAAAAAAAAAAAAAAAAAAAAGATGTTTTGATACATTGTCTTTCTCAAATAAATTCCCAGCAATGAGAAATTGCAAATGAGTGTCAAATCCTGGTTCTCTGTCACTGAAATGTGTTCTGACCCAGCAGTTCTCACAACACAAAACTGTCTGGGCAGGTGAGAATTAATAACCTACACCTTTCTTCAAAAACTCTATTTTTTTCTCTTTTTATCCCTCCCTCATTTTTTTTCCCATTGTAAGTTCTGCCATAAAGCTGAAAAATAAAAGATTTGATATTAATCATGTTTTTAACTTTCTAAATGATGAATATTTTGGTGAGGACTTGGTGTGAATGAGATTATCCAGTTATTCTGCTGATAAGTCTTAATAATGAACTCAAGGTCAAATAACATATTTATAGCACCTTTCAGTGGGGGAGTTCAAATGTTTTATACACAGAATTTTTTGTGATGTAAAAGACAACTGTTAAAATCATGGAAGTAATATTAAGGAAGAGCAAAAGTTGGCAAAACCAGTATTTTTCCCCTGAGTTAGGACTGGGAGTAGCACCAAGCAATCCTGAGTTTCAGGCCCTATCTGAATCACTGGGCACAAATATTGTATTAAAACCAAGCCACACCACATTAGAAAAAAGAAATATTTATTTCTTTATTAGTGAATATGATATTAATTAGTCAAAATGGGGGCGGGGGGACGACGTACAGGTCAAAGGGGCTGGATGCTCCTTCCCAAAAGCCAAAAAGTATCTAAATAATGAACTATTTTTAATTATCTCTCTTCTTTTAGTAGCTGTGGAGAGAAGAGTAGGCATGAAGGACATTTGTCACTTGGAAAAAGACACATAGCACTGCCCAAAATTCTGAAGAATCAAATTCTACTAAAGTTTTTTTTAATTATTATTCTTTTTCGAGAGTCAGTGCCACCAAATGCTGTTTTTGACTGTTTTCCCTCAGAACAAAGTGTGAGGTCAGAAGTCAGTCAGTGCCCTCCTAGTCCTGGATCTGAGGATCCATCAGGCTCTGAGCTGTGCCTTATTCCAGCCAGGAAATCCCAAAATGACCTCGGGAATGTGGGAGCTCCCTTGGCCCTCCCCTGCAGGGCAAGGGAAGAGTTCCTGCACTCCTTGCTCAGCTGAGAGACAGAGCACATCCAGCTCTGGCAATTCCAAATGAGCCCAAATTAAGGTAAATTAGAAAATCATGAACTATTTAATATTCTTATTTCCACATTATTTATTCAGAAGAAATTTCTATTAACAGCGCATTGGACTCACAAGGCAATTAACTCCCTCCCCTCTCAGGGGTCCCTCTGCAGATACACTGACATGCTCTGCAGAACAAAGGGTTTGATCTTTGGGGAAAAGAATTTGCTGGAATGTTTTTCTTCTTTTTTTTTTTTTTTTTTTTTTTTTTTTTTCTTTTCGTTTTTTCTCATTTGCTTATCACAGTGTTAACAGTGAGGGCAAACAATGAGTTACTTCGCTTCTGTCTGTGAAGACACAGACCAGGAGGATGCATTTACATCTCCATCCACTTCAGAATTGTTTTCCATCACTCATGTTCAGAGCGTCCAACACGATTGTCTCCCTCCTTCCAGTGTGCTTTGCCCTTGTCTCCCTGGGAAAAAGCAGAAACACAGCTTTGTGAATTCTGCATTTAGTTCTGTGCCTGATGGAGACACAAAACACAGATGATGGCTCCTCTCAAAGTGTAGCTATCTCGAGTCTCGAGTATTCCATTGACAGGAAAACACATCCTTTCTCATCTCCACAGAGTTCAGGAGTCAGCTCTGGGGTGGTGGATGCCTCTGTGCAAGGTGGTTTGTTTCTACATGGCTCTGTTAAATGCTGCAGTGTGAAGCAATGCACACTTTAATTACTCTAAAACATAATTTATGCATTAGTTTCCATAGTAACTTGTCATTGCTGTGACATGGTTGGAGCTGGTGACATTTGTGAGTCAATTAAACAATGATTTGCAGGGTTTTATTTCTTAAGTAATTTTTTTTTCCTTTTTTGTTATGGCCAGCTACGTTTATATTGAAATTGTTATACATTCCATAGTTACATGCTAGATGGAAAATTAGTCAATGAGGTAATTGCATTTTAAGCATGAAAGAAGTGTAACTGAAATCAGTTTCTGCAGAAGGCTGTATTTTCAAAACTACACTACTTTGACACATGGGAATATTGTTTCTTCAGGGCTTGCTCCACTATTAAATAAAGATTTAAGTGTTTGGCTCGGAAGGAATCATCACTTTCAACCAGGGACAATTCACTGTGCCAATAAAAAGGTTGTGTACGATTTAGAAAGGACCAGAGAACAATGTTCTTGGCTCTAATTAGTTTTCTTGATATATAAGGTAATATATTTCTCAGAAGGATATAAATGATACTAACACTTTTATTTTGACATAATAAGCCTTCTAAAGAATTAGTGAGTTTAAATGAAAAATGCATACAGTACAAGCAGCTCCTGTTTTCCATTGGTACCCCCACAGTCAGAGCTGCATATGTCTGGAGAAAACTCAGGAAATAAAGTATTGTGATACTGTTTTTGCAAACTGATTTTTTCATGGGGATCTCCAGTAGATTGTGGCCACCTGCAGCAGTAGAACATGTTGGAGAGGGGTTAGTTCACCCCATAGTGGGTTTATTGGTGAGGAAGAGAAGCAACACACAAATTTTGTCTCAATTATCTGGATTACAAATATTCCAGATTGTTTATTAGGAAGAAATTTTTTACTGTGAGGGTGGCAGGGCCCTGGCTCAGGTGGCTCAGTGAGGTTGGGGCTGACCTTGGGAGTGTCCAAGGCCAGGTTGGACAGGGCTGGGACAACCTGGGGTGGTGGAAAGTGTCCCTGCCCATGGAATCCATGCCCATGAATCCCCTGCCCATCCCATCCCAGGAATGGGATGATCTTTAAGGTCCTGTCTAACCCAAAGCATTCTGTGATGTTGGTTACAGACTCTGAAAGCTGCAAATCCACAATTACTCTGAGAAAGGCACCGCAGGTGACTGAGGTTAGAATGCCAGAATACCCATGATGTAATGTAAAAAACTTGTTTTTGTTTATAGATTCACTAGACTATATTGTAGTATGGGATAAAAACTCAGATATATTTAAACAGTAGCTTCATGCATGGGGATTTTTTACTTACAGTGTCAGTTTTTAGACTGTAGGTGAGTAGGTACTCAGAGGAAATGTTTTCATTAGTGCAAAACACAACTGTGCAGAGGTAGTAACTGCTATATTACCATATCACTCTGTACTCTAAACTCTAAAGGCTACTCTCTTATCTACCTTTTCCCTGATACCTTGGTGGGGCTACACCCTTGAGTCCCTTGTTTGTTATCACTCAATCCCATCTCCCAGTTAATCCCAGTCTTCCTGCCTGCCATGCCTACATCTCAAAGCTGGCTTTCATTTCCATTTCACTCACAGGTTTTATATTTTCAGTATCTCTTGCCAGGCAATCATATCTGTAAGGTTTTCCTGTCCTGTCTTTCCCAACAGGGGTCAAACTAGAGGGAATTTCATTTCAGCTCATCAGTAAATCACCACCTGAACAAGAGCAGGAGTGTTGGGGTTGGAACTGTGCCCAGCTCACAGGGAGGTGTTGCAAAGGACAGGATGGGAATTGGGGCTGGAGCCCAGCAGGTTGTCAGGAAACTCCTGTTCTCCTCTCCTGCCTGCCCCAGAAATGCTCATTGTTCGTCACACCTGTTCTCATTCTCAGCTGATGACAGAGGAGTCAGAAATAGGTTTGTTCTATGAAGTCAGTTGAAATGCTGGTGGAGAAATAAGTTGAGATTGTTTTTGAAGGGAGTATTCTCAGGCTTTTGGATAAGGCTTGGCTTTTTCATTCTTTCCGTCCACCTCCCTAGTCACCAGAAATAACTGGCCAATGGAAATGTTAGAGACTGATGGACTTGCACCGCCTGGAATTTCATCTGCATTTTTATATTTACCCATTCTGAATGTTTCCAGCTACTGATGGAGACAGTAAAAGGTTGTGCATAGCATTACAGAAGTCTCCTCCGAATAACAATTGGGGTTGGGAGGGATAAAATACATGAATAAAATTGGAAAACAATAAAAGTCGCATCAGTGGAGCTTCTCTAATACCCGGCATGCTTTATTTTAGTAAAAATTTCTTAATAGTTTTACTCTCCACGATGATCCACACATACATATATTACAATTATTGCAGTACTAAAAAGGCCATAAAAAATTGTTAAAAAAAGGCAAAGTATGGAAGACTACTGAAGCCTGGCTGTAAATTGGAGACAGCAGGGGCAGATTTGAGATAAAGAATCAGAATTTTATCTGTCATCATTGCAGTGTAATGTTTCAGTTGTTTTACCTGTAAAATGAGGACAGTAGGAAGTCTGTTGGGTGGGTTGGTCAGAACACAGTCACGTACACAAATTGCAATAGTTCAGGGAGTTACTGCTTGCCAAAGGAGCAGCAAAAACTGTATGGAAATTCCATTATTTTTGAGAGTAAAATGTGAAAGCTTAACCCCTTGTGCATTATCCTTGGGCAATGAAGTGTGTTTTGCAGGCACCCAGATATCCCCACACACACACAGAGTGAGTGACTGTGACGTGACAGATAAGCTGTAATTTAGCTGTCGGCACATAAACGTGGCCAGTGACTCGTGAGCAGCACCAGCCATTTAATCCATGTTTTCCCAATATCCGTGTGCACGTGGAGGAGGAGAACACTTGGGCTACAGTCCACACATCAACAAACACACTGCTGGTAGTTAGCAGGTTTCCTGCACATGCCTTTTTGTGCAGTGTTAGGAATGCTGCTGATAAAATTGCAGCTGTTTATCCAAGTGACTGAAATGTTGTCAGTGTGGCCACTTGCTCGAGATGTGTTACTCCTTCACTTTGCTTTTGTTAATGTGGATCCTAAATGAATCCAAATGCTTTTAATGAGCTGGCGTTTAGGGTGTTGTCTCCTCTTCCATCTCCTGAGGGAAGGACAATGAGGAGTTCTTCTAGTTTCTCATCATTTCTCATCCACAGTTGCAGAAATCTTAGTTCAGGGTCGAATTCTGGATTGTTTGGGTTTGGAATTCTTAAACTCTGGATTATGTTTTCATTTCAGTGAACTGCATTAAACATCTGCTTCTATCACTGTATAATTCTGCCATATAACTCGTCCCCGTTTCTGTATAAACAAAGTTCTCTTCCATTTATTTCTGAAAGGATTATCAAAAGCATCCATTTGGTGACTGAAAGACTTGGGTATTTTAGCCCTATTTTTAGAAATTAATGCAATACAGCATGTGAAATTCTGCACTATATAACACTCATGGATCACTGGGCACCTTACAGAAGTTTGCAAAGTATTTCTTTTACAGCTAATTATAGTGTTGTGAGTCGACACAGTTATTTGAAAAAAAAAAAAATTGAAACAATGAAAGGGTTTTTCATTTAGCAAAGTATTTATTATACTATGATCATTAAGATGAAAAGAATTTTAATGCATGTTTAGATTACCATTGCAAAACGGAGCAGCTTTGATCTGTGTGCACTGCTAGGTCTTCATTCTTTTCCATGACACCTCTACACATCAAAAACATGTAGTAGTGAAAAATCTGTCAATTTTCACCAGATATATCTTTACACTGCCACGTTGCTGCATCATTTTTTTTCACTGAGAAAAGTGGCATGTGTAATTACAGGGAAGACACAATTACAAATTGCACGCAATTACAGCCAAACAAGTAAACAAAATAAAACTACATTCAGTGAGCTAAGGAGTAGCTGAAAGCCTGTAAATGGAGACGCCAAAGATGAGCTTTTGCAGCTCTACAATTTGCCAGTCAAATTATTGTTATTTAGGAGAACTTCCCCACAGAAGCTCAGAGTAGAGCAAACGATTGGCAAATTGTCTTTTGAAATTGGTTGATACTCTTCTGATTGGTTTCCCCCCATTATTCCTTGACAAAATCTTAATATTTTCAAAGTTGAGAAGTGGAGCAAATTTTTTTTCTTTAAATCTGAACTTTCATATTGATATAAATGAGACAGCTGGATTTGCAAAAATAAAATAAAAAACCAGAATTTATTTTTTGCGCAACAGCAAACACGGAAAACTACGATAAAAAGGCGGGTCTGATCCCGGGTCAGCAACTGGGTGAACGTATGGACAAGACTCTACTGCTCTTGTCCTCCCTTGTTCACAAATCCCATTGCCAAGAGTAGTTTTTATACAGTTTATTTCCCCCAAGGCTCGATCCTTTGTCCACTATTCTGGGATGAGGTATTCTTGAGTTTTCTTTTGAGGCTGTCCCCCTCTTGAATAGGTTTCTGGGCAGAGTTGGTGAATTGATTATTTTTTTCCAGGAAGGCTGCATCGAGTGTGTTGAGTTGTTGAGTCTTACTTGGTTTTACTCTTCCTTGATTAATCGTCGTCAGTGGCCCATTTCCAGGGCCAACGTTCTTTCAGGTGTTGATTTCCATCATCCTTTTGCTGGAGAAACCCATCCTGGAATGCAAACCTAGTTTTCCCAGGACTGGTGCTTGTTCATTACTTTTATTTATATTTTATTTTAGCACGAATTATTAAATGCAGTATGTCCCCCATAACAATATTCTACTTGTCTCATGAGATGTGACTGAGGGGCACATCTCAGGAAATCAGCAGCATTTCGAAGGCGTGCTCGTAATGAAAAGATTTATGAGTTTTTGAAAAGCTGGCACAAAAGAGGATAAATACTGCAGCTACACTGTTCACGAGTTTATCACCCAAAGAAGTCCTATCGTCTGGATCTAAATCAACAGGAGAAGTAAACAAAGCTGCGGAGATAAGGTTGTGTTGCCACTACAGATGGGTCCTATTCTAAAGAAATTTAATTCTGGTTGTAACCAGCTGCTGAGAATTTCTCTGTTCTCCTGTGGGCAGTGGAATTGTGGTGCATTTACAGGTTAAACAGATCTTTTCTCTAACCTTTTCTACCACAGTAGGACTGCCTCCCATTGAGGTTTCTTGGAGTTCTTGGTTGGGGTTTTTTGAGGTTTTTTTGGGTTTTTTGAGGGTTTTTTTGGTTTCTTTTTTCCCCCTAAGATTAAAAGTTATTGGGAAGTTTGGATAGAAGGAAGAGCTGGCATAGAGAGTCCTTTTAACACAAAAAGCATTATAAAAGAGGTGTTCCTCAGCCTATCAGATTATTTTATGATTATGTGGAATGCGTTTGGCAGCTGCATCCTCTTGACGAGTAACCCTCCCTCTCCCCCAGCAGCAGACTTCAAGATAATTGGCTGAAACGTTCTCAGCAAATAATGATTTGACCAATTAACGCTGTTAGTCAGCAGAGTAATGAACTGGGAATAGAGTTTTAATTCCTGTGAAATCCCACACTTTTAGGAATGGAGGGAAGATAAAGAGCATCTTAAAGTCGTTGAACAAATAATTTTTTTTAGAAAACATTGAAAAGATGCAAAAGTTTTTTGTGGTTTTTTTTTCTTTCTGCAAACACTTGTGGAGACCAAATGCTGTTCAGATTGATGTTTGAGAGGAAAAAGAGCTGCAAAATGAGAGATGAGTACTGACAGATGAAATTTTTAGAGTTTCTTCAAGAAAAGAAGAAATTTTTGAATCCTTTTGGAGTTTATTCACACAGAACCATAGAGTGAATGATTATCTATATAAGTCAAGGGCCTACCTGTGAAGAATTTTCTGTTTAGCCCTTAGTACTTTTTAACTAAATTTAATATGGGCTTTGTAACTGGGCTGTCAAAGTCTTGAAATATGTTCCTCGATACAAATTGAGTGATCAAGCTACTGCCTGGACTTGGATTAAAAATTCTGTTGTAGAAACCAAGGGGAAAAGAACTAAGAAGCAACCAGGACTATTGAGAGAAAAGGTCCTATATTGGTCATATATTAGGGAAGAAAGTAGATAGCAGGTGGGGAAAAAAAAAATCAGACTAAAATATAAGAGCAGAGGACCAAACCAGGAGTATCTGAGAAATATTGAAGGTGAAGGAGGATTAGCAAACCAACAGGGACTGAACACTAAAGCCAAAGCACAGGAGTGGAAAAAGTAGCTGGGAGCAGAGCATTTATCAGGCTGAAACAATGGCACACTCGCACCATTGTGTTCTGAAGTAATTTGCCTGTAGGACAGAAAAAATATCTTGTTTTGAAATCAGATGGAAATTAAAATGCAGCACTGTCTCCCAGGTTCTTTTTTTAGAAAAGCTTTTTGACAGCTACCGATGTCAGAAAAAGCTTCCTGTCTTAGTGCCTCTAACTTGAATTAAGAAAAATAAGCGAGAAGTAAGACTTTGATGAATCTTGTGTCACTGTGTACATGGATATAAATTTGAGTTATCTATTACTTTCTGGATACTCTGCAGAGAAGTTTCTCAGATTTCAGTGACATGAACTGTATTTAAAAGTGGTTTAAAAAAATTGTGTGAGCGAGTGTAGACTGAAAATGAACATGCACTTGAAAATATCATTAGAAAATATCACCTTGCTACTTTTACTACGTGTCTCGTTAAACAGATGAGGTTAAATTTTTAAAAAAATGGAAAGAAAAAAAGGTTTATTTTCAGAAGGTGCTCTGCTGAAGTAAATAAAAGAGATCTCCCAATCCCCTGGAAGTTCACCATAGAAATATTAGCAGTTTTCCAAAACTAGTTCTTTCTATTCTGGCAGTTTTGGATCCTTCCCTTCTGCATTCATTTAAATAGAGAGAGATTATGTTGAAATAGTACAAATTTACACAGTTCCTTAATTGACTGACATTTTGTGATTATCATATAGAAGAGGTTTTACAAAATTTGGGAGGAAGGAATGGCAATGAGGATGTGAGGAGGAGAGAGGGGTTTTTTTTTAATATATATTTTTTATTTTTACATTTCTTCTTGTTAATCTGAATACCAGTGTACAGAATCTTTCTCCAGTCTCAAGCACGGGGTGGATGTTGGGCTGCTTTTACTCCACTTGTGGAGCTACAGAATGAACATCAGAGCCCAGGGAAGTTTGAAGGAATTCCTCCAGCAGTACACTTCTTTTTTTTTTTTCTCACTCAGTGGGTATTTGGAGACTGCAGCTTTAATTACTGCAAATAACCTTGATTTGATCTTTAGTTTAAGTAAAAATGTCATGGTATATCAGTAATTAGAGCAAAGCAAACACTGCAAACATTTTTTTTGCTGGTCCAAATTGCAAGAAAATCAATGTGCTTTTTTTGTTTGTTTGTTTTATTTTCTCCTTTTGCCTTTTATTTTCACTTTGGCACAATAAGAATATCTTGCTTTTATTCACAAAATTGTGCAAAGGGAATGATAAGAACAGCTCTGTTGCCTGCTATTCACAGCTGGTTTGATTGAGGAGAGATCAGATCAGGGCAGGAACATCACTGGAATTCAAGAACTAATTGTGCAGCACCATGGGATGCTTAAATACTCAAATGGCCACTAAGAGGTGTGTGCTGGCAAGTGCATTGCATTAATGATTAATCTGATTTTGAGTAATGGCTAAATATGATCATTACTGCCAGGTGAAATGTTCTATATTTCTGGGATACTTTACTCCTGGGAAATAATCCCCTCGCCATCCATCAATTTTTCCTACTTGAGAGGCAGCCATAATGAGCCTCAGTTTTAATGGTGTAGGTCATCTTTACCTGCATCTATTTTATAGCCTGATAATATCCTTGATTTCTGTGAACTTATTAGTGATTTATGTTGCTATGAATAAATAAAGAACAAATATTAACTAATCCAGCCACGCCATCTCCACGTAATTATATAGATGTGAGCTGGATTAGCCTCTCAGCATCCCGCTTGAAAGTCTGGAATAAAGAACATCAGGTGTTTTACAGGAAGGTTAGAGAATATTAATAGCCCTAAACAGAGGAAAAAATTCAATTATGAGCCTAATAAACAAATTACCCAAAGATGTATTGTGTGTGCTCTTAGTGTGCAGTTAATTATGCATGATCGAGCAGGCTTTTTTTTTTTGCTTTTCCTCTATATTTGATTACTTGAATTTAATAATTTACGTACTCTCCATCAACACGCCCTTGGGAACCCTCGTCTGATGTTTCCCAAATTAAAGCCTCATTGGTTATGTTAAATGAAGCTAAATATATAATTCAGAAAAATGAGAAGGACCAACCAATATTGACAACTCCTCCTGGAATTCAGGGTCTGGAGTAAAACTGTTGAATTCTCCATCTTCGCCTTGTTGGAAGATTTTATTGAAATCCAACTTTCACATTTTTGCATTGATATTTCTGAATTATTTGTATAATTATTTGCATTTCTGGAGGGAGTTACAGAGTGCTATAGTACAGTAAACATTTTATTTGAAGCAAGTGGCAACAGTGAGTGTCATAAACATATTAAACCGTGTTGTCATTATTCATGTGCAAGGTTAGTTCAGAAAGCTTTTGTTCCATAGGAATTAAAGTTAATTTGACCTTATATTATATACCTCTAGTAGCAACATTTAATTTAAAGGTAAATGTGCTCTGGTTCTGGAGGTGTTCATCTCTAGTCTGTGTGTTCCACATGGATGTGAATTATTTGTCCAGCAGTTGTATGTGTTGTTTCAAACTGGGAAGTTGCCATTTTTAACTTCTTTTAAATAGTTCTGAATAAGGAGAATAATTATTCAGGCCATCACAGAGGTATTTTGTTGCTGTGTCTTCTAGTTGCTGCTTCACTCTGGGTTTTTTGGATGTCTGATGGTATTTTTATTATTGTTATTCCACCAGCTTGTGGCTTTTGTCATTTGATTACAATGATTGTTTAGATTAATGGTTTTGTTTTCTGCCAAGAACCCAGATCAGGTTTGTCTTTACAAAAGCACTAAAAAACCCAAAGAAAACAGTTACAAATACATGAGGAGTGGCTTTTGCTGAGTGACTTAGTAACAGAAAAGATTTCTCTCATGAAAAGTTCCCAGCTTTTCATTAAAGGGTCAGCAGCATAAAAGCAGCTGTTGTTCTTGAAGATGTATCCCCTGAAACACTTATCAAACCCTGTGCTCTCAAAGCTTTTTTCTGTTCTAAATGTAATTACTGTTCTTCAACCATCCTGTTCTTTCTGTCTCCTTAAAATGATTCCACATACATTATATTGTATCTTTTTGCTGACATTTGCCTTTTCTCTTTTTGAAGTCCCTGTCAGTATAAAATGGTGTTTTCACATGCTTTCCTCATGCCTTGGCTGAAGCAGAGAGAGCAAAATCAATGCTGGGTGTGCTTCTTCATCCACTCTGTGCTCTCCCTTCCTTTCACACAGCTCATAACCTCAGCTAATGGGACAATAACCAAACATCCCACCTGTAGCTGCCTTTCTCCCAGTCTTCCCACCAGTTTAACCAGCATGGACAGGGCTCATCCGTGTCCTCAAGACAACTCTGACATCTTGCTCTGCGCTGACACTTCGTGTTTCGCAAGGATTAACATTTGCCTCGCTCACGTTGTGTCAGATGCTCATGAGCTTTGATAAAATTGGGTTAATGAACTCAGTAAAGATCAAATCTCATAGTCCTGTCAGAATCTGGAATAATTTAACTTACTAAGAAGTTTGATCAGATGCACCTTATCTATAAATCTATAAAGGTTGTCTGACTTTTGTGGGTTGTTTGTTTCTTTTAATTTGCTTTTATTTATCTTTTGTTTGTTGGTGAAGATGTTTCTGTTTGTTGGTTGGGGTTTAGATGAGGGGATGACAAGAGGTTTTGGTGGGTTTTTTTCCCTCTTTCCTGTTTTTATTCAGGATTATTTAGTATCAAGCCCCCAAAGAGGGTCAAAGCCTGATTGTTATGCTGGCCTAAGGAATAAATGTCAGGGCTGAGAGAGTTGTTCTCCTGAGCTCACTGAAGCTCTACCAAGGAGTGATCACAGTCAGATCTGACAATCATTTGAATCTCTGTGCATGTCAACAGTTGTCCCCGGGTCACGGGTGACAGAGACATCTCTGCCTGGGTGCAGACTGATGTCAGGGCACTCAAGCAATCTTCCCAGTCATTGAACACAGATAAGTTGTGAATCACTTAAGTCAAGAGAGGAAAAAACCCAACCAAAACCACTTTTGAGGAGGCACAGGGAGATCTAGGTGAAAAAGAGATAGGAGTTGGAAAAGCAGCTTGTAAAGGATTAAATTCCTTCACAACATCAGTAACTATAACAAAATTCATATTTCCTACTTTAATTTTTGAAGACAAGAAGTCTTGCCTAAAAAAAATTTCATCTTAGGGATGGAAGTGGTGATTACAGCTTTGCCACCAGGAAAAAAAACCAAAGTTGTGGGTTTGAAGGATGGCATGCTTGGCTGAACTGGAGACACTTACACAAATCAGAAGTGCTAATCCATTCCTGTAACATGTGCTGCACTGTTGTGTTCCAGGATGAGCACGATCAAACTTAGCCATGCTTGAGGGATGTCTGAGATTGTCCTGCATTCCCAGCATCACCACACTGCTGGATTTTGCTCCTACCAATTTCCTGTAAAGAAAAAAAACAAAACAAAACAGGAGGCACTGTGCCTGCAGAATTGCACAGGGGAGGGAGAAGGGGTTTAATCACCTACAGATTTCTGCTGGGAAACTCTTAGAAGACATAACGAGAATTGAGGAGAATTTGACTGCCAGTTCTGTGAGTGCACACACATGGCTGTGCCCTGGCATTCCAACAGGCTGGGATTGGAAGAAATACACTTCCATAAAATAAAACGACTGAGAGAGAGAGCAGAAAAACTTCTTTTTGTTTTAAGTAATTTTCAAAACTTGGAAGGAAGAACAATGCCTCTTTCTTCACGAGGCAGTTTTGGCAAGTTCAGCACAGGCATAAAATCAATTTCTCTCCATTGAAAGCTGCTTTTCATTTCACTGAGTTGTAACGTGTCTGTGAGGGAGGTGGAGTTGTCTGTCAAGGCTGGAATAACTCTTGGAACATCACTTGTTCTTGGTCTAAAAGTTCCCTATCTGATAACAGCACCTGCTCTTGTGTCAGGAGTGATGGGAGGTAGAGGATTCCAAGCCCTTACGAAAATTAATTCTTTGTTTTCTTAAGTTCATTTGATGCTGTACTAAAAAACCAAACCAAAACAAAACAACACCAAACAAACAAAACACAAACAGACACAAAAAACCCAAACAAAACCACCCCAAACAAACAAAAAACCCCAAACTTTATTAAAAGAGAATGATTTCCTGCAAGTGACAATAAATATGGTCATAAACAATGAAAGACTTGCAGTGTAAATAAACCAGAGCCAAAGGATGAATTAAGCCCTAACAGCCACATCTCTTTCTAGGAGTATTTATCTGTCTGTGGCTCGTGTCCAGCACCAACCAGATGGTATCTGAAATGCTGAACAATTTAAGCTACAGGCTGAAAGGGTCTCAGCTTGCCCATTAAAAACAAAGCTAAACAAAATTATTTTAGTTACTGATCTTACCAAGGTTGTCTTAGAGCTGCAGTAATGAGCAGTGAAGGCATTTTGGGTATAGTCTCACAGATAGGAATTGGTGCAAGAGAGAAAATCACATTGGTGTGTGTAATGCTGATAGGAACTCTGTGGTTATGTTGTAATATATGGACTTTGGTGAGCAGGAGCTGCTGAATTTTTAAGTAGTTACTGTGCATGGGAAATATCAGTTTTAATTAAGTGTTATTGAGCAAATTATGAAATCAGAAAGCGCGGAATAATCCAGTGGCTGTTCATCAAAGATGTGGATAACTCAAGTTCATGTGTTTCTCCAGCTCCAGTTGAGAGAGCTCAATTAGATTACAGCATTTTGTGGGCAGTATTCACAAAACAAAACAAAAACAAAAACAAAACAAAAAAAAATATTCTTCCATTTGCATTTCTACTTGGAAATAACATAAAAAAAAAAAAAAAGTTATAGCAAACCAGCTAATGAATATTAGCAACAGAAAAATTCTAGGAAAATTCTCACTAAAATAGGGCCAGTTATAAAAGCCATACAATTGTATAAATGACAAAAGGGGTCATTCCAAAGAGTGCCTAATTTTGTTACAAAAAAAAAATCTCCATTGCTTTTACTGAGCTCTGTTGGGAAATCTGCTTTTCTAGAAGATGAGGGGATGATGGTAAAATGCAGAGTCCCCCTGGAATTGCTGTGGCACGGGCACTAACTGAAGCTGATGAAAACAAAGATGCAAAAGTGTTCAGAAGAAATGAAATCGTAGCGGTAAATAGAGTTTTAGAAGGGAGATGAAATAGGTCTGAAGGAAAATAAAAAGGGACTATTAAGAGTGTGTGGTTGGTGGACTAAGGAGACTGAGCCACCATTGTGAATGCACATCAAGAGGAAAATTGTATTTAGTTAACATTTAGATTTCTTTCTTCAGATATAAAAGGACACTAATTGTATAATTCACAGTTCATGTTCAGAAAAGGAAGAGATTTGCTCTGAATTAAAAGTCATGCTATGAAACAGCCGGGCAGGAGAGAAATTGGCAGTTCTGCACAATAGGCCAAGCATGAATTCCATTATCCCCATGGCACAGAGAGCAGAGCTCGCTCTACACTGCCCAAAACTGTGTAAAAGTCAACGTGTGGAGCAGGGAGGAGGATGTTCTGCACGTTGATCAGTCAGCAAGTAACATAACTCCGCAAAAAGAGGAGCCCAGAGATGGATAAAACACTGTGCCTGTCTTCAAATCCACCTTTTAAACCAGTTCAAATCCTGGCAGTGGATGGACGGAATTCCAATAATCTGATAAACTCAATTTGAAGATGTAAAATTTAAACTTTGAATAATTTCTTGACTACAAAGAACTCAGAACACTCAAGACCTTAAGTAGCTTAAAAATGGATTTCTGCTTTGAGGCACTTAAGTCGTCTAGGACTTCTTTTTTTTTTTTTTCTCTCTCAGAACCCATGGCAATTTCTCTAAAAGCTCAACTGGGAACTAAAGAAGTTCACTTAGACCTCTGACTGAAAATCTTTCAGGTAATAGCTGGTTGTGTCTGCACACCAGTAAAACACAGGGAAACAATGTGAGCACTGACAGGGTTTTGGGACTCTTATGGAGCTCTACAAATCTCCCTCTTGTTTATCTTCCAGCATATAAAGGTGCCTTCATGGGAGTAAATAAATGATCCATTTTTCTATTTGTGGATATGCACATACAGTCATTGAATATAGAGATATGTCAGACTTTGTTTTTTTCAACTCATTTAAATTAGGAAAAAAACTATTTTCTTGCTCATCAATCAAAGCCTTTCAGCAAGCACTGTAGGTCTTAACAAAAAAGTGCACAAAAATGTTATAGCAGATGTACATCTTGAGGGAGTTGGATTTGTTTTATATATTTTACCTCCATTTGCTGCATATGTCTTCTGCCTAATTTCTTGTTTCTTGGTGCCATCCCTCCCCTCAGCAGGAGGGTTGGAACTAAATGATCTTTAAGGTCCCTTCCGACCAAAACCATTTTGTGATTTTTCTCTCTCTGATCCTGGGTTTTGCTGCCAGTATTTCTTTGCCTATGCAGATACTTTTGTACAAATACCATTTTTCATTTTATTTTCTCCTTGATGTCTGTCCTGACTGATGGATTCTGTGGCTGCTCTGCAGGCACTGTGAGGGGGAGAAACTTTATAAACTAATATATACATGAGCCACTGCCTGCAGCAAAGAGCCTCACAACTGTTGTTTCATGAAAGTAAATGGGAAAAAAAACCCACTTCTCTTTAACTGCAAAATACAGGCCTTGAAATTTATTTGGATACTGGCTCATAGGCTGGGAGGGTTACTCATTATTGTTCCTCTGACAAGTGAGTGTTACCTTGAAGCAAACCTGAGACAAGCAAAGTTGAGGAATAAGATTCCAAGGAACAGATGTGAAAAGCAGGCAATGTATTTGCTAGGAAAAAATGGGGCCAATTCTTTTGTATTGTGATCTCAGCTTCAATACCTTTCTTTTAATGTTTAAAATAAATGCACCAGGGTAAAGCCAGTGACTGTCAGGCAAAGAGATGTGAATAGCAGAACACGAGTTAGGACTAAAGAAGTGCTTAAATGTGGATTTTTATTTTTTTTTTCTTTTTAAATAAAAACTCAAAAAACAAAGACCACCAGGAGGCAGAGATAACAAAAATGGGAGAAAGGTCCTCCAAACAGCATATTGAATATATATATATATAACTTTTTTTTTCCCATAAAAGCATCCAAGGGACAATAGCAGAGAGAAAGGGAAACATCACCTTTCAAATATTTGTTGTAGTTAAGAGGTCCCGAGACAGAGACCATTCTTCATGGTGTGGACTTCTCCTTTTTAATCATCTCCAGCATGGGGAAAAAAGGGAAAAAAGCTTCTGTGAGAAAGGGCATGAATAAAAGATACATTTTAAATACTTCCCTCCAACTCCATTGTTTATTTATACTTTTTGAAATTCAGACATGTGGGTCAAGGATCAGGGCGATTAAAAAAAATAAAATTCCTACATTCTTTTAAAACTGAAACAAATTTCAGTGGCTCTGGAATGAAACATCATTTTTGAACCAGCAAAATGGGGATAAAATGCCATCCCAGCTCCTGATCTTCTGAGAAGGACATCAGAAAAATCTCAGACAGAATGAGCAACTCAACCACCACTAATGGACAGTAAAACCAACACTATTGATTTTGGTGTCTGTTTTTAGTCAGAGGACAAATGCAAGTTTCACTGTGGACAGACCCTGACATTTTTCCTTTTTTTAAAAGCAGGACTAACAAGGTAAAAATGGATATTTGGGCACAACACTGGATCCCTCCAGGCTTTGTTCTTAAAAATTAGATATTTTCACAGAGCAAACTGCTGCAGGGTGTTTGTGCAGCAAAGGGAGAGGTCTGAAAACGGAGATTGTGGCAATACCATAACCTCCCTCTTCTTCAGCCAAACACAAAAGGACAGTACAAATTCTTCACTCCAACCTTCTCAACCTGCAATTCATTCAGGTCTTTGCCCAGGAAATAACAGACAATATTCTTGGAGCAATAAGAGGCAGCATTGATGTAGATACAGCCCTCAAAGCCCAAGCTGATCCCAGCTGGAATTAATGATGAAGGGAAATTAATTATTTTGAAGTTGGTTTGTGGCAGCTGAGTTCTCATCTCTTCCATGGTGTTCCTGTGGGTTGTGCAGACACCTCCCTTCCCAGCTCTTTCAGGTGCTTCTGCATAGAAGTGCTTTGAAATTAAAATGAGTTTCACTCACCAAGTTTAGGAGACTTTTCCAGTCTTAGCACTGAATTTAGTTGTCCAAATTTCATCTGTTTCATCTTTATGCTTTATGAGCCTCTGCATCTACCCCTAGAACTTTTGGAAGGTGTGAGAGGTAATTAACAGACCGAAAATTAAATATTTGCATAATGTTTTAAAAGCAAAATAGCTGTGGACATCATTGGCTGCTTTACTTAAGAAAGAAAGAAAAGATATTTATCTGTGAGAAGCTGGATGGGGGGATAACTAAAATCACATCCTGCTCTTGTGGAAGCTACTTAAGGTTAATAGGAGTTGAGGATGGATGAAAACTAAGCAGTGCTAAGAAAAGGAACACAATTATGTTACTTTTTAGGTTCTAAACCAGAAATACCCAGCAGAAAGGCAAATTATGGAGATTAATAGGATAACATTGTCAATGTAGCAGCCTCTAAATTGAATCCTTTAAATATATGTGTCCTAAAAGTCCTTAGGAATGCATTCAGGTAAAATATGAATATTACAGTCTTTTCTTTCCGAGCTGCTTTCATCAGAATAAAGTGACTTTTGTGCCTCACCAAATGCCAGTGCACAGCAGATAGGTTCACTAACCACAAAAGGAATTTCTTGAAATTATATTCCGGTAAATGAACTTCTAGAACCAGTCTGTAAAGGGTGTAAATGATGCTGGCAGCACTCAGACTCACCCATGTGTCCTCTGTAGTTATCAAATACAGACTTGCTGTCATTACTTAGTCAACCATTGTAGACTTAAAAAAACCCACCCAAAACCACCAATACGCCAACAATATCTGTTATATTCTGTCACTTTCCTGGAAAATTTCTGCTTTCTATTTTAAGTGAACAATAAATGTCCCTGCTCTAAAGATACTTAAATTGCAGCACTTATTCCCAGCTGCACTGAGCCTTCCCATTTTTTTAGGCATTGCTGATTCTCAGTAAGAAATTACTGAATACTGAGTCACTGGTAGTATTTTGGAACTATGTCTTAAATTTGTCTGTAGGGCTTTTTTTATATATATAAAATAGAAAAAATAGTCAGTTTGATGTCATTCATGTCATCCCTTTCCTGGAAGAGGAGGACTCATTACAAAGTTGGACTTGAAAATACCAAGTTCACACCAGAAATTTCCATACCAACGTGGCCCAGGTCTGTTTGCTCCAGGTAAATCAGTGGGAAGGATGTTATCTCTGTATTCAACATTTACATATTCAACAAAAATATAAAGGATTATAGTTTTCTAATCATCATGAAATTACAAGGACAATTACATGCCTTTTTTTAGTCTTAATCTGAAAATATTTTCTTTATATTTTTTCAGATTTATATAAGAACTTTAGAATATTTGCTAAATATAGGCCCAGGGATTTTTTTTCCCCCATATTGAACTTTAGCTCTTGAGTCACAGTGTGTTAGCACAAGACAGTAAAAAAAAAAAAGTTTTAGACAGAAACTCCACTTTCATTTTGACAAAGTACCATGTTCTAAGGCTTAGAATATTATATATAAAACCAACATAATATATATCTTCTTTATAAACCTTTTTGACATTTTCTTGGGTTTGATATTTGAAAACATTACAACTTTTCACCTGAATACAGTTTTAAATCTTGGATCTTGACAGTTAAAGCCCAATATTGGAGGAAATAGTCTTAACAACAATCATCAGTCCAGCTCAGTACACTCTGCTGCAATTATCTGGAAATCTTTCCACCACTAATCCTATTGTGAGAGAGAGGAAATAGCTTCCATAAACTGCTTTTTGTACCTGTTGAAAGTAGAAGCATATCTTCATTTCTATCTTCAACACACAAATTTTACCTAATAATTCGTTTATTACCATAAACTTCTAGTTCAGGTACATTAAAAAACTTTCTAAAAACAGTGTACACATGTTGTGTTTGTTCTGTGTATTTTTTTTACTTGGTAATTTTATTACCATTTCATAGATTTACGTGGAAGAGGTTTGATTTTATTTCATGATTTCATAACAAGCTTTGGTTGGTTTTTTGGGGGTTTGTTTTTTGTTTTAATGCTGATTTAGGTTATACAAAGGATTTTATTAAGGGCTTCATATTTGTATTAAGTTTTTTTTTGTTTGTTTGTTTTTGTTTTTTTTTTGTTTTTTTAATAAACCAAAAGGGTGTTTTCTCATCTTGGAGTATATTTTTTAAAGATTATTCCATGACACACACACTTCTCTGCTGGACCTTGATAAGTACCAATGAAGGTTGGATTTCTTGGTCTCTGAAGCTGCCCATGATGGAAGTGGTTTCCTTAGTCAGAAATGATGAATCTCATGGCTTAGCAGAGCTGTATTTTTAAAGAGAGAAGAAGAGAGACAGAAGATTGAGATCATAGAATAGTTTTTTTGGCATTATAAGTTGTGGAAAAAAACGGTGCTAGATATGGTAAAAGATGGAAAGCTGATTGTGGCTTTGGTTATTGTCTTCCATCATTTGGGGTGTTTTCATTCATTTCCCTCTGTCTCTATCAAAGTCCCTGAACTTCTTGACTTCCTTTTTTACTCTTGAGTCCTCTGAAGTGTTCAGCTCTCCTAAGACATAGTGGGAAGCTTAAAATATGCAATAAACAGTGAAAATGTAAATGCTCATCCCTGAGGAGCTGTGCTGTTGGTGATGAGGGGAAAATGTCTCCGTGCCTCTCCCTGGTGAGCAGAACTCAGCAGGGAAATTATACTTTTAATCCCAAAGTATTTTCTCTGAATTCCACATGGAATTGTTCTTGCTTCTTCATCCTGGCCAGGCTTAATGCCCAGTATCAGTCCCCTTCACTTGCTGAGGATTCTGCTACAAACCAGACATGAGTTTCCTGGGAATTCCAATGTTCTGGACTGTTCTATGAGTGGTAAAATATCAGTTTCTGTTTCAACCGTGCTCATAGAGAATTAAACTGAAAAAGCCATTTTAAACCATTGCTCCAGACACACCCTGAGCCCTCCAGCTCTTTGCAATTTGCACCTGCAGAAAGGCCCAGGAGCTGCAGGGCAGGTGGGGAAGGATCACATCTCCTGCTCCTGGCCTTGAGTCCAGCAGAGTCTTGTTTCCCAGGGACTGCAGCTGAATGAGCTGGAAATTTCCCCAGGAATTTCATTAATATTTGCCCAATAATGGGGGAATTTCTGCCTTGAAAGGGCCACAATACACCGTGGCTGTGTCTGGCACAGGCTGTTTGTCTGATATCAGGAGGCACTTTGGGTTTTTCATGGAGGTCCTGATCTAGCCAGGACTGAACCAGGTTAAATAATGCCTCTAGAATTATTCTAAGAGCACTAAAATGAGCAGGGAAGGGAAGGATGTTTAGTTTTTTTACTGGTAAACATGGGAAACTAATTTTCCCTCTGAACTGTAGCACCTGTAACACTACAAAGCCTTTTAAAAGTCTCTGAGATCTATTAATCTAACATTTCCTGTAAGCAACATGGGATTCTTTTACCAGTTGTTCTAATTTTTGCCCAACTGAGTTTTTGTTCTCCTATTTTCATCACTAAGGAAGGGAAGACACACAGATGTTGTGAGAGATGGAAATTTTACAGTGATATACACAGCAGCAAATGTTATTTCTTGTTCCAAATGGAAGAAATTCCAGGTCACTTTATAGTTCTGGAATAGGAAGGACCCTCAGTGTCTATGCAACACAAAGCCCTGACATTTTTATTTTTGTGACACACTCTAAACTCCAACAAAGCTGATTAAATCTTTTATAGTGTTACATTTTGTGCTTAGAGCAATTGAAATCAGTTTTCATCCTTTTGGTGCATAACTAGGTAGGAAAAAAACAAGTAAAACATTTACTTTAATTGGACCTAATTTATATGTCTGTGTACAAAATAAAAATGAATAAGTATATGATTGCAAACTGCCTAGCTTGGTTTAAAAATGCATGAGAACTATTTCTAAGTTTCTGTGTTAAAGCTGAATTAAACATATAAGATAATCTTTAAAATTAATAAGTAATTCAGATTTTTTTTTTAATGTTCAGATACTTAGACATTGGCCCTCAAAGCTGATTTTTTCATGTGGTTATGAAAAGCACATTTTAATGGTAAATTTTTACCCCAAAATCATAAATAAAACATGTATATTGATACTAATGTCATCTGCTGAAAAGTCTTAATGTATTGCAAATGTATTGCACTGTATCTTAATGTATTGCAATGAATCTTAATGTATTGCAAGATCTTGATGTATTGCAAAGATGAAAACTTTATGTTTAGCTGTTCAAGGGAGTTAAAGTATCAATGCATGTTTTAGTCCTTTTTTTTAAAAAAAAAAAAAGTCTTATGTTTCAAATTTCATCCAACCTTGTGAAATTTCGTGGTATTTGTGGCTTGAGAACTGTTTGTGTGTGTGAATTCCAGTTCTGCTGATGGAAAAGTGAGTTTGGTAAATTCCTTCTGAGTCCACAGACATTTCTGAGCCTGTGTGGGGGTGTGTAAAGGGTTCATAAGATGCCAGCCTTGGGTTCCCATCAGAATTTCCAGAGCTTGCTATTGCCAGGATCCACTAAAAATCTTATTATAAAAAGATCTTATTTTAATACAATTTGTGAGCCTGATGAAGAGCTGAGCTGGAAGACGATGGATGGATCTATCCAGAGATGGAAGATGTGTGTAAATGTGACACATTTTCCAGTGTCACCAAAATAGACCTGGGGTGCCTCATCCTGCTGTTCTATTCTGTTATCCTCCTGCTTTATAAAGAACATTTCCAAGCACCTTCCCAGTGACATTTCCACACTTTGGCTGTGTAAACATCCATCCTGTGAGTGCTGATGTGTTACAGTATCGCTGGTGCTGGGAGCTTTAATTTAGGTAATTAATTAACACTTCTTTAGTTCACCTGGTGCCATTTTCTCAGTGAGACCCCAGTGGCAGCCACTGGTGTGCCACACACAGACATCGAGTCCCTACTGCAGCCTCGAGATGTGTGACACTAATTAAATCAAGATCTCCAAATTAAAAATAGCTTCCTTATAACTAATGAGGAGTGACCATCTACACGGGACAATATTCATTTTTTACTTCATTGGCCATACATTATTGCTGTGGTGTGTTGCAGTAAATCACCAAAAAAATCCATTAGCAAAGCTTTTTTTTTTTTTTTGTCCCTGCAAGTACAAAGAATATTAATTATTTTTGCTTCCTGAGAACAAACTTTTTTTTTCTTTCTTTCTCCTCTTCATTGACAAATGTTTGCAAAGCCATCCTTAAAAATAACCAGGGAATATAAATTTTCAATGACTTTGCTTATGTTGGTACATGCAAAGACCTCCCTTTATATTCTGATACATCCTACATGCAAGAGCTTAGTAAATGTGTGGATGAAGTTTTTAATTTTTAGGGTCTGGGGCAAAGAGCACAAATTTTCTCAGCTCTGTGGGAAGTTTTACTGCTCAAGCTGAAGCTCTGGTCATTGAACAAAATATAAAAATATTAAAATGCATTGATGCATAACTGCATTATGTTGGACCATTGTGGTGGAAGATTATAATGGTGAAATTTGTTTTGTTGTTTTTAATCACAAAAAGCTACTGCCACAAGCTTTGCAAGAGTAGAGAGAGATTTGATTTTTAAGAAAAATTCATGCTGTATGTGTTCTCTTGTAGGTTCTTCAGTCTTGCTTCCAAGCACCAACTAGTTTTCTCTACAGATAAATATATTAACTAGTGTTTCCTGACTGAAAAAGAGGGGTTTTTTTTATCGCTTGTGTTAGATAATGCTTTATCTTCCATGCTATCTAATATTGCAAGACTACATCTTTTCATTTACAGCAATTTTAAATAAAAATTTTAAGGTGAAGGTGAAATTTAGGAATATTTAAGCAATATTAGAGGTATAAAACTCTGCAAGACATGTTTCTAATACCTATATTCACAATTCCATGTTACTATAGAATGGGGAATGGGAAAAGTGAGGTACTACATTAACATGGTAGTAAGTCATATGTACATATGAAGGAGTAGAGAACAGGTTTTGATTTAAGCAAAATGACAAAAATCAGGATATTTATCTTGACTTCAGTAAAGGCTGGATTTTTATAACTTGTTCCATAGGAATGAAAATGTATTTTTGCATAGAGGTGCAACCCTGCTGACAATAACAGTAGGCATCTCAACCTCAGCAATTCTTTGAATGTACCGTTTTCACTGACATCAGGAAAAAAAGTAAGCACAAACATATTTTGGTCTTTAGGTCCTTGTCAGTTCCTCTATAAAGTAAAATCAGGTGTTTGCATTGCCCTCTCCCCTGAAATTAATTTTCATTTTGGTGCAGTGTTGCATTCTTTGAGCACTATATATTTATTAATTTATTTATTACCTTGATCTCCTGACACCGAGGGAATGAATATTGGAACTCCCCAGTCTACACTGGGTTCTGTTCCTCTCCACTTCTCTTTGCCATCACTTGTTCTTTGTTTGTTTTTTTTGGGTTTTTTTTCTGTAACCAGGCAGGCTGCAGAACAGTGGGGGTGAGGGTGAGGTTTGGTGTTCCAGTTGTGGCCAGGGATTTCACTGATCACCCTTAACGTTGTTTCAAATAAAAACCTGAAAAAAACCAACCCACTTTGTATTTAATGCAGAAATAGTTACATTTAGAGCTGTTCAGTGAAAAAATCACTCCAGCCTTGTTGAACTGTTACATTAGCTGGAGGTTGGCTTAGGAAGTGATCTTTTCTCCCTTTGCTCGGTGAATTTTCTGGGCTGAGATAATTTAGGGATGCAAAAAGTCCAACTTCATTTATGAATACAGATGGGCTTTGCTGTTAACGAGCTGATTTTACTGTTATCAGTCTGAATACCTGCATTTATAGCTTTTATAGCTTCAGTGGCAGCATTGATATTAGGTGGAAACCACACTTAATTCAGGTCCCAATTCTGGTGGCTGCTCTTGGCCTGACCACCCCAAGAGCTGAGCTCTGGCTCCAGCCACATCCCAGCCTGGGACTGCCCAGAGGGATTTTTGGGATAATGATTCTGCACTGAGCTGTTTTAGAAGAATTTCCTCCACCTCTTTTTTTCTTTTCCTCCTCATCAGCTTTTGTGCAACCTCCAGCACAGCTTTCCCCCTGTCTCCAGTGGCCATCAGCTCCATTTCAGGAGAAAGGATGAGTCCTGTGGCTCTGTTAATTATTTACATCTGTGCAGTGAAGATGAGCAAGAGCCTGACGTGCAAAAAGCAGCAAGCAGGAAACAGAGCCAGAGGGGAAGTGTTTGCTGGAGAACCATCTCAAACAGGGCTGACAGAGCCTTGTCATGGCACTGTGGAAACAGATGGAAATGAAGTATTTAAAAAAATTCAAGTTGTTGTGTAATATGTAATATTAGATTTAGACTCTCTTGCTGTTTGCTTTTGTCTGGTGTGTACAAATCCACACAGGAAAAGATGAGTGTGGAGCATCACTCTACAAGTGTGCAATATCCAAATGCTGTGAGTTCATTTGTGCACAGTTCTGGGGCTCACAGTGTTACAGGAGTACAGGAATGGGAGTTTTGTGAGCCTTGTTAAGCTTTACAGCCTGATAACCTCTTGAGCTGTTTTGCCTGCTGTCGTGCACAGAATTGGGAACCATCCTTTGGAACTGAATTTTAATGTGGATTATTATTATTTTTTTTAATTATGTGTTTTTGACTGACCAAATTATATATCACAGAATCATTTAGGTTTGAAAAGCCTGTAAAGATTATTGAATCCAGCACTAGTGTGTTCACCACCAACCCATGTCTCCAAGGGCCACATCTTCATGTCTTTTAGATCTCTCCAGGGGTGCTGACCCTACCCCTGCCCTGGGCAGTTGTCCCAATGCCTGATCACCCTTTGGGGGCAGAATTTTTGTTCCCCAATATCCAATCTAAACCTTGTGCCGTTTCCTCTTGCCGTATCACTTTGGAGATGGGAAAGACCCCCTCTGGCTGTCCCCTCCTGTCAGGGAGTTGTGCAGAGTCAGAAGGTTCCCTTGAGCCTCCTTTTCTCCAGGCTGAGCCTCTTTCCCAGCTCTCTCAGCCCCTCCTGGGGCTCCAGACCCTTCCCCAGCTCCCTTCCCTTCCCTGGACTCAAAGCCACTTGCCAACTCACAAAGCCACTGGTTGACCCTGGTTTTATTGTTTCTTGGGAAATATTTTTTTGGAGATAGAATGCTGTGTCTGCCAGGTCCGAGTTTACACTTCCTGTGCTGTTACAGCACAATGCTTCTACTTTGCTCTTCTTTTCACTTATCCACATCCTGCTGTAAATGTTTATTATTCTCCTTCTCACATGGGCAGCTGAATACCTGAATTAATTGAAGGTGACTTCAGATTTATATTAATTATCAGCCTACATGGTTGAATCAAGCATATGGATAAAAATAACTATGGATAAGGGGTTACTTATGCTACATAAATCCTTATTAAATATGAAATTCTTTCTCTGCATATATATATAAGATAGCACAGGGTAAAGATGTTAAGTCATTTCCATACATTTATCCCAGTGTTTCAAAGGCTTGGTATTAGAAATGTGCCTCTACTCTGTGTAAAAATAGACTTTATAAAGCAGTTGTGATGCCATAAGGTACCCTATGTGTTTAGTTTACCTTTAAATTAACTCATAACTACAGAAATTAATGCACAGTATTCAACCTCTCGTGAGAGTTCAAATATTTAACTTAAAGCAAAACCAAATACAAACCCATCTAATTTTCCCATAAAAGAAAAATCTTCATTAAGGCACAGTATTTCTTGTCTTGGCAGTGTCAGAGACATTACTTTATGATGTTGTGATTTTAGGTTTTTTAAAATATAAGCACTTTTGAAATCTCTGGTTTTCAGTAATGAACTGGGCAGAAAATAACTCGAAAACTCCACCTGTGAGAAAACTAGTCACAATTAAAATGATATCAGATATTTTATGTTACTCTGACCAAGTGTTGCAAGTTGTTTCTTGTTGCCAGGAGTGATTTTAAAGAATAAAGTTTTGAAATCATTTCTGCAAACTTAAATATCATATTCCACTCTCTGACTCCACAGTAGAAATGGGGTACCAGGAAGAAAGTTAACAGAGAGAAAAATCCTCACAATTTTATATTTCTGTTTGACAAGCCACATACTCTTTTCTAACACAGTGTTTTCATTTAAACCCATATTTACCCAGAGAGATCCCCAAATTTGTGTTGATTCTTCTTCTTAAGGATAGAATTGAATCCAAAGGCCGTGGAATAAGATTTTGTTCAGGAGAACTGCTCACTGTGGAGAAGTTTCACTCCAACAAGACACTTAGGAGAGCAGGAGGGATGTGCAAGTCACTGATGTACAACACAAACGGGAGTTTTGGAGACATCCCACAGTCTGCTGTAATTAGTTCTCATGGCTGAGGACAGCTCAGGATTAGAGCTGCTCAAAAAATGCTGGTCTTGAGGTAAATTGGATGCAGTGATGTAAAAGGATGTACCACATTTGACTGCCTTGTCTCTTGCTTAAAATTCCAACTCCTTGCCTAAGTTGTTCAAGCAGAAAGCACTTTGTAAAAACATAGCTGAGAGAGACAAAAGTGAAAAAATAAACCAAGAAGCAGCAACTTTGATACTTTTCTTTGGTTACAGTTGTCAAATAGAAGCATCACTTATTGAATTTCCAATAAATGGGTGTCTATTTAATACTGTAATTTAATAACTTCCTGGGAACTTTGAATTTGTGTTGTGCACCCAAATACAGATGGAAATTTGCAAATATCCTTTTGTCATACCCTGCAACCCCCTAAACTTAGTATTTTTAAGTATTTAAGTAATACTTCAAAGTATTTAAGGTACTAATTAAGTACCCTAATTTATGTTAGATTAGAGAAAAATGTTTCTCTAAGAGAATGTTTTCTTCAGAAGAAGAGAAGAAGGAAATGTACATCATGAAATAATGTTCATGCCTAATTTTTGCTAATTAACACTGGTATTTTGCTCATGGTAATACAAATAGTGGAAATAACCAGTTTGTAGAGTCTTAGTTGCATTCTCCAGTTTGAAATTGAGTAGAGCAGGAGGAGCCTGAGGTGAGGCAGGCAGGGTTTTCACTGAGCACAAATTCTCAGTTGCCATGTGAGGAGTCAGTGGTGAAATGTCTCTGTTCTGACAGAGGCCTTTAATACTTTCCCATGATGCTGCTTCAATGTGAACCCAGAGCTGGTGACTGATTCCTCCCCTTGTCTCCTGCTGGGGGACATCACAAGGACTCCCCTACCCTATTCCCAATGCTCCTGACCCAAGGGCACCTTCCCTAAAGGGGCTGGAGGTGGATTCCCTGTGAGCTGCACAGGTATTGCCAAAACACCCTGTGACACTGTGTGACCAGACTGGAAATGGCTTTCCTGGGTGATTTGAGAGCCAAAGAGATCTGGATCCCAGGTGGATCTCTCTCCTGTTTCCAGCCTATCTCTGGGCATGGGTTGTTTTCTGGAGATTTAGGGAAAGCAGCAATAATCTGTCCACCTGGCCATGGAATGTGCCTGGCCTTGGTCCCCTCCTGACCAATCCCTATCCCCAGGGGAGCACCCAGAGCCCTCCACCCACCACCCTCTCCTGGGGCTGGCACAGCCCTGTGCAGCCCTGGGGGCTCCTGCAGCTCAGCTCTTTTCCCATTCCCCAGCCATCTGTTCCCAGACAATCACTCACAGAAGCAGTGGGATATTCTTGCTGCCTGAGCCGACTCTCTTGAGCTGCCTGCATCCTCTTTGCCCTCCAAGCCGCGTCCCAGGATGAATGTTTGAAACATGGAGATGTTGTATTACCATAATTGCAGCCAGTAGTTTTGACTATTTTTCCACCAACTGGCAAGGCAAGGAATTATTATGTCTTTTGAAGGGAAGAAAAGACACCATCCGTCTTTTATATTCTTAGCATTCTTGCACTGATGTAAAATACACTGAGATTATTTTGAAGAAGAACACTTTTAAATTCCTTTTCCTGAAGTTCACTTGATAACACTGCCAGAAGTGGCTGTCTGTTAAAGGGAGAGTGAAGAGGAGTAAACAAGATAAAAAGCTACTCTTTTTTATTTGCATTAGACATTTCAGAAAGTGCAGCAGCTGGGGAGGATTCAGTGGGAGAAGCAAGTGCTGCTTCAAAGGCATCACAACATGCAGCTTGATTTGGCTTTTTAATTTATTTTAAATTTTTTTTTCAATAGAGGTGGTAGAAATTGTGGGCAGGCAGGCTGCTGTCTTACTCTACTGGTGTTGATGGTGGTGACTTATTACCATTTAGAGTTACTTTGCAGACAAAATAAGTCACAAAGCTTCTATAAGACAGGAATTTTGGGGACTGAAACTCATTTTAATTTTTAAGTCAAGTTGCCTTCCAAAGCATCATGTTTGTAACATGTCAAGTACAAATTAATTTATCTTAATGACATGAATAAGAGAATTGATTCCAATCTTCTGCTTTCACAAGTGCTGCACAAAATTTCTTTCAAAACAAAAACAATTTGAGTAATACTTCCTGGAGTTTTTTTTCAGTGTCCCATCTTATGTTCCCAATCAAAAAATCTAATTAGGAAGCTTCTCTATTAGTATTTTGAGTTAGAGCATATGTTTAGAATTGCACAATGTTTGTGTCCTGGAGGAATCTTGTATTTTAAAAACAAATAGCATCAAATCAAAAATATTATAGACAAGAACATGTCAGAATAATTTTTAAAGGTTAAAATGTTAATAAGAGATTCTTTCACTTATTAAATTTAGGATATGTGTAAATATGTTTACATAGTTTTGGTTACAGATACCAAGTTTTCTGTTTGCTGAAGTATGAGAACTCTGTAGTGATCTAAGATTTATAGTAATGCAGGTACCATGGTTCACATGCCTCACAGATCTAATTTTTTTTAATCAGTGTTCTCTTTTTTAGAAGGAAAGGCCTTTTTCACTGCTCATATTCTATCACAGATGCTCTAACACAAAGAATAAGCAAGTTATTACTGGCAAATCAGAACATTAGTTTGGTTTTGTTACATACGAGGTGCCTTCGAGTACTGAGGCAGCTGAAATGGGAATCAAATGAAACCTTGTGGTTTTATATGACCTACCTGAGATTGGGTCTGCTTTATTTATGTTCTTCCTTGGAAGGTCTGCAGTGTCAAAGCAGTCCTGGAGGAATGCCTGGCACTGTAGCTACTGTAGGGAACTTCCCATTATGAGAGGCTTCATGGCATGAAGTGTCCTGCCTCCAGGGCACAAAAAGAGGAATAAAATACCTAAAAACCAAACTCTTAGGTTCTCTGTTTCGCATTACCATAGTCATCATCAAATCCTGACATCTAGGATAAATTTTCATCAACTTTCAATGTTCTATCTTTAAGTTCTTATATTTTACTGAAAAGCACAGGGAATATGTTTTCTTTGTGGAACGTTTTAATTCCTCTGTGTTTGAGTTGCATGGATTGAACCCAGAGTGTGGTGAGAATAGTTTGTGTTTCATCCTGGGAGCACACAAACCCTTTGAGACAAGGTACATTCATCCCCACAGGCATTACCTTTCCATCCTTGGAGCCAGCCTGCTGTGTCCCTGTTCATCAGGAATTCCTCAAGGATGTCCTTGGTGTCCCTCTGTGGGTGGAAGGGCAGAGGAGGGAGCAGGGCTCTGCATCCCAATTTCCTGCACAAGGAACGTGCCCTGTTAGGGGAAAGGAGAGCACTGCCCTGTGCTCTTGGGAGTTTTCTAATTGGGACAAATTTTCTATATTAGATTTTTTTTTTTTATTTAATGCTCTGTGCTAAGAGGCATCTCAGTTTGTTATAGAAGTTGTAGACTCCCCTCAAATGGTTTGTCCTGTTGACTCCAAGAGACAAGACCTGAGAAAGCTGAGATTTTCCAGCTTATTAATTAGGGAGCTTTCAGCTACTGCCAATGATTTCTGTCCTTCCTCCTGGAGTTAGTGCCTCCAAGGAGTGAATGCATCTTGCACCTGAGGACTGTGAGCAGTGTGCATCCAAGGGGAGATTTCCCCAAAGGACTGTTACAAGCTGCCAGAGTTCAGCACAGACACAAGGCTCCAACACAAGAAATCAAGGAGATTCAAGCTCTTTTCCTAAAAAATTCACCCTTTTGGTCTGTGAGTAGCTAATGATACACAGTGTGTAAATTATGGTCCAACCTCGAACTGAGCCAAACCCTTCAGACCTCTAAATGTTCTTTGCTGTGTTAAAAATCTCAAAGCCGTTATAATGTGGAATTATGGGGGGGAGTTTTATCAGTCAGAACTCTGGCTAAGAGATAAACAAAAGGGATTCTCAAGAGTCCCTAAGCTCCCTCACAACTCCCTGAAGCAAACACTTGAGGGAAAAGGGGACAGAGATAAGTGATTGCAGCTGGGGTGGTATCCCAAAGGGAGCAATCACATCATCATCATCCTCCCCCTTCCATCCTGGACTGTGCAGTTTCTGGGGCAGTCTCCTGGGCTGGAGCAACAATTCCTCTCATCTAATGCAGCCACAAATACGTGACATTATTATGTATTTTCATAAATATCTACAATTATCTGCATAGCACAACAGTGGAAGTAAATACTGGTACCTGTTACTCTTGATATGACTCTTGATAGGATATTCACGGGACAATTGAAAATCTTATGATGCTTTTTAGTGTCTGCAGAGTTTATTATCTTAGTAACCTGTGTTTTAGGAAATAATCCGCCGAGCCATTGATTTGTAATTGCGCTAATCATTTCTTGATGACTTTATATGTGATAACAAGGCCCTAAAATGAACCAAATCTTCAAAATGAACTAATACAGCTTGTCGCCCTAAAGCCTTAAAAGGAAAACAAGGCACAGAACTTTTTTTAATGAGTTATAAACTTTCTTTTGCCTTGTTGTGGATGTAAAAACACGTGTAAGACATTTCCCATCTGTCCTTTAGGTCCTGAGGAATCAGATTTCAAGTGCAGCCCGAATTTCATCAGCTGCATTGGTACCAACAAATGCATCCACTTGTCCCAGCTCTGCAACGGGGTCTTCGACTGCTCCGATGGCTACGACGAGGGAGTTCATTGCAGGGGTGAGTGAAAATTGCTTTGACCCCAAATCTCCCACTGTGTTTTCTTTCCTGAGTTCAAAGAGAACCACAATTTACTCCTTGGGAATACAGGTAAGTGTATATGTGTGTGTGAATGTATGTAAAACAATCAAAAGTGAACTGAGAGAAGCATATTTTAATATGTGTTTCAAGTTAATTAAAAAAATAATATTTTGTACGTAATAAGTAATAAGCACACAGAGATTTTCAGACTTTTGCTGCATTAGTTACTAAGCTTATATGATGGAAATTCTTCTATCAAAAGAAGAATGAAGAAACTCTTCACTGAGCAAAAGTTGGGCAGCGCACTCTTTGCCAGGATGATTTTGCTTTTCCTTGTATCTTCTGAAAAAAAAAAAAAAAAAAAAAAAAAAAAAAAAAAAAAAAAAGCTAAAGAAAACCACTGACAAATATGTCAAATTTGCTCTGAGCCTTATTTTGCATGGAGGACTTTGTTTCAGGAGGGTTTTATGCAAATAATCTACTGTTTAATAGTGTAGTCACCAAATTCTGACAATGAGAAATCTTAATGAGAAATTGGTGAAGGTCAACTCTTTATCATCTCAGCTCTACTGAGAGGACTTTTTGAGGTCTGCATTGGGGATAGTTACAGGGCCAAATCTTGGATACCTTGAATCAGTTATTTTTAATTAGTAGATTTCCAAATGAATGGTGGTTGTTGGTTATGCTCAATGCAGCTCATGTTCCAAACCAGGAGCTCAGAGACAGGTCCTGGGCCTTCTGCTGCAATGCAAAATGACAATATGCAGGGAAAGATACAATTAATGGTGGAGTTCAGAAAGTTAAATTAGAATTTAAAATTTCATGTGGACATATTTTCAGAGCTGTCAGAGTAAAATCTAAGCCTACACCAAAAATAAGCCATATGGGAAAAAAAAAAAAAATAAAATTAGGAAAAAAAAAAAAAGCCATCTGGAATTAGTCAGTACAATACTGCTGATTTCACAAAACTGCAAATAGTTATTTTTATATAACCAGGTGAGGATACAGGCTGTCATAAAATATATGAAAATTCTTATTCACAGTGATAGGAATCATTTCTTTTTTTGAAGGCTGAACTGTTTAATAGTCCTTGTTCAATGAGCATTACACAAAATCAAAATTTGTGTCAGCGTATTGGGTGTAGCACTGGGCCCAGCATCCAAAAAAAAAACCCCAGAAGTTAAACTGGGAAAAGCACTATTTGGCCTAAACTGAAACTTTCTGAAGTTGCAGGTGAGTGTTTCTCAGAGAATAATCTGATTCATTAAGTTCTGTTTGCATTTATATTCCTCAATATTTTTCTGTAAATTATTCTGGGTTAAATGACAAATGATTAAAATTTTCAGTGCTGAATAATTATTATATCTGTCCTACATTCTCATTGAATTTTAAGTCTTTAAACCACAAGATTAATGGAATCAGAAAAGAAATACATAGACTAAAAGTAAATTCCTATTTAGTGGCATGAAATATGTTTGGTTTTCTTATTGTCCATGTGTCCTGTGTTTTGGAATGTCATAGCACATAAAATACCCAATCTTTATTCATGTCCTGTTAATTTATGCTCAAATACACCTTGTAAGGTTCATGTTGGTTCCAACACCTTTCTTTATTATCAGACATGAATATGAAAGCTGCCCAGTGGAACAATTAATATCTGCTTTAATAAATCAACATAAAATTTGGTAAAACATTCTAAACAAATATTTCTGCTACACAGAACATGAACATAATGAAGTGTCACACTACCTCCTCATTTAATGGTTAACAACTCATTAATACTGATTTTTTTTTGTGGCAGCTCCATATTTTTACTTGGTTATTGGGGGCAGAATTGAAATTATCACTGGGCACATTTCTGTCAACAGACACAAAGAATATAGAAAACCATATTTTTACATTATGATCCTGTAGTTTGTTACAAACAACTGCCCCTAAAGTGTCATTGTGTTACATTTTTATTATCAAATATCTGGTGTGAGTTCCTTATAGTTGCAATTATTCTTTCTATATATATATATATATAGATAATATACCTGTTTATCAGAAAAAAATTTGGGTAACCTTTGAGTCTTTCCTCTTTGCTCTCTGAGTCTTGAACATACAAATCATACACTGAACTCATTTATGTGGCCAAAAGTTACTTCAGAAATCATGAACTTTTTCTTTATTTCACTCACAAGAGTGGCATGTCCAATTCTGCTGGAATTAACAGTGTTCATGTGAAATCGGTGATCGAGCAAGGCAACAGCAATTTTCAATATTGAATTGCAAGGAGCCCAGTTGGTCACAGAGCTGTGTTAAAATAATCTCTTGCTGTGGACACCGATAGTGCTGTAAATAAGTCACCAAACACCAGGAAAATCAGTTATGGTGTGAAATATTGGGGGTGTCACCAGGGCAAAGCCCATTCCAGTGCACAGGTAACTCTAAAGGGGTGAAATCTCTTAGAACTAATGGGGTATAAGCGCCCAGTAAGTGGAAATATTCTGATTTCTTTCTCTAAATTTAACATTCTCACGTTAATTCATTATTAACGAGCTTTTAGAGTTGTATTCAGGCCTGCACCTTTCCCTGCCAAGGGAAAATATGGTCATTGCTCCAGTGTGGAATGGTAATGGATGGGAAATTTCAAGGAAATAGTAGTAAATACAATGACATTCCTGTATTATCATCTTTTATTTCAGGCACATATGCATTTTTGCTGGTGAATGTAATGCATAAATTCAGGAGAGGTTGTGGCAATATGAAATAAACCATGTTTTATTATGCATGGTTGTTTCACATTATGTGTTCCAGTGACCTTCAGAGGAGAAAGGGGTGTGTAATTCACTGGATTTGAACCTCAGAGCACACAACAGTGATATGACATCTGTATTTGGATTCCTTTTCATTTTTTTATTTAATTGAAGAATGCTTCAAAGAGGCTGAAAAAGGGAGAAATCAAAATACACATTAACCCCTTATAAAGTTTATACTGGGGCTGTTCAGCTTTCTGAAAATTCCAACAATTCCACTCGATCCAGCCCTGCTGAATGGGAGAGTTCACACCCATCAGCTCCCTGGAGAGTTGCTGAGGCTCAGAGAAAATTATAAAATTTACCAGTGCCAAAACCAGAGCCAAGCCTGAGCAGTTCTCCTTGAAGGCTGCTCCAGATCTGCTCTTGGCAATTAAACTTCTTTCTCTGACACGCTCCTCCAGCTCCTTTGGAGAGCCAGGACTTTATTTCAGCTGCATTTGCAGCCACTTTTACTGCTCAGCTGAGCAGTGAGCTGAGAACTGTCCCACGGGAGCTGCCAAATTATTGCAAACTGAACTTTTTTAGCTCCAAGTCTTTTCTTCAGAGGCTTCATCCCAGTGTGGGGCTGGCTCTGGTCAGTTAAAGCTGGGGCCGTGGGGCTGCAGCTTTTCCCAGTCTGATTTTGAGGTCTTTTGGAAGCTAAACTATCACTTTAGTTTTTTTTCTTTCCTTATTTTTTCTTTTTTTCTTTTTTATTTTTCTTTTTTTAAAAAATTATATTATTATTATTATTATTATTATTATATTTTTTCTCTCCTGAAAATTTTAGGAATAGCTCAGGCAAATATCTGTCATTGGAGTTACTTGGCCTTGAGTATGTAAAGCATTATATGTAATTATTAAGATAATTTCTAGAGAATTCAGTCAAAAATCCCATAAATCTTAGTGAAGTTTTGAGGTTTTGTTGGGGGTTTTTTTGTTGTTTGCTTGTTTTTTACTTTTTTGTTTGTTTGGGTTTTGTTAGTGTTTTTTTGGGTGTTTTTTTGGTTTGGGTTTGTGTTTTTTGGGTTTTTTTTTAATTTTTGGGTTTTTGTTTTAATAGGGCTGCAGATTTGAGCTGTACAGTTTTATAAATCAGTGTTTTATCTATCTCTTTGTGGCACAAACTTGAAAGTGGTGTGCCAAAATTGGGGTTTGGTCTGAGTTAGAGCTGTAGGAAACGAAAACGTACACAGAATATGGAGAGGTCCTTTTTTAATTAACTAAGTTATTATTTAGTAGCTCCTGGAATATCTGTGCTAATATTTTAGCTTTCCAGCCTGAAAATGTTAAAAGAATATTGCAAAAAATACCAGTGCAAATAGAAACCTTCCAAGTCTTCAGATTGTTTGGATCTTTATTAACCATAATCTCTGAAGTCTCTAATCAATGAAATATTCAAAGGCAAACTCTAGATCATTTAGTATTAAAAAACTGCAGAACACACATTGAGAGGTTTTGGCCAAAATTTGTTCTGTTTTAGCAGCCCATAATCAAGTATTATTTTTCTGTTTAGGCTTTTTTGAATGAATTGTTATCAGAAGATGAAGATAAATGCAGCTATTACTCAATCATGTTTTGTTCTGGTCTTTTTATAGCTGGAACACTGGGAAATTTTAAGTACTGTTTACCAGAGAGGAAAATAGAAATTTTAGAATTTCCAGGAAAATTCAGACCTTATAAGAATGACCTAAAGTTATAAAACTGAAATATATGGATCTACATTTAGATCCTAGTGTTACTTTTATTATTTTTTTTCCTTTCTAATGAAGTTGTGTAACAAGGTAACAAAAACTCCCTAAAACAGTCAGGAGTTATAAATGTCCCTCCATTTTCCATGAGAGTAATTCTGGAAGTAATGCTCACCTGCATCAGAATTCCCTGTGAACTCACTGGATTTATTCTGACAAGCTTTAAACCACTCATCCTTTAAGGCTGTGATGTACAAGGTGTCACATCAGGTTGTTGAAAATAACCCCCAGGAAACCTCCCAGAGCTCCTGATGGACCAGAGGGGCTGCTGAAACCATCAGGTAACATTTGGAATGGTTCCCACTGAGACCACTCTGCATTTCTGCATCAAGGTTTTCACTTGGCTCATGAGGCAGAAAAGAGAAAAAAAATTGAGGGCATTAAAAGAAAACTGGGTGTTTTTGCTTTGGAACAGAGCTGCTAATAAAGAACTCTGTTTGTCTGGCTGAAGGCTCAATTTGCATAATTTAGTATTATGATAGCTCCTCATTTCACCATCCAAACATCCAATTTCTTGTATATTACTGTCTTTCCTATCTTTTTTTGCATAAGATAGAGCATGATGTGGCTCATTTAAATTAGCCAAGGTCATTTAGTCTATTCCACTGTCAAGACAAGGAAGTCATGGGCTTGGTGATTTAATAACTTTCCATCACAAAATCCTTTTGCAGCAAAGCAAATTAGAGGAGGCTGGTGGGGGAATGAGCAGTGGAAGACATTTGAGTGATGTGATTTCATCCTACCTTGATGGGCTGCTGCTGAAGAGGTTTTTTAGGCTAGAATTCACAAAGGAACTCTGTTGTGAAGGTATCAGCCTCGTCCCTGTGGCAAATTAAGTGTTGGATTTAAGTGTTTGGTCATTTATGATGATAATACTCAACAGCAGATCATTAACTGGTTCATGGTTTGCAGAGAGTGTTCTGATGTTGTCCGTTGGAGGAGCAATGTCTGTCCTGTCTGCTCCCAATCACAATTTCCATTTCAGTTGCAGTGTCCATTTTCCTGAGAGAAAAATGTTGGGTACTGTTCCTTACTGGTGAAATCAAGTGTTGGTCAGGTCTGGCCTTGCTGAATAGAAATTTTGGTCAGCTTTTTAGCACACATGTTGAAATGCTCATGCTTTCTTCAGGGCACAGAAACCACACTTGCAACAGCAAATGGATGGTTAACCCGTGGAGTTCTACATTATAGAAAAGATGAATATGAGTAAAGATTATAACTCAAATATTTCAAGTTTTCCATGATCCTGTTGCCCAATAAAATGCACAGGGTGTAGCAGAGATGTTTAATTTGTCATATTTGAGACAGGATGAGGGTAGTTAAGAGGGCCAGTGGGTGGTTGTTAACTGGTTCATGGTCAGGGCTGCAGAAACCTGAGGGAGCAGCTGCAGTCAGTGGCTCTGGGGAGGGGAAGGAATGATCTGGGAAATCTTTGTTCTTCTTCCCAGGGATTTGGGTTAAATGCTACTATTCATTGTTGCTGCTGTTGCTGTTTTGAGGCCGTCCTCTTTTGAGAAAACAAACATTTAAACTCATACTCTGAGCATCTCCTTTTCAGCTTTACTCAACACATTTTATAACCTCTCTGTTGATTAATGCATAGAGTTACCTGATAATTTGTCCCTGTTAATAAACAAATAAGCTAATAAAACTCCTTAAGGAGAAAGAAATGCAACAAGCTTTTTGCGTGAATAAATCTCCAAGGATTTTTATGAAGATAAATACTCTGGGCATAATCTCTGTATATCAGGAACTCCAGACACATTTGCATGGCAAAAACCCCTGACACTCCTAAACTGAGCCCGCCAGCAGGGATTGTGTAGCTGCAGCCTGGCTGCCATTAGATCACATCCCAGAGTAAATCTGAACTCTATTTTCAATATCCAGGCATCAGAGACAGCTTTTCACCGAGCAGAGGCTGGGACCTGACACCAGATGCTTGTGAAGCCCTGGTAACCTTGGGGCGTAGGGGAAATGACAGCACAGGGTCTGTCTTCAGCCATCACCACCTATATTTGGGAAGATGGCATAGCTTAGACATCCTGAAATCTTATTTAGAAGGAAAGATGCTTCTTTCAGTTTCCTTTTGGGCATTTTTTCCTTTTTTTTTTTTTATTTTTCAGGATATACATCAACTATTACATTTAGACCTCTACTGTTAGAATTTAATTACTGTTTCTTACATCAACTAAATAGGAAAATTACATCTGCTGAAGAAAAACACATCTGAGGCATCTGCCCATCAATAAAACATGTCATTAAATTTCCATGTACTCTTTTTCCAGTGACATTATTTGCCTATTCATTGCTTCATTCAACAGTGTTAAAATAATTGGGCAACCTGGTGTTTGAAGTGAGAAGAAAAAGAAAAAAGTGACAGGCATGTGTGCTGAAAAACGTGATTTTGGTCCTCCTAGAGCAATTTATAATGTCAGCCTAAATTTACAGGATGGTATCAAATTGGAGACAGAGAAGAAGAAAGAAAAGAGCAAATTCTGGGGCTAGCATCACTTAATTTGTCAGAAGTGCAGTCGTCAGTTTTGTGCCCCGGGAGCCCTCAGCCAAGCTGCATTACAAGACTTGGTTTCAACTTTTTCCACTCCTTGCCTGGGGGGATTCGACTTCCCAGCTCCTGATCTTCCCAAGGTGAATAAACAAATAAGGAAACTACATCTGTTCCATGAAGGGGGTACTTTTGCTCCTCGGGGCTCTTTTCCAGGAGCCATAAACAGTTAAACATTTATTGTAGCAAATACTTGAAAGCTGCAGGAGCGTTCATTTGCATTTGGAGAGTGAGTTCTGGTCTCTGACTTGTTCCCCTCTCAGCAATTAGCCAAGTGTTGTTAACCAAAGTGGTAAATTCTGGGAGCTGGGATGGGAAATTCCTACCTGGAATGCAGATGCCTCTGCACAGCATCCACCTGCTTGACCACCTGTACACAGAACGCGGCAGATTCTGCTTTTTCACACGCTTCAATCTGTAGCTGAAATAAGGAGAAACCATATTTTTTTTCTTCCCCACTTCTTGCATTTTTCAATTTTAAGCTCATGGAAGTGGATAATCCAAAAGCCCAAGTCGTTCTCCAACTGTGTAATGTAGTTTAAAAATTAAAATTTGCCGTCGTTTCTGGGACTATGATAAACAAGTCAAGATGTCACCAGCAGTTTTAAGTGAGATTGATACTGCTCAGTGGTGTGAAGTTTGCTTTGACACACTGAGAAATTACTCCTGCTCTTCCACTGGGAGGCAAGAACATGCACAGAGCGTACAAAAACTGATTTTCAGAATTCATTAGACCCTCTCAGATTCCAGTCATCTTTTCTCCACACAAAATCTATGAAAGTGTAACTTAATCTTTAACTCACTGCAGTAACCCACATGAGTTTAGTTATATGACAAATGTACAGATTAAAATACTGTGAGATGAAATGGAATAAGTTAAAAATCAAGTGGAAACAAAACTGGGGGGACACAGAGCCCAGTCAATAGTGAGGGTCAGTATAATACTTTAAATCAGTATTTTCTGAAACTGTGTTCATCCAAGAATAGGAACGTGTTCCCTTGTGCATTGACTCTGATAAGAAACTGGAGTTTTCCAGGAGATTCCATAACCTAAAAATATTTTATCTGTTGTGAAAACGGGTGTGTTGAAAGCATTGTTGCTGTGCATGGTGATAGGATATGAGCTGTGTAGAAGAAGGAAAATAAAAATAGTTATGATGAGACCTGAGTCCTGCTGGAATGACTGGCAGCATTTCCTTGGGTTTAGGCTTCCAGACTGGGTCTATCCAAACAAACAAACAAACAAAAAGTCTGCTTGTTTTTTTTTTTATTTTATTATTTTTTTTAATCCCTTCTATTCAGATGCTCTAAGAATTTACATGTAAAAAACCCAAAAAACAAAAATGCACACACAAAACAACAAAAACACCGAAAACAACAGACAAAAAAAGCACAAAAAAACCCTCTAGGAAATTGTTCCATCTGGAGAAGAATAAGCCATGTTTAAATCTTGAAATGTGACCATGACCCACTCTCTGCAAATCAACAATATTTTCTGACACTCAGCTGTTGAAGACGACTGCTATAATTGCATTGGCTGCTCTCTGAGTGTCTTCTTATAGAGGTGGGATATCCTGGTAGAAAAAAATCCTATGAAATCAAACTTTTTGAGACTATATTTAGCATCTTTCTGAAACATTTTCTTTCTGTCTAGTCCTTCTTAAAATCCATTAACACGCAGCAAAATATTAAAAATGCTCTTTGGAAGATGAGGTATCTTGTACATGGGATGGATTATTGGAGCAAAGTACCAGTGCCCACTTTCTCCAAGGAAGTGTTGGCCTCTAGGATTAAAGATGAGGAAAAATTAGCAGCAGTCCAGATCGTGATGGCAACAAAAGATTTATCCCACACACAGTGACACTTTTCTGACTTTTCAGCTTGGTTTTCACACTCATGTGAGTGAGATTCCACAACAGCTGATGTCACATTCCCAGAGCAAGATCAAGAAGGGAGAAAATGTCTGGTTTTTGCAATAAAAGGATCATTCATAGTGCTTCAAGTCCCAAACACATTTCTTAGCCCCGCTATACAGAAGGTCAAAATCAGCACTCATTAAGAACTAAATCTGGTCTTTTTAACAAATGCCCTGTTTAATTACCAGCAGGCAATTCAGCACAATTAGTTGCTGTCTAAGGTAATTTTTTTTTTTTCTAATGGTCTTGCATATTTCATAGCCTCCTTCAAAACCATGCATCAGATGCAGGACCTGCTACTTGCTTAATTGACTTTTTCCCTCTCTTAATGATGTGCATCTCCTGGAATTTTAGCAGAAATGAGTCCAGCTTATAAATAAAAAAAAAGAAAAAGAAAATTTGCAATACTGAAGTAGAAGAACATTCAGTTTTCTTTTAGAAAATTGAGATTTTTTTTTAATCCACTGAAAGACAATAAGGCAGAATTACACTACACATTTATGTGCAGGCAACTTACAGGTTTCTACAGGAATGAAATCTATATGAGTATAATTTTACATTCACAGACTAATGGCAGGCAGTGGCATCAGGAGGATAAAAAAGAATGGGAATAAGTTTTATTCTGCAAAATGTTACATAAAATGAGCACAGTTACATTAAAACAAAACTGTTCAGACATCCTGAGGACTCACATTTAAGGTACATGGACACTAAAAAGTCTTCTGTGAGGCACAACTGTTCTGCTTTCTGCCATGAGCTGACCCTTGTAATTTATGTTAAAAAAATAATCAGTGAATTATAAATTTAAGTGGACACAGTTTGGGGCCCATGCTTCTGTTTTATGGTGAACTTGAATGTCCTGTGTTCAAAAAAATGTGAAGTGAGCCCTTCAGGCAAACCTGGGAATGCATCCTGCCCTTCCCATGGGAGCTGGATGTTTTTAGTTTTAGTGAGGAAAAAAAATAACCCAAACAAACCCAAACCAAATCTGGTATTGGTCACAATGTCTGCTTTCAAAGGATAAAGCACAGTGCTCTTCAAACTGTAATTTCTCTTGAACCTAATGGAGGGGGAAAAAAAAAAGGAAAAATTAAAGCTGTAGATAGCAGAGTGGCTTTTAGTGAAGAGATGTGAGTTCCAGTTCAGCTGAAGGAAAATGGGATCATGGAGGGTCCTTCTCTGACTGAAAAGGTTACTGGGTCCTACACACGTGTCTTGTTTGGGTTTGCAAAGGAGACCCAGATGAAAGGCTAAAAATATGCTTTTACATGATCTCCATGAAGAATCGGTCTTTCTGCTGGTTAAAAAACTTTTTTTTATTTCGAAGTCCACCAATATGTGCCAGATTTCTTGATGTTGTCTGGAAACTGCGGCAAAGACATGAATTATTCCAGTGCAAAAACAGTCAAGTTTTTGGGATATAAATTTCATGTTAAATGCAGAAAGTTGCAATCCCATGATTTATATCTCTTAAAAAGTCCATTCATTACTTGTAATATATTTTATTTATTTTTCTGCCAGTCCAGAATTTTTTTTTCCTTCTGCTGCCAAAGGTGTCCAGAGCTGAGAGGAGCCATTTGGAAAATGCCTCAGGTTTTCTTAGACTCATCACAAAGTCAGAAAGAACCCTTGCTGTATCTAAGGGATGTATTTGCTCCATATGATCCATCCCTAAGGATGTAGATAAATCACAGCAGGTTCCCAGCAGGCAGCTGGGGAGGGAGGCTGGGCAGGATGCAAAGGCACACAGGGCTGGACAGGGATTGGGTGGGTTGGACACTCTTGCTGTAGGACATGAAAGAAAGATGAAAGACTCCAGATATTTCAGAAGACAAAGAGCATAGAAAAAAAGGCTTTATTGTCTAAGTCTTACTGCCTTTTATAAGGTGTTCCAATAGAGACTTAACATGGTTGGTGAATAGGAATGACACCTCCCTAATCCCACTGGTTAAACCAGAGAAACAGCAAAACACCACCTGGAGAAAGATTGTTTTGAGAAGAAGTTTTCCTAAGAAATTTTTCCTTGGGAAAAAGTTAGCAGCTACTAGCAGGGTGAAATCTCTCAGGCCCACAGAACACCAGCTCTGAAAACCATCCCTGTGCATCCTGAGAACAGGGAGCTTTGAAAGGATTTATCCCTCCAGTACTGGAACATGAAAAATCAACCTGTTGGTCTCATGGCACCACTCTTGGTGTTCACCAAAGGACCCAGGAAGCTCTTTTCAGTATCAGACTGTAAATAACAGTAGGAATTTCTGTTGGCTTGTGCTAGAGTTAGAGTCATCCCCCAACTAGAAGTAATGTGAGTGAAATACAATTGTTGTTAAGGGGTACATCTGCAGGCCTTTGCTTCTGGCTTCAGCTGCAGAAGAGCTGCTCACATCAGTCTTTTTCCCCTAATGAAGGCACAGCTGTGCTTTTAGGGCATGACAAAGAGTGTGATTAGGAATTCTAGACTTCCAAAATCGAAAAGAGTTGTTGTTAGTGACTAATTCTTGGAGAGATTCGTTATTGTCTTGTGCTGAGGGCATTTCTGGGGGTAGAAGAACAGAAAAGCTGTGGAAGTTCAGTAAATCTTTGCATTGTCCAGAATTTATGTGGTGCATCACTTGATGTTGGGGTCTGGATGAGCAAGTGAGACTCTGTAAAATCTTGAAAACATTAATTCAAATAGAAATTACCAGGTGTTTCTTTGGTTTTTAGTTGGATTTTTTTGGCCATTTTTCATCTCATCTCTGTTAGTGGTGTTTGTTTCGAGGAGAGGTGGACTCAGCTCAGCCATCCCGTCCTGGGATGATGATGATGATGATGATGGTGATGGTGGTTCTGGGCACAGAACCTGCTGTGCATTGATCTTCTTCATCTATAATGCACATTCTACCTTGAATTCCTGTTCAGGAGCTCCTCTCCCTGCACAGAAGGATTATAAATGGAGACCATAATCTGTTTGGACTATGTAAAATATGCCTGAGGCTTCCAAGGAGCTGACAATGCTGATGTTCAGCACTGTGAGTTCTGCTGGCAGGTAGCTTGGAAATGTTGATTATAGTGCTAAACATTGCTTGTACTTGCATCTGGATGTTAAAAAGGACGTTTTTTGGAGGGGAAAAATGTGTGTAGCAAAAATATTACATTGAGGGTTTGTTTTTTTTCTTAATAACCATTAGCCAAAAGTTGTGAAGTTTTTCATACAAACAAATCTAGATGGTTTAAAATTTTCCTGTGTACAGAAGGCTAGAATATTTGTAAATTAAAAAGTCAAAGGTGATTTTAAAAAAAATATATATTAGCACTTGAGCAAAACACCACAGACTGCCTGATTTAATTATAAATACAGGTTTTGTTGTGTTCCCATGCTGATGTATTTTAAGAAGAGAGTTACAGAAACCTCCACTAAATCTGTGCTGTAAATAGAAATGTTTACTTTAGGAAAGGTCAGACAGTATATCATAAATTAGAGTTTAGAATTGTGAAAAGTTAGATTTTTCCATTGTGATAAACATTTTAAAACAAGAAATTAAAAACAAATAATACTTGATTCTTTTAAAATTTGGTTTGCAATTTGAAAAGTCCCTGCATTTGGATGAGAAGTGTCTTGTCCCTGTGATATTATGATGGGAATTCTTCTGTGCTACTTATAAAGCACAAATAATTGATGAAATTGGGAAAACAACAGTTGATCAAGAACCTTCTGGAGGTGGAGGAGGAGAAGGTGGTGCTGAGGTAGAGGAAACCTGTGGATCCAGGCAGGAAAATGCCCAGGGGAGAAGGAAAGCACTTCCTGAAATCACAGAGTTCAAATAGGGAATTTTCTTCCTGATGCGTCTTTATTTTTCCTGGGTGTTCTCCTCTTGTTTGCTCTGGACAGATTTTCCACTGGGCAGGAAATAACCTGGAGCTGATGGATGAGTAGGGCTGGTCAGAACCTTTGAAAGCACAGCTAATGTTGTCTGGAATAAACAGCCAGGAGATTGTAAAGCAGCATGAAAATTGTTTTTACCTCAATCCATATATATATATATATATATTTATTTTTTTTTTAAATAGATATGTGTCACCAGCTGCAGTATAATTTACTTCCAGAATATCACGAAAAAAACTTTTCTAATCTCCTCAGAGTGGCTTCTAAATATGGATGTTTTCAAGGAAAAAAAAAAAAATGATCAAGCCAAAACACTGCAGGATAAAGCTTTTATAACTGTTTTGAAGTTTATTAGCATTCATAATATTAACTCACATTTTATGTCAGGTTTTTTTTTATTATTATTAATATGCTTGTGTTAAAAATCCTGTGTGCTTGATACCTCTAAACTCAGGGATGTTCTGGAAAACATGGGAAGGTCTAATTGTTCTGTGTGAAATGGAGTCCTTGGCGCACTGATGCAGTTACCTCTTGTACTGGCTGTAATTTCCTTATTTCCCCTCCCAATTCCCTGTATGGCTGGCTGCTCAAGGATTGGATGTTTTCTGTGTGACAGAGGAATACCTGACTTGATAGAGGGGATCTGGTTGTGTAGTTTGAACTCCTGGGCACTAAAGTAATAATGATTACCCTGTAATAATTATGGCTAATCACTCCAGAGACAATTATCACACCCTTAAGTGTGTGCATAAGGGAAAAGCTGTGGTTGTTCCCTGGGATCAATGAGCCTGTAAGAGATTTTAGGATGGAATACAACCAGAATGCTCAACAGGCACTTCAGGGACAAAATACACTACCAAGAGCAGGGAAAATGCTGCCTCCTGTGCCTCATTGAAAAACAAAACAGTTTCTGAGAGTTTGGATTGATCTGCAAAATAAAAGGAAGTTCAAGGGGGGGAAACATAGCACAGACTGCACAAAAAAATTTAACAGTGCTCAGCACTTCAGTGAGAAGAAGCAGAAGTTAAGGAAGAGATTTTAAAAGAATGGTTTAAATGTTTGCTTTTTCTCCTTGCTTTAGTGGTTTGTGTAATAAGAATCAATGGCTATTTGCCTTTTAAGTCCCCGTAATCTCTTGGTGGAATGAAAATTTGAGAATATGTTTCCCTGGCACAGTCAGATGCTTTGTGGATTTATATTGATGAAGATCTGTAGCCTCTTTGCAGTGGTGATATGTGCTTTTAATCCATCCATCTTTCAGAGGTGACAAAAAGCGGCTGTTCTCCCTTTAATCATAAAGTTAACTTCAAAAAGGAGATGTCAGTGAGTAAAATAAAGTGATTTTCATCTTTTAATATCGCTACAAACCCATTTTTTATTGATAGGTGCCAGAAAAGGTTGCAATCATTCCTCATGGTATTAAAGCAAGGAGGACTTTACTCTGAGCACATTAAATCTGCACCAGTGGCTTTAAGAAGGTGGCAATTACCATGTGGGTTTTGTTCCTCACAGCCAGGGAATGATCAAGTCCATAAGTACAGGATTTAGGTATTTTAATCATCGCCAGGAATACTTAAATCTATTAATCATTCTGTTGTTGTTTGACTAATGTTCTGTCGTTGGGCTTGATTTGCCAATGCATTCATTTGTTGCTTGTTATTTTGTCACCGGGTTATAATTTCATTATTCTCTGACCTTCTTTGTCCTCTGCTGGTGCAGTTGCAGTGTAAAGGTGGTTGATGCTGTTTGGATAGAATAAAAAACAATCCAAACTTTTGTTTTCCATAAATCCCAGTTAGGTTCAGCTGATTTTCTGCTGTGGTTGCAGCCGTGGCTGCTGGCAAAGGACCAAACACAAAGAGAAAATCCAACCTGGAGGGTGTCTGGGTAGGCAGGGAGAACAGTGAGTAGGCATCTCCTCCAACATAAATTCACCTAAACTGCAGTCTGGGGTCTCTTGAAGTTTAGATTGCTTTAAAACTGATAACCCAGATATGTGTATATGCATATTTTTATGTTTCTAATGTTGCCTCAGAAGTTATTCACAGCTTCTGTTTAACTGCAAAATGTCTGCTACACCTTTCCTCTTCTAATTTGGTGCTTCAGATTGAAAATTTAAGATTACTTTTATTTTAGAGCACTTCGAAACTAATACTATAGAAGAGTTATTCAAAGGGTGAGGGAGAACTTTCTATGCCCTAGTTCCCACTACATAGTGAAAAGCTGATGTAACATTTTAAAAACAGGAATTTAATGCACTTCAAAGTGTTTGAATTCCAATATTCTGAATAGTTCACGGTTACACTGGTGCATTGATATAATTTTCACCCACTATTCATATTTTACACTACTGTGAAGCCAGACATACTGCAAAGTCTGCCTCAGAGGTCTTCCACTTCAGCTGCAAATTAAATATCCTGAGCATTCATCTATTATCCTGTGTGTCTAAACCCAGACCAGACTGTTCAATCCTTCTACCCACAAATAATATTACAATAATGACAATTAGTAAGATAATGGATCTTACACTCCTGTGATAAACTTTTCTTTAGGATAATGGGACAGTGTAGTAAAAAAAAAGAAAAAAAAAAGAAATATCAAAACCTTTCACCTCTGAGGGATTTTGTATCATTCATGTTGGAATCACAGGAGAGATGAGGAGATGAGAGAGACTGTCCTTCCCTGCCCTGATAACCTCCAAGATAACACGTTTTTATGATTACAGACCTCACCTGTTCACCAAGGTTAATAGTGGTTTCAAACAGTGGCTTCTCTTTGGTGTGTGTCCTGTACTGCAGCAGGATAATAACCTGTTAATAAATAGTTCTGCCTGACAGCTCTGCCTGGGCTTAAAGGCTTAAACAGAGTCTCCATCCCCACCAGGAACAGAGAGTTGTGCCTCTCATACTGTGTCCTCACTAATGGCCAGGGTGCTGACTCCATGCCTTAAAACCTCACTGTAGGTTTGGATTCAGCCCCAGGCCTGTCATGGAGGATGATTATTATCATTGTTAGTTAAACTGCCTTCTCCATCTGTGCATCAACTGCGGGGAGATCCTCCCAAACGAAAACAAATCTGGCGCCACATGGAAATTTCAAGCAGCTGTGTCCTACATAGGTAGGGTTTTATGTGTGCTACTGCTGAGCACTCTGCAAAATACATCAGCTCTGAGACCCTCTCCTGGCTCAGGGGGCATTGGGAATGGGATCTGTTAAAGAGAAAATTAACAGCACACCGAAAGAGGAATGTTTGCTTTTAGCAGCTCTTCTTTTGTCTTCTTCCCAAGGCTTGTTTTTGATTTATTTCATTTTTGTGTAATGGCAGGAGTAGGAATATTGATGTGCCAATGCAGGTCCAAAAGTGTGTAGTCCAGGAGTACTTCACTTATTCATAGAGTGGCAGGTTGAGTCTGATTCAGTGCATGGTACACAATTTGGTTCCTAAAAGCTGTGAACAGGGTGTTCTGTGCAGCATGGAGGGAGGTTGGTACCTTGCATCAATGGCCTTGGTTGTTGAAAGGACACCAAAATGTTCCTGTTCCTCAGCACTGGGCTGAAGGGAAAGATAGATGCTAAAGGTGAGATGGCAGCAGGGTGAGGGAAATGGAGAGGGATGGTCATGCCAGAGGCCTTGGAATAACCCAGAGCTGGGCCTGGCACTGCTCTGCCTCCCTCACAGGGGCTCTGGATGTTTCCAAAACAGAGCTTAGAGCTCCAGGTTAGAGATGGTTGTGAAGGTCCCTTACAACCCAAACCACTCTATGGTTCTTTATTTGGGCGGTCTGGTGAGTTATGAGGAATTATTCATTGCATCTGTTTCAGATATTTATTTAAGTTGAGGAAGTTTAGTTCCTAAGCTCCTATGGTACTTAAAACTGAGGGCTAAGCTGCTCCATGGAACCATCCAGAATGATGAAACTGAGAGGGAACCACTCACTATATAAGGAGCCCAGTTGTTTGAGGTGGTTGAGAGCACAAGTTGGATACTCCAAGTAGGTGCATCTTTTAATTTGTGTAGGTTGATAGGAATACAGTTTGCAATTACAAATAATTTTAAAAATGTTCCATAAGAGCATTATTGCAGAAAAACCAGCCTCAGCAATCCCAGCACAGCCAACTTAACCCTCTTAACTTCTGTTTTTAAAGGATATAGTGACTAATATTGGTTGGTTGCTGTGGTGTTTTATCCCAAAGTCCAGGTGTGCTGCTTTCATTATTTTGACCATAGAGGCCTTGTTCTGTAAGGCCTGTGCAGACTGAACTGTTATTAGTTACTCTATTTTACTTTATCCTGAGCTACTACTGCTACAGCACCAGGGCTGCTGTAACAAATTCCCTTCCTTCCATCCCAGCCATAGATGTATTTCAGCTTGAGGATGACTCTTGGATAACTCGCAATTACTTCATGATCCTTTTGCATGGAAGATTATTACTGACCTGAATATTTTTCTTTCGTGTTAATACAACTACTTGGCACTTTGAAGCAAAATTGAGTAATATAAAAGCATAACCTCCCACACCAAGGAGCCGTAGTGTGAAGTGGTTTTTGGAAACAGTTGTGAAATCCTAATGTCCTGCTCGTAACTTTTGATGCTTAGGAGGTTGATGCATCGTTCCTGTGCCCAGCCAGAAGATTTGGGTGGTGTAGGAGCTGCTGTTCTCCTCCTAGCACACACAGGAGGGGGGAAGGCTCAGCACAGAGGACTCTCAGGTTGCTGCACCTTCCCTTCAATGGTTTATGAACAGTCTCCTCAGTCCTCATGCATTTCCCCAAAAGACATTTAAATCTTGTGCATGGAAATCAAATAGAGAAGAAATTACTTTCATTACGTTGGTTTTATTTGTTTTCTGACTTAGTCTAATGCTGAGGATTATTATAGCCAAAATAAATTGCACATTAGGAGCAGTACAACAAAGGTATGTACAGTTTCAATGGAAAGAAGTTGATATCAGCAAAAGTGCATAAATATGAGAGAAGCCCAACTGTGCGTATTAGGAAGACAATAAATGAAAGTAGGCCATTTTTACACAGTTTTTAAACAAAATTGTTATTCATTACTGCACTGTCTGTGCCTTTTGTCCCTTCTTCCGCCTTCTCCACCTACTCCTTGGTATTGACTCGGAGAATAATAATAATAATAATAATAATCCGCAAAAGAGGGATTTGTAGCTTGTGATAACAATTCACATTCTTGCCTAAAGAAACTGCACCCTTTTAGAGTGCAACTGCCCCAGCCTGAAGGTGGAAACAGACTTCTTGATCTCGCACTGTGCTGAGCTGGATAATAAAGGTAGCAGAGAGCAGCCAAGGCATTGAAAACAGCCACCATCCACTCCACATTCAGATTTCCTGACTTCTTTATTCCTCTTTTTACAGCAGTGCTCACAAATTATCAAATGTATTGTTGTAAACATCAGCGCATTATTGCCGCGGACAAGGTGTACTGAAAAATCTATATTTCATGGACTCTAAATTGTGCTGAATATCCAAAGACATTCAGTAGCTACTTCAACACTTCCTGCTGGGGTTTTTTTATGTACTTCAGGGAAGTCATTTGGGATGCTCGAGTCACCAGAATTTAAGGTGACATGACAACCCAGAAAAGCATTTCAGTCTCTCGGAGACACTTATGTGCCATAAGAAGAGCAGTTAAACAACTGAGAATTTCCGTGTTGTTTTTGTCAATCTTCCTTTACTGTTTGCTTCCACAAAAAGAACTCGACAATTCCATATTTCACACTCCTTGCCCCCGAATGACCAGAGCAGTTGTGCTGTTGGCTGTGGAGCAGCGGAACCAGCGGGAAGCCGCCGTCTGTCCTGAGCAGGAGGGGTGACCTTGGGGGTGACCCCTGCAGCACCAAGGGGACAGCAAATGGAGAATGTGCTGCTCTAGCATTCCATACTGCACAGAATTAGAATCCATTTTAACGATGATCTATTTTTTCCTGTGTCCACCCTGATGCTTGCCCATCATATCAGATATGCTTTCTTTAAGGCCAAGCTGCTGTGCCCTTAACTCTTTTTTTTTACAACTTCTGACAAGTTGTTTTTTTACTACAAAGCTGGAACTCTAGAAAGGAAATCAAACCTGTTTCAGTTTTCTTTCTATATGGAAAAAAACTTTGCAATCTGCTACTCATGCTAAGGGAAACTCCTGGGAGCAAGGGCATGGGATTGAAGTGCAGTATCAAGAGCACTCCTTGGAAGATGCCCGTGTTCTTGAACAGAGAACTCTTCTATTACCAGAGTGTCTGTGCTGAGTTTGTTTAATAAAAAGAGGAGGTTTTTCCAGTCCATGACCTCTAGCCTTGAGCTGGACATGATCCAGGTATTGCTTTCACACTTCACACAGTGCCTACTGGGTGCCAACTGTCCAGTCATTCTGATTTGGAGTTTCTTGGCCATACTGCAAAACCTTGGTGAATAATACATTTCTTCAAAGGTAGGAAAAAATACTTAGTAAAACATTGTGGTTTATGTTTTCCAGTTGGTTGCAAAGCAGATTTGCCTACTTAGATCACAAGCAAATGCCAGTCTGTCTCCTGACCATCCATTTTCATCTGTTTCTTGTCCTGTTCAGAAGTGACTTGCTTTAGCCAGGAATTTGTGAATGTTCAGAAGTAAATCCTGTACACAGAGCTGGTTTTAAGGGGAAGTTTTAGGGTTTTTTTCCACAGCACTGCCCAGCACCACTTAGTGTTACAAGAATACCACAAGTATTTTGTCCCTGAAAATAAATTTCCGACAATGGAAGCTGACAAGAGCCAGTAATAGCAGTACATTAATGTAAGGAAGGCAGAAAATATGTATTTAACATAGATTTCATATTAAAAATCAGACTGGCTTTATGCATTTTGATTTATGCATTTTGAGACATCTACCACAATCTTTATTTAAATTTTATCTTCATCCCTGTTGGTCTGAAATAAATAAATAAATGTTACACAGAACAGTGAGCAAAAAATGAATGCCCTACATAAAAATGTTCCATTTTAGCTTCTCAGGTTTTGGATTAGGGGATTTTTTTGGGTTTTGTTGGTTTTGTTTTTTGTTTTGTATGTATGATTTTTCTGTGATTTTTTTTCCCCTAAATGACAATTACAGGTATATAAACTAAGTTTAGTTCATTTCCCCAGCTTTAACAGATGTTACACTTTTGCTGAGTATTCCCTGGTCAAAAATTTGTGCATTTTAGTTATTTTAAGGTCATTTAGCTTATTAAGGATGCAAAGGAAAATAATAAAGACATTTCCTTTGAATTAATAGATTAAAATAGGATTCTGTCTTCTTTCCTTTCCTTAGGCTTTATAGTTTAGCCATGCATTGATTAAAAAAAAATAATTATGCACAGGAAGCCTCCATGGGACAAAAATGAAATCTGTAATGATCTCAATTATTCTTAAATTTTATCAGAATTTAAATTAAAATTCTTGGAAATCACTGTAAATCAGAATATCATAGTTGGAGATTTATTATATGGGCTGTATTTATTACTGTAGCATTCAGTTGATTGTATTTGCCACTTTTCTTTAGAGAATTCCAAATGTACATGGACTAATTGTTGAAACAGATTTAAGTTTACTAAGAAGGAAATGTGCCTTTTTTCCCCCCCTAAAGTATGTCTGTATTTAAAATAAAATTAAAAAAAAGAGGCAGCAGGTTCCACAATGCAAAAGCTATTAAGATAAAGCCATTTATTTACTAATTGGATAGTCTAGAGACATCAACAGTGCACAAGGTCATGTTCTGAGGGTGCTTTTTGTGACTTCAAAAAGGTTTCTGCTTTATGTTAGAATGGCTTTGAGACTCTCAGATTTTACTCGAAATAAAAAAAAAAAAATCATAGTGGATATCCTAAAACACCCAAATGCTGAATGGCTCAGTCTCACTGGTACCTTCAGTGGGTGGACAGAGATGACAGCCAGACCACAGTTTGAAGCCACAGCTGAAAGGGCATCAGACAATATTTTTATTTTGATTTTACGGATAAAGAGGAAAACTGAAGGAGTTGTAGTGGTTTTCATGAAGTCTGCCGCTTCACAGAGAAATAAACTGAAATTTCAAAGCACCTTAAGCATGTAGCTATAGGTCCTCTCCCTTATGATTTTGACACCATAAAAGTATTGTATTTGCTGACTTTCTCTTCAATTGGTGCCAGTGAAATTAATCACTGGGTTAATTCTAACCCCAGTTTTGCTGACTTGCCCAAACTGTGCTGTCATATATTATTACAGCAATTTATACAGGCTGACAGTTTTATACTCCTGAGGTCGAAATTTTAAAAATGCAATATTATTTATATGAATGGGTTAAGTGACAAGAGAATTCACTAAATATAAAAGCACGGGCCAAAATTCTTCAGAGCTTTCTCCCTGCCTAAGTGACCAGCTGGTGAGGTTTTATGTGTTGTTTCAGCCAGTTAGACAACTTGTCTCCATAAATCTCCTCAGCATCCAGCCAGGTGATAAAATTTGTGTCAGACACGATGGTGCTGTTTATCATTTCATGTGCAAGTTTGTACACATTCCCCACTCCTCCCCACTGCTATTAGATCTAAGTAGACAAGTATGATCGATGTATCCTGTGCAAGAGTGCTGATCAATATATCTTCCCTTCTCAGAAAATAAAGATTTCAGGTTAACAAGTTGGTGGAATTCCACTGATCTTCATTGTTGGGTAGATTGTGAATTTCCCAAGGGGACGGAGCAATACTCAGAGATTATCAGCATGGTTTTCCATGTTGAATAAAGTATCAATTAATATAAAGCATTGCCAAGAAGTTTCTGTCAAAGTGTTTTCTCTTTTTACAAAAGACTTCATGGAAACTCCAGAATTTTTTTTTGGATTTGTACGTATGAACAAAAATAGAAGGAAATCTTTGTTAGGGAATAGGAGAAGTCTCCACTTTACATGAAGAATAGTAGTTTTCCCCTTCTTGACATGTGGTACTGAATATCAAAACTTTGTGGATTGTTTCCAAATGGGAAAAAAAAAAAAAAAAAAAAAAAAAAAAAAAAAAAAAAAAAAAAAAAAGGCTCTGCATATCTAAAGCTTTTTGGGTTTTGTGTAATTAGTATATTTTACAGTATATGTGTTGGTCTTGGAAATCAAGAGGCCAGGAGCATTCCACATGGGCAGTTGCTTCTCATGGCAGAAGTTAAGCCAGAGGTCTCAGGAGGTCACTCCTTCTCAGTTACTGATTCTAAACAGACAAATCAGGGTGAAGAGAAAGCTTCTTAATTAATTGTCAGAGATTTACCTCGAGTGTCCCTAAAGCGACACAACAGCATTTTTTTTTTTTAAGATTAACTAAAACGTTGCTCATCTAAAAAAAAAAAAAAAAAAAGAAGAAAAAGAAGAATAAATGTTTATCAGTTGAATCTTGGCATGTTTAACAGTGCCATCTGGTGACCTCTGCCATAACGACAGCGGTGGCACTTGGAGCATCCTGCGTGTGAGGGTCTGCACAAACACCTGAGTGTTCCCAAACCCTGCTTGGGGACCACCTGAAACGTTTGGTATTTTCTTCCTTCACTCTGCAGCTTCCAAAACTGAGATAAGTTGATTCATGCAGCCTTTTTTGTCTTAGCAATAATAGCAACATATTGGAATAATATCCATGTGATATTTTATGTTTCTACACATACCTGTAGGAAGGTACGTGATTATAGCTGGGTAACCAGGCATTGGCACAATTAATAGATCCTTCTGAAATATTCCTATGAAATTGCATCATCCAAAGGGAAAACTCTTAAATCACTGGTGAGGACCCCATTTACAGAGATGGACCTTAACCATGACAGTTTCCCTTCTTTTCTTATCCAAATTGATTTTAAATAATGTTGTTTATAGTAAAACCCGTACAATTATTTATAGTAAAAGTCTTAACGTCCTCCCAGTGATACAACACACATAATATATATCCTTAACCCTTCCATGCTTTGTGCATTGACATTTGAAACATTGCAGGACAGGGACTCTCTAGGAATGAGTTGTGGGGATCTCACTGTTGATCTCTGGAAAGTACTTGCAGTAAAACAATCTGTTAGAACTATTTTTTTAAAAAAATTGTTTTAAAAATAAATTTGCACTCAAATTAAAACTTTGAAAAGTGCACTCAAATTAAAACTTTGAAAAGTGCACTCAAATAAAAATTTTGAAAAGTGCACTCAAAATTTTAAAAAGGCTTTTGGAAGAGCAGCAAATCAAAATGTCATTGAATGTTGTTTCTTCTTCATGGCTACACTGGTCAAACTAGAAGTCTATCAATTGCCCCTCTTAAGAGAGATATGAAAAACAAAAAGAACAATTTACAATAACGTCATTTTTGTTTACATGAAAATCTGTGAGAAACTCCACTACAAAAATGCAAACATCAGAAGGCTGGAAAAGATCAGAGCGACAACACTTGTTGTGTGCTGTTAACCCAGTTAGGGGAAAAGTGAAAAATGGAAAACCAGACCCAAGCAAGGTGGGATGTTTACTTCCATGCAAAGTCATCTTATCTCTTCTGGTGATAATATTTCTTCATTTTCTTATCTCAATTGACTGATCCCTAAGTAATGATTGCACACTTTCTTTGTCACTCATTCCAAACTCAGCTTGGACAATCCATTCCTTTTCTGGAATCAGATGAGATGTGTTGTTCAGAGGCTGTGGCAGAGTTGTTTGTTTGCATTCTGCACTTGGCTGCTGCCCCACAAAGCTTTGTGTGAAAACATCATGTTCCTGTGCATGAGCCTGAGGTTTGTAAAGACTCTAAAGCATTGTAGGGATGCATCTGCTGTGTGGATCTGAATTAAAAAAAAAAAAAAAAAAAAAAAAAAAGTACATATTTTTTCCCTGGAAAACAGAGATTAGTGACAGACTAACACTCAATGTATGGTTCTGGTGGTTTTTAATTAAAAATTCAGGTTTTACTGAGTAATATGAAAGTGATGGTGAATTTTAATCACGTTTTCAGAACATGTTGTCCTGAGATGCACAGAATTTTGTGAGAAGATCCCCTTCTTTAACTTAAGTGTTCAAATCATTTCATCAGGAAGTATGAAACAGTCTTTCAAACTCTGTTTGAGTCAACTTTTGAGTGAACTTTTCCCTGAATTTCTTAACTCAGTTTACTAGACCATCATTCTGGGAAGTGTTTTGAGTAGGCAGCTCTTAATCTCCATTGGCACTGAGTTATCCTTAAAATGCTTTAATATGAGATATCCTTCAGTGACAAACTGGAGCCCAGGTTTGTATCTCTGGAGGATGAGTACCGAGTTCTAGAGAAATTATTTTTTATCTTTTGGGTAAGACATATATTTGACTTGTAAAGCAGAAAATCCTAGCCAAGACTTGTCCTGGTGAGATGTAATTCCAAGTCAGGCAAGTGGGATCTCTGTTTTCATCGCCCACCAAGTGGGTATCAATCAAAGTAGTTGGGGAATGAAAGATTGCTTCTCCTTCACTGTTTTGATAATAAATGTCTAAATTTGTCCTGAAGTGTTGTTGACTATTAAAAATGGCCACGATGCAAATAAAATACTTTGCAAAACTGGGGAGAGATGAGTGCAGGGCAGTAAGTTTTATTGGACGAGGATGATGGAGTTACGTGTTTTTAGGATTAGTGCAGCAAAGTAAGGCTTCTCATCCTCAGAAATGATTGTCCATGTTGGAGTATTTTAGGGATCTGTAAAAGCATGAGTGAGAGGAGTAGGGATTGTTGCTGTGTGTCTTTTCAGTGACAAAATTTACAGGGCATCAGTCGAAGCTGATGGGTGACAGGTTTCAGGCCAATCACTGCAAGTATTTCTTCAGCACATTGCACGAGGAGCCTTTAAAATTCCTCTCCAAAGAATGTTGTAGATGGGAGTTTTAATGGGTGCAAGGACAAACTGGGTATGAAGAATTCTCCAAAGGTTATGGGATGTACATCAAATAGAGAAAAATCTCTGAGATGAATATATTTAGAGTGTGAGAGGCTGCTAAGGGGGAAGGGTCACTCACATGGACTGTTCTTGGTCTTCCCTGGACATCAGACAGGGCTAGTCAGCAACTGAGCCAGATCCACCAAATGCCTTATTAATTCTGAACTAGAAAAAAGCTGGGGAAAAGGTGGTTTTGCCAAAAATAAATAAACCAGTACCTGAGAATACTTTTTTTTTGGCTGACACAGGCATTTTTATAATTCCTTTGTTTTCGGTTTTCTCAGGGGATTTGGTGAAGGAAATGAAATTAACGTTATTCAGTCACAGTCGCTTCATTTAAATGTATATACAGGCTTATAGATTTCACATGCAGATGTGTATTCATGAATAAATAAGGCATATTGTTCAGGAGAAAGATAAATAATTTGAGATTTGTTTCCTTTTAAGAGTGGTCAGACCTAGGCCTTTTCTGAACTGCTGTAATTTTGGGGTTTTATTTGTTGTCGTTTTGTTTTTTCAGTTGTTGTTATCACGTTGGATTAGCAATGACTTACATTTCTAGAAGGAAAACGGACTCTATCATGTATCAATCCTAAAGCTCAGAGGGAAGAGCTCCCCCAGCTCAGGGGCAGAGTTTGATCCATGGCAGGAGCAGCAATTATCTGTGTCCCGGAGGATCCTTCAGCCTGTGCTCACACCGAAGCCTTGTTTGTACACAGGTCATGAATGCTCTAATGACCACAATTCATGTTGCCATTTAGAGACCAGGAGAGCACGCTGTGCTCCCCCTTGCTCTTACAAGGCTGCCTGACACAAGCAATCAGGTCAAAATCACAGGATATATGAAGTTGCTTTTATCATATCGGCTCGGCTAACGAGGCAACAATTAAATGTGTGTAAGCATTTTCATTAGACACAGAACCTTGGCATTTTGAGTCTGAGCTGTTTAAAGCATTCCAGAAGATGAAACACAGCTTATTAAAAATACAAAAAATGAAAAAAAAAAATTACAATAAAATTCTTCAATTTCGTCAAACATTCTTTTAAATGAGAGAATGACAATTTTTAGATGTGCTAGGCTGCCTGATCAGTGATTTTAAATGGTGATACACTGGTTTTTATTGTGCAGTATCTGCATTCAAACACAAAAGCAAAACTGGAAAATCAGTCAGCTCAGGTTCAGCCAGGGAGGAGCAGCAATGTCCCGTGCACAGTGTTCACCCACAGAGTTCTCTGAGAGGGTGGGAAGGGGAGTGTGAAGGGCAGGGAACTCCCTGTGTGCCTTTCAAGGGTCACTCTGCTCCCAGGGTGAGGATGGCACAGAGATGTGGGATCTCAGCATGCTCAGGGAATGTAGTTTTGGACCAGCTCACGTCTCTGTGGGATGTCCAGTCCCACCTCTGCGGCTCCCATTGGTTGTCCCAACATTCTGATATTAGGGAAGCTCCTAGACATGAATCCAACATGACACTCAGCAGTAGTTTGTACATTGATTTATATCTTAGTATCTTTATTTTTTAGTATCTTTATTTTTTTTTTATTTATTTACCAAATTAGTGCAGAACTTCATAGTTGTTTCAGATTTTCTCATTATGATATTGTTATCCCAACCTGCAGCACTGGGACTGTAATTCAGCAATTTGACATTTTTCCTTCTTACATATTCAAGCAGGAGCCCACCCCTGCTGATTGTGTGTGTAGCTGTATTAATTACTGAGGGATTTACATGAATCTTGTTAACAACTTAGAAAACAGTGCATTTTAAAGAGGTCTTTGAGCTGGTCATCATGAAGTGTCTTTTCCTGGCAGTAACATTTATGTAAATGGGAAAACAAACAAACAAATGTCTTGGAAAACTTTGATAAAGTGCAATGCAAAACACTAATTGGTGAATGCATCATGGGTAGAACCAGGAAGGACATCAGTGGATAAAGATATAAAGTCAGTGAGTAAAAGGGTGCCTTCAGACAATGTGAGGGGTGTTTTTTTTTTTGTTTGTTTGTTTTGTTTTTTTTTTGTTTGTTTGTTTTTTTTAACATGTTTTATTTCCAAGAAGAACAATGCAGTAACATGCTAAAGTTTGCTAATGACATTAAGCAGTTGGGAGAAGCCAGTTCAAAGGAAATTTCAATGTTCCAAATGACACAGTGAGATTAAGAGAATGCACAGAGATGTAATCAAGATGCAGTATAAATTAATTCTGGAAATAAACCAGGAAGGGAACTACAGTGAGGGTATAAAGTCATGATGTAAATATCTGCATTCTGCAGCATCACACTGGTGAGTCTGAATGATTTGTTGACTTCTTTCTTCTTCTCCTTTAGAAACAGAACAGTCCCAGATATTAAAACAGTGAAATAGAGAGGCCAAAACCTGAGACCTTGACATTGTATCTGCAGCTCTGAGGGGTTTGCTCTAAAAGTGTTTTCTTGATCCAAAGTGGCTTCTTTGTGCTTTTAAGCTACTGGTGAAGGGTTTCAGCTTCAGTTTTAGAATCCACACAGGCAGAGGACCAACCCCAGCCCAGGTATTGACTGGAAATGAAAGTGCAGGAGCTGAGTCATCAGTGCTAAAGAAAATAAATAAAAATAAAAACTCTGTCATAGCACAGGCTAGGGAGGAACAGAGATCAGAGGATATTTTTTTTTTCTTGTAAGCTATTTATTTATCCCTATGGATGACTGAAGGAAATACAGACTAGAATTTTTTCAGAATTAATAAAAATTGAAAGGAATGCACCATTTATAGTGCACAGAGAGTTGAAGAAAACTCTACTGAGTTAGTTTTTTTCCTTTTAATTTAAATATATACATGTCATTTCCTATGAAGGAATGAACCTAAAATAATTGAATACCAGGTGCCAGCAGAAGTTATTTGAGTGACTGGAACATAAATGCCTTGGCTGGCTTCTCATTTTGGCAAATAAAGAATGAAGATTTATTGTTTTGCTCTGTGGTATTCTTTAAAACATTTAACAAAAAATACCTGCTTTGCAGTGACCACACCTGTTAATATTTTATTGCCCCATCATTTTTTTGTCACAGTCCATGGCACACGTGCATCACAGATCTCACAGCTGATGGATGTCCCCATCCATCTGCTGTGCCACATAAATCTCCTCAGACAGTGATAGTGATATAACATTTTAAAGAACTGACAGAACCAGTTCATCCAGATTTTTTTTTTCTTTTGTGTTGTTGAAGTGTTTCAGTGAAAATAAGAGTGGAAAATTTGTTGGTAGGTCAAAATATTATGATTTTTTTTTTAAGGGGAGAAAAAAGTGCAAGCCATGGATGACCCTACACGTGATTCACCTTGACATTAAAATCATTGTTATGTAGATAATCTGTCAATAGAAGCAATAAAGACATTCTCACAGTGCTGGAAACAGAAACTGTGCTCAACCTGAAACTTCTCAGGGCAAACAAAATGAGAATCAAAAATATCCTATTTTGGAGAGCATCGTCTGATGATGCTGAAGAGAACAAATTGCCAGCCTGAAGATTTCTGAGGTATCCAATGAAATACCCAGGCAGACCTTTGAACAGAGAATAAGAAAGCCTCAGACAGCTCCTCTCTCCACCTCTGAATGCAGAAATTTTCCAGGCTAATGACTTGACCTTTATGTTGTGTAAGAGGAGCCCATAATTTTTCAGGAGTGCACAGTATAAATGAAATGTGATCTTCTTTACAAAGTAGTATTTAGTCACCAGAACTCTCTCGAGAGCTTTTCTGTATTAAAAACATATTATAGGGGAAATACAGTTAAACTCTGCCAGTGGATGTGTTTGAGGTTAAGATTTTTGTTTCCTTTATTCCAGTGGAACATACCCATCGAATTTTAATGCTTTCAACAGTTAGCACTTTACCTGCTAAATTATGCATGCATTGCAAGTGTTCACTGGCTTTCAGTTCTAGCAGGGTCCATTGTGTCCTCCAAGAGAAAAAAAAAATAAAATAAAAATTCTGTGTTTACCAGCAAGAAATTTTCATCTGCACTATTTTTTTTTGTTTATTTTTTCATTCCTCCTTTTATTTGCATTTCAAATAAGCAACACCTTTGCCTGTTTTATTTGAAGATTCCAGCCTTTCTTAATTGACCTTTTCTCTGTGTTTGGATTTGGCAGGTTTTTACTGCTCACAGTTGGTAGCAGTGCTGGGAATTTCAGTGCACTCAGCCATTGCTGTGTATTTCTTAAAATTATCAAATATGGCCTTTTTGGAAGAAAAGATTGGGAATTCATCACCCCGTTGAATAGCTCATGAAAATAGTTAAAATAACTGATTTACTTGTTGTGCCACCAAGCAGGTGACACAGCAGCATTGTTTCCCAGGGTGAATCTACAACAGATCTTCAAATTTGATGAGATTTAGGAGAAGACAATCAGATCTCAGCTAAAAGATTTCTGTTGACTTCATCTTTCACTTAAAAACATCTAGAGAATCTGTCCTAACTCTGGAGTTTCAAAATATTACACTCTTGTGCTTCACTCCACTGAAGTTCTGATTTTGAAAATAACTTTATATATTTTCATGGCAGATTCTGTCATACTGCCAAAACTTTGGGAAGTTTAATATACTGGTATTTTCAGTGCATATAGTAAATATTTTATCTGAACCAAGAGAGCAATAAATTAGCAACTTTTTGTTGTTTTTAACAGCAGAGTCACCCCAGTGCAGCTGGTGCCTGGCCACAGACGGTTCTACAGCGTCTGTGTTTTCATTTATTGGGAGGGAATTGCCACTCACAGCTTCAGCTCACAGAGTAACTCATGGTTTCTGTTGGATCTAATCTCCAGTAATGGGATGGGGTGACTGAGAGGTGTTCCATGAGTTTTTTATTTCATTATCAGTCTCAGTGAAGGTGGAGACATTAAAGATGGTAAAACTCACGCCACAACAACAGAGGCCAAAGTTCTCGTTGTTCCAAGGCCTTTTAAAAATTTCTTTAGCCAAATAAGCAAAGCTAAAAGCTTACAAGCAGCTACACTGCATGTAAACCTTAAAGCACACGATAGTTGCCTGTTTTATATTTTTTTGCAGCTCAGAAACTTTCTATGCTCCAAATATTTAAAGGCCTAAATTTCAGCTCTGTTTCAAATCTCTATCTATATAAGCTTATTGTAATGCTGTGAAAGTCCTCTGCTTTTTTAGTTCCCACTGGCTTCACTGAATTATTCGCACATCTTTTAGACGTTCCAAAGGTTTTAGCATGCAATAGGAAAGTAATCTATGGGCTAATACAGCAAACAAAGTGATGGGGCAGGTCATGCACTGTCACCACCATTAGCCTGCTAAGTGTGGCTGGGTTCAAAAGCCATGACTTTAAATCAGCAGGTCTTGCCTTGCTCTGCCAGCAATCACTCCCTTTCCTTCAGATCCACTTCCAGTTGCCAACACTCTCCTACAGTGTGGGGAGGAATAAAAAGTTGAACTTGCTGTTGCATCCAGGATGTTCGTGACTCAAGAATCCTTTAAAAGGCTGTTGACCCTGTTGAGGTTTTTAACTTTGCAGAAATTCAAGGGGAGCAATTTAGGTGCTCGAGGAGCATGGTTAATTAGAAGTTTTTCCTGCCTGACATGAGAGGATCGAACTGTTGGGAATGCTGATATAAACAAGCTACATGGATAACCCCCAAAGGTTATTTAAATTGTTGATCAGGGAATAAAACAAGTGCAAGAAATTATGCAAGTTAGAAAGACAGGCAGCATTGATACTGACTGGCATAAATAGGAATTAATCATTTGGATACCAAATAAAAATTAGACACCCTTGTACATCAGTAATTATAGGTCAGAAGTGTCAGATACATAAAATTACTAAGAACAACATGCATTGCCTGCTCTCTTGGAGTGTATATTGAGTGAAGTTTGGGGGTTTTAGGTTGGTTTTTTTTTTTTTTTTTGTTTTTGTTTTTTTTTTGGTTTTTTTTTTTTTTTGGGAACTGGGTGAAAACTTCTTAAACCCAAGGCTCACTTACACATTTGTTAAATGAACAATCAGCCTGAGAGATTTATTTTGTCTTTACTGGACACTCAAGTAGACCCTCACAGAAATAGTTTGGTACTTTTTTTCAGTTTTGGCTGGACCAGTTAAGTTTTGCTTGTTGTAGAGTACAAAGGCTGTCCCAGACTGGAAAGGTGAATTTGCTCATTTGTAGAGAAATGCCACCTTCTTCCAGTCTCTTCTCTCTCAAAGGCTTCTACTTCAGGTTTTACTCCTGAAGTATTTCCTTCTGTACCATTTTCTGCCACTTAAAATGTTCAGCAGGCAGTGATGGGTAGGCACAACATTTCTCCTCCACATCCACAGGAACTGCAGCAGCTAATACTCCCCTGGGCTGTCTCAGCGTGTCAGATCTGATAACTACTACATTTCTGCAAATATCCACCATTCCTGCACATAATTGCATTACTAAGGTTATTATTACTTTGCAGTAAGCCAAGAAAACAGAGGTGCAGAGGTAAACAGCACTTACAGACTGGAGCCTGCCTCCAACCTGTGCTGCCTCCTGTTCTCACGACAGGGAAGTGACTTTCAGCTCATGTTTGCTTTATATTTGGTTCTGTATCTGCAGTGTAACTGGACTCATTAATAGTTATGGTTTTTTGGGCTTTGTGGTTGTTCCCTTCTTTTTTAATTTATTTTATTTTTATTAATTTTTTTTTCTTTTTAGTCAGAACATGGCTAAATTATCCCTACAATTAAAAGGAAAAAAATAATAAAAAATGGATTAGTGAAATTCCTGGTAGTAGCATTGATCAGTAGCTCATACACCTGGCACAGCCATCAGCTGGAGACGTTCACTGGCCTCTGGCTGTCAGTTCCTGAGAAGATAAACCAGAGGAAAGATGACTCTGAGCATGTCTTGTTGGCAGTATATTTTCCTAAGCATTTGCTCCTGGCAATTTTCAGGGAGAGGACAGAGCCCTGATAGATTTTGTGGCTGTGCCAATGTGAGGCTACATACATCTCCCCCAGCTTCTTTCCTCTGTTTTTTTTCACTACTCTTTGTTTTTCTTATTTTACAAACTGCTGATATTTGTTCAGGGGTGTCATGGAGCAGATGAGAACCCTCTATCCCATGGACATCTTGGACATCAGGATGGATGTATTGGGGATTTTTGGGAGAAGTTTTCTTTCCCTGCCCTGGTAGATTCTGCCTCTCCTGGTTATCACTGCAAGTTCCATGATGAATTTCTCAGGAGTTATAAACAGGGTCATTTCTGGTTTATGCCAGAAGTAATTAATCTGTTAAGCCAAGGAAGCAACTTTCCCAAGGTCCTCTATCAGCCTGGAAGGAATTTCTTCTTTATCTCTTTCTTTAGCTTTCAACTGTGCCTTACCTGTCCCTGGCAAATGACTGGAATGAAACCTTGTAGAAAGACCAGGCTCTGAACTGGGATAAAAGAGCAACATAACTGACAGAAGTTTTGAGTTCTTGGCACTTTTGCTTGGTTGCTGGAACTAGGGTTGGGCTGTATGTTTTTTTCTGTCAATATTCCAAATATTTACCAAATAGTCGCTCTGCAGAGTTTTGAGCTCTCTCCCAGGTGCTGAAGTCCTTGCTGCAGTTCTTTCCCATTAAGAGTATCCTTTAACTTCTCTACCTTTTTGCAATGAAAAATATTTTTGTCAGTGGTAATTGCATTACCAGTCACTTTGTCCTGATTTGTCTTACCACTGCAAGACAAATGGACTTCATAATCTGTCTAGACAGTCTGGTTGTTGCTTTAACAGATGTTTGATCTCCAAAAGCAAGACATCCCTCTGCTGTGTTCTAGAAACCCTTCAGACACAGCTTTAATTCATTTTTATGTGTCCAGCCTTTGTTTTAAATCATATTTTTCATTTTTCCTGAGACATCTGTGAGCTATGAAAGCACCTGCACTGTTTGTTCCATCGTGGATCATCAGGAGGACCAGTTTCTTGCTACTTCCCTTGGAAACTTAATTCCATTGCAACATTTACATTCCAGCTTTTTCTTTGAAGCTGTTAACTGGATTCAGGACCATTAAAGGTTCTTTTTTTTCCCAGTAGGAATTTAAAAATGAAGCATAATTATTTTTTTTTCTTTGTATGTGTGTGTTTTGGTCTTCTTGGGTTTTTTCCTTAGTTTGTATTTTGTTTTTTACACAATCCTATTTAGTCACAGAGGACATCCAAAGCTCTTTTCCCTCAGCCAGGAATTGCAGCACAGTTGATATCCCCAGCTCTCCATCATTCAGCCCAGCAGCTTTCCTGCTTAACTTTGTTCTGTTGTTTCTTTTTTTTATTATTATTATTTTTCTTTTTAAGGTCAGAGCTCCCAGAATCTCATTGGCTTATTTGCAGCTTTATTTTTTTCCTTTTTTTTTCTGCATCTGCTTCACCAGTCTTTCTACTTCTTTCTCAATAACAGTAAAACAAAATAGTCCTAAAATAGTGCTCAGTGAAGCTTCTGTTCCCAAATTCCCTCTCAGGCTGAATAGAGGCAGCTACCAGAGTTTTTAAGGAAGTCTCAGGGTTTTTTTTTTTCAGCCACCTGGTTCCCCAAAGGAGCTTTCCAGCTTTTTACCAGCATTTCTAATGAATCCACAGCTAATTCTAAGACCTATCGTGCACTCAAGGACCCAAGCAGAGAAATCTTATAACCAAAGTGGTTCATTTTTATATTATTTGGCATTTAACTCAACAAAAAATAGGCTGCAGACAAGGAATTCTTCAAAAAAATTAGAGAGAAAGATTCAAAACAAGGGTTTTTGTTGTTTTTTGGGGTTTTTTTGAGTATTGGAATGAGTTTCATTCTCGATGTATATTTACAACAGGTTTCTTTCCCCCCAACCCCCTCTTCTAATTTTAGCTATAAGGGAAAAAAAAAAAATCCTTGTCTTAAAAGAAACAAACAAAAATTTTGCTGAGCTTTCCTTTCTTCACACTGTTTATTCTCCAGAAGGATTTCACTGTTTTTTTTTCTTTGATATGTTAGTATATCTTTTTATTTCTTGGTATTTTTCCCCATGAAAAACAAAAAAAAGATGTACGCCTCCACATTTCTTTAGCAGGAGCTGTGTACGTGAATATCTTCCTAATTCTTTTGATAAGTGAATAGTTTTGCACAATTTCAGTTATTTAGAAACATTCAAACCATGCTCTGTTAGTAGATAAATATATATATATATATATTAGTAGTATTAGGAGGAGTTCAGTATTGTGGGATTTGTAATTACACAGTTTGGAAAGAAGGATGGTTTCCAGGCACCTGTTTTTTCTTACTGCTGTAGTTGTGGTGATTTAATAATTAAAAGTAGAGTTAATTAAGTATGGGTTAAATCCATTCATTGGTAGTTCATGCTGTACAAGTTGAGAGCTCTCTGAATTTATATAGATGCATTTTTTCTGAACTATGTATGCCTCAATAACCACATCTTGATTTCCCTCTTGTTCCCTGTGGTTTCTGCACAGACTAAAGACTTGTGAGAAATATGAAAACCAGGAAGAATAATGTCTGCAGCAGAGAGGGGCATGTTTTATTGTCAGAGAGATCTGTTTAGGTGCTGGAACCAAACCATTAAATATTCCATACATTGTTATCAGAGGATGCTGCCTTTCCTTCCCTGTCACTTCCATATCTTTTTCTGTTCTTAACTCAGCTTCTTGTTCCTCCTGGCTGATCCCAGCTCTGGTTTCTTGCCTGTTGAGATTTCTCCCTTTTTTTCTTTCATTCAGACTCCAGATCTGAGCCTGGTGTTTGACTCTCTTGCCCTGAGGCTGGAAGTACCAGAATAGAAGGAGCCCTCAGTGAATGCAGTGATGGATCTGTTTCATTTCCTGCTCTGCAGTGACATTGCAGGAAGATTGCGAACCACCCTCACACGCATCATTTCAGTAGTTCAGATGGACATGGGTGTGTTCACAGGACCATCTCGAGTTTGTAGTGACAAGAATCCTTAGAGAAATTCAGTTCTTAAAATAATAGCGAAGAGTTGCTTCAGCTGCACTAATTTAATATTCACGTCAGGAAATAATTACAGTTGCTGCAGCCATCCAAAACCATGATAGAAACATGAGATGGGATCTGGTTTCAGACAATTATCTCAGCCTGAGTAACAAATCCCCTAGAGGAACTCTAACACAACTAGAAACAACACACAAAGAATTATTTACAGAAATAGTTCACAGGGTGCTTCCAAAGGCAATAAGAAAAATATTTAAAAAAACACCCCACTCTGCAATCTTGTTATGAGTAAAAATTAGATCTTAAATCATCTAGTAAATTGTTAATTATTTATCCATCTCTTCTTGGGAGTTCAAGTGAGTGTAATTGGTTGGTCCCTAATGAGATTTGGTGAGGATTTACATTTTTTTTCCTGTTGAGTTGATAAGAATCAAATTAAGAAAGCCTCAGAGTATGTCTGTCAAAGGTGTGTATGCAAATGGGCTAATTCCAGTGGTGCTGGGAAAGGTCTGGAGGGGCAGCAGGAGAGGAAAAGAAGATTGGGAGCAGAAGGAGGAACTGAAGTGGTGGAGGTTTTCTTCTCTTTTTTCTGTTTTGCTAAAATGCAGATTAGACACTTGCTGTCTGAATTAATGTCTGCTCTCCAAACAGACCAAGTGCCACTGATGTGAGGTTTTCCAGTTTTACAAAGTATCACCGTGAAAGAAAACTCAAATTATAACTAGATGAAATATTCTGTGCAACAGGGAGTGCAAAAGAATGCAAAAGATTTTTTCTTCTACAGAAAAATCAAATGCTGAATGAGGTGGGAGCTCAAGCCTAAAGTCCTGCAGAAGAATTCAGTTTATTTTGGGCCATCCTTTTCCTTCATCCCTGCGCTTTGAGCCAGGACCAGATATCTGTGTGCTGTGCTATAGAAAAAACAAAAAAATCCAACCAACACCTAGGATTTGAAGTGCCTCAGATAAATTTGCTTTTCTATTGCATTAGTATGATTTTCATTGAAACAAAATAGTGTTGTTTTAATGAATTTTAAAAACCTAAACCTTAGGGGCCTCATGTTGTTCATATTTTGAATTATATACCCCACAAGTGACAGTCAATAGGGGAATGTTTGGGAATGTCACCTGTGTATTTCCTTTACCGTTTTTTTCATTGTTTTCCTTGTCTTCAGCTTCCACAGCTCAATTCAATGGTCATTACAGCCACAGTGATTCAGGAGTCTTAAGCAATACTTTCCAATTTCAAGTTTGTACAGTAACTGTCGCTATAGGACCCAAAAGAAAGATGGAAGACTCCAAATATTTAAGAAAGAGCATAGAAAAAAAGGCTTTTATTGTTTAATTCTTACTGCCTTTTATAAGGTGTTCCCATACAGACTTAACATGATTGGTGAATAGGAACGACACCTCTCTGATCCCACTGGTTAAACCAGAGAAACACCAAAACATCACCTGGAAAAAGATTGTTTTGAGAAAGGAGAGTTGTTTGCCAAGATTGTTTTGAGAAAACCTTTCTTGAGAAATTTTTCCTTGGGAAAAAGTCAGCAGCTGCCAGCAGGCTGAAATCTCTCAGACCCAGAAATATCAGGCCCACAATAACTACATCTTCATTTCAAATGGGGATGAAGATAAGACATTTATTTCCAAAAAGGCATTGCTGAAATGTGCAGTATTTGGGTTGTGCTTTGTTATTTTAATCCCATAGAGAAGTCGGGAGGAAGGGCTGGCCATGCCCTCAAAATACCTTAGAAAAAAGAGACATTCCCAAAACCCAACAGGTGTGATGAATGGCTTGTGGTGAGCAGAGAGACAAAGTGCCTTTCTGCTGCCTGGTGCTTTTGCTGTTCACACAGGGCTGCTCTCCATGTCCTGCCTGTGTTCTGATAGCCTGGGGTGCCCTCCCTCCCCACTGACCTGCCCATCTGCTGCCTGGTGGCTGTGCCTGCCATCAGCTGTCCTCTGCACTGCTGGAAGGGCTCCTCAGGGCTGGAGCAGACTCAGACACCTTTTAAAAACTCCTTGTTTTGGAACAGGGAGCTGTGGCCCTCTGCCCCTTGAGCTGCATCACAGGAGCAGCAGATCTCCTTTAACCCCACTATAGCTGTCTTCAGCAAATGTTGGTAATACTGATAGCAATAATGACAACATTGCTGCATTTGTAATGTGATTATTTAGATTTTAGTGCAAATTAGATTTTAGAGCTCAGATTCTCTAGTGCAAACACTCAGACATCCCATTTCACTGGTGCATTCCAACGTCGCTGCAGAGGTTTTGATGTTTGCCTTGGGAGCTGCCAGATGTGAGACATTTAAAGACCTCTTGTGCCACTGTCAAGAATCAGATTCTTCACTCTGGAAGACACCTGCCCCAAAGGCTGGCTCTCAGCACATCTGGTGAACACCTGAGGAGGAGAGCTCTGGCAGGGCCAGATTGTTGTGAGCACACTCAGCTAAAAACCTGAGCACTGTGTTTTGTTACACAGCCAAAAGCTGTGCTTAAAAACTCCATTCTCAAAAGGCATTTTGAAGCATTGACAACAAACAATGAGGGCTTTGATTTCCCTGTTGTTTCATGGAAATGTTTTTGGTCAGGTTTTTTTTTTTGAGGTGGGATTGGTTAGTATTGTATTTAAAAATGTAACTGGCACATAAAAGACTTTGACATGTAGAGCTTCATTCAGGAAGCACTACATCAAAATATAAAACAGAAAAACCTTTTTTTGTTTGTTTCATTGTTATGGTAGAAATCCAAATAATTAGTCTTGATTTGGATCAATGTAAATGAAAATAATTTGACCCAAAGTTACTCTCTCATGTCGAGTATTTATTATTTTGTCCTTGATAAATGCATCAGAAGACATTTCTTACTATGAAAGCTCTACTATAATTAGTGTCAAGTCCAAGTAAATAAAAGATTGGAGTTGACTGACAATAATGATTATTTAGTTTGCTGTGGCCTTAAATTAAAGCTGTATTAGGTACACCTTGTAGGAACACAGCAATCAGACCTGCTGCATCACAGAAAGGTCACAGTTCACCTCACACATTTCTTCTACCAAATACATAAAACACACAGTCATCAGAGAATAAAATAATTGGCTTTGGATGTGTGGAGCACTTGTCATTGAGTTTTATTATTTAATACAAATAGTTTTTTACTGAAGGTAAGAATAGAGAGCAAATGATAATGTTCCCTTCTGTGGCTTCTCCTAGAACAGGGTCTTTTTCTGATTGTGTTTGTTGAACATAAAAATGCCAACAGTTCCTTCAGCTTTGTGTAACTTGGCTATACCATGCCCTTGGCTAGGAAAATGGGTTTTACCTGGGATTTGGTTAAGATAATCAATTAAAATCTGAATGCTTTGAGTAGAAATCCCAATGCAACTTCTGCTTCATGGCATCTTTTCCTGGTGCTGTCTGTTATTGCACTATTTGCTGTAGTTTCAAAAGTGGTGGTAATTGAGGCTTCAGATGCTCTTAGGGAGGAATGTGTGGTACCTTCCCCAAGAATTTCATGTCAGAGTGGTCAAATCCTGCACAACAGGAGCTGTAATTTCCACTGAAAGCAACTGGAAGGGCAGAGGGGACTTGGGTGAATTTTGTGGATGTGCTGCCAAAGCCTTTCAAAGGAGCTCTGATAGAATGAAGCTGCCTGGATGAGGGGATCTTAAACAAGAAAGGGAAATGGTTACCACACAGCTCTTTCTCAGCTGGTAAAGCCAATGAAAGGTCCACTTTTTTCCTCGATGTTCAAGAGAAATCCCTTCATTCTACCAGCCAGTGCAGAAAAAAAAAAAATCACACAATTTCGTTCCATTTTTAACACTCTAGTAAAAATCCAATGGAAGATCCCTCTTACTCAGGACTTTATTATTTCTGTAAAACTTTACTTGGCTCAGATTTTTTTTTCCTAATGAGAGAGCAGTTTTAATAGTCAGTATGTGAGATACCACTTTTTAAAGTAGTAATAAAAAAAAATTTAGCTATGAGTGATATCACCCTGTTGACTGCAAGACCCACTGCCTGTAACCTCTTTCTTCTTTCTTCCAACCAATCCCATTTTGAAATCTTTATTCCCTCCTTTACCTTGGCGCCAAGGCATTTTCATCAGCTACTTTAATAGTAGAGTCAAACTCATTTTCATCAAATTATGAGGTTTTTGGAAATACTGCTCAATAGTTCATCTAGTAACAGTTCATCCATATTAAAAATGTTCTTGACCCTGCTCTGTATCAGCTCTGGGATGCTTAGTGCTGCAGATGGGAACATTATTTCCTCACTCCTATAACCCCCATTAGAAGTTCAACCCCTTGAGCTCCCAGAGACACCAGGCTACTGCCCATCCGTCAAGGCAGAAGCTTATTTAACTAAAAAATGTGTAAGATCTGAGCAACCCAATCATAATTAAGCACAAGCTTTCCCCATCAATTAGCCATTCCTGTGATCAGCTGGCCACTGCAGGCACGGGTGATCATCATGTCTGTCCCTGCAGAGCAGACAGACTCACAGACCCTGCCCTGAACTTCTTGAGGTGGAAACCTCTGTGCCTCATTGGGTGCATGGGTGGTGTCTTAAGTTTCAGCTTTTGTGTTTTTCAGGTTCTGTGCTGCCCAGGGGTGCAGTTCTGAGCCTCATATTAAGTGTCAGTCAGCTCCCTTCACAAAGAAGGGAGACAAAACAAATCCTTTTCCTGCTGCACCCCAAGGACAACTTTCAGACCCAAAAGCACAAACAAGGGATGGGCTGAAGGGAGGAACAGGAAGGATGGGCCCTCACAACCTGAAGCTACAATTGGACAATTAAACCCCAGTATAAAAATGGACCAAAACTTATAAAAGTGTGAGACCTCTTGACTGTTTGTCCATTTTGTGACCATTCTCAGTCCACTTTGGGTGTAGCCCTGGCCAGGCTCTTGTACTGCCCAAGGTGGATCCTGGAGGCCTTTCAATAAATCCCTACTTTATTCTCTGTCTCTGTCCAGTCTCTGTTCCAGGTCAGCCTTCCCAAGGCATTGTGGGAGGATCTCTCTCAGCTACTTGATGACCAACTTTGTCTATAATTTGCTAAATATACACGCAAACATAGGCTGGAACAGTCTGATTGCTAAATTCAAACAAAATAAAAAAGCTTCTTATCCCACTCTTTGATTACCACTCTAAAGGAAGTGAGGAGAACCTGGGCTGCTTTCCTATTTCTCTCTTTGCTATTGGCTTTTTCAGACTCCTTCCATGGCTGGATGTAAGCCTGTCCATCAGCTAGATACAGATCCAGGCCTGCATTCAGCACCTATGTAACATCTTTCTTGGGAATAAAACTGTTTTCTTGCTTCAGTTCAGCAGGTTTCTGCTGATCTGCATTCTGACATCTGCTATGCAGCGAGGTTGAAATCTGTAATTGTCCTGTGTGCATCACAGGGAGATTTGTGCTGGTTTGTAGTTGTTTATGAAATATCAGAGATGTGTGTAATTGGAGGAGTTTGGTTGGGCACCACCATCAGTATTTGGAATATTTTGTTATAATTTGTTACTCTGTTTCATCTTCTTAATGTATGGTTTAAACCATCATGGAAATACAAGCTGGCCAAAATGCCACATTGTGTAGATTTAGCTGCCATAATAAGAAATATCCCCTACATTTAAGGCTCTGTGAGTTAATTAAAACATTAATTATCAAGTCAGAAACCACTGCAGAGTCACAACACCTAAACTATGTGTTCTTCATTGCATAAGGCCCCAGAATACTGGCAATTGTAAAAGAAGAAATGTTTAAACAAGACTTGGACTAGCAACAAGCACATTGGTGTAGGTGGCAAAGGGATTACTGTGTTTGGTGATGGAAGTACAAACATCTTTCCTTAATTTCCATACTCTTTCCTTAATTCCTGGTGTTGGATGCTCAGGATGCTCTGAGGGAAGGGCTGCATTTCTAAAACCTCCTCAGAGAGAAGAAAGCTGCTGGTTCTTCCAGCTGGCAGTGCTGAGGCTGGATGGCCACCCAGACAGGTTTAATACATTATCACAGGGAGTTTCAGAGGTGAGGATACTTCTTTTTAAATACATCAGCATTCTAACAAGACCTCAGCACACGGAACAGCAACGTTCACAGGGCCCTATAAATCATTGCCAGCAGTGCAGTGAGATTTCATGGGGGGTCCTGATGGGTGTCAGATCTCAGCAGAAAGCTTCATACATCTGAGAGAGAAAGACTTGGCTACCAGGTTCTTTCTTGTCTGTTTATGTCAAGTGATAAATGAAATGGAATATTGCTTTGACCAGCTTCTGTTGTACAGAAATCATGTTCTGAGTTTCAGCTTAAAGGCCTAGGATTTGCATTTTAATTGTAAACAATATTTGCACTTTGTAGTAATTTCTAAGGATTTTTTTTCCCTTGAAAAATTCTGATAATCATCTGTCAACACAATTACTTTTTTCTTTTAATTGGGGATTGGATTTGTGCAATACGACATAAGAAGAGGATAAGAATTAACGATTTAAAATAGGGAAAACCAGAACAATTTACTAAGAAGATTTTGTTAAAAAGGGAGCTGGTAGCTGGATAATAGACTATCACAAGCAACACATGATTATAACTCTTTTATAAAAGAGAATCTATGAGAGAAATTATCAACAGCTCAGAAACAGGATTTAACCATAATTGTCACTGATTTTTTATGATAGCAAAGTTAATTCTTAACATTCCATTTTCAAACATTTTGCACGTATTAATTGAGTTTCATCACATTGAAGTGAGTGGAGTATGTGAAGTTAATAACTAGTTAAACCTCTGACATCCCTGATCTCTTACGGGGCTGGGAAACAACACATTCCCCTTCTCAGCTTGTCTCTTCCTGAGAAGCACAGAGCCATTATTACCCTGCTACAAAACTTTGCCTCACCTGTGTGTTTGCTCCAGTTTGATTTGCAGTTAATCTTTCCGCTCCGCTTCTCGTGCGATCCCTGCCAGCCTGGGACCTGACAGTTGTAATGCAAACACAACAAACTGTCACTCCTTAATAGCACCAGGTCTATTACTACAATTGCAGCAGAGGCTGTTCATAAAACAAGCTGATATTCTTTATGTACTCGTGGTTAATGCCGAGATGTATGTGCTGTCAGCTGAAATGCTGGTAATATTTTTACTGCTTCTGAGGTTTTTTATCATGGCACAACAGTCTACCAGCAGACATATAGATCCCTGAACAAAGGCAGCCGTCAGAGACATCAAATACACATTTGCCTTTTGGTATAGAGGAGAAATATCTGATTCTAAGCCATTCAGGCTGAAGGGAATTGTATTCGCTTTTAACACCTCGAGAAGTTTGTAAAATCAGCTGAAAAAAAAAAAGGCTGCAGGCCATTCAAGAAGTTTGATGGCAGGGAAAGTCCTGGAGGTGCCTATAAACTGCTGTTACACAGAGAGCAGGGGCACTGTGCCTTTCATGCTGCAGAGCAGAGGACAGAAAGGAGAACAAGACAGAGTGGAAGAGGCAGGGAAATTACCTGTCTGGTCTCTGCACAGGATAGGAAAACACCTGGGATAGGAATTGAAGGAGAATGTGGGGCCAGAACTCTGAAAACCAGAGAGAGGGATGTGAGAGGTGAATCAAGGCTCTGTAGGAGGATTGGAGGGATTAAAGTCAGGAATCAGTAAGAAGAGATGCTGCTGTTCTCAAAGGCAAGAATGCAGCAGCCTTCTGGAAAGGGGGAAAAGAAAGGTTCAGCTACTGGAGACAGTGCAAAGACTAAGGAAATAGTGAATCATAAAGTGAAAAGATCCTTAATCACCGACAACCAAAAGAAAAAAAAAGAGTTCTTTATAATCATAAAATATATTAAAAAACAGAATAGTATCTTAGATCTTCATCCATCCCCCAGAAAAGCCAGCTTGCTGTAAACCCATGAGTGTCCCTTTCCCCTTTGTAAGCTGAGCCAGACATTCCTTCCAGGCCTGACTCTGCTGCCATCCTTTCCTCCCTGCTCCCTCCCCAAACCCTCCCTTGTCCCCCACCCTTCACCCCATTGGGCAGCCCTATGTAGGGTATCCCAAAACTGCTGCCTTGGGGTTCACTGGCACAGCAGAGTGTGTGAGGTGATTGCCAGAGTCACTGGGGCAAACCAGGGAGAGAGGTTTTTCACAGCTTCCCTGCTAATGGAGGCAGGAAATAAGTTTCTCACATGCCAAGCTCTTGATTTGCACAAATCTTGTCAGAGTGTAATATCTTTAAAAGTCCCAGCCTTTTCCTTGGTTGAAATACTCCAAGAGCTGCAAACTGTCTGTTCAAGTGGAAAAACACACTTGAAAAGTGTAGCTGTACTTCTGAAGAGTAGCAGTACTCTCCTCGTTTTTTAAGATTATTCCTAAATTCTTCATTACTGTGAGTGCCTAACTGCACACACAATGTGTTCCTTTCAGGTTGAATTCCCACTCTGAATTATACATGAACAAAAATGAATGTCCAATGGCTTTGCCATGAGAAGATTATCATGTCAAATCCCAGCATTTCCCTTGCACATTTTTCCTAAATGCCTCGTGATTTTGGAGCTCAGGCGACACAGAACATTTGCTCTGTGAGCTGTGTGTTATTAGAGAGGACAGGAGCATCTCTGCAGGACTCAGGGACAGGAGCTTGACCTGAACTCGTGCAAGCAGGCAAGGCTGGCTTCACCTCCAGCAGAGATCAGTGCAAGATCTATGACATAACCTCATAATCCACCTCTGGGCACTTAAATCTGTGCATGAGTATGCATCAGCTCAGTCCCACCTGAGAGTGCCCTGCTGAACAACACAACCAGAGCAGAGAGGCAGCCTGAAGTCTGCCCAGCCTTTCTGCCCATTGACTGATGATTTTTAAGCCACCCTCTGTATTCCCAGGGTGCTCTTTCGTTCTGTGGATTCTTGCTGGTCCTGCTGATGGGCACAGAGGTGCTGGGTGCCAGTTGTGCTGTTCCTCCTTCCAGCACCACAGGTAATTATCCTTCTGCATCCTTTATCAGAGCTGCTGCTGCTGCTTTGTCCTCCGTGTCCATGCCACCTGGTCCCATGGCAGGGTGATAGACAGGAACAGCCTGCCTGGGAGGAAAGGCAGGAGAGAGAAGGTGAATATGAAAAAAAACCGAGTTAAAAAAAAGCACAGGGAAAGGTAGACACGCATTTATTTACAGTCCTATTTGTGTTGCAGCCCCGAGGGGTGAGATATCCACTTCCTCTCCTTGCTGCTGCCTCTCCTGCTTCTCCTGCAGCTTCTTTCAGACCTGCTAAGAAGGACAGGAGCAAGGTCACTTTTGCCTGGGCCAGGAGAAAAGCTGATGCACAGAGCTTCTGGCTGGCTCTCCCTCGCCTGCAGACAGAGCACTCTAAATCTGCAGTGCTTGCACTTTCCCCAGGGATAGAAACTTAACAACTGCTCTGCATTTGCAATCTGTAATACCAGGCTTTAGCGAGATACACCCAGTGTGACAATTCCAGAGCCCTGCATTACAAAAAGGAGTCTCAAGTCTACATTCAGATCTGTGTGTAAATGGAATTACACACTGAATTATTGCTGCCTACCTGTTTCCTAACAGAATCACAATGAAGAAAAAAAAAAAAAAAAAGGTGCTGGAGTACTGCTGCTTTATCTCAGGAAACATTTTAAAACCTATTACTTTGAGTAGTCATTCCCATTCAGCTCTTACAGAAAATGGATGGGCCTGGGCTTTCCTGCTGAAGGTATTATTCCCTTGGGTGTAGCTGTTGATACTGTACTTATTGTGTGTATGAGAAGAAAATAACCTCCAGCACCCAGAACAATTCTAAATTGTAAATATGCAGAAGAAAAACATTAAATTCTGCTAATTGCTGCACACAAACATGTAAAGCTTGTGTTAATGATATCCTTTGGAGCCTTCTGATCAAAAAGGCTCAGACGGGTTATGGCTTCAACCAAGGTTTTGGTTGTTTCTTTATTTTTTGAAGAGGATTATCATTGGTGCTCACACAGAACCAAAACTGAGCAGGAAACTGGTGACTTACAGTGACATTTCTATCATATTTCAAACGTCCTAAATATTCTTCTGTTTTATTACCAAAAAAAGGGAAAACAAAAAGGACGGAGGAAAAAATCTAACAAAAAACCCAAAAAAATCAACCCCCAACTTCTGAAAGGCATATTGGTGCTGAATGTAGGGAAATGGTTTTTTACCTTCACTGAATGCAGCATAGGTATCATCGGCTGCAGTTGAACATCCCAGAATAACCAATGGAAGAGGCTTTTTTCTCAACCCTTTGGTCCTGCCATTCAAGTTTCTTCTATTTCTTCCACTGCTACACACATGCTTTGTTTATTAAAAATCAAGTGACATAGCTGTTCTGTTCCTCCTAATGTCAACCCACAGCTATTTATGCATTTATGCTTATGTCCTTTTTGGCTTTTATTCAGTCTTTTCAAGAACAAGCCTAATTATTCCTGTAAAGAGATAAATACAAAAAGCAGTTTGCAAATAATAACCCCACACCTATTGGGTTTTAATCCTTTTAAACCATGAATTTCCTCCAGCACATTCTGTGGTGATGCTGCTGTGAATTAATTCTGTATTGCTCACCAAATTGTTAGCAAAAATAGTGTTAGATTAGGCCCATTGAGCTCTACTTACTGTGGATGTGTGGTAGAATTTAAGAGACCAGAGTCTGGATAATTTTGGCTGGTTGATAAGTTATTTTAAGGGGTGGCAACAACACAGTTCATGTTCGTTAGAATACAAATTGCAGCTCGCTGATGACTTTTTCAAATCATCAATAAAATATTGTGCTTCCTCTCTGCTTCTCTGTCACACAAATATAACTTATCTCGGTCTTTAGAAGCCACCTGGGAGAATTGCTTTTAGATGAAGGAATTAAAATCACCTCATATGTTAAGGTTTATAAGCCACAAGGCTCTTGTTAGGAAACGTGCTGCCAGGCCATGGCGGTTGTACAGCCTCGTGCAAAAAGAAATGTGTGTTCCAAATCAGGCTGTAAACTTGCCCAGAGAGCAGGAGGGGCAACCATTTGTCACCCCTGTGCCATTCTGTTGTCTTCCCCACTGTTTAAATTTAGCCTAAACTCTTCTTGGGCATTGTAAGGGCATAAGAAGGGAATTCATGCACTATTTGCCTACTAGTGCAAATTATCAGGTGCAGAATAAACAATTTCAGGTATAAACTGAGACATTTGAAGCTCATTTAATGAATGTAAGAATTATAATAGAAGAAAAAAAGACACATTTATTGAAAAAAAACTAGAGGAAGCCTTCTACATTCATCATTCTCTAAAAAAATCGTGCTCAAGTGATTCAGTGATTTAAGGATTCTTTATTTTTTTCCAAAATATTCAATTTACTTATGACTAAAATAATTTTTTTAAGTTGAACATTTCAGAAGTGTTTTAATAGCATCTTCACATATTGCAGGTATCCATTTTTTTTTTTGCTGAGTGAAGGATTAGTCTCTCTTTTCTTCCTTTCTTTTTTTAAGTGGTATGGTTGGCTTCTTTTCATCTAGCTACATCTGTTACTTTTTATAAATAAGCCTTTTCTCCCCCTAAGGATCAAGCAGAACTTCTTCCAAGCCTTCTATTCTCAAGTGTAACTTCAGAAGAGCAGAAATAATAGCTTTAATACTTGGCCTTTATTGGCTAATTCAATAGCTTTATGTACTGTAACTGAGAAAGGTAAATGTAAGGGGGATTAGAAGGCAATGGGAGAAACTTTTCCTTTTAATTCTGACCCCAAAATAACTTCTCTGCAAAGGTCCAGCTGGCCAAGGATCCAATCTCTGCCAGGAGTCATTGTTTGGGGAAAATATTAGAAAAGGGGCTGGTGGGGAGACAAGGAGTGTGTGCCCTTTGTTTTGGGGAGATCAGCATCCCCTGCAGTGTTGCATCTGGATCTCCTTTTCCCACCTACTTTTGTGAACATCTTTCACTCATTTTGAGAATTTTTATGTTTTTTCCTCCATGACCTCCATAACCATAAACATTTTTCCTCTATGGTTGTACCATGACCATGTTGTTTGTTGTCTGTTAGCTAATAACAGACATACTGCAAATCAATAATTCCAAACCAGGAGGAGAGATCCACACTGGATGTGTTCTTACCCTTCTTCACAGGCTGCAGCATGCACAGCCTTCATCAGACTTTGTGTGTCCAGGCTGGAGACCACACAGCCTGACAGATGGAGCTGGGTGAGCGAGGTCGAGCCTCGTGCTCTGCCCTGGTGTCACCCCTGGGGTCAGGGAGGATTTGTGGAAGGTCCCAGGGGAGGTGGCAGCAGCTCACTCTGAGGCAGAGGGAAAATCCTTCTCATCCTCCTGCTCCTCCTTCTCCTCCTTGTCCTTTTGCCTTGTCGTCACTTGGTTTCCCTTGGGAATGAATGAATCTCTCATTCATGCAGCTCTCAGAAGGATTTGAACTACAACTCAGCTCTGCTGCCTAATTCAGGAGGTGACACAGGCTGGGCCTCATCCTTTCCAGGAAAGGAAACAGCTTTTTTGACAAACAGTTGTGTGTTTTGCCATATTCTTTGAGAATCTTGGCAGTAATTAAAGTCTTCCTTCAATTAGATATAATTTATCATACATAAAACTACATGGTTTATTTGTTTTTACTTCCCACTTATTAACTACTCCCAAAGGCTGTAAATCTCAGATTATTTAGCAGCACACATCTGGAGTGGATAATAGACAGCAGCATGAGTTCTCTGGGGTTGCACTGTGAGAAATCCTTTGGGAATGACTGCTGGTTATTATTATCAGTGACCTGAAGTACATCAGGATTTCAGAAATAAAAAGTGAAATCAGTGATGTGCCAATAGGAGCCAATGTATCCACATTGATTCCTCTCTCCAACGAGCACATTTGCTGAGTGCTGTTTATGACATCCCCATAATGTAAAAAGTTTACAGCAAGGTCAGCGAAATTCATCCATCAAATTCGAGTCTTATTAACACAACATCCTGAAAGATCCCAGTTTTGTTATTGGTTGTCAAAGCCACTTTTCTCTGACTTCAGATAAAGTAGTTCATTGAATTAAATGGTCTAAATCAGTTTTGAAAGCATCTCTTTGCTTTGGGGTGCTGCAGTACTTACACTATTTTTTTTAATGGGCAGAAAATATGAAATAGGAAGATAAATCGAAGAGGAAAGTATTCCAAGGAAAATTGAATCTCCCACTCATCCGACAACTTCTTTCTTTCTTTCTTTCTTTCTTTCTTTCTTTCTTTCTTTCTTTCTTTCTTTCTTTCTTTCTTTCTTTCTTTCTTTCTTTCTTTCTTTCTTTCTTTCTTTCTTTCTTTCTTTCTTTCTTTCTTTCTTTCTTTCTTTCTTTCTTTCTTTCTTTCTTTCTTTCTTTCTTTCTTCCTTCCTTCCTTCCTTCCTTCCTTCCTTCCTTCCTTCCTTCCTTCCTTCCTTCCTTCCTTCCTTCCTTCCTTCCTTCCTTCCTTCCTTCCTTTCTTCCTTCCTTCCTTCCTTCCTTCCTTCCTTCCTTCCTTCCTTCCTTCCTTCCTTCCTTCCTTCCTTCCTTCCTTCCTTCCTTCCTTCCTTCCTTCCTTCCTTCCTTCCTTCCTGTCAAATATCTCAGCTCCTTGTCTGAGTAATATAATCCCAGATTTGGAATATACTGTGGGTGGCTGACAGTGGGAGGGAGTCCTGGTACTGCTCTGAACCCAAGAGTTCCTTGTCCTTTCTGGTCTTTGTTACTTTTATTTCCTTCAGGATGGTGTGAGATGATGCTGGTATCGAATAGGCGTGAGCGTTTGAAAGAAAAAAGAAAAAAAAATATTTTTATCCAATAGAAACTCGTGCAATCAGAGCTTTGGCTGCAAAATGAGAGTGATTGTGACAATTATAGCGATACAGATGTGTCTCTCTTCCTTGAGTCCTTCTGTGCACAAGAAGCCTTAGATCAATAAGGAAAAAAAATATTTCAACCACCTGTGAATGCATTCTGAGGACAAATCCACAGATTGGGAAGTTTTTTATGAATCTCATGATACGCAAAGATTAAAAATCACATGAGGACTAAGTCACAAATGTTTGGAGTTTAGTTGGGTCAATCCAGAGCATCCATCACTCCCAGGGAAAACTGTGCATTATATTTTCTGTGACTTGTGTGGGGGAAGGAAACTGTAAGGTGAATATTGTACATTAAATCATATCCCTAAGGCTTTTAATATATGATAATATGTATCTTGATCTAAAAGATTTTCAGATAATTATCTTTCCTAAGTAAACCACGGCTTTGATCGCTACAGGTTCAGAAAAGTCTGACTTTTTGAGGTTGTTTTTTTATATTCCAAGTGAGTTCAAAAGGTGTCCATTTTAATTTAAGTTCTAAATTCTGTGCTTTGAAACTCCACATGTACACTAAGCAACAGAAACGGCTACATAGCCATGTTTGCATCCTTTATTAATAGGAGCTTGATGGAATTTCAGAGTGCCAAAATAAAAATGGGGAATTAATATGCATGGAAGTTGTAAATTTAATTAGCTGGTGTTATCAATTAAGCACACTCAGTAGAACTCCAGCAGGAATTTTGATTTAGTGTATCTGCCAAAGAGTTGGACAAAATGCAAAATGAATATTCAATTAAAACCTGAAAATTATCAAATATTCTTCTTTTTCTTTTAAATTCACTAATCTACTGTAACCAGTACAGAGGTAAATATTTATTAACTCAAAGTGATAGTGACCATTTTTAAACAAGCAGGGTGAGATTCTGTAGTTCCACACTAATTATTATTATAAAACATAAATCTTAATTTCTGGGTTTTCATCTAAGGGTAGAGAATTCTTTTACTGGAATCTTATGGGCATGGCACTGCTGAGCTCATTTATAAAGAACTCTTAACAATTACTGTGATCACCTTATAGAGATATTTATCAATTATTCTGAGAAATTAGAGATGAAATATTTAAATTGTATCTTCTGGTCATCCCTGTTTTAGTCCAGGGTTGCTCCCAGGAGTATAAGTTTAATGAGCCTTCCACCATTTCCATTTGAAAATTAAACAGCCATTAATGGTGTATTTAAAAATTCCCTCAGATTGTGAAGTACTGACATAAACTCTGGCAATGAAAAGTGAACTTGCTGAGGTGGTTTCACTTTTCACTGCTTCTTATGTACCAAGTGAAAACCAAGATAATATACAAATTTTTATGTTTTTTGGTGAAGCTGAGAATTTTCTCAAATATAATAGAAGACCTTTCTAAAGAGTATCCTTAGTCCTCTTGAAATGAAATTGAAATGCCTTAGGCTTGCTCATTTGTCCCAAATTTAGGCAGACTCACTCCTCAGAAGTAACAAGGACCATTTGCCTTATTGCAATGATTTCTTTTAATTTCAGAACAGGTTTTTGTGTGAATGGAAGAAAGGAAAGGAAAAATGTGCACTTTGTGTCCTTTCCTGACAGTTTTTCTCCTGGTTGTTCTTCTTCCTGTTTTCCTCATTCATCTCCAGTCCCAACCATTTGGAGCTTGGGCCAAACTTCTCAGTTTCCAGGCTGCAAACACCAAACTAGAAAGGAACTTTTAATGCAAGTAACATTTCAAAAAAATAGAAGTAAAGAGAGGATAAGAAATTATGTTTTCTCACTGGATGTAAGCTACTAATTAGGCTGCTATCAGACATCTAGGCAAGCAAAAGGGCAATTTTTCAGTATAGCACAATTTAATGTGGTACTGGCAAGCACTATCCAAAAATTATCTGAAAGTTATATTCTTCATCGTTATGCTTCTAGAACATTTATATTTCATTAGCATCACCTCTGTTAATTAACACTTCATGCTTCAATTTTGGGTAGATCCAATATGTCTCATCAGAGAGTAGCAACTTCAAAAGGGAGTCTGGTATAAAATCCACGTCCTAAAAAGAGGATTTTGATTATATATTAAATCTGCCCCCTACCTACATTCAGTAGAGTCAAGAAAAAATACCTGCTGCTTTTTTAAATAGAGGTACATCTCTACTGTATTTTCAGCATAAGAGAAATTGAGTTACTCATGCATCAACAAGAAGATGGATAAATTACAGTTAAAGAGAATTCTGCCCTGAGTTACTGGCAAAAAAATAGTAATTTGTATAATAGGCTTCTATCGATGTTGAGTAGCCACAGGGTAGTGCACATTAGACATTTTAAAACATTTATCCACAGAATTAATTTTTTTCAAAGTGTTCCGTGCCCAAAGAGAAACTAAAATTTAGAGAAATGTAGATAATAAGTTATAATATTCATTTTATGGGAAAAAATATTTTGTGCTGATGGGGCTCCTGCACAAATCAGCACAGTACCTGAGATCTTACTGCAAGGACTTCAACTTGTGGCCAGCATAATTATTGAAACTAAACCCAAAACACCATCTCAGAACACAGGACACTTAGTAGAAGATAATTATTCTAGTGACACCAGCTGGGAGAATATTTTACCACAAGGAAAAATATAAACAAAATGTTACATAGCAAAAAGAATTCTGATGTGATGTGGTATAGAATAGTAGAATCACTAAAGTTAGAAAAGACCTCTAAGAGGTTGGGTCCAACCTTTGGAAGTATTTATTAGTGTTTAAAAGGATGTTTCTATTAGTGTTTAAAAGGATATTTCTGTGTGATTTTTAAGCTCTGTTAACAAAAACAAAGATTGAAAATAAAGCCATCAAAGTCAAATATTAAATTTAAAAAAAAAATCATTAATAATAGTATTTAATGGTTTGGAATCCAATGACAAAGAGGAACTTGTAGAGGCAGCAGCTTTTCCTGGCAAAAGCTGGATTCAGCACCCATTTCATCTAGTTTTCTTGGGTAGGACAGGTATTTTTTTTATTCCAGGATTTCATGTCATATTTAAGGAACTCTTACTCTTCAGTAAAACAAATCAAAACTGAAGAAGTTGTTAGAAAAACAGGGCTTGAGTCTAGGCTAGAGCGGGTTGCACCATGAACCAAATGAAGAAACACAGAAATGTGCAGAAAAAGGCAATGCTATGATGAGATGCTTAGAGGCAACAAAAGAGTTTGCATTTGGAATTTCTGAAATACCAGGGAGAACAGCCAAGAGCAGCTTGGAATGAGGGCTGTAAGAGTGACATCAGGACGAGTGAGAATCCTCAGGGAGATCCAGGGAAGAGCCATTCTGCAGGAATGCTGTGTTTGTTTTCCTTTGCTTCATGCAGCTCCTGGGATTTCCAGGGGAGCTCAGCCCCTGGCCCTGCCAGTCTGCTCCTGCTCAAGGGCTGCCTTTTGTCACCCTCCCAGAGGATCACAGCTGTCACACAGAGCACTGCTGCTGTCCCAAACCTCAAAATCCTCGGAATGGAGTTTCCTGGGAGGATTCTTGATGATGTGCTCACGTTACCAGGAGGCACTGGGCAGGTATCAGCACACCAGAGGGTTCTGACTGCATGTGTGTGTATAAAACTGCCTCCTCTGCCTGCTGCATTTTTTTCTGACTATTCAAGTTGTCCTTTTTATCTTCTAAATCTCCTTTCTTTCTATTCCTAAACCACCTCCATCTCAAGGTTTTTCCATAGGCTTGTCCAGCCGTTTTTTTTTTTAGAGTTATAAGAATATATAAGCTGACATTTGCCCCTGGATGGTTGATGTAATTTTTCTCTCCATTCTGTAAGAGAAAAAAAAAAAAAATCACACTCAAATCTAAGTCTTGATCTCCTGAAGAAATATTGAAATTTTAGCTGTTTGGAAAATCCAGGCAGTCTGCCTTGACTTGTGAGCCTGTACCATGCAGAGCTTTCAAAGTCTCTGTGACAGTAAAAGTTCAGGAGCCTGCACACTTCCTAACAGAGGGAAGCTGCTGGCTGAGAAATTGTACTTTTTTTTACCTCTGATTTAGAAGCTCAGTCATACAGAGGTGTAGAAAAGCAGATTTATGCCAACAATAAGCATTGCTTTAACACTTAGTTTGCATGGGATTGGCTGAAGAGTCACCAAACAGCAGTTTTCACTCTAGAACTCACATTGTGTACTAGATCATCCCAGATTGAGCACTTTCTCTCTCTCTCTCTCTCTCTCCCTATCTCTATTCCTATTTCAGGACCACTGTGGTATCTTCAACAATAACTACTATCCTTTGTAGCTCTTATAATGTATCTTAGAGTTCAATGAATGATGTTCAAGCAAGTGAACATATTCTCCATCTTTTAAAAGGATATTGAAACTTAAACATCAGAACTTACATTAGTTCTGCAGCTGCTCTTGTTCTTCACATTGGATTTCTGTTTAATATCTTCCTGATTTTCTTTACTGCACGTGCATTGTTTGCAGCATGATTCAGATATAGTAGAGCAAAAATCTATAAAAAGGCTAAAAGATACGGTTGTATTAACTGACTTACTTATTCAGTATTCTTAAAGATTTTTACAAGAGGTTTATATATATATATTTTTTTTTAAGAAATGGTATACCATGACACCTGATATTATAGGTTTGGGATTTTATTTAATCTTTTTTTACCTTTGATCTTAAGGAATAAGTTGTTTCAAACAGTTTAGAGTTGGCAATTAAATATTACAGCACAGCATGGAAAAGGGTGAGGGGTTTGTTTTATTTTTTCCTCAAGGATGAAATAGTTCTGCTACCAAAGAGTTAGATATAAACACATTATCCCTGCCCAGGTAATACAGCCCTCTCCATTTCCTTTTCTTTTTGTAGACACCCAGTGGTTTTCCACTCAATTACTCATTCTGTTTTAATGTCTCGTTTTCTTACTTCTTTAATTTACTTAAGTAGAATTTGCTCATCCAACACTCCTGTGGAATTCTTTACCACATTAATTTTGCTTTAGTTTACTTCAAATCAAGAGTAAAAGTAGATTAATTCTGTAATTACGGTTCTTATTTGCTTGACTTGTTGGGTCTTGTCACTTTGCTTTGGGATGCACAGAACACTGAGTTGTAGATTTGTTAAGTGCAGCGTATTCATTTGAAAAAATGGCATAAAAATACATAAAATAAATTCTTTAAGAGCTAAGGAGATATGGTAGCCAAAGAGACTCAAAAATAAAAGACTCAGACGAAACCACAAGAGGACCTGGAAGTTCTGTTAGTAACTGCAAAGCACTGAAGCTTATAAAGTTAAGAAAAAAAAATCAAATTATTTACTGGAAAGAAAACTTTTGAAAGAAAAAGAAAAAAAAATGAATTGAAAAGCTGAAGAGAGGAGTAGAAATTTCCCACAGATTTTGTTTATTAATTTGAAGGGAGGGGAAAGATGGTTGACTCAGTTATTTTGAAAGTCTTCAGGACAAAATTTGTGTCTCCTTTTTATTTGTGATGGAGCCTCCTAAGAACTAAATAATTCTGGTGGTCTGCCTCATATTCAAACTACAGGATGGGAAGGATGGAAGAGGGCAGCTGAAGAAGAGCAAGATATCAAAGGGAGTTTTCAGGGCTAGAACAAGGTGTCAGTGAGGGCAGGGAGTGGGAGGTGCTGGGATGGTGACTCTGGGATTCCAGACAAACCTTCCCTGGTGACATTGAGAACACCCTGGGAGGCATTTGGAAGAAATCTTTGTATTGATTCTGTGCTCAGTGTGGAAATGATTATTGTGTTTGTGCTGCAGCTGCTAAACATGCTAAGCTGTTTTATCAGCATCTTTTAGTTTTAACATTCTCAGCGATAACCTTTGGCCACCTCAGTCCCACACTGAGAAAGGAGCCCTAATCCCCCCTTGCACTTGAGTTGATTTTATTAACACATTTCCTCTCTGACTGACAGGCTCCAGTCATTAAATTATGAAATCCAAATTTACCCCAGGCTCTGTGTTCTGTGTCATTCATTGTCAGGGTCAAGGGAAATCAGCCCAAATTGTCGATTGGCTTCTTTTTCCTTATGGATTAAAATATTTGAAACAGAGATAGAACTATATCTCTCATCTGTTCTGAAAAAAAACTTTGATGATTCATTAGAAACAACTTTAAACAGATCAAAATTCAAGTTTTTTTTATTAATACTGACAGTAGAATTAGTAGTACTGACCAATTTGAGCCCCTGGATGTCCACACGTGTTTGTTTCCTGCAGAAGAGGTACCAAGTTCATCTTCTCTGCACAATAAACCCAACATGGCTCTGAAGAGCTGCTGCAGCATTAGTCAGCCTATTTTCCAGCCATTTCTATTCACAAGGGGGAATAAAAAAAATAAAAATCATCCAACTTCTAAATTTTCTAAATGAGGTCTACCTCCCTTTCTTTGAAAGAAAATAGAAAGGCTTGTTGCCTGGTAGAGCTCAGCTGGGACCTGTTACCTCTGAGTGATTCGAAGAACAGGCTTTGTGCCCACTCTTCTCAGTCAGGGAGCACTTTTCTCCTTTGGGGAAAAAAAATAAAAAATGAAAGATGGGACAAAGCTATTGTTACTGACCAGTATTTTTCAATCAGGTCATCTCATCTCTTTTTAAAAATCTAAAGAATATTGCAGCTGCTGCCAGTTGTTCTTCTTGAAGTGCTTTTGAATGGCGTTTCATTAAAGGAAGAAAAAAAAAAAAAAAAGATTGTACTGAGGGATACTGTAATTCTTGCAAGAGATGGGAGATCATGGAAATGCATTAGCTTTTTTTACTTTTCAGCTGTAATTGTCACCTTACCAGGTCTCTTAACTTGGCATTTTTGGTGTTCTACTAGTTGTTTTTTTTTCCAGTTTTCAGTTGCATTTTCACAGGTTTTTATGAATACCAACCTTTTATATTTGCTGTCTCTGTCTTCAAAGAATTAAATTAAATAATTTAATCTGAAAAGCATTAATTTAAATATGGAAGTAAATTTTAAGTTTAGCTAATAAATACTTGCTTATCGATGTGGATACATCCATTACGGTGGAAAGTAAAACCAGAGGTGATTTCTGAAATCATGGGAGACATCAGTATCTTTGATATGGGCTTAGACACTCATGGATTCTTTTTTTCCAGTTTTAAGTCCTGCTTTGGGTATAAATGGCAGTACTTTTGTAGTGTATATGCTCCAACAATCCATTTTATCAATTCATTGACCTGCCTGACACAGCCATACTTGTCCTGTCTTACTCTTCCATTGAAAACAGGAATTCTGAGCTCAGTGTACCCATGATTTTGGCTCCATTGGTTAATGTACTTTGTGTGTGCAGTTTGTGAGCACAGTCAGTCACCTGCTGCTCGTGACAACCCTGCGTCCCCTCACCAAGCACCGCTGCCCACACAGGAATTTACAGGAGCTGCTTCACCCTGGAAGTTTGTAGAGAGTCCCTTGAATTTCTCAGGGACATTTTCAAGAGCCACCAAAAATTTTCCTTCTGCAGGAGATAAAGCAGGCAGCAGACACCTGCCCTGTAACAAACGGTGCCGTCTGAAAACGTGAAGTTGTGATCGTCGTATTTTAAACCGCGCGGTTTTATGCCGAGCTGGAGCTGCACAGCTCAGGTGGATGGGGAAGTGTCTGTGCCCTATCTCAGGATGTTCCTGGCAAGTGGTGGCACTTTGCTCTGAAAGCTCCTTTCTGTCATCCTCCTGCTCCTTTGGAGTGGCTGAGGGAGGTTGGAACAGTCTGCAGAGACCTGGGTGGAGCACAGGAGCCATCCTGGGGGTTTAACAGCAGAGCTTTCCTCTCTCAGACACTTATTAAAGCCAAGGCATTTGCATACTCTCTATTTTCCAAACAATCTTCCTTCTCCTGGCTTTCCCCACGTGCCTGGTGCTGCACAGACCCGTGACCTCCCCGTGCTGCCTTTGGGGTGTTTGACAATCGGCTCTGAGTCCATCAGGCTGCCTCAATTGTGGAGCAGCAGCCGCCGAAGAGCAACTCGGCGCAGCGGTATCAGCCTCATTAGCAGCAATAATGGGCTCTTAGTGCACTCTTGATTCTCCTATGATTTTAATGGCACAGCTTTCCCCCCGTAGGTTTTTTTTGTATGGAGAAAGCATGAAGTCAGAGAACTTTTGTCGCCGGTAAAATATGGAGGGGTTGCAGATGCACGTTTCTTATTCTCGAGGTGTCGTTCTCTTTGTTCCGAGGAGAGCACCATTGTCAATAAAATAAAAAAAAAAAGTGTTTGATGGGAGATTTTCATTAGAAAACCGAATTTGAAATATTCAGGTCAGGAAGAGCACACTGTGATAGTCAGCATTCGGTTTGAACTTCTGAATGTTGGAAGGGGTTTTGGAGGTGCTGCTTGAAAGGAAGTACATCTCTGATCTTGGATGGTCTCTCAATTTATTAATACCCTGAATGCACTAATAAAGGCACTTCAGAGAACATCATACATTGTAAAAAAGTTAGGAAAAGTAATATGGGTCCCTTAGAAGTTCTCCATACGAGTTTCTGGAAATAGTTTTGGACATAGTTGTGTTTTTCGTAAAGCTGAGCCAGGTAGGCAGCCGGGGGCTGCAGAACAATTGGATTTCTTACTGGTTGATGCATTGCTGGATTTTGCTGGTATGATGTTAATTGGAAATCTTGTTACCAATCCTTTCATCCAAGTATAATCCCAGTTTTGTTCTCATTTATATTGGAATAAAGACCTGGGTTTGCTTTTCAAAGGTGAAGCGCGAATTTTGGCACATGTCCGCTGGATACTCTACCTCATTCTTACAAGGAAATAGACTTTCCTTTTCATTTTTTTCCTTACTCCTGGGAGCTAAAATTTGTTTAAATATTTTAGGGCAAATCCCAGAGGTCAACCAAGTTCTGCTTCCTTACAACTGGGTGGATCAGAACGGTGTAGTCACAGGTGGTAGTAGCAATGTAGTGAAGGTGTATTAGGAGTAGTAGATGGAGCAGTAAAGTAAATGTAATTCTTCACCATCTATTTCCATGCCTGTGTATCTATGATGAGACTTGTTGTGCTTTTTAGAGACAAGAATTGCTGTGCCAGGAGGAAAGAACTGTAGGAATGTGTGTCTTTTCAATAAAATACTGTGGGAGCACAAACCTTAGGTGTCCTTCCAGGAGCCTGCTGAAGGGGAAGTGGTACAGGACTTTTCCTGCATTCATTTTGGGGCAGAGGATAACTGATCACATCACACTTCCAGGTCTGTAAAGCACAAGAACTTTGGCAATCTGCCCTCAGAGTGAGCAGACATGGTTTTAATACCATGGATAGACAAAGATTTATCCACGTGCACAATCAGTGAGATGTTTTCCCTTTGTCACAGCAGTGCTTGCATCCCCTCAGAACAATCTGTATGTTTTGTTTGCAAACCAACTCTGTCAGAAACCAAGAACTGGATTATCATTAATTTTATTTACTAGAATCAAGAGGATGTGTATGGATCCTACTTGAGTCTTAGGTTGTGAATTTGAGTTTTTTTCCCCAAAGGTAACCTCTATTAACTGCCTTGAACTTATATCAGTGTAGAACAAAAACCTGCTAGGTTATGTAGGGATTTTTTTTAATGATGTCTCTTTGTTTTTAATAAATGTTTCCATTATCTCAAAAAAACTCAAAACAACATTGATTGGAGAGGTAGTTCTAGTAGTATCATAGTTTGGTTTGAATAATGGAGCAAATCGTGTTGAAAGAAAGGTAAAACTTCTGTTTCTTGACTATTTTTTCAAGCTTTAAAGAAAAAAAAAAGTTAATTTTCCTTAGTCGTACTAAAAGCTATTAAAAAATTGTATTTCTCTCCCTGCAAAAAGGGTATGAGGTGGGATATGCTCATACTACCTAATTTACACAATTCCTTTTTTATTAATTTAACCATTCAGGGTTGTTTTTCCCCTCATATTTTATCATAATTGTTGTGTATGTGAAATGAGTCTGAAGCATTGTAGTAAAACTGTGGAAATATTTCTTACACCAGCAGCTAATATCCTGCAGCTCATCTGCATCCTGTACCTGAATCACCCACTGCAGTGACAAGTAGAGCAAGTGAAAGTGAAATAAAATATAAAATAAAAGAAGCCACTTGCTGCAGTGGGAAATATGACCTAAAATTAGCATCACTTCTGGGCCCCACAACAGCTTTTATGTCACCTGAATAATAGTAAGCATTTTCTATATAAATATTCCATAGGATTTTGCTGATAGACAGATATTATCCTTCAAAATGTGAATCAGGTCTGGAGCCTCAGCTGTGCTGAGAAGGACAAGTCAATGCAGAATTAAGTGGTCACTGTAGAGAAAAGAGAGTTTTTTTGGGGAAATGCTGCAATAAAAATCATATGATGGTGTTGATACTTCCAAAAAAGTGAACACACAGATGAAAATCTTTGCTCAAGTACCTGTGCTAACAGCTGGTCATGATTTGTTTCTTTTGAAGCTGCATGAGGAATGGCTTTGATTTTGCTTCTTTTATTAAATTATGGGGTACTTTTTTTGGGTTTTTTTTTTTTTTTTTTTTTTTTTTTTTTTTTTTTTTTTTTTTTTTTTTGATTGCAATAGCTGCTTTCTTTGCCTTGTAAATGTACAAAGTGGTCACTTACTCTTTAGCTTCCATATTCCTTTTTTGCTGTTTTTTCCTTTTCCACTGCTCTGTAGATATATTCACATTCATATAATGATGAGTTTTTTCAAGCAAACCCCATACCTAACTGCATGTATTGAAAATAAGCTCCAAACCTAAAAACTTCCTGTAAAATAGGAAAAGGAATATCAAATAGGAAAAGGAAAATACATGAAATACATGTGCGGTAGCACTGTGCAGATGACTTATGTACTCCTGAGCCTCTTGCTGCAACTCGTGACATCTTTTATAGGAGTGTCACCTTTAGGAGGCTATTTCTGGCAATGATGTTTCAGCATGGGATTGTAAGGGTAACAGTGGGTATTGGATATATCCTCCAGAGATCACCTTCACACTGCCTTAGATATTTCCAGGCATATAAAAAAAGGGAGCAGTATAACTTGCTGAAGAGCTCTGCACGCTTGTTTTATTCTTTCTCATAAAACCAGATTCAGTAAAAAACTTGGCCTGAATCTGCTATAATTTTCATCAGGATTCAAAGCCATTACTTTCTCTGGATAAACAGCAGTTAGTACAAATCTTAAATATACATGTAGGGAAATATTCAGGCTCTGTACCATTTGTCACTTGCAGAGCAGCAAAAGCAGCAGAAGAGGCACAGCCTGTGCTAGGGAAAAAAAAAAAAAAAAAAAAAAAAAAAAAAAAAAAAAAAAAAAGAAAAACCTTTCTACCTAGCTAGTCTGGAATTAGCCAACTGTCACTTTCCTGAGCCAGGAATAGGTGGAAGAGGAGACAGTGATAAAACTTAACTGACTCTTGGTTTTTCTTCTTTCTTCAAAGAGTGGGAAGCTGTTCCGAGTTTCAGGAACCCGCAGGTTCCCGGGGGCTCGCTGCGCACGAGCCATTTCAGGGAGTTCTGCAAACCCTGCCTGCAGAGGCTTTTGACGTTTTTCCATGGCTTGTGGAGAAGTCAGTCATTACAGACAGGCTGCTAAATTATGGAGGCAATTTTTATCTGCCAGTTCTTCGCTTCTATTGCTTCCTATAAGCGTCGAGAATGTTTGAGGGAAAAGTATTGGCGCGCTCGGTTGGCTGAGTGGCTCCCTGAGTTACTTACAGCCTTTCATTCCCAGGCTGTTCACAGATTTTTTTATGTTGGCCTGGACCCTTTTTGGCCACTCCAGCAGGTAGGCTGATCTCCAGCTCGTTTTAAAGCCAGTTCTAGGAGAAAAGAAACCTTCTTTTGCTATTCCTCATGCAAAATCCATTCTGAAGATTCCTTACGGAGCTCTGCTTCTGCCTTTGCAGTGCTCTCCCTGCACAGCCTCCAGTCATGGAGCTGATGAAAAATGGAGACACAGAGAGAATTTTTAAAAAGGGGAGGCAAATACTGTGACTTTCTGCTTTGCTGCTTCCTTGGTACGTTCCCTGTCAGAATTTACCTTAGTAAATAACTCTGTATTTAGAAGGGGTAGTATTTTAGCAAGACATAAGCCTCAGTGCAACGGAATCTATTTAAATGCAGCATAATTGAAATGTCAACATAGCCATGAAATGCCTCAAGGTGTTTCTTTGGTGAAGGCTGGATATGACACAAAATAGATGCCTGAATACTGTGGTGCAGAAAAAGCCTTTTCGTACTCAAGTCCAGTCTCACCCTCACCTTATGGAATGGTTGCAAATGCTTGGCTGCCTCTGTGGTCCCTGCTCGTGCCTTCTCCCAGGGAATCTGACAGTTCAGAGAAGGTTTTGGGCTCAGAGGAGGGAAGAGCTGTTGGTGCTCTCGAGCACGGAGTGTTTCCTGCAGGGACTCCCAGCCTGGAGCTCGTGCCCCACTTGGCAGGACACACTTTGTCCCTGCTCAGTGAGTGCCCAGAGATGTGGAGATGTGTTGGGAATCTCGTTTCTCCCAGGGTGAGGTGTAGCCCTGGTTTCGTGCTTGAGATGTTTTAGTTTTCTGAAATTCTTTTCCCAGAAAATTTTCTGTAAACAAGAAACACGTTTTTGTAGTTGTAACTTTGTTTTTCATTCCTTTTCCTAGGAGGGACTTCTTGATGTCCCTCTGGTCTGACAAAGGTAATTAAAGAACCAATGTCTTTTTGTCACCAATCAAATTGGTCTGTGTAAAATGGTATATAAAAGAAACACATCCCAAAAATAAGAGTAATTTCCGCCTTCCAAAGTCAAAGTCTGTGTCGTTGTAGTGTAAAACAGCATCAGTGAGGGTGGATTCTTCATTCAGATTGTGTTAGAGTGACTTGAAAGAAGACAGCACCATTGTACACGAGCTGCTCTCCTCCCCTCCCTCCTCCACCAAGAGCAGAGAATACAAAGTACCATTAAAATGTTCTTTTCATCTTTCAGTATTTTGAAGATTAAGCAGTGACTGTGTGTTAGTCTTTTCTTAGCAAGTCCTCTGCTTGCTGACCCATAAATCATGGCCCTCGAAGCAAGCTCCAAGTGGAACCTCAGTGGTGAAGGGAGGATTTTTTTTTTGCACAAGCAAAAGTGCCCTCAGAGCCTCCAGCTGGTGCTGCTGAAGGAGGAAGGGCCATGGCACAGGGCCCAGTGTGGTTGTGGTTACACCAAGTGTCATTTCTGGGAACATCCCAGCCAGCACTCTGGCTCCAGGTCTCACTCTGCCTGTGTGACACATCTTTTTTTAGCACTTGATAGACAGAGAGCACCAATCCATGCGACTCTTGCTTTATGAGGTTTTTTCAAGAGGTTAAGTTCAGTTTGATCCTCATCAGCAAACTGTGATTTCAGAAGGAAAACGAGCTTGACAACTGTTTCGACAACCTGAGTGTTTATGTATGTCCCTGGTTAATGCCTAAAGTCAATATCTGTTAACTCTGATTGATAAAAATATGTGCCTTTCATCAAGGTCAAATTAATTTGAGCAAATTTGCTTTTGCTTACCATGCTGCTTTTGCACAAAATCCCTTGTCAGACTTTGCAAAAAACTGTGCAGGCATTTTCTCATTTAAATTATGATTATCCTCACTATGAACTTCCCTGAGAACACCACCTCATTTGAATGTGTCTTTTTTTAAAGGATGCCGCAGATTGGATTCCAATTCAGACAGGTGATAAATTACCTGCCTTGACCTAATTCATTAACTTTAATGGTATTTGAAGTCTTTATTTTATTCAGGATCCTCCAATAGACTTGTCTTGTAGACATCTTTATAATGATGTCCATTCATCAGCCACTTAAAGGACATCACTTGAAAGTGGATGTGACTGTGAGGATGCAGATTTTTTTTCTGGGTTGTGTTCTGGCTCAGGATTCCTTGGATGTTGCAGGCTACGTCAGGCAAGTGCAAGGCTGACTTTGCATGAGGCAGTGAGGCTTGGGAAGGAGTTCTGGAGCTGTGTGTTGAATATGTATGGCTGGATTGATGTAAATTCAAAATTCATCTCATTAAGGTGGAAACTGCTGCTTTCCCAGGGTACAACCACAGCACTTGTTGTACCACAGATCTGGGGTTACCCTGTGGGGGACAGAGCAGGGCTGAGTAATGGAACAGGTCCTGAGGGGATGGGTTTGTGGGGCAGAGATGGAGGATTTTCTCCAGATATTTTAAATATTACTTTAAGTTGTTCTATTGCAAATATAAAAGCCTTGCTGTGCCACAATGGGGTTAATTTTGAAAAGAAGAAAACAATTTTCTGTGGATGTGTGTCTAACGCAGATTGTGATCTACTGTGTTCTCTTAAAATGTGGGTGATTACATTATAAGATCACTCTTACTAAGTGATTCCCATATGTATAAGAGTAATCACTCTTATTAGTGATTCCCATTGTCTGCTTCTGAAAATGGATTTAGGAAAGGGAAACATGGCAGAGCTGAAAAAGCAAGTCAGCACCAAAGCTGGAGTAGCAAACCTGCAACTTTTTATTCCCATCCACAGAAACAATTTTCTGTTAAAAGTAATGCATTTGCAACAACTACTGACACTACACCAAAGGGATCACCACAGCTGCTTGTGAGCTGATGTTTAACCACTGAATGCTGCTGGATTTGTCCTTCTCCTTCTGAGTCTGGGGGGAGATGTGTGGAAGGATGAAGCTGTGGCAGGAAATGGGAGTTGCTGTTTCCTCATCGCTCTGAAATGCCACTGGCACCTACACACTGAAAGAAAAAAATCTGATTAAATTCAGTAAAATGGTGGCATTTGCAAAGCTTCAGGTGATGGCAGGACAGAACAGTTTGGTGATAACCTGCCCTGAGGGGATGTGGGCCCACAGCTGCCAGAGGGAGGCCACAACATGTGGCTGGAGTTCACTCACACTAATCATGAAAATGTGAAACAAAAATAAACATCATAGATTTAATGTTTATTGAATAGTTTTAACTCATTGTACAAGTGTAGTCAGGTAACAGTGAGGAGTTTTCAGTAATGAATTTTGTAATCTGACTTTTCCTACAACCTCATCAACAGAAAGAAGAAAGGAGAAATGCTGCAAAACAACAATTTTGCCTTCTGAAACCTCTTCTCTTTTAGGTGTCACGGTGGAATTGTTTCTCACAGTTATGCAAGTATTGTGTGTTTTTCTTTAAGTTGGACATGCCCTGGCTTTTAGAGGCAGTTGAAAGAAAAGCCTTTTGTTTCTGGTGTCGTTTTTTCTGTGTGCTGGACTGACAGCAGTGAAAAAGTTAGGAAGAAGTAGAAAATATTGCTTTTTGGAGAATAATTGAGTGTGTTCAGAATGGAGAAGGTTTGGTAGTGTGGTGGAGGGGGCACAATGAGGAGGATGGAGCAAAATTAAAAATGGGAGATATCAAAAAGATGTGTCCAAACAGAGCAAAAATAAATAAATTTTTAAAAAGAAAAAAAATGCTAATAGACTTTGCAGAATAAAGCAAGTTTTTTTTTTTCTAAATTTGAGTACAGTTATTATATTTTGATTGTTAGAAAAAGTGAAGGTGAAGGGTACACATTTAAACTTTGCTGTTGCTACAAATGCTCTCCCAATTAAATTTTCAATTTCTGTTTTCTTCATGAAGAATTTAATTATCCTGCAGCCATTCTTACTCACTCCCTCTTCAGCTGCTTCTTTATTTTCACGGTAATCATCTATTCACATATTTTTTTTTTTTTTTTTTTTTTTTTTTGCTTTACAGATCATTCAATATTCAAGTACTTAATGGCTTTTATTAAAAGTCTGTAAATAAATAAATAAATAAATAAATAATATCTTCCCGTCATTTTTTCTTTTTTTTTCTTTATTTTTTCCCCTCTTTTTTCTTTTTTTTTCTTTTCTTTTTCTTTTTTTTTCTTTTTCTCTTTTTTCTTATTTCTTTTTTTTTTCTTTTTTCTTTTTTTTTTTTTCTTTTTGTGTTTTATTGGCCATTCCAAATTCATTTTTAACTTTGGGTATGCTTAAGCTTTTACTGGTGACAGGGAATAGCAAGAAGATGATTTAGCCCCAAGTTTGTTTCAGTGATGTCTCATAACCATGTTTAAGTGTGTCTCTTCACACATAAGGACGTAACTATCAAAACCATGTCAACACCACCGTTTTCCAGGCACAAGTCCAGTAGCAATGATACAAAATATTGTAGGCAAGATGTTTGCAGCCTGTTTTTGTTTTAGCAGCACTTTTCAGGGGGAAAAAATAGTGATTTTCTAACTGTGCATTTATGTAATGGCTGTTCCAGCTCCCAGTGCCATCGAATTTTCTAGAAATGCTGAGAATTCTTCTCTCAGTGGAGAAAAATCTCTTTGTAGTCTGAGCATCCTCTGAGAAGTTCTGCTACCAAGTCAAGCAAAAGAAAACATCTAATCCCTACTAATGATGTTCCACAGCTGGAAAAGGCTTCCTGCATTCAGAGAGCTCTTCCAGGGAAGGTTTTGTGTTCTTTAGTGATAAAAGCTACTCTGGAATTCTCTGACTGCAGAACCAGGAGCTCACCATCACTCAGCTGTGGTTCAGGGGGGAATTTGCTTCTTGCTCTTTGATCTGGTCAAGAATTCACAAGAGACAATAAAAATGAGGCACTTTGTCCAATTTGAACCCCATGGTTTATGAGAGTAAAACACAACTCTTTTTGAAAGTTCTCCAAAAGGCACACAAAGTTTACAGCATGCTGAAATCAGGCTCCTGTGAGAAGCTTTTGAAGAGGAGTAAATTAATCTTTTCTTCATTTTTCCAACCAGTAAGATCTTTATCTTCTGATGTTAATATGAGTTAGTAACTTAGGTCTTTTAAAAATATCTTTATGTTGCAAAAATATTTATTCTTTTTATATAATAAATAGAATATAATGAAGATATATACATAATTAAAGGTACTTTAACAATATTTTTGTCTCAAAACTTTGTTGCAAATAGTTATTGAGAGCTCTTAACTGTAAATCTAGCTTTTACTGATATAAAACACAGAGATAACAGTATTGGAGTAATCTTAATAGTACACTGCTATACTGAATATTTTTATTGCCTAGAAATCCTAATCTTGCCAAAAAAACATTCTGAGATGTAAAAAACAGCTACAAACAAAAGCTAAGGTGATGCATTTGTTGTTTAATTTCATAATTTGGATGTGAGTGGCTTTGCCCACTGAACCCTACATGAGTGGACCTTTAGAGTTCTTTAAGGAGGAAACAATGAGGTTCTCTGCCAAATCTGGAATGAGCCAAGAGCACCTGGAGTTCCATCCTGAGCTCCTAGTTGAAAAAATTGTGGAAAGCTACACTATGCTAGAAGTTTTCTGTACTTTATGGAGAGAATATCTCAGAATAGCATTTGAGAGAGGCAGTGATCCGCACCAAAACTGTATTTATTGTCTTTAGCTAAGCCCTTGGCACACTAAGGCTGTTCTCTGAAATAATCAGAAGATTTAGAAAAAGATTCTGGAAATAAAGAAAATAAAAAAGAAACAGATTTTTTTTTTTTTCTTTCCTCTCCTTTTTCTTTTTGGAATTGTGAGTCCCTCCAGGCAGCAGCAGCAATATACAACTTAAAATTGTCATGAATTGTTCACTTCCAATGGGACAAAACACGCTCCAAAAGTCAACTTGAATCCCACCCTGGTTTCTGCAGGGGGAAATTTAAATGTCCAGCCTCTTTAGCTGACTGAACATTTTCTTGTGAGGGAGTGTATCCCTTATTGTAGCCCCTGCCAGAGTCCAGGAGTCCATGTGTCTGTCTCCTTGGAATAGAAACAGCCAACAGTTGAGTAAGAATTTTATTTCTCTGGTATAATTTTTCCTTGCAACCAGTTTTTAATTTCGCTTCAAACTTAAAGTCCTTTCTGTTATCCTGCACTGGGTTTAGTTTGCACACAAACAACATTCACTTACTGAATCATGTGTTTGGTTCTCTGGAACCTGCTGCTATTTTTGTAATTGATTCCAAGTCCTTGGCTGAGTTTCCAGGAAGGCTCTGCCTCATGAGCCTGAGGTTTCTGCTTGGCAATTTTTTGAGGATTTTATCTGTCAAGTGTAGTTGTGTTCACGAAGAGAAACAATTTCTGAGGTACTACTTCCATGAAGAGGCATGAAATTGGGCATTTGGAAAAGCTATTCTAGGTGTCTTTTGTGATTTCAGAATGATTTAATTATATTTTTCCACATAGCTATGAACCAAGCAAAGTAAATAAAGGTGCCAGCTTTTTTTTTTTTCCTTCACCTCCATCCCCCTCAAGCATCAATAAAAGAAAATTAATAACTTTTTGTCCTCTCTGACATGTTTTAAAAGTTCATACCCTTCATACCCAGCTCTGTTGCACCATTATATCTACAGCACTAGATAGAAAAAACAACAGAACAGAGTCTAAACTTTTATTTATCTCTAGAAATTGTTGTTCCAGAAGAGGACTGAGACATCTTTGTGTGCCACATGAAGGGAACATGGCCTTGCCTTGCTGGGCTGAATTCACTTGAGGCACTTTGGAGATTTTCAGCTGATCTTTGTGAGCCACTGGATTGGGCCATTCCCAGAAATCCATGTATGAAAACACACCTTTGGTTCTGAGTGAGCTGATCCTCATGAGGGAGTGAGATGGTTCAGTCCTCTGCAAGGGACTGTTCTAACAGAGACTCTGAACATTGCTGATGCTGTGCTGTGAGCTGGCTTCCCAAAAATAAAGCTGGAAAACACGTATGAAACCACAGGAAGCCACATTTTTTTCCACCTAGAAGTCCTTGTCCAGATGAGGTGGGTGGATTTGTGTGCCTGTGTGAAGGGACAGCCCAGGAGAGGGACCTGAGATTTCTAAAGCTCCCCCTGAGAGGCTTCATAACATCCTTTACTGCCACAGAACATCCCTGAGCCTTTTCCCCAGCAGAGCCTGCTCTGCTCCTGCCAGCAGATTGCTGCTGTGGTGTCCAGGCATTCCTCAGGCACTGAACTGCAGTTAACTTACAGGGCTGAGAAACTGTGAGCTAATTCAGGAAATGCATTTTATACAACTAAATCCAGGCTACTAAAAAGCCCAGGTGATCTGTTCCTGCTGACTTCTGGACCTCTCTGTAGTTTATCCATTCACAGACTTTGTCATTCCCTGCTTTCATCTTTGGCCTTTCAACATGAGCAGTATTGTCAGGCTTCATATCTCATTAGACACACTTAAAGATTATTATCTGTACCTCAATGAACAGGTATTCAACACCATGAAAATCGGTGTGATGAATGGTATTGAAAATACCTAAAACTATAAATGGGTTTATATAAGCTTAAAGAAATGTGTATTCTTCTCATAACTATTTTTTAAAATGTATATCTTGCATCCAGGTTAAAAAACAGATAAGTTACTTTCCTCAGTCATGAAATAATTTACACAGTTTATTATTTCCCAAGTGAACTTTTCTTTTGCTTATGCTTGTGTATGGCAGCCAAGGTGTAACTAAAACAGCAAAAGGTCAGGATAATGAGCCATTTCCATGGGTGAAGCCAATATTTCTCTACATGCCTCCTACCTGCTGATCTCATCTTTTAAAGTGTTTTGTGATGTTATGGTTGAAGAACACCACATAAAACAAATTGTTTTGAAGCTGAGCCAAATATTGTAGGTCAAGATTTAGGCAGGCAGAGATTTCAATAGCACATCCTTGAAAACTAAATTTATCCATGAACTGGGTAGGGAGATACTGTTCAGTGATGTTTTTAAGATGGTTATACTCACATCTGAAAGAAGTGCTGAATGCTATGGAAGATTTTGTTCCCTTATTTAACCTTTGGGGTTTTTTTCCTGCAACATTCATTCTTCTCTCTGACTTCAATAGGTTGGAAATGACAGCAAAAAAGAAAAAAGGGAAAAAAAAATAAAATCTGTCTTTTCTAAGTAATATCTTGTTACTCAGAAACAGCCTGAACTTACTCAGCAAGACGTGCCCATTTTCACTGAACAATAATCACAGTGAGACTCTGCTGGTTGTGTGCAGACTGACAAGCAGATTAAACAAGATATGTAATTTTCCTGTAATCATAAAACAGACAAACACGTTGTGATGTCTATTTAAAATAACAAATTAAGTTGTTCAGTGACTGATTGCCAACACATAGACAGGGATAAGACGGTGAGAAAAGAGACAATAGAGAGTTGAGATACATCAGGTGAATTTGGGAAGTTCAATCTACGTCCCACCAGGCTCACCTTGAGCTGCTCTTTTCCAAGTAAAACTTCCTGCATCACCTGTTGCTACAGGCCAAGGTTCTCCTGCTGATGGGGCTGAGCTCTGACACAGTGTATTGAAAATATTTTAAAAAATAAATAATAATAAATAATTATTTTTTAAAAAATAAATTATAATTAACGTGACAAAAAAATCTGGTGCTCAGCCTTTACATGCCAGCATTGTTCTCACAGCAGTGGCTTAGGAGTGGACAACCAGGACTGCCCAGGTGTTTCTTGGGCCCCAGGGGTGCTCACACATCACCTCACCTTTCCTCCACAGGATGCACCAGTTGCTGCACCAAGTGTTCTTGTGCTGAATCAGTACTGGTTATAGTTGGTTATTGATGGTCATAGTAATGAAAAAGAGTGGAAATGCAGCAGTCTGGTGATACATTTTATCCAGTTACTATTTTATGGAAAATTGAGGAGCAGCCTGGTATTCAGGATAAAGCACCATCCTCAAGAATCGTTTCTCTCCTTCTGTCTTAAAAATATTATTTTAACACTGCAGGCTTAGGAATAGATTCTGCCCTCAGGAGCTGGAGCAGATGGAATTACCTAACAGCACTCCTAACTTAGGCACCTCAGCTGTGTGTAGAAAAAGGCTTGCAGTTATACCCAGGGCTTAGAACTGGCTTTAGCTGCTGTCAGAGTTCAGGATGCAGAGTTTTAACTTGTCATTCCAGGCTCTGATTACCCTGCCTGCGAATTCCTGTACAGAAATCCTGCTCTGCCTGATGGATCCTGGGGCAGGGCAGCTGGGGCTGCCTACAGACCTGAACTGTAAATGGCTGAGTCTTTAACATAGCCTCTTGTATTTTTTCTGAATGGATGGTTTATTCTAGGAGCTAATAAAAACCAACATTTTTAAATGTGGCTCCTTGTGCTTCTCTGCTGAACTTGACCGAGGTCACCCACAGCATGAACCTGATCTCTGATTTCCATGTCTCTTTTTCTGTGGTGCAGCTACCACAGCAGAGTTATGGGCTCAGGTGTCTGACAAAGTTCATTACAGTTCTTTTTTTTTTCTTTTATGGTAAGATATTAAAAACTAATAACATGACCGACAAATGTGAGATAAAAAACTCGCTGCATTATTTCAGTCCAGCAGTTGAGTTTTATCAATCAAGCCACCCTTTCCTGCCAGAGAAGCAATCCATGGGGCTTTGTATTGTGTCTCTAACATCAACAATAACAAACAAATAAAAAACTTAGGGTAGATTACAACAAAGTCTAATTTGTGAAAGGGTTGTTCTTCAAAAACTCAAAGCATAAACCAGAAAAGAATAAAGCTTACAGCATATATGTGATAAGAATAGTCTAGACATCAGTATATAAATATTGAATCACAAAAGCTGAATAAAACAGAGACAAGATCAAATAAATTTATGGAACACAAAGATGCTGAAAAGAATACTAATATTTAAGAGAAAAAACAGAAGGCACGGAGTTCAATTAGAAAAATAGTCCAGTAACAAGCTCCTGTAAGTTTGCCTTTGGGTATATTTCAGACACAAGGGAAAAAAAAAAAAAAGGATTAATCTTAGTTCCATAATGAAAACTTGTGTTGTAGCATAAGTGAAGGAACCTCCTGGGTCACGTAAATGGTTTCTGGTATTTCAGGGCCCTTTCCATATGCTGGTTTTTCTTGGTCTATCATGATCCATGTCAAAAGCAAGCACTTATTTTCTGTCCCTGCTGTTCCCACTCAAAGAGGAGTTCCAGAACCTGATTATGGTAATAGCTAAGAACCTTCTCATTTTCAGCCAGAATTTATTAATGGGCAATTTATACTCATTTGTACTTCTGCCAATAGCCCTTTAGTTTAAATTGTCTCTTTCCCCGCTGTTGATCCTCTGATATATTCATAGACAGCAGTCATAATTCCTCTTCATTTTCATCCTCTGGCACCAATCAAGACAGAAATTTGCAGTCTTTCCTCAGATTGCAGCTCTCCCTTCCCCTGCTAATCCCTCAGGCTCTGATTCTGCTTAAAGCTGAGTTTATTCTCCACGAATCCATCGGGGTGTGCACAGCTGCCTCCTGGAAGGAAAGCACTCAGGAGCATCCTGGGCTTTGCCATCAACACTTTCTCTATGGGAAACACTTCTCCCAGTGCTCTCAGTGATGCATTTCCCTTTTTCCCAGGCTCTGGTAGCTCCTGGTCACTCTCTGATGAACTATGTGACAAGGATCCTTTGTTGTTTCAAATTGGGAAGTCCTGAACTGACAACAGAAACTCTGCTTTTATCCCCCTGCTGTATTGTCTGACACTCCAACATGGAAACTTCAGCCAGTTTCTTTTTATTTGCACCAGCTCTGTATTTTTGATGTTTATCAACATTACTTAATCAATAAATTTTAATTGACAGAGTACTGAAAGGTTGTCAGTACTCTCCAGTATATATTGGCATTACAAGAAGAGCAGGGCAGGATTTATATATTACAGAATTTTATGGGAAATGTAACACAGAACCCACTGTAGCCAAAAGGCTTTATTATCATGCGGAAGGTTCAGAAATAATGGCAGCTAAATATATTTGGTTGTGTTTGCCTCAAATCTGCTTCCATGTAGTACAGAATCACAGAAAGGTTTGGGTTGGAAGAGACCTTAAAGATCATCTCATTCCAACCCACACCACCCTGCCAAGGCCTGGGACGGACACCTTCTGTAGCCCTGGTTCTGTGCCTGAGGTGTTTTGGCTTTCTGAAATTCTCTTCCCAAGGTATTTTCTGTAAACAAGAGAAATGTTTTTATAACTAACCTTGTTATTAATTCCTTTTCCTAGGAGGGACTTCTTGATGTCCCTCTGGTCTGACCAATGTGATTAAAGAGAGATTTGCCTTTGTTTCACCAATCAAATAGGTCTGTGTAAAATAGTATAAAAAAGAGACACACCCCAAAAATAAAAGAGTCATTTTCAGCCTTCTGAATCTCAGAGTCTTTGTCATTGTGGTGTGAAACAGCGTCAGCCTTCCACCTGATGAGGTTGCTCAGGGCCCCATCCAACCTGGCCTTGGTTGTTTTTCCTGTCAGGAAAGACAAAGCTAACGGGTATATTGGTAAATCTGTTCTACCTTTTCTGACAGTCCCCAATAGCTTCCAAATAAAGAAATTCAGGAATAAGAAACAGCAAGCTGAACTGTTTTTCCCCTTCACAGAAACAGCCAAAACATCTGAGCATGAGAACCTGGTGTGAACCCTTTGTGAACCTCCTGTCGGCTCAGAGGAGCTGACAGAAAAGGATAGTCAGATCAATTGCTTAAACCTTTCATTAAAAAGCCATTCAGGAAGAGTTAGTCCCTTGTATCATTCATCTTGAATGAACTGTGATAAGCAGTGTGTTTCATTGAACACAGAAGGAATAAACGAAGGCAGGATTTTATTACGGCCAATTCCTGTGGGAGCAGTTTGTCCGGGAAGCTCACAGCTCCTCTGAGTCATTGTCAAAGGTGTATCACTTTAGGGGAGATGAGATCAGCAGCATCTTTGCCTGATTGACTACCTTCCTGTGGGACCAGATGCCTGGGAGTGAGAGCAGCATGAAAGTCAGGAAACATAAGATTGGAATGGGCGTCTTTGAGAAAGCAGGGCGGCTTTTTGTGGATCACAACTTCAGAGAGTTCATGGAGATGTAGGGGAGTAAAAAAATGCTGCCCCTCGCATCTCCTGTGGAAGAAAGAAAACACTGAACAAAATGACCTAAATCAGAGCTGGATGAATTGTCACTACTCTCCAGGCTTGGGGAAAGTAGATCATCCTAAAGACACTCACAGCTGCTGCCTCTACCCCGTATTTCTGCAGATCTCACGGCTTGCTCTGCAGCTTGTCTTGAACTGTGGCTCTGCCAGAGAGCTGTAAAGCTCTCTGCTGTTCTTTCCTTCAGTGCAGCTCCTTCCTTTAAATCTTGCAGCAGAAATACCAGGCTTTGACAAATTCAGAGGTTTCTGTAGCTGTGATGAAAGTAGAAAGCTCAGTGATGCTCATTCTTCACTGCCTGTGTACTTTGTAAACCGGTTCTCGCTGAGAAAGGGAGATCAAAGTGGGTGCAGAATTTTGGAAAAGACAGGAAATGACAGTCCCTGGCTTTTATCTCTTTAAATGTCCTATCTGGAGCATTAAAAATATCAGTGTTCTGCTTCATGATTTTTTCTTTGCCTTCTCACTTCCCAAGAAACCTGTTACAAATCTAACCAAGCCTTAAATGTATACACAGCCTTCCATAGCTTGTCCTTCAATATTTCAAACATTGCCAGAGGCAGTCAAGCTCTGTTTTCTTCCAAAGGTTTTCAGGATCACTATTACAGCTACTACAAACTAGCTAGTAAAGTAGAAAATGCATTTGCTGTTTTACTGTTTAATGTTTTATTTATTAAAGGCATCTGGCAGAGGCCTTAATAATGTGCCCTAACTCTTGGTCAGTCCTGAAGGGCTCAGGCAGTTGGACTAAATGACCATTGTAGGTCCCTTTCAAATGAAATATTCTTTCCTAATCTATTCTTTGTTATTCTATTCTACTTTTTTATGTTCTTTCTGTTCTTATCCTCAACTGTTATTGTATTTTTTGCTTTTTCACTCATGGGTTCCCCCAGCTGGGTTAGCAGATCAGCAACAGAGCAAAACTTTCTGGGGCCAGAAAGTGTCTGTCACAATAAGAACACAAAATATATTTAAAATGATCTGGTGAATAATTTAGGGGAGGAGGGGAAAATGTCAGTCTGAAGTCAGAAGCAGATGGCAGCTAACAGTGGTTCGTTAATGGTTTTGTAAGGAAAATGCAACCATTTTGCTGTTAAAAGCCACTCATATGATGCTGCAATAACTTAAAATCAATTAAATACAACAATTTTTTGGAAAAAAAAAAAAGGCAGATTGACTTTTTTTCTTTTTTTTTTTTTTTTTTTTTTTTTTCCAAATGGACCTCACTTGCCAATTTATTGTCATTGTTCTCCAGCTTTCCTGGCTGTGTGCAGGTCTGTTCTGGTTCAGGCTGCTGCCTCTCTGCATCCATTAAGGAAAGAATACAAACAAACCAAGTCCTGTTTGTGAGTCAAATACTTCTCATCCAGTAGGAGCTCCTGGCTGTGCAGCCTCAGACAAATATTGGAGGAAGAAAATCATAGGTGGAAAAGGATGGTTGATCCATGTTTGCTCAGAAAATGAGATGTATTGAATTTATTCAGATAGACATGTTAAATCAACAGGTGCCACCTTGTCTGGTTCCAGCTCCTCACCTTGGAGTGCAGAACCATTTTAGAGACATTTAGGGAAGTTCTCCAGTTTATTCTCTGTGTGGGACTTGTTCTTGGAAAGGTGTAGCAGATTTAAGGACTGGACTAGGGACTGGAAACCAGCAAAGCCTGCTGCAGCCAAAAAATATATTACCTTCCCATGCCCAAAAGGCAGAGAAATACAGCAGAAACCACTGGGAAAATGGGCAGAGTTAGACAACGTGTGGTTTATTGACCTCTGGGCAGTCTGTGTGGCACAGAGTTCTAGGGAATGCCCTGAGATAATTGTCTGAAACCACTTTCTTTTTAGAATAGTTGCATTAGAATAATTAGTAACTTTATGTGCCGGCCACATCCACTTTTCTCCCCAAATTTCAGCTGTATTTTGACAGTCTCTCCGGAATGGAGACTCCAGGGCTCAGATGCTGATAGAGACTCTTCTTCATATTCATGTTCATTCTGCTCCCAAGTAGAACTTGATGAATAATGATCAGACGGATTAAAACTCTTCTCATATATTAGGATAGAGATTTCTCTTTTTCCTTAGGTCATACCCACTTACTTAAAGCCAGCCCTGTAGCAGAAATTTCTCTGTCCATTTGCAGGTTATTTTCTGATCCATCTGCATAGTTTTGAAAAATACCCTCAGAGCACCTCCTTAAGCTGGGTTTCTCAATCTTCTCTTCATTTTCCTGGAGGGAAAAGAGTGTTGTTCATTAAAATAGTGGGATTTTTTGATCAGCAAAATTACTGAAACACACGTCACATAACTTGAGGCTGGGAAGGGTTGGAGCAGTTTTTGGTTGGTTTTGTGCTGTTTCATGCTGGAAAACATTGCAGTCTGTATTTCTACAAGATTTCTTCAGTTGGTTTGCATCATGCCTTGTGCTGATGGTGTGTATTTAAGCAGATTCTATTAAGGATGTCTGCAGTAGTGGCATATACAATCTCCGTGGGTTTATTCAGAATTACATGTCCAATGTTAAATTATTGAGGCACAATGTATCCCCACTGTTTTGTTGTGAAGGTTTTGTGTGCATCATTAAATCAAAACAAGCTTTAAAAAGTTAGAAAATCAATTGGTATGAGGAAAAAAAAAAACATAGATGTTGAAACATTTCTCATAATCTCTTTTTTTTATTTATCTGTTACCACTTCAGGATTGTTTTTGTTTTGGTTTATTTCCCAATAATTGTTTTGATTAATATGCAAAAAATGGATGTTCAAGCAGAGCAACAGTACACCTCAGTAATAAACTTGTGAGTAACTCTTGATTCAGATAAAAGGTTGATTTCCAACATTTAACTGGCTGACATGTAGTTTTCATAACAAACTTTTTAAGAGGTGCATGTGTGTGATGAATTTCTAGCTAATGTAAATGGTGGTGGTGTTTCCTTCCTGGGACATACACATAAATATATTTCAATGTTTCTAAGGTTTGGGATTTATGAATGACACCAATATTCAGTAACATCTTGCTCTGTTGCCTTTCCCAGAGTTGCTCCCCAAGTGCCAGCAGATGAATTGCCAGTACAAATGTGCCATCACCAGGAACAGCACACGGTGTTACTGTGGGGACGGGTATGAGACCAGCAGTGACGGGAGAAGCTGCAAAGGTAAAAAACAAATTCACTGTAACTGTCCTGATGGTTCCCTGTTGTTGTAGGACATGAAAGAAAGATGAGATACTCCAAATATTTCAGAAGGCAAAAAGCATAGAAAAAAAGGCTTTATTGTCTAATTTTTACTACTTTTTATAAGATGTTCCCGTACAGATTTAACATGGTTGGTGAATAGGAACGACACCTCTCAAATCCTATTGTTCAAACTAGAGAAACAGAAAAACACCATCTGGAGAAAGATTGTTTTGAGAAAGGAGAGTTGTTTGCCAAGATTGTTTTGAAAAGAAGCTTTCTTGAGAAATTTTTCCTTGGGAAAAAGTTAGCAGCTGCCAGCAGGCTGAAATCTCTCAGACTCAGGAATATCAGGCCCACTGTTGGCTCTCAGGGGCAGGGAGCTGGTGGACAACCAGGACAGCACTTACACTCCTCACCCTTCTTTAAAGGTGTTGGTCGGGACAAGTGTGGGCTTCTGGGGCAGGGAATGGCAAAGAGTGCCCCTAAAATGAGAGTCAGGACCTCCCTCCTGCCTCTCTAATGCTCCTGTGCCCCAGCAGCAGTAACTTTCCTGGAGTTACTGAAGGATCAGCTGGTCTGGAGGAGCTACAGCTCAGTTGTGTGAGCTGCTCTCTCTCCACACCTCCTCACCAGGAGAGCCTCTAAAACTTGTAGAGTTTCACTTCACGGCCATCAAGTCACACCTGGATTAGAGTTTGAATAATGAACCCTCCCAAAGTCATACAACTTAGCTGGAAACATTATTTTGGATCAATTAATTGTAGACTGAAATTGTAGACTTAACTTGTAGACTGTTCTCTTCCATTTTTGAAATATATTGCTTCTTCATTCTTTCTCCAGGTGTTTGTTTCTTGCTTTATTTTTTATCTATTAATGATCTTATTGGAGTTCTATGGCCCTATGGATGTTCTCACTACCAATCACTCCTCTCTCCAACTAAAAGTACTGAGCCAGATTCTTCATAAATATAATTCATTATCAGTTTTTTTCTCTCTATGGCTGTCATGTTTCATGATTAAAAATATATCTCAGGAAATAATTTAAACACAGGGGTTTTTAGAATGTTAATTTATTGCTTAAACCCTCAACCACTGTTGAATAGCATATCTTGATTTTATGGTATTATCCTTATACACAGTAGTTGAGAAAAATGTTCTTTATATTTATTAGAGGAGTATATAGTTTTTGATGTTGGATGGTGATTTAATGGAGAAGCAGTGACAGCTCATTTAAGGAACTGTAAGACATTGCCAGCATAAATAGGTTGAGAAGGGTAATCAATTACTTCCTCTCCTGAAACGTTGCTCCATTCATCAACCTGATAACTAGTGATCTCTAGTACTAACAAGGACCCAAACGTCTCCGTAACATGATGTAGGCATTGGAGACTACTTGAAATAATGAAGGTTTTATCTTTCAGAATTAAGAGCTATTGAACTTGAAAGCTCCTGCCCTTCTTTCTGGCTATTTGAGTGATTTCAACAGCCAACATCCCTGATAAAATTCATGGTTTGAGAAAGGGAAAGCATCCAAGCCTCGCACCAAAATGATTCATGACTTAAACGTCTCTCTTGGAATTCTCAATTTTATTGAATTTCTTTCTCTTTTTTTGCCTGATCCTTAAACTAGATCTTGTTAATGTCCCTTTAGATGTGAATGAATGTGACACCTATGGGAGCTGTAGCCAGATGTGTGTAAATACAGATGGATCCTACTCTTGCAGCTGTGTGGAGGGTTATGTGCTCCAGCCTGATAACAAGTCCTGCAAGGCAAAAAATAGTAAGTTTTAACATCTTTTTACCTTCCTGAAAATGTTTTGGGGTTGGGTCCTAGAGGATTCATGTGAAAAGATAGAGATCAACAAAGGTGAGATGAACTTTCCTTCACTCTACTACAAAGAGCCACACAACAAGCTTAGAAAAAGCCTTTTATTAAGACAATACTCCAAGGGAAATATTAAAAGTTATTATCTGGATATTATTAATTAAAGCAAAATACTCAATTCAGCCAAGATTACAAGAGTTCCCAGTTTCCCTGTTCATAAATAAATCAAAGATTTTCATCACACAAACAAAAAAGGCTGTTTACCCTGGGAAGACAATGGAGACAGGGGAAATGATCATGAGGTAATTGTACCCTTAGGATGAAAAAAAACATGAGATTGCTTTGTCCTTGCATTATCCCAAGAGGTGAATTTCCTGATATACATATTCACATGAGGCTTTTTGTTGCTTAGTGCATGTTTTCATTACTTATACTGGATTGGGTATTTGAGGAAATTAGTCAATTGTGCTTAATGAGGCAATATAGTACACAGTGTTTTCTTATTCAGCGTAATGAATTAACAATGCTTTTATATTAAAAACCAAAAAAAGTTCCTTAAGGAATACTTCAACATCCACAGTGCTGAAGCATATGCAGCTGAGTATGAAGTCATGTTTATTGTATATATTTTTAAGGCCTCCTTTTTTGTAACTATTTTGCCATCCAAAAATAGAAAGGTGTAGTGATGGTTTTGAGGCTTCCTCGCCTAAAGAGCATTACTAGATGTGTCCTTTCTTGATCATCATAGGAATTAAAGAGTATTTTCATGTTTATACTGTTTTTTTCTTGATCCATACATAGATATTTACTAAAAAAAAATCCATAGTGAAGTCTTGTGAGATAAGAAAGCTCATGCAAAGTAGAAATAATTTATTATTCTTTTTTCTCCACTACCTGAAAATCAATAATGCAATTCTAGATCAGGAAATCCTCATGGTGCCAGTACTGGGCTTGAGATGACCCTTTTAGTTTCCCTTTTTACACACAGAAAACTGGGTAACAACTGAACATTGTAGTTAGCTGTTGGTGTCAAGATGAAATAAGTCACATTGATAAGGAACTTTTTTGTATTTTTTTGCTACTTTATCACATTTATTTGACAGAAGTTTTCACATTTTTAGTATTTTCAGAAAGGAATCACTACTCATTAATCAAAGAAATCCCTGTAGGACAATACAAATCAGGGTTGTGGTGCTGCACAGAAATGAGTGTTGCCCATTGCTTTGTGTTTCTTGGAAAAAAGGTAGTTTTGGATCAGAAGAACAGAATCCAAGGAAACTATAACTAGTGGTTCTTCTTAATTTCACAAGTTTTAACATACTGAAAAATACATCATCAACACATGGAGGCAAGGAAAAAATTCAAACATAGGTTTGGAGTTGTATCAGTTTTGCATAAATTTAGAAAGGGTTCCCACAAGAGTGTGAACTGGAGTTTTTGGCTTTTTATCTTTTCATCCAAGTGTGATTGCTTTACATCATTGATGCAGATACATGGGACAAGAGATAGAGTGTCTTGAGTGCCAACACTCAACATAACACACATGCAATTTGCCTAAAAAATGTACAAGCTGCATCTGAAATGAAATTATGAAATTATGTAGCTGAAGACTACTTTATGAAGTTATGTTAAGTGTCTTTCAAGCCTAACAGCACAGAGCAAATGATCTTCATGATAAAGTTTTAAATCCCTGACTATTCTTCAATTTCAAATATTACAATATTTGGGTGCCCTGACCAGGGGTGGTACATCCAACGTGGACCCAAAATGGTCACAAAATGAACCCAAAATGGTCACAAAATGGACAAATGGTCAAGAGGTTGTAAGTTTTGGTCCATTTGCATATTGGGGTTTAATTGTCCAATTACAGCTCCAGGTTGTGAGGTCCCATCCTTCTTGTTCCTCCCTCCAGCCCATCCCTTGTTTGTGCTTTTGGGTCTGAAAATTGTCCTTGGTTTTCAGCAGGGAAAGGATTTGTTTTGTCTCCTTACTCTGTGAAGAGAACTTACTAACACTTAATGTAAGACTCAGAATTGCACACCTGGGCAGCACAGAATTTGAAAAATATGAAAGCTATTTGAAAAATATGAAAAATACGAAAGCTGAAACTTAAGGCATCATTTCCATCTGTGCAATGTGATGTGGCACAAGGAGCAGAGAACTCCTCAGCAGCTGCTCTTTGCTGCCCTTCAGCCTGGGAGGGGGCTGAGCTCTCTTCTTCATTAAATTCTGCATTTTCTTCCTCAGCACAATTAAATAGCTCTGGAGCTGAAAGCTTTTAGCTGCACATTCCCTTTGGGGAAGGATGTTAAAATAGGTATCAAAACAGCTGGGGGGCTCACTGTGGGGTTTTTTTTCCAGACTTTTTAGGCCTTTTCTTGTATGAATATAAAGGCAGTTAATGGTTTCTTCTGAGGTGGAAATGAAACAAAACACAGCTTTGCTGAAGAGAATTTAGGAACTTAGTTGTTTACCAAGTTTTTATGCCTAAATTGCAAGGTCTGCACGTGATGAGAAGAGTATTTAAGGAAAGAAAATTATAGGCTTGGGAATATCTAGCTGAGGAAAAGAAATTCATCTGTTTTACAAAAGTTCCTGGTATGTTTAATATCTCCAAAGAAATGCTGTGTGGTAAGAAACATTTGTCATGTAGATGAAGTGGGATGAACTGATAATGACTAAATAAAAAAAAAAAAAATCTATAATTTAAAAAAAAAAAATCAGTCCTGTTTAACTGATTTGACAACACAATTTTCTTGTAAAATCTCACCAAACTAAGTTTTAAAACTTTAAAAATAAAACAACCCATTTGTGAGATACATTATAGTTAAACATCAGAAATAATGTCAAAAAAAGATTGGGTTGCTCAGTATTTTTTTCAGATTTTTATACAGTACATATATTGGTGACAGAGAAATCTTTATGATTTACAGTGTATACCCCAGGAAAAGGGGGTTTGTAAACACTGAATTCTGGGGTTCATGCCTTTCATCTCATCGTGGTGGAGAAAAATAGAAAATGCTGGTATTTCTGAGTTTATTTTCTTTCCAGAGGAGAAGTCTGTTGGCTGTGCAAAACACCTCTGTGTCTGATTTGTTGTGGCATCACTTATTGATCTGTATTTTAGACAAGATCAGGTAGGAGGGAAATACGAGTCTTTCATCTTTTCCACTGCTCTATCTTAAACATAATTCAAAGGAGGATGCTTTCATTTTAGTCGAGAAGGATGAATCATAAAACTTCCCTGGATTAAAGAGCTATTCACTTCTTATCTTTCCTATAAAATGAAAAAAAAGAGAAAAAAAAAAAAAGAAAAAAAAGAAAAAACTTGTGAAAAAATAACACATGTGAAGTCCACTTGTTTGAAAAGCTGCTGTCAGCTCATTGGAACTCACCCTAAATCTGTCCACTAAACTTTTAAGGTGTGTAGGATCTGTTCTCTAGGAACAGACAGCAGTTTTTGTGAAAGTGAAGACATGATTTTTTTAGTATCTCCTGTTTTCCACCTGCATTATGCTTTGCAGGTTAAGTTGATTTATATATTTTTGCCTGAATTTTTAATATTTTGCACAGTTTTATTATCAATACATTATGTTTTTTCAAATTTTGAAATCAGCCTTTATCTGAGCCACACTGAAGGAAGCAGGTAATCTACCCTGCTGTGAACAACCATGATTAACTGCTTTAATCCATTGAATTATTTAATGTATTTATGCTTTAAAAATACAATTTCAAGCCTGGTAATCTAATTTCTGTATTTTTAATGTGTAATGGTGCCTGCTGAGCAGAACCTCTTGGCAGTGCCACAGGTCCCCACAACACCTTTTTCTGCAGCCAGGTTTGATTACAATTGCTGCTCAAGAGGTTTGAAGCTGATCCTTTTGAAGAATTCCCCTATGTCTTAGACCCCTAATACCAAAATACAACCTTTCTCTGGAGTTTAGTGAGGTATTAAATCCTCGTTACAGTTTTCAATAGGTCAGTTCAAAGGAAAGATCTGGTTCTGTCTCACAGCCCTAAAGCACCTGGTGCCTTTGGAACTGCAAACAGCTCCTGTGAGCTGCCTTCTCTTTGAGGCTTTAGATAGTGCAGGCTGTGGAAATATCCAGCTTAACACCAAGTTTAAGAGAAAAAAAAAAAAAAAAAATCATAATAAAGGTCTTTTCACGCTGCTGGTAGCTGGGGAAAGAGTGATTGAATCCAGAAGTAGGCAGTGGTGTTATTTTGTGGGGAGAGGGGAGCTGAGCACAGAGCTGTTGGATGTAAAAATAAATCCCCAGACTCAGCAGGATGCAGATGGAAACGCTCCTTTTGAGGCAGTCTGGAAAGTCTGGGGTGAGTGGGTGATAGGGACGGAAGTTCTTAAATCTGGCTTTCTTCTCAAGGGTAGCAAATGCTGCTAAGAACAGGGGGAAAGAGAGATTTACAGGCACTGACAGCAAAGGGACTTACCTGGCAGATTTCAAACCAAAATCCCTTCCTGAGAACCCCCCACTACCTTTTCTTTTGGAAAGGGAGAAACAAACAAGACTCGAGAGCTTCACTCATGGCTTATGCCACAAGGGATTGTTTTACAAAGAAATTCAATCCCTGCAGTTCTTGGTTATCTTCTGAAATTCAGAGAAAAATAATGCTTGGATCTGACTGATGGATGGGTGGAAGTGACTGTGAGGATGATGGGGACAGGCAGCAAGTTCCAAAAGTGTGGATTCACAAAAGTTCATGTGGGATTTGCTGGAGAGGGACGAGATGTGTAGCAAGACAGAATATACATTATGGCATGAGAAAGAATAAATGAGGAGTAAATGAAATCCACATTAGAAAGAATACACAGTGAAGCTTTATAGAAAGTTTTTTTGCATGAAAAAATAAATTTTAAAATAAAACAACAAAAGAACAGCAAGATGTTTAAATAAAAGCAGACATTACCAAACAACACAACACCTCCAGTTGTAGCTTTGAGTGAGACCACCAAGCACTGTAGTCACTGAATTATTCTTTTCTCTTTAATCAGACCTGCTGATGAAGTACCATTTGTCAAATCTTTTTTATTTATGCCATTTTTTTTCCCCACCATTTAGACATCTGGAACTGCTTAGTGAAAATTTGAGGACTCCATTAGGTGGAATGTTGATTGAAAGTGCTGCACGTCAATGCAGTGTTCAAACATTGATGAATTCTTTTGGAAACAAGCAGATTACATTGGGGTGAGAGCTCCTGACGTGGCAACAGAAATTTTTTTCACATGTACCTCAAAGTGCAGAGTTTTTATCCTTTAAGGTTTCACTGCACTGGATTTTTTGTTGGGTTGGTTGTAACTTCTTTGAGTGACATCCACTCCTCAGATTTTGTCTTATTTTATAGTCTCTTATATGAAAAGCATTTTACAAATTCATGTGTCCTCACGAGTTCTGCAGGTTTTCCTGGCCTGAATTCTTTTTGAAATGCCAATAATCTGGATAGAGATAATTTGCATAAGTTGTATTTCATTTTATGACTTTGGCTAGAAAAATGTTGCAATAATGATACTTAGAATTAAGCAGAGGCTGTGGGGCTGGGGCAATTAATTTTCTTTAATGATGTGAACCATTGGAACAGCAGGATAAAATAGACTAATAATTGGGAATATATGATAGCTATGAAAATAAAAACAAAACAAATTTATTACATACCTTAAAACAAGCAGGTAAGAACATTAAAAAACTACATTAAAACCGAAAAGATAAATCTGAAATATACAGCTAAATCCTTTAAACTCCCTTCATTTTTTATTTTTTTTTCAGAGCCTGCTGACAGACCTCCTCTTCTTCTGGTTGCAAGCTCTGAGACGATTGAGGTTTTATACCTCAATGGCAGCAGGATGTCCTCCCGGAGCCCTGTGAAGGGATCTGCAGTGCTGAGCCTGGATTACAGCTACAGGGAGGACAGCCTGTGCTGGGTCCAGTCCCGAGAGCTCTCCAGCCAGCTCAGGTGCTCCAGGATCTCCACAGCTGGGACCTTGCCAGAGGAGTGGACAGTAAACATCGCCCAGCACCTTCACAGTAAGTATTTGGCAGCATTTGAGTGTCTTTGTTTAGGGAAAATTTGGGAGAAAACTTTCAAACTTCTCTCTGGGAAGCAAACCTAAACGGCTCTTCCCTCTAACTGGTCCCTTTTTCTTGGAGAAAAGTGGAAAAAATTATTTCTTTAACAAACAAAGTGCTCACAAGCATAAAGAATAAATAATACGAAACAATAAAACATTTTGTTGCTCTGAAGTGAGGTGGTAAATTTGGAAAGTCTTTGTTGTGGGCAGCTTACCTCTTACTGTTTCTTCCCAATCCTTCTGGAATCCGGGCCCTGGTGGGCCACAGGTGAGAGCTCCTGGAGCTCCCTTGGGTTTTCCAGTCTGGAGCAGCTTTAAACAGTCCTAAGAAAAAGGAAAAAAAACAGTCTAGGAGCTTCTCTGGTTCATCTAGCTAAAGCTAACTAAAAGCAAAGAGATCTCTGTCCCTGATTTTTTTTTTTTTTTTTTTCTTCTTATTTCCTCTATTCAGCTGTGACCCTTTTTGGAGAGGTTTTAAGTGTATCTTAGAGGGTATTTTATACTTTAGATATCAAAGTACCCCAAAGGTGATGGTGGCAGTGTTTCGTTGTGCATTTTCAATTCACCTAGCCATTGATATTTTGTTTTCCTTTTAGCAAGAAAAATCAAATTAACCACAGTCCTGGGCAAGATGTCCTTTGTATTGAGCTGTGTGTGTGTTCTGTCAGTTGTTTGCACCATCAGAGTGGACCTGAGCTCTGTGGTTTGTGCTCCTCCAGCCCTTCCCCTGCATTCCTGTCCCTCTGTTCCCTGCATGCCAAGAGAATTTTCAATCCTGTGCAGTCCAGATCTGCATCACTGCATCTGTTTGCAAAACCGAGGCCCTGGGATGGGTTTGAAATGAATGCAGTGCCTGGAATTAATGAGCTGCTCATTTTTCATCGTGCCAGCACACACCAGCCTGTGGTCTCTAATATTCTTCTCAAACTTCATGGTAATCATTCAATCTTATTTGGAATGAAGAATACTAATTCCCTTGGACATGAACTGACTGTAGATACTTGCTTTGACTTCTGCTTTGATTTTGATTTGGGAAATAGTGCTTAGTGACTTAAAAATCCCCAGAACTTTGCTGGGAGCTCTGACTGACAAAATCCTGCAGATTTAGCTGTGAGAGTGTTTTTGCCAAGCACACACATCCACAGACACTTTTGTTGTGTTGCTCAGTGGAGCAGCATCAATCCCCACAGTCTGGGCATGTCTTCTCAGAGGAAGAAGCAGCATGAAAACTTGCTTTTGTCCACCTAATTAGGATCTTGGAGACACCCCTGGAGTTATTCCTGCCAGGACATGGCAGGAATCTCATGTTGCTCTACCTGGTGTATTTGCCAGGTAATCTTGTGGCTGCTGCAAAACTGACTTTTAATTTTGAATTCTTCCTTTTCTTTGCTCTACTTGCTGTTACCTATTCAGGTCATTTCTGCTGTTTCTCTTCATCATACAGCACTACACCTGATGAGGTAAATTAATTTTGTAACTCCTGGTCAAGGAAAATGTTTTCAAGAGTAATGGCATTCTCTGCCAGCCAAATAAATGGTCATGGCCATGGGGTGATTCACATCAAATTGTACATTCTGTTCTTCACAGGAACCTTTTTTTGTGTTTGTGTGAAATTGGTTACTCCTAAAAGTACTAGGGAAAAAAATTAAAACCTTTTCCTAGCAGTGTTTGTAGAATTTTTTTTTTTTTTATCCCAATCTTCTAATCATTTTGTTAGTGGAGAAAAAAAAATCTGCATTTGACACAAAAAGTGGTAGAAACATCAGTTATACAAAATGATTGGGACTGCTTGAAGTGGATTTATTCAAAGTGTTTGCTTCAGTGAAAGCAAGTAAGTCTTGTAGTTAGGAACAAAGAATATAGATCATCTTTAAAGATGAAAGTCTACATCTAGGAAAGCAGGGACTATGAAAATGACTTCGTTTTCATGATGGGTCATACAGCACCAGCTCCAGGTACTGAACATAAGCTTTGGATTCACAAAAGAAAGGAAATTAGTCCTTTAGTTGCTGTCATTCTCCCTCAGAAGAGTCCAATGTGACTCCAGTTTGGTGAGGATGTGTCCCAGGTGGAGGGAATCAGATCCTTTGAAGCACTTGGGTAACTTGGTGTGTGTCTCTCTCTGCAGAGGGGGAAGGGCTGAGGAGAGGCTGCTCCTGCACTTGGCTGGTTTTAGCTCTGGGAGAACAGGCTGCAGCTCCAGAGACGCTCCCTTGTGCTCAGTAATTAGCCTAATTTCACTCTTAAAATATTTATTATCTCAGGGTTTGTTTGGTGGTTTTATCCCCTTACATAAGGACAGCTTTCTGCAGGCACAGCAGCCTCAGCACAGGCGTTTTGGTCCCAGCCAACGCCAGGCATTGTCAAGTTGTTTCATCTTTGTCTTTTTAAGGCCTAGGAGTTTCTGGAGGAGAAGCTGGGAATTTTCCTCTTGGGAAAGATTTCTGCAGAAAGTGCTGGGGCCAGAGATGATTCTCCTGTTAGGCAGGCTTGTGCATCCTCTGTCCATAGGAACAGGGGAGCCCCTTGACACCTCACAACGAGCTCACAGCTGCTTCAGTGAGCACAACAAGACTTTCAGGAGTAATCATTTATTTAAACTGATATCTAGGTCCAAACTAACAAAAATCCTTTCTAAAGGCATGAATGTTGAAGATCTCCCAGTTTTCTGCCCTTTCAAAGCCATGATGTGCAATGTTACATTAATCCTTTTGTGTGTGGGAGCTGAGAGGAGGCCAGAGCAGCATCCTCTGGGTGCAAGAATCTCCTTCTTTCTCATTTTAGGAGGCATTTTGTGTCTTCATCATTACAAGCACCAAGTGTTGGGATTTTAAGAGAGATGAGACCACTTCAAGATATTTTAAAGCATTATTTATTTCTGCAGTCTCATTGAAGGATGAGAACGTCTTCACCGTACCCTGAAAGTCCATGGTCAGTGGTCCCAAGACCACAAGTTACAAGGTCTTTTAAAGGTTAATTAACCCATAAACTACTGCCACAAAGAATGTTTTTACTTTCACATTAACCTCTAATTAATTTGGCTTGCACGTCTCTGCCACAGTGCAAAATCTCTTGGCCAATCATCTAATGACACACAAACTTCCAGTACTACACCTTAAAACTTCTTATTACCTTTATAACTACCTCTATGTCTTAAACTTTAAACTCTAAAACTTCCCACTACTTAGCTTAATGTGATTCTGTCCAAATTACTAACTCATATTTTTACTTATGGTCTCTAAACTTGGAAGCCTTTTCTGAGGTCTCAGGTTCAAACCTGTGCTCTTTTTTTGTATTTGGGCCTGCATGCACAACTTTTTTGGGAATTTTCTGGGCCTGGAATTCCCACAACCAAGCACCTTTAATGCTCTTCTACAGCACAAGGCAGAACAGCCTGGGTTTCAGCTGTTATTCTTTTGCAGAATATAATGAAATCTCTTCTGGGATGATGCTTCAAGAGCATGATATTTTCTGCTTGGCTGACGTTTGATTCAGGTTTCCTTGGCACTGGGTTATCTCAGCACAACACAACCACTGCTGCAGTGCCTGTGTTCAGCTTTGCCACCTGTGCTTTGTGCCCACAGCTGATCACAGCTCACCTGGGATGGGACACAGGCTTTTCTCTTGGCAGCTGTGTTTGGACAGGGCTGCTCTGGATTGAAAGAAACCTCTTGTTTCTTCTGTGGTAATTCAGTTTTTTACCTGCCAAGGTTGGGAGCTGGGGGTGGGTATGGAGAGGCTGGAGTCTCTGGAGAGAGAGGGATTTGTGCCTCTGCTTGTGGGACCCAGAACCTTCTACTTGATCTGCTGGGCACAGGCCAGGCTGGATTTTTGGATCTCCCACCCTTTGGATGTGAGTGCACTGAGCCCAGGGAATTGGAGCACAATCCAGGAGTGTCTGTTTGGGAATATTCCTCTTTCCTTCCTTGGTTTTGGTTCCCCTAATGGCTCCTCCACCTCCTGACCTAAACCACTTCTCAGGAGTGATTATCCATAAACACTGCTGCATTCAGAGTAGCTGCAGTGATTTCCCTTGGCACTGAAGGAAACACCAAGCACTGGAGATGGTGTTCCTGTCAGCAGTTCCTGTGAATTGCCATGAATATTCATGGAAAATCAGAGCAAAGTTTGGCTTACTCTGCAGGAGCAAAACTGTGAAGATCTGGGGGAAAGTGTTTATTCCTACACAGTCTGCCCCAAACTTGCCTCCAGACAGGCACTAAGAGCTGTCACACAGTTGTAGACTGTGGGTTTGCTTTTTTTCTCCTGTGATAGACAGCCCATGTGCCTTGGAGATGCACAGAAAGGAGAAGGTTTCATGTCAAAGGTCATTTATACCTCACATGGTTCTGTAGTAGCGTTCAGAGCACCTGAATCAGTCCTGGGGGCCCCATTGGGAGGTGAGAAGAGTGTCCTAAGGGGGTTTCATGGAATGCTTTTCCTCTGTGTGGACGTCTCAAGCTCTGGCTGATCTTGCATTGGTGTCTTTGCGTTTCTCAGAAGACTGGTCAAATACTCATTATCCCAAATGTTTTTGGGATAATGAACTTTCTTACTTTGTCCAATGGTGGGCTTTCTGGGGTTTTGGGCTTTAGTTTTTGGTGGGGTTTTTTTGTTTTGTTTTGCTTTTTTTTTTTTTTTTTTTTTTTTTTTTTTTAATAGTGTCACTATCTCATTCTTAAGCCCTCTAGACAGAACCATGAGTAAATTATACAAAACTAGGTTAATTTTCTCATTAACTAAGTGTTTTTTCAACTTGAATTTCCCATCTCCTTTCACTGTCCAGCCATTCAGTCTCCTAAGGTCCTGCAGTTCTTCAAAACAGACTGTCCACTTTGCTGTTCTGGAAATCTCATTTTTGTTGGACCTCATCACCTTGTTTTTCATGTCATCTTCCAGGTGGCTTGTGATTGTTGCCTCACACAGGTTCCAGCACAGGTTGGTGATGCTCCAGAGGGAGCCAGGTTTGATCCACTTGATCATCCTTGGTCCATCTCTGTGCCATATGTCAGGCTTCGCCTTTCCTGAGTCTTCCTCATGTTTTCCTCAGTGTCTGTTGGCCTTTTCATGTTTCCCTGTTTACATTTTGTTCTGATTTCCATGTGCTTTTAGGTATTTTAAGCCCAAGTCCATTTTTTTCCTGTTTGTTGGAAGTTCATGCTCCATGATATGGGAAATGCTTTCTTTGCATTTCTTTGTCCATACTTTTTCTTTATCCATACTTCTATTCCTCATTCTGGTGTCCCTGAACTTACAGAACTCTTGATCCAGGATTTGATACAGCCTCAATAAGGTGCTTTCCTAGTACAGTATGAACTTCTGTTTAGTGCAGGAAATGGTGATATCTGATAATTGTCCTTTTTCAGAGAGTTTTTCTGTCCCCTGGAATGACAAGACTCCTTTGGAGACTTGGGCCTGTACAGAAACTTCTTTTATCAGTGTGCTCCTCTCTTTAGCTCCTTGTCTTTGCTGATTATTGCTTCTGCACAGCCTTTTTGATGGTTGTCAGGGTTAGTGGAAGGATAAGGGGAGTTCAAATTTCTTCATTCAACCTTTCTGCTCCAACAAGCACAATCACTTGAGTATCATCCTTTGTGGTGTGTAATGCAAATTAATTATCTTTTTTTTGTAATTAATAATATTCATATCATCAGGTCTATACCTTAATTTTCCATATTAATTGCACAAAAGTTAAGATGTAATCTGTATAACTGAAACTCTAAGAGGGCCTTTCTTCTGTTAAGGGGGTCTAAATATTAGTTGTGAAGGATCTGTCTGCTTTTGCTGCATCTTTTGGGCACAGACTTTTCCATCTGGCTTGGGAATTATTCTGCTGGTTTGAGTATTGTCACCACAACGTTGTGTTGTGTCACTTAGAGGCACAAACTCCCATGGCAGAGGGCCTGAATTGGTGGCATTTCCCTCCAAAGTTAGGCTATCTGCACTTAATTCTTTTTGGCACCAGAGCTACTTATTAACTGATTGTTAATTGCCACAAATGGATTTTTTTCAGTTGTTCAAAGATGTGATGTTACTATTTTTCAAGCTCTGTTACTCATCCAGCTTCCACAATTGATCTTGTGTTGACATTGGTCAAAACCCTGTGTCTGCCTTCTGTTCTTAGCAAAGCTGGCACAATGTCTGTTCTTCTTTATTTACTCTTCAGGGGTTGTGTCTTGGACAGTTAAATCTCAGACTGAGTACAGGAAATAAAAAGCTTTATCTCAATGGCATTTCTCAGTGCAAATTTTTGATTGCTTTTATTATTTGTTTTGTTTTCCCCTTCTCTAAACTCCTGGGCTCTGCCTGGAGCAATCTACTGAATGTCTCTCTGCGAAGAGACAAAAAATATCAGTGTTGAATTGTCGTATTCCATTTTCCCTCTTTTATCAACTTCCTAGCTCACCATTTTTGGACTTCCTTCTTAATTCCAGATTCATTGTTGTCCTAAAGTGGGACATGACTGAATCTTTTTGTGTCTTCCTTACATCCCAACCCATCCTGGGTAGAAAAGCTCTTGCACCAGAGAGGAAATCCAAGAGCAAGAAAACAACTCCCACAGCAGCAGAAGGGTTTTGTGAAGAAAAAAATGAATTTTTTGTCATAGTAGCAGTAACCACGTAAATTTATCTTTATCAGTCAGAATTCTGAGGGACTCTTCGTCTCTGTCAAATTGAATTATTGTGCTGCTTGTAAAACAGTAGCATTTTGATTTTGTTAACAAGGGTTTTTAAGGTGGAATAAAATGATTATGGGGTCTATAGAGATGTAATGTATAGATAACTAGGTTTCTGTTAATGTAAATCACAGTTTTGTAGGGAATATTTTCCAAAAGCATTTATGACTTCATAAGCACAGTAGTGATGTATTGGTTAAACAAAAAACAAATTCACCAGTAATTCTTTTTCCTGAAATGTGGCATTAATTTTTGCACATTTTATGGGATTAGACTCACGTTTCTCCATAAAACTTTGACATCCATATGCACCGTGTTGGCTTCATTTTGTTCTTGACTTGGTAGCCACTGGAACTGTTCTTGGAATTATTCCACATTTCCTCAGTATTCACAGGAGCTTGTCTTCTGCCTTTCTTCCAATGAGAAGGGAAATAATAACAAAATAAGAGACATTCAGTAAAGTCCATTTCAGTAAAGTTGTTTATGAACTTGAGGTTTCAAATGCACTCTTGGAAACTTTCTTAAAGGCAATAAAATATCTGATTAATATTTCAGTATACTTCAATATGCTAATTGCATATGCATAACTTTATTTTGCTTTCCACTGGTACTTTATTATTGTGTTTATAAATTTCACATCTCTTACGATTTAGCCAGTGGTTGTCTTCTTGAGTGCTAAAATATCTTTGTAGATGCAACTCACATATGATGCTAACCAAGTTTGCTTCGTTTAGACTAATTGACAGCAAATTTGCCACACAGATATTTATTTATTAATGCAAATATTTAATTCAGACTTCATTAAAAACCTAAAAAAACTCCACTAAATTCAAGTGAAGACGTCAAGAATTCTTGGGTTTGGGCTTTTTTTCTTTTTCCTAATGTGCTTTGGATTGTGTCATTAAATGAGTTCTTCTGCCTCCTGAAGATTTTTCCTGAGGCATAGATCAGCAGTGAAGGAAAGTTAAAAGTTCTGTGCCTTCTTTGAAAGCACTTTTCCCTTTATAAGAGCAAAGGGGACATAAAAACTATAAGCTCCAAAATACAGTTTGTTTACATCCAACACCATAACTGGAACCATGTTTAGACATAAAAACGAAGCACTTGAGCAATTGCAGACCAAAGTCCATCCCAGACAGAGAATTATCAGCAGCTAAAGCCATGAGGGAACAGTAATTTGTTAGTGTCGTGGTTTGAAAGCAAAACAAGTGAGAGGCTCCAAGTCAGAAATACAATTTAGTAAGAAGAAAGGTAAAAAGGTAAAAATAAAATAAAATAAAATAAAATAAATGCAATAACACAAAAGACCACTGACAGAGTCAGAACACAACCTGAGCAGGGTGGTGGGAGCAGTCCAGGTGAGATGCTCTTCCTGAAGCAGTGATCCCACAGAAAGGTCTGGTAGCTCTGCTCCTCTGGGAATCCAGTGGGTAAGGGCTGCTTGTCCTGTCCCAAATCCCAGCTTCTCTCCAGGTGGGAATGCTTGGCTCCTCCCCCTGGGCAGAGCATCTCCCAATGGGATGATGAGTTGTGAAGTGTGTCCTTGATGGCCCATTAAACAGAGATAACTCCTGGAGGGAGTTCCCTGTGAGTCCTGGGCAAGGCATTGATGGGCCATTAGCAGAAGAGCCCAAAGGAGGGGCCTGGGAAAACACTGCCCCACCTGGTTCCAACAGCTCATGGAGATGGTGATAGAATAAATACTTTGTGTATATCCTACACTACAACCAGGACAGTTAGCAATGAGCCTGAGCAATGTTAGGAATTCTCTGTGCTGTCTGTGCCACACAGAGATGTGAGTGTGCAGGGAAGTGACCCACAGGGAATGGCACAGCTGAGCCATACCTTCCACCTGCTGTAAATCTTGGGGAAGCAGCAGGAGAAGGAAAAAAAAGGGGAAAAAATTCGTTTGTATGTCTTGTGCAATGAAAAGAGTCATAGACTAAAATCACAAATATTGTGACTCCTGATCACAATTGTAGCCTCTTGAAATCACTGTGTTGTTAAAAGTCAGGTTTTGATCTGATGCTTTGTTCTACTGCAGGGAAAAGGGTAAATAGAGAACATGCTTTTCAGAAAGGAATAATCATGAGTAATTGCATTAATGGAAGTAAATCTGGAATAGAATCTGAATATGTGATGAAATTAAAACTAGTTGCTACAGCACCTTAAAGCTCTTACCTGATCTGCTTTCTGCAGTCACTGCAGCCTCACAGGGTATTTCTGTGCTGGACTGGAGCCTGTGGCAGAGACACACCAAAAGTTTGTGTGTGTCACAATAAATAAAGGACTTGTACTTTCCTTATCATTATCAGCAACCCTTACAAAAAGATGAATTGTTTATTTTGCAAAGTTGTGATTATTATTTAGATCGAGATGGACATCACAAATTAAAACCACCATCTGATTGTGGGGATTTAATATAGGATTGCTTTCTTCAGTTTTTAACTCCTTTGACTGGCAGAAGCAATGGATGGCTCAACAAGTAATCTCTCCAGATCATGGAAATATTGTTTTTGTTCACAATATATAAAATTGTGTGTTTCAACTTAGAATGAAACAAATTTGATTTAGAACTTTCTTGTGACTTCAGCTTTGGAGTAGAACTTGAAGAGCTGATAACATTATGGATTGTATGAGCATCAGGGAATAAATAAAACATAACAACAAAGTTTGTCCTTTTCACTATTTGTCAGTTGAGTTCAATATAATAAATAAAATCTTGGTTTTTCTTGCACATTTTTAATAGTTGAGTGAAGCAAGTTTCTAAAACTGACAAATTACATGCAACAAATGTTCTAACTGAAGTAGATCACTCTTGCTAAAGTCAGACTTCTGATTTTCTTTGTTCTGGAAAAAGAAAGTGTTGAAACCATTGTAAGCAATTAAATGACAAGGACAGGATATGCAAAGGGTCAGTTTGCTTGCATAAAATTGATGCCCTGAGTGTTATCAGCCTGTCACCCAGCAGCTGCCACTCGATGTGCTGGGCCAGGCATTCACCATGACAGTTCTGAGCTGGGGACAAAGTTTGGGTTCTCTGTGCCTGTGTAATTCCATAACATTTCTGTCACACTGTGTAAGCAAAAATAATGAGCTGACTGAGGAGTGTGTGGGGATCTGAGTCACAGTTGGCAGTTCAGGACACCCTCGCTCTTTTTGGCAATTTTGGACTTGTCTTGAATGTCATTTTTTTTGCTCTTTTACTAAAAAGTTTTATCCCATTTCTTTTAATTTGGGGGAGTTTTTTTATCTTTTTATATATAAGGACATAAGTATAATGTGTTATAAACGATTACTGCCTTTTTTCTTAGTGCCTTTTCCCTTCTAGTTGTGCATATACTGAAAATATGTATTTTCCTTTTAAGACTCTTTGGAGGTGATATTGTTTAGTCATTGAGTCTTTACAACGGACTGCAGAATTTAGATTTGTTTTAAACAGCCATAACCACCTCATTGCCTTCAGAAACAAACCCACTGAGAAAAGGCAACTCAAGCAAGATGAAGGGATGAGAAAAGGTGTTTTATAGCTGTGAATGCTCTGTGTTCCATGTCCTGCACTGGCTGGAGGGACAAGGTGTGAGGAGCACCTGGGGCTGTGCCCCTGCTCCACTCAGTGTTACACCACAGCCTGTGCTGCCTTTGGGATCACTCAGCACACCACTGAGTTTACATCAGGCCAGGCAAAAAATTCATTGCAAAAAGACAAGAGGACCTGGAGGAGGGTGCAGTGCATATTTGTGTCTCTCCTCTGCACTTCTTTGCAAGGGTTGGGATAATTTGTTTTTACTGTTTACATGAAAGGAGCAATGATTTAGGAAGAAAGAGTTTTCTTTCAAAGGTCTCCAATATGCTGGGAGGAGACCAGTGTTTTGTCTTTTCCCCTCTAAATGTGGAATAACAGAGAATAACAGACACTGTGAGTTTTAAAACCTGAAATCCTGGGGGATGCACAAGGCGGGAGTGGGGATTATGGGCTCACATCTCCCTGGAGTGGGCAGTTTTGGGAAGGGCTGGAAGCCTTGTGAAAGCAAAGGTCAGGTTCTGCACATACAAACACATTGAATTGGAGTCATATTTCTGGGAGCATTGGCTGTGTGAGTGATTCATGAGACTTTTAATGGGATCTATGGTGCCATTCTGGTTTTAGATAATGCTCAGGTAGACCAATGGCAGCGCTATTGTGGTGATGAGAGAAATAAATAAACAACAACCAAAAAAAACCACTGTCCTGATGTCTGGTTGAAAATGGATAGAAAAATAATTGATGAATAAATCTAAAGCCATGTCTTATTTTATTTCTTGCATTAATGGAAATAAGTTAGCAAGGAATTTTTTTGTTATTATTTCTTAAGTGCAGTAACAATGTCAATATTTTAAGTCTGGGCAGTTTTCTGTTTTGTTGGTCAGGTCACATATCATGAATAACAATCTCCTCAAAGGTTACAATTTTGATATTGAAAATATGTAATAAATGGGTGAAAAAAAGAAAAGGACAGAGAGGGAGAAAGGGAGAATGAGGTAATGTTTACATGGGATGCATTTGTTATTGTCTGTTGGCAGCATTAGTAGGCAGGAAGGGTTTTATTTGTTTGTTTTGCTCAAATGACTTTTGTAGGTGCTGAGCAGTGGATTCAGAGTCTTGCAGGAGTGGCAGCCTATTGATGACATGGTGTGATGATCCCTCTGGTAGAGGGAAAGGAAAAGATGAAGAAAAAAATCTCAATGTCCTTAATATAAGAAGCAATTTCTCTTTCTTTCCTTAACAACCCTAAAATAGGGGCTTTTTATCTAGTAAAGTACGTGACAGGGTTTTGTTTCCAAAATACTGAGTGAAGAAATGAGGTATATGTTTGCTACCTGTGCAGTTCATATTATTATTATTATTATTATTGATAATAATTTTAGATTGTCTAATATTGTCCAAGTAGAAAATGTCAAGCTGGATTTAAATTGGCCTCTGCATGCAGATTTTGATTATATTAAAAGCAAGTTCTATTTATTTTAGCAATGTTGGCAGTTTTTTGCTTGTTTTGTTTTGTTTTGTTTTGTGTTCTTCTTGCTTGCTTGCTTGCTTGGTTGAGGTATTTTTTGGTTTTGGTTTTTTTGGTTTCTTTTTTGTTTGTTTGTTTTGGGGTTTTTTTTGTTTGTTTGTTTTGTTTTTCTTGTGATGTGTTTTGTTTGTTAGTTTTTTTTTGTTGTTGTTGCAAGCGTAATTCTTCTCCTTTTCCTGTAATATGTTTGAGATGAAGACAAAGACTTTCATGTCCAATGTGAATGCATCTGTAAAACAAACTTAAATACTCTATGGTCAATATTACCTTCTGCTTAAAACTGAGTGTGATACTGTCATTTGGGATTGATTTACATCAGTGGGCCATGGCATGTCCTGCATTTCATATTGACTAGATCCTTTATTGCTAACAATAACTAGAGTGGACTCCAGATAAAATTATCCTACAAAATTATGGTACCTGCAAGAACCTACAGCACATCTGGGTCCTGTGTATGGGTGTTCTCAGACAAAAGTTGCCTTCCACGAAAAAAATGCACTGTGAGTTTCCTTTTTTTTGCCTAACTCATTCTTAAAAAGTTGTCAGAGATAATTCATTTCTAAATTATCCCCCCAAAAGCATTTCTTAAAGCACCATTGCTTACCTCTGGTATTAAACTGTTCAAACTTTCTCTGGAAATGTGTCATTTCCCTTAAATGCTTTGCATTGTGTAAGTAACTCTGTATATTTATTGGCATCTCTTTGCATTGTAATAATCTGCTGCTTGGCTTGTCTGTGCAAAAACATTTAAGTGTCTTTGTTGTTGTGTGCTGATGGTTTCTGGGGTGGATAACCCATGCAGGGGGCAGTCCCAGGGAGGTGGGACGTGGTGGATTTTTGGCTTTGGCTGAAGACAGGGAATGTCACAGCCTGGAGCAGCCCCTCTGTGTCCCCACAGCAGCTCTCCCAGGCCACGTGCTTGATGGGACGCCTGTTGCAGCTGAATTATGCTTTAATTTTAACAGTGGGTGACTTAACTGCTTTGAAGTAAATAACTGGGTTTGATTTACAGTCTCACAAGATTTATAAGAAGCTGTTGAATGCGCAGCTAAAAAGAAAAGAATGAAAAGAAAAAAAAGGCTGCTATAGCTATGTACTTCTATAAATCTGTCTTTATTGTTCAGCGTGTACACGGGCCACTGGGACCCCATTACAGGTTTGCAATCACTGGGCAATGTGTTTGAAGCTCAGCAATGCAGAAATTAGGAATGTTATGGTTTTCAGCTATTCTTACTTATTTCTGACAGGAGATTGATGCCAGAAAATTCACGCTCTCTAAAAATCTGAACAGTCAGGATTAAAAGATGGGGCCACTCACAAAGCCCTTGTTTAATTGTTTCACACTTTTTTCCTTGCTCGTTTAACCCATTGGCATCACAGCCAGTCTGAAATTTCATTCTTCTTATTCATTCCAGAAACTCGATGCATTTTCTGATAGAACCATGACAAAAGTAAAAGAAATAAGATGCTTAATAATGCTTAAGAATTTAGAACCAGATTTTGCTACCCAGCTGTAAAAGTCCTGGGAAAGGCACAAACGATTCTGGGGCATCATCACATTTCCACTGAGTGCTGTGTGAAGGAATGTTTTAGAAGAGGATGTTGCTGATCATTGTTGTCATTGTTGTTAATATTGGTTTTTCGAATCCCCAGTGGAAGGAGGAAATTTGTTAAAGCCACACTTTCACATTTCTCTCTCAGTACCTGCTCAATATTCCACCTCAGCCAATGTAGAGTCATGGGATCCCAGAATGGTTTGGGTTGAAAGAGACCTCTAAGCTCATCTCATTCCCCTGCCATGTGCAGGAACACTTTCCCCTATCCCAAGGTTTCCCAAGCCCCATCCAACCTGGCCTTGGACACTTCCAGGGATGCAGCCACAACCTATTCCAGTTCCTCACCAAATACCCAGAATTTTTCTCTTCTGTACCTGCTGGGAAGCTGAATTCCTGAATCTCAGAGTGCCTGAATCGACCACGTCTCTGAGAGACTTTGTGTCTTTCTGAGCCATCAGGATGCTTTCATTTAGTATTCATAATATTTAGATTATTCTTGTATTTTTGAAAATTCTCTAGCTTGGGGAAACTGCTATTGTCTCAGTGTTCACATTTATAGGTTTTTAATGCAGTATATTATGCTTCAGGGTTGAAAGAAAGCCAACAATATTTTTGTCAGTAACCAAATTGATTGAAATTGAAATGATTTTACTCCGCAAAGAAAAGGAAAAGCTTTCTCTTCTTTTGAGGAACTTGAAGTCTAGATGCTTTAAAGTGCTTATTTAAATTTAGTATATTTTAGGTTCTGCATTGTGCTTCCAACAAAGAGTATCTGTGAGGGCTGATTTAATTCAGAGGAATCAGATATTTGAGGATGAGTCATTCGAAAAAGATGGATGGATATTTTTCACTTGATTTTTCATTTTTCAACTTATGTAATAATCACTCCGGACATGGCTGTTAAAAGCTGAAACACCACTTGTGTCTGACTTATTGAATGGTGACATCTTTAATAAAAATCACATTTTTTAAGTGGCATTGCAGACAGAATTATGGTAAATTCTCTGTAGTAGAAGGGGCACAGAGAAAATGCATTCCAGCTTCACTTTCCCAAGGCACAGTGTCAGCACAGGGCTGTCTGGGCTGCTAATTAGGAACATTAATGTCAAAAGAGTGGCACAGCAAAGGCAGTGCTGCTGCAGGATTTCACAGCTTGTCATTTATTTGTTTTAACACTTCCTACCTGCTCTCATCATCCTTGGCTATTAGAAGGGAAAAAAAAAAAAAAAAAAAAAAAAAAAAAAAAAGAGCTGGGGCTGGTGCTCCTTGTCTTGCTCCAGACTTGGCTTTTTTGGAGGCAAAAAAATCTATTCTTAAGTGGCTTTCTCTTTCTGCCTTTCTTTGCAATAAAATTTGCTTGTTCCTTAGTAAATACATAATTTTATTTCTTTTTTTTTCCTTTCTAACTAGATAATAAATTAAACCAAGTAAGTGTGGCCATGCCAGTTTGGACATTGCATTTAGAAAGGAGATGTAGGGGATATAGAAGAAAAATGAGGAATTTAAAATAATCAAAATAATTCTTCCTTTGAGATCAAATTTTGCAATAAAATAAAACAGAACAAAGCAAAACAAACAAACAAACAAAAAACAACAAACAGAGAAAAAGGAAAAAAAAAACAAAGCAAAGCCAACGAAACCCCACAAGAAACCAAAAACAACTCGGCATTTATGTGTCAGAAATGAAGATTATTTTAAGCACTTCCAAGTATATATTTTATAAATATATATTATTATGGAGAAAATTTAAATATGAAATCAATACTGGCTTAAATATGCATATATGAGAAAGTTTTCATTGCAGTAATGTCCAGAATAAGGAAAAAAATACTATATAAGGCAGTAGAAGCTAAGTTACTTCCCTTTAAAATAGTGAGAAATTGTCCCCCTCTTTCATCATTGACAAGAAGCATATGGAGAGTTCAGGAATATTTTAAATTTTAATTATATTTCATCCAAAATCATTCCCTAGTTCACTTAGAAGTTTCTCAAAAACACTCCAACAACTCAAGAATTCCACTGAGTAGTTTGCTCAGATCAGTTCTTACATTAAAAATAAGAAATGTTTATATGAAGCTTTTAACTGGAAAAAAGCTTGCTAATTTTTGTTTCTACATCTGGGAAAAATGAAATCTGTTAATATAGAGCTGTTTTAATCAATAGTTCATGGGCAGAATCCTTGAGTACAGCAGTGACAGAAATACAAGAATATGTCACTGCTTCTCCTTCTCTTCTGCTGAAGATCTGAAGTCTTGTGCAAGTCTTGATTTGAAATGGAAATAAATGCAATAATTCGTGCAGCACAAGATCTATATTGGAAAATCAAAGTGAAAGAAGAAAGCCATTCTATTTTTCTCTGATTTCCATAAACTATGGTTTGGCCATAAGACATTTATTTCCAGGACCCTTTGAAGATTTAGCCGCCCTCATATGAAATTATTATTTTCTCTAAAGGTCTAATAATGTCTGTGTGTTTAAAAGACATAGGAAAATTCACTTCCAGACACACTTTGGCTGAGCCCACAGTCTACATAATGTCATTAAATAGAGCGGAATTTAACCTATATGCTGTTTTAACTATTCTTTATGAAGTCCTTAAGAGGAAATCCTAGTTTTTAGAAAGTAATAAAGGAAAGATGATCACATTTGGCAGAAATGCTCCAAGGAAACTGTTATTAATATAGGAAAAACCTTCAGAACTCTATAGAAGATTGCTCAGAATAAATATGTGTGTTTTTTAAGGGGAAACATTTCTTTTTAGAGACTTCTGAAACCGTTCTTTCTGAATGAAAGAAAAAAAGATTAATTACTTTAAAGATGTGACTGGACCAGACATCTGCACATAGTGAGGTTTATATATGAATCCAGAAACAGGCATGAAATGAATTCAGTAACTTCTTGAGTACAAGAAGTTTTATATATATTTTAAAAGTCCCCAATTCAACCAGAGCCTTATCTCTGTGGTTTACAGTGCTTGAAACTCGTGTGAAAACTGGGGAGCCAGTCACAGTAGCTTCATACAGAGGTGCTACCAAACCATGGGGATGAAAATGGGATTCACAAAACCCATTATCTGCCAACTGAGGGGATTTCTCCTCTAGAATCCACTTTGGTGGGGGAGTGGACTTGGACAATTCTTTACAAAGTTCTGTTGTGATAAAGTGGATGTGTCCAGTGCAGAGAATCAGAATCAGAATCATTAGGTTGGAAGAGACCTCCAGGATCATCAAGTCCAACCCAACCCTAACCTCAACTAAACCATGGCACTGAGTGCCACATCCAGTCTTTTCTTAAACACATCCAGAGATGGTGAATCCAGCACCTCCTCAGGCAGACCATTCCAATACTTTATTACCCATTCTGTAAAAAACTTTTTCCTGATATATAACTGATATAACTTTTTCCAGCCTATATTTCCCTTGGTGCAGTTTGAGACTGTGTCCTCTCTTTCTGTCAGCTGCTGCCTGGAGAAAGAGACTAACCCCCACTTGAGCACAGCCACATTTCAAGGAGTTGTAAAGAGTGATAAGGTCACCTCTGAGCCTCCTTTTCTCCAGGCTAAACAGCCCTGGAGAGGGTACGGAATGGAGACAAACCCCAAAGCAGATCCATGGTGTCTGCAGCACACAGGAGCCACTGTGGGCTCAGTGCCCACATCCATTGCTAATGCCAGCCGTGGTTTGGAGGGAAGGGCTCTTTGCATAGCAGAGCATCTCTCTGGAGAAGTGTGATCTGGAGAGAATTGCTGTGAATTAATGTGTGTTTTGGGTTGCAATATGTAACCAAACGTGTGTATTTTGTTTGTCATCTGTTGAAACCGGTTGGGGAGGTGTTTTCTTTATCTCTTGTATCACCCATTCCTCATAACTCCAGGGAGAAGTGCCTTTTGTTAATGGGCAGCTGTTAAACCAGGTGGGGTCGTGTTCTTTATCTCTTCCATGGCCCATCCTCCCTCCAGGGGATATCTGCTGTTAATGGGCCATCCAGGCTCACTGCATGGCTGATACCATTACATCATCCCATGGGGAGATGCTCCACCCAGGCGGAGGAGCCAAGAATTCCTACCTGGATAAAAATCTGGGAGTCAGAACACCAGAGCAGCCTGTTTGTAATAGATCCCCAGAGGAAAACTGGAGCTATCCCACCACCACTGGACTCTCCTACAGGCTCATCTCTGCTCCAACAGAACCACATCTGTCACTGCAGGACTTATTTGGGCTGCTCCCAACACGCTGACCAACAGGGTGTCAGGTTGTGTTCTGACTGTCAGTGTTTCTAAGATTTTTATTTTTTTTTTTTTTTGCTTGTTTTTTGTACTACTACATTTGTATTTTTTAATATTCCTAGTAAAGACCTGTTATTCCTATTCTCACATATTTGCCTGAAAGCCCCTTAATTGCAAAATTATAATAATTTGGAGAGAGGGTGTTTACATTCTCCATTCCAAGGAAAGCTCCAGCTTTCCCTGGCAGACACCTGTCCTTCCAAACGAACACAATGTGTTGCTTTTTCTGGAAACTCTCTGATAAAAGTCTTGAAACGTGGTCTGGAAAGAAGAGCTTTCCAAGGAATGCATTTGGAATGAGCCTAAACCTTTCCCAGCCTGTGCTGCTGGGAGCTCCATGCCCTTCCCAAAGGCATCCTGCTGGGCAGGGAACTTGGATAAATGGGTGTTCAGAGCTACCAATGCTGTTTGACACAAAGTTTGGTGTGGTATTGCCTCTGGATGTCTCAATTTTCCCAGAATGCTGAGCTCAGTTTTTACTACATAATGCAAATGATTATCCCTGATATGACCTTGAATTGATTATTCTTGATTTTCATTTAAAAAACCCAAAACACCAAGTTTTTTGGTGCAATTTCTTGAGATATGTTACCAAAAACCTAAGGAAAGAACAGAGCAAACATTTTATAACTGTAAGTACTGTTATGTTAACAAATCCAATAACCTGTGTGTGATGTGCCCTTCACGTATATATCACATTGATCTAAAAATAGGTACATTTTTCACACAATGAGAAAAACATGCCCTCCTCCAGCAGGCTGCTACTTAACCTTGTTCCTTTTCATCCACTTCTCAGTGTACAGCAATCTCCTAGACCTCTCATTGCAGGAATTTAATTACTAGTTTTATTTCTACAAATGCTTGAAATCAGATCCCTTTTGTACCTTTTGTCCCGTTTAAAATGTATTTTCTGAAATGCTTCTGTTACCCAGAAGCTTATCTGCAATTTTCAAAAGTCTCCCTGAATCAGTAAACCATAAATTTTTCATTCCATGGATTCAACTTCAGAAAATGGTGAGCAGGCACATTGAAAATGCTTTATGACTATTACTGATTTTCAGAGACACAGAGTTTTCTTCTGGAATTTTTAAAAATGTGTCCCATGTTTTGCCTGGAAAAAGGGAGGGGGGAAAAAGAAGTGTTTTCTTTCTTCTATCTGAAATATATAAGTGCTCATATGTCTCACAGTGCATCTGACATTGGCCTCCTCTGGAGTTTGGATATTGGGCTAAATGGAGCATTTCTTTATTCTGGCTCAGCAGATCTTGGTAATAGAACCCATCAGGCACAATATTCACTTTGAATTAAAGGGGAAATGAGTAGTGGAAGGGCGGGAATGGGAGAGACAGAAGACAGCAGTGAACTGTGGCATGGGGTGGCTGAGGTGGGATACAGTTGATGTTCCTGATATTTCACTGAGTAAATCTTATTTAAGTTACCTGCACTTTGAAGGACAACAAATGAGCTTCCATGTCTGTTTTAAGCAAGTACAAGGCTCATAAGCCCTGAGTTATCATCAAAAACTTAATGAATGCAATTTTTGTTCAGTCAAGTTTACTTACTGCTCTCCAGTGCAGTGTGGATGTGATGGGGGCAACAGCTTTTTATTGGATTGTGGAAAACAAACCTAAAAATCCCCCATTTGAAGGATTATTAATATACAGAAAACTAAAAGTTAAAAAAAGAAAAAAAGCTACTATGTGTAATGGTATTTTATCACATCTGGCTTCTCTCATCATGACAGAATCTCAGTTTATGTTATCACTATTTTGTGCTAACATAAATCTCAGTTTATGTTAGCACTGTAATAAAATAAACATATTTAATTTTTTTAAAGAAAAATCATTGATATTGATCATTGCAAACATCTACAGGAAATATTTTTCTATTAATTGAGGTGCTCATTATTAAAGAATAACTAATTCTGTCCTACAGAGTGGTATCAATACAGTACTGTCAATAAGAGGAGGAAGAAAAGAAATCTTAGTTAAATAAAATTGATATGTTCTTTGCACTTCTCTCTACTTTAGTTTACTATAACAAGATGGTGTATGGGCAGGTCAGTTGATTTGTAAGAAAAATGGAGGATTTATAAGGCATTTACAGAGTGTGGTTCCAGGATCCCACAAAGGAAAGGACTGAGGGAGCAGCTGTGTTAGGGAGCTGTGAACCTGCCACAGTGTCATGACAAGGAAAACTTGGTTGTTAGTGAATGTCTCTATATTATCACAGAAAAATTTACTTCAATACCATTTCTCGTGGCAATCATCAGAAATCTGGCATAATTTAGATACCCTAGAACTACAAGAAAAAAGTATTTGCAATGAAAATAAATGCATAGATAAGGTGGTTTTAGACGTGCATATCATATTTTTTCTTATTTCTGTTAAGAATTTCTGGTCTACTTTTAATCCCCTTCAAATATAACCAACAAACTCTTTTACCCTTTGCCAATGCCCCATCCCCAGGGTCCAACAGACACCCTGGAGCACTAAATTCAGAATCTGAGTGGCTCCAGAGCTTCTTTCCCCCAGCAATCTGGAGCCATCAGTGTTTCAGCCCTTTCACAGGTGCACCACCACTCAGTGGTGTTGCTTCTGAGGATTCCATAAAAAAAAAATCACCAAAACAGGCTTAAAAATATTTAACAGAACTCAAAGCAAATGTGGATCTTTCATACCACTGTGGCTGCAATCAGATGTCTGTAGTTAAAAAGGAGAAATTCTCCCCAACCCCTATTTGTATATTGAGAATTGGATTCCTTATTAGCAACCCCACAATCGATGTAAAGCAGCTGGAGCTCTTTAAGTGAGTGGAGCATCTGCTGGCAGAGCAGGCAGCACTCCCTTCCTTGGATTGAAACTGCACTCCTGAGCTCCTTTTTCTCTTTCTTTCCTTCCTTTTTTGTGTTTTGGCAGACGTACAGCAGATAGCAATGGACTGGATCACGGGGAACTTTTACTTTGTGGACGATGTCAGTGACAGGATCTTCGTCTGCAGCCACAACGGGTCAGTGTGTGTGACCCTCATCGAGCTGGACCTGAGCAACCCCAAGGCCATAGCTGTGGATCCAACAGCAGGGTAAGGCTCTTTTTCTCTTTCTTTGCACTGGGGTTGTTTTTACATGATTGTTTTTCACTGTGTCTGTGAATGTATCTTTTTCATGCAAGTGTTTTAATAACTATTTTAGCTTTGCTGTGTTGAGTTCCTTGAGTAGTTGCTGTACTGAAGCATTAATGTGTAATGAACTTGGAGCAAGTCGTTAAACTTGTGCTAATTGCAATAATTATTGCAGCATGTGCCCTGTGACTTCTCAAAACTGAGTTAAAACTAAAAAAGCAATTTAATCCCAACTTGTCACAACATTTGTTTTTGTGTTTGCTTTTCTGTAAGTTGTGTTTCTACCTGGAGGATGTGGGAAAGTAATTTTTCAAGGAATTTTATGCCATATCCCCTCATTTATAGGACTCATTTTTATGCCATATCCCCTTATTTACAGGACTATTGGAAATGAGTTTAATGAGTTTATTTACACAAAGAAAGTGGTAGAATTTTTACTGTGCTTTAGAGGGTCAGCTCTGATGGTAAAATTACATTGTATTTGATTTTTCTGTTCCATGGATAGCTATATTCAGTGCCAGTTGGGAATTAAGCCTTGCTTAAAATACAGAGTACTAAATATCTTCTATTCTATCGCATCCACAAGCTGGAAAAAGTTTTTAAGCAACCATGATGTAAAACCATAACTAAATAGGAGTAGGAATAGGATCAAGTTAATTTAAAACTAATTTTTGTTGAGGAGTTTTGAATAAGGATTTTATCTTGGTTTTATTAGTCAGTAAGGAGTTCAGACCAAAATCCCTGATGGAATATGTCCTAAACTGCCATAAGCCCCTTCTCAACAAATACAAAAATATTTACAGTAGAACAGCTTGTCATCCATATGTGGACTTTTGTCAGTCTTTATTTAAAGCCTGAACGAATATTAAGGAGCATTATCACAATGACTTCAATTCTGACAGGAACAGCTTGCATGTAAAGTTTACAAAGAAGTTTGATAATGTGATCTTGAGTGTAGCTGTATTTCTCTCTGCAGCAGATGGTAAGCTTGACTTGATCTGACTGCAGAGTTGTTCTAAAAGAAAAATAAAAATTCATGTAGAAATTGATTTTTTGCAAGTTCTGATCTGAAAGAACTTGAAGCTTTCAAATTTGCTGACAGCAGCCTTTTTTCTGTGCTTTTACTTGTATCTTCTGCATTTACTGGATGAATCCAAAGCTTGCCATTAGCTAATCTTATCTGTCAGGGATGTAGGAATTGTACCCAAGCCTTTGATTTAGTGAGGAGGGACAGAAAAATGAGAGACTTTTCCTCCAATTGTTTGCTGGCTGCAAACCATTCCTGCTCAGAGTCACCTGTTCAGTGCCATGTGCAAAGTGAAGAGTGGCTGCTTTAGGGAGAGGGAAGTGCTGCCCTGTAGGAAAGGCCACAGGTGGTCATGATGTTTTACAGTGTGATTCTTATTAAGCAATCTCCATTTGTTTTGGGGTGAAAACACTGTGTGGAAAATTTTCTCAGAATAAGTATATTGCAGTCAAGCAGTTACTTCATTACTGTTTTTTGGGGGTTTTTTTGGCATTTTTAGTAATTGTGTGATGTTTGTTGTTCTGTTAATTGGATACCTAACATACATTTTAAACCCCAGTTTATATATTACTTATGTTAGTTTTTGATTGGGTTTTTATTCACAATGCAAATAGATAATGAAAATGCATTCTGGCTATTTAAAAATCTCCTGATCCTTTCTTTTGTCTTTTGTTTTCTGTCCTTTTTTTCTTTTAACTCTTTCCCGCTGATTGTAGTTGAGGCTTACTTTGCTGTCAGTGTTTTAGGGTGGTATTGCTGTCTGGGTAACTTGGTGGGTTTATTTTATTTAAAAAAAAAATCACAAAAGCATCCATATTAAAACCTATATGGCAAGTTGAGCTCTGAATGAGTTGCTGCTCTTAAAGAGGAGACCATTTCCAATGCTGAGAAATTCAGAGTGTGTTCCCAGGCCTTTATGTCTGTGATAAACTTCCTGTAGTAGCACAGGGTCAAGCCCTGCTGTTCTTGCATGTTCATGCCTGTGTGTGAGGAGTTTACTTGTGTCATGAACCAGAAATTCTGTTTTTATCCATAAAACAACCAAGGCATGGTGGTGAATTTGCTCATTCCAAATGGTTGCTGCACTCAGGAATATCTTTTCTGACTGTGGTTAATTTTACATCTCTGTGCCTGCAAGTTCTGTTAGATGTTTAGTGCTGATGGTTTGATATATTCTCCTATGAGCTTACAATGGAACTTGAGCTACTGAGCTTCTTTCATATCACACAGGGAGTGAAAGAACTTCTCATAAAAGTTTTTATTCTCATAAAACTGAATTTGAAATTGAGAGAAGAAAGATTCTGCTGTTCACACAGCCCTTGAAGAGCCACATTTGTTATGTTTCTCACCTCATCATGTTATTTTGGCAGGATTTCAGCACTTTATCAGCCTGAACTGTGTTTGATGTTTTGGTTATTCCAGACTAGGTCTAATGCACACCCACCAGAAAAATACCTGCTTCCCCCAGTGAACTTGTAACTTACCCACTTGGGGGTTTTGCAGTCCTGATACTCATCTCTTACATCAACTAATTATCAATTAGGAGTAGCACAGTGTAAGGATCAGACCTGTGTTAAGAAGAGCATTTCCAGGGGTAAAGAAGGTGTCTCCACTGATCACTGGGAGCAGTTCAGAGCCCAGACACAGCAGTGAAACGTGGATGGAAGGAAAAGCTGGGACAAGGAGAGTAGGAGATAAAGAGGCCATTGGCAACAGAGAGGGAGAATAAATTGTTTTACAATAATAGATTATCTATCAAATGCCTTGGAACTAAGATGTTTGGCTCCCTATGTCTGCAGTTCACAGCTTTGATAAATTTTAATACGGGAGTTCTTTTCTTCCCTGGTCAAGGAACAGAAGTGATTACTTTTGCTGGACCATGAAACTGGTGTAAAATTGATGATGGTGCTGCTGACTGCCACCATGAAACAAATGCAAGCTGAGTTAGAATGGCTTTAGCTGAGATCCTCTGTTCAGGTGTGCTATGCTCATGGGGAATGGTTTTTCAAATTATTCCAGCCAGTATTCCATTGGCACATTCATGAGGCTTTGATCACCAGACATTGATGATAGGGAAGGTAACACATTTAAAACTCACAAGAGGGTAGATCAGATTTAGGTTCTCTCCCAGCTCTGCCACAACCAGCTAAATGTCTCTACACAGAGCATTTTATTTTTTTTTATGGCTCTGCATCTCTTTGTATTTAATAAGAAGCATAAAATGCCTGTTGTTCAGGCTCTGTGATACCTGAATGCATTCAGGAGCATTAGGAATTAATACTGTGGGATGTTAACTGTGTACATATTCATATTTATTCTGTACATATGTCTACATAATTGCCCCAGTGTTCAGGGTTTGCCTTCCACTGCATCACAATGGCCATGGAGAATGTACTGCACCATTTTACAAAGCACAAATGCCTTGGAGGAGCAAGGGGGATGTGCTGCAGTTCCCTCCCAGCACTTCAGTCCTGGTCATACTGCTCAGACATACATGGAGTAATATAAATATACCAGGTTGTCTTAATTTTTCCTCATACTCAGTCTCTGATTTCTTTGGGAATGCCAGAGAATGGGGAAAGGACAGGAAGAGCAGATGAGGCCGCAACCTCGGGGTACTCCTGCTTCCAGAAATGTACAGCTTGTACCAATGGCTGTGATGCTTTTTGGGATGCCAGCCATAACTTCCTACTTTATTTCTCAGGCTTATGGAAAAAGGCAAACTTTAGGGAGGAGGTTTGAAATGTGGATGTGGCACCCACTGACAAAACTGTTCATACATAAGGAGATGTGAGACTGGAGGTTACATGGGGTGACATTGCAAAGAGGATGTGCAGAGCAAGGCTGGAGTGTGGAAGGATGTGTGGAGCAGAGTGTGGAGCAGTAACAGGAGTAAGGAAATGGCTTAGACACCTCCTGTGTGAACCTCCATAGAATCATCATAGAATTCCAGAATAGTTTGGGTTGGAAAGGACCTTAAAACTCATCCAGTTCCAATCCCTGCCATGGACAGGGACACCTTCCACTATCCCAGGTTGCTCCAAGCCCTGTCCAACCTGGCCTTGGACACTTCCAGAGATTGGGAAGCCTCAGCCTCTCTGGGCACCCTGTGCCAGGGCTTCACCTCCTCCCCGATATCCCTGATGACCCTGCCCTCCTTCAGCTCAAAGCCATTTCCCCTTGTCCCCAGTGCCTCTCCAGCTCTTCTGGAGCCCTTTTAGGCCCTGGAAGGGGCTCTGACCTCTCCCCAGAGCCTTCCCTTTTCCACACTGAACACCCCCAGCTCTCCCAGCCTGGCTCCAGAGCAGAGGGGCTCCAGTACTGGGAGCATCTCCATGACCTCCTCTGGATCCACTCCAGCAGCTCCATGTCCTTCCTGTGTTGAGGATCCCAGGCAGCTCTGCAGGTGGGGTCTCACCTTGTCCTGCCCACTCTTGTTGTGATGCAGCCAGGACCTGGGTGATTTCTGGGCTGCCAGTGCACATTGAAGGCTAATAAAGGAGATGGTGGATTGAGGGGGAAGGGAAGAACCAGAGGAGATGCACAATTACAGGCTGCAGTCACTGAAACTTGTGCCTGCCATTTAAAAGTTGCATTAGGAACAAAAGGGAGAAAAGACTTGTAAAGAGATTTGCAAAAGGAGCAAGCTCGCATTTTAATACTGCAACAGTGTGTGTCATGTAAATATTTGAATAAATCTTTTAATCGGCTTTTCCTTCTGCTGTTGGTGTAGAAATACAGACAAAAACCCACAGGCTCCACTTATTTCTTCCACAGAAGAAATAAAATGTAAATGCATACAAGGTTTGTAAATGCATACAAGAGGAGATTGTGTTATGATGATGCTTGAAGAACAGCAGTTATTAATGAGTGTTCTGTACCATTTCTTGGTAATGTTAGTGAGTCAGGAAAAAAACAAATGCACAACAGCAAAAAAAAAAAAAAAAAACAACTCTGTTGCATTTTAAGTCTGTGATAGGAATCACTTGATAGATCTGGGATTCACAAAGGGGAACAAGGGAAACAAGAATTATTAGCTGAGGGTATCTACTTCATCATCTCAGAAATTTATTTCAAGGAAAAAAATAGAAAAATGTTATTCTGTGGACTTCCTCTTTGATTCTGAAGATGCTAAACACAGAGTTCTTCTGAGGCTCAAATCAAAGCCACAGTATGAAAATAATAATGATAATTGAAACAACGTAATGTCATTGTGTGAAACACAACAGGGAAATTTGCCTCAGTCTAAAATTTCAGAAGACAGGAGGAAGCAAGGGGGTACAAAGACATTTTGAAATTCAGCCTTCTGTATAAGAACAGAGTTGAACAGCAGCTTAAAAATACCATATTTAAGGCACCTAGAAGAAAAATCATAAGAAACATTAAATTTTGCCTTTTTGATTTTCTCTTTTTAATTTTTTTTAATTTTATTTTTAGTTTTGAATTTATTCTACCTCTGAAATCTGGTAGAGGTAAGAGGAGGAAACTGGAGGTTGATCATGGGAGCCCTGTTGTCATCCAGGGTGTTTAGATATTTTTGCAAATCCTGTTTCTCAAGCTGTGTGTGATCATCCTCGTGGGATGTTTGCTTTTCTTGATCAAAATGCAATGTAAGGTCCACTGAACACTTTTCACTAAATATCAAAGGGAATGGGAGAAGTTTTACATGTCATTGAATGAAAAGTTTTTCTTATTAGAGAGCCATTCACAGGAGATGATGCCTGGGGTATGGAGAAGCCTCCCAGAGGATGGAAGACAGCCCTCAATGAGTCAGAGAGACTGAAGATATAAATAATAAGAGTTTTGGGCTGAGAACTCAACCTCTTTGGCTGGTGGGTAGACATGCAAGCCAGAAAGAGCTGTTCTGCTTGGTGGGATTTGGACAAAAAGTGGGTGAGGTTTCTGATAGAATGTTTGATGGGACAGAACCCGAGACCAGCCCTGAAATCCTTCATTAGTAAATCAACAACAGCCAGCAAAGAGCAGTCAGCAGGTGAGGGGTGGAGAGAGACCTTTCTGAAACAAATTTATCGACAGTAATTTTGTTTTTCTTCTCTTTCTGTACCTATGTCTTTAAAAAAATATTTGAACCATAAATGCAATTTGTATTAGGCACAATGAGTAGAGTTTGCATTCACCTCATATTTACCTGGAGGTATCAGTGAGGAGCTGAAAAATTCTTGCAGTGGAGGAAGAATAGAAATTCAAAAAGGAAGGGAAGTCAAACTATATATTTTTTTTTCCTTTATTTGCTTCTTTGTTATTTAGACAGGGGAGTATTTCAGGGTAAAAATAAAACATCTGCACTTATTGTCTGCTGCCTGTTTTATTCTCTTTTTACTCTCTTGCCTTTGAGCTTTTATAGCAGCCACTAGGCTTAGGAGAGATTCTGAGTCTTAAAACTTTGGGGTTTTTTTCCCTCTCAGATTAGTCACTATTTTCTGCTGATCAAAGAGGAGACTTATAATCATTAAAGCCCACTTTTAAACAGCCAAATCATTAGTGGTTTAATAACATGCCATTATTAAAAGAGCTCAGTTTCTTTTCTTGTCACAAAGATTTTTCAAAGAGCTGTAAGATACATATAAGACCCACTCACTTCAAAAAAGTTTTAAAGATGACCTGAAAAGGAATCTTCTTCATTAAAAAAACCAACCAAAAACCCCAGAAAACCTCAAAACACAAAAAAACTTTGTAGTAACTAATCATAATATGAAAGTTTGCATTAAGAATTTATGTTTTCTTGTTCATTTTCCCCCTCCACAACCTTTTTCAGGCTATGAACAGTTAGAGATGCTGCAATAGAGGCAAAATAAGACAAGAGAAGCAAAGATACTTAATCAGACAAAAGAAATACAAAAACACCCTTTTAAAATTATTTCCATTTTTTTATTATCGCTTTAGCACAAATGCTTGCTAGGAAATTGTGAAAAGAAGATTTATTTTTGTCTGATTTCAGGTTTTACAAAGCCGCTTCCAGTTCTGGGCTATTCCATCTTTTAATTTTAATCGTCATAACTAAACTGAGACACAAAATTCTTTCACCTTTGCATTTCCCCCTGGATCTTTTCTTCTCCCTTGAAACTTCAATCCCAGTGCAGCAGCACAGGTCTGCTCCCTGGGAAAACCTTGTGGCTGCTGCTCTTGGTAAGAAAAAGCAGCAAAGGGTTTTGTCACATCTGCACTCCTTCCCAAAATGTGACATGACGATTCTGCACCCATGTGCAAACAGAAGATAGGAGAAATTATGGTTCTTTTCTCCCAGCAAACTAAAACATAAATAAATAAATACAATTTGATTTATTATGAACATGCAAAGGAATGAGCTTGTATGAAAAACTCAGCTAATTCAGTTTAAAGGACTCAGAGTCACTGACAAAACTGAAGGAATTAAAATCCCAAGTATGTGACCTAACTGCACTAAAAAGGAATTAATTAAAAATGTCAGGGTATTAGTCTGGATCAAAGGGAAAACTATAATCAAAACAACAAAAATACAATAGGCTTGAACAGGTTTAGTACATGAATGTTCTCAAGTGATGATGTGTGTACACCTTTTCTTTAATCAAACATTGCTGAAAATAAAAAAAAAATGGAAGAGTATAGTTAAGAAACTTCTGTATATACCCTGAAGGTGAGCTGTATTTGGTGCCCAAACCAAGTTGCATTCAGAGAAAAACTAGGTACTGATAGCAGTGACAAAGGATGCATTTCTTGATAATAATCCTTTGTGAAAGAGCTGGCAAGGTGAACACTGGCAGTGTTATTAGAACAGTTCAGAGCTGATGTTCTGAGACTTGGTATTATAGCAATATTGCCTGGAGAATGAAAAGTTAACTAGAGTCATACTCATGAAGCATGAACTGAAGTAACTAAAGTCAGCCTTTTTTCTTATGCAGCATGTGCCCAGTAATGGATTTCATACGTTCTTACTAAGAGGAGCAATACTTGAGTAGTGTCAGCAAATCAGTGGGAATACAAAACCATTTGTAGAATCACAAGATAGCTGTGGTTTGTAAAAAGAAAAATTAAAAAAAAAAAAAAAATAGCTTGTAAGTCAGTAAAACTTTCCTCACTCACCAAGTCTGGTGCAGAGGAGCACAAAGGCAGTGTCGTGCCCCTCTCAGCAGGCTCAGGCTCTCCCAGAGAGCTGAGCTGTCAAACCACAGCCTCTTCCTTACCCAAACCAGATTTGCTTTTGGGCCCTAAACACCAGAGCTGCCTCAGCAAACCTGGCTGAGCACATGAGCAGCAGCAGCACAAATAGAACTCTGTGAGCTGCATTGCCTGGGGCCGTGCACAGCTGATCCAACACTGAGCTTTACACCCTCCCTGTGTGAGTGGAGTGGTGACTCTGCTGCCTGTGCCCACATCCCTCACCCTCAGTCCTTCACTCATTAAACTTCTGCTCAAAATGCTCCTCTTTTACTGAAATTACCAGAGATCTATGAATTAGAATTTGGTTTTTTTGTGAGGGACACTCAGAAATGGGCGTGTTATTCTCCCAGGAATGGAAATCTCAAAGTACTTTTTTTTTTTTTTTTTTCTTTAATTTAATAAATGAGTTGTCCAGGCAAAAGCTACATGATTCAAGTCACCCTATCAGTGATTTTCTTCAAGTTGAAAGCAATTAAGCTGGAGAGAATTGAGGCCACTTTGTTTCTGAATGAGAATATAAATGGGAGTTTAAGGCTCCATAATGCATGGACATTATGTTCATGTCCATTTGAAGTCTCCTTTTATCTTTTATTTTTTTTTAAATTTTATTACCTGATTGTCTCATTATCTAACCAGCTTCTGTAAGGTCATTTATGTTGAAGACAAGTTCTGATATGAATTAGAGCACTGCATGAGTGGAAGAGCAGAATTGAAAATACAGCTGCTTAGGACCCTTTTTAAAAATTATTTTTAGATGTACTTGTATTATTCTGAACTTAAAAATATCCATGTGTATATAGATAGATATTGATAGAGGTTTTGTTTGGTTTTTTCTCTAAAGTGAACAAAATTAAAAAAGGAACAAAAAGCTCATATTTAGCATAGATAGTGGATTATGGTGTTAGAAAGTTTTCCAAATCTATTTTCCTGGTGCAGCCCATGTATTTCTTGTGGTTTTTAACTGAGTTTTAGTATCACAGTAGTGCAAAATTGTGCAAACTATGAATTTTCCAGTGAGCTCTTGTCACGCCATTCTTTTCCTTCTTCCCACAAGACAAATAACCGCTTGTGTACATGCCATGTTTGAAGCATAAAAACACTAAATCATAGAATATTCTGAGTTGGAAGGGACCCAAAAGGATGATCGAGTCCATTACTCTTGTTCTGGATTAACCAGAACCACCCACAGTAACAGAAATGATGAATTCAGTCAATTCAGTTAATTCATCAGCAGTATGATGATATCACCCTGATGGAACTGCTGTTTTCTCAGGGCTGATTACATGGGTGGCTATTTTTTAATATATATATTGATTTTCCAATTTCATTTTTTTTTCTGGAGGTTTCTTGCTTGTCAGTGGCCTCGTTGCTGTGCTCAGTAGTGTGAACAAGCTGGAGCTCAGCTGCAACATCACCCCTTTTGGTGGAAGACAGGGAAAAGCTGGAGGAAATCTGGAGATATTAATAGGAAATAAAAAATATAAAAACCTCATGGCCCATGTAAACTTGCAGGAACTGTGGTAACCTATTCTAGAAGAGAAAATCCATATGATTCCTATAAAAGCCTGGTAGAATAGCAAGGTAGATTTTAATTCTTATTAAAGAAAGAATAGGGCAAATAATTTTAATTAGCAGATACTGGTAAATAAAGGAAAAATGTCAAGTCTGAGGCAAACTTTAACACTTGAGTGATGTAAAGTTGGAGTCTCTATCACTTGGGAGTGTCTGTCTGGAGGGATGTTCAGCCTTGGATTCCACATCAGGACATTTGTATGTGCAGGTCTATAAGTTTATAATGTGAAAGAGTGGTGTGCTAGAAGAATAAATGTCAATAATTCTATTTACTAATGTTTCACTGCTGCTAATTAAAAAGTATGGCTGAATCATTACCAAGGTAACCCTTTGTTTTGTTTCTCCACTTGAAGGAATTGGACAGATTTTGAGGAAAATGGGTCAAAATATAAATTCCAGGAAGTTTGTTTTTTTTTTTTCTTTTAGAGGATTTGATGCAAATGGAACTAAAAATTGGATTTTAGAGGGATTTTGATGCCAAAAATTGCAAACATATGCAAAAGTTCCTACCCACAGGCTGCATTCTCGCTTTTTAGGAATTGCCTTGATTTGAGTGGTTGAATTTTAAGTTTAATAGTTTAGTTTTGTGTTCATAAAGCAGCATGAGCAGCTTTCTTACGTGGTGGTGGAGAAGGCCAGCTGCTGCCTTGGGTAGAAGGTTGTGGCCACTGGGGGTGAGGAGCAGCTTTTCTTTAGAGATGTGTGTTTGCAGCTCACTGACACAATTTCTTTGTTGTGTTTGATCAGCCACAAAGCTGTTAAATAATCTGTCCGAAGTTACCTATTGAAGCACACAGCTCTGTCAACCTGCAGTGGAAGGAGATGCAATTTCTCCTTTACCATCCTGAAAACTCCAGCAAAAGTCCTCAAAGTGTGGGAGCACTGGCTCTCTCTCATTTCTGAAATGAATATTCTCTGTGCTAGAAACTCCTAAACCTTTTAATGTTTACTCATTACCAGTGATCTTGGGCTAGTTGATTCGTTTTCACACACAAGCACGTTATTGTGCACACAAAGAAACAAACACAAAACAACTTGGTCTAAATTTGCAGTTGGCCTCGGTCTTGGTGTTTCTAAGGAAGAGAATTCAGGAGTTTGGGTGATGGCCAGGCTGGCACTTGAGAACTTGTTTACTTTGAATCAATGAGTAATTAGCTCACTGAGGATGCAAACTTTTAGCGTAGAGAAGTCAGGGGAAAGGCCATCAAGTTAAAAAATAATCTCATTTGTTGCCAGACGGACGTGAAAAGATCACACTCACACCATCGGTTTGTGAGAATGAGAAAGAAGGAAGTTTATTTTGGGATTAGGGTTTAAATAGTTTTTGGAGTTTGATCAGTGACTAGGGGACAAGGTTGACACCTCTTTGACCCTTCTGGTCGAACTAGGAGTCTATCAATTTTTCCTTCCCCAGGAAAGAATGCACAGTTTTCAAAGCATCATTCTTTGTTTACGTTACAATGCGTGAGAAAACTCCAGTACAAAATGTAAAACATCAGAAGGCTGAAAAATCAGGGTGACGCTCATTGACTCTGGTTCAGTTTGGTTTAGATCACTTTTATTCATCAGGATTTTACAGCAAATCGACGAATCCCAAACCAAAACACTCAGGGATCTTTATTCAACTTTAGATATTAAATTAAAATATCCTATTAATAGTTGGGTGTTTGAAACTCACTGCCTTTTTTACATGCTGAGAAACCTCTGCTTGCAGTCTGGGAGCTTTGTAAGTTTTGTGAACACGCGGTTCTCCTGACAGACTTCCCCAGACCCAGGAATGGCACAGCACCACCTCTTGGCTCTTCTCCTCCAGCAGAACAGAAACACACTGTGCTTTCTGCTGGCACAGCTCCTCTGGCTGAGCAGAAGGAGAGGAGAACAAGCAAACTGCATTCCCAACAGGGATTACACTGCCTTCAAACAGAAAATCAGACCTCTAACCAAAATATTTAAATTGGAACAGAAATCGGTTGACTACACCAAGCCAAGCTCTTGTTTGGATTCCCGAGTGTCTGACATGGTTTACTGGTGTGAAAACATTGCATCTTCTGAAAGTTCAAGGATTTATTTGTTTGTTTTTTTATGTATGAATCTCCTTGTTAAATTACTGTTCTGTTACTTGCCACGTAGAGTTTCCTGAACGTAGTAATATTTTAGTAGATCACAATAGTTTGGTGTGTGCCGCTGTCACTTCAGAAAACTTTATGCATACTCCAACATTTTCAAAAGTGAAATCTTGAGATTGGAATTTGCATGCGTGCTTAAACTTTCAAGATGCTGGCAGCTTTATTTTGAAAGATTTGAATGCCCACAGGTCATACCCAATTCAGGGAACAGCTGAGACTCTTCAGTTGCTGGAGTGAGGCTACTTACATAATACATGTTGTGTCTGTGAATGATTTCCAAGACCTCAGGAGAGGATTCCTGTCTTTTGCTGGTGAATTATTTTAGCCCAATATTCTACAAGACACTGTTGCTTATGTATTTTTAATATACATATACATATATATATATATATATATATATATATATATATATATATATATATATATATTTGATGAGCCACCCATGTCCTCAGGAGGAAGTTTTGGCTGTGTTGAGCTGCCTGTGATTTGGGATGAGGTTTTGGAAATGTAATATCTCAGTGTCACAGGCAGAATCAGACTCTGCGACATCAAGCTTAAGTTGAGCAGTCATAATTACTGGGTAGGCTTGAAATGGTGGTTTAAATTCTGTGGGAGGTTCACTTCATTTAAGCTTGGGAGGATTTTGTGAAGAAGAATTCATTAATGTCTGGGAAGCAGTTGGAGACAGAGGTGTGAACGCTGGTAAGTGCCTGTTTGGAAATGAGCAGCTTTGCATTCTGAGCAGGATTTGAACAAAATGCATCTCTGTGGAAGGGTATGAGGCAGCACATTATGTAAGGAAGCAGCAGTCACTCCTCCGAGCACAAGGAGGTTTTTGAAATAATAATCAGCATGGATGTAATCAAAGAATTTTGATTGCTCGTATCATGGGATAATTTCAGGCACACACAAGAATCATAATGCTTGCTGGCATTTGAATGCTTGGATTTACACTTGTAACAGTTTTATGTAGAGTCTTATTTTTGTTTTGTTCCTAATTACCTCACAGCCTGGGAATAAGTTTCACAGATCCACTCCTGCTCTACCTTGTCCAGTTTGTATGGAAAAGGAGTAGTGATTAGTGGTGGAGATTGAGACATTTTCTATTTTATCACATTCTTTGAAGGCAGCATAAATGAGCCTGTGACATTCTGCAGGCAGGTTTTGTCTAAATTTCATAATCCGTAACATTCAGAGAGGAGATTGCATGAACTATACATCTTTGCCTCTCTCAATTTAAGATTATTGTCTCTAATTCTTCTGTGAGCTGGCATGAAGAACAGTTTATCTCTTCTTGGAATGACTTTTTAGCTACTTCAAAACAGCTCACAGATGCTTCCTTCAATCTAGACTAAGAAATTCAACTTCTTACAACTTTTTTTTTTAATATATATTCCCTACCACCACTGCCTCCCCCTTCATCCAAACTTCTGATTATTTAGCTGTTGCTCTCTATATAGTCTCTGTTTGATTTCCATTTCCCTGAAAAGCTGAGGAAAGTAGGAAAGTATGTTTGTTTCCTGTTTTTAAAGCTTCAGTGTAGCACTTGCTGATTTTCTGGAGTTTTTCCTTAGCACTCTAATAGAACTGATTTGGGTCTAGACTCTGGTCAAGTGTTACCTTGGTAAAAGTTATTTAATGATGTTGATTTTCCTCTTCCTGTTCCATTTTTTTCTCCTCCCTTTCTGTCTGTGCCCTTCCAGCTGTCACTGCCTCACCTTTTTTGATCCTTTCCAGAAGTGGTCTTGCAGCTCCAGGTTCTCCCTGTCTTGTATCTGTGTAGACGAGTCACAAATCATTATAAAGAGGGGATTAAAAGGGGGATTTTGCACAGGGGGAGCCACTGAGATGGTTCAGCTTCTGTTGAAATCACAGTATACAGACAGCTTTTCCTATACACCCCACTTTACTGCATCCTATTTCAGCTGGAACAGTGGGATGTCTAATTCCCTTCTCCATATTCCTGGCCATCCCTTACTTTTTGGTGCTGTTTTTCAAAGCAAGATGCGTCCTTTATTCTGTGGCACGTTGTTCATTATTCTAAAAGATGGTTTTCTGATGCCCAGCAGAACTTCAAAAAGATGATTTCTACTGTGTTTCCACTTCCATTTTTTAAAGTGACACTGGAAGGTACAGAGGGACACAGCTGCCAGTGTGGGGAGTGTGAACTCCTGTTTGTCATCACCTCAATGTTGCACAGCTTGGAGGAGGGTGAAGTTGGCAGCAGTTGCCTCTCAGCACAATAATGTGTGAGCTGGCTTTTGACCCTTCTGTAAAAAGGGAAGAAAAAACAACAACAACAAAAAAAACCCACATACAGGATAAGACTGTTGTAGCAGAAGTGCAGATGCTGAGAGATGGGATGCAGAAGCTTTCTGACAAGAGATTTATTACTGCAAATACCCCCACACAGAGCACAGGACTGGATAAGGATATTCATCTGTTTCATCTCATGTACTCCTCAGAGATATGGCTGTGTATGAGCTGCTTCCCTCTTGCCAGTTTGCAACAGGAAATATTACTTGACTAAACTCCATTAGTAGTTTTCAGAAACATCAGCCTCAGAAATATTTCCATTTAGTCTGTAGCTTGTTAATCAAGTCTCTATTCATCTGTCCCTACAAGCCACAAAATTCTGCAGTGAAATTGTAATTAACATCATGGACCAGTCACAGGGCGTGAGCAGTAACACATCCACCAGTGAGTGCTCTGTGCTTGCTGACAACTTTCCCCTGCCAGGACCCTCAGTGCCTCCCATGCCCCATCGCTCTACCTGGGCTCTGTCAGATGGTGCTTTTGTCTTCTGTGAGATCATTACTGCTGATTGTTTTGGGCTATTTTATTGCCCAAAGACCAACGATCTGTATCACCTTGAAGGCAGCAGCATTAACAGATGAAGGCAGCAGGTGATGCTGCAGATGAAATGTTAATATTTTAATGTAGAGTTTTGCTTGCATTCCAGGATAGCAAATACAATTAAAAATAGCAAAATGATCACCTCCTTACTGCAGGCACTCACAGGCCAGCTCCAACCATCTCTCACATTGTCTTAAATATGCTTATCTTCATTTCTTTGTAAACTGTGCTCTGCTGTTATATCACTTTAAATACGGAGTGGATGCCTGTTGTGGTGTTTGGTTTAAGATGTATTGCTGAGCCCTGACAAACTCACCAGTTAACAGGGTTGCAGGAGGGTGCAGGAAGTCACAGCCCGAAGCACCACAGCTGTCTTGAAGTCACTGACATCTTGTGGGGCAAACATTGTCATGGAGACCATGAAGGTGTCCTGTGGACAGGGCTGTGGCTTGGCTGCCTGAATTTATCCGTGTCTCACACCTCAAAGAGCAGCCAGCAGCCTGCTCCTTCTCTGCAGCAACAGTTCTGACCTTTAGGCTCCTGCAGAGTAAAGCTCTGAGCTCCAGAAATCCAGGTGCCCTTAGCACCAGCAAGGACAAACTGGGATTTCAGTCAGCTGCCAGTTCCCTTTCTTTCTCCTTAGAGAAATACAATGCTGATGTGTAAATCGACATTTCTTTTCCTTTTGCCTCACTGGCTCCAACCTCCACTTGTTAAAAAGTTGCACACAAACAAGTTTGGGCATTTTCATTCAAGTAAATGTATGGAAAAGGGGTTGTAGGACTGACTGCAATGCATAATAAGCTACAGAAAGCAAACCAGAGGAGCAGCTGCTGCCAAAAATATCTCAAGAAAATTCTGTTTTTCAGCCTCTGTAACTGATTGAGAAAGTTACAGGAAAAAAACATTCCTGGATTTTAGTGTTCCAATAGCGCAAACTTGTATTTGTAAACAAATACAACATGGATTATCCTCTAATATATTAAATTGCAAATGTTATATTGCAGATAGATAAGGATTGAAATCCCAGGAAGAAATGCAAACCTATTTGCTTACAATACAAAAGACTGTACACCTCAGCAGCTGTTCAACATCTGTCCCCTGAAGGCAATGAGATAAACATTTGACAAACAACATGTAAATATTCTGCAATTAATACACCTGGAGTCAAGGGGAGGGACACAAAGCTGCAATCCAGTTACTGGGGCTGGACCACAGTTAAATGACAGTATAAACTCCAAAAAATTACTCTAAAAGCAAATACGAGGTAAAATCACAAGAATTTGGCCTGAGTCAGTGCCTGATCTGTGAGTTTTGTTATTGTTGAACTGGTTTGTTACCTGTCAGCTTTGGGAATTTTTTGATTGCATTTGAGGGTTTGTAAAAAGTGAATGGGAAAATTAATCTCGTATGTAGACTGTTGTACCACACATGGATGAGATTTTGTGAGAGCTGCCTCAGAGGTGCAGTTTTCCACTGGGACAAGAAGAATTGCACCCACAAATAAACCTGTAGAGGTATTACCTAAAGCATCTTTTAGAGACACATCCCCCATACTGCTCTCTTTGTATTTTCATTTTAGTAATTCCGAGGCCTAGAATAGCACACAGTTTGATTGCAGTTTGTGTAACTCCTTTCTATTTATCATTCTCACATTCAAATGCACCTTAAATGCTCAGCTGAATAAATACAATGCAGATTACTGCTTGATGTATTAAATGCCAAATATCATCTTGCCAAAAGCCAAATATCTATTTATGTTTTGGCTTGCCTCCATATTCACACACACTGGGGTTTAATGATGAGGTTTTTATTCTGCCATGATATTCTGCCTCTGCATAGGTGTTCCAGGGGAAAAGGGACCATAAAAAAAAGATGTGAACTTGACAGTTACAGAGCCTTCTCTGTGATCAAGTTAAATGGATGGGTTTTAATGTCTTGAGGCTATTGCTTCTCTCTTCAATTTCAAATCACATTGGAAAGCTGTAGAAGGGGAAGTACAATTTAGTGCTTTAAATGAGTATGGACAGGCGTGGAAAAGACAATATGAAATGTCAGGTTGTAGAGAGGGCAGCAAAAATTACCTGAGGTCAGACAAGCAGACACAATTCAAAGTGCAGAAGGAGCAAATGGGGTGAGAGGGGACAAAAATATGCGAAGAGTGGACAAACTTATTTGGGGAAAAAGTAAGAAGAGAAAAAAGGAAAGGAGGAACAAAGCAAAGAAAGCTTCAGCATGAAGAACATCATTAGGTTGTGTCAGACAGGTGGAGGTATTAGAAAAAAGAAAAGCTGTGATCCTGCACATTCCTGTAAATTCCTGCAGTGTGTGGATGGTTCCCAGGGCACAGGTTTAGTTTTGATTTACAGGTGCTGAGGTGAGCTGGCCTCAGTTTGAACCTCAGCTGTCTGCTCTGGAGAATCCTCTCCAGCATGACCAGGCTGCCCCTCCCCGAGTGCACAATCCCATTTCTTTGTGCTTCTTGACCTGATTTTACTCGTTACTAGTAAAGTACCCCTGTAAAGTCAGATAATGAAGTCTTACAGACCTCTTAGGATAAAAAATATGACAGCTAATAATAACCAGGGGCAGCTGGGTTGTATTTTCTCCTCAGCATGTGGTGGGTTTGAGAACTCATATTAGGTTTGCCGTGGATGAGGAAGATAATTTAGCCATTTTCTATCTGCTGAAGGAGAAAGAGTGGAGATAGAAGAGCAATGACAGCAGCTTTTCTATGTTTATGAAGTTGTAGGTTCTGTCTTACTGTCAGGTAGGTAATTATGTGCAGTTATAAAATGTGTATGTATTAAATAATCCTAGGTAACATTTTCAGTCTTACCAAGCAGCTCGAAAGCAGCTCTGATCCTATTTAAATGACATTTTTAGTCAATGTCTTCCTACATACAGTCACACAGACAGATTATATGTTCCTAAATGTGCACCAATCTGAACACCCAAAGGGAAATGAAAGGAATATATTTTTGTGGTGGGAAAATAACTGCTGTAGTGCTGTGACACAAATCTCCATTTGTTAACTGTCTGTGGCCGAATTACATTTTAATTTAAGCAACCTACTTTTGTTTAGGGGAAGAGAAAATAGGAGCCACGAATGGGCCACTTCACATAGAGCAGAATTACACAAATTGTAGAAGCTTCGATTTTCCCTTACTCTTGGATGGGACCCAATTTTTTTCTTGATGAGACAAACTCTACCATTTCACATCTGGTGTCCTGCTGGTGCTTTATTTTGCTGTTGTGATACTGCAGAGGAATAGAGCTCCTAATTTGCAGTTTGAAATCCACAGGTGTTGATAGGAAGCTTTCGCCACTGCAGTGTAATATGGATTTCTGCAAATGGTAAGAAAAGCCCGAGATGAAGATTGCAGAATCTTTCTTTGCTAAAGCAGAAATCTTGCAGGTTTTGGAGATGATACTGTTTTTCAGTATTAGGAGTAATGACTGTCACTGTCAGTGCCAAACCTCTGGGGAAAGATGTTTCGATTTGGGCCCGGAGAGGTTGGGGAGGAAAGAAATTGTGCTTAACACTCTTCAGTCACTGCTTGTTTGCAACCAAAATGAGTGAAATGAGAGCTGCTCCAGCCCTTTTTACACCAACACACCTGATCCTGAAACAGGCACCATCCTGGAACAGATATTTTCGGGGAAGCTGCACGCAGGGAAGTGGGAATTATGGAAGAGAAGGGAAGGTGAATTTGCCCTCAGGGTGCTCAGCAGCCCCTGTAGGCAGGTGAGTGCTGGCACTCATTGGAGCCCTGATGGTGTTTTCTGTGCTGTGCCCAGCTCAGTCTGGTGGTTTCCATATTTATTTACCTCTCTGTGAAAGTAAATAGGATCATTTAAACAATATATATTTACGTATATATAGTTTCCATACTTTCTAACCTCTCTGTGAAAGTAAATAGGATGATTTTAACCCAGTGCCATCAGGTCCACAAGCCACTCAAGTGCTGAGCAGGTTCACACTGGGGGTGCTGAACTCACCCTCGAGCTCTGGGGGATGTCCATGGCCTGGATTTTCTGCTTCCCTCCATTCTTTAAACACTATCAGGCAAACTGTTTAAATTTCAGGTTCTCTCAAGAACTTGGTGTTCGTGGAAGTTGCTTTGACAGGGATTATGCTATAAAATCAGATAAAAAAAGGAAAGATGTTGAAGTTTTCTCTGGGACGTAAATCTTGACTAACCATTCTGATTTCCTGCAGATACGTATTTTGTCTTGTCTGTGGCTACATATTGTTTTCCTAAGTAGAAAATCTTATGAAAACTTAGCCAACTGTAATTACTCCATTCATTTAATTGGAAAAAAAAAAAAAAAAAAAAAAAAAAAAAAAAAAAAAAAAAAAAAAAAAACACCAACAACAACTTCAAATAACCCTTAATATTTCCATTGGAGACCCCTTCCTGTGCTGCTGCTGGGTTTAGACATGGCTTAGAAGGTTGTTCCAGTTCTGGTTCATGTGATTTTTAACTCCAACTTTCTGTTTCTAACACCACTCTCCCTCACAATAAATAAAACAAAGGTGATGCCACAGCTCTGTTGGCACCAGAAGAGTTTTTCAGGGCACTTGTCAGAAGTCACTGGCTGCCTGTGCTGTGGCCTCTGTAGCTGAAGTTGTCTGTGTTGCATATTTGCAACAACTTTAAAGGAAAAGAAAAGCAAAAGAAAAAAAAAAGACAAACACGGAATTAGTTTTAAGTCTTCCCTAATTGTATTTTTAATCATAAGATTGGTGACATTTACCTTTCATTATGTCATTTTTATTTCTCATTTTGTGCTTCAAGCAAGTGTTCCCCAAACTCAGTGCTGCTTCAAAATGCTTAATCAAATGAAAATGCTTATTTTCCATCACTGGATTTATAGCTACAGTCATGATAGATTAAAGAAAAAAAATGTAGACCATTTTGTGACAGCAATGAAGAAATATTTCAAGTCATTATGTGTATTTTAAAATTCATTGTGTGCTTAAAATACAGTGAATTTATCTATGTGCAACATGAGCTCTTCTCAAGAGTATGTAATTACTCTTTATTGAGTGCCAAACTCAAAGATCTCAAAAAAAAAAGCTGGATGAATTAAACCTTTTATTTCCCCAATGGGGACATCTGAGATGGCCCAACCTTTGTGGCCTCCAGTCAAGGGGCAGTGCTCTGAACCAGGGAGGTGAGGAGAAATATCTAGTTAAGGAACTAAGTAATAGTGTGAAAAATAGATGGGTAAAGAGGCTTGAAGAAAAGGTGGGAATTTAGGGGACTTAAAAAAAAAAAAATAGAAAAGTAGAATGTGTCTTCTTTTACCCTGGTCACAGATATAAAGAAAGAATGTAAAGAAATTTCAATATTTAGAATAGAAACCTTGTGCAAGTGGAACAATCTCAGTCTTCAGCTTTATCATACAAGTGTTCAACGCTCTTGGGAAACCGTGGTACACCTATTAAAGTATTTAAATTGGAATATTAATATTTTGATTGGAATATATACTATAGCCAGTGATGTAATAGTGGTTTTGTGGGAGAACACAAGAGAAACTGCATTTTCTCTCGTAGCAAGTGCACGTTCTTGAAAGCTGAACTTTGCCTCCTGCATGCAAAAATCAACAAGATCTCACCAAAAATTAAAGCAAGGACTTATAAGCACAAGGCTGTTCTATTGTAATATGTAAGTCCCTTGGAGGAAATTCTTTGTGCAGTAATATGTCTGGGAAAAGATGAAACCGAAGAAGCTGCATCAATATTTTGATAAAATGAAGCATCTTGCCTTAATTACTGCTGCTGCCACTGTGACTCTGTGGTATTGCCTGTGGCAGAGGGCCTAAAACTTTGACCAGCAATGTAGAGGAGTTTTTCATAAAATCTTACCAAAACTCAGTTTTTTATCAAGTTTTCCAGACACGTGTTCAGCAGAAGGCAGAACTGAGCATCCACTTTGTGTTTCTAAATCCTTGGGGTGTGCCACGGGCACAGCGAGCCCTCCTCGTCTTCTGCAGCACATCAGCCTAATTCTGCACGAGCCAAATGAGGTTATTTTCAGATTTATACTCAATAGAGTCATAAATTATTTTATGTCAATGCGGGGCTTGGGAAATGAAAGCAAATATTTGCTGTACCTGGCAAAGGAGGTAATGCCAATAGATCTCTGTCACCCGTGATGTGTTTGAGCTCCGGGCACTCTGCCTGCTCCGTGTTTAGTAAAGACCCAGCTATAAACAGATGGGGAAGGTACAGGTGTAAGAGCTAAAAAACGGCTGATTTTTCTTCCTGTTTTTATACTTGTCAGTTTTGTGAGCTCACTGCTCTGCACTTCAACCTCCCCACCTCTAAAAATACCGTCCTGTTGCTGAGTGACTTGAGAAGGATGGCAATTAATGAGTGTTTGTTATGAATGACCGATTAGTGATGGGCTTTCTATTAGGAAAACCTGAAAAGAGGCTTAATAATATCATCTTTTTCAGTCTTTTTACCCTGAGAATTTCTTAGCTTTCTTGCCTCACTGACTTTGCTATGTGGCATTAGAGAATGCATTTGAAAAATGACTGCTGATAAAGCACATGTGTATCCTGCTCTTGTGGCTTCCATCCCTGTGCTTCAAACAGAATGTGCTCCCACTCAAACTGAAACAAAGATTAATGAACATCTCATGATGTCCAGTGGGCTGTTGTGAGAATGGAAGAATTTATGTCCAATTATTTGTTTCTACAAATAGCTGGTGTTTTCACAAATATATGATGGCAGTGCGCAGTTTAAAACATTCTGAGCATTGGTTTGAAGCAGCTTATCTGTTTCTGGATATGAAGGTAGCTGGATATCCTTAACAAATCAGGAAAACACAAAATAAACACCACAGCTACTGCTCTTCATAGCTTCCTCCTTCAGTTTAGGCAACTCCTAAGTATGAGGAGAGCATTTTCTGTAGGGAATAACTTGATATTTAGGATTTCTAGCATTAAAATTTTCTTTTCTTTTTTTGTTTGTTTTTTTACAAAGAAAGTTGAACCATTTTTGTCTCTTAGTGCTTCTGAAGTCGAGGTGAAAGGGAGAACTTTTTCTGTCCTGCAAAAGGTTTTTTGTTCTATTTTAACTGGGAGGTGAACCTTCCCAGTTACCCTGGAAAAGGAAACAGCTTGGGAAAACCACAGCCACAGGAGACCTCATGTAATGTCTGGTACTTCCAAATTCAAGTATCTCCACTCTTCCAACACACCAGAGAAGTGTTTAGCCACCAAATATTATCTTTTTGAAGCTTTTTCTTCAATATATACAAATAAATAATTTTAATTAGAGAAGAGATGAGAAACTTTTTGTCTCTCTCATACCTGGTTTTATTGGTTTTGTTCTCTCTTCTGTTTTAAACAGTAATAAAAAAAATTAGAAGGACATGTTGGGCCAGGTTCTCTGATGTAGGAGTAGGTACAGGGAGATTTGAAAAACTCACCAAGTCAGTAACAGATTTTTCCCAGCCCTTGAGGTGCACTCTGCTGCCCTTTCACCAGAAAACTTCATGTGATGTTGAAATCACTGCTTGATAAAATATTACACCAAAATTCCTAATACAGAGTCATTAACCAATAAACCAAAGAAACGCCCCACTCCCTCCAGTAAATGCTTCTTTTTGATTGAATTTTTCCTCACCTTTGAAACCGTCCTTAGATTTTCAGCTGTTATTTAGATACTGAGGAGAGTTCTGCCTTTTCCTGGACATGTTCAATAGCACAATGCTCAGATGGCAATTTATTTCCTGTTTACAGCTGTCTGATGCTTGTAGATTAGATGTTCCAGCCTGGGCTTTGAGTGGCAGAGTTTTGGGAGCATGTGTTGAACATACTCTGACTTATTTAATTGAGTTCAGCTCATAGCACAGCCTCAATTACTACCTTAATTAAGAAGAAGAAAATTAAAGAAAAAAAAAAGGAACTAAATAGAAGAAAGGATGAGAGTTTTGCATTATAATTGAGTGGTGCTCCTGTGTTCAGAGTTCTTGGGGTTCATCACTTGTGTGGTGAGGCCTTGTCTGACTTAGCAGGGATGAGGACTGGATCTCAGTGACTTGGGAAGCAATCAGGATTTCCAAAAAGAGCCAAATCCCAAGGGTTTATCCTTTTTATTGGTGTGGGTTTCTCAGGAACTGAGGCACCATCTGATGTGCTGTGCTGATTGTCACCGCTGCTGTCTCCCCATTGTGCTTTGACAAGTAAGCACCTCCCTTGGCAGGCTCCATCAAGAATCAGGTTGAATCAAGCAATTACTTGCTTGCTGAACACAGGAGCAGCTTTTAAGGAATATAAAGTAGTATCCTTACTGCTCTTCAGTCTTCTCTCTTTTGGAAAAAAAATGTGAAAAGACCAGGAGCAGATCTTTTAATAAGGTAAGAAAGGAAATGAGTGCTCTGCAGCAGGTGGTGTCTGTGTGTCCCAACCCAAACTATCTTCTGCCTCTTCACAGAGAGCACTGAGGGATGTGAGTGATTATGAAGTGCTGGAGGTTGTGAGATTATTCACTGAGGGTCTGTCAGAGGAGGACAATTATGTTGAAACAAAGCAAGGAGAAGGAAGCTTCAAGTTAATCTGTGCTCCCTTTCACCTCAGGCTGATTAGAGTGAATTAACTTCTATTCCAGGTAATATGCAAAGTAGGTATTAATTATATATCTGGCATCAGATAAGCATAATGTAAAAAAAAACCCTGTTTGGTTAGTGATGGCTGTAGATGATTGCTTTTATCCTGTAAAGCAAACAGGCAGTGCCCTGCTCCCCTCCAAACCCCACCAGGCTGTTTGCTGATGCTCTCTGTGCTCATGTCAGCATGTATCACTTTTGTCTGAAAATAAAGAAGTTAAGCTTTCCTGACAGGTGGGCACACCATGCTCTGCTTCCAGGCTGTCTGCTGCAGAGGGAATCTTCTCCTCAGACTGGATCAGCTGTTTTAATAAAAGCATCTCCATCCTCACCTCTTGGGCTGCACGTGCAGCTGCTTTCCTTGTGCAGCTTCACCTCCTTTCCTGCTGTCACTCACTGCATGAGGTATCAGCAAACTCTGTATTGGGGTTTATATTGTTTCTTCTTCTCCTAAAATGACATAATGAGTTAATTAACAAAACTAATAAGTTAAGTAGCTCTAAAATACAACTGTACTCATCCCTGTGTGCCTGGTGGGCTGGAGACTTGGGGAGCAGTGCAGACTCTGAGCAAGGAAAAAGTGATTTAGTGACCACTGACGTGACCAAAAGCCTGTGAGACTGAGTGACGTGAATGAGAAATGTTAGAATTCCATTTTTCATACAGTGTTAATGACATCAGCCATAAATTACTTCTCTGAGTTCTGAAATTGTCTTGGAATTGATAATGAACTTGGTGAGGTGGTGTGGATGGCTCAGCTATCCCTTTGTGCTGGCATTAATATAATCCTATACTTGGCCAGAAAAGTTTTTTTATTTTATTTTTCATGCAGTTCTTTCTCCATTTTTTTCCATTTCAGTAATTTTCAGAAATTGTCTTCCTGTCTAATTCTGTGTGGGGCAGGTTGGTATTTGAAATACTATTACAGGGATGGTGTCTGGAGCCATCACTGGCTGTACAAATCCCTCCCTTTTTCTCCTCATTCTGCTTGGAGCCAGGGCTGCCAATACATCTCTACATTTCTCGTGTTTCAGAAGGGTGATCAGATTTGTTTGTTGGCTTCAAAACTGCTTGGGAAATCCCTTCCCTGAATAAGGAAATGCAGGAACAGGTTCATTGTGGGTTGCAGAGGAAAATGTGGTGTGAGGTGGTACCAAGTGCCCCATTGCTCAGTTCATGGACAGCCCAGGGCAAACCCTGAGTGCAACAGGGCAATAGAAGCACTAAAAGAGCCCTTATTTTTTTTATTTTTTTTTTTTTTTTTTTTTTTTTTTTTTTGTTTCATTATTCATTAATGGTTTGTGACTTTTTGGAATTCTCTCCATGTTGAACAGGCTGTTTTACTTTGCTTTTATCCCCACAGAACAAGGAGGAGTCACAGTCTCACATCAGAAAATGTCTGATTGATATGAGTAGATAGACAGATAACCCAGTAATACCACAAAACGATATTTATTTTGTTGTTGAAATTTTCCTGTGGTTTTGTGGCTTCTCTCGGGGGGGGAGACAGGGAATTTATTTTATTTCTATCTTTATTTGTTTGATTTCAGCTAATCCCTTCATCATTTCTGTAAACAAAGCACAATTTTGTGCTACCACATTTTGCCAACTACTTTTTTTTTAAAAAAAAAAAAGTTATAAATAGTGTGTTTGGAGCAGAAGTGGATGCTGTGCCTCTGGATGAACTGACAGCCTCTTTAATCCCACAATTCCCACGTTGCTTCTTGCAGCCTCTTATTTAATTCATTACTTATGTTCACAGCTCTGTAACAAGTGCAGCCAGTGTATTACAGATGTGGCTTTCCTATAGATACTTTGTCATGCCAGCACAGGTTTCACTGTTCATCAAGTGACACAAACTCCATGCGGAAAATAGTGGCAGATAATTCACTAAATGAGGGTTATTCGAATGATCCGCTCTAATGGAAAGGGAAATTTCAAACCAATGACTGAAATAAAACATTTATTTATTTATTAAATAAATATATGCACATTTATCACTTTGAACATCAAAATACAGAACCTCCAGCAATTTGCTGTTACACTCCAGTCAGTGTCTAAGTATTATTAGATAGCACAACACACTGAAACTTTTTTGTCTTTGTGTTCCTATTGGCACTCAGGAAGTCTTTCAGGAAAAGTCCGTGCATATATTTGCTAACTAGAGCCAAAAGCAGGAACTCTTTTTGACAATTATTTGTAGAACTTCTCTGCCACAGTAGAAATTTATTAAGTAACGTGGCAGATCATCGATGGGCTCTCAGCTGGGGAACCTTTGGAAGTCAAAATGGAAACACTTGTGTTGTTTATATATTTGTGTTACAAATCAGCACTCGTTGGCTTTAAATCCTGAATATATGCACGGTTTTCGAGCAGCTTCATATTAGTTCTAGTAATTAGGCACTAATTACTGGTGGTGTTATAAATAATTCTGCCTTCCCACTAGTCCTTGCTGCTGTAAATTAAAGGTTAACAGATCAAGAGTAGAGCAACAACAGCAAAAGCACAAGAGCCTTCTCCGTGGTGGAATAAAACCAATTTTGTTGACACTTAACTGAAATTGAGTTCTGCTTTGTAGTGCCTTAAGAAAAAAATATCATGAAGATTTAAAGAGTCTGTGATCTCAGAAGAGATAAAATAATGTGAATACAATAATTCCAACCTAATTTCAAATACTGCAGTTCTGTATAAATCCTGCTTTGCTTTTTCCTTCTACTAACTTGATAATTTGTTGCCTGTGATCTTTGTTTTAGACAAAGACTTTGGTTTGAGGTTTGGGTTTTTTTATAAATTTAATTTGCAAGTACAGTTTTGGGGAGAAAATTACTCATTTACTCAGTAGTTAATGAGGAAGCAAAACTGCCTGTTTTTTACTTACTGTCAAATGCCAGGATGAGACATGGAATCAAGTAATTCACTTGTTGCTGACACTAAATAATGCTCCATTTAGGAATTTGTAGTAGGAAGGTTTGTAGCTCTGAGTCCTGCACAGAGATTTGCCATCACTGGGCCTGGTGTGAACCAGCAGCATCCAAACCAACCTCTGCAGCAGAAAATATTGGATCAGAAACTCAAGATGTAAGTTCTGATATTCACTTCAGAACTTATTACTTCACAAAAAAACCCCACAAACATTAAAGAAAAGAAATTCCTGAACAGGAACATCCAAATGCTGGATGTGAATCTTGTTTTTATTTCATTTTGTGCAGTTACAGTTTGGGTAGACACATTTTTTTTCTTGGTGAGCCCTGAGTATTTCTCATTGCTGTTCACCACTAGAATCATCCCTTGAATTGGAATAATTCCCCAACCTGCAAAGTTCACAGTGTTGTCCCAAAGGAAAGCCAGGCTAGAGATCAGTTCTGTCCATTGCTGCCAAGCACAGGCTGGCTATTTTCTTTTCTACACTGTGATAAATAACCATTGGCACAATTTAAACCAGCTTAAGGATTTATTGTCTTAGTAGTGTTTGCTCGTGGAGATCAAATATTCAATGGTTTTGCTCCTCTTTGGCGTAAAGTAAGATCATTACCATACATAAACTCGATTCAAAGTAATTTTTTGGTACAAATTAGAATTTATTCTAATTGGAAATTTGAGACACAAATTTCAGCTGGAAATTTTGTGAGAATGGGGTTTTTTTTTACAACCTCACCCATTTCTTCATCCAAGATCATCTTCAGCTTTGATGACATTGATTATATTTACTGACCTAAATCTAACCCAGGAGCTTTGAGAGCAGGGGCACTGAGGGATGTACCAGCACAGCTGCTCCCCACAGCATTCCCTGTCTGACCTTTCTGAAGTGCAGCCAAAAAAACCAACAAACAAAAAATCCCAACCAAACAAAAAAATAAAACAACATCAAAACCAAACAAAACCAAAAAAACAACCAAACAAAAGGCAACCAACCAAACAAAAAATCCCAAACCACACCTTAGATGAGAAAGAAAAAATAACTCAGCATCCAGAAAAGGCTCCTACAGCAAACCTGCCACCTTCCAGCAGTGTGCAGTGCTGGGATTTTCACAGTTTGAAACATCATTTTATTTAATTTCCATTGATATATCCTTCCTTGAATTTGCTGGAAAGAAAAAAATATCAACACCAAAAAAACTCCATCCCTTCTGTTGACTGTTAACTCATCATCGCTTAAAGCCATCAGTTTTCAGGGTCTGAAGCCTTTGGGATGTAAAGTCTCAGTGTAATCCTGGCCTTTCTGCAGGTCTGCCTGGGAAGGAGCCCTGAGATTCCTAAAGCCTGCAAACTGTGGGGTTTTTGATTAATTTAATGTAATCCTACCTAATGATGATTATTGTAGCATTTTCTGCATAAGATGGATGAGACAGGTTCTCAAATGCCAGCTATTACTGACATTTAATCTGCTATAGGTCATCAAATACCAAGGTGGGAGAACTGTTTTAATTTATTTTTTCCTCATTAATAATACATTTTAAAGAAATTAATATTGCAAAAATGTTTCCTTTCTCGTTGCTTGTTCCTAAGTGGAATAAAAGTTGGTTGACAGAAGTGAAGACAAAGCACCTTGTGTTGTGATTGATGCTGGTGGTGTGGAAAACATGATTTTAAATCCCTGACAAACTGAGTGGGCCCATTTTCCACTTCTCACGGCGCCAAATACTCCATCCAACCATCATTTCTCAGGCTGGGTTGAAAAGGCCATGTCTTAAATTCTGGGAAGGAAAAGCCCCTGGAGAAGTGAGGCTGTGTTTGGGAAATGATGGTCTCCTGTGTCCAGACAGTCATTTTTAAACAAGGAGTTGCTGCTGGTGCTGCCCTGATTTGCTGTGAGCCTGAGCTCAGCTCTAGGACAAAAGTTAAACCTTCAAACTCCACTCTGCTTCAGCCTGGAGCTCCTCAAGCACAATTTCAGGGATCTTCTTTATTTCTACCTTTATTCCCTTCCAATCACTGAGCAATTAATGAAAATATTCTCCCTTCCTCCCCCAAAAAATTTCTTATTTTGAATAGTAATTTTTAATATTGTTGCTTTTTCAACGGAGGGAAAATGTTATTTATTAAGTGGAAAGAGCAATAGAGTCTGACTCCACATAATAATATCCTGTGAAAATTAAATACCTTCGGGAAAAGTGCTGCATTTATTTTTTCTGTGAAAGAGCTTCGGTACAATAGTAAAAAAATCTTTGAAAATAAGGGTAAGAATATGTGTATTCTGCTCTGTACATAAAAGAGTGCATGAAAAAAAAGTATAAAAGGTCACCTGGCACCATTTTGATGCTCCAGAAATCATCCAAAGCAGAATAATCAAAAAATTGCACATTAAAATATGTATCTCAAGTTTGAAGGGTAACAAATATATCAGTTTTTTGCCAATGAAGAAAAGAGAATTTTAATTTTCTGTGGCAAAATTATTTCCCTGCATCTTGTACTTCTGGTAAAGCAGTGGAAATGAATCATCTTTACCTCAAAAATTAGAACTCAGGATAATCCAAGAACTGTTCATCATCATGTTCCAGATTTCAGTGTCTCTAACATCGGTCTGTGTGTGGTTGGAATGTAAAAATATATTTTATAACTACATAAAATCTGTTAAATACTTTCTTTATTTTAGTGCTTATATTTACTTTTTAAAAATATGACAGAGACTTTTTGGTATTATTTGGATGTCACATTATAAATCTAGTTAAATGTTGATATAAAGCTGTGTAATGTGGCACTTGGGTTATAAAATGAATTTTGTCAGTGGATCAGGACATAGATTTGGCACAGCTGGTTTGTGATAAAATGGGAATAATCAATGTTTCTTCATTTCTGTTCTAATTGATGAGCTTGTAGTTACACATGGGGAAGCACAGTTAGTCTGAAAGAACTAATTCCAAATTTCTGCTTCTGATTTAAGTCTGAATCTTTGCATTTTCAGATGAAGGGCAGTAATCTGACAAATAAATACTGATGTTCAGGGCCCTTAATGAATCCAGGAATACAACTGCAATGTGTCTTTCATTGCAAACTGACAGTTAATAAAACTTTGCATTTAGGTATGAGAAAAAAAATGAAAAGGCAATATTTGATTTACTTACTAAAATTTTATTTTGGGAATAATTTTTGAAAGCTCAGAGAACATGCTTTTTTTTTATTCAGAAAATTACTTTGTGCATGAAATTACTCAAGGTAATTAGATGATTTTAATGAAAAGGTATTGAATTGTGTGTAGACAGAAAGCAGGTTTAGGCAAGTATAAATTTGATATATTCTAATGGATGCACTTTTTCTAGAGTACATCCCATTGCTGTAGTGGGGAAAAAAAAAAAAAAAACAAAACCCAGACAACTCATGTGATGAGAGTGTAAGAAAAACTTTCTCTGCAATTTTATCCACCAGCAAAACCTATGAACTGAACTTTCATTTCTCTGTGTGTTTGATTTATTGCTGGGCTGTTCCAGGTGTGCTTTTTTTAGCAAGTCCAGCCACAACTACTCATAAATGGAGCAAGAAATAGAACATGGTAGGATTTACATGAGTTTGTTACATATTTACTCTGCAGAGGAAGAGTAGAGCTTGTGTGAGAGAATTGCAACTGTGACAAAACAACGTTAGACAGGAACTCAGCTGAGCATCTTTCTGTCCTGCATCATTCCTACAGGACCCAGAGATGGGGAATGAGGGCACAGGAGAGGCATCTGCACTCTCACCCTGCAGAAAAAAGCATATTTAGGTGGAAAAAGGAAGGGCAAACACTTTTAAGGATTACTGTGAACTTAAAATATTTTATTTGATTGACATCCCTAAGAAAAATGAAAGCTTTTATACCCTCTGTAGTGGAAGGGATCAAACATAAAGAATAACATGCAGGATTGCTAAAACAATTGTGGAGGATAGTCATAACAATCTAATAAACAACTATCCTGAGTTATCAAATTCTATTCACTTTATAACACCTGAAAATTCCTATTTCTGTGTCTGTAAGGAAATGGGGGGACCTGTTGATGAGCTTTGTAACAGGCGTGTTTTTCTAGATGGATGATGAACAGTTGAAATAGAAACAAACAAATTATGACAACTTGTGTCTTCTTTAGCAGTGAACCAGATTGGCTCTGTTTTTAATCCATCCCCAAATTCTCAGCTACTTTCCCCATTTGCTGCTCAGGCCACCACTTCTTTGGCTGTAAATAAGAAGACTTTTGTTTGAATTGGCAATTTCCCTGTGAAGAGAAGTGTATTTTGTCACAAATTTCCCCCCTAAGGGTTGAGTTTTGCTGAATTTTGCCTGTTGTTGTGCAGCAAGCAGTGAGTGGTGAGAATGAGTTGTCTGACTGGGTTTTACTTTTATCTGCAGCTCGACCCTGTGCTGCTTCCTGCATAGCACTAAATCTGCAGCTCTCTAGGAGAAGAAACCATTATTATTGTACTCACAGGCACTCATGGCTAGATTTCCAAAATGCCAGGAACTTTTGGAACATATGTCCTCCTTTCCACTGTGGAAATCACAGAGGAACTTTAATAGAATTTCACTCCCGTGCAGCACAAAAACATCCACTGGATATTTCCTTCCAATATCAGTTACAAAAGAAGATAAGGAACATTGCTGGAGAGCCAAAGAGCTTCTAAACCCGTAAAATAGTGTAGGAAATTATCCTCCAGGTGATGGTGCTGTATTGTGCTGGAAAGAAGCAGAGGAAGGAGAAGCCCAAATACCAAAATCCAATGGCATTTCAGTTCCTCCCATGGGGAAAAAATTTCCCTTTGTACCAAGCCTGAGAATTGCTTTCAATATATGTGTGTGTGTGCCAGCAAACACTCTTCATGTTCCTAAAATCCTAAAATCTGTCTGGAACACTGAGGGCCATGGATCATTTGTTACCAAAATCTGAGGGTGGCCGATTTCTTTTGCTTTATATGTGGCTGAAAAAAAGAAAACTGCTGAACACAGAAACAAACCTAAACATCATCAGAGGTAAAAATGCTCCTGGACCATGCTGTAAAGCTGATTATTAATTAAGTGTGATGTAAACCAGATGAAATCACATCCATTGTTTAAAATGCAGTAGAGATGAGATACAGGACTGTGCAGCAGTTCCCTTCTGAGGTTCCATCAGTCAATCACCTCATCCCACACAGGCTGTAAGAGAACCCCACAGGGTGTTTTTACACAATCTTTTTAATTTTAGGAGTTTGATCACCTCCTCTGAAGAAGGTTCCTTGTTCACCACAGTCCCCATAATTGTAGTTATCCTATTTGTCCTCCAGTTAATGTGGTTGGTGCCACTCAATGCCAATGCTGTTCTCATTATATTTTATACCAATTAAATTGCACAGCATTTCTATTAATTCTAATTCAAACTTCTTTTCTCACATCATAATCCTGCTCCTAAATTGGTAAAAAGCCTCTAACTTTTTTGTGACTCATTCATTTTGCCAAAATCAACTGAACATCTTTAGTTGCCTTCTGTCTTTAGTTGCCCTCTCAGTGTAATTTCTAAAAATTAAACCCTGTCCTTTCTGCTCATAGCTCCTGTTGAGGTGTGCTAGGAATTATTTTACTTTATTCTAATTAGGTCTTGTCCACAGCAGTAACTTTGCCTAGGAAAGCTTCCTCTTTTTCCTATATACACTTTACTAATTTGCCTCCTATAATATTTTGTTGGTTTTTGTCAAGGAGCTCCAGAATTGTGTATTTTTGCCCCCCCAAACTCTGATTGTGCTGTGTGTTTGATGGCTTAAGTGCATTAGAAATCAGCAGTTTTCAGTCATGCAGGTGCCCAAATGTAGCTTTACAGGGAAAACAATTCTCTCTCAGCTCATTGAATAGGTGCATTAGAAAGGAGGTGACTGAAAGGAAATTATGAGGGAGAAGGTTCTGGAGAAAGCCAGTGGTGATGAGGGGTCTGGCAGCTGAACTAAGGCAGTGACTGTCCTACAGCTGTCTCTGTAAGGAGAGAACCACAGCCATTTTGAGACCCTCTTTACATATTTTTGAGGCTTGGCAATGAAGGCGAGATCAATCTGTGACCACTGGTGTGAGAGCAGGGACTGGGAAGTTCACTGTCACTTTTGTCTCATGGCAGAATTCTTTTCCTCTGTGTCGTGGTTTGAAAGCAAAACAAGTGAGAGGCTCCAAGTCAGAAATACAATTTAATAAGAAAGGTAAAATAAAATAAAATAAAATAAAATAAATGCAATAATACAAAAGGCCCCTGACAGAGTCAGAATACAACCTGGGCAGGGTGGTGGGAGCAGTCCAGGTGAGGTGCTCTTCCTGAAGCAGTGATCCTGTAAAAGGTCTGGGAGCTCTGCTCCTCTGGGAATCCAGTGGGTCAGGGCTGCTTGTACTGTCCCAAATCCCAGATTCTCTCCAGGTGGGAATGCTTGGCTCCTCCCCCTGGGCGGAGCATCTCACAATGGGATGATGAGTGTGAAGTGGGTCCTTGATGGCCCATTAAACAGAGAGAGCTCCTGGAGGGAGTTCCCTGTGAGTCCTGGGCAAGGCATTGATGGGCCATGAGCAGAAGAGCCCAAAGGAGGGGGCCTGGGAAAACACTGCCCCGCCTGGTTTAACAGTTCATGAAGATGGTGATAGAATAAATACTTTGTGTACATCCTACACTACAACCCAGGACCCTCTGGAATTAGCCCTATTGTTAACATTTATTGCTATTTTTAGTCAGTGGGTTTGTCATTTTAAAATGCTGGAGAGTTGTCATTGCTCAGATGTGGACAGAACAGTCCCTGTGTGTTTATTCCTAGTTGAGACCAAACTCTTTGGGAAACCTCCAGCCAGAACTTTTTAAGACTTAAGTTGTCAGACTGAGGAGGGTGCATGTAATAGGGGAGAGGATGAGTTTTATCAGCAGTGTAACAGAGCTGTGAAAGCAGCATATGTCATGAGAGCTGACTGGATCTCCAGCTGGGGCAGGGAGGTTGCTGGGCCATTGTGCAGCTCCACTCTGCACCAGAAAACCCAGTGCTGGCCATGCTTGTTCAATCACTGACCTAAAATTGGAATTACTGCACAAAAGGGCAGCAGGAAGAGTCTGTCGTACAGGGAGGAAGTCTGCCTTGCTTATCTCTAGCTGCTAGGCAGAGGGAAAGAGTGTGATTTCCATCTAGAAATGTCTCAGGAGAGGGGGACAGGTGAAAATAGCTGTTTAAACCAAATAAGCTGCTGCAGAAATCAGTCTGTGTAATTCAGCCTGGAAGATATCACCATTAGTTATTAGATGTAGATTCCTGACTGCTGGGACCACAGTGAAAACATTCTGGAAGAGTCAAAACAACTGAATACTTTTATGAGTTTAAATGCCTGCAAAGCACCAGAACTTAATGAAGAAGATTCCCCTTTTTGCTGTTGATTAACTACAGGCAGAATTTGGATTTTCCACACATGAAGTCTATAGCTTTCCAAAGATAACATGCCTTAATAAAGTTTATTTTAGTGTCAACATTTTTACTGTTGCAGCAGCCTCAATTAGCAGCCTCACAGTGGCAGTCTCAGGAAATGAAGGCTGTAATGAACTCAGCTCTGTCCCCCAAGGTCACCCCAGTGCCCTGTGCAGGGACATGCACTCGGTCAGTTTCCCTCCCAAAATTGCTCTGTGAATGGATAAAAGATTTCATTGCCCTCTGCTGAAAATGGAGAGGCAAACCCAGCACCATTTGTGAGCAGAAAGATCAGCCTTGAGCTGAAATAAATACTGTGCAGTGCATCCTTTAGAGCTCCCAAGGCAAAGGAAACACAGAGTAATTGTGGGTCAGCTTCTGGTGTTAGAAATGCAATTCTGGTTTAAACCTCACTGTAAAAATCCGCACTGGTCTTTAAATTCAGAACTGTGTTTCAAGATTGCACAGTAAAACCTTTAATTGTCTCAATTTAACTTGCAGAGCATTTTGATCATGCAGCAGCATTTGGGTGAATACTTTCTTGCTCTGTCTTTCACCTCTTCCTTTAATTATCAAGTTTCATCATTGTCAGTCTCCAGAAGAAGAATAATGACTTTAAGAGTAAAAAGAGTGCCATTTACACACAAACTCATGATAACTTGCACAAATGATGTTATGATAGGACAGATATTGTGGGGAAAAAAGAAATTACCCCCTTTTCCAGAAAGCTGGAGCAGCCTCTTACATATTCTTAATTCTTAGATATTCCTTACTGGATCCATTTGTTATTGACATTCAAACATTTTATTTCTTCTCTGATCAGAAAAGATAATCTTGTAAAAGACTAATAGTTTTTTGGGATGTGGGTTGGGTTTTTGTTTGTTTGTTTTGTTTTGTTTGTTTTTGGTTTTGTTTTGTTTGTTTTTAACTTGTATTTTAATCTGTAGAAATGTTAAATTATTAATAAAACTGAACACTGTGCAGTAGAGTCAGTCTGAAGTCAAACTTCAGGTCTTTATAACTACTGTGTGTCTGGATGTGTATTTACAACGTGTGTGTATTTATATATTTGTATATTTGTGAGTGTCTGATCACAGCAAACCCAGTTGGTTCTATGATTCCAAAATGAGCTTTATTTGCATTATTGAATCTTGAGGTACAAAGTTCCATTAAATAACATAAATCAAATCCCCAGAAGTACAGATTGGAATCTGGAGTACATGTAACATTTTAACAACTTATTTTAAATATATATAGGTGTTGGCCTTGTTATTTCTGATGATACGAATACATACATAAATAAGTGTATATACTGCTATATACACACTTTTTTTTTTTTTTTTTTTTTTTTTTTTTTTTTTTTTTTTTTTTTTTTCCTTCCTGTTTTCATTCCAAATTCCTTTTGCTTTTCAGGCATGATTTTTACTTTGCAAATATTCCGTGCTATGCACATTTTGATTTATATAGACCTGAATGCCAAGTGTGTGTTTTTAAATATATTCTTAGAGTACAGCTGGGATAAAGAATGACAATGAAGGACAGGACAGGAACTCAGAATTATTTTGATAAATAGAAATCCCTGTCAGGAATGGAGTTATCCCTCAGGAATGTTATAGGTAAAGTTTATTCTGCCTTATGGCCTGGTGATGGACTAGATGACCTTTCAATTTCTCCTCCAGCCCTATTTTATGATTCTGAGATCAATTCATTTTGGCATTTGACAGCTCCTGCACATAGACTACAAATGATTCTAATGCCTTTACTTTTTAAAAAAGTTGTTGTGTTGGTTGGGGTTTTTTTTTTGTTGGTTTTTTTAAGTTTCAATTTTTGCACTTGAAACACTTTAACTACCTCTAAAGTGTATTCTTATTTATTTGAAGACTAAAAGTAGAGGATATGGGCTTCATTCTGCTGTTCAGCAAATAGCCTAAAACTGGATTTTTATGAGTGGTTACAAGGCTATAAATTACTGCTCTGTCACATAAAGATATCTGAAGTTTTATGTGCTGTTGATCCAAAGTTATTCCCATTAGTGGTAATAACGAGGAGATAATTCACTTCATTTGGATAATGAAATCCTGGGTCTCAAAGTAGTTTTAGTAACATTCAGCCTGGAATCAGATTATTCTTTACAGCATGTTAAAGTCATGGCAAGGTGGTCTTGAGCCTGTGAGTGTAATTTGTTCTCTCAAATAGGTAATCCTGTTAAAATATTGTCAGGTTAATCAAAATTGATTTGCGTGTGCTAAACCCAGTGAAGGCTAATCAAGTATCGGGTTAGGGAGCTTTAGCAGCAATTTTAAGCCTTTGATAGTTTCCCATTATTCCTGGATGGAATGACTCACTGGATCTGGGGAAGCATTCTGAAGCCTGAACACCTTTCCAAGGCTGGAGACAAATGTACTGCAGACTGAAGCATCTCCTTCAGGAATAGATGTTAAAACACCCGAGAGTGGGGATCCCTGTGTTTGTTACAGTTTATGTGCAATAACTGTTCTCCAGACAACCTGAGTGCTCTGTGCTTTTGTCACTGTTCTCTTTAACTATCCTATATTTTTTTTAGAAATAATGGTTAAGATGAATTTGATTGCAACTTTAGAGTATTACGTGGTGTGTCTGTTTTGTAAGAAAATGCACTCAGAATTTCTGTGCTTTACATTTGAAAGACAATTCTGTGTAATTGCTAATTTGTTAGAAGATACGGTGAATTTTTAAAAACAATTATGTGCTTATCAATATGGGGTATATGGGAAATTGAAGCGACAAGGAACAAAAACTTCCTTTTCCCAGAGCCAGCAGGAGCTTTGCACTCGGCTCACACCCTTTAAAACTTACAACATCTTATTTTCTTTCAACAGAAAGCTTTTCTTTACAGACTACGGGAACGCTGCCAAGGTGGAGAGATGTGACATGGATGGAATGAACAGGACGTGGATAGTAGACTCGAAAATTGAACAGCCAACTGCTCTGGCACTAGACCTCATCAATAAATATGTGTACTGGCTTGACATATATCTGGAGAGTGTGGAGGTTGTTGACTATCAGGGGAGAAGGAGGCAGACAATAACTAAAGGCAGACAAGTAGGTATTTATTTGCAAATCAGTAAAAAAGGAATGATATCAATAAATGAATGCACATTATGCTGGCAGCTACAGGAATCTCATAGATTTTTTAAAAAATTTTCACTTCAGATGCGTTAGAATTTAAAAGATACATCTAAGTGTTTTGGTTTATCTGCAGTTTAGCAGTTTTGCAACTTATGAATGTTTCCATGCAGTGTCTCATTAACAATGCACCCTGTAAGTCACCACTGGTAAAGACTTCAGGAGGGAAAATCTGGGGTGGAAAGGTGCAGGGAGATAAATCATTAATGACAAGATGTCCTTACCCACTCAGGAAGGAGAGACTAACAGGCTCAATAAAGTGAAATAGAATAGCAGAAGCTGTTCACCCATTCAGAATAATCTGAATGCCCTTAAATCTCATTTTCGTGGATGGCAATGATGCTTTTCACAGCTGATCCCGATGTTCAGAGTCATAAATACAAACTCTGAGACTGAGTCTGAGCAGGAGCATTTCAGTCCATTAGCCTGGAAGAGTTCTCTGGCAGTTGTAATCTTATGTAAATCCAGGGAAAATCAGCAAAGACCAAACTTTTCTGGTGGTCACTACTCAACTGCCACTTGAAGTAGTGACCAAACTTGTGGGCACCAAGTTTGCATCTATTTCTGCCTGAGTTTAAACAAGGAATGTAAAAATATGCAAGCAGAATAAACATTTTACCTGTTTTTCTGTCATTTTTTTCCTTCCAAGTAATCAGTGTTAACCAAGATGCAACTGGTCAGGCTGTTAAATAAAAACAGGCAGAAAACGTGAAAAAACAGTCTAAGTGGTCATTTGGCAAACATTTTCCTATTTTTGCCAATCTATCCCCAGTCTTTAACCAGCTCTGGAACAAGAGGTCTTGAAAACTTTTGTGTGTTTTTGGTTTTTTATGTAATGTTTTGGAATAGATACTTAAAAAGCTAAAATTTTTTTCAGAGGCCATTAACAAATAACTTTACAGGCTTGTAACTGAGTTGTGCTGGTGTCATAGGAGAGGTGCTTGTTCTTCCTCTTCTTGCTGAAATTTAGATACAAAAGTGAATACTTTTTAGTTCAGAGGGATTCTTCTCAAAACTAGCAAAAAATGAGATCTGTGTTGTTTCATATGGGTGAAGGGTTTGGCCTCTCACTGTTGTCACAAGGGGTACTGATTGTCTTTCCACTCAAATGAAGAAATGGTCATTTCAGTATGTTTTGTGCTGATGCCATGATCTAGAATGGCCATTTCTCCAAATTATTCCTCATTAATCCAAGGAAACAGCAGACCACCAAACTGTTCCCAAGAGTTTTTAGGGACTGAAGTTTATCATGTAAATACAACATAACGAAGCTGTGCTTTCCAAACAAAACTGGATTCTGTGGTTGACAGCCTGCGTGGCTTTCAAAGGACAAGCCAGTAATGTTTTCACTCCTGCACAGGATTGCTGGAAAGCTTCATGAGATGTAAAAAAACCCAACAAATTAAAAAATAAATACAAATAATTAGATCATTATAAAATGCAGTGCAAAAAGAGCCATATAGCTTTAATAGTTTTATTACAGAAAATCTCTCATGGGAGTTAAATGATAAAGATCTAAACTGAGTGCAAATGGAAATAGGGAAGGAAGAATTGTAATTCAGGAGAGAAATCCACAGTTTGGTACAGATGTCTCTTTATTTTCAAGGCTGTTTTCTTGTCCATCTTACCGTAATTGCATTGGATTTCTATTGGATCCCAATCAAACACTTCCAATGACGCCAATTATTATTCCTTTTTCTGGGCGAAGACAGAATACAATGGCAAGACTTGGCCAACTGTGGCATAATTTCCAGAATGGGTGAAATACTTGATGCACAACAAGGTTTTTTTGTTTGGGTTGGGTTTTGGTGACGTAGGTCTGAATTTGTGAGCGAATGAGAGAAGTAAATACTTTGTGGTGAGCAATTGAATGATTAAAGTAATAAGATGTTCAGCCTGTGAATATCTGAATATCTGCAAAAAAATTCTCCTTAATTTGTTCAGTTTTCAGAATTGACAATGAGATATTTTGCATTTTCTAAATCTTTAAATCAAGCACAGTCTCTAAATTATTGAACACTTCGTGTTTGAGCTGTGATTGTCTAACTATCAGCTATTAGGGGGTTTTTAATCAATGTGCCTAAGCACATCAGAGATTATCACAATTTTAGAATTCACTTTTTAATAAACAAGCACTACCAAGTGGCCACCACCATATTCAAAGACATCAACACAAGAGGAACACAGCAGAGCTGACAGAATTGGTTTATTTCTCATGTAGTCAAGAAAATATTCAGCAGGTATCTATTGCACCATTTTCCCTGATTTGATCATAAAATAATTTTAAAAAGTGGATCAATTACACCTATGAACTGTGTTTTAAACTCTAAGTTTGCTATAATTCTTAGATATTAATGGTTAATTTATCTTTGTGACTATTGGTTAATGATCATTAATTAATACTAAGGTAGCTGTTGCATTTCAAGAATGTAAAAGATTTTAATTTAAAAATCAGATAAACTGGGGGATTTGTAGAGTAAATAAATTTAGATTGGTAAATAATTTGAATTTTCTACCTTTCTTCTACAAAGCTTTTCCAATTATAAATTACAAACTACAAGAATGTGAACTTTACTTTTAGTGTAATTTGTGTTTAATATTTACAAATACTCAGAAAACCTTTTGTCCTTTTGTACAGTTTAATCGCATACAATTCACAGTAGTGTTTGGTGTTAACAACTCACAGATGTGCCTAAAATATTGATCTAAAATAATACCATTTGTTTCTTTTCCAGATTAGGCACCTTTGTGGTTTGGCAGTATTTGAAAATTATTTATACACAGTTAATTCAGACGACTTCAGCATTTTACGAATAAACAGATACAATGGTACTGATGCTCAGGCTCTCGCTAGGCTGGACGATGCTAAAGAGATCCGTGTGTACCAGAAAAGAACTCATGCAGCAGGTAAGATCAAATTTCCTCTCTCTAGAAAACACAAAACCAGATATTGGGACCAAACTCTTTGGAAAACCTCCAGCCAAAACTTTTTAAGGTTAAGTCATTAGACTGAGGGGGGGTGCATGTAATAGTGGCTGTCGTTGTGTGGTTTTAATGGTTCTACCAGAAAAAAAAATACCTGAAAATGGAGTGATTTTTTTTTCCTTGTGGCACAACACTGCGTTATTTGAGCTGCCCAGTTTTCTGTGTTGCTGTTGCCCCATTTCCTGTGTCTCTATAAGCTCCCAACTGAACCCTTTTGTGGGAATTCAATTTGAGAGCTGCCCAAGAGCCCTGCTCTGCACATTGTGACATTCAGCACTCTGAGAATTTAACGCCTTCAGAACTGTTGGATGTCCAGGGCTCTCCACATGCCTTGGGTCTCAGACCTCAGGAGATTCCTGGTATCTCTGGGCCAGGAAATGTCTGTTTCACACAGACTCCACACCTCAGGTGAGCTCCTGTCTTTGGGGCTGCCTAAAAGGCACAGGGGTGTGGGCAGCCAAGCTGCCAGCACAGCACCAAGAGAGGGAAATGCTGACAGGGTTTCCTTGCTTTGTGTGAGTGTCAGCTTTGCCATCTGTGAAAGAGATCTTCATTTTCATCTAGAATGAAAAACTCTTTTTTATCTCAGAGTTTTGTGGTAAAACAGCAATTTCTGATGTCCACAGTCCTGCATGACTGTGATATGTTCACACATTTTCTGTATGCAGAATTATGGGGACTCAGTGCAAAGATAGCAAGATCCAAAATATCTACAGGGGCTCTTTACAAGAAATTTTTTGGTGTGACTGATAACAATAAATTGTTGCCATGACCGCTTAGACAGAAAAGCCAACACATCAATTCTCAATGTCGATGTTTCTAAACAGAATGGCTGCTTCTGGAGAAGTTTCTGAAGTGGGAACAAACTCTAAATTGATGTAGAGTGGGTGAACTAATTTTCACCCTGGAGCTGAGGACATTGATTTGCAGATGTCAATGTCTGAAGGAGGCTGCAAAGACTCTTTCTTTGCTATTATCATCCCACTTGTACTCCTGAGGGAGTCAGAGAGGTTGAGTAGAGGAGAGACATGAGCACAGTATAATCTTTTATTACATCCTGTGATTACTCCACTACTCCTTTTGTTTTGAATGGACATGTTTGTTGCTTGTCAAGATTCTCTGTAAAAGCTGTCTCAGCTTGGTGGAGTTTCTGTATTACCTTTAACCTTTATCGACCCTATACCACTTGATTGCTTTCTTTAAAAAAAAAATACAAACTGAAAAGCTTGAGGTAAAGTAGGAAGAACTGAACATTTTTTGAGCTAGAATATTCTGGTTTAAGCCATCTTAGTAAGTGTAACGCAACCTAGTAGATTTTGTTTTCTTGGCATAGTGCCTTAAACAGTTAAAAAAACCCAACAAAATAAGGCTGCTGATATAGAACCCTGCATTTGGAAATATGAAATCAAGGGAAAGGAATTCTTTGACCTCCTAATCTGGATTTATATCCCAACTGTACCAATCTGCACCCCATGCCTGCAAGTGTTCAAGGCCAGGTGGGATGGGGCTTGGCTTCCATTGTAGTGGAAGGTGTCCCTGCCAATGGAGAGGGTTTGGAATAAGATGGGCTCTAAGGTGCCTTCCAACCCAAACCATTCTGTGATTCAATAAATATGGAAAAATTCTGCAGGGCTTGTTCTGCTCTTTAGTTTCAGCATATGTATCTGCCCAGAAAGCTGCTGTCTAATGCAGTTGAAGGAATACCAGGCTGTGTGGGCATGGCACGCTCTCTGTTCTCAGAAAACCCCAACCAACCAAATGAACCAAAGCAACAAATGGAAAAGAGGAGAAATACCAGCTCCCCCAGGGAAGCGCTGCCTCACAAATGCTGTGCAGGAGTTTATTCACAAGGGGATGATTGCACACAGCCATGGGCAGGGCTTGATAGCCCTGGGCATTATTGGCCTGTCTTGGATGATGTCCTCGGGTGACTTTACGATGTTTGTATCCCCAACTCTCTTTTATGTTTTTACTGGATATTAAGTTCTGCACCTTTAACCCTGGTTCTGAAAGGGGAAAAAACCTTCTTTCAAAAACACCTCCCTTAGCAGTTACATTCTGGGGACTTATCATGACGCAAACCCCCTTTCTTTATATTTTTTTCTCTATCTAACCTTGCTCCATGCTGATGCATGCCATTGTGTTGCCTCCCACGTGTCTGAGTGCTGTTTTCCCCTGGCCGTAGTCAGAAGCCACGCGTGCGAAGCGGATCCGTATGGAATGCCGGGGGGATGCTCCCACGTCTGCCTGCTCAGCACCAGCCACAAGGCACGGACCTGTCGCTGCAGGACTGGCTTCATCCTGGGGAGTGATGGCAGGTCATGCAAAAGTATGTTCTTGAAGTCGGTCTGACAGCCAGGAATGATCCAGGGGGTGGTTCTGGGTGTTCTCTAGCGAATCGCATGGGCTGCTCTGGGGTAAAGTTTGTAATGTGTACCTGATGCTTTGTTCACATGCTCCTTTCATTCCCTTAAAATTGTTTGGTTTGGTTCACAGAAATGAGAGGTTAAACTTGGGATGCTCAAAGAATACTGCAAATTATCACAAGTTTTGCATTAATCAGCCTCGCTCTTTATTTATATACATTTTCACAGCACACAGGTACTGGAATGCTGCTTAAGAGTTTGTCACATCCAATTTCCACCCATAAAATCAACTTAGAGCACAAGAGCAGAACATTCATGTGAACAAGTCAAGTTTTTTTCTCAGAATACTTTGTGAAAGCCAATGTGATTTGTGCAGCTGTGGTTGTACCTAACATTACATGTACACAACCTGTGGGTCACCTACAGCCAACAGGAGTTTTGGGGAATGTCTGGTTTTTGCCTGTTTTTTCAGTCAAACGGTGTTGATTTAGTTCAGATAGAAGGCATGCAGTTAGATACTCTGATGGATGTTGGTAGATGGATTCATTTGACCTCAGTCAAACCTGATGCAGTTTTCGCCAACAATTCCATCAAAAAACCTTGAGAGGCAGCAAGAAAAGTATATAGAGAATTTTAAGAGGTATATTGATACCATTAAGCCTCTAAGGATATCCATAATTATCTTTAAGGAAAGAAAATCACTTTGCTAAGCTTCAATTGTTTGTAATCAACTTAATTATTTAAATTGTAAAAATCTTAGAAATATGAATTATCGATATCCATGTTTTCTACCTCAGTTGGAAAAAGCAGAGTATGTTGATTTGTTGTATTCCTTTCAATCTTAAAGGAATTTAATCTTTTTTTTTTTTTTTTTTTATTCTGAGAAACTAAACTTTATATATGCTGGGGTTCATGGTGTTGTTAGATTTTAAGACTACTTCAGTCATGGTCTATATTACCTTGATGGATCCTAATGAATTGTAAAATTAAATGTCTACAGAGCTATGTATGTCCATGTCACAGCAGATGCAAAGTTATTCTGTGAACTACAACTGCTTTTTCAGTGTGAACTCTTACACAAAAAAATAATTCGATGTAAGCAGCTCACTGAAGTAACTTGTATTCTGAATAAGGTAAGGTAATTAGCTAGATTTTATTTTAATCTAGATACCTTCAGAATATATGAAAGTTTAAATTCTGGTATTGAATAAAGCTCCTGCTCCCCACTAATTATGCCAGTTAATTAAACAGGGACATTATGCACTGCGAAGAAGATTAGGCAGCATCAGTTGTTTATGTTTGTAATCTTTCTTTTGCAGGACCAAAGAATGAATTGTTTCTTTTTTATGGGAAGGGACGGCCAGGAATAATCCGGGGAATGGACCTGAATACCAAAGTGTCTGATGAGTACATGATCCCCATAGAGAACCTGGTCAATCCTCGTGCTCTGGACTTCCACGCTGAAACCAATTACATTTACTTTGCTGATACCACCAGTTTCCTAATTGGGCGACAGAAAATTGATGGCACAGAGCGAGAAACAATCCTCAAAGACGGTGGGTGATGCTCAGTGATGGTGACATCCAGACATGCTCACTGCTGAGAAGTTGAAATGACATTTGCAGATAATTTAAAGGGTTTGTCGGATCTCCCATGGAAAAAAGACATAAATTTGAGCTTGAACGGAATTGGAGATACTTTTTTACAACTTCCTGGGGTTTTTGGGTTTTTGTTTTTTTGGTTTGGTTTTTTTCCTGAGGGCAGGATTAAATAATCAAATTCCTCAAAACAGGGAAGGGAAGGGAAGGGAAGGGAAGGGAAGGGAAGGGAAGGGAAGGGAAGGGAAGGGAAGGGAAGGGAAGGGAAGGGAAGGGAAGGGAAGGGAAGGGAAGGGAAGTTGATACTTTGGTTGATACCAAATATCTCTAATTTGCTTTAGACCTTCAGTAGAAAAAAGCAATTTTAAAATATAACATGGGTATCACATTATAAATGTAAAGTTTGGTTAAATCACTCTGTTGTGAATTCTTACTTTGTCCATTTAAGCTTATATCCACTGGTGAGTAAGGACACTGGTCACCACTGTGTCCTTCCAGTAGCTGGATATTTGTTGAGCCATCCCAAATCCTTGCAGACTTTATAAACTTCTTCACTCCAGCCTGCATTACAATTTGGATTCTGGAGCTTATTCAAGTAGTTTGGCAGAATGAGACTGTTTGTAGTGCTTGAAAACTCATTAGGAAAAAAGCATTGTCTTTCCTGATGCATTTTCTATTGTGTGTGTGGAAGCACCAGTTAGACCTAAACATTTATTAGAACCTTAATTAAGATGCTTGTAACATTTATTATAGCAATGAGAGAAAATGCCAGCAGTTCTTTGGATCCCACATCTCCCACTCCACTGAATCTCCCTGGTCTAGAATCATATCTCATCACACCAAATGTTGTTGGAGTGAAAAAAGCTTCCAGTTTGTCAATCGATATTTCTCTTTCCTTTATGGACCCTTCTCTGAAATTGTGCTTCAGCAGGAGGTGGCAACTGCCTCAGCTGAAATCCATTCTACAGTAATTATTTTCTGCTCCTCAATCCAAGAAGTAGCATAAATATTCATCTTAGCCTATCTTTACTTGTGAATGGAAGCTCAGGACAGTGAAAGTAACTAAAATACCGTTGTTTTAGCAGTGGGATGTTCATTCCCTGTCATTCATAATGCATGTTTTAATGCACACTTCTGAGGAGCCATCTCCTCTGTGCAGTGATATGATGCTCTTTTAGTGAAAGGTCTCTCCTCAGAGTCTGCACCAAGATCCCTTCAGCAGCAGTTGCAAGGAATAGTGACAGGCTCTTTACCCTGCTCTGGTGAATGGTTAATAAAGGGCGTTTGTCTCTGAAAATAACAAATACTCAGCTGTCAGTCTGGTAATTCTTCATTTCACTGCCAGCATGGGGATGGATAATATACACCTTACACCTCCCATTGCTGGCTTTCCTTTACTAACTGTGCATTTCATTTGACAATGAAATAGTTCAAATGTGGAGTAGAGGAAGGAGCAGGAAATATGTAAATTAAAACATGATAAAGGAGCAGCAAGGAGCATCCTGGCTGAAAGGTGTCAGACATGGCAGGGTCAGACAGGTTGGGATTGGTCTACTCAAACATGACTAAACTTTGTATGCCAAACCAGAAAATTTGTGATAGTCTTGTAAATAATGTTTAAATGCAGTGTCTATTCTTTATAAGTACAACACAGCAAAAATATTAATGCAATACTGAAAGAGCTGTGGATTATCCGAGGATTTATTATTGGTGATTCTACTATTTGTAAAGACCAAAAATATGTCACTGTCATTCTCCCCTTCCTTCTTCCCGGGAGCTTACATTGTTAGTTCCAACTCGGTGTAGTTTCATAAATTTAAAGTATATTTAAAGAACATTTGCTAATGTATTTTTCATGATTTAAAAAATTAATATGGCCTCCAGCCATAACACCTCAGCTTTTATTCTTGTCAACTCTCACGAGCTCAGCAGGGACAGATGAAATCGTTCCTTGGTGGGAGGCCACTACAGAAAATCAGGTGTGTCAGGGGGTGGTTTAATATTTGCTCTGAACAGTGTGCTGCTAAGGGCTCCTAGCTGTGGTAGGTGCCACTTCTCAGATTCCAAGTTGCCTTTTTTTTTTGGTGACTGTCAGGATTTTGAGGATGTATACGCTTGTTCAGGCAGCACTGCAACCCAGATAATTACTGATCCCACAGCTGTTGACTGGGAATTGAGATCACTGAGCACCTCACACTGCTGGAGTTTGATTTCTCATACAGTTTCAGCTGTGATTTCTCTTTCTTCACATCGGGCAGCAAACTGCTGGGTAGTGTTGATAACAATTTGACAGCCCCCAGCACAGCCTGGCTTAGGGCTGGTGGCACAGCTGCAGTAGTACTGTACCTCCACCAGCAACAAAAATTATAATTAACCTTTCTAACTTGCATGTAAAATCAGTCTTTTACATTAAAAATTGGCAAAAAACACAGACATTTTTAACTGGATCTAAATACTGTTCAGTCTATGTAAGATGAAGACAAGCTCAGGGTTTTTAACTTGTCCTTGTACCCCTAATGCTTTTTTGGGGGTTGCTGTGAGCCTAAAAGTCTTATAATATTTACTTGTAAATATTAGTCAAGATGATCAACCTGTTGTTTAAACAAGGCCAAAGTTAAGTCTGTAAAGCTCTTTGGGAGCTGTTTAGATGATTAGTATATAAAAGAATTATTTTGCCACCAGGTTTTGTGTTAATCCAGCATTTTAGGCACCATTTATTACACATGACATTGATGAGCTTGGCCATTCTGTACAAATTGCATGTTGTACCTGTTATCTGTTCCATACTGAAAACCAGTGTGGCAAACTGCTGCCTCTAGAATTGTTTTTAAAAACCTCACATCTACATCCAATGCATTTGGAGCTCTCATATTAAAATTGGTATTAAAATTCTGGTGGAAATTCCAGAATTAAAAATGTTAAATTTTCATTCAGCCATTGAAGAATGATCACAAGGGTATTTTATTACCTCATCTCTTTAATGCTGAACTGCAGAACAACTGAATTATTGTAGTCAAATCAAGTTGAGAATGGCAGAATGACCATTTTCTTCCTGTTTACTACTTGGCGTGAAACTCATTTGAAAAGTAACCCATGTATTTAAAGCTTTTAGATAGTGAAATAAAAGTGAATATTTAATTACAACTCCACAAAATCAAAAAAAATTTTCTCTACAGGGTCATGCTGTATAATTCTCCTTTTAAAAAGAAAAACAACTTTCTGATATATTTAGTTTCTAGTTACCATGAGGGGGTTTTTTTGTTTGTTTTGTTTTGTTTTGTTTTGTTTTTGTTTTGTTTTGTTTTGTTTTGTTTTTGTTTTGTTTTGTTTTTACTTAGATTGTATTTAGTTTAGAATCCTATTTGCCCCAAGATTCCTGCAGAATAGATGTGGAACAAAAGTCTTATAAATTTTAGGTATCCAGCATTCTATTAATTCTATCAGTTTTGCTGCTGATACCAGTACAGCCCATATTTGGACTGTTTTGACTCCCAAAGAAGCAAAAAATCAGCAAAATATTCTCCTTAGAAAGATGATCTTATTAATATAAAAATTTGATCTTATTAGTATAAAAACTGTGTTTAGCTCCAATTGGCTGTGTCAGACAGGATAAATATAAATTGGCTTTGGAACAAATCTCTCTTTGTCCTCAAGCCTGGTTTTACTCATGTCAGTGTTTTCCTGAATTGAGCAAAATCTGCTGAGCCCCCTCAGACCTTTATAGGACATTTCTTTCACAGCTCAGGTTTCTCTGTGTTGCCTGTCCTGTTCAGCAGATTTATTTTTTTTTCCCCTGAGCCTTGGGCTTCAGGTCCTTGGTGAAATTCTCTTTCCATTTCCCTTCCATTGTCATCCCTTTTCTCAACCCCCTTGACCACCCCAAGACCAAAGGCCACACTTCTCTTTCAGACACTTTCAGCTGCCTCTGACAATGTCTGTTGAAAAGCAAGCAGCAAAGGCACTGAGAGATGAGAAATAAAAGTGGCAGTGTCCATCAGGCTGGGGAAGCTGCTGAGCTGCTCTCACACACTGCCTGACCCACAGCTGTCCTGTGCTTTGGGGGATTCTTGTCACACCAGGGTTAGAAATGTCATTATTCTCTTGTTTCATGTCCCAGAGAGCACATTCTGATGCCTTTGCTTCCCTCAAGCTTCTTAAACCACAAGGAAAACTTGTTTCCCAGAACTACAGTGATGTTCCTGTGTATCAGAAACACGGATAAAAATGTTAAAAAACACTTTGCAAGACTCCTCAGCACATGCCACTTTTTTTTTCCTTTTTTTATTTTTTCCAAATAACTTTGTCATATTTTGTCTCACAGGAAGTATTGTCATCTCTGCACCTGTGACTGATGAATTTACAAAATTTAGGTTTAGTTTCTTAAATGAACTAAAGCCAACAGCCTAAAAAAATGGAATGGAATGGAATGGAATGGAATGGAAAGGAAAGGAAAGGAAAGGAAAGGAAAGGAAAGGAAAGGAAAGGAAAGGAAAGGAAAGGAAAGGAAAGGAAAGGAAAGGAAAGGAAAGGAAAGAGGAAAATCAATACTTTGGTTGATACCAAAGATCTGTAATTTGCTTCAGACCTTCAGTAGATAAGCGAAAAAAGCAATTTTAAAATACAACATGGATATCACAATGAACAGTGAAAATAAGTAAATGTAGAAGATAAATAGTATTAATCTCTTACTACTGCTCTCTATCTCTCTCCAGATCTTGACAATGTGGAAGGCATTGCAGTGGACTGGATTGGAAATAATCTGTATTGGACCAATGATGGCCACAGGAAGACAATTGCTGTTGCCAGACTGGAAAAAGCTGCTCAGAGCAGGAAAACTTTGTTGGAGGGAGACATGTCCCACCCTAGAGGAATTGTTGTTGATCCAGTCAATGGGTATGAAGCAAACTGATTTTTTTTTTTTTTGTAATTATTTTCTTTGCAGCATAAATACAGGATTTATTTTGCTCAGGATGAGGTTTGTAGAGTCCTGTAGTGGTCTGTAATCCTTCAGGAGTCTGTAATATCTGTAATTCCTGCCCAGCATTCTTGCCCTGAAGCCTTCAGAAGAATTTGTATGCCTGTCAGTGTTAAGTGTCTGCCCTGTTAATCTGAATGTGACTCACCTTTTTCTCAAACACATTGAGGGTGTAAGTCTTGTATGAATTTTTAGTATCAAGAGAATTTTAAGATTCTTTCCTGTATTTCTCTCGCTGTATTCTCAATTTCTGGCGTTAATTATAACCATATCCTTGTACACATTGGTTTACAAAAATGAGACAGGTACTCTTCATTACTTATTAGCTTTAATTAGTTTTGGTAGGCCGAATAATAATAAAAAAACCTCACATTATATTACTGTGGTATAATGGTGTTTTACTTGAAAAAATCAGTGTTAGGTTTGTTCAGGGAGTTGTTACTGGAGAATGATGTAGGTTGGTAGTCTCAGCATGGCTGTCTTGATTGCTATTTTCCTATTATATAGAAAATATTTACACTCTCAGGTTTTCCCTTTTGAGCCTGTCCTTTGAGGAGTGGAAGTGGCTGTGGAAATGCTACAATTCATTAAGGTCAGATAGTGAGGGCATGAAATCAGACCAGGAACCATAACCACACCTTCAATGACTTTGTTAAATTTCCCAGCTCAGTAAATGCACGGCAGAGGAACAAACAGAGTATGAAGATGTATTGCCTGAACAGGGTCATTATATAAAACACTTCTCTAATAAAATAGTGTGTCCTTCATGATTACACTTCTCATGGAAGCTCTTCCTGAGGGATAGCATTTATTATGGCTTTTTAATTGTGTTTCCAAAATTTTAGTCTTGATTTAACCGGTGTTGGAGCATTAACTGCATTTTGAGATACAATTAAAACACACTGACATAAATGCCTGTCACTGTGAGCAGGTTTTAGCTTATGGCAGGATAACTGGAATAAGGACAGACAAAAAGTTAATGGAGAAAAGCTCGGTAATTGCTGTTGAGAACTCATGTAAATATTTGTGAAACATATTTTGTCTCCCAATAAAAATAAGTGCCACATTGACCTGCAATCTGCCTGAGCCTCGGGGCATGTGCAGGGTTTATAATTGTGTGATTAAACCCAGTGCTGTTTGAGTCAAACATGCAATGGAGTTTGTAAGGCTTGTGGATCAAAAATGGATTGATGTTCTTTGCACATATTTACAAAAAAACATTAAAAGAACCCAAAACAACCTTCTAGTGGGCGATTTGAGAGAAATGAAAAATAAACAAAAAAGCTGCATTTCTATATTTGCGAACTTGTGTAATGCAATTTTTCTTTTTTTTTTTCCCAGTTTCTCATAAATACTAAATTATGCTTATACATAAAAGTGCATTCAAATAATTTTTTCTGGCCAGTAGATTTGACATAATTTATGTAGGTCTGATAATAAAATGGTTTTTAACTTCAGTGTATCGTTCTTTTGTAAATTCAGTATTTAAATTCCAGGGCTTTATTCTTCAAAGTACAGGCCAATTAAATGGGTTAGGATCACAGAAGTTATTTCAGAAACAAATCTGGTGAGAGAAAAGGTGAGGTACATCAATAGCAATTAAATCTTGATAACTTTAACAAATAGGATCCATTTAATATGGGCATGATGTTTTTCCTCTTTTAATGTTTATTAATTTAAGTCCTAGGTTTGACTAAAAGTAAACATCTGCTGTCTGGCAAATGTTTTCATTTATGAAATGATGTGACTGTATGTGATATAATCTGAGATGATTCACAGAATGCTTTCAGGTTTCTAAGTATTTCTCATTAACTCATTAACTCATTTCCTTAGGGAAAAAGATGTTAAAAAAAAGAAAAGGAAAAGTGATGTTTCTTAGCGTGTTTGCTGCCCTCTGTTTTTGTACAGGTTCAAGTTGCTTATTTTAAATAGTTGAAATCACAGTTTTCAAGGGCAAATTCTGTAATAGAATATGATAGTCAGAATAATTCAATAAGGAAATGTTTATTCTGTAGTGTCCAGTAGAGAATGGCTGACAGAATTCATCTGAGCCAATACTTTCAGAGGAGTTAATAGATTTTTATTTTTGACTTTATCAAAGTAACATTGATGCCTTTCTTCGAGATTTTGTTTGTTTGTTTTTTTTAAATCTGTATTGCTGGACTATAAATCATAAAATTGTGCTAAAATTGCCTGCTGGCTTTTTTCAACTAATTTTCACAGCAAGTATTTCTAAATATTTTTGTGATGGGCAAAGTACTCCTAAATGTTTTCTGAGTTATTTAGCTGCTTCAGTGTAGAATCGGAAGTTCACAGAATGTCAAGGTTATCCTTTTGCTCTAAAACTAGAGTGCAAATAATTATTGTGTTGCAACTTCTTTGATAGAATTAGGTGTAATAAAAAGGAGATTTATATCATGAAAGTAAATTAGACATGACCAGAACCAGCTCACGTAAAAAATTTGAAGTTTGTGACAGAGTCAATACAAGAGATGGTTTAAAAAAATACAAAGTAAGAAATCCCATTATTCTGGTGGGAATAAATAGAGTCTTAATTCCTTCACTTTTCATTATTGGTTCTCTGGTATTCATGTAGTATAAGTTAAATATCATAAGTGTCATGTCAGCAGTGGTGAGGGACAGTAAATAGAGTTGTAGAAATAGCAATGGAAAGAAATATGCAAAAGTCAGAATTGCTCTGGCTCGGATGAGCTGTTGCTAAAAGCCTTTAATATAATTCACCTGATTAAAATGGGATCTGAATGCTCATTTTTGTAATTCCCCAGATGGATGTATTGGACAGACTGGGAGGAAGATGAAATAGATGCCAGCGTGGGGAGGATTGAGAAGGCCTGGATGGACGGCTACAGCCGGCAGGTTTTTGTCACCTCAAAGATGCTCTGGCCAAATGGTTTAACTCTGGACTACAGTGCCAACGTGCTCTACTGGTGTGATGCCTATTATGATCACATTGAAAGGATCTATTTGAATGGCACTGACAGAAAGGTAAAAGAGAAATGCTGCTGGTTTGCCACAGGCATGTTCTGTCTCTGGATTTTGTTGTGTTACGTTTAAAATACTTCCCAAGGTTTCTGCAGAGCCCTGCGGAGTGTCCGGCGTCACCTCTGCTGGAATGGTGGTGACAGCCTCGAGTGAGAGACTGCAGCACAGCTCAGGGTGTTCCTCTGTCCTCAGTAGCACCCAATCTGATCATTTTTTATTTTTTTTTAATCTATTTTTTCTCACAAGGCAATGAGTTATGGTTTGATTGAGCCATGAAGCTGCAAAGAGCTTTTTGGTAGAGAAACCCATTTTTATTTTGGCTTTCCCGGACAGGTTTTCCTTGAACTTCTCTGGATAGTTTCCTTGAACTTCTCTTTTCTGGTTTTATGAATTTCTGTGCCTCTTTTGAGCATTAGTGGTAATATTCAAAGGGGCAGCACTCAACAGATTCTGTCAAAGATGGAGAGAGATTGCTTTATTTATTCCTAATGTCTGCACTAGCTGGATACAAGTCTGTGCAGACATTGTGAGTGGGCTTGTAGAAGCAACAAGCGCAGAGTAAGACACTTTGAAAGTGGTTAAGGCTCAGACTGATAGTCTGGGCAAATTTTATCATCTGCTTCATAAAATTAGTGACTGGTGAATAAAAAGAAGCACCTGTCTTTACAGGTTTTATTTTAGATGTGTCACAGAATAGTTTTGGAGGCTTTTTTTAAAGTATTTTTTCTATAATCCTGAGATATAACAAAAAACACATAACTGCTTGAATTTATGTAGCTGAAAATAACTATAAGATACTTGCTTTTGATGCTTAATCATTTGTATTTAATTATATAGGATATTTTGGTCAAAATTTAACTGGATCAGTCACATCTATAATTCTTTAATTGAGTAAAGATTTTGGGAGATTGGGTGGTCCGGAATTCCACCAACAGCTGTCAGATTATTGATTGATTGATGAATTTGGATCAAAAATAGTTCAGAGGTGAGGAAGGAGTTTTGACTATAAGAATTCCAAGTCCAAAGACAAAATCTGAGCCAGAAGAAGGAGACCAATGGCTCCAAACTGAATCTGCTGGGATAGAATCACGGGACCATGGAATTGATTGTGTTGGAAAAGGCCTTAAGATCTTCAAGTCCAACCCTTAACGCAGCAATGCCAAGTTCACCACTAACCATGACCCTAAACCCCACTTCTTTGTCTTCCAAATCTTCCCAGGGTTAGAGACTGCACCACTTCCCTGAGCAGTCTGTTCCTGTCTTCTCTGATGGGGGCCACTTAAGATGGATTTATATAAAGTTTTTTTTTCTTTTATTTTAAAGTTAGATACTGGTTCTGCTGCACAGAAGGGCTTTGCACTCTTTATTTAATCTTATCGCAATACGTTGTTATGTTTGGGACAGTAATTATCTATTTCCTGTTTTATCTTCTCTGAAAAACTGAAGATTCTTTTAACGTTGCTGATGCTCACCTAATACTACTTGATTGCAGGTAGTCTACAATGGAAAAGATTTGAATCATCCTTTTGGACTGTCACATCATGGAAATTATATATACTGGACCGATTACATGAATGGGTCAATTTTCCAGCTGGATCTGGTGACAAGGAATGTGACACTGCTGAGAAGTGAGAGGCCACCTTTGTTTGGGCTCCAGATTTATGATCCACGCAAACAGCAAGGTACTTGTATCTCCAGAGGTCTCTGATTAAAGGACATTTTCCTTTAAAGTCTCTGAGTATTTTGAGGTGACTTGATGAACAAAAAAAGAAAAACAAATATGGGTTGTGGAATGAGGGAGTTGCTTTCCAAAGTTTCAGTCCATTGATGTAGAAGTTGAATTCTGAATTCCTCCTCTGCATTCACTCTGCCTTTGTTGCCCTTTGTCCTTGTGTGACCAAGAGATGCTGTGCAAGTATCAGTTACAGAGGGTAACATATCTGCATTGGCTCATAGATATAAAATATATGATTACATTTACCTGTTCTTAAATGAGATCATAGAGTCTGCCTGTATATATATATATCTATATATTTTTTTTTTAATTTGCTCCCCATCTTGGTCTACAATCATCACTTTATGCTGCACAGAATAAAAGTAGTTCTTTGAGAGCAGTGGAAAAATCCATAGTTGTTGCTTCTTGTATCTGTAGAGAAATGAGATAAAAGCCCTAGGTTTGCATGGATGGAATTTAGAAGATACAATTGATACTCTACAGGTAAAGTTAAAAATGTGTTTTACTGAAGGAAACTTGCATTCCATTTACTACATGCACTGTTCGGTATCAGATATGTACAACATGAGTTGTTCAGTATTTGCTCACTAGTTAAAACATATTTCTCATTACTAGAATGTTGGTTTGGTCTGACACCAAACAGAAAAATAATAATCAGGAATTTGTATAGATAAAAAGCTGTTTAAAATAGGGGTTTTTTACTGTTTAAATTTTCTCTTTTCTGATAATGTAGCCTTTAAATGCTTTCAATGCTACTGCTGCTTTATTTGGTACTCGGAAAATTCCTTTATTTTTCAGAAAAAAGGGACACTTAATGCAGTTGCTGTTAGCTTCCAAATCAGCTGACACCAGAGAGAGAAAGTATTGCCTCTTAGACAGTTTTGCTGAATGAGCTGAAGTCTTGAGGGAGGGAATTTGACTCGTTAATATATTCTTTGTTTGAAATTGTAATTGGAATTTTGTAAGCTAACTGCAGCCTTTAGGAACTTCCCTTTTTGTCGTGCTCTGTGAGGTTGATCTTGCCATTGTTCCCAAAGGAGCATAAAAATTTCTTTTAAAGAAACTATTTGTGTGTGTGCATGTTTTCCTTGTAAAAGCGCAGGCTCAAGGCTGAATTGTACAGAGAAAACCACAGGAAACCACTTTTTAGATGAGTTGTATATTAAAGATTACATGCACATACCTCAGAAACTTTTGGCTCTGATATTTTGAGGTGACTGCTTTGATGCTGCTGGTCTTGTCACTGTCTACACGAGCAGAAACTGTGTCATTTCATTTGGGCATGGTTCAATTCAGAGTGGCATTTTTACCAGGGGGGCTTTTCCAGGATCCTGTTCCAGTGATGCTTTTCCTTGTTCTTTAGGTAGGGACATGAAGCTTTTGGGATCTCCTCAAGGAAAGGCGTTTTTCATTGTCTCTCATGAGCTGTGACCCCCTTGAGGAGGAATATTTTTTGGGTTTTTTTTTCTCTTGCTTTCAGAGCTTAGAATTCACCTTATTTCCTTAGGCTGAGTCTTTGGGACTTTGGAATCCTAAAAAATGGGAAAGTGAAGCATAGGAATCATAGGAGCTGGATTTACACTCAGAATGTGAGGTATTTCCACTGCATTGAAAGGCTGGATTGCTACTTCCATGTAAATAATTCTTGTCTAAGTGCATTTGCAGCAATAAAGTTTCCTTTTTTTGAAATCAGCTAATGTTTCAACTCCTCAGATTGCAAAGAAGAGTTTGAGCACCAGGCTGCTGCTCTTCATGTGTGGAGGATGATCCTAGGAGTGGCCTTACACAATTTAGCAGTATTTGAGGTTAGGTTCATAGGAAGGTATAAATGCAATAAATACTTCAGTGCATCTCTTAAATGAGAAGATCAAACAAATGTGCATGGTTGCTGTCTTTTCCTGGGAACAATGACTGAAATGCAAATAATTGTTGGTTTAGCTCTAGACTAATTTTTTTTTACCTAATTAAAATGGAATTGGTTTACTTTATTCCCATGCAATCAACAAGGCAACAGCTGTTTTCAAAGCTGTCAAAGCATGAAAAAAAATCACTTTGAAAGTATTTTAAAATTTTGGGACTATTTAATAACAACCATATGAGATAGCTGTTAGGTACTGTAGTCAAGGAAATTTAATTTCCCAAATACTTGATAGCTTTACAGGTTCCACAGCTTGTTCAATAAAGAGGCTTAACCTATTTGAACTGTGTTTTGGGAGACATTTCAGCCCAGGAGTCTCTTCAGCAAGACTGATGGGACTGAAGGTCTCATTGCACCTTCAGGTTGAAGACTGCACTTTTTAAACCTTTTTATCTTGGATCTTTTTGCTTTAACTCTTGGTACTTCTATTTTCCTTGTCATCATCTCCTCTTTTATCACTTTACTTTGCACATAACCCACTGTGCAGGAGTTTGTCATCCCAATTATGAGGTTAAGTAGGAACTTTTCATCTTCAAGATGGACCATTTGACTTTGATCTACTGATTTAATTTTTGATGTTAGTTACTTTCAGCTTTCATTGGCCTTTGGAATCATCATATGTTTTCTATATTTGGCTGAAATAGTCTCTTATTCTCTAGGTTTATTCTTTTTTAGTGAGCTGACAAACTCATGTACGTTCTTTAATTAAATCACTGCAAATGTTTTGACTTGTGCTATGTAATTTTGGAGTCACTTTTGAGGATTGTATTTTGGTTTGTTTATTTCGGCAGCTTCTGAGAACTGTTTAAATCTTTGCATTACTGACATCCTTTGATTTGTACAATGATGGCCCTGAAAAGGTGCAGAGACTTTCAAGGCTACTTTCTCTGAGGCTTTGTTTTACCTGAGATTTTCCAAAATTTAGACTCAAATACATTTCTTACATTTTTTTTATGTTTCGTTCACAGTATTTCGGTTTTCTTGAGCATAGAGGTAACAGTTGGTTTTTTTTAGTGGTTTAGGTCATAGTCTCAGGCTTGAAGTCAGAATCTAATAATGTGTATTATGTGTATTAAGTGTCCAATCTAAGCTCTTTCTGAAATTGTGATCAAGCCCTAAGAATTCCCATCTTCCCTGGTTATACAGCTGTGTTCTTGTCATCTCACTCCTACCCTGTCCAGTGAAAGTACAAGTACCACAAAGACCTTTCACATCATTCTCTATTAATCATTTTGCACAGATTTATTTAAAAGTTCAGTGGGGCTTTAATGGGCTATTGACACCTTTTCTTCTAAGAAATGTTGTGTATGGTGGATCAGAAAAAGTATAGAAAAAGGTTATTAAGCACTGTTCAATATTGTAAGACATATTAAGGTACATCTTAAAATATAAAAATTTTCAAAATCCTTAATTATTTATTCATTATCAGATGTTCATTTAATAATTTAAAGATATTTCCATTTACCTGCAGAAATGGCTCTGATGGGACAGTTTAATATCCATGTTTGTAGCTCCATGAGAACTTAATACTAGATTTTCCATAAAAAAATGAAGTGAGGAGCTTTTGAGGAGAAGGAATTGCGTGGAGTCTGTTTTAACCCAGCAAGCCAAAAAATGTTTCCTACACCTTTAAAAGGGGGAACTTCTTTTTACTAGAATAGGAGGATGAAAAAAAACCAAAACCAAAACCAACAACAACAACACACACACACACACACACACACACAAAAAAAAAAAAAAAAAAAAAAAAAAAAAAAAAAAAAAAAAAAAAAACCACCACCCACAAAAAAAAACCACCTAAAAAACCCAGAAAGTTTTAATTTAAAGCTTCAGCAGACATGTAGTTTTATATCTTGCTTGATCATAATCACCTCTCACCAACACCTGAAATCAGCAGAGCCTTGCCCATGAGGAGCTGGGTGTCCCCAGCAGTGCAGATCCAAGCAATTGGGTCATGACCAAAGTGACACAAACAGAAATTGTGACATTTGTGGGCTCTCAGTGACTTTAAGCCTGGTTGCCTCAGGAATGGGGTGGTGAGGAGGCAGCAGCCCTTGGTGGGTGGTTGAAACACTGACAGCTATGAGTGTCTTCATGGGAACAGCTTTGGGGAAGGAACAATGACATGGAAAAAACTGCAGAGCAATGGCAGCTGTGTTCAGAGGAGATTAGTGGAATATTTGCCTGTATTCTATCTGCCATAAATCTCTTTATTCTTTTGTTTTCTTTCTCTTTTTATCCTAATCTGCATTTGTAGCCGCTTTGTTTCAACATGTACAGATGCCAATTAACTTCAGAACATTCCTTTATCTGCTGTTTGATTCCTTGAAGCCACTGTGTGCATGTAGCTGTGCCAAATATTTTGCAGTATTTGTTCCCTTCATAAAACAGGCAGATAAAATGCTGTGAGCTGATGGTGCAGTTTTTTGTGAGGTTATTACTACTATTATTATTATTGTTATTACTATTTTAGAGTATTGCAACCTGTAACTAATTATGTATAACTATTATAACCCAGAGTAACCAAACTCTGAGAATAATGTGCTCCTACCACAAGAGGAAAGCAATTGCAAAAAAATCTTCATCTCTTTATGTTTGTAAAGAAAAAATAATAAAAATGACAAAACAAAGCAACTAAAACCCCCATTGTTTAGTCCTAGCATGGCTGTTAGTTCTAAAGTTCCTTTTTATTTTTTTTCCCAGGTGATAATGCCTGTCGTGTTAATAATGGAGGCTGCAGCACCCTTTGTTTGGCCATTCCTGGAGGCAGAGTTTGTGCCTGTGCTGACAATCAGCTTTTGGAGGAAAACAGTACAACCTGCATGAGTAAGATTCTTACAGAATATCTGAATTGATGCTGCTGTTAAGGGATCAAGTCAGACATGAAAATAAAACCAGAAAGTGTGGCCTCCTACAGGGTCTGTAAGACAAAGAGATATTACTTGAATAAATATTCTAATTTACAGAATGCAAAAGATTTTCCAAAGAAAACAGAATATTAGTCCACTGTTTAAGTTAAAATACGTTGGAAAACATTTCAGCATATCTGATATGATAAAGCACTTAAACAGTTCACTGAAATCTTTTAAAAATAACAGAAATGAATCCATATAATTATTAAATTAAATATATATGAACAGTTATCAGATTATTCTACTAAGTATCTTAAACAGAAATCTGACATTGAAATGTTCATGATGAAACTGTTCATAAAACACGTAAAGTCAGTGTATTTATATAAGTTAGGTTCTGACGGAGACTGTGCTAATATTGCTGTCTTCCATCTTTTCTTTATATATCTTCATTGAGACAAAGATAAAAGTTGTTCTAATAAAAAGTGAGATTTTCAATTGAAGTAATAACTTGCTGTATACTACAGGTATTTATTTTTTAATGTTTAGACTTTGTGTTTGTAACTTTCTAAGAATTTTCTCTGTTTTTTCTAAGTCTCATTGATGTATTTCTTGAAGTGAATTGTAATAAGACTTGAGTAAAGCATAAGGATTATTTCATAACACAATGAACATTATGGAGCCTGCAACAACCAGGCAGAGCCATCACTTTTGTTAAAAAAAAAGGAACTATTTTTCTTTTTAGCAGAAATAACTGGAATGGGCACTCATCGCTGATAAGATGGAATGTAGGCATTAGTAAGAGAGTTTAGAGAAACTTTGAGATTAGAATGAGGCAGGTTTCCTGCTTTTTCCCCAACACATTGGCCTGGCTCTTTCTATGGAGTATTCCTGGAGGTATTCTGCTGTTCCTCAGAGGGTCCTGGACAGATGTGTGCCATTTACATCTCAAGCATTCTGCACCTGATGTTGAGAAGCACATCTGCCTGGATTTATCAATAAGCTTGTAGCTTGCTACTTAACTCTGCCCCAGCAGAATTTTATCATTTCTTCTCTGCTGAGTCTGTACCAGTGCATAATGCAGGTGTTTGAGTTGTTGCTTGGATACAAGAATCAGTCTTTTAGTGATCATTTCCTATCTCTAAATGTGCACCCGAATTTGGCCAATGTCTATCAGAACATTTCTTGTTTGCCGTTGATGAGGTATTGCAATATTTTAAACTGATATTTTTACTCTATCATCTAAGCAGTGATTTAAAATCCAGTTTGAGTGCCGTTCTGTTCAGAGTTTTTTTCAATTTATTAAAAGTTCATTCCTTCAACCACACACTGGGATATGTGTGCCACTGTAGGCTTCAGGTGGAATTACCTCCAATGGGCCAAGTTGACATAAAAATGTTCCAAAGAGCGAGAACAAGAATTGATCTGCGTTTATGTAGGGGCAGTATTGTATTCTGGGTGTATCAAGCAGATAAAGAGATGTTCCTGTTGGATGTTTTCCCCAGTGAGAGAGGGAGAGGTGCTGCCCCAGCTGTGCAAGGCGGAGCAGTTCCAGTGCAGCAACAAGCGCTGCATCCAGGAGCGCTGGCGATGCGACGGGGACGACGACTGCCTGGACGGCAGCGACGAGCACTCAGAGATCTGCTGTACGTATGCACTTCCCTCTGCGCCCTCAACCCCTGCCTCACTTCTGTTCCATCGTGCAACTGCACGTCCCTGAGAGCCAGCTGTGCCTCAGGGGGCCCAGTGCACTCTGCTAATAAAGAGCTGACCATCAAGGCGAGGAGATGGGGTCCCGTTTGGAAATCTGAGGGCAACTTAATGTTGGCGCTTGTATCGTGGGTACAGCCTTGAATGTATTCCAGGGACGAGAGCTGGAAGGGTTCCAAGGCACAGGGTTATGAATGGGACACCTAGGGTGGGTCTTGAGGTCAGGGTCCAATAAGAATAGGAAAAAGTGGTGCAAAGGGGTAAACATAAACTAAGGGACTCATGGGGTTGCAGGAGTGTAACACTGCGGCAGATTTAACGCAATGGGGTTCAAGGGAAAGAAGAACATTGTGGCAGGTGTCCATATATGATAACAGGGTGACATAAACTTAACAAACCAATAGAACAACAAAACCTAAGACATGCTAACATGTGGCTGCAAAGCCCCGTGACAGGAAGGTTTCCCTCACCATGACCTAAAAGCATGTTTTTCCCCATTTGCCTCAGTCCCTCCAGGGCTGAGGCACAGCTACCTTGGGGATAAGCCCCTGGGCCTCCACACACTTCAAGGATTGCCAGCCAGACCGTGCCAGCCAAACAAAACCAATCATCCTTAGGCCGTTCATGCAAATCTTTCATTTCCTTCTTTTCCTGCGTGCAATAGTAACAGCACTTTCAAGTCTCACTGGTGCACTCATTTCACAGCACAGCAAGGGCAGTCATCCTTTGGGGTTGGCACAGTCACTCCTCATCCTTTAAATAATGATGGTTTTTACTTTGTTTTCCACTGTTTCTTGTATGGGTCACGTTACAACACCTGATGAGAGGGAATGGAGAATGGGAGCCAGGCTCTTCTTGGAAGTGTCACTGGCTGGACAAGAGGTGATGGGCACAAACTGAAAAGCATCAATTTTGTCTGAATGTCTGAAAGATAACGCTTTTTTACTGCCAGACACTGGAATAGATTGCCCAGAATGGTTGTGGAGTTCCTGTCTGTGGAGATGCTTGAAACTTGCTCTGTCTGGCCCTGCCCAAGTACAGGATTACACCAGGGGATTTTTGCAGGTCCCTTCCAACCATGAAAATTTCTGAGATTGTATAATGCATTTCTTTAAAAAATCCCAAAAAAATCCTCAAGAAAAAAAAAAAAAAAAAAGGAAAAAAAAATAGCAAATACAAAACCAAGAAGCCCTATAAGTAATCAAACCAACAAAGTAAACAAACCCAATCCCCCCAAGAAAATCAAACCAGTGACAAAACCAAAACCCAAATCCCTACACCACTTGCAGTATTAAATTAAGGTACGTTGTCTCTAAAGTTACGGTTTTAAAAGAGATGTATTTTTCTGCTGTAGAGGAGTTCCACTGTTGGAATGAAAATGTAATGGAAAACATACCAATTATGTCCCTGTCATTTCGGGAAGGTACTTCAGTAGCCTGCTTTAAAATTAATGTTGCAGCACTGAGAATTCTCTTCCTTACTCTGTTTGTCACAATTCTTTCTATTTCTGTCCTAGTATCATTTCTCTAAACCAAATCTCCTTTAGTGAAATGAAAATACAATATTTCTCCCAATCAGTTGTAGACATGAACAATCTTCTGTTCTGCAGTATTGTTCTGTGTGTCTGAAAACTCTTATCATAGTCTCTCTTTCTTATCTCTTTGAGACCAAACAACTCTAAACTGTTTTGGGGTTTTTGTTAGTTTTTTGTTGTTGTGAGGTTTTTTCCTTGGTCTGTTTGTTTGTTTTTCTTTGGGTTTTTTTTTCCCCTAGTAGATTATGGCATGGTAGATTACCTTTTAGATTTCATTGCTTTTTTTCTGAAGTGATTCTGTGGGTTGAGTGTCCAAAACTGGATGTGTGTATTTCTGCTGGAATATCTTCTGACTAGGCTGAGAGAATGTGTTTGTGAAGGGTGATTGTTTATTCATCCTTGGCTAAATCTTGCCTGCTTCACATTGATTCTGCTGATACAAACTGGTCTTGGGATCCTCTGTAATGCCTAGATCTTTTACCATATGACTATTAAATTGCCAGGTTTGGATTTGTTTTGTTTAATTGTGGGGTTTTTTTACAGCATTTCTGTATTTTGGGAGGTCCATATAGTAGGCATTGCTGATTTCAGTAATATTTTTATAAATATTTTCTTAGTTCTGGATTGCAGTGCTTACACTCATTTTGTTTTGGAACCAGTATGTCTTGCACTTAATTTAAGGAGCTCAGCTAATAGAAATAGTGAGAAGGAAAATCTTTCAGCAGATTTGACTTGATTGTCTTTTAAATTAGTGTAAGGAAGACCAGTTCATTGATCAAAGCTTGTAATTCTCTGAGGATTTATATAAATATAAATGAAATCATAACCTGGTCTTAAACCTGGATGTGATCTATAGTTTACATGGTCAGTGTGATAACATTGATCTCTTCTCAGCAGTTGCCATAGTAACTCCAATAGTTCTTTATGAGTTTGAAATATTTGCAATTATGAGCAGAATACACATTACTAAATTTATATGAGTGAAAGCTTAACAACCATTTAAAACAGTTTCTATGTCAAGTAATAAATTTAAAAAAAAAAAAAAAAAAAAAAAAAAAAAAGCTTTAAACTTGTGATTTTATTACTTGGATGCTTCCCGTTTAGTTTTCCAGTCACACTGCAAACTTAGGAAGTAGGAGATTTGGGACATCTTTCTGCTCAGATTATTAATTAATCTCTGCTTCCTGTGCTTCTGCACCCTGCACACAAACCAGGGTTCATGTGCTATTGATATCACCCTCGCTCTGTGTCGTCTTCAATTGCAAGAACAGGCAGAAAGGTCAAAGATAAAAGCTGCTGAAATGTCAAGGATAAGCCTGCAAGACATCCTTTCATTTTAAATACCCTTTGTTTCCAGATGTATGTTAAACTTTAAAAAAAGAGTCTGTGGATGGCTGAGTAGGTGAAAAATAGCTGAGATTATTTTTAACACAGTTTGAAACCGTGTGCAGTTTACTGTTCTTGTCTAAATCCAGATGAGCAAAGTCTGCTAATAATAAATGTTACTAGAATGAAAGAAGCAGAACATAAACACTTACTACGGTTGCAAGAGCAGGCCAATAGTATTTACATAAATTCTGTGCATTCAGCTTCATCCTTTCTGTGAGAATTTGTAGCCAGCAAAATCGTGTTTGAGAGATACCAGACTTTTTTTTGTTGTTAGTTTTACACCGTGTTGCATATTTCACTTTTTGACACCTACAATTTCATGGTGAGTAAACAGCAGATCTATATGTGGCCATTGACAGTAATGTGCCTCATTTTAGAAGCATTTTATGACCTGCCCAAATCCCTGCTCACTCTGGTATCATATTTTGGATCTGCACTTAGCAGCTTGCATCTGTTCCCTTCGGTGTTTTCCTTTGTTTAATATGCACTTTAGGCAGCAAACCTCATCACACTGCCCAGATGTGATCAAGAACTTGTTTCTTTAAGGAAACAGCACTATAAAATGCTGCTACCTTTTATCACCTAATAGAGCAGGATCTCCATGATGGCATCTTTGGTAGATATTATTTTATTTATGTTTGAAGTACTGCAGTGTTTGTAATTGACTGGTTTGCTGAGCAATCTTTATGTCATGGTAGTTATACGTACAGGATAACCACACTAACTGCATCACTGGGGAACAGCATTCAATGTGTTCTTTTCACAGATTTCACAGCTTTTTTCTCAGATTAGTTTCTTAGGGAAAAAAAAAAATTCTTTTTTTTCTCCACAGTCAATCACAGCTGTCCTGATGATCAGTTTAAGTGCCAAAATAATCGCTGCATTCCCAAGAGGTGGCTTTGTGACGGAGCTAATGATTGTGGTAATAACGAAGACGAATCAAATAAAACTTGTGCAGGTAAAAAATTTTACTTGGTTGTGCAAACAGGTTCTCTAACTTCAGTTCTGTGAATAGTTCAGGACTGATTTGAACTGAACTGAACTGAACCGGGATGCTACTGGTAATCTGATTATTGACGTTTTAAATGGATTCAGATTTTGAAGCCACCAAGGCTGGAATGCAAATTATATTTTACTTAATCCATGTGCTTGGCTGTGCTTTCCAAAGTTATTCAGCTCTTAATCTCTCATATGGGTCGACTGTCAAAGCAATGCTCAGGTACAAACTTTGAGGTACAAATCTTTTTTGGCAGCTAGAACTTTGTTTATTAACATGCTGTGATGGGTGCCATGTCCCCAGTAAATTTTATTTTATGCTGATTTAGTTTATGCATAATTAGTTATTCAGATGCCACTTGGTGCCTTGAAATTCTTTTTCATTTCTGAGTTATTAACTGGAGAGTGGGTTTTTGAGCAAATAGCAAGATGAGGATTGTTTACTAAGGATTCCACTGTAGTAAATCATGGAATTCCCAATTTGCTTGTGTGGAAGTGATGTTTAGTGCTTGTTGTCAGAGTACTCTAAACAAGCATTAAATCTCAAATATGCAACATGCCAGCCATCAGTGAGCTGAGGAGTGTTTTGAACTGAAGTGCAGTGCAAGACAACACACATTGTGTATTAAAATATTCCTTGTTTTCTTACTGCCTTGATATTCTTTGATATCCAACTGTTGGCTTGTAGGGTGAGAGTCTAATTTGAAGACCATTTTTTTTAACCCTGTGTCAGTTCTTGATGGATCGAATTTTGAAGTCTTGTTTTTCCATTTATTCCTGCAGTGGCAAACACAGTTAATGTTTAAAAAATTACTCCTTTGAAATATTATATTCCTCTTTTGAGTTTTGGCTTACTTCTCTGAAGAAAAAGGAAAATGGTAGTTAAAAAAAAAATAAATTAATAATATTCTTTCAGTCATTTGGGTTTTTGACATATCAGACTTTTTTTTAAAGTCTAGAATAACAACTAGATTAATTCTAAAAGCTTAAATTTGGAACCAAAATCTGTGTTGTTATCACTGGCATTGTTACGGGTTCAGATTTTAAACAAAATTATAGGTAATGACAGTTTTCTACGTTAGCTTTTTAGTGATATTTTTCTATTCATCAGCTTTCAAAGTAATTTCTGTAGCTACATAGCAAAGATTATTTTAGTGATCCTTATTTCTTCAGGAGAAATACATGTATTGATTCCTTTAATGGATTAAGTGTTTGCAAGGGCAAGGATTCTAAGAACAGTGAGGCCAGGCACGTCACACTCAGGCTAATTCCCATTTTCCTGTGTAAATACAAAATTCAAAAGATCATTCTTCATGGTGTGGAATACAGGTTGTTAATATCCCAACTGGAGGGCATTTTTATGCCTTGATTTTTGTTTACTTCAACCTTTAGTGAGTATTAATTCTCTTCTTACCACCTGGTTTTGCACAGCTATATCTAGAATTTTATGTTCTTTTATGAGGAAGAAGCCACTAAGAATTCCCCACAGCAGAGGTAGAACTCAACCCTGCAGATGACCTCAGTTTTCTCTGAAGTCAAAGGAGGTGAAATGATGTTTAGTCAGAGCAGGGGAAAGTGCAAAAGGACAGGAGGTGCCCTCCAGCCCTGCAGCTTCTAAAATCAGACACCCACCAAGAGACCTAAGGGATCCAGTCCATTTCCCTGGTATTTTTGGAGTGTTTTGTCTTGACAGCAAGAACTTGTCAGGTTAATCAGTTTTCTTGTGGGAATGGACGGTGCATTCCAACGTCATGGCTGTGTGACAGGGAGGATGACTGTGGAGATGGGACTGATGAAATGACATCCTGTGGTAAGTGGATTTTTCTCTTTTTTTGGGGGGAGGGAAAAGTAAAATTCTTCTGTAACATATAAAATATATAGGGATCTCTTTTCATGTCAACTGAAATGATAATACTATTTCTGAAATGGCAAATAGAATTGGTTTGGTTGATAAATAAAGCCAAAGCAAATGCAGTGTTTTCTATTTAATGAGTTTTTAACTACAATACCAAATATGCAGATCAATCAAGACTTTTTTAATTTGCAGCCCATTATCAAATGCTGTCACCCTCAAAAATTATTCTTTATCTCTGCCACATACCTCTCCACATGGGCCCCCTCAGCATATTCTAGATGTCAATAAAATCAGCCTGTTTCAAGCCTCAACAAAAGTATATTTGATCTTGTATTTTCAGAAAAAACAAAAAAAAATTCTTGGTTCTATCATGAGAGAGTATCAGCAGCTGTGCTGACTGCTGCTGTGCTGAGATACTGCAGAGAGGGCTGTGCTCTCTCTAATCAGCTGCTTCCAAACAATTAAGGATTTTAATAGTCATTTGTTTTGCAGGGCACTGGTAACTGCTGTGAGTCTGAGAGCACGAGGGTCAGTGAGCTGTCTGCAGATGCAGAATCACAGAATATGATGTACTGCAGTGTAGAATCACAGGGTGGTTTGGGTTGGAAAGGACCTTAAAGAATATTTTGTTCCAACCCCCTGCCATGGGCAGGGACACCTCCCCTAGGCCAGAGCTCCATCCAAACTGGCATTGAACGCTGGCAGGGATGGGGCAAAAAAATGAAGTCTTTACATGAATAAAAATAATAATATTATTAAGGTAGACTTCTAATTGCCTTGCTTCAAATCAAATCAGTTCAGTTGTGCAGAGAGATAGGATGGGGGACCAGGGGACTTGTATTTTGCAATCTCTAAGGTTCTAACTCTGTGTTTAATGGCACAGCATTGACTCTCAGTGCTAGAACAGCTTCTCTGCCTCATGTTCTCAGGGACAGCAGCAGCACACAGAGGTTACCTTTGGCACCTTTGGAAATCCTTCCCATGAGCTTTGTTCAGTATCCTCTCAGCTGACCTGGAATATTTCTTCAGATATTTTAATCAGGATTTATATCACTGGCTGTTGTTCTGTGTAGCCAAACTTGACATGTTTCACGTTTTAGCACCTTGTTTTGTTATCCTCACGCACTGTGGCTGTGCATATATGTCAAATATTTCCTTTTTCATCCTGCCCTCTGATTTGATCACTATGGGACACGCTAATGGCATTTATTTACGTGTTCTGTTTAGTGGGAGATATTTCCTTCAGTTTAAAATTCCTGTATCCATAAGGACATTAGAGAGAAATGAGGTTGATGTCTATCCTGTGGAGAGACTTCACTGGGAGTTCAAGAGTCACCTTTCTTTATTTCTGTGTCTGCAGGGCAGTGAGGACAGGGCTGGGTGTGGATCAGCTGCAGGATGTGAATCTCTTTCTTCTGAAGTAGAGAAGGGCCATAGGGACAATGAGGGGATGTGCTGGGTGTCCTCTGGGGTGTGAGCAGGAGCTGTGGCTAATGGTGAAAGCTCTGGAGATGCTCTGGGCAAACTCTGGAGATCATCTAAAACATTTTGGGAAAGGCTGTAGTGGGCTAATTGTGAGCTGGCTGCTTCTGGTGGTGGTGAGGGTAATCACGATTCATTTTAATCACTTTCTGTCCCTTTGTACAGGTGAAAATAAAGAAAATTAAGTCATGGAGGCATTTATGGAAAAGAGGAAAATTACAAATTTGGGGAAAAATTATTTGAAAAAGTGAAATTATAAGTTGTTTTCAGATTTGCTTGAAGCACATGGGGCATATATTGTGGCTAAGCACTACTGCACTGCACACTTCTAATATTTTTTCTCAGAACAGAATTTTTTTGTTACTGTAATTTTTCATTTAACAAAAAACACAAACAAACAAACAAAAACCCTAAACCAACAAACCCCAAACATGCAAACAAACAAACCCCAAAACCAACCAAACAAAAGAAGCAAGAACTTTCTAGAAGTAACAACGAAGTGTTGTCATCAATGGTAGCTTATCTTCACACCCTTTTCTCCTTTGAAGCAGGATAATCACCTCTGTTCAATGAAGTTCTTGGTGTTCTCTGTTTAATTTTTAAATAAAAAAATGTAATTTGTATTTTTTTAATCTGTTATTATATGCAGCTGGTTTGGTTTAATGCTTCATCAGTGTGACTCTTTTAAGGACAAAACTTTGTGAGGTTCAGTAAAAACAAAGTGATTTCAGTTCTCGTCTTAAGAAAGTGTTGAACTTTTTTTTTAATGCGACATGTTTTAAAAATTTAGAAAAACTCTTCAGTATTTTCCAGAGTGTTTAGCAAGTTAATAATAAGTGCACTCATCTACCCATGTCATTGGCTTTAGAAGAAAAAGAAATCTGAAAAAAATCTATATTTAAGTTACTCTTATGCAGAAGCATATTTGATAATTATAGAAACAAATGTCTGTGTTCAATGCAGGTGATATTTTGTGGATGACTGTCTCAGATCTCTGCTGCTTTACCGGAATGCTGGGAGGAATTGCTTGTGAAAGCTGACATTTTAATTTTGGATTTTATTATGCCAGTGTAGAGTAACTTTATTTCTTGGCTGTTCTTTGGCTTGGTACTTAACCTTCCCATTTTATAGTGCTCCATTTCCTGTCTCTTACTGGCAGTGCTGCTGCAACTGGAGAAACCTTTTGTAAATAAGCACATGGAAAATAGAGTTTGTATCAGTAATCAAGGTATGGTGCCTTAAATATTGGCATGGCTAGTGGGAAAACCAGCCTTGGTCTGATGGGAATATGGGGCCAGGCCATTTGTCACAGAGTTTCATGGCTATGTTGATGAAAAGTAGGGTTTGGACAGTATTAACAGTTTAAAGTTAATTTATCTTTTCTTTTTGGTGCGTCACCCTTTTCTCCTCTCCAGATTAAATACCTGGAAGGTGCAGATGTTTGCCAGAACACACTTGTGTAATTTATGCATATAGGAGGGTGGCAGAATATTGCTGAAGAGGATGTTATGTTAAATGGATTTTATTTCTTTTTGAACACTTTCACAGAATTCCCAACGTGTGAGCCACTAACTCAGTTTATCTGCAGAAATGGGAGATGCATTAGCAGCAAATGGCTCTGTGATTCAGGCAAGTATCAAATCCTCTAAATCTGAAATGAATATGAGGGATAGCCCATAAATATTGCTTGGATGTTCTTTTTTTGCTGGGACTCATATTGTCAGTTTGGCTTGTAAGTGGTCAGAGAATAAATAAAGCATTTTTAAATTACTGACCTGACCTAGAAATTGGCAACACTCAAGGTTCAGATAAGGACTATTGTAATAGGTACAAATAGAATATTCTGTAGAATGAAGTCTGATGATTGATTGCTTAAAAAAAATTACAAAAAATAAATAAATAAAAAAAAAGAATGAAAGCAAAGCTATTGCTTATAAAAGTATTTTCTGTTCTTAGAAAACAGCATGGTTTCAGTGACCAACATATCCGATTTTTTTGTTATTTGTGGACAAGTTCAGGTAAATAAATAGCATCCCTGAAGAATGAAGGCCAGCAAGACTTTACAATGTATTTAGTTCTTTTGGCTGGAAGAGTACATATTTGAATGTTAAAATTAATCTCCTCTCAGAGCTTGTGGTGTGGGAGTGATGTTGCTCCAGTCCTAATAACATTGGGTTGGTCCAAAGCATTTGGTGGTTCTATAATTTTATTTGTCTGACAGGAATTTTTAGCTGTAAATGGACAAATTCCCGAAATTATCACAGTGTGCTGATGAATTTCTGTGCATGGAAACCCTTTAGAGTGTACCTAACATATTTATCTCCTTCCTCCCTTGATGGCCACGATCAAATTACAGGAATTGCCTTAAGACTGTTGTAATGAGTACAACATTAGAGTAATGAGAAACTGCAGTCCATAATTATTTATGTGCTTTCTCCACTTTGCACTCTTGTAAACACTTGGAAACAAGGTTTAATACTATTGAAATGAAATTCATCAGGTTTTCATTTTGGTTTATGTGAAGCTGTTTGTGCCTGTGATTAACTATCAGGTTTTCACAGAGAGTAAAGTGACAATGTTTGGAAGCCTGTATAGTCACACACAGCTAAAGAAATTAAGAAAATTTACAGGCTTCTCATGCTTGCTGGTGTCTCTGATTGAATAACTGAGTGAGGGGTTAGACTATCCAAAATTACAGAGTTGAGTGCTGTCGGTAAATAGGATTTAAGGTATTACGTGCATTAGAAATAATTTGATGCCTGTGAGCAGAAAACACTCATTTATTTACTGATTTGTTTTTCTCTCTTGTCTTTTTCAAAATGATTTTTCTCTCCTTACATTTTTTTTTGGATATTTTTATATTTTAAAACGTTTTAAAATATTAATATTTGCAGACGACGACTGTGGCGACGGCAGTGACGAGCTGGGCTGTGTTCACTCGTGCTCTGCTGACCAGTTCAGGTGTCAGAATGGCAGGTGTATCCCAGGGCACTGGGCCTGTGATGGTGACAATGACTGTGGAGATTTCAGTGATGAAACCAAAACAAACTGCACCAGGGAAGGTTAGAGTTTATTATTTTTTTTTCTTTCTTTCATGTTTCTAATGCTTATGAACACAGAGTTCATGTTTATTTGTCATAAATACCTGACCTTCAGCCAATGGAAAAAGAGAAGATGCTTTTAACCTTGGTGAAGGCTGGAATGGGAAATACGTCAGGTGCAATGTGATAACACAGGAGTGTATCATGAGGAATGTGTTTGGAAACGGAATGAGTATTGCAGTGAGATAAGTTTTATAGTTTCACTTCAGTGAATTGTGCTCGGTGTGGTGTTTGTCTCATTGCAGAGATGAGTGGTGTCTAGGTGAAGAGACAGTAAGAAGCATTCTTTGTGTTATTGATATTTTCTGTTTTTTTCATGTTCAGTGGAACAATAATACTCTTATTTTTGTGTGATGCAAGTCTTTGAGTTTATGGGGTTTTTTACATTAAAGCATTTTAGCAAACTACAGCCCTAATTAAATGCCATACTTTGTATTTATTTGAGTAGGGAGAGAAAGGAAGGATGATTATGGCAAAGGATAAAGAATCACCTGATCAGAATTAGGGAATATCTTTCATATTTTTCTCCTAATTTTTTTCTACAATAAAGTAATTATACACAATGTTATTAGTCTCTTTTCATAACTTTACATTCCAAATCTAGTTGGATACCTCCTACCAATACATGAAGTATCAGAATGCCAGCATAGGTGAAGTCCTTAATTTTATATAGTCACAAAAATAATTTTTATCTATCAAAATGATTAGTGTGGAACTGAACAGCCCACTTGGACCCCTGTTCATTTCCATTTTGAAACTTGAAGCCTTTCTCTAATCTTTTACGATAGAACACAAGAATACAGATTATGTAAGAAAAAAAGCCAACAAAGCAATGTTAAATAAAATAAAATAAAATGTATTTATAAACAGGGGTATAAGAATTGATTCAAATAATGCTTTTTGGTCCAAGCAGGGAAATATAACTATGCCATTACTTTAAAGTTCATGTTATTGTCGTTAGCATGCCATTAAATAATAGAAATACAGTTGTAATAGTTTGGGAAAAGAAAAGCAAGAATAAAATTGAAAAGGCCATAAGCTAGAAAATACTTAGAGAGTTATGTACGTGATGAATAATTAAAATCTCCCAGTAATTATTGTTTGGAGCAGTCAGCACTGATGCCAGGGCTGCACTGAGTGAAGCTCCTTTGCTGTTTGCAGTTTGGAGCAGCTCCAGCTGCTCTACCAGTGCTGTAACAGCACAAACCTGCCAGAGCACAGGTGGGACCTTCCGGGTTTTTGGACCTTATTCGGTAAAAAAGGAGAAAGAGGAAGGATGAAGGAAACCCGCTTGAGGATTAAGCACAGGGTTTATGAAGCACCAGGGAAACTTCATCAGCCTTGGTCCTCCTTGTACCTCCAAACCCCTTCCTATCTGACAGGTGTGCAAAAAGGAAATAAAAATCAGTAGTGAGCATGTGGTGGAGGGGGAGTGAAGGAGGTGAGGAGGATAAGGAAGAGTTTTTCTGAAGCTTGTGTTGGACTGATGAGTTCTAGGATGGAATTGGGCATTTCGAGTATTGTGCTTGAGGGCTCTGATTTTGGCTTGGGTCAGGAAAAGGGTTTTAAGTCAGCGTAGACTTGGAATGGAAAAAAACAAAACTCACATAAACAAATTCTTCAATGTAATTCTTATTTTCCTAAGCAACTCCCTCTCCTGGAAGGTGCAGTGGGAGGGAATTTCAGTGCAGTCCTGATGGGAACTGTGTTCCTGAGCTGTGGCGCTGCGATGGGGAGAAGGACTGTGAGGATGGCAGCGATGAGAAGGGCTGCAATGGAACTCTGCGAGTGTGTGATGAGAAAACAAAGTTCTCCTGCAGGAGCACAGGTAGGGGATGGCAGATGCATTTTCCTCTCACTTACTCTGTGTGTTTCTGTGTGAGTTTGTCTTGTTTGATCAAATATCTATTCTTTAACTAATGCTTTTAATGATCAATATTAATAAGGTGTTACTCATTGTGTTCCTACCTGAATGTTATATTGGTTCCTGGAAATAATGTTGATTTATATACCGTGTTTTCTGATTTACAATATAAATATAAATTATAGTATACTTACATTCTATTATAAATAAATATAAAAATAAAAATATTTCTATATTTATTAATAATAAATGTAAACTTATCTATTTTATATTTACAATATAAAATAAATGAGTTTTGAGATTACTTAAAGCTGAAACGACTTTTTATGACAGTATTTCCCACCAAATACTTAAATAAAGCATTTAATAGTACTCCAAAGTTCAGGTATTTTCTTCTATTTCCCCTTTTTGGCCCTAGGAGTAATTTGAATCAAATGGTCTAAAGTACCTTGAATACTTTGAGAAATTACAACTACAGCACTGGAAATTTTATGTGTAGTATTGGAGGAAAAATACATTCTTTGATTGTGTTTCTAATATTTATTTTCTTTTTCTGTAAGTATAATTCACTAAAAGGTGTGAAAAGCATGTTCCAATCATTGCATGAGGATCTGCAATGATATAAACAATGATGTTTAGATGGAACCTTTTTTTTAAGGGAAAGTTCAGTTAAGGAAGAGATTAATGTATGTCAGCACAGTAATAATTTTTTTTGTCTTTTCTATCAAAACTTTGTGTGATATTAGGGCTAAAATAACTGTCACAGCAATATTCAATGAAGGCTATAAGAAGTAGGAATATTATTGCCAACTACAAATATTGGAGGAAGGGAGAAGCCATTCTAATACCTGTGTTACAACTAAGCGTGAAAAATGTGTCAGAGGACTTGTATGATCTCTGTCCAAAAGTATCTTGCTTGTTCTTGGATTTTAAAGTTATAAAAACCATGAAATCTTGAAAAAGAAATATGGAATACTGAATTGTGTCAAAAAAACCCACATTTCCTCTTGTGTTCTTACTAATTCCATAAAGATATGTAGAATATGTAGCTGTTAAATGAAACTCTTTCTAGAAGTAAAAATGGATTATTCACATGTGGTCTTTTTCCTGAAACTGATTGATAGAAATCCTGGCACAGGAAATAATCAATCAGGAGCAAGTGTATTTCCTAGTGCCTAAGTGAGTAAAAGCTAACACCAGTCCAAGTGGTCAAAACAGAATTATTAGAGGCAGGAAAGGTGAATAAATCTCAGGAGATGAGGTTTATTTTCATCAGCTGCCTTTGGAAAGCTAATGAGACAAGATATTACTACTTTAGTTAAGAGAAAGCAGAGAGAGAGGTTAGAGGTAGCGTGGACTACAAGGTGAATTACAGATTTTAGCTATTGGGCTTTATTCCTTTCAGAAAAGTTTGCTTGTTTCATACTTGTCCTGAATGATTTTAGACACAGAGCCTGGAAAGCCCCTTCTGGTGGTAAACTAAGATTTTCCAAATACAGCTGCCATAATAACAGGAAATAGATGGAATTAAATTCAGCATCATGGTCTGAATGAGTTGTCTTTTCAACAGAGAACTAGAACCCCATTTCAAATTCCAGAGTCCAAGCTGCATTCCCTCATTATGGACTTTCCTACATTTGTGGTCATGTTAAAGGGGGGCATTGTCTCAGTTCACAGGGTGAAAGATGACTTCTCTGGCTGCCACGAAGAAATACAGCAAACCCAAAAATTTTCATCAAAATTTTGCTAAATTCAAGGGTATCTGGCTTTGATTTGAAGGAAAATGTAATCGTGCTTGTTTGTTGTGTGGAAATATCACTGGAGCAACTAGTTATGACAGCCTTAATTGTCTCTTTTGCAACATTCCTTCCTCCTGGAAGGAGCAAAGTTCTGGAGGAGGCCTGTGGTAATGCACTGCAGCACAAAACAGCAAAGGCAAATTTTTGTTTAGCTGCTTTTTCATTTGTTCCATGTGTGGTTTGGACAGAGGAGTAATAATGGCTTTATGAGAAAGAGTTACTGGAATGTTTCAGAAGAAATGCAATTTTCTCCATGCATGATTCTACAGAAATAATGGTGTCTGGCTCGCACATTTATGGCAGTTGTTCCAACGAGGAGGCACTGGCTAATTGTCCCCTCAGAGACTGCTGGGGGTGACATCTGATACAGAATGTGATGGGTCTGTGCAGGAACATGTGGATGGAGGGAGCTGAAACAGCCAGAACTTGGGGAGGGAAATGGCAGCTGGTGAGAAGAGCAATAGTGAGATGGTACTGCCCATTTTTATTTTTTTTTTCTTATTTTCTTTTCATTTTATGTCCTTAAATAGCCGCTGCAGGGTCTTTCCTTACTGTGGCTTTTGTGGCTTTGGTTAATGTCTCACAATGCCACAGGCATGAGTGCCGAGCTACAAAGCCAGAATTTGTCAGCATTCAGCCAAAAGGGATTTTTTCTGCTTACAGGGATGGGGATCTCAAGAACCCATCATACCCAGCTCCTTTTCCAATATTCAGTTAAGAATCTATGGCAGAGTGTATTCTAAAACTTATGTAGATGGCCTTGTGTCATCTGCCTCTGGTAGTTGAATATTTTATTCCTAAAATCTGACTCCTTTGGATATTGAATGGCTTCTGCCATATGGGTCTCTAAAAGCATTATTTGTTGAATAAATAAATACTTTTTTTGTTGCTTCGCGTATCTGTCTCTCAGGTCAGCTCAGCGTCAGCTGGGCCACCCTGCTAGCTGTGATACGCCCAACAGTACCTTTGCGTGGGTCTTTGGCTCCGCAGCGCTTTTGCCTTAGCTGTCTCGGCCGTGGTTTGAAAGAGGGGACACTCCGGAGGCTCAGGGAGAAAGGTTTTATTCGGGTAACTCAGGGGCAGCCCCTGGTTCCAGGCCTGTGCCTCTGGGGAGTGACCCCCAGCCTCGGTTACAGGGGGTTTTTGTTCCCCCAAAATCTCAGGGGTGGATACAAGTTGCCAGACTAATGAAACAAGGCCAGGTGGGTAAGGTCAAAATGCAATACACAACATTAACAAATCAGGTGAATTTGGGATGTGGTCCTGTGAGACCCACCAATCCCTGTCAGACACCTCTCCTGAAGGTCTGGGGTCTGGGGGGTGGTGGACATGTGGGGGAGAAATACAATGGGATGGGGGAAAACACAATAGGACGATCGAAACCCAGGGCAGAGGATTAGAGTTGTCTTGGCAACTCTTATCAACCTCTGATAAGCACAATCCAAGACAGGAACTTTACCAGGCTAGGGTTAAAGTCCAAATCACATCAAACCTACAACTAAGAAACTTATGATAACATTTCAGCACCCCCACATTTATTTTTTTTCCTCCCCTCGCCTATCTTCCATTTCTGTTTTATGTTTTTACACCTTTATTATTTTTGCTGGTCTCGCTGGAACTGTCCAGCCTGGGCAGTCCTTGAGCTGCTGTATCCAAAGTCAGCCAAACTGCTGCAGGGTACTCGAGCTACCAGATTTCAGAATTGCTTTTCTGATTTTTTTTCAAAACCATCCCATGTTTGTTTGTAGTGATGTGTGATGAAAAATATACTAGAGGTTACACAGCAGTAGGATGTGGGGAGCAATCATTACCTGATTGAGATTGACTACCCTTGGGCTGCTGCTAGCCAATTATTTTCTGGTTTTAAAATAGATTAGGCTTCTTTTAAATTAGACAAGACTAATTTAAATTGTATAAAGAACCAACTTTCTATTTTAAATTCTGATTCTGTCCTCCAAAAATTATTACAGGCATGTACTTCACCTCAATTTTATGTGCTACATAAATTTATCCTTTTTATTCCGTCTCCCTACTTTTCAGTTAGTTGTGCTACACCAAGAGCAGAATCTGTGCAATCTCACTTAAAATGTCATCTAATTACTCTAATGATCATAATAAAGTACTTCTGTGGAGACAAATGCAAAAGAGCCATGAATACTTCAGTTTAGTAAGCAGTACATCTGAGCTGTAACGTGGTTTTGCCACACTTGCTCTTATTTTTGGTTTTTTTTCAAGCAGCAGTTGATGGTATCCAACCATTTTTGATGCTGCTTTGTGGACTATTCTTTTATAATTTCTTTTTTTTTTTCTTTTCCTTACATGTAATAATATATTAGAGGGATAAAAAAAAAAAAGATTTTGAGGAAAGAAGTTGCATTGGTTTGGAATGGAAAATAGGGAATGTATGTAGAGGAAATCATATCAATGGGTGCTGACCAGAGTGATGCTGGAAGAATATAACAACAGCAGCACTGGTGCTGTCTGAGTGAGGATTGTCAGAGTCCAGATTAGATTTGTGATCAAAAAAGCTGGTGCTGGGGAAGGCTGGGAAGGAAAGATTTTCCCAAAATGTGATGAGGAAATTGCAAGTATTTTTATCCTTAGTTAATGGCAACATTTTTTTCTGTGGTAACAGCTCTCTTCTTTAGGCTGGGTGGGTTTTTTTGTGGTTGGTTGTTGTTGTTGTTCTCCTGTCTCATCCAGGAGTCATCTGAAAACATCTGCTTTCTACTAAAATCTTTAAATTAGGAAATGACCACATTTTTGAAACAATATGATTCATTCTAAGTCCCACATTCTAATTGTGTTCTGCAGGTCAAGTGAGATCATTGACCATCACAGCATCTTGTTAAATGAGTCAGGTTGGAACATTCTGCAATGCTGATGGGATCAAGACTGAGCCCCTTCTATAGTTTAGGAAGGTGTTGCATTACAGCTTTAGGCAGTAAGAATTAGCTGTGAGAGGAAACTGCAATTAATGCTCCACCAAAGTGGTTTTTCTATGGTTGAAGATGGGATCAGTCGAAAAACCTCCTGGGTTCAGTGTCCTGACAAAGATTGAAAAGGTGTATAAAGAGTTAATTCTGTTGATAATATTTGTAGGAAATAAAAACCATTGGAGAAGCATTTGGATCAGGCTTTCCCATGTAGTTGGTGCTTAGCCCTCCTGTCTCACTGTGTTACACAAAAGAGCAATGGAAAAGGGCAGATACAGCTATTGAGGCAATCAATTTATGATGGAGTTTTACTAAAGAGGTTCCTGGAAACCAGAAGTGTGAGTTTCACTAAGGGGCAATAAAGGAAAAATACTTCAGTGAATTTTAAGTAATGATTTCAAGACAGTCATAATATTTCATTAGGTCCATCTCTTTAGAATCTTGGCAAAGATTAATTCCTTGGAAGTATATTCTACTTAAGAACTTGTCATATCTATCATAATGAAAGATGAGTCTTTCAGTATAAAACATATCTTCACTAAGGTACAAGAAAGGCAGGGAAACTGATTTTCTCTGTAAACATTTGAATGCATAAAAGATTAAAATAACAGATTAGGAGCACTACTGGAAGCAACTTCAATTTATTTTGGGTTATGGTTGGTTTGGTTGATGTTGGTATTTTCCATTAGCTTGCATTCTACTGCTGTGTTATAGTAATATAAAAAAATCAATGATCATTCTGCATAATAAAGAATAGGGACACTTTTTTGAAACACTTGTGAATGCATGTAATGATAAACTGCATACATATCATAAATACAATTTTTGTTTCCTCATGTCTGTGCAGTTCTCTTTTCAGTGTGGGATATTTGGGACTTTGGCCACTAATGAAAATGGTGGAAACTTTTCATTCTAATTGCCCGCTCTCCCTGTTTGTTTTCCAGCTGATTTTGCACTGGCAGAACGATGTTCTGTTGTTTAAACCCCAAATTCAGTGTAGCATGATCCTGAAGTTTCACTTCTTGCCTTCCATCACCAAAAGTGAAAACAGTCTCACATTTTCCTCCTGAGTGCTGCAGAATCAAACTTGTTTTTTGCACTGTTCTTGTTTCACTGTCTTGTATCCCATTGACTTTCTGTGACGACATCAGCATTTTATGTAGCAAAAGAAGACTAAAATGTCAAACCAAATGCATTAAACCAATCTTCAACAAATGTGTCCTTTTAAGAAAATTGAAATCTGATGTTGCATGAGCTGGGAGGGGTGGACAGAAAGTTGTGCCAGCTCATGCTGAGAAAGTTATAATTAATTCAGGGACAAAAACCCCAAAAATTTTCAACATCAGCTTCATTACCTGGTTCTATCTGTTCTCTGTGAATTGGAAAATAAAGTATGTGACATTTCTGTTCAGTCTCGATGTTATCAAAATTTACAGCTAAACACTCCTGGCTGTAGGTAGCAAGTAGAAAAATAGGTTGGGACAGGAGCACACACACACCTGTAACTGTCAGCATTCACAATCGTGGCTCTTTTCATTAAAATCCCTCATTGTGTTGATTCTAATTTTATACCTACAGGATTTTAAAGATTAAAAACCTTTTTCTAATCAAGAGGCTTTCTTGCATCTCTAAACATTGATGGTCATTACAAATTCCTTTTCCCCCTTTTGAGACAGGATCTGAAGACTGGTTTGACAAAACTGAAGTAATTTAAGAAATTTTATGTGCTGGAGCTATTTTTGCCTAAAAGTTGATCATTTATCTGACATCACTGGGGAATGGGTTGTGTCTACTTCTTAGAAAGATTTTTGTTTTGCAAGCCCATGCTAATTAAAAGTCATCTATTGAAACATTGCTCCCATGGAGGGCTGTTGCCATAGAAGATAAAAGAAGAGAGATGAAGAAAAGCAGAAATTAAAAATAATTGGAAACTTTTAGTATCATTTGGTGTATTTAGCAGATTTTGAGGTTGTGCCTGTATGCAGTTTTGTTCAGCACACATGGATTGGTGGATTGGTGTTGTTGGGAAAATTAGATTGTCAAAAGTGCTGTGGATGATGCTTCAGAATATAAGTGCAACTTGGTTTCTTTCTGCTCATCAGAGAAGAAAGAAGTATTAATAGAAAAGAATAATAAGAAAAGAAAAAGCAAATATTTGTATATTGCTTTGAAGGGTTTTTATTTTTCTTCCTAAAGTTTGCTTCCAGTCTGATTTCCTGTGTTTATTGTCTCTTTTCCCCAAGGGAGATGCATTAGCAAAGCGTGGCTTTGTGATGGCGATATTGATTGTGAGGATCAGTCTGATGAGGATAATTGCGAGGGCTATTTGTGTGGACCACCAAAATACCCTTGTGCTAATGATACCTCCATCTGCCTACAGCCTGAGAAGCTCTGCAATGGGAGAAGAGATTGTCCTGATGGATCTGATGAAGGCGATCTTTGTGGTACTTCTTTCAGACACCTTTTCCTGATTGCTCATGGCACTGTCTGTTGTGATACCTCCTGTTGAGGAAAAGCTTCTTGTACTGAAATCTTGGTGCTAGAGCCTCTGTGAGGATTTTTGTTTAGTTAAAGTCATACTGAGTTTATACTTGGAGTTTTAATTTTCTTCAAATAAGGGAAAGGAGACGAGTCTTTCATTTTCACACCCTTCAGAACTTTTCCTGGAGGTGAACAAGTTAAAGGGCATCGATGTGTAGGAAAGCACTTCAGGTCATTTTCAGTTCTCTCCAACTACAAAAGCTTGAGTTCATACCACAGTTTGATTCATACCATGGTTTGGCTTGGAAGGCACCAGAAAGGTCATCTCATTCCAACCCCCTGCTTAGGCAGGGATACTTCTATTAGACCAGGTTCCTCCCATCCCCTTTCAACCTGACCTTGGGCACTTCCAGGGATGGGGCAGCCACAGCTTCTCTGGGCAACCTCAGAGCCAGGGCTTCAGCACCCTCCAAGTCAAAAATATCTTCCCAATGTCAAATCTACCTTGTCCTCTGTCAATTTAAAGCCGCTCCTCCTTGTCCTGTCACTTCAGACCCTTGTCCAAAGTCCTTCTCCAGCTCTCCTGGAGCCCCTTTAGGGCTGGAAAGGGCTCTGAGGTCTCCTTGGAGTCTTCTCTTCTGCAGGCTGAACATCCCCAGCTCTCTGCCTGTTTGCAGAGAACTGCTCCAGCACTTAGAGCATTTTTGTGGCTTTCCCTTCACTTGCTCCAAAATGTCCCCATCCTTCTCAAGCTGGGGGCCCCAGAGCTGGATTCAATCCTTCAGGTGGGGTCTCACAAGACAAAAACAGAGGGGAAGAATCTCCTTCTTTTGAGGTCCAGTTTTATTTGGTGCAGCCCAGGACACATTTGGCTTTCTGGGCTGCAAGCTCCCGTTTCCAGATCATGTTGTGCTTCTTGTCCACTGCCATCTCCACATCCTCCTCCTCAGGGCTGCTTTCAATCCATTATTTTCCCAGCCTCTGTTTGTGCATCTGATTGCCCTTACTCAGTGCAGGTTGTGGTATTTGGCTTTTTGAACTTCAAGTTGTTTGCACAGGCCCTACTTTTCAAGCCTGGCAAGGCTGGGTGGCATCTTTTCCCTGCTGCATCACTCACACATCCCTGTCTCATCAGAAACTTTCTGAGGGTGCCCTCAATCCCACTGTCCATGTCACTGATAAAGGTGTTCAACAGTGTCAATCCCAACACCAACTCCTGAGGGTCATCACTTGAACATGGAGCTCTGCTAAAATCTCAAAAGGTTGCAGTAAAGCTACCAGATGAATGGTTGTACATAGGATAATTTTAAAAACAAGTATAGAAATCTGTTTTTGAAATATAAAATTTTGTTAGCCCATCTTGGAGACCTTTATAGGTGTTTGAGTTGATTTTACTACATACAACAAAACTGACAGCTTTTGCAGCACTTAATTATTGATTTTTCTATGTTATTTCAGATGAATGTTCACTAAACAATGGTGGATGTAGCCATCAGTGCTCTGTGGTTCCTGGAGGAAGGATTGTGTGCTCCTGCCCTGCAGGATTCAATCTTACTGCAGACAACAAAACTTGTGAGATTATGGATTACTGCACCAAGCACCTGAAGTGTAGCCAAGTTTGTGAACAGCATAAAAATACTGTCAAGTGCTCGTGTTACGAAGGCTGGAAGCTCAGTAAGGATGGAGAGAGTTGTGTTAGTACTGGTAAGTTGAAATTTGGTGCATGTTTAATATTCAGGATGTTAATGGCTGTGATGGCCATTTACTGAGAGCCTCTTTCTCTTTTTTATTTTTTTTTTCTGTATGAAAAACACATGGGATTGTCCAAATGTGAAATGATTGCAATCTGAGGACTCATTAAAACTGTCCCTGTTCTTGATGTACAAAGGGGTATTGAAATATCAGGCTGTTGCTAACCTAAGAATGTTAATATCAGATGTTTGTAGGAATGTTAATACTGTATAATTCTGAAATTGTTTGAGGTTTTATACAGTTTTTCATGTACAGTTAATATGCCTGGACATACATATGCACACAATTTTACACTCCACATGGGGATTTACTATGTATTTTTAAGAAATGGGTCAATCATGATATTGATCAGTAATGGCTGATGGTTCAGAAGGTCAATTTTGAATGTGCAATTGTATGCTGCCTGTTAGCATTCAATATTCAAGCTGGTTTTTTTCCCCTGAGGCATTCTGGCACTTGTTTTTTTAGAGAGCAATAAGAGCCTGCTCAGCTCACTAATCAAGGTGAAAATCAACATGAGCCAAAACAGGAGAGGGGAATGTGTTCCCCTCGTTGTTCACTGTTAATAAGTACTGAAGCATCACTTGGAGACTGTGTTAGGGGAGTGTTTTTCAGGTGCAGTGTTGTGTGTAAAACAGAAACATGAATGTGAAGTATGAACTGTTATCACACCTTTACCTCCCTGGTAGGAACTTAAAAAAAAGTATTGAGTTTGCTTTCTAGATTTCCATAATTCAGTCTTCTTTGATTCAGGATTCTTTGGTAATTTTATTCTATATTATCTCTATTCTTTCATAGAGTTTTTGTAACTCTGAACAGAAATATCTTCCACATTGTCTTTTGCTTATTTGGGTATTTCACAATTCAGTAAATATGATATATTAGTATATTTATTTATTCTTACTCTGCAGTGATTGCTGTTAAAGTTCTTGCTTTATGTCAGTGCTTTGGTCTGGTTCTTAATGATTTTTGATCAGTCTGGTTTTTCTATAGTACGGGCACTTGCAGTAATTGAAGAAAGTGCATTTAGAGGATTAAAAGAATTTAAGACAGTGTTAGCAACTCATGTGAGGAAAGCTTGAAACAAACTTTAAACTAAATCAGGTAGAAATGACCAATATTTGGAAACTAAATGGGGAAAAAAAAGTGAAGTATCCTCACTTGTGCTATAAAATAAGAAAAGTTTCTCAGGTTTCTTAAGCCCATGAGATATTTCTGCTTAATGTTTACTGATGTTGGTGAGAATCTGAAGTCACAAATTGATTTCTCCAGATTTTTTTTCAAAGAATGTAATACTAAATATATGATCTGAGACCTGTGATGTCTGCTGATATAAAGAAAAATGATACCTTTCTTTACAAACTGTAATGGTACTACCCTAATGCCATCAAAGCCCTGACAAAATTATTCCATATTAAATATGGCATGTGCTTTTAGAGGCACAAGTCATCTTGGCCCTGTTCAGTTTATTTAATTCAAAAGGCACGGGGAGTTCTCTGGAGGACAGATCCTCTGACACTTCAGTTGTTGCCTGTGTGAAGGGCATTTTAGGAAAGTGAGAACAATTTTTGTTTCTTCTGTGAATCTGTGAGGCTCAGAATATCCCCATCATTTAAGTCTCTGGGCGTGAGATCTTGGATGAACTTAGAATGAAGAAAAAACTTTTATATGATACAATTCCAAATAAAGTTCAAAGTGACCTTATGAAGATAAGCTGTCCCCCAAATGCCAAACTACTATTTCAATAATTTCAGTTGTTATGAAATAATTTTTAAAACAGACATGGTGATTTAAGATGCCTTGAACCAGGAGTAGATGTCTGTTCTATTAGAATAGTAACTTATAATCTGTTTTCCAGAAGAAAAAATAAATTACTCAGAAGAAAATGAGAATGCTGGCCTTTAGCCCTTTTTTTTTCTTATCTGAAATAACATTTTCCTGTGTATAAGAAACATTTCACAAATACACAGCAATAACATGTAGAGTTAGTATGCAACACATTTTCAGAATATGTTAAAGACATTTGTTTGTGAGCCCCTTAGAATGGGAATATTAGTGCTGAAAATGCAGGAATTATGTGATTCGGATTTTTTTTCCTGATTGCATTTCAGTATCAAAAGGTGTGTTTGTCAGAGGAATCTGATGAATTGCCAGAGAAATATAATGAGTTACAGAATAATAAGTAGATAGAGAACTGTTCAATTCAAGCTTTTTAGTTCTTTCTAGTTTCCTTTTCAAAGCCTTTTTTAGTTTTGTCTGCTGTATCTCATTTCTACTTATGTTGTCTTCATTTCTTGAGGGTTTTAAGTGTTGTCTTTTGTCTCTTTCAGAGTTTCTTCACTTTCCATGTCTCTTGTTTTCATCTTGTTTGCTTGTTGCTGTTCTGGCATTGTTCCATCCTGATTTCCCAAACATTAAATGTTTCCTTTCGATTTAAATTTGTATTGATTGAGCTAAGAGTGTGTTACAGAGCTCCATTATTCAGATAGAAATTCAATACAAATTATGTATTTTCATACTTGTGTTCCTGGTTTCTCTTGGAACACATTTCAAAATAAGTTGTGCTGATATATTGCACTTGCTCTTTTAAATGATAATAAGCATTCAGGGAAAGAAAAAGATACTGTTCTTAAAAGATATTTAAATTTCATGTTTACATTCAATCTTTCAGACTGTCCACCTTTTCTAAGCAATGGCAATTGTTATATCACTGCGCACACACATATATATTATTAAATGATATATTTAATATATTATTTAATAATAATATATATGTGTTTGCACTGTACATACATATATTATTACACTGCACACATATAAATATTTTTATTACTTATGTTTTTATTTATTTTTAAAGAGATGTGTCTCTGTTTGATCTGTCTTAGCTGGCTTGAAACTCAATTTTGTTTTAATTTCCAGGTACCTTTCAATCCTAAAATGGAAAGGGGAATAATCCAAACCTCTCTGAGCTGTGTCAAACTTTTAATGAAGGGTTTTTTTCATAGTCCTTATGAATTTATTGTTTTTCTTTGAGGTAATTTTCATGAAAGCACACTGTAGATTGTTTGCTGTGCAGCAAACTTCAATCAAACAATTAGGTTCAGTCAGAATTTTTCCTAAGAAAGAATTTTAAATTTAACCCACTGGAAAATGGGAGGCATTATTCTTTATGGAGTCTTTTTTGATGGCATTGTTTAGGCACTTTTCTTCTATCAGAGGGGGGGGGGTTTACTGCTTTTCATGTAGTTAATACTTTGTTTGCCTCATATATTTTATACACTAGCCTTTATGGCAAAATGTCTGAGGCATTTATGAAATCAGAAAAATCATACATTTCTGCACTTTAATGAATTGTTAACAGTTAATTTTCCTGAAAGTTCTAAAGAATGTTGCCAATTACCATTACCTTGATTTGAGACTTTACAGAAGTGCTTTTAATCAGTTTGCAGAATAAAAAGAACTTGCTCTCGATTTCTAGAAATACATCAGGAAAATAATATCAAATTTTGGGTTTATTGGGTGATGGAAACATAATTTAAAAAAAAATTAAAAAATGATTGAGCCTGAAAATTCCAAATCACTGTAATGCAGCTGATTTTATGGAGCCATTGAATGATCAGGTTGGAAGGAACATCAAAGCCTGGCTAATACTGCTGCTGTTTATCAGCTTTCCAAGACCTTCAGGACTCCTTCAGTGCTAAACTCCAAGTTTCCCAGGGGTGAAATGTTTTGTTGACTCACTCTCCAGAAGATTTTTGTTTTTCTGGTCTTTCTGAGTCTTCCTGGTCCAGTTTAAGCCTTTAATCCTTGCCCTACTTGTTATTTATACAGAAAACCGGATTTTTCCCCTTTTTCAATTCATAAGCCTTTTATGTCTTAAGGGAATTTTATTCTCATCATCTCATTCCATTTTTTTAGAATAAGCAGCTCCAGATTATTCCTCCTTCCCTTGCAGGCCATGATTTCCAGACCTCTTGGAACACCTGCAGCATTTCCTCTTGTATTTCTGTATTGATCCACACTCTCCAAGAGCTGTGCTCAGAGGAGGGTGCAGTGCTGCAGGCTGTTGTCAGCCAAGACCAGGGTTTTCTAGTGTTTATTTCAATTGTAAATTTCAATTGTCAAGACCCCATTGAACTTCAATCCTTTTCATAAAGATAATTCGTACTGTAGGTTATTTATCTTAAACTCTACTTCTTCTACTTTGATAAAAAAAACCAATCCAACCTAGCACACATTTATTAAGTTTCTTCTTCTCCCATTGCATTTTTACTTACTGAGAAATACCAAAAAAGCTACTGGTGAGGATTATGGACTGTGTTTTTATGCATTGGAATTTCCAAAAAAAACCCAAAAAAAAAAACCCCAAAAAAAAAAAAAAAAAAAAAACACAGATCAGTAGCCTCCTGCATAATGGCTGCCAATTAATCAGAATTTGGGAAGTGCCATTGAAGTGTGTCTCAAGTTCAGATAACTGGTGCTTGTGAAACAACTGCTAATGGGAGTGATCCTGTTCTGCACTGAATTATTTAACCACTGCAGAGCTTTGAAGAATTTGCTTTGCAGAAAGTCATTCATCGCTTTAACAAACAGGAAGGTCATTTGGAAAGTTCAAGCCAGATTGAGAACAAGTTCTTTGAGAGCTGAAGCACAGCTCTGCTGATTGGCCTAAAACATTCCAGATAATTCTGTGTGTGTGCAGTGGGTATCAGAATAAGAGGAGCTGCAGGAGGAAGTGAACAGTAAAATGTTCAGTAGATAAACTGGGTATTTTCACAGACTCTCAGGAGCCTTGAGGAGCAGGAGTATTGCCATAAACTGCCAATAATCTTCTACATAAATAACTAGTTGTATGGAAAGCCAACCTCCCAGTGTAATCTGTGTTTCACTCTAGGAGAACGAAGTCAGAGAGTTTTGGGGGGAACATCTGCTTCCCCACAGGGAATTGCTGTGAAAAAATAGCTTTATCAAAGTGGATATACTGAGTGGATTCAACAGTTTGTAGAATCCAACGTTTTGTCTTCCTCGTTTGTTTTATTAACACAGCTACTTGCTTGAAAAACATTTCCTAATCTATGTATGAACTATAATAAAAAATCAATTTTGTAGTCTGCTTGACCACTGCTGATCAAGTTTACACATATTTTTATGCACCTTGGTATCAACTCACTGGCACAAATCATGTAGCACTAATTCAGTAACAGTGGAAGGAGAAAGTCGTTGGAAGCTGGATTTGTGATGACATGTATCAGTAAGCACACAAAATGTTCATTTTTCTGCTTGTTAGTTTGGCATGAAGGGTTTTTTTAAGTGCTTCAATTGAAAACACAAGGTACACTGTCCGTTCAAAAGGTACTTTATGTGTCAGTTAATTGTTTCAGCTGATTGGCCTTTGAAACTATCTCTGTTTTAATGGTTTCATTTTTCTTTCGAGAAGCAGATTTTAAATTTGATAATGTGGCTTTTTACAGCTCTAATTATGGACTCACTGTGCTAGAGCTACAAAATACATTTCAACTGTTGAGTCTGATATTCCCAAATTTAATGTGTAATATCTCTAGTTGGGATCAAAGATAATGCTAGAAGGGAGAATTAAGAAGTCTGTTAGACTAAAAAAGTAATTGAAAGACTCCTTATCAAAAGATGAATTGTTTTAATCATCTCTTTCTCCTGATAAAGTATTCTGTTGTTCACCTTCCGCTTGTCATTTATATCAATTTGTAGCAATATCTTTCTTATTATTCCTTTGAAATGTTTAATTCTCATCTTCCAGATCCATTTGAGGCTTTCATCATTTTTTCTATTCGACACGAGATCAGAAAAATTGATCTTCACAAGCGTGACTACAGCCTCCTGGTTCCTGGTTTGAGAAATACAATAGCCCTGGATTTTCATTTCAGTCAGAGTTTACTGTACTGGACAGACGTGGTGGAGGACAAAATTTACAGAGGCAAACTCTCTGATACTGGAGGTAAGGACTGAATCTTTATTTTTCTTAACAGCAAAAACACCTGTGGTTACAGGGTGCTTGACCTGATCAGCTGTAACTGAATTGCCATTCACAGAAACAGAATTTATGATGGAGTTCTGCCTTTGAAAAGGGGTGTAACATGGTTGTACTTCATTTCCAGGCAGAAAAAACCTTCAGTTATCAAGGTTTCCTTTTGCAGTATGATTTGGGGGGAAGGAAATCACAAATGCAAAGAACTGGTGTTTCTTCCTAGTCCATGAGTGCAATATTGATTTATTTCCTTTTAGTTTTTAGTTTATCTTCACCTTATATATAATAAGTATAATAAGTATAAGAATTTATCTGATGTCTAATGATCTCACTAGGTAAAAGATTCTGCTCCAAAATTTTATAGCATCCAGAAAGACTTTTTCTTGGCTCTGCTGACATATTGATGGCCAATAACTCAATATAATCTCATAATATATACAAAAAAGTTTCTGTAAAATTTCCCTTGTTGAAATGTATGTTCCAGTGCTATCATCTAAAAAACAAACCCCAAATAATGCAGAATCCACTGCAAGAACATCTGATAAACTTTTGTATGTCCATGCTCACTCTACCTGTCTCTACATTAAGTTCTTCAAGAATCTCTTTTCCTCTCTTTTTCCTTTTTTTTTTTTTTTTTTTTTTTTTATTGTTGGGGGTTTTTTTCTTCTTCTTTCTTATTTTTTTTTTTCTTTTTCCTTAAGGTGTTAGTGCCATTGAGGTTGTGGTGCAGCATGGGCTGGCCACTCCTGAAGGTCTGACTGTAGATTGGATAGCAGGAAACATTTACTGGATCGACAGCAATTTGGACCAAATTGAAGTGGCAAAACTCGATGGCACTTTGAGGACAACTTTAATAGCTGGAGCCATGGAGCATCCCAGGGCCATTGCTTTGGATCCCAGATATGGGTAATTATAATTTATAAAAACAGTAATTTTTTTGCTTCTTGTGAAGCATTTGAAAGATGTTTAAATGTGATATTTGTTTCATTTCCTTTTTTTGCTAATTAGTTTCTAACTAATCTTTGATAGTTTTTGAAAGTGTATGTTGAATGATAAAGAGTCCAATATTAGTGTGTTTTTTCCTAGATGAAAAGGATTAAAAAGGGGATCTTTTAGTTGGCAAATTACTTGCCTTGCCATGTTGTTGTTTCATTTATTTTTTTATTTTTTTTTATGTGGATGATAACTGTAGCATTTAGTCTAACATTTCTGTGTGGTTAATGGCCAGATTTAGGTGATTCTTCTCACTCAGACCAATTTATTTTTTTTTTTTTTATTTCGGCTCTTTGTAATTTTTGGTTGGCTGGTTTTTGTTTTTATTGATCTAGTTTTTTTTTGGGGGGGTTGGGGTTTTTTTTTGGTTTGGTGTTTTTTTTTTTTTTTTTTTTTTGGTTGTTTGTGGTTTGTGGTTTGTTTTGTTTGTTTGTTTGTTTGTTTTGGTTTTGGTTTTGGTTTTTTTTGTGGGATTTTAAAAAGCTTAGATGTTACTGGAAGCCTAAGGGCTGAGTGAGGCAAATGCCACTTTCTGTGTTTGATTTTCATGGAGATAATGCTTGCCAGCATAAAGTGGAGATAATACTTGCCAGCTCCTATCAGTATTTTTTTTACCTATTCATTAGGGGTATGCTCTAAACCAGAATATTATATATATTCAATAGCTCCATCCTCTTCCCAAAATTATTGCTCTTTCAGAGAGGGGAAAAAAAATCCAAACAACTGAAAACATTCAGAAAAACACAACAAAAGTGACAAACCACCAACTAAAAATTAAGTATGGCCAAAAATATCACAACTGACCTGTTTTCAAAGTCACGATATTTAATTTTGTTTAGGAATTGGCTATGGTCTGTCATGTGTCTTCACTGAATGTTTCTCTCAGAAGCAAATCTGTGTACATAAAAATAAAAATTGATAAAGGTCCCAAATTCTGGGACCTAAATCGTGAATTAGAATGTAGGTGCTTTAATGATTAAGACTTTTGTTCCTTTTTGTTTCCAGCTGAGATGTTGGAAAGCTTATTTACAGTGTGCATCGCTTATCTATAAAGATCTTTAAAAAGAGGCATCCTGTTGGCAGAAAAATTGGCAGAGAAGTTGTTCAAATTAAATAGTTGGGAGGGAAAAAAGAAATCAAATCACCACTCTTCTTGAAACTGAAGGCTTAATCTGCCTTATGAGGAGCTGGAAGGAATTGATGCTACGTTTTGTTAGAAGTCAGGAAAGAGAAAAAAATCTTTCAACATGGACAGGAATAGCTCCTCAATCCTTTCACAAATGAATACGAGTAAACACTGGGGATTCAAGGAAAAGAGTTGTGTTAGGAGAGCACAAATCCTGTATCCCAGAGCTGCCTGAGCTGCACTCCAGCCTGCAGTGGGGCTGAGCAGGTGTGCTCAGTCCACACACACAGTGCAGATGTGTGTAAAATAATCATCTGGAGATAAACACATCCCTGTCCCAGTCTGCACAAACAGGAATTCAGCACTGAAAGAAGCAAACAGCACCAATGGGCTCATCCTGTGAACGTCCCTGACTGTTAAGGCTGAAGGTCTTTTAGAGGGAAATGCAAAGACTCATCAGAAGTTTTGCTGAAGTCTGGCTCTTTGCAATCAACTCTGTACAACTAACCACAAGTTTTCCTATCAAAAGTATAATTTCTCTTTAACGAGTCTGTGTGATGTTGAAAATTCAGTAATCAAAGAGCATTTCGAGGTTTTTTTCTGTCTTCTTGGTGATGCTGCTTTTGTTATTTAACAAGACACTTCTTTGGTTATAATAATGAAAGTCCTCCTTATTAGAAAAACATTTGAGATTGTACAAAACTGAGAGAGGCGACAATAAAACCTGTCTTTGAAGTTTTCTTAGCAAATGTAATCTGTATAAAATTCATTAACGACATACCAAAATCCAGGAGTCTTCATTAGAACACTCTTAAGAGTAGCTCAAAATCTCTTGTTTAGCCTGTTCCTTGATCCCTGCTACCTCAAATCACCTTTCTTCCCATTCTCCCCTCTCCATCCCTCTTATCCGTGGATTGCTTTCAAAGGTTCTCATTATAATTTCTTTTAATGAGCTGGGTTTCTAATTATAGAGGGAAGAGAAGGCAAGCTGCCACTGTATAAATGGACATGGAAAATGGAATGCTATTAAATCCCTAGAGGTTGTTTGGGTTTTTTTTAAGTTCTTTATTTTCATTATGTCTCTAACCCGTAGAATGAAATATTATCTGTATGTTACCCTGAGGAATTTATATAGAGACCCAAACTGATCTGTATTTAATCCTTTCATTTAAAACATGTAAATGGTTGAACCTTTTCAACTGTTGTCTCACAAATCATTTCAGATTTTCCTTCATGCTTTAATATTTTCTTCTACCCCTCTTTCTTTTCCTTTTCCTCTCACCAGAATTCTGTTTTGGACAGACTGGGATGCAAATTTCCCTCGCATTGAATCCGCTTCCATGAGTGGGGCAGAGAGGAAGATCATCTACAAGGACATGGACACTGGAGCCTGGCCCAATGGCCTCACTGTGGATCACTTTGAGAAGAGAATCGTGTGGACAGATGCCAGGTAAAGTGGTCACAGCATCCTTGTGGTCACTGAGAAATCCTCATTCCTCCATGCAGAAACGTGAACTGCTGTGCAAGTGGAATTTAGTTATGGACATGAAGAGCCCTGGGCAGGCACATGTACAGTGTGTACATTTATTTAATTCATAATCCAGCTGTGGGGTCACCCGTGGCTCCTGGCTCCCTGTGCCTTAGGGAGCAGTTCCCAAATGTCCTCACTGGCACTCATCCATGCAAAGCACCACTTAGTTCATTAATTTTTAAGCTCATCTGAAAAAAACTGATTTTTTCTGTTGTATTTCTCACAGCGTTGAAGTAAATTAAAGCATTATACAAAGCAGTGTTTCATATGTCTAGTTAAATTCATAATATGAACTAAATAATCTATAAAGTCAATGATTGCACTGCAAAAATTCTTTGGTTTTACCACTCTTGCAGAGTAAGTTTTTTTTTACTTACTCTGTAAGTTTAAATATGGTTCATATTCATAATGGCTGTGTGATTATTATTATTATTATTATTATTATTATTATTATTACATAATCTTAAATTTGGGGTTGTCTTGTAGATCGGATGCCATTTATTCTGCATTGTATGATGGAACCAGCATGATAGAGATTATACGGGGTCACGAATATCTTTCTCACCCTTTTGCTGTTTCTTTGTATGGGAGTGAAGTTTATTGGACAGATTGGAGGACCAATACCCTCGCCAAAGCCAACAAATGGACTGGCCAAAATGTCAGTGTCATACAAAAAACAAGTGCTCAGCCATTTGATCTCCAGATTTATCATCCGAGTCGTCAGCCACAAGGTGAATGTTCATAGAATAATTTATTACTGAGTGGGAAATAAGTATTATTTTTATATATAAATATCTTTATTATTAATAGAATAATTAATTATTCTTCCTCTGAGGGGGGAAATCCATATCCTTTTAATATATAAATATATGTATATTATTTTTCCTGTAACTGTTGTATCGAAGTCAAAAGTACACAACCCACATGGCAGAAGTTTTTATGGGGTATGTATATCTAGATAGATAAATTTGTATAGGTTAAAATGTACCAGGCAAAATAGCAATGATGAAAAAAAATCAGTATGAATTTTACTGTTTATATAATATACATAATAAAACATCTTATATTGTGTATATAATATACACAATAAAATAAAACAAAACAAATCTAACAAAAGACAGCGATTATTTTGTACATAAATATTAGAAAGCAAAAAATACCACCTGAGAATGATCCACCAATAAGTTACAGTATCTTTCATGTTCTCTGGATAAATTTCAACTTTTCTGGCAAGAAGTTGATGTTAATACAATACTGTTTTAGAATTGATCTCATGAATACTTCTTGCTGTTCTTTTTATTAATACCAAGAAGTGAAATTTTGTTTTTCTTTTCATCCAGGGTTTGTAGTGCTGAGTAAGGCACTTAGACTTTTATGTTAGTAGGTCGTGAGCAATCTTAAAAACTTCAAATCCTGACAACTTTAGATGGCTGTGTAAATGTATTGAAACCCAGTTCTGCATTAATTATAGAAAACTATGAAAACATAGAAAAAACATAGAAAACATAGAAAACTATGGCTAAAGCTCTAATGTAAATGAGTACCAGCAAGTAAAATTCTCACTGTACTCTGGAAGGCAAAAGATCTGAAGAATGCTCTCTACTAGTAGACGCAATAAAGGAAAGGCGTTGTTTAGTGTACACAAGCATGGTGAAAACTGTCACCTCTCAACAGGTGACATAAATTGTCAGGATACATTTTTCTGATGCTTTTATTTTAAAATAATAATGAAAATGAATGTTCCGGGTTTTCAGTGGATGGCAAGTCTCTCTTGGACTTTGTTACTTTCTGAAATAAGCCATTTATTTCCCTTCTTCAGAATTTAGTTTTTGGGGCATTATAAAAACTGATTTCTGCTTAAAATAATATATATGCCCAGCTGGTTAAAATAAAGGAGTAGTAAATATGCATCTCTGCACACACCTTTCAAATAAGTTTTTTTCTTGTTTCTTTTTTTTTGTTTTGCTTAGTTTCAGATTTTTGGGTGTTTCTGTTTGCTTGAGAGTTTTTGGGAATTTTCTTTTCATTGGTCCCCTCCTGAACTTTGGGATTTGTGTTCCGTATTTGGTGTTTCTAGAGTAGCAGCAGAGTTGCTATTTGCCTTTTCTCGCTGCCAGAAAAAGAACAACTCCTTTTCTGTTTGGACTGGGGCCAGACAGCATCTTCAGAGGGATTCTGTAGCCCAGGGAGACATCAGGCACTGTTCACAGTCACAGATATCTTGGCCTCCAGGCAAGGAAAAGCTGCAGAGGAGCCTTCAGCTGTTTTTTGCCAAAATCAAGAAGTTCAAGGATCAAGTTGTGTAATTGAAGCTTCTATTTTATGGTGTAGAAAACACTGGATTCTGATTTATGATTGGCCTTCTGGGTTTGCTCTAAGTTATTGTCTTCCAGCAGAAGCAATTCCTTTCTCCAAATCTCCAGTACCTTTTTATTTAAGCTAAAGAAATAACGATACAGCCTGATTACTTGTTAATTTTTCCTTAGGATTTGTAGCTATTTTGCAATAAATTAACAAGACAGGATTCAGGTTAGAATCCTAAAACAAAATTAACAGTAGATTTACACTGCAAATTGTCAGTATGAATAGGGCAGTGCAGGATGAACATTTTGTATTTTCATCTCCATCTGGGTCACCTGTGCAGGTGAAAGTTTATTAGTTTTTAATACCTATCAAGGAAGTTATTTTGATTGAAATGAAGTAGAGCAGAGGTAAATAAACTCTGGTAGCCTAAAGCCAGATGATTTGAGTCAGTCTAGGACAGATGCTAATTTAAGGTAGCGAAGTTAAAGTGAGATATTTGTCTGGGTGATAAATTCAGCTGTGTCAGTAAACCACAGGGGATTGTGGAAGACTTTTCCCTAATGCAAAATATTCTCAGGAATGTGAGCTCAAGGCCCACTCCTCTTCCCAGAATCAGAGCTGTGTGTCAGGAATGCTGTTAAGATGGGAAACACAAGGTTTCTAGGAAGACTTTAATTTATTTCTTTTTTCAACAATGATTGTATTTTAAAAATCCACTTGTTGCAAAGAAGGAGGTCTGGTTTAGTCAGGAGGAGTTGTAGCAGTGCATTGCTGAGGCTGGTGACAAGAGGAGTAAATATAGAGCATTGGAAGGATCACAGCTTGAAAACACAAAGCTGTGAATTTCTCACACTTCCCCTTTTTAAAAATTTATTTCTCTAGGGTATTAATTTGAATTAAAATTAAAAACCAAACATGGCTATGACATTATTTTCCTTTCTATATAATGTTTAATAAAAGATTAATTTTTTATTTAGAAATCAGGACAAACAGTACAATAACTGTTGAATAGAAAGTATATTTGTACCACTGGGATCTTTTGTAATTAAAAAATGAAGAACATTTAACTTCATGTTTTGCAATGTTCTATTGAGTCACAGATTGCCAGCTGTTTAAAATAATAAACTCTTACAGAAATGCAGCTTAAGATGAGGAGAACTAAAAAACTTTATTACTTTGAGATCTTATATATGAATATATATATTACTTTGAGAGCTTGTATATGTTTTTCATACTTCAAAGGTAGGAGAAGGTTTGGTATGTGTTTCTTAAATGATGCAAAATATATATACTGAAATATATATATATAATCATTATATATATAATAGTAATAATTATATATAGATATAAAACCATATGCTTTTTCTTGGCTTTATCAAGACTTGTGCTTTGTTATAAGAGTATTCCTGTTTATTTAGTTTTGTGGTGAATATGTAAATTTTGCTGCTGTCTAATTTTTGAAGTGAATGATTAAAAACTGAAACAGAGTGATTAGAGGAAATAAATATTTACTCCAGAACTTACACATCTGATCAATGCTAACCTGCAAATTTCAAAGATCAGTGCTAAAATAATCAGATATAATGGGCAGTATAAAGATTTAACTTGGCTGAGTAGTTTGGCCTTAGGGAAAGCAATTCCATTGGAAGTATTGACAGTGAGCAGAGGATTAAATCAGTAACTGGCTTTAAATATGAGTGGGAATCGACCGTCAGCAATTTGAAAGCACCTTCTGATGTGACTGTGGTGCAGATGTTTGAAAGTTTAGGCAGAATTCAAACATTTTGTGCACTGTTAAAGTGTGAGATCAAACTTTGTCTGGCTGAAATCTGGTGCCACAAAGGGACAAGCTCAAAGTGAAGTTAATACAGGGGATAAGTTGGTCGTAGGAAATGCATATTGAGAGGTTGTCACAGTAAGTGTTCATTTGTCGGCTGCTGATGGAATGTCAGAGGGGGTTGTTTTTAGGGGTTACTGGTCAAGGAAAATGAGTGTTTTGTTTAAATGAAGTTTCAGAGGGCAGTCAAGAGATGTGACAGGAGTGACGTGTGTGGATCTGTGCACAGCACTGTGAGAGGAGCAGACAGACAAGCAATCAGCACTGGAAATCAATCAAATAATGAAAAGGGCTGTCCAGCTGGGGAAAATGCCAGTTCAGTGGCTTGCTGTGATCAAGAGGAAAATAGATTGGTGGAAATGATCAGGAAAAGGAATAAAGCAGCACAGGTAGTGAAGTGTGATGTTGTATAAATCCATATCACTCCCACAGCTGGAATACATATACACATCACATACAGCACATCAAGGAAGCCTGACAGGCTGATCAAGGGTGTGGGACAGGTTTTGGTCTGGGGACAGCTGGGCTGATGCTGCTGGAAATATTTATAGACAGGCTTCTGTATGGTGGCAGTCTGTGAAATCATAAATGGCATGGAAAAGGTAACAAATGCTTATGAGCTTATTCACAATAGAAATAGAAGTGTTAGAATGAGCACGAGGAAATAAAAAAAGCCAAAATTTTGAGAGTCGGAGCAATAACAATGTGCCCTCAGGAGAATTAGTTTTTATTAGAAAATAAAGAGGAGGCTTAGCTGTTATTCAGTGCAAGCAGTATGAATATGAAAGGAATGTATAAATATGTGCTGCTGGAGGTAATGTTTAGATCATGGTACTTTGCTCCCAGACTTGTGCATTCATGTGGAAACAAACACATCTGCTTTATAACACTTCCTTTCCCACCAGTTTTGTGTTCTGTGCAATGTGGGAGGGAGTTGGGATGTGAACAGTGCACAGTCAGTGAATTGCACTGACTCCTCTTGGTGGATGATTGGAGCACACTTGAACCACAACATTCTCTTTAAAATGATCATTAACCAGCATACCTTTAAATTTTTTTTATTCTGTTTATTATTTTTAAATTCCATATATTCCATAAAACAATACTTCCATGGAAAGACAATGCAGAGATTAATTATTCTTAGGCCCAAAGTAAATCCTTGTCACAGAGAGTTGTATGCACACAGAGAGGTTGAAGTTTCCCAGAAATTAATTCTCTGTATTGGCAAATAAATGGAAGGAAATGCTCCTCTGCAAAACACAGGACCAAACTTTTACAGTCTTGCAGCACTTGTGAAAAGAAATGTCCAAAAATTGCAGGAGGTTGAATCTCTGATTTGTCTCCTGAGATCCCTTACAACAGAAATGATTCTGGGATCTCCTTCACAATGTTTTCAAAACTCTTAAGTTGTGTTTTGTTTCTGATGCTTCATAGGGATAAATTACTTCTATTTGCTAATAGTGTATTAATAATTGGAAAGATTCCTTGAGCCTTGTTAAATTCAGTCTCTTTTTAACTCAACATTTTCTTTGTCTTCCACATGAAGTTGTGAACTTATTCCACCCCAGATTTTCTCTCAGTGATCCTATTGATACCAGAAAAGTGATGTCAAATAAACATTCCTCTTTTCTAATTTCTGGGAAAGGCTGAGTGGCCTCCAGTGCTGCCAGTGCTTTAAAGGGGAAAATGTGATGATTTTATAGAAAATAGTAAAAGCCTGTGGTGTTTTTTGGTTTTGGTGGGTTTTTTTGTTAGTTAGTTTGTTTAGATAAAATGATGGCTACAATTATAATTAACCTGTTTTTCCCAAGATTTTGAAAGCTTCTTTTCTTCCTTAAGTACAGGTTAGAGAAGTAGTTAAAGGATTCAGGAACTGCTGGATAAGTTTAAGGAAGCATGAACCTGTGGAAAGAAAGAATGGTTCAATGAAGAAAACTTTGTCTTCAAATTTTACTGCTTGGGTTTGAACTAAATTTATTTTTTAAGGAACTTCATACATTAGATTGCTGTGGTTATCTAATTAGTTGTACTGCAGCCTAGCAGAGGAATATATCCTACGCTAATTGGCTTTGTTAATTATAAGTTTGTCTTTGAGTCAGTCAATTGCACTTCCCTTTTCATCAATGTTAATTTTCAAAGGGTTGTTTTGGTTTTTTACAAAAGAAAGAGTCAACATTACTTTCTGTTCATGCTTGAAATGTCTCTTCATCAATGCTCTGGAGCTTTGGGGTTGATAACAAGGAATGAAGATGATAAGAATGGTTTCCAGGTTTTGTAATACTAAGGGGTCTTCTCTGGTCAGCTTTCTTCCTGCTCTTCAAAGATATTTTATTCAATCAGTGAGCCATAGGAAGTGACTTGTGAAAACCTACACTTAGGAACAGTTTTCTTTGAGAAAAATAGAAATATTTTGCTCTGCTTTGTTTTGGTTTGGTTTTTTTTTCCCCTTTCACATTTTGTGTATTAGATTTCCAACTGATATTCTAGTAGGGAAATGAAATTGAGAGGAAACATTGAATTTACCATAATTCATCTTATAATCTAAGCTTTGACTATTTCTTTCACACAATTAAATCTGTTTCTCAGGTCCTCATCATGCTGACATTTTTTTTAATCCCATGTGTCTTGATTAAGAGTGTAAGATTTAAATCTCGTGAGAAGGCTGCAAAATTAATATCTCCCTGGGAAAATTATATCCAGTTGACTTCTAAAGTTACAATTATAAGTTGGGGCTGCATTAGAAAACAAAATTTATATATATATATTCTTGGACTAGAGTTGAATATTAGCCTATAAAAATAATTAAAGCACACGCTCAGTTACTCACTTAGACTGGGTTTGTCTTCAGACACAATTTTTCCCTTCTCACAACTGTTTGACAAACCTTAATTTTAACAAGTTTTTACATTTTGTGTGTTTCAATGATTCTGTTTTAGCTCCCAACCCTTGTGCTGCTAACGAGGGCAAGGGTCCCTGCTCCCACATGTGTCTGATCAATCACAACAGAAGTGCTGCCTGTGCCTGTCCACACCTGATGAAACTGTCTTCAGACAAAAAAACATGTTATGGTAAGTTTCCCTCCCACAGCCTGGCAATTGCATTGATTTTCGAATCAATGGGCAAATTAATGTTACAAATAAAATCTCTGCTGTGCTTTTTTGATGGTGCATTTTAAAGGAGAATCTGCTTTTTTTTTGAGAATCAATGGCTTACTCTAAGAGTTGAGGTCTGTGGTGCTTTGATATTTGCTGCCACAGCTGTTTCTTTGTGCTGCTGGTGAGTGTGATGTGTTCATAAAATTTATCTCTGCAAAACACAAAGCTTTATACTGAGACCTGCATCATCCCAACACTGAGTCAGGTAAGCTGAATGACAAAAAGATGCTTAATAGCTTAAATCTCTACCTGCTCTAGAATTGTCTTAGTCTCATTTTCAAGGATTATAAAACAAAGGGTAAATATTAGAAGTGCATCCTTGCAGGGGAATTTTATAAAAAAATGCAATAAACACTTTTAAGCTCTAAAACCCCTTGAAATGTCAAATAATTGTGTGTATTATCTCTAAAACCTTGTACTAAGTTAGCCTTTCTAATGTTGATTAATAAAATTCAAGAAATAGAAAAGAAAATAATATTTTGGCACGTCAGGGGTATTGCAGGGAAAAAAGTTACTTTTGTTGTTCATTTGCAGGCACTTGCTTCAATCATTTGGAGTTTTGAGATTAAAAGAAGAGCTCTGCTTTGCTTTTAATTTATCATCCTTTTTCACCAGTGAAAGTGTAAATTAGAACAACCAAATTGCCCTTTTTGTTCCAGCTGTTTGCTCTTCACTGCTCACACACACATTGACTGTTTGCAAAACTTCCCTTTTACAGTGAATCTGATATCCTGAGATATCAAATATTAATATCTGTTATGATGTGCAGGTGAAACATAATTTGTTTGAGTGGACTAAAGAGGGTAAAATGTATGAAATAACATTTTCAACATTTATTTTTCTTTCACACTCCTAAGACCATATTGATTTAGTGGATTGGTAACAATGTCAAATATACCTAATTCTTATTTTTTTCTGTGATTTTTATACTCTGTAACATTATTTCTCAAGTGTCACCAGGCTGCAGGTTTTCTGGAGGAGTTTAATCACTCATAAACATCATTTACACATTAGTCAAGTGATCTGCAACAAATGACTTTGTTTTTTGTTAGAGATGTGAAGAGGATGAGGAATGATGCTTTCCCTTTTTCTAACAGAAAGAAAGAAGTTTCTTCTTTATGCGAGGCGTTCAGAAATCAGAGGAGTGGACATAGAGAACCCATATTTCAACTTCATCACAGCCTTCACCGTTCCTGACATTGATGATGTGACAGTCATAGATTTCGATGCTGTTGAGGAACGTTTATACTGGACTGATGTGAAAACACAGACCATCAAACGTGCCTTCATCAATGGGACGGGCTTAGAAACCATTATTTCAAGAGGTAAACAGCATAGCATTGAAGTAAAAATAATTCCTTCTAGATAAATGTGTGTTATGAGATGTTAAAATAGGAGCATGAAAGTTCTTGATATGTGTGCCTTGCTCTGGTATTGGATAACTGATTTTTCTTTAGGATTCTAGTTCACTATACTGATTCACAATTCAATTTTATGTAAACAAATTGGGCTGTAATTTTGCATTGATTTTGTACAAGATTGAAATGTATAGTGAAAAAAGGAAACAAATGTCTTGAAGGTAGAAAGAATAAAGATAAAAAGCAGGAGAAGCACAGTATCATGACATAGCTTTGCACTGAAGGATTTCCTATGTCCTTTGGCTACCTGTGTTGACCTAGAAATTAAACTGGCTCTGTCAGGGTTGTTTTCTCTTTCCAGTCCATGCAGATCTTTCAGCTTTGGCACCATTGGTGAAACCACAACATGGCAGCCTGGTAATTTTGGTGAGACTGGTGTAATGTGTTTTTTTTCTGTTCAGAATATGTACATAAATACAGAAACTTAATGAATATAAAGTTTATATCAGATTGCTACAACCAGTTGTGCAAGATCAGACCTTTTCTGACTCAGAGAACAAATGAACCATACAGTTAATTATTTATTAGAAAAGAATTGGTTCAAGCTCTGCCCCTTGTATCACTTTTTAGAAGAAATTACTTCTGTGTTAGCACATTTTGGAAAATGTTTGGACAAATATGGCAATTTCTCCATTTTGTAGGCTGTGAATTCATTTATTTTGTGTGGCTGCTTTTTTTTTTTTTTTTTCCTGCTATCTCAGGGACAACTTTATTAACAATCAGATATGTTTTTCAGTCCCAATAATGAGAACACAGCTTAGAATGCCTCCCAGAGATCTTTATATCAGGTGTTCAGGTGCCCAACAGAGGGACTTGTTGCTTGCTTTTTTCTTAAACTAGTAGAATAAAAATGTTGTTTATTATAGAAAATTCACTGAACTTGTCAAGGAACTTAATGAAACCAAAAGAAATATACTATTCTTTCATATTCCTTTTATTATGGTAGCTTCTGTGGTAGATTTTTTTTGTGGGTTTTTGTTTGTTTTTTTGGTTTTTTGTTCCAGATGTAACTTATTGTATAATAAGTTAGAGAAAATTACAATGTTCTGGCACATCAAAACATTGTAAGGACTATTTATTATGTGTAAACTATCTCATTTGCTCACAGTTATATTTTTATACTTCTTATAAGAACAAAATAAGCTTTGTAAGCACATCCTGGTGGGATTCTCGTTGGGTGAAGTCTTATGCCAGTGCCACAAAGATGCCAAGTCATACTTTAATCTTTTTAAGAGTATGAAATGCTTATTTTCTAGTTCCTCCAAGCAGAGAAAAAAAAAAAACCCAGAAGGGCAGGGGAACAATTTAAAATGGGTCAAGGACTGTGTGTTTGGTGTCCTTTGTCACATCCTGTGAGGTTGGCAAACTTCCTAATGCCCAATCACTGCTCAGCCTTATGGACATGCAAACCAGTCCTCAGCCCCATCCGTGTCAGTTTGTCAAGGGCAATAATCCTGTCAGTGGAAATTACCATGTTAAGTTGACAGAAGATGTGGAAAAACAAGGAACTACAATGAATCATTAAGTCACCCTTGGCCTGTCTCCTTCTCCACAAAGATGCCGGGCAATATGAACCCAGGGCAGAGGGGTGTGTTGGTACCTGGAGGTGGAGCAGTGACTTTACACCCAGTGTTTCAGGCAGATTTTAACACAGATTGACATTTCTTTAAATACCTTCCTCAGGAGGACCATCAGGTTACCAAATCAGTCATTTCATATTCCTGTTTTGCTGCCCCAGGTAATAATGGAGCTGTGGGTTAACCCTCAGCCCCCACAGCTGCTCATCCCACACTGGGATGGGGAAGAGAATCAGAAGGGTGAAAGTGAGAAAAGTTGTGGGTTTTGATAAAAACAACTTAATAGGGAAAGTAAAAGCTGTGAACACCAAAAAAAACCCCAAAATAAAGAGTTCATTCAGTGCTTCCCATTGGCTGACTGGTGTTTTGCCATATCCAAGAACGCAGGAGAATAACTTGGAGTCTTCAAAGCCTTCAAAAATAAAAAAAAATACCAAAAACTGCTAAATTTCTCCAGTGACACAAGTACTTACAAGCTGCAGAACTATACTATAGACCAGTGGACTTAATCCAGATCCTCTGTACTGAGCCTTCATGGAGCTGAAGAAGCAAGGAGGATTTTAAATTTCAGGTTTTTTTAGAAACCACTGAGCAATAAATGCCTTCTGAAGTAGAAAAATACAATACAGAAGTTCAGCATCTCTGATTGTTATTTTGGGACAATAGGTTTCATGCTGTGAATATTCACTGTGATTTTCATGTTCTTATTGGTAGTGTATCAGGCCCAGGAAGAAAAACCAGGATTATTAATTTTTGGCAACTAGTTAATAAATCCATCTGAATAGAATATTGCACAGTATTGTTATCAAACTGTAGAATAATTTATTTTATTTTCCCTAACACTGACATTAATCCAGAAAGAAAATCAAACTAAATGCTTTCCCTTTTTGCAGATATTCAGAGTATCAGAGGTCTCGCAGTGGATTGGATATCACGGAATTTATACTGGATTAGCTCAGAATTTGATGAAACACAAATTAACGTGGCACATTTGGATGGTTCCTTGAAAACCTCAATCATCCATGGGATCGATAAACCCCAGTGTCTTGCAGTTCACCCAGTTAAAGGGTAAGGTGTCCGTAGTTGTAATAAATAAACTGCAATAAAGCTCATCACAAGGTTCTTCATTCATGTTTTAAGTTTGGTGTTTCTGTTTTCTTTTAAACTTAAAGTGCAAACATAAATTTGAAAGGTTTTGCTGAAAAAAAATTTAGTTGAATACGTCTTTCCTTAGAAATCTGCTGATTAAATCATGTAACTATTAGTTGTGCATTTTGTCTCCTAAACTGATGAATGTTTTCATTACTGACTCATTAAAAACGCAAAGCAAAATTGTAAGTGTGTTAATTCTCTTCTTCAGTAAGCTGTACTGGACTGATGGCAACACAATCAACATGGCAAACATGGATGGCAGCAACAGCAAAATACTTTTTCAGAATCAAAAAGATCCTGTTGGTAAATACTCTTTTTTCCTATTTCTTTTTTTAACTGATAGTGAATTATTATGGGTATTGTCTTGAACTGATATTTAAGTGTACAATGATATTTTTCATCTACAGTGATAAGAACAGGCATAAAGATACAACACTTGAGTTCCTGTTGTGTTTCACAATTTAAGATATTTTTGGCCCATTCTAACTGAAATCTACTGTAGATTTAGTGGAGTATTATTGACTTCTAGGATTACATTAGGCTGAAGGAGAACTCATCTGTATTTCTCAATCTTTGTATCATGGTTACAAAAACGTGGAGGTCAGGGTTTTAGTAAGTCATGGTTATATGTGAGAATATGCTTTAAATGCAAATTCCTTCCTCACCAAAATCTCAGCTGCATAATCAAAAGATAAACTGGACCCTAAGTTTTCACAAAAAACAACAGTTGAAGCATGCATTTCATATCATGACTTAACTTCACTTTTAGTATTTGGGGACTCACATAGTTGATGATAAACTATGGCATTTAAAAAGAAAAAGAGCTCTTTCTATGTGTATTTTTTTTGTTTTGCTCAAGTCTCTTTTGGTAGATAATTTCATTATTTAGAGAGTTAAAGTACTTATGTCAATCGTTGCTGCCTTATTAATGACCCATCAATAAAGTGAGTATATTTTAAAGCATTTATGTTTTTATAACTGAATGCATTAAGGAGACAGAAGTGAAAGTGATTTAAAGAATTCAATAAATTTTACATAAGAACAACATGACATGCATTTTATTCCCGAAATTCAATGAATTTTTTAGAAATTACTCAATAACTGTTTTACTGTTGATATGACTATCTGTCTATCCACTTGAAAAGACAATTACCTTTTTATCTGGAGAGAAAAGAGTGACAAACCACTCTTAATTTTCAGGTGATGAACAAGCACTTTTAATAACATTGGAACAATATTAAGAATGGTTGTGTGCAGCACTTTGCACTGAATATTTTGTGATCAGAGGTCACAAGGTCCTAAACTGCAATGCTTAGGGTTTCCAATATCAAATTCTGAATTAAAATATATGCAAAATGAAAGTTTCAATGGTTTAAATTATTTTTTTACCATTAGCATAGTACAGTCCTATCCTAAGAGCAACAAAACCCTTCTAAAGATTTAGAAAGTAGCAGTCTTAAACATTAATTTATTTTTCATTTGTGCAGTGAGAAAACTGTCTTCATCCATAAGTGAAGCTGTAGTTCACACAGTGCTAATTTTGAGAGTTTTGAGAGTTCTCAGGTGGATTGCTGAGAAAGACAAATACCTGGTTATTAATGTTGAATATCCTGGTGATTGATGAGATGTTTAGTTTCCTTGGTGCAAAATTTCAGAATTTGAAAAGTGAGGGAGTTTTCCAATTTGTGACCTGAATTAAGCTAAAGGATTTATTTTTCTTATTTGAGTCCCATCAAAACAAGGAGACATGTTTTCAATTACAGTATTTTCTATTATTACCAAGAACATTTTTAGTTTGGAAATTTTGGGATCTGATACTCTTAGGATGACAGGTGGTGTCATTTCTTTTTTATCTTAACTAATACATACTATGGTTTGCTGGTCCATTCTGCAGTTCTGAAAGTCTCCAGTGCTGACACATATATTTGTTGATAAAGGAACTGCTCATTGGAGTGCCATTAAATTATATTCTTACGAATTCAGAATTTCTGCTTTATTTTATACTTTGTTGGGCAAATCATTGGCTCATTTGAATTCCCTGAGACCAACACTGTACAATCCTCATGCTCAGATTCACTTTAGCAGGTTACAAGGTTTAAGCCAGTCACCTACACTCGAATGCATCATGAATATCTGTGATGCTTATGGCTAATAAACCACTTGTTTTCATTAGTAAAGCAGGACAATTTCTGAAAATAAATCTAATTAGCCATGCTCTGCCTACATTAGAAATAATGTTGTTTTGCAAAGGTTGATAATAGGTGGAAAGTATTTGAGGGAGAATAAAGTCCTAGGCTTGTGTAGAAGGAGATAGAATGTTTTTTGTGTCAGTTGCTGCTGTGTAACTGCAATGCCTGTGTGTAGAAACACAGTTGAATACCTGAAGCATAAAACCAAAGAGGACAGGACTGTAATTGCTGCACAGCTTGTATTGGCAGTGGCCTCACAAACAGATCCCATTTGGGTGCAATCTGCAGGCAGCTGCTCATGGGCAGGGGGTGTGGCAAATCCCAAATGCTGCCCATCTCAGAGCAGGAAAACCTTCCTGCTGGTATATTCCCTTTTAACCCCCACTGATATTCCCAGGGAAGTTCCCTGTGCTGGGATGAGTGCTGCTTGTCTCCAGGATCCCTGGTGCTCTGTGCCTGCAGGGAAGCTGGTTGTACAAACACAAGAATGTCTCTGCAGAGACTCTGAGACATGAGTCCCTCCTGAAGGCACAGCTCCAGATCCTCTCTCCTCTGTGGGAGGTTTCCTCCTGGGTGAAACATTTGCAGAGAGCTGGAAGGAAACATCAATTCCTGCAAAGGGACTGGGAAGGTGGTTTTCAGAAGCTCAGAAAGGAGACACCTTTTGCTCTGCCGTGTCAAATGCGTGTGACAGCAGTGACATGATGGTGGCTGTAAAGGCAGCGGCTCATGGCACTGCTTTCTCCTCTTGGGGTTTCCAATATAACTTCCCACAGGATGAAAAAGACTACAGTACAATATCTAGAGCTCGACCCATGCAGTGAAATACAGTATTTTTTGGCAACTTGCTGCTAGATACTTAGCTTGAGTTCTGGGAAAGCTGGAGCACCAAAGCAAATTGTTATGGCGGGCATTGTTACCATGCCAAGAATATTTCACTGTGGAAAATCTCCTGCTACCACTTCTTGAACATTTTTAAAGGATTACAGAAGTCTGAAATACATTATCTCATAGTTCTTTGCTCTTACTTTCAGAAAACTCTGTACTTTATTCATTTAGTAGTTTATTTTGCAAGTATCTTTATTTTGACGGTTCTCTTGCTTCAAACTCCAAAGAACTGATTGTGAGATCAGTTCGCTCTGTATTAAAATGAGAAGTAATACTATAAATTTATTAGGAGTTTGGATTAGATTTTGGTATTTCATCATCCTAAGCAGGGAGAGAACAGACCTTTTATAGTTCTGAATCACAAAAAGTACCTTGTTTACCAAGTCTATGTGTATTCATAATTTTAGAATATAAATGATGGCTTCTGGTTTGCATTTACAACTTGTTAATGACCTCGCTTAGGACCTCAGCTTATTCAAGTAATTCTTCATTGCCAGATAATGCTCTTTCATCAGTCAGTCACTGATTTCAGTAACTGCTGGAAGAAATAAAAGGCACAAATCTTTCTAAAAGCCTGTTTTTTTCATTGTAAATGAAAAGTTTCGTTTTCTCAATTATTTTTTTAAAAGTATAAGTAGATGAGTGACTAGATAACATAATTGTGTGTGTGTATATATTTGTCAAATGAACATTCATAATGAAAACTGCTTCAAAATAAATGTATATAATCCATTAAAGCCACAGTTAAAGCTGCATGCATTAATTACAGGTTTATCAATAGACTATGGGGAGAACAAGCTTTACTGGATCAGTTCAGGAAATGGAACCATCAGTAGATGCAATTTGGATGGTGGTAATCTTGAAATAATTGAATCAATGAAAGAAGACTTAACAAAAGCCACAGCTTTAACTATTATGGGTAAGTCCATTGATTATTTTTTTTTTTAATTATTCAAAGCTAATTAATTATGAAACATAAAAATCTTAGGGAACTTATTGTTGTTTTTATGTAAATAGTACATACAATATATTCACGAGTGAGACTGTGCTGTCCATGAAAAGTTCTTTATGTTTAATTGAACAGTTTTCAATCTCTAATACAAGGATATTTCTAAATATAGGTTTGCAATACTTATATATACATTTATAGAATGAAGGTAACAATTTGATGGGGGGAGACTTCTTTGGATTACGAATTGATGATTGGGAATTTGAATTTTCAGATGTTTGCTCATATCCCATGTATTAAAGTGATTGAAAGAAAAATATTCTATTTGTTACCCTTTGTAAATAAGAAATGTTTAGAACATTCAAAAACATCAATCAGAAAAATCATAAGAAAAATAGAATAAGGAAAAATTCCTAAAAAAATTAGCAAACTGCTGATCAATGAGTATTATAAAAACTATTGTTTCAAAATTATTTGTTCTCAAATGCACCTTCAGTTCTTGGTCTCTGTTGTAGCTGGGACAGAGTGTAGTAAGAAATTCCAGTTTGACTCAGAATTTACATTTATGCTTCTGCTTTTTATGAGATGACTTTAGAGCTTTCCATATTTCCTACAAATTACTGACCTCTATTCTGGTTCACTTAAAAATCACTTATATTTATCTTGAATATTCCACAGAAAAAGAAGTTTAATAGATAAACAGACTTTTTTTGGGATGAGTGAGTTATCAACTGCCAGACTTTTAATGAAAAATTTTATTTGCCTGATTAATTAAATAATAATTATGTACATATAGATGGTGTGCTAGGGTAAGTTAAATAAAATTTAATGATTTTTTATGCACATGGTGTAAATTATGTCATGTTTAAAGTGGTAATTACTAAATTAGATTTATTATTCACCCATTTGCCCAGCACTGAACTCTAAATGCTGTCAGTATCTGTTGGATATATTGTGCTTTTATATGTGCATTCATAAACACGAGCAGGTTTGGTGTCAGAAGGAATCATGAATGTTAATTTGGACAAATTGTTTCTCATTGATTGGATTGTGACTAGAAATAGGCTGAATAAATGGCCTTTACTCTGGGGAGCTGTTGGAAGTCTTTAACAGGAGGTGTAAAGAGTGTGTGTTCATACTGTCACTGAGCTGGTGGTGGTGTCAAGTGCTCATCTGTGATTCACAGAAGCTACAACAGTGATGATCCCTCTGGGACAGGGAATAAAGAGTTTATAGCTGACATGTAAAGAGGAGTGCGTGAAAATCGTTGGATTTTTGCACATCTGGAGATGGAAGAATATTTGCTGTGTAGGTTTTATCACATGTACCTCTAATATTCGTAGTTCAAGATGTTTTGTTCTTATGGGTGGTAACAATTCTTCCTATGATAAAATGGTGAACAAAACTTAAAGAGAGTTTGGGGCTTTCTGTTTGTTTTGCTTTGGGGCTTTGGCATCATAGTTGTGCTAAAATGCACCTTGATATTGTAGTGAGATTCCCCATATAAATCTGCTGGAGAAAAGTAGAAGCACGTACAGTTTTGTCAGCAGTATCCTATGTGCTGATTGAAAAACATGAAAAGTTTCTGCATTAGAGTTCCCCTGTAAGCTTCCATATTGTGGAACATACCATGAAAATATAAATGCCATTTATTTTCGTAAAGAGTAAGTGACTGTGCATCAGGTTCTTACAAGCAGATTTTTGTGCATTTAAAGTGGGTCAGAACAGAAAATCTGGTGCCATACAAAGCAAGATAAGAGAATTCTAAATGATAAATAGTCATAAATAATAATATATAAGTAAAGAAGAATGATTAATTTGATCTAATGAAAGATTTAACATGATAGTGTGTGAAAATTTACTACCCCTGCTGATCTGTTTGCCTACAAGTTTAATTACAAGTTTTTGCAGGTGATTCACAGTAATTGCAATGTTTATTGCATCATTTTTGCTCCTATTCCTAAATTTTCTTGACTGCTTGTATCTAAAAACACAGTAAACACAATAAAGCAACGTGAATTGAATGTTTCTCCTCTGTGAATACACCAAGCTATCTTTTATGTCCCATTTGAACTAGCCAGTGACTGAAGAGGGAGATGATACCTGTGCCCAAAACCTTAACTGTTTTTTAGTATTTAAGTTCTACTCAGTGCTGGAGAATCCTGCAATCTTCAGCTTTCTTTTGTATTTTTCCCTCTTTTGCATTTAGTGTCTCCCCAGCTAAAAGCAGTGTTTTGGACAGCTAATTTTCTTTGCTGGTATATTTTAGTATATGGTCTTGTCATATTGTTGGGGTATGTTTCTGCTGAGGCGCAAAGAGGAGATGGAGTTCAGAATTTTGAAACTCCCTTTGTACAGTTGTGTCACCAGGTCACAAAGTTGGTCACTCGTTGATCACCAGAGCCTTTATTGGACTGAGGAGCTGAAACAAGGAAACAGTGGAGGACACCTCAGTGGATTGAGGGGCTGGGTAATGTCATCTGATATCGTCTGAGATAGTCCTGGCTGCCATGCACCCATTCCTGCCAAAGCTAGGTGCACTGCAAGAGAAAGGATCTTCAGAAAAATTGATGAATTTTTAAGAAATTTAATAAATTTACTACACCAGTGATGTCTCTTCAAGCACCTCAGCTGTTGATCTTGAAAATTTCTTTAGCTGTTTTGGGAAGCATCTTCCCCAGCCATCAGTCTCCTTGTGAGAAAGCGTGAGCTCAGAGGCTCTCAGAGAGAACCCCACAGTCTGTGTCAAGAGCGGATCTCTTCAATCTCATGGCTGGACAGTGTTTTACACAGAAAACTCACAGATCTGATAGTTACCAGTGGCTTTTGCTGTATCTTACACTTCACTTTCCAGAAGATTTTTCAGAGCTGTAAAAAAAGCAATCACTGGGACAGGCTTGGCCCAACCAAGACTTCTTCAGATTGCCTTGGTAATCTCTGTGCTGTTCTGACAGCTCGAGTTTCTTGATCTTTGATTCTGTTAGTTCCAACTGGAAAAGAGAAGCAGTTAGACACTCCATGGCTGTGTTCTGTCATTTGAACTCAATAGACACTGCCAGCGAAGTCAGTAAAGTTTTGGTTTGCTTCATAATACAATTTGTGGAGAGGTTCAGAGCTTCACCAGCAATGAAGATTCCCCTCTAGCATGACCCCTCAATCTCCACATTGCTTTTATTGCTTTCAATTCCTCTATTTTAGCATTGCAGTTTAGCTGTTGGAAACCATTTGGAAGTTACTACTTCTGTTTCAGACGTTTGCTGTTGTTTAGTCCTTTCCAGGCTCCGTTTAACATTTTCTTACTATTGCATTCTTTAGTGGAAGCTTATAGAAGGTAATGATAAGACATAAAAAAATAATGTTAGCAAACAAGTTGGTGCCAAGGTAACTCAGATTTATCCTTGAGGGAGATGGGAACAATATATAATTCACATCTTTCTGTATTTCGGGTTTTTCATTTATTGGTTTTCTACTCAGCAGTGTCAGTCATCTTTCCTTTTCAATATGCTGAGTGAAATTCCTAGTCTTTTGGTGCCTGCTTTTGCTAAATCTTTTTGAGCATGATATAATCTTTTTGAGCATGATGGGATGAAAATTATATTCCATTTGAAAGTAAAGGATTTGAATATGTGCAAAATTGCTGGTTTTCCCATGCTTTTAGGTATACAAAAAAATGCTGTTGCAATTCTGTGTATTGCAAAGAAGTTGCTGTAAATCTGTGAAGTCATATGTGCTTTTCTACTCCTACCACTTTCTCTTCAAAACCGTATTCATTCTGTAAGATGTCTGTGTATGCAAATCATCTCTTTTTAATTAATCTGTCAGTCGAAACCATATGAATGCTTTGTCTAGTACCTCCTACTAGTTATTGTCTTGCTTTTGGTCATAGTAATTTTCTTCTGGTGCTGTGTAAACTTTACATTTTATTTTCTTCAAAGACCTCTGCTGTTTTTTTAGTCATTTAGAACTTTATCTGATTCACAGCACCCTGTGCCCTACATAATTTTCACCATGTGCTGCTGGCACCGTTTATAAGTTGATATCAAATATATCCCCTGTTCTGATATTCACCATGTTCTATGTGAAAGAATTTTTGAATGTCTTATACAGTACACCAAAATTATTTTCAACAATAATAAAATACTTTCTATATTTGTCTTAAGGTTTGAGCTTAATCTTCCATTCAATATCTGATTTCAGCTGTTTTTCTGGTAGCCAGTGTTTTGAGTGGAATCAAATGATAAAAATGTATTTGAAATTCTGTATAAAGTCTCATTTCCTGCCTTCCAAATTACTGAGTGAAAATGTTTCCTTGACTGTTACTGAAACTGGTTAGAAATTTACCTTTGTGGTGAGAGCTGTGTTTCTGGATTGGTGAGCAGAGCCATTATTTCACACAGTCTGAGTTGCAGAGGAGCTCACAGCACTATCTGATGTGTTTCCAAACTGGTGGGTTGTTTCTTGAATGACAAATGGCTCTGAATGAGAAGCTGAGAGTTTCTAGAAAGGTATTGATTAGTTACTGTAAGTGTGTAGCTGAGGAAAAAGGGATGCTGAAGGCTTCTGTCAGCAGTTTTAGTAGAGGCATTTGATTGGATTTTGTATCAGGTCCTCGCAGAAATACAATTTACACAAAACCACAAAATTCTCCTCATGTCTCTACAAAATAGGAATATAATGTAGACTGTATAATGAGGATATAATTTGTTGTGCATTTGGTCTTTTTTTTAGCATAAAATAAAGTAACTCCATGTAGTGAATGATTCTATGTGTAAGTGCTATTTCTGTTGAAATTCGCATTAAAAAAAATTCAATCAGCAATACAACAAAATCAGATGTACATAATAGCTTTTCAATGGGCATGAAGATATTAGAAGTATGTCTTTTGAACAAAAACTGTATATAAATATAGCCATCAAGCTGTATTATCAAGCAATCAAAACAGAAAGTAACAATCATAGTATTTCATTTTAGACAGAAAATGTAGGTTTTATCTTTTAAAATCTTTTATCCTGCATTAGATGATATATTGGTTATTTGATTTTCGTTCCATCCTAAATAAAGTTTCAAAAACACCAGAATGCTTTTCCCTGGCAGCTCAGATGGCGGGAGCTGTGACTTTGCTGGATCTGTTTGCAAAGTGAAAGGGGCTGCTTAGATCAGGAGAATTCAAACACATACACCTTAATTTTCCAAGTCATCAGTCTTCTAATTGCCGTGACACCATTCATTACATTAGCATTAATATATGAAATATATCTAGGCAAGGCGCCCGGTCCTAAGTGCAGTACATAGTTGTCTGCCATAAATACTCAAACCACCATTAATGAAAACTAATGACCCATCAAAATTTGCATTCCGAGTACTACTTGAAATCTCCAAAGGACTGCCCACAAAGCTCGGGTAGCAATTTTTGGCATTTGGAGTTGCTGTTTGCCAATATGTTACTCTGCTTAATGCTAATTACCCAACAGAATGGATAAATACAACAATTTTAATATATATTATAACCCAGTTTCAGCCACAAGATTGTAATTAGCGATCCGGCAACACTCTTGTTAGCATAATCAAGCAAATAAATCACTTCGGTTTGATGTTTAAAGGTCCAAAACAGCAATTTTTTATCTTCCCTTGTGTGTGAAAGCAAGTCATCTTTATGCTAAAGTGTTTTTTTTCCTTTTTGTAAAATCATCTACTATATTTTAGAATTTATATAGAAATATTTAGTTAATCCTGAATAATAGACATCATAGATTAGTTACCTACTGAGAAATATCAGTCATGCAGAAAGAAATAGTCCAAATTGAACTTAGAATTGTGGTCAAAACTAGCCGTGTGTTTGGATTTTTTTATTTGTTTGAGACTGCAGTGGTGTTTGTTGGTCACCTAGTAGTTTTCTGAATAATTAAAATATTTATTTCTTAGGATTTAGTGTGCAACTGGCAGATTTTTGGGCAGATAGTCATAAGAGGTTTGACTTCAAGCTTTCTGTACTTCAGAATTTGTGTGTTGTTCAGGTGTTTTGGTTTGTTTTTGTACATGGGTGGATTTTTTTTAAAGTATACCATGTCAGGATTTAAATGACCTTTTTCATTTAAATCCATCTACTCCATCCTTGTGTCCTTCTAAAAATCATAGTGTACCATTCCTTGTAAGAGAACAAGCACTTGTTCAGTAAGATTTTGTAAGTTACATTTTTATTCAAAGGTTTATCCAGGTTTTGTGTTAACAAGAATGAAAGTAGAAGGCAAAAAGAATCATTTTGAAGAGCACTGTGGTACTTCACTTGTGAACTGTTGTGATTTGTCCTTTTTAATGATGTAGGGGATGGAGGAGACTCCTCAACCTCTGCAGTCACAGCCAAGTACCTTAGGATTAGTAATGAGTTTGTGAAGTGCTACTTTTGTCATCAGAGGAGAACAACTCCGTGATCTGATGTCTGACACCACTGATGGAAATTGTTTAGACACTCTTAACACTGTGCATGGCAGCTGATGTGGTCTCCTCGAGCAGCTCAGTAAACAAAAGAGACACCTGGAGGAACATTCAGCTGCTCGTGTACAAATGGGTTTGGCTCTGTGCTACTACCAAAAGGGAAAAATGAAAATATTTGTGGGGTAGATAATCACTGGTAATTGAACTTCTTGATTAAGAACATGCCAAGCATTCATCTCTTGGTAAAACAATGTGAAGAGTTGGTTATTTGGAGTTTTTGTTAAATTCCTTTTCCTAAGGAGACAGGCAGGTCAGCCAAGGACAGGTTTGGGAGGTTGTTGAAACCATAGCCAAAGTTAAGGTTTTGCACAAAATATTAAAGAAAGAAATTAAAGAAATTTTCATTAAAGAAATGCCTAAAGTGTTTGATTACTTCTTTGAAATAAAGGATGAAAACACCAAAAACATATGTAATTTGCTTTCTTCCTGTACCCCAGTCTTAAAAAACAGCTAATTTTTTATAGATGGGTTTGGATGTGTAAAACAGTAAGTTCATGTTACTGTGCACAAACCACCAGTCAATACCAAAATTATTAAATGGCCTTTTCTGAGTTGTGGTCACATAGAGGATGTGAAGAAGAAAAACATATTATTGAAAAACTTAACCCAACCTTTAGGATTGTGGGTAATTATCTAACAGGAAAAAAAAAAAGTCCAATTTCCAATATTTCTTGTATGGATTATAACACACAGTCACCTTTCCATTTTTAACTTTCATGTGCCTTTTTTTTATAATCGACATAATCAAAATCAAGCACAGGCACTTCTTGTTCTGAGGATTTTCTGATAAAAATGTCTTCAGAGGCAAGCTGCTCTTAATTGATTGTTATTGCAGGATGATGTTTTGAATCAGTCAATTCTAGACTGACTAGTCAATGGATAAAGTTAATTATTTTCTTTAAATTTTATCAAAATTTAAACTGAGAGTTCCATTTGTGTCTCCAAATCTTGATATTTAGAGTATTTTTCATTCCACAGATTCTGGTTTTATCATATACCTGTAGAGGATTTGGTTTGGATTTTTCCAAGATATTTTATTTTGCGCTGTAACTTTTTACAGTTCCCACAATGGAAATTATTTTTTAGATCAGCACTTTACATCACAAAACACTCAACTGTTTGGCTCCATATTATCTAAATATTAAAATGTGCCTCATTTATTGACAATGTGGCTCCAGTTATTTAAATATTAAAACTGTAGCATAGGCAAAAATTCTTCTAACTGGAAAGAGAATTAACTACAACTGTAACTGGAAAGAGAATTAACTAAAACTGAAGATAATATACAATATTTGTTGGGAAGACAGTGTTCCTGAAGTTTAAAGGTTTTCAGCTGAAGGTTTAATTTTGATTGCTCTACAGTAATAACCTTTTTGTCTGAAATGAAGAGCTCTGAGACCATCTCATCAGAGGGAGTGAGGACTCATGACAGGGGCAACCAGAAGATTGGTTACAGTCTCCAGCCATTAGGTCACTGAAGTTTCAGACTGAAATCAAAGCTGTTAACGTTTAAATTCTGAAACTTTGGGAGGCAATGGGGTTTTTTTTCAGTTTTTTCATGATTTCTTAATTACTAATGGTAACTTATCTTAATAAAAGACTTAGTTTAACATTTCAAGCAACTTTGTTTGCTTGTGAAAATGAATTTCTTGCCTAGGGTAACACTATAGAATTTCCATGTATATGTGAAAAATGAGTCATTTCTTTATGCAGATAGCCTTAAATCAGCAACTCAGCAAAAGTAAAACTGGTGGCAACTGTTTTCACGTTTGCAGAATCTTAATAACCTAATTTCATCAGGTTTTCTCTATAGCCTCTTTAGGCAATTTCCCTTAAAATTGGTCTCAGAATTAACCTCAAAAGCTTTTTCCCACCTTAGACCTCAACCATCTATAGTTTGATAGTGATCCTCCTAATTTCTAAAACTTGGAAATTTTACAGATAAAAAGCTTTGGTGGGCAGACCAGAACTTGGCTCAGATTGGCACCTGCAATAAAAAAGATGGAAGAAACCCAACTGTCCTGAGAAACAAAACTGCAGGAGTTGTTCATATGAAAGTCTACGATAAAGCAGCACAGCAAGGTAAGTCACATTTCCACTATGTTTAACCAACTTTCAGAGTGCACAGTATCTTTTCTCATGTGGTTCTCTCAATCTGAAGAAAATAAAAACTTGTAATTAACTAACTCCTTGAGTATCGTAGCGAAATTAAATTTTTCTTCACAAAGCTTCAAATTGCTGAGGTGTGTTTATTTCACTGTGTATAATGTCTATTCTAAATCTCATTAAAATATATTCTTCTATTACTTAAATTTTGTAATAATTAGACAGTTAGGAGCATGGGTTTGTGAGATCACTTTGGAGTGTGTCTTAAATATGCAAAAAAGTGGCTCATTCATGAAGATAACAAGGCTAATATAATATAACATTTGATGAATGAATAAGATATAATCAATGATTTTTTCATGGTCTAGATTAAGATACACTAATGTCAGTGAGATTTCATCATTAAGTCAATGTAGAATGTTCAGGTTTTTAATATGCTTTTACTTTAAAATAGGCAGATTTTTCAGAAAACAGAATTATTTATACTCTTAGGGGAAATGTGGGGTTGAAATTCTGCACAAGTGAAGGATGGAAAGGTACATGAATTTATGAAATATTTTATGCATAGCTCAGTTTTTCAGTTAGGCTATCTGAACAAAAATTGGAAATAATATATTGATATAAACACTAACTTTTTAGCCAGAGTTGCATTGCTCAAGTTTTGATTTCTCTTGTCTCTTCTCCTGTCATGTCACAGGCAGCAATTCCTGTCAGTTAAACAACGGGGGATGCTCCCAACTTTGTTTGCCAACATCAGAAACCACCAGAACTTGTGTGTGCACAGTGGGCTACAACCTCCAAAAAAACCGCATGTCCTGCAAAGGTAAAACAGCTTTCAGCATTTATTTTAACTAACTTCAGTTCTAGGGGAACATTGCAATGAGTAAATAAACTTATTTTGGTAATTTTTTGTTAAATAGCTGTACTGAAAATATTTGATTGAAGCAGTAACAGAGAAATTTCTGTTGTGGTTAGGACAGAGTTAAATTTAGCTTTTCATTAAATTATTAAATAAATAAATAAATTTATGTGGTAACTGATTTTTTTTTTTTTTTTTTTTGTTTTGTTTTGTTTTGTTTTTTTTTTTTGTTTTTTTTGTAGATGGAAAAGCAGACCATATAAACTATCATTAATAAATATTTGTTCAAGGTCATATAGCTTATCTTTAAACTAAATTATAGGCCACAAGTACCTGAATGCTTGGGTATCTCATCATATTGCTCTTAATATAAAATAAAACCAAATTTTTCCTTAAATCTTTTTAATTTGGCAGAAGTCAGAACATAACTTACAGCCGAAGTCTTACTCTTAGTCTGAATAAGGCAAAACAACTTTATGGTCAAGGTGCCTTATAGTTTTATAAATTAAATATTATTTATTACTATTCATTAGAACTAAGTAGTTCCTGAGAATTACTATGTAAGAAGACCTCTACACAGTAGAATTTATTCTTACTGAACAGAAATAGGTGCGTTTGGAATTTGATTAATATAACACAAAAATAGACATTTAAAATGCATCACTGAAACTACATAATTCTCTCTCCCTGCAAAGCAAATGTGCATAACAGAAGCGAGATGAATCCTGTGCCTTGAAAGATAATTTACTGTTCTGTTTTCCACAAGTTCTTTAAAATTATATCTCGCCGAATATGTTCACAAAGCACAGATGTGCACTGAAAATATTCTTAAATTTTCTCATAATTCAAATCCAATTTTTTCATTAATTTTAATTTCCATTTCTGTTAAGTACCTGATTATAAGGTAGTGTTTGAAATGGACAGTGATTCCCTTCTCTTGATAGGACCACATTTGTAATTTAATTAGAAATGCACTGTAATAACTCATGGATATCCTTTCCAAGAGCTGGAGTTGTCACTGAAAAACTGTGGAGCACTATTGGAAAATTATATCTAATGTATGTTAGCTCCTCTAATCTTGGTTATTTGGACAGTTTCCACTTTGCTCTCATTGGCTGCTTTATCTTTCCCTTAGGTATTGAATCGTTTCTCATGTACTCTGTTCATGAGGGAATTAGAGGAATCCCTCTTGATCCCAATGATAAAATGGATGCTTTAATGCCTATATCTGGGGCTTCATTTGCTGTGGGCATAGACTTCCATGCAGGTAAATATTACAGATAATTTGTTGTATGTATGGATAAAATTGTAAATTCTTCTCATAGGTGAAATAACTCATTTTCAAACCTGTTAGCAATTAAAACTGCATTTAAAGGACTTGAAAATGGATCATGCTACAGAGTTAAGCTCTGCCTTTAATTTACAGTAAATAGGAAATATTGTCCACATCCCGATTGTTCTGGCAGCAGCAGCTGCTCCCTTTGGGCAGAGTCACCACTGAGAACTTGAGACAGAAAGTGTTCATCAAGGAGAAAGGCTTGTTCCTGCTATGACACTTTTTCCATGGGATTTCTTAGCCCTGTGTGGTGCTGTACCCAGCAGGTGGCTTTGACAGCTGAGTGGGGCAGTGTTCTCTCTGTCCAGCCCAGCTCAGCCACGTTCCTGCAGGGCACAAGCCAAGTCTGGATCTGTTCCTTCCTTCTGGAAGGAGCTCTGACAGCCTGGAGAGCAGGCACCTCCACCTGGAGTACACTACATGCCTTTCCACTGTATGTACGAAAATAGTTTTTGATTTACACAGCCTCACAAAATTCCTATGAAATTAGTTGGTTTCAGTTTTGTGTGCATGTGGAAGAAGGTGGGAAAAAATTAAAGATCAGATTCTAAAAGTGATTGGCTACATCGCCCAGTGGTATTTGGATATTTTCAAACGTATTAGCAAGTTTTGGTTAATTTTTGGAAAAAAAATAATCTGTGACCAAGTAGTGACCTAAAAAATGTCCTGTGTCTCTGTATTTTTAATCCGTCAGCTCTTTGGTCAGCCTTCCTTTGAGACTCGTTTTGTTTCCCATTGAGCTTTCAAACTGGGAGTCTAGAAAAAAATCCTAAGTTACCTGTGTCATATCAATACAGACATTACCTTCTTGAAACATAAAATAATTTTGTCATTCTCCATTGTTTTTTATTTTGACATAGATTCTGCCTGGACATTCAGCATTGAGAGATCCTAATGGGTGATTTTTAGTGTATGTTAATATTTGCCTTGGTATTCAAATCAAACTTATTTCTATTGGCTCTTTTGGATTATTTCATCACACAAATATCACCAATATTTTTTTACTAGGTTAAAATTTAAATTAATTAGATGTTTGTTTTTTTGACCTACTTCTACACTGATGCTCTTGTCCCTCTCCCTAGCGAAAATTCAAGTTCTCTCAACATTTTGCAGTGCCCTCATAGCTGTATATTTTGTTTTCAAATCAGCGTCAGCTGATGTTCAGGACTTTTCTCATATCATGGGCATAGTTCAGTCATAGTCTCCAGAGACATAAAAATCACTTAAGAACCAGTGCCTATGAGCACATTTGAGATGGGAAAATCTCTGTTAAAGAGAAATTTATCTATTCCTGGAAAGACACAGGAGGAGAGAGAAGTGGTGACCACACATGTTCATGACAGAGAATGCTAAGACAATGCAATTGGGTTTTCTAGGGATTCTTTTAATTTTTTTTTTAAATTTAAATTATGCCAACTTTATAAAATTACTATATTTAACACAGAAGACTAAAATTTGACCTTTTCAATTTAAAATACCAATACCAAGGTTTTATTGGCTATTTCACATCTCATATTTTTGTTTTGGGATTTTTTTTTTTATTTTTTTTTTTTTACTATAGTAGTAAGAAAAGTTAGCTCCTACTTTAGAAAAGGTATTTGTGGACTTAGCTAATAAACATCGAATTAATGTTTTGGAAGAATGAAATTTTTAACTTTTTGGAAAAATTAAATGTGAAGATGGATGAAATTAAGTGAGGTTCTCCAACTTGACTTGATGAAGTTCCAGCACAGGGAACATGAATAGAATTGACAGTGACAAATGCATTGCAAAGATAAATGTAAATGGTGTGGAGCAGCGAAATCACAAGGGGCTAGTGTGTTATAAAAAAATTACAGCTTTCAACTACATTTCAGCTTCAAAAACAGCTGGTTTTCTCATTTTGGTGCCTTATATTGAATATTAAAAATCCATTTCTAAAACCTGCCTACATCTAATATGATTCAGAAAACAAGTGGAGGTAGTTTCAGATTTCATCTTGGTTTATTTTCCACTCAGTGAGTGTTGCTTTCATTTCACTCTAATTGGGAAGAATTCCCAAATTTTGCTGTTACTTCAGTAATTTAGGTATGCAAAGTGGATAAAATACATTAATATATGCTAGTAGTACAGTATATCATAATTAAAAGTCTAATGAGGATGTTTTTGCAGACATGAACAAGCTAGAAGATGCATACACCTTTTTTCTCCCTGTGCTTTGATACTTCTAAATTTTAATTAGCAAATAAGTAGCAAAATCACGCCTCTCATATTTGTTTTGACTGCTTGAAGTCAGAATTGTCATTTGTATAATCATTGGTGGGGTAAGATTCTTGAGCATGCCAATATTATTTGGTCACAAATACTTCTCTTATTTTATAAATATATCTATCAATCTACACAAATACATATATATAGATACATGTTTAAAATAGATATAAAATATTTTCATCTATTTATATAAATAATATTTCCATGTTCTATATGGAGATTAATTATTCTAAAATACACTCACATTATTATGGAACTAAAAAAATTACCAAGTATGAAAAAGTAACAAAAGAACAAATATTGGTTAATACCTCTCTGCAAAACATCTCACTCAGGAAGTCATCAGCTCATTACTTTGCAAGCAGAATGTTGATTGGAGCTAATTTATAGAACCCTGTCAATGAAAATAGAGAAATTCTGCTTGAGGGATGTTCTCACTTTGTTTGCCCCACCTCTTTTTTGAGGTTATTACGTGCCATGGAGGGAGCTTATGTCTTTTCTTGGGCCACTTCAAATCCTCCTGATCTGCCTGGCTTTTGAGTTTAAATGGTTAAAGTTGTCCCTTTTTTCCACTTAATGGACAATCACTGCAGCAGAAAGGCTGGGAAGACTGCTGAGATGTCTTGAAACACCAAACAAAAAGACTGTTTTTGGAAGCTTGTCAGGACATTTAAAATAAAAGCTGAATTGTGGATGGAATACATTTTTTTATTCTTTTGTCAGCATATCACTCTCAAATGTCACTTTTTATTTCCCTAGTTAATTTTTTTTTCTTACACTATTAAAATACAATGTCTGATTACTGAAGGAAAAGATGGTATAAGCGGTTTTACACTGTAGCCTTTCAGATTCCTAAATATTTTGGAATTATGACAAACAGAATAGTATGTTTTTGAAGCATTTATCTTATTAGGGAAAAGGTAAAGGCAGCATATTTATTGTGATTTTTAACAGAGATAGTAGCTTCCATCTGCTGTCATAGCCCTACTGTGCTACATGTGCTCTATTAAACAACCTAGAATTCTGACAGAATTATTTTAAACAAAATTTAAGAAAAGGCAAAGGAATGAGGAATTAAACCTCATAATTTTGATATTTAATACATATTAATAAAACTATAACTGGCAATATTTACAGTTGCTAATGCAGATACTTGGACTGAAGTAATTGAATTAATCTGAGAATCATTGGCACATGTTTTGTAGGGAATGATACGATCTATTGGACAGACATGGGTTTCAACAAGATCAGCAGAGCTAAACGGGACCAAACCTGGAAAGAGGACATTGTCACCAATGGTTTGGGGCGAGTTGAAGGCATTGCAGTGGACTGGATAGCAGGTAGGTCTGGGCCTGCTCCAGGACTTGTCATCATTTCTGAGAGAACACACTTGCCTCTTCACCCCAAGGTTAAATGACTTATTTCCCTTTCAGCACTAATTTCTTATGTTGTAAATGTCTGGAAATGACTTACATATATATTGGATGGCATTTCTTAGATGGACAGTGTCAATACTAGTTTGTGCTATAAAAGGCTGGATAGGACTATAAATTATAAATGTAACACCTATGCAAATTAAAATATAGCAGTTTCTGGTTCTGACTTAAACACTTTTCAAGTAGTATGTTGTCAGATTGTGCTCTTTTCTGAGCCAGAGATAGGGCAACTAAAAGAGTTTTAAAACCTTTTATTCCATTTTCAGTCTCATGTGAAGGATGAGACAATACAGGTGTTATAATTCACACCATCACAATCAGAAGCCAACTATTTCCTAATTACAATCCATTATAAGCATTTCTTAGCCTTTCTCAGCCTTTGCTATGCAATGCTGCAAATGCCTTAAAACCAATCATCTAAAATTACCCCTGGTAGGTCCTACTACAATTCATCTTTCATAGTTCTATTTCTCCAAAGTATCCAGTCTTATTTGCAAAGCCATCCTTTAAAACTTGTTTCTAGTTCCATTTCTCTCTCAACAGTGTCCATCTATTCCATAACATTTCTAAGTCAACGTTTTTTTGTCTCAAAGTCTGCATACGAATACATACTACATGAGCCTTCCATGAAGCTTTAGGAATCCTCAACAAATCCATTTCCCATAGTCTCCTTCAGTGATTTCAAAGTTTGCTTTCTTTTTTTCCAGGTAACATTTACTGGACTGATCATGGCTTCAACCTGATCGAGGTGGCGCGGCTGAACGGCTCGTTCCGCTACGTGGTGATCTCCCAGGGGCTGGACCAGCCACGCTCTATCGCGGTACACCCAGAGAAAGGGTAACATGTTATTCCTAACATACACAGGGCTTTTGCCTTGCTCTCTGTATCCATAATATCATGTAAGTTTGCTGAAAAATGCTTTTAGTTTCTTAAGGAAACCGTTTCACCTGAAGGTTGGACGTTGCTTGGAAGCGTTGCTTCAATCTGAAGTGGCCAGAAAGTCCAAGGAAGCCACATCAGCTGATGAGGGACTTTGTGATGAAATCACAGAGCAGTGTAATCCTCAGAAGATATGAACTCCAGGATTATGTAACATCCCAGTGCAACAACCAGGGAGAGTTGCCAGGGTAGCTGAAAGCCATGTGAGATGGAGGTTATAGATTGGAGAGTAAGGGTTGGCAAAAGTGACATCTGTATTCACCCTGCTGATTTTGGAGGGCAGGGACTACCCTGCAGCATTGACCAGCCCCTTCCACCTCCAGAACTCCTTGTGGAATCCCCATCCCTGGAGTTGTTCAAGGCCAGGCTGGATGGGGCTCTGAGTAACCTGGCCATGGGAAGATGTCCCTGCCCATGGCACAGGGATTGTTTAGGATACTTAAGGAGAATTAGATGAGATTACTGTTTTACACGTCTGGTAGAATGGTGTATCTTCTGCAAAGAAAGAAAAGCTTCATCTGTTTTATAACATTGTGCCGCAAAATGATAACTTGAGATGTCTCCACTCAGTTCCTCCAGAAGCACAGCAGCATTTTGCTAGAGAAGTGTCTTTCTGCCCAAAGATTAAGGCCTTTTTGCCCTTTGCATTATTGTTAAATCTCTGCCTCTTTTTCGAGGTAAAACTTTCAAAGGTGTTCTTCCCTCCCCTTACCCTGATTTCACTTTCTGCATTTGTCTGGAAGCTGGAGTTGACAGCTGTAAGAATAGAGAAGAAAATAAAAGTTATCAGAACTTGTTGAGTCTGCCAATTTTGTCAAGATACGAAGCAGGCAGCACTCAGCTGGTTGGTGACATTATTTGTTGTCACTGAGGAAAAAGTGAGCAATGTGTAGCCCTACAAAAGGGTGTCTTTGTCCCCCATCAGGTATATTTATTCATATAATGTTTTTTGGCACCTGTTCATGATTTTCTTTGGAGGATTTTAGATTCATTTAACCTGCTAATTATGGGTTGGTTTAAGGAATGTTTGAGTGTATTGAATGTCTGCTTTCCTGTGGTCAACATTTAGTTCTTATCCTGTATTAAGCAAGTCTCAAATAATTCTCTGACCTCTGACCAGATGCCTGAAAGCAATTCCAGTTCTGTTTAGAGGTGCTGTTAATAATCTGGTTAAAACTGCATTAAATTTATGCAATTATTCTTAAAATCCAGCTGATTAGTACTGCCTGTTTTGGCAATTCTCAACATATTTTTAATTTTACTCATGTTGCAGTTCAGTTTCCTAGTCTGCATGAATTTCGTCATTAGTATAAATGGTATTGTTTGTTATATCAAGAACTATGAGAACAGATTCATTTTTTCCTGGAGCCAGAAAACTCTACAATGAGAGCCAAAGTGGGTTGTTTCAGAAGCTGAATTTGATGAGCAAATTATAGGATTCATATTTTTTTCACGCTCATCACATTATTATCCCTCATTATTTCACATATCTGTAGTCATCTAGTCAAATACAGCTGCGTAACAGCAGATTGGTGTAATGATGTCACCAGACACTGGGCAGAACTGTTTAGTAATGCCCAGAAGGTTTTGTAATCTTTCAAAATCATCTAACACATTCATTCCACAGAGATGAAAGCATTGGAGAATGGTTTAGTGTGTTCTGTTCAATTTATGTACAGCATGTTAGTAAAGAAAGTTTCAGTGCTCTCTGAATATTTGCTATGAAAATCTTTCTTCTTTAGGCAACTAGTAATACTTTAGGTCTCAATTGTTATATTAGATATTTCATCCTCAGTATATATGTTAATTTGTGTGTTTATAATATATTTTAATACAGATATACATACATGCATTTATATTTGCCGACTTAGATATCCCCACAAAGCTGTTTCATAGGTTACTAGTCATAAAGGAAGTGCTCTGTCTAAATTTTTTGGCCTCATTTTGCTATACCTAAAGCAACAGACTGAAAAGTTTATCAAGGTAGATGTCTGACAACACATCCCAAATTAGTGATGCGAGTGTGGCACTGAGTATACAGGAACATGAGATTAGATAAGTAAGATTCAGATTGTTCCCATGAGGCATTTGGCAAAATTTGAAAATATTTTCTTCTCAAATAAGGTCCCGTTGCTTTACCATTTCCCACACTCCTTCTCACTACATTTTTAAATTAGACATCCCTTGCATTATGACAACACTTGTTAATCATTAGATGCAAGAGCTTCTGTTCAAGATACTTTTATTTTTTAACTTGCATTTTTTTCCCCAAACACAAGGCTGAATTTTTTAAGGGATGGACTTGCATATGGAGTAATGAAATACAATTTTAAGAATTTCTTCATATATATAACTTGAAAACAGTGTCTTAACTGAGTGTCCAATTAAACAAATATTATACATTTAATTTCTTAAGGCTATTTAGAGAGATGAGCACCATATTTTTTAAGTTATCCATTTAATGGTAATAGCGCATTTTGTTTGTAAATTTTAATTGGTGGTTTCTGCAACATTCTAGGTATTTATTTTGGACAGAGTGGGGACAGACCCCTTGCATAGGCAGAGCACACTTGGATGGCTCTGAGAAGGTCGTCCTTGTGAGCCTGGGGATTGCATGGCCTAACGGGATTTCCATCGATTATGAGGTTGGTTCCTCTGTCTTCCAGCATGCCTTAAAATGTGCAGTATTTGTTACATTTCGTTAAAACCAGCTGGTGTTCTACCTTGATGTAATCTTAATGACTCTTAATTAAATACTTGGGCAAGCCTGTTGACGTTTCCTTTGAAATTAATCTTTAGGAAAATAAATTGTATTGGTGTGATGCTCGTACCGACAAGATAGAAAGAATTGACCTTGAGAGTGGAGGGAACCGTGAGATTGTGCTGTCAGGGAGCAATGTGGATATGTTTTCAGTGGCTGTGTTCGGAGCTTACATCTACTGGTCTGACAGGTAATTTATTTTTCATGAGTATTTTAAATCTCCAAACGTTATTTCAGTGCCAGGTGCCTCACCTTTGTAGGATTAGCCGTTCCTTAGCAAGGTCGCAGGCGGGATCGCGGAATCCTGTGCATTTTCCAAGGAGAGGGAGTTCTGGAAGATAAAAAAGTGCCTCAGTGCCATAGATGAGAACAAGCTCCTCCACTTCTTATTTAGTGAGCTCTTCACTGCTCTTCAGTCATTTGTTTGGTGTGAATTAGTTGAGGATTGTTGATGAGACATCTTCAACTTTTTTGGCAGAGCACATGCAAATGGCTCTATTAGAAGAGGCCACAAGAATGAGGCCACGGATGCTGTGACCATGAGGACTGGCCTTGGAATAAACCTGAAGGAAGTGAAAATCTTTAATAGAGCACGAGAGAAAGGTTGGCTGTTCTTAAGGATGCTATTGATTGTTTTGATATCACCTGCTACTTTTTCTGTATATTAAAGCATTCCAAAAATTAAGTAATCAATGATTTTATCACCACTTTTTACTCTTGAAGTATTTTTCTTAAAAAAACTAAAATTAATGTACTAAAGAAAGCATATAGCACAAATCCAACAAAAATTCTTCAGAGTGTTTCAAAGAGAACCTAAAACCAAAACACTTCCTATCATTCCAGGTTTGATGTTTTTTCTTTTGTTTTTCTTAAAAATCCGTCTTAGGATTGAGAAAACTTGAACTCTTAGAATTGAGAGACCTTGGCCTGTGCTTTACAGAGCAGTAATTTCAGGTAGTTTGAGATTTCTATTGGAAAACAAACCAGAATCTTTTCTTATTAGAAATTCCCGTCCTCTGTGTCTCAATATTTATTAGCTGACATTACCTGGGTTTGAGTCTCCTTTTTTTTTTTTCCTTTCTGTGGAAAAAGACCTTGTAAATAATCAGATTTCTTTTATATTCAATTAGTTTAGCAAACTCAAGAGACAGAAGTTATAGACTCTATGATTTATGGTACTGATGGTTAAACGTTATTTTCTACTATCTGACTAAGAATAATCTTGCTATTGAATTGTCTTTTTACTTCTAAAATTCTGGTTTTGACAAGACCTTGAAAAACTTGTTTTACTGATGAAAATTGGTTAAGTTTCTACCAAAAATAATGATGATTTCCTCAGTAAAAGCTGCTACCAGGTAATCCAGACAAAATTTTCTACAAATAGACTCAAAAAGAGAGGAAAAAAATAATGGTAACACCATTATATATGTAAAGTTTTAATAGAAATATATTTCTAGTGTTGGTAGCATTCAAAATTTACCTTAATCGCAGCATTATATATCCAAAGATTCCGTTTCTTGTACATAAATCTCTCCAAAATAACTGCATTAAATATAACATTTTAAATAAATCTGAATTTTGAAAGAAAATATATTTACAAATTGATGAAACTTTTTTTAAAAATTTTAATTTTTTTAGAGAAAAAATTATTTGCAAGCATATATGCATAATAATTTTACTTTGGATTTCTGCATGCAATTTCAGAGGATCATATTTTGTGGGGAAAAAAAAATCCACACCAAAATCCATTTATTTTAACTAGGCTAGAAATTGTTAATGTCTGCTGGCTTGGAAGGGCTTTATATTATAGAATTAGGAAAATAGAACAGTGGGATAAAGCAATGCTTCTTTATGTGCAATTTTTGTTGATGGGTTTATAGACTTGATCACATAAGGAATAGGAGAAATTGTTACTGAAGCTAAAAATCTACTGCTGTTAGTTTGAAAAACATACCTGAATGATTTTTTAATACATTTTTCAAATTTTACTAGGGTACAAATGGTTAATGTCATTGGGAGGGGATGTCAGTGAGCCAGAAGGACAAAAGGGAAAAATACAGGTGAAAAATGTTTTTGGAATGTTTTTCTATATCACACTATTATATATATATATATCTATTTTAAGTTTATTGAACTAGAAGTAGTTAACTGGTTAAAAAAAACCCAATGTAATTAAATAGTTTCCTGACTTTTGTTATCAAAACAAACCTGCAAACAGAAAAACCCCAACACCCTGATGAGTTGTGCTGATTATGATAAATGCTTTTTTTTCAAACACCTGTTTTACCCTTTCTGATGATTCCATCCTGCAGTGGGACTTGCAAAGATTCCCATCCTTCAGTGCAATTTTACAGGTGTGCCAGGACATGCCCTGACTAGCCTGGCTTCAGAACTGGCCATTTTTAAAGATGTTTACAGTTGGTGAACCACGGAAGCATTGAAGTTTTCCTAGAGATTTTAGAAGCTCGAGGATCTATTTTTATGTATTTTCTTTTTTTTCTTCTCCACCCCTAATCCTTCCAAACAGATATTAACTTTTCTAGCCTAATAAGACTTTTAAAGTATCTTTTAAGCAAATGGAATGTAAAAATGTGTATAGCTGAATCTCCCCATGTTTTACATAACTCCAGAGAACTATCTCATGGAATTTTTCCTAGGAGAACAAAATTAAATATTTCTGCTTTAAAGAACAAGTTACCTCTCATTTGCCATGATTTTTTTCTTAAAAGGATTTTCAGCTTGAAATGTATCAGTTAAATAATTTGATCAACAGTGCCTTTAGACACTACATCTTCCCCAACAATTATGGTTTTGTACCCAAAAACATTCTATTTTAATGCTTTATTCACCTCCATTATGTGGAAAACTTTCAGAAATGGGAAAATTGCTATTTCTGAAAGAGCAGAGTTGTTAGGTGGAATTGACTGTCAGAAACAGAAACTGAATTATCTCAACTAGCTATAATAGTAATTCATAGATAGTCCAAAATAAAAAAGAAAAAGACAAATAGTTCTCAATTATTGATGATTACGGTTATTTTAAATATTACTTGCAACAAGTGTAGTTAGTAATTTGACAGTGATTCCTTAATGGTGTGCAATTGTCAGGGAGTAAGTTTTTGAAGTCAGATTTAAATTAAATTAGAAATAAATGTTAGGAAATGTCTTTGTTGAAAACAGCTGGATTCACACAGCTTTTTACCAGTCAATACATGCATATTTAATTTGGTAGAAAATGTCTTACAGCAGTACCATATTCTCATGGTAGCTAAATTTGACTTTTTGCCAGTAACAGGTGTTTTGAAAAAAATTAAAAGCTCAAAGCACTTGAAACACTTTCTAAGTCTTCAGCTGTTTTTGGAAGGTTAACCCATTTCATCTTTTCTATTAATAAAATATGTACTGTAGTGAATTGAAAAGGACACGAATTGTATTTTCTCATTAATTGTATTCTTTAAAATTATCTTTCGGTGTGGTTAAAGTCAAATAATTTTTAAGAGGAGAATTCCCAGAGCACACGCACACAAAAAAATCATTTCTATTGAAGTTAACTGAGTATATTTCTATTTGTAAAAGACAGGATTTATTCTGTTTTCTCCCCAGGTACCAATGTGTGTGCCAAGAACAACGGCGGGTGCCACCAGCTGTGCCTTTACCGCGGGAACGCGCGGAGAGCCTGCGCCTGCGCCCACGGGTACCTGGCAGAGGATGGGGTCAGCTGCCTCAGGCACGAGGGATACCTGCTCTACTCAGGAAGGACAATATTGAAAAGCATCCACCTTTCAGATGAGACCAACCTGAATTCTCCAGTGAGGCCCTATGAAAACCCAGAGTATTTCAAAAACGTGATAGCGCTGGCCTTCGACTACAGCCTGAAGGGAAGGGGCACCAATCGCATATTCTTCAGTGATGCCCACTATGGAAACATCCAAGTTATTAAAGACAACTGGGCTGGCAGAAAAGTGCTGATAGAAAGTAAGTAAAAGAAAAAAACTCAAACATATTTCCCCAAAATGCCTGTTCTATTTTAATAAACTTTATTGAGTGAAAAGTCAGCGATCGCTTGGCTTTGCAGAGTAAAAAAGTCATTGAAATTTTACTATAATTAATTGTTATATTTTATCCCTGTAAGATACATTTAAGCATTAACCACTTCAAAATAATTTGTTTTGAAATGGGCCTCTGAGGTGTGAAGCATATTACTAGAAAACAGAAGTGATGGTGGCAATGCTTAATTTATATTACTGTGATTTTAGGAGCTTTACTGTCAAAACAAAACCTCACTGTGCATTGCTTGGAAATGAAACTATTCGGTTGTTTATTTTTCTAGTTAGTGAGGGTGAGGTCTCTGTTGTAGCCATTTCTCAGTATAAAATATTAAGACCTTGGTCAGTGTGTTCAGTTGATTCTCCCTTCTTTAAGTGAAGTCCAAGAAAGGAATTTGTGCTCATTGACAATCAGAGGTAAATTCCAGCCTACAGAACTGTTTGGTTTTAATAGAGGCTTACTTGGTACTTATTCATTCCTCATGATTATTATGCCTTCATCACATTAGTAGGAGAAATTTCATGAAATGTGACCTGTTTTTCAAAGATTCTAGCCTTTGGAAAATGAAGCTTTGCACTACTATAAAGAAATTTCTGCCAGCATCTTCACCAAAGTCTTCAGGATAAGACAAACCATATTTTGCATCTGAGGTCTCAATAAAACCTCAAAATCTGTCAATAAAATGTTTATCAACCAAGTCTGACATAGCTGTAATATTAGGTGTATGTGGAAAGGTACCAGGTTTGTTATAGGAAAATCTGAATTTGAGGAAAATCTGAATGTGAATACATAAGGAAATACATCCTTAATGCTAAATATCCGTTAATCTGTATGACAAAAGTGTTAATTGGAAAAACTTCTTCACTCTTTCATTTCTGTTCTACTTTTCTTTTTTCTGAAATATGCGACAAAGCACATTCATCTCTAGTCATTTATCAGATGCAGATACTTAATTTTGTTGTTCTCTTGTCCCTTTTCAGTACTGTCTCGGTTTTTTTGAAGGCTGCAATTTCAGTAATTGTTTTCCAAATGTCCAAAGTGCTGTGTAGTATTTGTTCCTTAAGATGTGGATAAATCTCCTACAAATTTCTATTTATGCCGTGTTGCCTAAATTTAACTTTTTTCTTGGGTCAGTTCAATAACAAGACCAAAGAGTGATGAGGAAAAATGAAAGTTTGTTTGATATATCACCTTTGCACTGTTGCATGTTAATAGAAATATATTTTAGAAAAGAAAAAATGTTAGAAAACTGACAAAATATTATTTCACAAGTGATGTTGGGCAGTTGTACATTCTCTCTCTGCATTGGGGTTCTGTGGAGTAGTTTGTGGTTATGAAGACAGTTGGCACTAATGCATGGAAAAGCATTTTAAATGTTTTATAAACTGAAAGAGGGCAGATTTAGATGAGATATTAGGAATTCTTCCCTGTGAGAGTGGTGAGGCCCTGGCACAGGGTGCCCACAGAAGCTGTGGCTGCCCCATCCCTGGAAGTGTCCCAGGCCAGGCTGGACACAGTTTGGAGCAACCTGGGATAGTGGAAGGTGTTCCTGCCCACGGCAGGAGATGGAATGAGATGAGCTTTTAAGGTCTCTTCCAACACAAACTATTCTGTGATTTTATATATGATACAAGGTGTTAAGGTTTTTCTCCATTGATTTCCTGTGTGTGGCTATCTTAGAGGAATTTATGACATCTGTGTTGAGATATGTTAAAGATAAACCAAGCAATGTTGTCAGGATGTTCCCATTACTCCCAGAAAAGCATTAAACCCAAGGATTCAGAGCTGAGCTTCGCTGCACGAGAGACAGAAACGTGCAGTGATGACATGGAAGGACATTTTTAGCTCTGGTTTTATAAAAAGAGATTAAAAGTATTACATGAAAAGCCACTGGAGTTTTCAACATTTAAAACAGACAAAGAAGAGGAATAAATACTGGTGAAGCACTAATGCAGATAGAAATTGGTTTTTAAAAGAACAATAAAGTATTCCTCATTACTTCATAATAGGTTGCTCTACAAGAGCTAAAGACATTCCATAAAGCATAGCTGGGAATTATAGTTTTATGAAATTGTTAGGAAGTCTTTCTACTTGCAGTTTAATATGCCAGATTTCATTTTTCATTAGCAGAGTCAGCACTCTGAATAATTGAAAGTCAGATGAAATTTTGTATCCTTGCAGAAGCATTCACTGTACATGCTTGGGATGTACATGTGAACGATGGCATTTTGTAGAAATACTTCTGTAGAAATGCTTCTTTGTAAATGAGAAGGGATGTAACATACATAAATATGTTTATTGCTCTCTTTCATGTGTTTTAAACAGTTTATGTTGAGTCATTCTTTCTCAGCTGATATTTTTGTAGCCTTCCATCCCACAGTCTGCATGTGATTTTCCAATCACTGTAAACAGCAGACAGTTCATGAGGCTGCTTGGTATAGTGGAGGTATTTATTCAAACTCCACCTGTAAGGAGAAAAGCAGTGGTAAGATTGGTTGACACCACCAATTTCATTCACTGAAAGATGTAAAATTCCAAAATTTTCTTATTTACACGTTAAGAATCTGTGATCTAGAAATCATTAAATGGAATCCTGGTGAGAGATTTGAGTAATAATGTTTCATTTCAGGATTGAAAAAGAACATATTTTACATCAATTTTGTTGTTTTTCCTCCAAAATTATTAGAATGCATCTGTAGGAAGCTTTCCTTTATTAGGAAGGGATTCAAAACCACAGTGGAAATACCTAGTGTGGTTATATCAGTTCTACACCCTTTTTCTGCTTCATTAAGTTGAAGTCTACAAATAATGTCAACCTTTACTCAGTAATTGACTTTCGTAGAGAAAATAGGATATGATACATCCACAACATTGTTGTCCCAGATTTTTCGTTTGCTGAATGTAAATCTGCCCATAAAGTATCTATAATCAGGTGGATTCCTCCCTCTGAAATCAGATCTGCCTCTCACGTCTAATAGATCCATGAAGTCTCCGGCACACTAAAAACACTTAAGACACATAGAGCTCTTTGTTAAACAGGTTTCCAGCTCACTAAAAAACAGATTTACAACTCACGAGCAACCCATTATCTAACATGTTTTTAGCTCACTGAGAACAGATTTACTACCCAGAAACAACCCATTATCTAACATGTTTCCAGTTCACTGAAAACAGATTTACAACCCATACGCAAGCTATTATCTAACATAGTTCTGACTCACTGAATATTGATTTAGAATTCATAAACAACCCATTATCTGACAAATTTTCACCTCACTGAACAGATTTGCAACTCATAAACAACCCATTAGCTAACACGTTTTCGGCTCAGGGAAAGTAGATTTACGGCACATAAACAACTTTATCTGACTCGTTCCAGTTCACTAAAAACAGATTCAAAGCTCACCGAGATTCCTGTACCTGGTGGGGTCCTGTCTCCAGCAGGAAGAAACAATGACAACAACAACAGGATGTGCCATGCCCTAACACCTTTTCTATTTGTGCAATGTTGGTGGTTTTTTGAGGGGATTCTTTCATATCTCCATCTTTCAGTCAATCAGCAGTGGCTTTCTCTTTTTTTATTTTTTTTTTTTTATTATTTTCCTAAGTAATTTTATCAGGTTAATCTTCCTTATTCCCACTTTTTAACAATTTACCTTGCTCTTGGCTCTGATTTCCCACAAATGTGCTTTTGGCTCATCTAAGTTGTTTCAAAGCTTATACGAAGAAGCCTTTTTAGAAGTTGACATTTCAGTTTCTAGGCTATTAGTGCTTTTTTAATTTTTTTTATTATAGGGAGAATTTTGAAGTAATATTTTCACTGCCAAAGCCTGCCTCAGTGTATCTGTAGAAAAGCAGTGCAGTGTCCCAATAGGTTTAAGACAGTGGTACAACAGTAGAGAAAAAATCAAAGAACAAGTTAAAAATTACAAAAAAAAAAAAAAAAAAAAAAAAAAAAAAAAAAAAAAAAAAAAAAGTGGAGGCAAAGAAAAACAAACAAAAAATCAAATGAGAAAGAGGTAAAAAGTATTAAGATGAGATACACTCAGAGAGCTGTTTTTTTCTCCTGCCTGTGTAAACAATGGCGCTGAGACATTTTGCCAGTGTAGTGTCTTTCACAGCACAGAAAGGAAATGCTATGTGAAAAAAACACTCCTGTTTTGAACCTGAGGCACTCATGCCCAAGGAACACAAAAATCTTTTCACTGCTAACGTAAAGTGTCAGATTCTGTGATGTATTTTAAGGCTTTTCACAGTCTGAATCTTTTAAAGGTGTTCCAGTGTGTGCTACTATTCTTCCCAACTAAATGGGTCCAATTTAACTGTCAAAAAGGCATTTATGTTCCCATTTCTCTTACAGAGCATTACATTTTGTACATTGTATGAGATCCCTTTAGTTTTGGAGCTTTCTTCTCCAGGAAAGAACTTTTTAATCTGTTAGAAATAAATATTTGAATATTGCCACTTTTCATTTCATAAATGAATGAGGTTCATGATAACTGTGTGTGTTGGAATAGTGGTCCAGTAATTTTCACTTTTTAAAGGAGGAAAATGAGAGGCTGTTGTTAAGTTTAGGATATTTAATGAGTAAAACATTTTATTATTACAATGCCAACACTGTAAGAGGAAAACAAAGTGTCTGATTTGTCAATGTAATTTGTTTTCTGTATGTTGCTGCATATTAGAGAATCAGACAATCACAGAATGTTTTGGTTGGAAGGGACCTTTAAGAGTATCTTGTTCCAAGATCCTGCCAGGGCAGGGATACCTTCCACTAGACTAAGATTAGTGGGTAAAATCTATGAGTTGCTGTTATAGGTGGATGAAGTTTACTAATTTTATCTTAAGCTTTTTTTAAATTTTATTTTAGAAATGTGTATTCCTGCACATTTCAGGCTTTGTTTAGATGTTCCTAGTGTTAAACTCTGAAATGTGTTCATGATGGGATCTGACTCACACTGATCTTTTAGTTTGGGATGTCCTGAGCATTCCCAACCTCTTTACTGAGGAAAGGTGTTCCTGCCTATTCCGCTTGAGATTGTTCATGAAAAATTAACAACGTTTGTGACTTACTCAACTTTTAGCATCTAGCAAATTTATAATGATGTACACATTTGCTATTTTTTTTTCCCATCAGCAGATGTGATTTAGTTGCATAAAATGTAAAACTGTGTTTGGTGAATTGTCAGGAAAAAGCTGCAGAGAAACATCCCTTTAATTTTACTGGTTTTTTCTAAAGGGTAATGTCATCAAGCAAATATTGTTAGATCATGAGGCTATTCTGTCATTAATGCCCTCAAATAGCTCTTTTTCAACAGCAACAATAAAAATGTGTGATTATACATATTTATTAGAGTGAGAATGCTGATCAATTAGAATTAGATTATACATATTTATTATCCTTATTAGGATAGTCATGTTTTTGTTTCGTATGTGGTAAGGGTGAAGAGTTTTGGAGTTTTTTTTAGAGTGCACATGTAATGCATAAAAAGATATGTGCTCTTGTAATTATGAAAACATTTCTTCCATGAAAATTGTTGAGATTTTTAATAATCTAATAAAACACTTCTTTCTCTGTGTCAGCTTTCCATTCCAGATCTCTTTCTGCTTTTAAAACTTCTTTTATATGGGTATGTTTAACTACCTTGAAGTTAGAATATTGTAACACTTGCTAACTAGTAATGATTTGTTGAAACATCCTGGGAGGGTTCCAGTTATACAAAATACTCTTGGTTTTCTAAAATGTTGTGTTTCTAAAATATTGAGTTTGTGATGTATCATTAGTCCTTTGCTACATTATTCTTTCTGACCCTAAGACAATCCCTTATTTATTTAAGGAAATTTATTAAAGGAGCAAGTTATATCTCAGATAATGAAGTACAGAGTATTGTAGGTTTGCATCTCTATTTTTCCTTGGTAAATATTCAGGGAACATTTGTGGAAGGGCTCTATTCATTGTCTGGAAAAAGTTAATTAGAGGTAGGTTTAGATTTTGTCCTAAAAATTTGTTATTGTTTTGGCAGACACAAAGTGTTTTGCTAAATATCAGATTTCAGTATTACACTTCCCACAAAAAATACCTCAAAAGAGTGAGGAGGTTTTTTTTCTACATTTAGAATGGTCTTATATTTCTCTGTATCATTGCCAACAAATGTTCATTCTTTCCAATATTGTCGCAGGATGTTTGAAGGAGTAATAAGGTCACATCCGTGGAGAAATTTGTAATGTCTTGGATTTAAGCTAATTGTTACCTTGAAGAACCCAAAGTCTTTGTTCATTAAATGATTTTTAATAATTTAAAAATCTTTTATAGCTTATAGCGTGTGTTTATTTTTTCAAGATAGAGAAAAAATGGGACAGATGTTTACTCATCGTTGGTATAATTTTAGCAAACTTTACATCTGCTCTGAAATGAAATTATATTCTCAGGCTAAATAGAATGATGTCATAATTGCAGTTTATTATATATATTGCAGTTTATTAGTTGTGTCTTAGAACAATCGTTTAACAAAAGATTTTCTGGTAGAGCAAAGTGAGGGTGAGAATTTTGTAAAGTTCTGATTGTGCAGTCAGTGAGAGCTGTGAAAATAAACACTTTCCTTCAGGTGCCTTGTTGCTGGTGGGGCTTTGCTTTCACCCCAGATCAAACGGTGACCACCTGTTACCTGTCACCACAATCCTGCACAAACAGGGATAGAAACCACGGCCCCCTCCTGTGCCCAGTCTGCTGGAACAATCCACAGGCTGAAACTTGAAAAGGAAATTGCAAAAACCGAGCCAGAGAATGAGTATTGATCATTAAAGCCACCTCCAATATCCTGATATCAAAGAGTAAGGGCTGTTTATGCTCAATTTTATTGCTTTGATGGCTTTTCAGTGTTCAGAAAAGGATGATGTTGACAGTTGTTCTTGCTTTACATCATTGTTAAAGAAAAGGAGTTGGTTAACATAGGAAATTAAAGGAATGAGGTAATTGAAGTGGAAAAGTTCTAATTGTAAATTTTCTAGATAGTTTCAAAACAGAAGATAAAAGGTAAAAATCTATGAAATGCAGAAATGGTGTGTGTGTTTGTGTATCTCTATAAACCCAAACTCAACTATTTTTGGGCAATTTAAACTTTACCTTTTAGTATTTTTATTTTCCAGTTGCATTAATAAGGGAGCGTATTCTGAGTTCTTCAGTTATTGATTTGTTACTTGTCTGTTCCCCCAGAAAGTCAGATGAAGATCAGCATGGCAATATTTATGGGCTGCATCTCATCTGTGGGATGCAATCTATCTTCGTTAACTTCAGTAAAAGTGATAGATAGCATTTGGCAACGTAATGATGTGATCACTCTGGCATTGCCTTTGTAAATCATAGGCTGTTGCATTCTCTTGTGTAGATATTTAATCAGTTATACACCCCATTACTGATTTAATTCAGAATGTCAGTGGCAGGTGAATAATGTGAGTATTTGTATATTAATATCATATTGTATTAATGTTCTTTTCATTTAAGTATGCTATTCATGTGAAAATCATAAACTGTTGCTTCATGGCTAGAATAAATTTAATCAGTGCTGTAGGCATCTAATGCCATCAGTGTTTTAATTCAATATGTCAGTGTAACAAATGGGATTCTTTTCATTTCCAGTTTCTTTATGCTTTACCAATTCAGAATATTACATGATGCTGCAAAAATATGAAGCTTAGAGTAAACAAATTGCTAATTTTCAACCTGTCAGTGGCTTTTGGGACTAAATCCCCCAAGTGTAGCAGCAGAGGGGATGAGTACATCTTTCTGATGTATTTTCTAGTAACTGAGTATATAATGATAAATTAAATTTAAGGAAAAAAATGCTCTAGAATATTCTTTAAAGGAGTATGCAGTAAGTAAATAGAAAAGAATATCTATGCAAATCAGTAATGATCTAACACTGCTTAGGAATCTTCTCCAATGTCTCATCCTTAGAAATATAAAGTTGCTGAAATGTTTTAGTTTTAAGGAAGAACCTAAAGTCTAGAGGACCATTTCTAGGATAAATCTCTCCTTGGTCACTGTTCTATCACTGATAAAGAGATTTACAGGAATTTGGAGAGTCATCAACAACAACTGAACAAACAAAAATACCCAAACAAACAGAAAAACCAAACAGAAACCCCAACAAACAAACAAATTTAATCTAAAAATATATAAAATAGCAAAAAGAATGCACTGCTGGCACATCCAGCTCACACCTCATGCTAGCAAGAACAAAGTTACTTGTGTTATCCATTGTGAGAATTTATCTAAAAGTTCTGTCACTCTCTAAATCTTCTGTCCTTGACTTTAAGACCACCTTATTTATAGATTTCTAAAGCTATTAAATGAGTCACTTCTATATTGGTTGAGTCCTAAATTCCAAAAGTACAGAACATGATAAAACTAAAAGTTTATTAGCAAATAAAAGAGTGTGCCTGGTGTAAATCCTTCAGAATTAATGTTTTTGATGGAATTAAGAAAATGCACTTGGGTGTGTGTTTGCAGCAGTTAGTTTTCTTTTTAATTTTTTTTTTCTTGTCTTGTAGAAATTGAATTCCTCTGAATTTTTTTTTTTTTTTTTTTTTTTTTTTGGTAAGAGTTTATTTTTTTACTCTGAGTTTTTCTGTTTCAATTATTTATGAACTTTTCATCTACAGGTCTTTCACTCGAACCTCATCTTTGAAATACTGTTTTACAGATTGCTTTCTCTTAGCTCTCCTCCCCTGAGAGCACATGTATGACAAAGGGGGTTTTTTGCAAAACTGCCTATTTTAGATACTTTATTTAAAAAATTTAATCTGTGTGCTAAATGTTTCCTATCTCCATACATCTCTAGCCTTCCATGTAGCTGTTTTCTAAAAATTTAGAAGTTTCCATTTTATAAAGAGTAACTTGGAATTAAAACTTCTTGAGTCACCATTCACAGGCCTAAACATGGAACTGCAGTGTGATGTAAGGAGGAGAAAATTTGCTTTCTGATAACTGTGGGAAAATTGAGTTTTCCTCTTTAGTACAGAAATTACTCATAAAACAACAAATCTTATATTGAAGAGCACTTTGATCTTTTAATTGATCACATCTCTCTGTGACAAGAACAACATCATTATGTTTTTGTCTGCCACAATAGAGTTTTGGACTAAGTTTTGCAATCAGTTTGCTGTCAAATTTCTTGACAGATTTAGACAGGAAACAAAGCTAAAGTTGATAGAAATTCAAGAGGTTACACCAGGAAAATGATTTTTTTTAAATGTTTTTCTGTCATCTTACAAATGAAGAGCAATAAGTGGTTTGATGGTTTGATGACTGTTGTTTGCAGTCAGAATTGGTCAGAAATTGTCAATACATCTGTCGTTTTTAAAGGGAATCACAGAATATCTGAGTTGGAAGGGACCCACAGGGAACATCAGGACCAAGTTGTGATTCCACACAGGGAAACTTAATAGATAAATCAGATATCTAAGAGCATTTGTTTTAGTTCAGGGAATTGTATGTAGTTGTGAATTTGGATTCAGCAGATAGTGTTAATGGGAATCTCTGTCCCGATATTTGAAGAATTTGAGTTTCTGTTGCTGATTTCTAAAACCTTCACTATGTTTCAGTATTTTGAAATTTCAAAATATATATTTCAATACTTCAGGTGAGCTGAAGGTACATGGGGCTTGTTTCATAAATTCTGTTTCATAAGTAAGCAAACTATTTTTTATATATATCCACCTTCCTTTAAGGATTGTCATCTCATTTATTTTTCTGTCGCTTCTTCTTGAATACAAGTGATTGTTACTTCTCCACAGATATGTCACAAAATATGACATCAGAAGATGGCCAGATGCTTTAACAAGAAAAATACAAAAAACTGATAAATCGTTATTGGTCGTATAGTTTTGATTTATTTGCCTCGAAGTTTTGATTCAGTGTTTGCTCTTCCAAAGTGATCAAACTCTGGTTGGGACTTTTTGTTCTGTATGTATGATTTGCATAGTAAAAATTACATCTTTCAGGAAGCTGCATGTAAACTGTAATAGCCAACATAATGTAATCCTGATTATATTTCTAGATTTTTGCCTTCTGTAGCTCATTAATAAGCTGCATGAACCTTCTGGTCTAAAAATATTTGTTTCTGGCAAAATAATAAGTGAAATTATCAGCATATATATTTCTGTAGTAATTCACCAATAGTGGGAGGAAATAATTATTCCTATTTCTCATAGTCTGTCACTTTTATATATTGGGATTAAATACAATTTATCTTTTCAGGACATTAAATATATGTTTTAGTTGCTTATTAATATTTTTTTTCCTAGCTCACAGTTTTTTGTTTTGAATGAATGAGTGTGGTGTCATGACTTATTAAAATTACATATTGATGCCGAGACCTTCAGAGTTGGTATTTTTTCAGTAATTTTCAGGTGTTTAGCAAAAGCCAATACAGTTGTTAACAACAGGGAACTTTGATCCCTATTAATGTAACTTGTCAGTGCTACAAAATACATTGTGAGATGGTGCTAAATAATACAAGCAACTATTGAAAAAATACAAAGACCTGGTTTGAATGATATTTGAAGATGAGACTAAATAATTATTGTCTTGAATAAATGTTTGTTATTTCTACTGTGTCTGGGGACACGGTAGTGGTAATATCAATTTAATGATTGTTAGAATTGATAAATATAGTAAAGTGTTATTAATGGTGGTCTTGCCCTCCATGTTGTTTTAATTTAAATTTACGAAAAGAAGATAAGACTTGGTTGCAATAAAAATAAATAGCAAGAATGATAAAAATAATTGCAGAGTCAGAGTCAGCTGAAATAACTGAAACCCACGAGTCCGCAGGATCCGCTCTGAATAATAATAAAACCCAACATCCCGTTAGCAGCAGTTTGATTTGCTCTGTCTGTCAATATATCTGTCGATATCTTGCAGATGTGGGGTCAGTGGAGGGCCTGGCTTATCACAGAGCTTGGGACACTCTGTACTGGACCAGCTCCACCACGTCCTCCATCACCAGGCACACGGTGGACCAGCGGCGCCGCGGGGCGTTCAACCGCGAGGCCGTGATCACCATGGCCGAGGACGACCATCCCCACGTGCTGGCCCTGGATGAATGCCAAAAGTAGGTGTTACATCTCTCCTACAAATCCTAATTCTAGCCCAGCATCAACCAACACTTCTTTATTTTAGTCAGACAATATTGCTGAGCCCTAGGGAGGTTGATTCGATTTCTCCGTTTAGGAGACAAATGTTAACGCGTTTTATTGTCGGTATCTTTCGTTGTCTCCCTCTTATAAAGAAGTTGCGGAAGTAAGATTCAACATCTTATATGTTTTTATATCTCAGATCAAATAATCATTGTATTTTCATGGAATGTTAACAGAATTCAAGCTGCTTTTCTTAAGAGTGAGCTAAATGCAAATTCTTGAGTGGCCGTTTTCTCAGATGTGTCACTTACTGCTTGAGTTTAAAAAAAATCCAGAATTAATTTAAGCACTTACAAAAAGAAGTCTGAGTTTCTTTTGTGCAAAATAGAGGCCCCTTCTGTGTTTATCACAGAAGTCAGTGTTGTATAAAAGTATGTAACAATGGACACAGTCCTGCAAAGAATTCAAACTTAGTTCTTTCCCTCTCAAAAATACTGTGTTAGTGACAGGATTTTTATTTTATTTCAGTGCCGTATGTATTTGTGGTACTTTTTCTCTGTTAATTCTAGGAAAAAGGCAACCTGCTTTTTCTTCTTCTTGTAAATGTCTTTTGGGGAAGTTGGGAAGCATTTCTGCCATATTAAATTCTACTTTTAGTTTGTGGTGGCTGAATGTACAAAGTTTCACGTAGTGGAGCATATTTCCATGTCTGACTTCATGTCCTGTTCATGCAAATCAAAACTTTATGCTGCATTGTAAAATACAATTAGCAAAGTACCATCAATAAACCCCATAAGCTCTGATGGAGATTGCAGTGAGAGGAGGAACAGGTTCTGTCAGTCTGTGAATTAGAATTCCATCTGCAGCCCAATCCATAACTTTTTCTATCATTGTGAACAGCAACAAGGGGCTGACTGGGCCTCCTGTAAAGCACATTCAGGTCCTTTTTTCTTCCCATTATCAACCCTCTGCACTCCAGTCCTTGGGTGTGCAGAGAGTTCTCTCACTGCTGTAATATGGGAGAAGCTGCAGATGAATTTCACTGTTAAATATTACTAATGCACACATTAGGAGAATTAAATTTCTATCATTACACAACTTGTATCTCTCTCTGATGGTAAATTACTACAGAGACAAGATCAGGACTGAACAGATCTGTAAGAGAAAATAATTGTACTCCTATACAAATGAATGAACTAGGAAACTGCTATAATTTATATACATAATTTATTTATGGGCTGTTACATTTTCTTATTTACTATTGATTATCACAATTATTTATAGATGCCATTCAGAATTGTTTATGAAGGCATTTGTTGGTTTTTTTCTTACTCTGTTGCTCATTTCATAGAGAATTAAATTATAAAATGTATCTTATGGTTTTGTTTGGTTTTTTGATTTTAATACAGCTTAATGTTTTGGACTAACTGGAATGAGCAGCTCCCGAGCATCATGAGATCCACCCTGTCAGGCAAAAATGCCCAGGTTATCATTAGCACTGATATTCTGACACCAAATGGACTCACCATTGATCACAGGGCGGAGAAACTTTACTTTTCAGATGGCAGCTTGGGAAAAATTGAGAGGTGTGAATATGATGGATCACAAAGATATGTAAGTAAAACAAAAATCCTGCACACACTCTTTGTATGTTTCCATTCAATATTACCTTCAAAGTGAAATTGTTACAGAAAGATTAATAATTGCCTAATTTTCTCCTAGTGTAAGTTGAATATTAGGCTTTAACTCTATTGAAGTACAAATACTGCTCAGTTTGCTCAGAATTTCTTTTGTGCAATGCTTGAGTGTTACTCAACTAATCTTATTTCTAATATTTCCTAACTATACATTTTCAGATATTGAACTACTCTGCATTACTCTTTCATCATAATATGTTTTGGTCCTTGAGCTTTCTTTCTGTTTCAGCTCAAGCAGATCTTTTACTGGGAATGTGCTGAAGGCAGTTGATCTGTGCTTGTGGTTTTGTTACATCTTTAGCACTACATTTCTTGTATTTAATGAAATCTTCATTTCAGGGATTTTGTACCTCCCAAAGTTCAGGATATAATGAATTAAGGGCATGTTCTGTCTTGTATTCAATTCCCAGCTTTACAGGAGATCACATCATCTCACTTTGATATCTATTAACTTTTAAAAAGCACTTCATATGCAATATATGAATATGTGAGCTTTGAAATAGTTTTTTCTCTTAAATGAAAATTATATGGTTTTTCCGAATCTTATCCAGAAGTTTTCCACACTATTTTTAGCCAACTTTTTTCAAAATAAATCAGAACAGCCAAGCTTGTAAGAGCAGAACTGAAGTACAGTCAGCATGGATAGGCATATGCTTTTTCTTTTCCTTTTGTTTTCCTTTTATAAAAATTAACCACAGCTCCCCAATGCTTTCAGATGCATTAAATGTATCAGAAACTTGATAAACCAAGCAAATGGATTCTAAAGTTTTCAGTCTCTGACTCTATACTTATTAACACAAAAGAGAAGTACAGGGTAATTAGTTAAGTACAAGGTAATTAGTAGGTTGTGATTAAATAGTTTAACTTCATCTTTGCATAAAGTATAGTGAAATAGGCATCAATGGCATGAAGTAGGATGTGATGCCACTTAGTTACAGAATCCATTACTAAAATACTCCTTTTTTAATCAAGTCTATGGCTTTCACTTTGCAGTAGCAAAAAGAAAAGGATCATTCCGTTTTCTCAGCAATTGAACATTGAAACTTCCAGTTTTTCTGAGTACTTGCTCCTTGGTTTGGCTTTTTGAACTCTTCTTCTCCATTGTAGTAAACAGAAAACCTCCTGAACACAATGGTCTGAGTCCAGCACCCTCTTCTGAAGGGTTTTTGGGAGTTCTAGTGTGTTACACCAATACCTGCTGTGGGATGATCAGCTGATTCTGTTGTCAAAAGTAGAGATTTGGGTTCTCACTCTTCCTGCTTTACTCAGATGAGGATTGTTATAGCAGAAGGAAAACCCAGCAGGTTTTACTGATACAAGCAATGCCAGCATCCAGCCTGTTAACTGTGTTACTGCCCTAGTGAAAAATAATATTTCCAGGGCAGTTATTTTTTTTACTTTGTTCATTTGCTGTCCAGCTGGATGAGATCCCTGATTTCTGTGACATCAGTGCAAGTCATGATTGTTCCACTGTTCTGGTGATCTCAGATTCTTTGGGGTGTTTCAGCCATCAACCACCTGTCAAAACCAGTTTAAACAGATTACCCTTTCCCCCAGTATCTCTGCTTCATTGCTCTCTGGTTTCAGTTAGGTTAACAAGGGTAGAAATTGGATAGTAGGACATGAAAGGCTAATGGTAATGTAATGAATTTTCTTCCAGAAGGCAGCTTCTTTCTTCATTCTGCTCACCACAATAATCTAGTACAATGAATTAGTAGAAAATCATTTAGCAATATTGAACGGACTCTTTAAAGTGGATTGTAAGGGTTTATTGATTTTTGTGTTGAGCTGATATTTTAATACTGGTATTTGGTTTCGGGAATACTCTTTCAAGTTTGGAAGATTTTTTGTCATTATTGTTCATTTTTATTGCTTAGAAGATATTAATTTTGGGGGGGGACGTTTTCTTAACATTTTTTTGTTCTGTTCTGTCAGACCTTCCGGTTTAAAAAACAGAAGTGGCATTTTTTTTTTCCATTATTCTTTCCTATTTTCTTCCATTTTTTTTTTCTCCTGCCCTTACTTGGATCTAATATTGTGGCCACAACTAGTCTTAGCTGCTTGATGCTTTAATTGCAACTTTTTTTTTTAATGAACACAGGCACTGAGCCAGCAGCAAATAAAGCTGATTTCACTTTTTGAACTTTCCTAATAAATGATGAGCCTTTGATTTATTTTTCCTTTACTTCTTCTTTTTTAAGTATTTTGTAACATTTTACATGTGAAAAACTAGAAACACTGTTAACTTCCTGTAAACAGTTATTTTTTTAGCATCCAGGCTGGAATGTTTTGGTCTCAGTTATAATTTTGTAGGCCTGTAGGTGGGATTGTTAAAATCAATAAGGGGTTAGAGGTGTTTCTGGTAATTATAACCTTCATGTAATTGCAGCCTGCCAGTAACTGTAACTTTCAGTTTCTAGGATAGTGAGGTTTTTTTCTGTTGAATTTGTGTATTAATGTAATTAAAGAAGTTTCATAATTGGTGTTCAAATTCTGTTTTATTTGATTAGATTTTATCAGATATCTTCTTCAGTCTACAGCAAGTGCAAGCTTTAGCTTTGGTTGTGCATTTACTAAAAACTTGAGTTTACAAATGTCCTCTAAAATCTATTTTTCATGAGTGTTGTTGTATTTATTTAAAATGCAAGTGTCATTGAGGGCAGCAGGATAATTTTGGTCAGTTTTGGGAAGGTATTCCTGATGACATCAATGTTACCTTGAGAAGTGACCAAATAACTCACTAAGGCGGGATAAATTGAGCCAAGAGAGAAATTGTGCAAAACATAAGCAATTTGAAATGCAGAATATCTAACTCCATTAAAATAAGAATTTTCTAAAAATTCTTAGAAGTTCTCACCAATATCTGAGCATTAGCAGTTGAAAATGATGCAAGTCCTGAATGTGATTCTGTGAACAGTCTCATTGCTGTATCCTCTATGAACAAATAAATATTCAGACATGAAATCAAACCCAAAGGAAAATAGTGTCAACTAGAAGGCAGGTATTTTAATTAGCTTTGATGGCTGGTCTGAGAAAAAAAATAAAATAGAGCCTACTTTCATAGAGAAATTAATTTGTCAGTTTCTATGGTTTCTCTGTAATATTTCCAAATGGCACTGGAAACAATAATAGTAGAGAAACAAGAAAAGCCAGTAAAAAATGATGTTGTTAGCACAATATTCACAATTTACCACCAAGACACTGAAGTTCATGATGGTTTGCTTCTCCTTTTTCCCTCTTTTATGATAGTTAGGGGAACAAGAGTTTAGTTCTGGGCTTTTTAATCAATTCTTCTTTGTGTTTGAAAAGCAGCTGCAACAGTGTAGATATTATTTGCAATTAAAGGCACTAGAAGTGAAGTTGTGGATTTTTTAGATTTTCTCTGTCCAGCAATATAAATACAGTAGTTGGAGCAGGAATGTTCAATCCTTGATTTTTTTTTTCCCCTGCAAATATACATTAAAAAAAATAAATTTTAGTGTCTCAACTTTTCAAATGTCCACATTTCCCTTCAACATTTATCTGAAGCCAAAAACCAAAAGAAAGAGTGAAATCCCCACCCCCTGCTTAATTCATTGTTTTTCTAAAGAGTTCACTCCATTGACATTGATGAGTTGCCTTCTTTCAGTAGCTCTGTAAAGAAATGTTTAACTTGAACCTAATGAAAGTTATTCCCTAGGCAAAAGCAGTAAAATCCTCTAATCCCTGTGAGGCAGACACTTGTTTGAGAAAGATCCAACATTTTTAGTTTGGGACAGTTTGCTGAAATATCTTGATGTCCAGTGTTGGCAGCCTGGTAGAAATTACCTTCAAGAAGGAATTAATGAACAGATAAAACTAATCTCAAAGGCTGTAAAGAACAAGATTATTCATAATACCTCAAGATCCAACAAAATTCTAGGAGATTGAAGTGAATCTAACATTAGGTGAAGCTGTCGTTGTCATTTATGAAGTTGAAAATAATTATCGTGGGATTAATAAGCGTACAGTTTCAAAGAACCTGGTTAATATAATAGTGGTAGATAAAAAGAAAACAGAGCTGTGTATTTTCCATTTCCATGGCACTGAAAAGTCCAGGCCTTTTATAAGCAGTTGCCTAATCTGAACTGTAAACTGAGTAGCAGCTGGAACTGCAATTTCAGCACTGAAGTTTGGTTTTCAGTGTCTTGGATGTGCATTGCTACCATGGAGAAACAAAAATGAATTGTTGAAGTGGAAGCACTTCTGATTTTGTTACATTGTGCTTGGAAAATTCCATGGAAACTTGATCTTACCATTCTTGACAAAAGCGATCTTCTGGTATGTCCATGGTATCCTTTTCTATAATTCAAGTTGTTTAGAAAGTAATAGTGAAAGACAAAATGAATGAAAGAAAATTCATGCATTAAAGCTGTGTGGAAAATAGTCTTTATTCAAACCAATCAACAAAGAGCATCACAACAAACACAATCAGGAGTTTAATCTAAATGTACCTTTTTTGGTAAATAAATAAAATACGTAAAAGTTACCCCTTCAATTATTTAATTTCCCCCTATTTGTGCAACAGGTTTCCCTGTATTTCTTTCTCATATAATTTTTTCCTTAGATTCCTATTCTATAATGTTTTAAAGTCAATATTCATAACTAAATAAATCTGATATACTATTTTAGGTCTTTCATTTTAAAGAATAAAATAAATGACTGATGTGGGGTTCTGTCAGTTTTTTTATTAATTTAAAATGTTATTTATTTATTTAATTGCTGATATCACTTTATGGTTGTATAATGATTTTATTATGCCATTGACTTTAAATAATATTTTTAACCTTTTTAAGTGTAGTTTTGTGTACACAATTGTGCACTACTTTAGAGGTCTGAGTAGGTTTGGGAATCTTTAGAAAAGCAAAGAACCCTTAAAAAACATTTAAAAGCTGTATTAAATACTGCTGCCCATTTATTAAGCCTTTTGAAAGAGAAGCATTAATAATAATCCATTCATTAGGGTTCAAATACTTACAAAAAATAACTATTTTAATACATCATAAGCTGGTACATTAAATTTATGCACTTTTCTTTTAAAAATAACCCAGTATTTCTGTAAAAGTTTTTTGTTGTCATGATAAGAGTCATTGAGTTTAGTTATTAATAACAATCTGGTAAGGATTTTATATAAATTATCAAAATTACAGTATTCTGTCTGAAATTTTTTGGGGCCTGCCATGTCTCCCTGGCTGGCTCCTTTGCTTTTTCAGTCATGTTTTCCTAGAGAAAATGCTACACAGATCTCGAATTAGAGCTGTCAAATGCTAAACCAAAAGCTTTCTAGAAAACTTAAAAAAGCAGAATTCAAATGTGAAAGAATCACAATTAAAATTAAATTGTTTCTCAACTTCTGACATCACCTGGTCTCCTCATTTCTTTACAGGAACCAGAGAAAAAAATTCATGTGTTAATTAGAGCTTCAAATATCTTCTGTAACTGAACTTTGGTATCATTTAGTATTAAAGTATGAGATGTACTCTTGGATGTGTCTGACTTCCACTCTTGCAGGTGGAAGGAATGGTAGGGATGTATTTTCATGAATCCTTAAAGTTTTAAAATTGTACTTGGGTTATTGCAAGTTTTAGTATAAATTTAGAGTTAAAAAAATAGGAATAAAAAATTGTCACAACTGTCAGTGTTATTATATAAATTAGAATTTCAAAGGGTTGTAAAGGTGGCCAAAAGCTGATAGAAATATGAAGTCTTTATTTTGGTTGCTTGAAAAAAGCAATGTCCTTGGGTAGGGCTGTGACATAATGCAGAGACTCCAGGAAATGGAATACAATGAGCAATAGTGAAATGAAATACAATGAGCAATAGTGAAGAAACATTTGGTTTTGTGACATTGTATTTGGATCTCAGCTCTCCCAAGGCTGAGCAGCAATGATCAGTTCTGTAGTGAATTTACATTCTATTGTTACAATCTGAGATAAATTAGGACAGTGTTCTCCAACACAGAAAGCTGTGCCATGCTTTAGCCTTGGTTGTAACAATAAAATCTTTCCAACTGGGACAGTTTCACACTCTCACAGGGAAGAATATGGGGCTGCAAAATCTGGATGGCCAGATTTCACAAAGATCTTTCAGAAACATACATGATATTTTTTTATTCCCCCCCCAGAAATGTCTGAATATGAATAGTGCAGGCTTTTAAGAGTGTATTATGGAAAGTGTCTTACTGGAAATGTGCACAATTAGAGAAGAAATCGTTTGCCATTAATATATTCCCATTTATCTTTTAATACTTTTAAAAAGTATTACTGAAAAAAATGTTAGTTAGAGAAAAGTTGTCCTCTTGGGATATTTATCACTGGGAAAAAATCTTTCCTGGAAAAAATGATTTGCTGTCCAGCCCTCTTTAAAATATGCAGAAATACATGATGTGCATAGTGAAGCAGAATTTGTTACAGTTATCTGATTAATGTAAGTAATTTTGACATTTTGTCTGTATAAGTGAATTTAAACATGGACAGGAATGCTCCTGTGCACAGGACTAGAATTATTTATGTTAGCAGGTTGTTGAGATACCCTGAACTGGCACAGGTGGGAACAAACCTGGGACATCCCTGGGTGTGGAATTCTGCAGAACTGGGGCACCTTCTTGGTTTCCAAGGCACAGCTGCAGTGTCAAAATTGGGAGCTTTTGTTTCACAAAATGAAATTTGGATGTCCTGTATATTAGGTGCATTCGTTATATGGAGAGAAAGACTTCCTACACACCCAAAATGAGCAATTTAAAAATTAAATATTATTGACTATTGACTATTTGATTGACTCTTACTACTCTGTTCTCACCCCAGCATTTTTTAAAGAGCTGTCACACAGCATCCCCTTGCAAGCACAAAGGGCTCAGGTCCATCAGATGTGCTGGTCCATGAAGATATCCATGAAATCTCATTGTTGTTATAAAGTCCCTCTGGGAAAGAAGATAAAGCACACAAAGCAGATGGAATACCATGGTGATCTAAGTAGATATGTTAAAGGATATTATTTTTCACAATTTATCCCAATTTCCCTATGAAAAACTAGCACATAGACACAGATTTTTTTTTTTTTTTCATAGCCTGGATGAGAACTGTTCCCTCTTTATAAATACTCATAACTTATTATTTTTTCCCTGAGAAACCTAGAATACAAATCAATAAAAAATAGTAAATGTATTATCTATGTCCATTATCTAGTGTAGAAATATTAGCCCTCTTCCAGTAATTCTCTTCAGCCAAAATTAAATTTTCAACTAAAAAACCTGATAAAAATTCATCCAATTCTTCAGAAGGGAAACTGTCCATGGGAAATTTTTAATTCTGATACCTGAAAGAAAGAACATATGCAACTATTTTACAGGACCTGTAATTTGGATTGTGAAGAAATTCATTGCATTTCTAGAATTTTCTTTCAAACCTTACTATATAGTGACCTTCAATTCTTTTTTCCTTCTAGGTTTTTTAATTAATTATTACTGTGGTGAGATTTTTTTTTTCCTGAATTGGGAAACATGAAATATTTATTGTCTAGGGTTCAAGTTTCTAATGTGGTGAGCACTCTTCAGTTCTAAAGCTCTTCAGTTCACTTTGGTTCTTAAAGACTGAATTTTTAGACTTTCAGCCATGCTGAATGAACCTCTTCTCTTTTCTGTTGGAGCTATTAAGCTGGTAAAGTGTTGAGTAGGTATTTTTACAGGCACATTTAGATAAACTGTGATTTTTTTTAATTAAGGAACAGATGCCTGGTTTTCTGAAATTTGCATGCCTGTGGCATCCTTTTAACACATTTTAAGTGCTGTTATCTCATTTCCCCAGGTGCTGCAGGTATAAAAGTATTAAGTGTTTTTGTCTAAAAGTGATGGGAGTCGCAGTTTGCACTTTAAAACCTTCACGTTCAGTGACGGCGCTTTCCTCTCCTGTTTCTCCTGTGCACTTTTGCGTTTCAGGTCATTGTCAAGTCTGGCCCAGGCACTTTCCTCAGCCTGGCTGTGTATGATGAGTACATCTTCTGGTCGGATGGAGTGAGGAGAGCCATCCTGCGTTCCAGCAAATATACAGGAGGAGACACCAAAGTTCTCCGCTCCGACATCCCGCACCAGCCCATGGGAATCATCGCTGTGGCCAACGACACCAACAGCTGTAAGCCACCAAGCAGTTTTCTTCATGCCAACATCATTCATTTCAGGGATTTTACTTTGTTTTTCACCAGGTTAAAAGTTTATGTGGTGTTTCATAAGTTCTTTTGTTAACATGGGGTATATCCTTTTGCCAAGTAAATAAGCGTTATTCAGAATTTTCTGCTGTGGATGTTGAGCTCGGTGGATAGAAGTTAAATACTTTCTTGTCAAATTTAAGCAGTTTTGAATGTTGTAGGTTTTTAAAATTACTATTTTCCAGGTGTTTGTTTATCTGTAGCATGCCAGCATCTGAGGGATGCTGACATTTTCATCCGACTGATAACACCCAAATCAATTGCCCGTGAATCTGCGATGTGGTGATCTTTGCTCTCTCAAAGACATTGGCCATTGAAGCAAATTTAATAAAATCGAGTTCATCTCTTGTCATTTGTCTTCCAGGTGAGCTGTCTCCCTGTGCACAAATGAATGGAGGCTGCCATGATTTGTGCCTTCTGACGCCTGATGGACGAGTGAACTGCTCGTGCCGAGGGGACAGAGTCCTGATAGATGATAACAGATGTGTGAGTAAGTAATGGTGGCTGACACGATGCTTTCCTGGGCTCTGAGGCGCTTGGCTTTCATAAGACAGTTGGCCCAAGCCATTAATTTTATTTCTTCTATCTAATGTAAAAATTGATCTGGCAATTCAGCACAAACCAGGCTTTTGACTCTTTTGTCTTGTAAGTCTTTTGGGGGGTTAAAAAGTGTTAATACTCTCCTTAAACTCATATTATTGTAGTGGGATACTGTTTCTTATTAAAAGGATTTTTACTTACTTATCGTAATTACTGCTGAGATAGAAATATCTGTATGTATCCTTCCCTAAGGTTATGTGGGATAAATTTCTGAAGTTGAACCTTAATTAAAGCAGTTTCTCATCCATCTCTCTTTGTTGTCAAACTAGTGATTGGCAGTGGAAGTGAGAGAGGTTCAGCAGTTGAATTCACATGCCTAGCAATTTATTTTGTTATAATTATATGGCATTCATATTTTTCAGATGCGTCACAACTCTTAAAATTGCTCTTAGGTTAAACCATGTTTAAACTGTCATCTAGGACGTGAAATAAGATTTAATCTTCTAAATTATTCTGTAGAATGTTTGCAGGAAATGTTGATCTGAGCTATCAGGAAAAAAGAGAAGAAATTACATAATGGGGTAGAGTAGCACAGAAAGGATGGAAACAAGACAGACTGCAGTTTAGCTTTGAGATCAAAAGTTTCTTTCTTCATAACAGAATTGAAAGTGATACTCAATAAAATTGAAAGTTAGCAATTCCAGCTGAGAAAAGGAATTAAGTGTCCTTTCACAGTGTAATTAGGCTGTGTAACTCACTGCCAGTCAAGAGTCTTGAGACAAAGCTTCAGTGAAATTCAAAGAGGGAGAGATGATGATACGGGTAATGACTACTCTGGCTACTTACTTGTCATCAAAGAAACCATTTGAAAGGCATTAAAATGCTTTGTTTCTGCAAGATGGAGTTTGAAGCAATCTCTGCAAGGGTGTCCAGTTAGACTTGAACAGAGGGCAGACTGTACTATATATACTTTTATTCTTTTCATTTTTTTTCTAAAGATTGCAGTTGAAGGTGCTGAACTAGATGAAGTACAAATGTAATTGAGAACTACTCTTCATGAGATCTAAGTTCTTACAATGCTAGAAAATGAAGGGAAAAGAGACAGAAATACTTAAATTCAAATGTAAAGGACTAAACAAATCATATTCCAAACCAGACCTCACCTTGTTCAGAATTTATATTTTCAGCACCTTTTCTTCATGTTCGAATCAAATCAAGAAATGCTTTCAATTCATATTGGCTTGGCTATTCCATATAGCAGACCATATATTGATTCTTCCTAAATTTGTGCTGAAGTGGTTATAATGGAAACACGAAAGAAGCATGACAATTGGGTATCATTTCCCCATTTTCTTCTTGAGTTTTCCTAAATGTTCCTCTTTTCCATCCACTTTGGTATTTTGGTTAAAACCATGCTCACAAAAGCAGTTGTATGACCTATCCTGAAGTTCGTGACCAAATTGTTGCATCCAATTTGTGATGTTTTTTAGTTTAGGTAAAAGAGTAAAAATTCTAGATGTTCACCTGGTCCTCTTCTAAAATAATTGATAAAAAATCCACTAGATGAGAAGGGGAGAGTTTTGATGAATAAAATAAATAATTATAATGGAATCAGCATTGGGGTTTAGGCTGTATCATTCAAGCTGGAGGTTGGGAAGGCACGGATGAGTAGAAGGAAGCTGAGCACAGTAGTTCCAAAGTTCTTATCAGAATGAGTGCCTGTGAGTTGTTTCACCACATGTTCCTTCATGGATATTTGTCAATGTATTTTCTTTTACAGGTTCTCTTTGTAGAAGCTTTTAAATTCTGATGCCATCGCGTGTTTTACTGTTTTGTACTCAGGTTTTCACAATTCATGTAGGTCAAATTTGAAATGCAGCCAGCAGTTTTTTCTCACTTTCAGTAGATATAAAAGCTTTTAAAACTTACGTGTTAATGTGGTTTATTTTTAGGCAAAAATTCTACTTGCAACATCTATTCAGAGTTTGAATGTGGGAATGGTGAATGCATTGATTATCAGCTGACTTGTGATGGCATTGTGCACTGTAAGGACAAGTCTGATGAGAAACTTTTCTACTGTGGTGGGTATTTCCAGATCTTTCACCTTCCCAATGTAATTTTGGTGTTTTACATGCTTAGATTGCTTCCTCTGTGACTTTCCTTCTTATTCACACCAACTGCTCGGCCAAGATGTCCAGGAAGAAAATGCCAACATACATTAAGAAAACCTTGACATGACATGGAAAAAATTACCTGAAAACATTTTTTTTCTTGTAGACTTCAATGTATTAACTGACATTTAAAAAAAAACCCTCAAATGTTCTCATATTTCTGTCTCTAAATGAAAAATTAAGGAAAAACATGACTAACTGCTTTTTTAAAGGTGGAAGATATCTTATTGTATAGTACTGTAAAATATATAAATACTAGTTATTAAATTTATAAATAGATTTATAAATACAAGATTTGTTGCCCACAGAAGCTGTGGTTTCTGTCCAAGGCCAAGTTTGATGGGCTTGGAGAAACCTGGGATAGTGGAAGGTGTCCCTGTCCATGGCAGGGGGTGGAAGGAGTTGGATTTTAAGGTCCCTTCAAACCCATTCCATGATTCTCTGGTTCTGAGAACCAACAATTTGTCTTTTCATGGATTTGCCACGTAATTTTATGGAGAACATTCTATTAATTTGCAGTGTGACAGTGAACACTTTGCTTCACTTAAATCAACTGTACCAAATATTTTGCTACACATTTGGAAAAAAACCAGGAAGAACTGGGGCCCTTTCATGCAATAAGTCATATACAGGGTGTTGCTTTCTGAATCTGATAAAGAACAGGATGCTCGACTCATTATTGTTGATTAACTAATGCAGTGAACATTATTATTGTGACTTCTACAATAATTGGGGTTTCAGTGAATCAGCCCTGAATTTTCAAACATATCATTATATGTAAAATTAATACAATCTTTAAGAGTGTTCTTAAGCAGAACAATGTTGGTATTGGTGCTTAGAAATCCAGAAAACTCTCTGCTAATATTTGTTTTTATTTTATCCTCCATTTATTCCTATTTTGGTTTTGGGCCAAATTTGGTATGCTTCATTTATGTGATACCACACGCAAACATTCTCCCAAAAAAAGCGTGTCAATACAAATGCATTTAAAATACCACAAAATAATGAAAACTGGGAACTAGGCCTCCTTTTCCTTTTTCTTTTGGCCATTCTTTCTCATCATGCTTTCGTTTATTGTTCTTTATCCCTTTATTGGTCCCAGTTACGCTGCATAATAGATGAACAATTTCCGAAGTGTTGGGTTTTTTTTCCTGTAGCTTGGAATGCATCACCAATTAAAATATTTTTCTGGGTTGTTTGTTTGGATTGAGCATGAGGCTGTTTTCCAGAGGTGTCAATCCAGTCGTGTGCTTGCATTTAACTTCCCAGAAAACAGGGGCTGTCGGAAGGGCTTCAAGCCGTGCTCCAACCGCCGCTGCGTTCCCAGCGACAAAGTCTGTGATGGTGCCAACGACTGTGGTGACAACTCTGATGAATTTGACTGCAAAGGTAAATGGCACCTTATTTCCAAGGTGATTTCACAATATTGCTTCGTAAATACTCATTATGCAAATAGGAGTAGATGGAAAATAACGTGTGGTTTAATCATAAGATGGGATTGATGTAGAGGCCGATTTTGGTTTGCACCTACAGTCTTCTAGGAGGAGAGTGGTTTTGGCTATAAAACATAAAATATACATATGTATTACACACATAATATTTTATGTTTCATATGTATAAAATATAAAATAGAGGTGCTGTTTCTTCTGTGAAGTAATGAGAGAGTAACTTTACTGCAGGCAGATTGAAAGATGGGTGATTTCTACTCTGCATGTGCTTCTTCTCTGAAGCAGGAAATGCTATATTTCTCTGCTTCTCAGATGCATGGCAATGTCTGTGTTCTTTGCAAAGCTTACTAGAATTGTTCTCCTTTTCATACCAGAATGGTTTTTCGATTTATGTATTTTAACATGAATATTTATATCTGTGCATCAGCCAATGCCTAAAGACCAGCAAGCAGACCACACAGTTACTATTCAGAAAGGTTGTCAAGGATATTATTTCACAAGATTTATAACTAAAAAGCTAGATAGCTGTAGTAATAAGCGTATTTTGAAGGCACAAAATTATTTTTTAATCATTTACCTAAGTATAAGTAGAGGGAATACATATAGGCAAGAACCCCAAGAAATAAATCTAATAGATTCATGGATGATCCTGAAAATGCTTCTTCCTCCCTCTCATTATCTCATTTTGAGATAATCAATATTTGAAGAATACTGATTATCTCAAAATGAATTGAATTACCTAGACACACTTTTAGGCTAAAAACAAAAAAATAAAAAATTAGCAACTTATAAAGTGTAATAAACTCAAAATCATATGTCTGCTGGAAGGTACGGCGTGTTCTGAATGCCTCACTCTGAAAGGCAGAAGGCTTAATCATCATCATGTGTACGATGTGCATCTGAAGAGTCTGTTTAGCACACAAATTTACATCCTCTATAACCATATGTCCCAGACTCAGCGTGCTCCTCGGCAGAGTTCCGCTGCGCAGATGGGCTTTGCATCGGGAAATCGGCGCAGTGCAACCAGATCATCGACTGTGCAGATGCTTCGGATGAGAAGAACTGCAGTGAGTTTGTGTTTGTGCTCCTTCCCAGCAGCTGCTCCCTGATCATTCCTTGTTATGTAGCCGTTAATTCCTGGGCGTTGCTGGGATTCCAACACCTGCCTGGGCTCCTCCAGCTCGGCGTGAAAATTAAACCATGAGGCTTCTCGGTCTGCCTTAGGTGTGTGGTAATCCTCTGTCTCTTTCCAGATAATACAAACTGTGCTTACTTCTATAAACTTGGGATAAAATCTTCGGGATTTGTCAGCTGTAATTCGACTTCCCTCTGTATACTGCCCGAGTGGATTTGTGATGGATCTAATGACTGCGGAGATTATACAGATGAACTAAAATGCCCAGGTAACTGTGAAAAAGTAAAAAGAAAGCCAAACACAAAACATTAATTTACCTTCTAAACAAAGAAGAAAAGTCCTATTTGGGAAGCAAGAGTGTTTCTCATTGTGTTGCAAAATGTTTATTGGGTCATTGCTGGTTTATTTAACATAGAGATTAATACAGTGCTGAATGCAGTTTATTCACCTTTATTTTGTGCTTCCTGGGATTATGCAAATTACCACAAATGAAAGCTGATTTTTTTTCTGAAGCAAACTATAATGTCTAGCTTTCTATTTCCTCCAGGTTAGGCCTGTCATTTATCATTTTTAAGTAAAACATGAGTCATTAAAATGTCAAGCTCATCAAGCATCAGCATAATCACTCAGGAACTTTTATTAGCTACAGCTTTAGTGGGTGGTATTTCTTTTCTTGATGACTTGGTTTACTTTCTGTTTTATTTGGTGGAGGTCCTTGGAATAGGCAGCCAGAGTAGAATCCAGGGTTATTGATTTTGTGATAGTTCTGGTCTTCAGCCAGGAGAAAGGGATCATGACAACTTAAGCCCCAGACACAGGACTGAGGTTATATTTAATGTTAACCAATTAATTATTCACAGTATTAAATTCTTACCTAATGAAGGAGGGCATTTATGTGTTTGCTCCATTTTCATCCAGAACCCTTCGTTTGAGCTTGAGAATATTAAGTACAAAATTAAAATATTTTTAATTTCTATTTGTTTTTAGAATTGATTCATTCTAGAGTGAAATTAACCTCTTGTTGATCAGTAGCTCTCTTTCCTCTAAGAATTAGTGTTTAATAAAAGTAAATATTTACTAAATAATAAATTTTATTAGCTTGTAAACTTAAAACTTCTAATTTTTTGTTGTTCAATGCCATCAATTTTTTTTGCATAGCAGTGGACATCATCTGAGTCTTTCCATTTAATATTTTCTTTTTCTGTGTGATAATCCTGTTGTGTCACCAGAAGGTTCTATTAGAATTTTCAGGTACATTGTGCCAAATTTATTGATGAAAATATTACCAGGATCCAGAGGAGCCTGGGACTTGAGCACTACTGTCAGCCAAGCTGTCACTAAGAATTTCCAACACTCTCATAAAATAGATGTATATTAAGTTAGAGTTTCCATTCTAATCTCTACATTCTCCAGATTATCTCTTAATTATGTAGAATTTATTCTATATAACACTTCATTAAGCTCAAAATAGCATCATTTGCTGTATTTTTAGACAAAGAAAAGGTTTTTTTCCACACCAAGGAAAATGTTGAGAGCAGTGTGCTACAGCTTCGGTAAACTAATGTTGCATAAGTACACTAATGTGCATTTTATTCCATTGTCCATTTATTTGTATTACTTCTCTCTGAATTTCAAATGTGTGCCAAAATGTTCCATCATTTTAATGTGTGACTAATTGCCTGGATCATTCCTCCCTTTACTTGGAAGCAATACCATTCCCACTCAACCTCCATGTGATTTCCTTTGCCATTTCATTCAAAACTGACCAGCCCTGGCACATTAAGTTTTTGAGTGTTGTTTCTGTTATGAATATTGCAATTCCCATTAACACTTTGGTTCAGTGTCATTGTTCCTACAGAAAATTACAGCAAAATACTCATGGAGGGTAGCTATACTTAGGAAATCCTTAATATCTACCAAGTCATCACAGATGTCCCACTTCTTTCTTTATTCCTTTTTTTTTTTTTTCATTCATACAGCTGTAGAAGCCATAAATGTTTACTTTACCTTTCCTTTTAAAAGAGAGGAGGCTGAAAGCAAATCCAGTACACTGAGAGAATAATGAAAACCATGGAAGAGAGTTTCAGTGGTCTCCAGTGCTTGGAACTCCATCCTGGGTTTTCCCAGTACTTTGCTTAAGATTTTGAAAATAAGCTGTTATTAGACTAATATTTGTGCTTGAGACATGAAACTCTACATGTGGCATGTTCTCTTTCCTCATGCCTGGTTTCTAAACATTCATAAAAGTCAAATTTTAAATTACTTTCTGAGTCAACAAAATTAAAAAGACAAGGGAGAACTTTTTAATTTCTGACCAAGTCTAAACCTCTGGCTCCAGCATCACTGGTGTAGCTCCTGTTACTCAGTGCATGCATGAGATTTGTAGCTTCTCCCAGTGACAAAAATACTGCCACAATTAGATTATGTTGTAAATGACAGCAGAAAGTTCAGAAGGGCAATTTCTTCAGCAGGCATAAAACAGCAAGCAGTGCTGACCTGCCTGACCTCAAAACCTGTAAACTGAACTATTTCCCTCTCTGGGGCTTTTGATTAGTTTGAAGCTGTGCTCTGATTCTTCACTAAAAAAATAAAAATAACTATTTCAGCTCCCTAAACTACTTAGCTATCACTTTTTATTTTATTTTTATGAACACAATTTATTTTTGTTTTCCATTTTTAGGCATAAACACTTTGTCCATCAGTATTCAGAAATTTAGCAGAAATGTATTAGGCTCCTAATCATACTAGTAGAGACCATTTTACATTACATTCTTTATTTTATCACAGTTCAAAACAAACCCACATGTGAAGAAAATTATTTTGGTTGTCCTAGTGGAAGATGTATTCTGACCACCTGGCTTTGTGATGGGCAGAAAGACTGTGAGGACGGAGTAGATGAATTGCACTGTGGTGAGCATTTTGTCTTATTCATATTTCTCTAGTCACTAATGCACTTTGGAAACAAAGAAGTTATATCTCAGGGATTGTATAAAAAAGTTTTTTATCTAATGCTGTTTTTTCAGATTCAACTCTAATACTTCATACCTTAAATTCTATTTCAATCCACAATGAAAGGCCTTTAATTTATTTTTTTCTCTCTTAAGGGTACATTTATATACAAAGTTTTCTATTACTTTAATATTTAACGATTCCACTAATTCTTCACAACTCCTCATTAGAAGATTTTTACAGATATAATAAGTTTGAACCAGTATCTGGAGCCCAGCAGGAAATACCCAAACCTCAGTGTAGGCATTGCTTTGTATCAGAGGCCACACAGATAAAATTATTTAAAGTAATGACAAAAGAGATGTAAATAAAATACAACATGAACTGTGAACTGGGTTAAGGGTATTTTCTGTCTCAGATCTTTTCACATTCCTAAAATTTACTTTGAGGCAAAAAGCAGGTTGGTTTTACTCCTAGTGAGAGCTGTTCATTTCAATTTGTATGGATTACCTGAATGGATTATTTTTGTAAGGAAATTGTACCAGAAAGCAGTGTTAAATTTTTCTATTCCTCATTTAAATAAAGCCTGAAATTTGGGTGGTTTTTTCACCTTTTGGGTTTTTTTTCCCTTTACTTCTTACCATGACTGAACATTTTATATTACTCTCTTCATGACCCAGTTCCCACTAACATGCTTACGTATTTGGTTTGCAGTTTACATTGTATATTTTTATCTTATAGCTTTGAAATTAGGAAGTGCTGTGTACTGTGACAGTGGGAATCTTTTCTGTTGGCCACATTTGGCAAGCATAACTTGGTGTTTACATTTCCAGGTGTTGTACACTTGTGTACTGTAAATTGAATTAGCTGATTTTTTGGGCAAAAGGGAAGAGGATTAAGTCAATGCATCTCTCCCCATTGATTGCTCTTACCCATTTTGAGATACCTCTTACAATGCTCTCCTTTAAAGTCAGATTCCATTACCTAAAATTCTTTTTAATGTTAATATTAAAATTTGTTGCCATCAAAATCAATTGCAGCAAAATAAAGTTTATTCTTAAAGAAAGAAGCCTGGGAAAAATGGAGAACCTGATTTTTTCAGAAAAGAATAGCATTGCTTTAGGACAGTTTTGCAGTCTGATTTTTGAAATGCAGAAGCTCTTTTTCCAATGTATAGAATTTTTTCTTGTGGGGGAAAATCACATGAAATCTTTTAAAGATGGATGGAATACCAGGACTGTGCCCCCTCTGCCCTTCTACCCAAATAAAGCAGTTCATTGTAGCTGTAGCATCTGTTAAATATGCAAACCAGGCTTCAGCTTTTTAAAATGTTTATCCTCATCCCACTTGTGTAATATATTTGACAATATTGGAATGTGTTTGGAGTGTTTCACTGTTTATTTTTAAAAATGTGTTGGTGAATGCAAACTCTTGGACAAACTGATAATATGCTGAATAACAAGATTAGGATTGTAGAGTGTTGGAGTATTTTAATACATAGAAACTGGGAAGAGAGAAGGGAGCAGTGCAAAAAATCCTAAACTGTGGTTGGAAATGCAGGGAAGGCAGTGATGTTGTGAACCTAACAAATGCAGGGCCTGGTGTCATCCCCAGATTCATCCTGCTCGTGGAATCAGTTTGCTTGCTCTGCAAACAAGTGCATCTCCAAGCAGTGGACCTGTGATGGTGAGGATGACTGTGGAGATGGCTTAGATGAGAGCGATGCCATTTGTGGTGAGTAGGGTCATTTCAGTTCTGGGTTGGGTGAGGTCATGCTCAATGAGGGAGACCTTGGGAGTGTTCCAAGGAGGGGCTGGGAAGGGAACAAGGAGAGACTCTCCAAAGGGTGTGAGGGATCTCCTCCCTCAGCTGTTGTTTTGATCTTTTTAGCCTTCTGAGTGGAGTTTTTCACAGACTTTTAGGTAAACAAAAAGTGATGTTTTGTAAACTGTGCATTCCTTGCTGGAGGAAGGACAATTAATAGACATCTAGTTTGACCAATGTAGTTGGAGAAGTATCAACATCATCCTCCAATCTCTGGTTGTTGTCCAGGATCTATATAAATCAGGGTCAAAAAATAAATGCCTCTCTTTTTGCTCTAACAGTTGAGTGTGTAAGTGTTGTTCTTTCGTGTCTGTCTAACCACACTCAGCCCCCTCCAAACAGCAGATAGTTTCCTTTTTATGGGAACCATAAGGCTTGTGTAATTTTATTGATGCCTAAAGAGGCTGACCTGGAACAGAAGCAGGGCAGAGTTAAAGAAAAAAGGCAGGTATTTATTAAAGGACCTTCAAAGGATACACCTTGGGCAGTACAAGAGCCTGGCCACAGCTCTGCCCAAGATGGACCCAAGATGGATGATGGGTCATGAGTTTTCACACTTTTATAAGTTTTGGTCCATTTACATATTAGGGTTTATTGTCCAATTACAGTCTCAGGTTATGAAATCCCATCCTTCCAGATTGCTCTTCTCAATAAAAGTTGTTTGTACTTCTTGGGCTGGAAGCTGCAACAGTGTCCTTGGTTCTGGGGATGAAGAAGGATTGTTTTGTCTGACGAAACTGTGAGGAGAATTTGCTAACACTTCATATGAAGTTCAGAGTCACACACTAAGTCAGCACAGAATCTAAAAAATGTAAAGCTAAAACTTAAGGCATCACTATCTGTAAAGTTATGAATGGAAAACCAGCCTGGGCAAAAGGACAGCCAGCCTGTTCTCCAGTTCCTGTCCTTGAGGTAAAACCCCAGTTTAAATATCAGGTGCTAAAGACCCTAAAATTACTGTATTTTTGGGTGGGTTTTTTTGTTTCTTTTTCCTACCTCTTTCTTCTATTCCCTCTAAAATTTCCTATACCATAAGCATATATTCCATTATATTCCTCTTAAATTCCCAAACCCTTCAAGGTGCATAAGGAATTGAAAATCTTCTTTTCATACTAGGGCTCAACAGAATTGGAAATGTATTAGTGAATTCTTTTCCCTAATCACATTGTGTCAAGTCATGCTGTCACAATTTAGTGATATTTATACATTCATCCTAATTCTCTGTATTTTAAGTTTCTTTTTGAAATTTCAGCTTTTAACTCTTAGAGATATGTTCCTCTTCAAAAACCCTCTTACTTAAAGTCCTTTCAAAAAAAATTAAATTCATTCCTATTTCCATTGTATTATCACAGTAAAAATATTGTTGATAACTGGAAGTGTTAAGTAGATAGAAAAAATCTGGTTTGTTAAAGTAGCTGCTTAATCAAACAAAGATGTAGAAATTCCAGTAAATGAAAGGGATGGAGGTAGAACTAATATGGTAAAATATTAATTATCTAGGGCACATCTCTCAAAGAGGGAAAAATCTGGGTGTGAAGAAGGGAGAGTTAAAGCTGTATTTCTTCTTAGGATCTTAGAGCTTCTTGGATCTGAATTACAAGAAAAGAGATCAAAATGGCTTCAGATTTTTCATTCTAAATAAAATCAGTATTTTTTTAACGCAAAGTTCAATTCCAGAAATATCAAAAATGGCAAATGAGTGTATATGAGAGAATATATTTTAATATTTTATTAAATTCTAATTAAAACTAGTAGAAAATGCACTGTCTCTTTTTTAGTGAAGTATATTTAACTTATCTAAGAGAATACATTAAGTGATGGATTGCACAAAAATTTGCTTTCAAATGGGGGAAGTTTAACTCTAGGGTATTATATTATCTGGAAAATAGCCAAAAAGAAGATTAGTCAGGTAAATAATATGTTGAGTTAGTTGGATCAGAGCTGTCAGGTATTTTTTACTCCCACTAGTGTTGTACTTGGTACACATTGTTTTCTTCCCTGTGGGACTGATTAACAGAAGTTTGGAGTGCTTTTGGCTTCCTGGCACACAGTTTGGTGATGCAGGGATTATGTGGTTTGCGAGATCATTTCCTTTATCCACGCAGTCCAAACGTGCAGCCAAAGTTACTGACCAAAACTGGTTTATTCTGCTGGATAGTTTCCATAAAGTGTGAGAAATTGAAGAAGCTGAATAAATGAAACTAATGGAAGAAACAGCAGATGGTCAAACTTTAAATGTAAAACGATCCTGGCCAGTGGGTTTATCATAGTGCACCGGATGAAATAATATCTGAGATTTTAAAACAAACCTCCTTTAATCATTGCCAGTCACCAAAAAAACACAGGTTAGGATATTCGTGCTGGGGATATGGGATGGTTCAGTGCTGAGGGCTCCCCTGCCGTGTTTCCCCAGGCTCAGTGACCTGTGCTGCAGACACCTTCAGCTGCCTGGGCTCCCACGCCTGCGTGCCCCAGCACTGGCTCTGCGACGGGGAGCGCGACTGTCCCAACGGGAGCGATGAGCTGTCCACAGCCGGCTGTGGTAGGTTTGCCTGGCAAAAAATAAATGTTATTTTCTGTGATGGTTCTGGCTTGTTTTTCTCTTTGCCAAGGTCAGGGTTAATAAAACCTACAGGAAATGTAGGTTTTGAGTTCAGGCTTGCCTGTTTATTGTTGCCTATCTATTTACGAGGTGTGAACTCTAGCTAGAAAGTTAGAGAAATGAGGTAAAATGGAGTGCCTCTAACTCTTTCCAAGGTTATTTAAGCAATAATTACCCAATAACAAGGTGACACCTATATTATTTGTGTTTCTGACCCAATAATGACCACCCAAGGCCTGCAATGAGGACCTTTTTCACCCAATTACAGAAAACCACCCAAACCCATGAAGAAGAAGGTGGTGAAGAAGAAGGGCTCAGACAACACCCAAAATCCTCCATCTTGACTCACATGTATTACTATATACTAAAACCCCAAAATCCAGGTTTCCAAAATTCTGACAATTTTCATGCCCTTCCATGTTATTTTCATGTCCACTTGGCTGGTGAGGATTGCTGACCCACGTGTGAGCACACAGAGCAGGATCCTTCTCAGTTTTACTCAGCCTGACAGCTGCAGGCTCTGCTGACACACACTGAGGTGGCCCAGCTGGAGATCAGGATGTGTGGCACGTCATGGGCATTGTGCAGTGTTTGCTGGGGAAAATTAACATATCAGTGACTGTAGTTTTGTTGCTCTTCCTGAAGAAAGTGCTGCTGCTTGTGCCAGGGAGGCTGTGCATCAAGAAGGGAGGTGCAGGTTCTGTCTTCAGTTTATTCTGGCTAATTGTTCAGATCCTGACATCTCTTGCCCCATAAAATGAGCGTTACTTCCAGTCTTCCTGAGACATGTTTCCATTAGCAGTGTCAGGAGTTCAGTAATAGTTTCATTGGAGGGCATTTTTTTATTAATATATAAAAATAGTATATAGATATATTCTCTATATTTTGAGTGTTTCTGGTCTTCAAAGAGCATTTGCTCAGGAGCAGCCAAATATAAGGACATCTCTTCTTCCCAAATATTCTTTTCTTCAGAGCCAGACCTTAGTTTAGTCATAGACAGCATTGACTTCTAAAGCTTTTCTGTCTTGGATTACAGAAGATTTTAGCTATCTTTACTTCTGTACCTTTCTTTGTGATGAGTTGCTTTTTCTGGTATTGAGTTGTGTGATGCTTTTTATCTGACTAAAAAGTTATGACTATTTCCATTGAATTCACTCAAATTCACTTTTCATTTCATCTTTGTGTAAGAAAATCAGCTGTTTATCTGATTGTTCTCAATTTCTTTCTCTTTTTTTTTTATGTGCTGTATTTTCCTTAGCTCCCAATAACACTTGTGATGAGAATGCTTTCATGTGCCATAACAAAGTCTGCATTCCCAAACAGTTTGTTTGTGACCACGATGATGACTGTGGAGATGGATCAGATGAATCCCTGGAATGTGGCAAGTATAACAAAAATAGAGTAAATAGAACAATTTTGCACTGCTAACTTTAAGGCATTCTTCAGGGTCTGGTACTCTAAGGCACTATTGAAAAAGAAAACTCTTGTTTTTAAATTTTTTTATTTCTCACTTTTAAATTATGCATTAATACAGCTTGGAATTAATTTGGATCTGGGGCTACAGTGACAAATTATTTCTTATAGTGTCTTACAGTTAATTCCTAATAATATTTAAGAGAAATTTAAAAGTATGTTCTAGGATTTCTCATTTACTTAGTATATCTTTATTATATTTTTTTTTGTCTGTCTCTCTATATGTTTTTTTCTATCAAATGATCAAACACGTCTGTCATGATTGTCACTACATTTAAATTAGATCAACTACAACCATATGTGAATGTTTAATTTTCACCATTCACATGAATTTAGGGTTTCTTATGTGTTCTGGATGTCTGTTCAATGTACCTGGGCCATACTCAGAAACATTAATCTATATAAATAATATTTATGGAAAATATAGAGCAAATACTGCCTTCAAAATGACAAATTGGTGATTATCATGCCTGGATTTGGGGTGTCACAGTCTATATACTTTTCTAAGTTTTTCTACTGCTTTGTCAGTTTTAGAACTCTCAATTAAGCCACTGTTCTAAAAAGCAAATTCCTGTTTGTAGTTTATTTACTTCATTATACAGATATATATATACATTTTGTTGTTGTTGTTGTTAGAAATCCTCTTTCACTTTGAAAATATATCCATTCTCTGTGTTTAGATTTTGTGGCCATCTTAGAAAATGTGTATTTAGTGTGGTTAAGATGATTTGGTGTTCGGCATGTTTTAAAGAGAAGACACACAGCCATAAGCACACCATGAAAATATTTGTTGGGTATTGTCAAGCTATCTCCTAATAACAAGAATAAATGAAATAACACCAGAAAGAAAAGGCATTTATGATTGAGAGCTGCATAAATATGTTTCACTTCTGTGTGAATTTTGTCATGACTTTATGGTGCTGCATAAGAGAATTTTGATTTTTCTTTGCTGGTAGCCACTCGTATATGAGCACAACACTCTGCATCTCTAAATGGATCAGTAAATTTTTTTCTTTGTGTTGCCTCAAATCTGCAGAATTTTGTGTTGAAGCTGTGAGAGCACCCATGAGGTGACTGGTGGCTGTTTTTGCAGGGTACCGTCGCTGCCGTCCCGGGGAGTTCACCTGTGCCGATGGACGGTGCCTGCTGAATTCCCAGTGGCAATGTGATGGGGATTTTGACTGCCCAGACCACTCTGATGAAGCACCTATCAACACCAAGTGCAAAAGTTCAGGTTTGGGTATAATTTTTTTTATAAACACGTTACCTTTCTTTTTTGAGAGAGACGCTTTAGGGTTTTAAGTCGACAAATATAAAAAACTTCATAGCTTAAATTCCCAGTGCTTTCATGGTGATATTGCTCATGTCTTACAAACAAAAAGTGTTCTGAGCATCCAGAACTCCAGTTCGCAAAGCCCAAGCCACCAGTTCCTATGGAATAAAAGAACAGACACTGCCTTAATGCATAACTCCTGTTGATACTAAAATATTAATTTTGTAATTTCCAAAGTTTCTAACTTGCTCTAATGATGGTTACTCTGTTCCAGATATTCATCACACAGAAGGAATTCGTACAAAAGGGGGTGCAAAGTTGCTCCCACTATAAATAATAAACAGTGCTTTAATTTTATTAGTAAATTATTGACTAAATTCTGTTGGTTTTGTTGATATTTTCTGCTTACATTAATAAGTTTGATGAAGTCTGACTGGTTTTTTTTGAGGGAAATTAGTCCTGGTCTGAATATGCTCTATTCTGTGGCTTTTTGAAAGACCAATTCTTCTGTCTGGACCTTAGGATTTCATTGCACTGTAGCCAGGTTCTTTATAACAATTTTGATGGAAAAAACTCATCTGCTGTGATGTGAGGCAGCACACTTATATTTATTTCCATGTTCCAATTGTTATTTGAAGGTTGCGAATGTAGCTGAAATGATATATTCAAGTTTTGCCAAACAAGGAGGAACATATTTGCAGGTCATTAGGCAAGGAATGCATTGGAATTCAGCCAGTTGTGTTCCTAAACCCTTCAGCATCCACAGAGAAGAGAACCCATGTTTTTTAACTTTTGGAAACTAGAACTGTATTGTGTGTAGAGGATTATGTAGAGTTTTCCATTATATGAAAACAAATATGTAGGAGGGAATAATTAATTGATGTCCTCACCCATTTTTCAAGGAGAGGAATAACCTTCAAAGACACTGAAAAGTGAAAAGTTATTATAAAGCTATCAACAAGGAATAAATATTCAATTGTTACACAATTTTTTTTTCCTTTTACAGCTGGTCCATGAGAAAATTAATTCCAAATACTAATAGATGACACCAAGTTGTGTGTTCTTTTTTGTTTTTCCAGAGCAGTCATGTAACAGCTCTTTTTTTATGTGCAAAAATGGCAAGTGCATTCCTCAAAGCGAGGTTTGTGATAACAAAGAAGACTGCAGTGATGGGTCTGATGAGAAAAGCTGCCACATTAATGAATGCCTCAGTAAGAAAGTCAGTGGCTGTTCCCAAGATTGTCAGGACCTTCCTGTTGGATACAAGGTGAATAATTGCAAAATGTGGTGCAATATAACGCGAGTTTTTAGTTAAGTGTTTAATGATTATAATGAAGCCCTGCTGTGTGGTACCTCCTTGTAGTGAAGTAGCTTATGTGCCATAAGAACATTCAAATTTTCATTTCCTGTAAACAAACAATTGCCAATTGTTTTTAAACCGTGGTACAATACATGTTTTAAACCTATGGAAAAGATCATACAGTGCTTTAAATACAACAAATCATACTGATGTATACAGAGCATTTAAAATCAAAGAGTAAACATTTTAAAATAGGAATAAACAACAGAAATAGTGGTTTTCTTCAAGTTTGTTTGGGTTTTTTTTCCCAAGACATTCTTACAGAAATATTTAAACAAAGTAATATCACCTTGGTAGCAGAATAAAACCGTTCATTGTCTGCATGTGAAGTTGTTTTTTGAATCACCTGAATCTGTTCTCTGGCCTTGACAAGTAGAGAGGAACAGCCTGCAGTAGATTGTAAATAGTAGCTAAAAACAGAAGAATGACTTTTTCCAGGGTTTTAACTCTGAGGTAACCCTAACTGCACTCGCAAACTATCATCTTTGCAGCTGAACGTTGGCCCACTGAGAACTAAATAAAATCTGTGCAGCATGGCTTAGATCTGCAGCTATTCAGCCCTCTGGACCTGTGAGGGTTGAGACAGGAGCTGTTGGGTTCAACAAAAACCTTGTGGAAATGGTGGAGAAAGCACATCCTGGATCTCTGCAGAGAGAAGTTGGGAATATAGGAGGGAACATGGCACTAAGTCTTCTGTAGATCAAATTTGTGCCCCTTTTTCAAAACCTTTCTGCCCAGTCGAATTTTGCATCTTCCACGTTGCATGTGAGAAACTTGCCAGGATCATCATCAGACCCAAATAAATGTCAGAGAAACAGAGAATATTCTGAGTTAGAAGGGATCCACAAGGATTGTCCTCGTCCAGCTCCTAATCAGCCTCAAGGGTTCTCATTCATATTCCTGTGTTGGTTCCACAGATTGCTAGGTGACATCAAAGATTCCAGGGAAAATAATTAAAACCTGTCTATCTTTACCAAAAAACACATGTATAATTGAAAATTAAGAACTCCAAAGAGTCCATCCATCATTATTTTCAAGGAAAAGTCCTTTCTATATTTTTGAGAAGATGTGCTTTGCTTTTTCTTCAGTAAATGTAGAAAGAGTAATTTCTCCTTTTACAGGGTTTTGTTTGGGATTTTTTGAAGGAAATGGTGCTTAGGATCACATCAGCAATATTTGAAAAGAAAAGTAGGTATACCTCCTGTAAACCATACGAGCAGCAAAGTAATTAAGATGTTACTTGAAAAAATGAGATGCATAAAAAGTTTATGATGCCAACATATTCAGAAGAAAGTACACACAGGTGATAAACAGCATTAAAAATGGATGTGTTTGGTTTTCTTTCCCCAGTGCAAGTGCTGGCCTGGATTCCTCCTGAAGGATGATGGCAAAACGTGTGTAGATATTGATGAATGTTCAACTGGGTTTCCCTGTAGCCAGCAATGCATCAACACCTACGGAACCTACAAATGCTTGTGTGCAGAAGGGTATGAAACACAGCCTGACAACCCAAATGGCTGCAAATCCCTTTCAGGTATTACTATCTAATGTTTTTGTAATCCAGAGCTGCATCCAAATAATTTGTGGGGAAAAAAAAACCTTAGCCCCAAGGCCTGCGTTACCTTTATATGCAACATAAAAAAAGAGTTACTTTGAATTTGCTACTTTTCTCAGTATAAAATAAGAATGTGACTGTCTCTGAATGCAATAATAAGTTATAGTTTTAGTATGTATAGTCCTCAGCTCATTTGTAGTAAATAGATGCAGTGGTTTTTGAAAGTGTGAATAATTAACTTTATTAGAAAAAGTATTAGAAAAGTTAAAATACATCATTTAATTCTGCTTCAGAGTCAGATGATAATAGCATAGTTATGATAAAATTTCATCACCTTTAGAATATTAGAATGTACATCAAACTTCCTCATCTGAACAGGATGAACAGGAAAAATAATAGAAAATGTAAACTCTTTTATAACATGCAAATGTATTCAGTACAGGAGCAGAGTAGGCTGGACAATACATTACATTCTGGAGTGCAAGTGCAGTAGATACAAATCCATTAATATGTTTTTAATTATCACTGGTAATCTTTTATTTTAGTTGAGGTGTCTCTCAATAGAACTAAACTAAAAAGCTTTAAAAAATATACTTTTAGAATAATGTATGTCAGTGTCAGAGATATTTCAGTCATGTCGTGAATGAGTATCTGAAAGTAAATTTTTTTTATAAACTAGAAAGCCAGGGTTACAAAAAGTCAAATCTGGCTTCAGTTCAGACTTAAAAAATTAAAGTTTTTATGAGTAGCTGTTTCTTTCTTGCTATACCATGCAGACTATTGAAATCTCAAAAAGCAATGGTCAAAACATGCTTGGTTTGCAACCATAACTAATAGTCAGTGCTAATTCAAAAGGAAATGTTGAAATTAAAACATATGGAATAAAATATATTTCCCATTTAATCTCTGGCATTAAATTAAGATAAAATACATTGTGGTTCCCATATTGCAAAGGCAGAAGAATTAAATTGCATTGAAAGATATACTAATTGATTGCTTTGTTCATTTTTATACTGCATCATTGATCTTTCTTGGAGCATTTGAATGTTTTAAATATTTCTTTCATCCATAACATTGATCAGAGCATGTAACATTTATTTTTCAAACCATCTGTATTTCAGCATTGTATTCCTGATTTTCCATAAATTAACGTAAAAGCTAGTCTAATATATTCTTTCTCCCGGGGTTTAGATGAGGAACCTTTCTTAATTCTGGCTGATCATCATGAAATAAGAAAAATTAGCACTGATGGATCCAACTACACTTTGTTGAAACAGGTATAACCATAGTACCATGCTCTAAGTTTAACTCAATACTTTTATTTTTTCCTAAAGTTTGCAACTGACAGAAACATCATCCTACAGTTGGTGTTGTGTGCACCACAGAACAACTGCAGTACCTTCAGAGTTGTTACAATACTTTAAATTGACTATTTTGTCTGGATTTGACATGATTAAAGCTCAGGCAGTTGTTTTGTCAGTCATTCTGATGTACTAAAAAAATTATGTTATTTGTGATCCTCTTCCATCACAATATGTTTTGTGCAATTTGTCTATTTCAGTTCAAAAACAATCAAAAACCCCCCACCTATTTGGCCATATAATTATATATTATTTGGGCTACTTACTGTCATAATCTAAATCTGTTTTCAGACAGACAATCCCAATATTTATGGTATTACAAAACATGAGCTCTTATCTTTGTGTAAATCTAATTTTTAAAGTAATTACTCTAAATTATTATACCAGAGGAAAAAAAAAAGGTGAAAAACTGCAAAAATAGTCACCCAGTAAATACAGAGCTGCCATTTTTAGCAGTCTGCTCTCCTTCTATGCTTCATCTAAGTGTAGTTACTTACCACAGGTTAGATTTCCAAAATATGTTTTAATAAAAATATTGATTTCCTGGAATACTATTGGGTCAACTGTAGTAAGACTAGGAAATTAATTACTGTCCATCAATATCATTAGTCTTTATTTAAATTCTTGCGTCACTATGCTGTGCACCTTAATGCCGCGAGAGAGGTGCTCACAAAAGTAACTATGAAATTAACCATCTTAAATGAAACATTGATTTTATTTAAACTTAGCAAGCATTATGAAAGTCTGTCTGTTCTCCTGAAATCCTTCTGATTCCCTCCCATTTGCATCTCACTGCCTCTCTCCTCTTTTGCTGGTCTACCTGTTCATAGGAGCCTGTGAAAAGAGGGGAGCAAGAGGAAATTTTCTTCATGGTTGGAGCTGACAGAGGGTCCTGCTTTCAATGGGCTTCTCTTGGGTGTGTGAGAGACAGAGCAGCTCCAGCCACTGAATAAAATATGTGTTTTCCATGTTACATTAATTCACTGGGCTGATAAACACCTCTGCTATTGAACCTACTGGTCTCTGCATTTGGTTTTAAAACCAAAGTGGGATCTTTACCAGCAGAGCAGAGGGGCTGTGTCCCTCCTTAGGACATCCTTGTGTCCTTGTATTGCCATGCTGGATTTGGCTCTTTCCTGCACATCTGCCGGGTGATGACAAACACCAGAGGCTCTGGCAGAGGGGCAAACCCACCCTTCTCTCTGTGTATTTGATCTGTGATTGCCATTCTAACAGCTGTCCATATAAATCAGAATAAAGGAACTGAAAGTAGGAGCTCGTTCAGTCTTGTCAGAGTTATGTGCCAGCTTTTTCCTCTATTTTCTTTTTCTTTCTTTTATTTTTTTTTTTTGTTTGTTTTGTTCCTCCGAATACACATAAACAGTACAACTGTTTGAATTGTGTCTCATGTATCGTCTTTGCTTTCCATTTCCTTCACTCCTAGTCATCAAAATCCTCAGGGTTTCAATAGGCAGAGTAGATAATCTTCCTCCTCGTTATTTGTGATTTTTGTCTCCATGTCTTTAAGTGGGGCACCAAAGGAGCACAAATCACAGCCAAGGATATGTTGTGTGCTGTGTGTAACAGAAACAAACCCACAGGTTTAACATGAGAGACTGAGGCAGCTGATGCAATTTGAAATCTTCCCTATTCCTTCTAAAAAGCAGATTATTTGTGAAGTGACAAAGAATTATGCTAGGAGGGCTTAAGTGAGATATGTATATGATAAAGAGGAAATTATGTCTGGACAGAGAACTTTATTGCAGACGTACAGAAACTTTTTTACCTGCAGTTGATGTTCTGATAAAAATTGAAATTAAAATTACCTAAAATAAAACACTTGAAACCAAAAATGTGCAGGCACTCAATTCTCTGTATTAGTCTCTATCCTCAGGAAACTTTTACAATCTTGTGGATTATATAGAGATAAGGCCATATTTTTTACAAATTGGTAACTTTGATTTATAGAATGTTATAAAATTGTATTAAATAATATTGTATTCATTGACCTGTTGTCTCCTTGGTTAAGAATTTGGGGTGGGGGTTTCTCTGTACATGCAATTATACCAACAGCAGAAAAAGAGACAGGAAAAGTGTTTTGCAGCCCAGCTCTGACTGACAGAGCTGCAGCTGGTTTTGTGAAAAGTGTGTGCATGTATATGATATTTTTGAAAAATGAGAGTGGTCTTCCTACACTGAATTGTTTCAGGCTTTTTTTAATGATGATTTAAGCAGCCTAAATACCCTTTTCCCCTACATTTTGATCCAAAGGTAGATTTTCAGTAATTATCCAGTAGCAAATGGTGGAGAAGCCCCATATCAGTTTCTGTTTCATTAAATATTGTTGTCCTTAGTTGTTTCCTTTTGAGCTGGCTGGTCCAGCACACCCCTTCCCAGCAATGAATTGCACTAAAGAGGGAGGTGGCTGATTTACCTGAGAGCAGGATGTCATGGGGCTGATAAGGGAATTGATTACCTGACCTTGAATTTATAGAGGGAATACAGATCACATCCGCTCCTTTCACCGCTGCTGCTCCGTATTTCATTGATAACAACAACTTGGCATGTTAAGGGTAATTGTGATGCCACTTCATATCAGAACACTCAGCAGGTTATGGGGCAGATAAGGAAACAAGAGCCATCATCTGAATGCAACCCCCTTCTTCCTTTTCATCTGCTGTTTGGGATGAAAAGCTATTATTGTATGATTGCTCCTCCCAAGCCTGCTGGAGTGCCTCAGATATAATCACCACTCTTTCTCAAAATGTGTTGGCTTTGTAATTGGAGCCACAGGAGATCCCCAGGTGACTGCTGGATCTCCAATTTTCAGGTTTTTTGTATCTACCACCTCTGTGTTTGTGTGTATCCACACACACACACACATATATATATTAAAATATATAGAGTACCTACAATATAGCATCTAAGAATTCAAAACCCCTCCTCATTCAGGAATTAGCATCAATGTCTTTTTGCATCACCACCGTTTTGAATTCCTGATCAATTTCTATTACCAAGAATTTTTTTTTCGTTATTTAAATGCCATAACAATTATACTATTTCTGGTTCTCCTATCTAGTTTAGCAAAGAAATGTCAAAGTTAGTAATCAGCAGTGAAACTGAGCAAAACTTAGAAGTATTTACTGCTAAAATTCATTTAAATGAGAGTACAGAAAAGCACAGGGGCCTCACTTAATTTCATACATCATCTGTATTTTTTGAAGTGACCCAGTTAATTTGTCACCGTATTTATTTCTGTTACAGTCTTTGTCTTACTCTGTTTAAAAGTAATGTATGGAAACGAGAGGGAAGTGCTTCAGAAATATGCAGACAGCAAAATAAAGCATTAAGAATATTAAATGTGTTTTGCATTCTAAATGCTATCTAGCAGTTTGTGTTGAAACATTTGAATAAATGGACTTTTATTTTCTGTTTCTAGGGGCTGAACAATGTGATTGCAATAGACTTTGACTACAGGGAAGAGTTCATTTATTGGATTGATTCCAGCAGACCAAATGGCAGTCGCATAAACAGGATGTCTTTAAATGGAAGTGACATCAAGGTAATTGGGGATTAATAGTGTCACTGCTAGAATTAAATTTTTTGGGTGTTTTGGGAAATGCTTCTTCATACTTTTAACCCAGATTGTGAGGTTTTGGTGTATGAATACAAATGCAGCATGAGCTAGCAAGTCCTAGTAAAATTTAATTGCATTTGTATCTTATTTGAAGTAAAGATAGGGACAAGGAGCTCCTGTATTTAGGAGCTAAATTCCTTATGACTTATCTGACAGTTTAGTGAATTGGCAGTTCCATGTGGTTTCCAGGATGTCAGAGAAAAAAAGAGCTATAATTAGGTGTAAGCTGTGTAAATACACTGGTGTATTATTTCTTCCTGTATAAAATTTCCTGTGATCTTCAGCTTGTTTTTGTTTCACCACCACTACATGGATGATTAAAATAACTCAACATCTTTGCTGTGAAGGGTAAAAGTGCACTCCCATTTCTGCACAGCCTGTCTGTTGTGCCTCTGTAGTGGATTAATTCACAAATCCACTATTGAGTACATTTGTTGACTTATGTGGACATTTTACCAGAACTGGTGATAAGCAGTAAGGAATTTATTGTTTATTCTATTATGTCTGACCTTCTGAAACATGGAGTTAAATGAGCAGCAATATTTCCTGTGAATTTTGTTCCCTCGTTGCACAGCAATAAATGTACAGAGAGAAAAGTTTTGTGTTTTTCACTCAGAGCTTGGTGCATGGACTGGCAGACACATCCTCAGAGCAGGTCAGCTTTGGTCCTCACGGGTTGGGGTTTGAAACTCACTGACTTCAGTCAACCTTATTTGCATCCTTCACGTCAAAATAATTGCTCTTAAAAAGAAAAAAAAAAAAATAATGAAGCAAGTGGATGACCAACTTCTGGTGCTCTGATTGCTTTGGAAGAAAAGTAAAATCCAGCATGCACTGAAAAGTTTTACATGTAAGGGGAAAAAAATTGAAGAGAGGCAAGTGTGAGTTTCAAAATCCATTAAATCCTTGAATCACATTTATTGTCTTTAAACAGTTTCCAAAGCATCCTCCTCAGCTTCTGTCCCTTCTGGATGATTCAGTATTATATAAGGCCTGGAAATTACTCAGACTCTTTATTTCTAATCTTTTTCAAGAAGAACAAAGAAATTTTCCCAGTCAAAAATGTTCTAACAATCAGATAGAAGAATATGAAAAAATTGCTTTCTACTGATTTATTCATAATTTTACTTTTTAAGAAAAGGTTTCAAAGAGTTTAACAACCATTAGAAGAAAATTAAGATGAGGGCATGGACGATATTTCGTTTTTCCATCAATTTGAAATCTTTACAGCAAGTGTGATGTCAATGAAAATTTTGCTTATATAGGATGCCATATTCAAAGCAAAAAATCATAAAAATAAGTGCATTTAATACATTTTTTCATACAAAAAACCTGTTTTTCCTCTGAAAAACTTGGCCCAAATTTTGACTCTGAAAGCTAAAAAAAAAAAAATCGAAAAAAAATTAGCAAGAATTATATACTGTGACTGTCTAATAGTCTGTCACTAACTTTTATCCAGTGCCAATTTTTTTTTTTTTTTTTTTTTTGGCTCTTTAACTTTTTTATTAGGTTGCCACAGGACATACTTAATAACTGACATGATTAAAAATTATTTCAAATTAAATTATTATATAATTAATAATTATTTATTTAATTATTTTAATGCTGGCGTTATTATTTGTTATGTAGCAAACCTGTTTACATATTTTAATATGGGGTCTTTTTAGTCACAAGAGAGAGTTTTTATGTTGTTGTTTTTTTTTTTTTTCCCCTGAAGTGTGAATCTCTAATTTCAATATTTTCCACTTGTTGTGTTACTCTTTGCTATAAATAGATCTGCTCTCAGTGTAAGTGATGCTGTTTGATGCATTGCCTCGGATTCCCCTTGCAGGGGATGGCATTTCTTCAGCACCCCAGCCCTGGGAAGCCTGATGGCATCTCATTTTTCTTCTGCCTCTGCTGATGGAGGAGACTTTACAGAGCTGAAATGACAGCTTTTTCCCATGGGTGTGTTCAGATGTTAGCACAGTGTTTTATGGGGAGTTTGGATTCCAATATTAGTGGAAAATGCAGTAGAAATCTGGACTGTGCCCATTAAGTGCTATACTGGTGATCTGAGTGCCTGGGACTTGTTGCTGTGACTCCCCCAAGGAAAAGACATCAGAAAGAGACTCATTATTTTTGGTTAATGCTCTAGTGTGGTGTTTAGACAGCTAAACCACAATCTAAATTTTCAGAGTTCTCCATCTCTGCATGAAATGTCCCTTGTGCCAGTGCAGCAGTTGCTGCAATTACACATTTATAAACTGGAGAAGCTGGTAGGGTGAAGGTGTTAGGAAATAAAACATCTTATTCCCATTAAAAAATCACTGTATCCTGGAATTTAACTTTTTAAAAAGATTTTATAAGGTGATAAATTATGTAACAACCTGAGAAGGTGCTTTTACATATTCATAACTATAAAATTGATTTAAAGCGTCTCACCATTTACCTTCTTATCTTGAAGGCTTTTCTGTGTCTTCAGATGGTAAATAAATTTAAAACAAGCACATTCAGTTATACCTAATGCAGGTTTATACATGAAGTTTATACTCTGGTGCCCATGCTTTTAGTGATGAAGATAACAGTAAATTATAATGTACACCACAGTAATAAACCCATTATTAGTGCTTAAGAAATCTCATAAATTTTCAAGTGTTGGTTTCTGATTTGTGGGGGTTTTGTCTGAAGCTCTAGTTGCACAGACCTATTCAGGGCTTAATCAGGAATAGAGTAGGTCAGGATAGATCTTCTCAGGTACAGAATTTTCAAGCCTAGAAGAAACTGGACTCACTTGTTTGTGAATATTCAAATATTACTGAACACTTGACGTGAAGTACTCCCAGACAAGCCAGGCTGAGTCATGCTGTCACGATGAGATTTGTAATCACATATATCCAGAGGAATTTGTTCCAGAATTATCCAAATCACCAGAAACCCTGAGAATAACACATCCCTATCAGCAGTCTGTAGGCTTTCCAGTAGGCGACTAAATTGCTTTTGTCTCTTAACAATGTCATCCTTTGGAAATTTAACCAATTCTTGGGGAAGTTCCTCATTCTCCTGCCTCGTGAAGGTTGGAAACAAGAGCACAGTATTTACTTTCCAACCAGTAACTCTGTGAGTGCTCTCGTGGTCTCTCTGTCACGATGACATATGGCACTGCTGTGACATTAAAGTGAAGGATACGCTGATGGAGAGAAATGGGGACATGAGAAGCAGATGTGCTCAAGGGCACGCTGTGGGCAGAGCAGCCTCATCTCCACTCTGTTCTGGGGAACAAAAATTAGGATAGGGGAAAAAGGCTGGTTTGGTTTGTTTTTTTGTTTTTGTTTTTTTTTTTGTTTTTTTTTTTTTTTTTTTCTTTTCTTTTTTTTTTTTTTTTTTTTTCTTTTTATATTAAGAGAAAACTAGAAAATTAAGATGAAAAATTAATGATTGAAAGTTTTAAAAAACTCGTGCATGATACAGAGAGGTTGGTAATTTCCTCTTTTCAAAGTGGTATGCTCCATTCTCCTTACTAGGAGAAAAGTGTCACATTGTCATAGCTACTTAAGTGTCATTACCTTATTTCAATGTTTAGCAGTGCATAATACCCATTTTTCACATGCTGTATGTCATTGTATCAAATATCCAATCTCTCAATATCCTGCTGTCAGGAGCTCTCAAATTGTTGTTCCTTTTCCCAGTTATTTAGATGAATCGTTAACGTAATTTTTGCTTTTCCAGGTAATTCACAATACAGCTGTTCCCAATGCCCTGGCTGTCGACTGGATTGGGAAGAACCTCTATTGGTCTGACACTGAAAAGAGAATCATTGAGGTGTCTAAACTCAATGGATTGTACCCAACTGTCCTTGTGAGCAAGAGGGTGAAGTTTCCCAGAGACCTGGCCTTAGATCCTCAAGCTGGGTATGAAGCAGCCAATTTTCAGTACCTCCTATTTAATCCTGATTTGATAGTAAAATATTGTTTTTATAGGAAATAATACTTCGTTGTTTGGGGGGTTCTTTTTTTTTTGGTTTTTTGGGGGGTTTGTTTTGGGTTTTTTGTGTGTTTGTGGGTTTTTTGTTTGTTTTTGTTTCGGTTTTATCTAATATTCAGTGATAGGAGAAAGTTGTTGTGTTGATCTGGACTCTACCTAACCAAAGATAAGCATTGTTTTTCCTAGCGTAAAAATATAACCTATCTAGTTTACTAGTTTCAAGATAAAAGCTATTTTCTACTATTTCTTAGAACTAGAATTTAATTTTCTTGTAACTTTACCCTTTCTCCCCTGTAAAATCTGGGAGGGAGGATGGAGACCTTTGTTTAATATCTTCAAAATATGAATACATGGGATCTTATGGTTGCCTGGGCATCCCTGAGTATGAAAAAAATCACTCTACAGAGTTAGTACAGAGAATCCAGGTCTTTCAGGCAGGCTTAGATATATAAATAAATAGGTATAATAAACTTACTGGTTTTCTTCTTGGTGTGTATAGACAGATTTCCAAAGCTGCTTTTACATTTTTATTGATAAACATAACCCTTTGTTCATTTATTTTAATATAGAATTTTACTGGAAATAAAAAACTGAAATTCAGAGTTACGATTTGAAATGTTGTTACTTGTATCTTGAGTTGTTGTGGGGTTTTTTTGTTTTGTTTTTTTTGAGTTTTTTTTTGTTTTGTTTTGTTTTTGTTTGGGGTTTTTTTGTTGTTGTTTTTTGGGTTTTTTTATTTTGGTGTTTTTTTTTTTTTGTGTTTTTTTTTGTGGTTTTTTTTTGTTTTTTGTTTTTTGTTTTTTGTTTGTTTTTTTGTTTTGTTTTGTTTTGTTTTGTTTGTGTTTTTTTTTTTTTTTCCTCACAAATGAGAAATGCTTAGTGAATTATCCTGCTGCTGCCATGCAGTTTGTATCCAAAGAAAACATTTTTGTTTGGAGAGAGTGGAGAAATTTCCCTCTCTCTGCTGCTTGTGTGGAGTAGGCCTGGTGCCAGCATCTTGCACCTGTGTGTTGTAGGATACCTGTGACTGTTCTTGGGGCCACCATTTCCTCCTGCACACAAATTCTCTTCCAGGTGCTTATTGAGAATATGAGCAGCATCTGGATTTTGGAGAGCCTGTCCAAAGCCTGTAGAGCAGAATCAGCTTCCCAGCTGGAAAATCTGTCCAGAGGTTCTGAGTAATGGCACACGACAGCAGCCACATGCATTCCTGTACTAAATAATGGGATTTTTCTTCCTTTATGGCAAACATGCTCTGCATTGTGGTTAAATAGCATGTTGAGGGGAAAATTGCTGCTCAGCTTTCTGACAGTCTTTTTCTGTTTCACCCATTTTTAAACCCTCTGTGCGAGAAGCTGTTTTAATGTTTTGGAACTAATACTTCTTGAAGGAATTCAGTTTGCATTATGTGGCCGTTGACACCAAAATTTTTTGTACTATGTATAAAAAAATAAAAGTAGATGTAATACCAGATTTCTGATAAATTTAGTAGTGATGCCATTTATGGAGGATGTGAGATTCACAAAGTCCAGTTTGAGTGCTGCTTCAAACTCTAAGATATCAATAATAAGCCATTTAAATGCACATTTTACTAGTTGGTAATCAATTTTTATCTGTAATCTATTTTTTTTATTTTAAATCAATCAATGATTTTATGTATTGCCTTTAATAAAACCACAGCTAGCATTAGGATTCCTATTCAGCACACCTATTTACAGACAGGTCTAGAAAAATGCAAAGATTTATTTGGAAGGTGGAAATATTGTAGAGTAATTACTGATTTATTCTTGAGATCAACTAAATGAATCAAGCACTGAGTCATTGAATGGTTTGGTTTAGAAGAGACATGAGATGATCCAGTTTTCAACCCCCAAGATGGGCAGGGATGCCATTCACTATCCCAGGTTGCTCGAAGCACCATCCAACCTGGTCTTGGACACTTCCAGGGGTGGGGCAGCTACGGCTTCTGTGGTCAATTATGAATGTTTTGGACCAGGGGTGGTCGATTATTGGTCAATTATTGATGTTTTGGACCAGAATTGGGGTAGTCACAACTTTTGCGGTCAATTATGGATATTTTGGACCTGGGATGGTCAATTATTGATCAATTACTGATGTTTTGGACCAAGGGTAGGGCAGCCACAGCTTCTGTGGTCAATTATGGATGTTTTGGACCAGGAATAGTCAATTATTGGTCAACAGTTTGTCAATTAGTCATCAGTAATGAATGCTTTTGGATGTCTTGGACCAGGAATGGGGCAGCCACAATTTCTGTGGTCAGTCATGGATGTTTTGGACCAGGGATGGTCAGTTATTGGTCAGTTATCTATGTCTTGGACGAGGGATGGGACAGCCACAATTTCTGTGGTCAATTATGGATGTTTTGGACTAAGGATGGTCAATTATTGATGTCTCGGACAAGGGACGGGGCAGCCACAGCTCCTATGGTCAGTTATTGATGTCTTGGACTAGGAATGGTCAATTTTTGGTCAAAAATTGGTCATTATTGGTCAATTATTGATGTCTTGGACCAGGGATGGGGCAGCCACATCTCCTGTGGTCAGTTATGGACGTTTTTCAGCCGCTGTGTTTTGTTTCCCAGATACCTGTACTGGATTGATTGCTGTGAGTCCCCTCACATTGGCCGTGTGGGGATGGATGGATCCAGGCAAACCGTGGTGGTAGAGACACAGATATCCAGGCCCATGGCCCTCACCATAGACTATGTCAACCACAGACTGTACTGGGCTGATGAAAACCACATTGAGTTTTCTGACATGGATGGGTCTCACAGACATAAAGGTTGGTCAACACTTCAGTTGTTTGAATTTTTTTTCTTTTTGATGCTTTCCATGTTATATATAATCATGTAAAAAATTCCCTTTAAAGCCTTTTTCCAACCTTTTCAAAGGCGAATCTTATCCTTTTATCAATACTTTAAAATCTGCTTTTCATTTTTGTTCTCTATTATGGATATGGATAGCTTTTAAATGTGCAGTACTATGTGTTTGTGGGAAATATGTCAAGTAGAAAAAGAAGCTCTAGGAACAGCAATGAGGCAGGCCTGTCAATTTTATACTCTGGCATATACAGACATGTTCTTGATTAAGTTACAAAGTGAATGAAACTTTGAGTGAAAAAAGTAGAAGGGATAGATCCTCTGTACCATGTGTCAGAAATGGGCTAAAATCAGCCTTTTCTCCCACCTCAGAAAGCCTGGAAAAGCCATTAGTCTGCTCAGTATTTCAAATGTAATTTGGGGCTTTCCTGGTAGATGGGTGAAATAATAACTTTTGAAGCACTTATGTAATGAACTAATCTTTATCCCTGTGTTTTGCTTCTCACCTGACAGATAATTAAAGAGCTTGTGTCATTTATCTATAAAGTATTAAAAAAAAATAAAATTGCACTGTGATAAATAGTTCTCATATTCCAAACTGTACAATTAAAGATCTTTCATTTTAATTCAAATATATGAAGTAGTATCAGTCTTTTAAGTTTTTGTTGGAGTTTTATTTAAGATGAAATTGTTACCTGAGCTCCCTCCTCAATCTTTACCCAAATGTCAGCACTGCTGCATTGCTGGCAAAACTTCATGGATTTGGGGTTTTTTTAGGCTTTTATCTCATACTGGGTGCCTCCAGGTCCTGTCCAAACCACAGTTGATGAAAAAGCTACTTTATTTTCAGATCAAAGCTTCACCATGAAATAAAAAAAATAAAAAAATAAATTAAAAAATACCAAAACAACAAGCTTTCTAGCCCTTGTATTCATGAATTGTAGGTTATAAATACATCATGAATAATTCAATGGCAGTTGTCTGAGATGGTAGATTGGAGACACTCTAGCAGTAGCTATGGGAGCTGTAAACATTCCCATTAATCTCAGCATAATGTCCATGGTTTTTTCGGGACAAACACCGGTCAGTGGTAACCTGCTCACCTGAGCAGCCCTCACTCAGACACAGCCCCAAGCTGGGCTCCTGCTGACAGTCTGTTCTTCTGACAGAGGAAGCAAAGCTTCTCTTGATGTCATTCCCTGTGCTGCTATCCTGCTATTTTCCTTCTCATAAAATTATCCTCCTACTCTTCTTTCTGGATCTTTCAAAGGAAAGAAGTAAATAATAGCCAGTGTGTCTCTCTTAGCCCTGAACTGACTGCAGCGGTCAAACCTTTTACAGTCTTCCCTTTTAAAAGCCTGAGAGTTTCAGAATTTTTCTTTCCTCAAAAATGACCCCTTGTCACTAAAGTCAGGAGATAGCTGCAAAATTCCAGACCACCTTCAGTGTCCATTGCCTTCTGGGGTTCTCCTGCACAATTGGGTAAAATCAGTTCCAACTGCTTTATATCTGCACTGTTAATGTCTTCTTCTGAGGATGCCTGATCCTGGAGAAGAAGGGAATTTGTCACAATGTCACAGCAAATTTATCCACATTTGGTACTAGTGAAGTATCTGAGGCAAGCTCCAAAAGCAGCAGTGACTTTGTGTAAAGCTGGTGTCGTGCTGCTTTTGAGGACATGTCTCTTGGAAATCCAGATGGTGTATAAATATTCAAGCCATAAGAAGTGAGCTTTGGAAGAAAAATCCTGAGTTATTTAAATGATGTAAAAGCAAGATTTCTCCTTAGCCAATTGTCGTAGAGGATGAGGTTGGAAGAGACCTCATGGATCACCCAGTCCAACCTCATGGACTACCTAGTCCAACCTTTTCTTGGAAAAACATGGTCTAGATGACCCACAACCATGTCCAGCTGCATCTTAGGAGTGTCCAATCCACCATTTCCCTGGGAAGATTATTCCAACAGCTCAGTGTTCTCATTATGAAAACTTTTCCTCTTGTCTCCTTGAATTAGAACCTTCCCAAGGGTAACTCGTTCCCATCACACCTCACCTTTTCCATAAAAAAAGGGGGTCTCCTTTTCTTTACAAGCCTCTTTAAAGGCTGGGATGGGGTGATGAGATTCCTCTTCTTTTCTGAGGGTGAACAAGCCCAGTTCTCTCAGCCTTTGCTCCATGGCAGCTTCCCAAGCCTTGGATCATCTTTGTAGTCCTTATCTGGATCCTCTCCCGGCTGCCCACACCTAATGCAATTTGTCACTTCTTCTTGTCAGGAGTTTCACTCAAAACATCATTATCAAATCAAAATGAAGTTGTAGAAAAGTTTTTGTGGATTTTACAAAACAATGATAGAATTCTTAGTGTCTAAAACAGATGAAACAACCCCGTGGGTGCTCCAAGGGGAGCTTTGACAGTTTTGCAGAGTTCCCACATAATGATCAATTTGCCTTTAATCAGAGTCTTTTCCCTTTCTCCTGGAACAACCGACCAAATAAGACTTTTAATTTCTTCATGATTCACCACAAGACTACAAATCTTTTGGAAGATGAAATTTAGCCGTTGTAAAATAATTATTTTAATAGGGGAAACTCAGAGAAGTTCAGTGTTTGGCACTGTGATCCCCCTTGGCTTTCTGATATCTGTAATCCACAATGATAAGCACTTAAATGAGAAAGATTAGGTTTTATCTCTTGTGATAACTGTGTTTCTTGAAGGCATGTTTTTCACACAAATTTCATGGTCTGTTTTCCTTTGTCATTTTGGACATTTTGTATTGTCAAAGTCAACTAAGGGGGAGAGGGTTGGGTTTGCTTCTTATCCGTTGTGTTTTCAAATGGAGAAGGGTAAAAGCACAGATACAGTGACTACAAAACACATTCTCATGGAGGAGAGGAAAAAGTCTGAGCAGGAATGCTGAGAGTGAAGTGCTATTAATGGCAAACTAAGCATTTCTCACCTGTTTCTGTGACCTCTGAGGATAAGGCTGGCTTGCTCTGATAGTTTTTCTCCTGAAACTATGATTTTTGGATCTTGAATTATCTATTACAGAATGTATTAGAGAATGCCACAGAGATTTCAAAAGACCCAGCAAATGAATAACTTGTCAGAATTAGTGGATTTCATACATACCATTAAGAGATGGTATGAGACACTGCAGTGTTCTGTGCTCCATATTCAGATAATTTAGGATAAAGATGACAATCTTAGGATCTTAGGATCATTATTGACAAGCTATTTGTTAAACCAAGGAGTGTTTATTACATGCAATGAGAGTTTACCTGTATTTAGATCTTGGTGTTAACATTTTTTCAACAAGTTATGGAGAGTTTTTATTTGTTTGTTTCTTATGAACCTTAAACCTTTTTGAGGAGAACATCTGCTGCTTTTCTCTTGTTCCTCTGCATTTCAATAGAGAAATGGTCTTTTATAATTGCCAAGAGAGTCCTAGTAAGAATGTTGAAAACCTGCTAACTAGGCCAGAAATCTTAGAGTGCTTGGGAGCTCCTCTTGGTGCTGGGGGCAGCAGTGATCTTGCTGAGTTGCTGGAAGTTTAATGCTTGGTTATATAAACTCTCTGTAGAGCTTAGCCAGTGCAGCACTGCAGCATTCACAAATGCTATACCCTGTAAATGATTAAGCAAGTGTTGAAGCACTAATCTGGCTAAGCACTAAACTGATTTACTTATGTGAGCTTAAAAATAAAATAAAATAAAAAATGTAAGAATTTGTCAGACTTAGCTGCTTTAGGTTCCCACCACCCAGAGGAGATGCAGACTTCACAATTCCCTGGATATCTAGTTGCTTCATGCAGGTTTTCCCAAACTTCAGGGCTCCTAAATCCCAGAGGTGCCTGCATTCCCCCATTTCATTATGAGATAAACTGAGCATTTCAGTATAATGAAATTAAAAAAGGGAAATCTGACAGTCCAGTTTAGGAAAGCACAGAAACTTCTCTGAGATTAGGCCTCAAACTGTGTCAAGTTGGTAATTTATACTGTAAAAAAAAAAAGTTGGGCACTTCACTCCTTCATCTGACAGGGACATGGAAATTAAGCAATGGAAAGGTGTTGCACTTTAACTAAATTATTATTAGTAAATTACTTCTTTAGCTGTAATAGTGTTAACAGAGAATAACTTTCCTGGAGTACCTCAGTTTGAAAAAACCCTGTTCTTGAGAACTTCAACTTCTTCAGCTTCTGCCTGAATGTTTACAGTTGTCAGAATTGGAGAGTATCTATGCAATTTTTGAAATAACAAGGACAAGATGTTTGGAGATTACAACTATTCTAATTTTTATGCCAAAAGTTGCTCATTGTAAGGAGTTTGTTGGTGGAAAATGAGTATTTGTGTCTAATTCTGAACTCTGCCACCAGAGTTTTAAAAAGAGACTATGTCCAATTGTTTATAAAATTCTCCTAATGTAGATGTGATCTAAAAGATTATAGAAACCAATTCCTTCCAGATTTATATTGGAAGTTTTCATAGAGTTTTCACTTCAAAAATTAGAAAAGTCTGAAAGAGGGTTTGTTACTCAGTGCAGATGAGGAATTCTGATATGGCAACAGATTTTTCCCAACTTTTGAGTCTATGGAATTACTCATTGTAGCCACATCTGATAGCACAAACTGATAATTGCTTCCTCTTCATTATGGAATTCTGGGTTCACTTTTCATAATTGTTCTGATGAAACTCTCCAATCCATATGTCTTCTCAAATCTGATGGTTTTGTTGGCTTCCTGCTCTTTTAAAGGATAACATTCAGGAAAAATTACTCAAATTCCCCTATATTAAAGGCATTTCACAGAGTTACATTACTCTGAGGTTCCCCAGTCTCCAGCTTATGGAGCCCAATTTATGAAGGTTGGTTTCTTTATATTCCACTGCTCCTGTGAAATGTGCCTGAATTAGATTAGATTATTAACTCCTATATAGTTGAAATTTCTTCATGAGCTGGACTTGTACCATCACAAATTTTAAGGGATGGCCATTACTTTCCATTCAGTTGTTGCTGTCAGGCAACACAAGAGAGAACATAAACCCCAGATTTTCTGTTTTCTCTATGGTTGTGTCAACACAATGGAAAATGGGAGGGTTTTATCAAGAGAGTTGCAGTGTTGAACAGGTCCCTTGGTGTCAGTAGAAGATAAATGAGATAAACTAAAATGGCCCAGTAGTTTGTCCTCACATTGGATAATGGCAGGAGAGGGAAAGATAAAAGAAGGAATAGCTTGGGGGTCACTGGGAATGGATATCAAAACCAGCAGCAAGACAGGAGTCTAAGGTGAGAGGCAGGCAGGTAAAGGGTCTCTATAAATCTGAAAAATAATTTAAAAAACTTTTGAAATTCACTGGCGCACTGTGAGTTGTTCTACTTGTATATATTTGAGAATAATTTAATTACTGCTCTGTACTGCTGTGGAGTAACTGGCATATAAACAACTGCTCACAGTGAATTGAAAAGTAATAAAACATTTTAAAGTGGGACAATAAAATATTTCATTTCTAGTTTTGATCAACTGGTTTTATGGGCAGATTTTGAAAAATTTATGCATCTCTTCTCATGGTGATGTTGTACCTAATAGTGATCTTTAATATCTCAAATACATTAGTGTCTTAAGATGTTTAGATTTAAATCTAAATTCCCTGCTTCTTTAGTGGTAGCAGTTTGGGGATGTATAACAAGTTTTGTGTGAGTTTGTTGTAGTGAAATATTCTCAGTTTTCATTGTTTCAGTTACATTTTTATACTTGCAAAATATCCTGCCACTGAATGTTAGGACTTTTATCCTCCATACTTAACCCAATACGGATGTGTGATATTTATGTTAATTTTGCCGAAAGAAATACTTATTATGGACATGTTATTAAAGATATGAGTAATAGCATCCTAAAACTGTATTTTTAATTTATTTTTTTAATGTGAAAAGTAGCTTCAATTGCTGGACTTAATCTGTATAGTCCATTATCATATTTTTTTTCTGTTCATTGAGTTTGACAGGTTTAGGTTTTTAAACAAAGCATCAATTTTGTAAAAGTAATAATGATTATAAAATATCTTTAAAGTATAGTATTTTAATGTAATATACTTAAATTTAATTATATCTGTCAAAACCACATACTTTGTCACAAGCTTAATAGAGATAATCTTATTGTCATTATTCATTATTAATTTTATGGCCTAAGCACTTCAAATTCTTTATCAAAGGGAGCAAGCATCAGGAAAAAGTAGTGCAGGAAATAAAAAGGTATTGACTGCGTCTCAGAGAGGTTCCAAGCTGAATGTAAAATGAGACAGAAATAGCTACAAGGGAAAGAGGACAGTGGGGGCCAGTTATTGCTGCAGAAGAGAAGATCAGCAATCTCCAAGTTTATTTGGTTTTGTAGGTTTAATTGCTATTTTCTTATTAAGCATCGTTCTTCCTTGATGCACTTTGTCTTTGGAGGGTTCTTAATCCTTCCTTGAAGATTACCACTGGTTCCATTTAGATCAAGATAGTCAGTAAGCTTTTTACTTCTGTTGTATTGCAGTTCAGAAAATCAAGTTTCAGAGAATGGAATTCAAAATAACGAAGCCTGGTTTTTCAGGTTTGGTCACCCATGACAATTTTCTAGGTTTGGACGCCAAAATTCTTAAACAAAAACTGCTCAAATGCCACAGGGAGCTAGAAAGGCATTTAAATTGCTTATTAACAACAATTAATTACCTTTAGCAATTGCTTCCCAGCACTGGCACTCCAGCTGGGGGAATTTTTGGGAAGAGCCTAACAGGAATATTTCACCCCTTCTGTTTTTGTAGATTTTGCACAAGGGTAGGGCGAGGTTGAAGTCTTTGGTTTTGGAAAGGGAAGGGGCACATCTCTTTCTGTCTTGGAAGTGATCAACCATCTTCTGGATATGAAGGGCATGGACAATTTTGTTTGGTTCATTGTTTTATTTTTTTCTCTTAGAAGGGGTCAACATTTGTCCTTTTAAGGACACTTTTTTTGGTACATTGATTTTACCACCTGCCAGTGAGACCTTTTTTATTATTATTTGTGTTATTGTATTTGCTTTTACTTTTGGAAAAAACTTATGTTTCAATAAGAGCCAAGGGAGCTGGGGTTCACTTCTGTATGGCTTCTCCATAAGCAGGTTTTGTAGCTCAGGAATCCAAGATGGAATGATTTTCATTCCTGAAATCAAACGAACATCTTTTTATGCTTAGGTAAGCGTGCTCAGAAAATACAAGGGAAGCAGAGTTCACTTTTCAGAGGAAAGTAAACATTTGTATCACAAATATCACAGCCTATGAATTGATATTCTTGGATCAAAATTCATACAAAATGCAGGAGAGAGAAAGACAGATATATTTTAAGCCTGTCATGTTTCTCATGTGTCTACATAATCATGTTCCCTCCTGTGGCTCTTCTCTTAAGTTGATGCAGCACTTTATCTTCCTTTATTATGTTCTATATTGTCATTTTTATTTGTCTTCAAGTATCTAATAACTTTTATTTCCCACCACTTCTGATCTGCTGCAAGCTCCCTTTTATTCCCTTCCCTATCTGTGTTGGGTTTTTTGTTCCTTTTTCTGCAGCTTTCTGAAAGGCCTGTGCCTTCCCTCTCCTTTCTGCTTCCTCTTTCTTGCCCCTTTTCTCGTCTACTCGTTTAGTCAAGCACTGTTTGGGAGTAGCATTCAGTGTGAGAAAATCCATGATTTGTGGATAAAATGAAACACCACCAGAGAGTCAGAGTTGGCAGCAGGTGTGTGAGAAGAGGAGGAATTGCAAGTAACTTGCCCAACTCTGGGAGGAGGAGGCTGGAGTGGGGAAAGGAATCACAAAATTTAATTTTTTAGCTTTAACAGAATATATTCCTTTCTTAATAATGGGTTTGCGATGTGATAAAGTGTTTTCAAATTTTGAAATTTCCTTTGCTGATGCAAAGGAAACAGAGATGCTCTGTTATGGCCAACCTACTTTGACTTTAAATTTGCACAAAACAATCTGGTTTTGCAGTGTTTGCCAAGGAAAGAGGAGCAATGAGTCTTCCTTTCCTGTTTAAAACTCTGATTCACCCCACAGAGTTTGCTGCAGGGTTAATAATTAGCATTGCAACACTGAACTCCTCTATGTCGTTTATGACGAGATCGATCACCTAAAGCTTTTTTGGAGTTCAAGGGAAGAGTAAAAAAGAGGAAAGTGGGTGTTTCTACTACTCCATACATTTATAAAAAAATCAATATTCACTGCCTGGAATTTTGGAAAGCATGAAACACTGATGTCCTCAAAGGCAAAGAATAAAGAGCATGAGAGACTATTTTATTGCTCCATCAGATAATCAGGTGCAAAAATTACCTCAGTTTTCTGTTCATTTTTGTTTGGTCATTCACAGTTGATGGGAACTCTAAATTCTATACCCTCTTACATGTCAACAGTTGTGATGTTTCCTTGCTTATAACACACTAAAAGGCAAAGAAAAATTGTATTCAGCCATGATAGAACTATTCCTTAAACAGTAAAGTAAGTCAGCATTGGTTGCCATTTAATGCCTGTTTTCAGAAAACTCTCTCAGGCTTTACAGGTTTATCTTCTACAAGAAAATACATTGAGTAGTATGGTCAGCTTAGAAGAAATTTTATAAGGTCTTTTTGTTATGTAATTATTTTTAATTCCTCTTTTATAAGAATTTTATATTTTTATGGTCAGTGTAGAATTTTTGTGAGAAATATTTGTCCAGTTATTCTGTACTTATTTCCTGTTTATTTCAAGTGCATTTTCATTTGCATATCTTTGTACTATTCATTGCTTTCTTAATTGATTTTTTAATAACTTTCTCTGCATTTCACAACATAATAGGTGTAGCTTTTACAGCTTTAAATGGTGCAAGTTGATGTTGATCGTGACCTAATGAAAAGTTAATGCAGAAGCCAATTAAAATTACAGAGTTGCTCAGAAATAAAAGCAGTGACAGGGCAAACAGCAACCTGAATCTGTGAGAGTTAAGCCATTGACAGTTTCAGCTTTACACCGTTAAATGGTAATAATAGGAAACACAGTTTTTAGAAACAAATATATTTTGTTTTTTTTTTAAAGAACATAAGAAGAGGAGAGTCTAATGCTTTTTGCATTGTTACTGATAAGGTGGGCTTTGAAAGGACTAAGCTTTTAAACCTGGTGCTTGCAGAATCTTTTTTTTTTTTTTTTTAATAAAAGAAAATTGTGCTTGATCAATTACCAGTTTCCTTATGTGCAGTGTTCCAAGTGTAATATTTAATATTTTGTGCCACACACTTTACTTGGCTTCCCTGTTAATGCAGTGTGATGGGACAATTCAGGCAGTGTATGGTAATCTCCTGAATCTTCTTTAGCTCATGAATATAAAGTTTCATCTGGATTCTGATGTGTGTCTAATCCAATGAAGGCAGGATAAATTGTCTGGCCACCCAGAAACATCCACAAAACCCCACAGAGTAAGCATTTATTCATATATCTATGCTTAGGAAATGGAGTTTTCTTCCTGGATATCCAAAATAAGGATGACTATTAGGTGTATTTTTCATTGGTGAGGAATGATAAAGATGATGAAATCAGAATAATTTTTTTTTGTGTAAATCTCTCCTTTTATGTTAAAGCTTTTATATGCCTTTTTATTCTGATTTTAAGCTTAACTTTTATCAGAAAAAGAGAAAACAGACAGATAAAATAGGAAATTTTTTGTCTTTAGAGAGACTGGTGTGGGACCTTTGACATCTTTAATATATATATATATATATATATAGTTTTCTGAAACGCTTCAGGGTGTCATTCAGGGCAGCAGTTTCTGATGTCCCATCCTGCTTCTGCTGTCAACCTTTTGTATTTCTTATTGGAAACATTACACAATGGGACACTCCAAATCACAGAAATTACAAGAGCTGTTCTTGTACTGTACTTGTGTATAGAACTGTGCCAAAGCTGCCTCTGTAAGGAGTGCCAAAATAGAGATTTCTATGGACTTTGGCTGATTTCTCGGAAATGCTATGAAGCTCTTTCAAAAATACCAGATAGTTATTTCAGTGTGATAGATGTGGTTTGTGGAGACAAATAAGAAGGGAAAATAATTTCAGGCCTAAGCACCAAGGTCTCCTTGACCAGAGGGCAACGTGGCCTGCACTGGAGTTCAGTACTGGGAGGACTATTGGATAGAAAATTGAATTTTCTAAGTTTTTGTTCCATATACTCAATATTAGTTGTCAGATCTCAGTGAGGTATGAAATGTTCCAGCAGGAATTTGAGATTTGCCTACTCTATGTCAGCACTTTCCAGGTAAAAAGATGCAGAAAACGAGGTAAAAGTGTTAAGGATGTGCTGGTTAAATGTGACAGTCAGCCTGCTCTGCTCTACCTTTTCACCTCTATCAGTAATTGGAGTGATTCAGCAACAAAAGATTATAATTTTCAAATTAATTATTGTGGTCAGATATTCTCCTGTGACATTTATGATTATTACTAATGATGTTGAAAGGAGGGAAAAAAAATAAAAATAGTGGAGTTCTGTTACTGTTTACCAAGAACAAGGATTAAGGAATGTACAGCAGGTAAAGAATGTTTCAAAGCTTTTTCTCCCTTTTGTTCTCCCATCCTTATCCAAATTATGTTGGCTCATCATTTTGTGATACTGTAACAATGGACTATCATCATCGCTTTGTTTATTTTTTTATATTGTATGGTTGGTAATGTTAGGAATAATCCATAAGCTCTCTTACTGAAACGTTTATTTTAATGCCAATTTTTTTTTTTTTTGTAATTTTTCCAGTCACTCTTGTCAGTATATTTTGATAAAATAAAATGCTGTTAATTTTATGAAAGGGTATTAAACACAGAGCATCAGGAAATGTATTTATTATGTTCTGAATGTTTTCTAATAACTTCTGTTCCAATAAAAGAGCCAATTTATATTGCTTATGCAAAGAGTGGGGAAAGTTACATTTGTTGCTTATTACTTTAAAGTTTGACATGCCTTCAGTTTAAAATCTGGAGGTTGTTTTCTAACTGGAATCCTTTCATTTCCTTAACACTGAGTGGGACAACAAATTCTAAGGAAGTTGGGCCTGTCCTCCATCCACCTTCATTGTAACTGGACCCTCTGGTGCTGAGGATGTTGTCAACACAATTATTCTCAGGACATTCCACAGCAGTTGTTCTGTCAGCCTGTGCAGTGGGGAATATTTTTGCAGTTTCCCAAGGGTGAGCACTAACCTGAGCATCTCTCCTTCCAGTCCCGAACCAGGACATCCCAGGGGTGATCGCACTGACCTTGTTTGAAGACTACATCTACTGGACAGACGGGAAAACCAAATCCCTCAGCCGTGCCCACAAAACCTCTGGCTCGGGCAGGCTGTCCCTGGTGAACTCGTGGCACACCATCACAGACATCCAGGTGTACCATTCTTACAGGCAGCCCGATGGTAATTGTTCTGTCTCTGCTTTCTGAGCACCACATTGATGTTTTCAACTGAGTAGCCACATGCTGCATGCTCGTTTATCTGCATGCTCATTTATCTGCAATGATTGCTCTGTTTCAAATTGTGGAAGTTTTCAAATCATTGTTTTTGAACATATATCTGTGGCTCATGTTTCAAGCATACCCAATGTTAAATACATCTAACAAAACTTGTTCAGTAGAGAGATAATTCATATGCTTAATAATTAACCCAAATGCTGACTGAAAGTACAAAACTGTTCAGTTGCATAACAGTACAAGTTACCATTTTTTAAGAGGGGAACAGTGCGTTATGAAAACTTTTAACCTGGTTCTTTGTAAAGTGTTAATATTGCAGAAGAATACTGCTGGACTGAGGGAATGTCAGAGAATGAGTGGTATGATTGTGTCTTATCTGCTGATATCCCTGTATTTGAATTGTAACTGAATGCTCTTTGGCAATTGACCTAGATAAGCTAATTTTTTCTCTCATTATTAAAAAAAAAAAAAGAAAAATAGACCTTTTTTTCTTTCTCTCATTCTTTGAGTATTGAGCTTACCAGCCATGGTGATAATCCATTTTTGCATACAACAGAGAATAGCTTAAAGGCAAAAGTAAGAGGTTGCTCCGTGGGTTTTTGATTTGAGGCGTTGCATTGTAAAGACAGTACATGGAACACGATTTTCTTCCTCCATAAAGCAGATACCCTGAAGTGTGCTGAGATAAGAAGCTCTGATCTTCCTCCCCTGTTCTGTCCACAGTGTCCAGACACGTGTGCACGGTGAACAACGGTGGCTGCAGCCACCTGTGCCTGCTGGCCCCTGGCAGGCTGCACTCCTGTGCCTGCCCCACCAACTTCTACCTGGCCGCCGACAACAGGACGTGCCTGTCCAACTGCACTGCCAGCCAGGTATGGCTCTGCCAGAGGGTTGTGTTTGACCTGTGGGGGGCTTTGTGTTTGAAAGAACTCTTATGGTTTGAAAGCCAAACGAGTGAGAGGCTCCAAGTCAGAAATACAATTTAGTAAGAAGAAAGGGAAAAAGTTAAAATAAAATAAAATAATTGCAATAATACAAAGACCACTGACAGAGTCAGAATACAACCTGAGCAGGGTGGTGGAAGCAGTCCAGGTGAGGTGCTCTTCCTGAAGCAGTGATCCTGTAGAAAGGTCTGGGAGCTCTGGTCCTGTGGGAATCCAGTGGGTAAGAGCTGCTTGTACTGTCCCAAATCCCAGCTTATATCCAGGTGGGAATGCTTGGCTCCTCCCCCTGGGTGGAGCATCTCACAATGGAATGATGAGCTGTGAAGTGGGTCCTTGATGGCCCATTAAACAGAGATAACTCCTGGAGGGAGTTACCTGTGAGTCGTGGGCCAGGCATTAATGGGTCATGAGCAGAAGAGCCCAAAGGAAGGGGGGCTGGGAAAACACTGCCCCACCTGGTTCCAACAGCTCATGAAGATGGTGATAGAATAAATACTTTGTGTACATCCTACACTACAACCAGGACAACTCAACAGCTAAAAATAGTTGTTAGAGTGGTATGTGTTTATCGATGTTGAGATGTGTGGGGAATAATTTTACCAAAGACACACACTCCCACCAGGGAACTTGCCCTCCTTATTATTCCCTTAGATCTTACATGTGCATGACATTCCATGGTCCCCCTTCATACATATTCATTCCCTGACTCTGCCCATCCTCTCTTGGTATGGTAATTAACTCCACACCCTTCTGGGCATGCTCAGTTTGTTGTGGTGGTGGTCTTCAGGCCATGGTGGTGGTCTCCTGGCATTCACCTCTTCACCTTTATCTCTCCCATGTGTGCTTTGGCCCTCCTGGCATGTTTCAAGGGAACATATCATGTTAGAGTCTGTGTTCTTTTCTTTATCTGTGCCCTTAGCTCTGTTATTCTGCTGTTCAGGCAAGTTCTTCTTCTGACTATCACCAAGGCTTGCAGTACTTGTAGTGCTTAAAAATATGCAAAAGGGTAACAGTCACAGCTTTCAGTGTTCACTAAATGTCTTCTAAAATGCAATCTCATATATTCTAAAGTACTACTTGGAATACATTCTAACATACAGTATATGTTCTTAAATCTACTATAAAGGATTAGCTGGGATTTTTCAAATCTATGTCTCAGTGTTCTTCTCATGCTTTTAAACTGGGAGTGTGCAGGTTTCTTATCTTCTTTTCTTCCTGTTAGAGCTGGGATTAATACACAGGAGTTGCAGTTTCATGTTTGGACTCGGTGTTTATTAATTCTTATCTGTAATACAGTCTCACGAGCCATGAGCTCTAAGTAACAAGTTAGAAAATGGATGCTTCTAACTCTTTTCAAGGTTAAGCATAAACTCTTCTTAAGCATAAACTGTCCAATAACGGGATAACACCTACGTTATTGATACTTTTGAACCCAATAACTGGCCACCCAATGTCCACAATGCAGACCCTTTCAATGCAGTAAAAAAAGACACACCCAGGACCATGAAGAAGAAGGACTTAGACAATGCCCAAATCCTCCATCTTGCTCCACTATATACTAAAACCTTAAATTCTAATTTTTTCACCCTGTGAGATCGCACAATGCTATTCAAACTACACACCCACAGCTCCTGTGCTATCACTCAATTTCGGAAGCCTGTCCCACTACCTCAGGTCAAATGCAGTGCTTGCTTGAGGGTCAGTGTCTTTTAGCACAGAAAGCCTGAAATTCTCATCCTCCAGTGTTCCAACAGGAGTGCTGGCACCCAGGGAATGTGGGAGCTTTAAAAGGAGCTGAGCACTCAGGGGTGCACTTAGAGTGTTTCGTCTCCAAGGCTGTTAGTGGGAGACTTGCAAATGGCTTTTGCTCCAGAGAGTGCAGGACTTGTTCACTTTCAAATGTCAATGTTCCTGCCAGTCACCAGAACAAATGCGGCTGCTAAACCCGTGAAAATAGCCTTGAAAAAATATTTGTCTGAAATATCAAAATACAAAAAAGTGTGTATAAAAGTGATTTGGAGTGCATTAATGAGGTTTTTGCATTAAAACAAAAGAAAACAAGCTCAGTCCAGTGAGAAAGATTGGAAAATGAAAGGGTTGTGTTAAGAACAATCCAATAGGTAAAATGGGAAAAAAATAATCAATTAAAACACTAAATTGCATTCCCTATTACTTAAAATCAACATTTATTACTTTATTTCTTAAAATATAAGGTTGAGAAGTACAACATACTGATTAGTCATAAGAGAACCACTTTGATAAAAGCTTTTAGAGTGTTCTAACCAGACAATTAATTGGTTGATTGTTATAGTACATATGGCCTTAAAAAGATTTCTAGTACTCTGATTTTCTAGTACCTTTTTTATTAGAATTGTGCTAATGACCTCTTACAATGTTCTATATCATGATGCATGATAATGATTTCCAGCATTAAAGAAGTTTCACTCCTAATTTTTAGGGAGCAGTGGCCATCTTAATAAAAGATATTATTTTATTATTTTCACTCAAATAATAATCTTATTTAAGAGATCTGCCCACTGCCTTTCTGTTTCCTTAAGATGTAAATCACTTTTAAAATGGGGAATTTCTTACAAATTTTCCCCTGTGTTTAACTCCTCAAATCTGGCTTTAAAAAAAAGGCACTTAAAAAAAAAATCCTTAAGTGACACTAGAAGCTTATTCCACAGTGAATTTCTACACTAACTGTTGACTGAATGGCTTCATTCCAGTCTAATTAATTCAGTGGTAGTATGAATTCAAGAAATAGCATCACATCTTGGATACTTGAGGAGCAATATTTTATCACTTGTGGATTCCACAGAGTGGAGAGCAGAATTATGTAAAAGAGGCAGCTCCAGGCAGGAAGTTAGAGGTTGACATTGGTTATTCATCATTTTTTTCTGGGTTTACAATCTGTTTGCTTCTTGATAACTCACCAGTCTGATGGCGTCAGATGCAGAGATCAATGGCAAAATTTTGTTTCTCCTTAAGATTTTTCAGATGATGCTGCCAAATCAGAGCTGCTCCTACAAGGTCACCATTTTTGACAGCACAGCCACCATTGGTTATTTCTGCTGGAAAGGAGTAGAGTTGTCCATAAACTGATCTTGCCTCTCGAGACCATCCTGTGATGGCTCATCTGGCATGAGAAGTTGTTTAGTCCAAATCCCATTAGACTCTTGAACCCCAAAACTCCGTCCATTTAAGACCCATATGACCCTGATCACTGATTTTGCAGGTTTTGTCTCCTCAGTTTAGAAGGGAATGCAAGTATTATCATAACAACATTTAGTAGTTAGTACCTATTTCCTGGAAATGACTTCTGATGCCATTTTGACAGCCTGAAATCCCTTGTGGTGAGCAGAACAAGAGGGAAGACAAAGGATGACAATTGTCTGAGTTTCTGTTTGTCTCCTGCCCTTGGCAGCCTCCTGCTGAGCCCCTCTGAGCTGCAGATCTATCTGGGACAGTAACAGCTTCCTTTCAACCCAGCCATTTACACTGCAACTCCCTCAAGGTGGTACAGGAATGATGTAGCTCCAGCTATAGGTTCTATAACATAAATGCCTTTGAAACCCTGATTTTTCTTGTTAGAAAAGATAAACTGAGCTGAGGCACCAAATTTAAGTACAAATTTAAGTAAGAGGCATCATTTAAGTACAGCTTTATTGAATAATCAGTGATTTTTAAAATGTGAAAAAAAGCTGCCCAGTGACAGAACATGAAATGTTCTTGCCCTCTAAACCTTTTTGTTTCCTTCCTTTCTGTGTTCATAGAGACATCAGGCAGGAAAAACAAAATTTCTTAAAACCTGACTGATAATCTAACCAGATTTTTCTCCTTGACATGAGCCACATAATACTCAGTTTTTAGGTTTAACAATAGAAAATGACATCAATTCATACCGTTTGTTTTGTTTGCATTTGTCTTTCAGTCAGAACAAAGGTACAGTCACCTGAGTAGAGAGTAAATGCACAGCCTTCTTACAAAGGATTTTTCATTTTTTTCTACAGATGTTTTATCTTTTTGAAAGTCTGAAAGGGTTTACATTTGGTTTGTTCATTTAATTCAAACAATGTAAGCAATACTGTACACAGCACCACACATTAAGGCTCTTTGCTGTAACTGTGGGTGTTTGGGTTTACGTGGAAAAATGATGTCTGCTTCAACAGCAGTCTACAAAAACTGAGAATTGAAGTGTTTGCTTTGAATAAGACCTTTAAGAATGAAATCACAGAATGCAGCAAAATGCAGTGAGCAGTTTGTGTTGGGGCATTGTAAGCCAGCATAGCACAGTCATTGAAACTACAGTGATTTTTATCACTTTGGCAATCTCAGTGCCAAACATCTCCAAATAAAAAAAACCCACAAAAACAATATTTAAAATACAAGTTCTGTAAAATTGAAAGCCAGGAATTATCAATGCAACAACGCCTCAAGCAGCAAAGCTGATTTTCATAAACTGCGCTATTATTCCTGCTTATAAATAAATGAGTAAACCTTAATGTAGCAGTGTGGTTTGAGGTGGTGGAGCTGCTCCCTGTTTCCCAATGAGCATCACCTGTGGAAAAGCTGCTTGGGGAGGATTCAGGCAAAGCAGTCAGGTCCACAGCCAGCTTAGCAGAGAGGGGCAAGAAGGACTTTTGTATGATCAGTTCCAGCAAGGTTAATTCCAGCACTCTGAAGGGATCAGGGACACAAGACCTGGCCATGTGTTATGCACAGCCCTAAACAGGAGTCAGGAACCAATGGCCTGAGGGCACTTGGGGGGGTACAAAGGGCAGGGAAAAGGTCAGTGACCTATAGGGAAAACGGGGCCGGCCACCAGGGATACCACACCCAGTGGGGAAGCAGGGAAAGAATGAGAACCAGGGGCAAGGAGAGAGAACGAGACCAGGGCAGAGCACACAGTGCCACAAGGTACCATGGGGAAAGTTTTCTCCTCCAGCCTGGCTGGAAAACTCTATGGTAGATCTTTCCTGGGCAGAACTCTGGAAATTCCCCTGAGAGGTCTGAGGGATTCCACACATTAACATGAAAGCTTTTATTCCTGTTGGCCTTTCTTTCTTGCAGTTCCGCTGCAAAACAGACAAGTGTATCCCGTTCTGGTGGAAATGTGACACGGTGGACGACTGCGGGGACGGCTCTGACGAGCCCGCCGAGTGCCGTAAGTGCCTTTGGGCCAGCAGGGTCCAACCCAAATGTAATCATCCATCAAATTCAGGGAAAGGATTGTTTTGAACACTTGTCTAGCATTCTTTTATGTTCCTCAGTCTGAGTCTTTGTCGTGGTTTGAAAGCAAAATGAGTGAGAGGCTCCAAGTCAGAAATACAATTTAATAAGAAGAAAGGTAAAATAAAATAAAATAAAATAAAGGCAATAACACAAAAGACCACTGACAGAGTCAGAACACAACCTGAGCAGGATGGTGGAAGCAGTCCAGATGAGGTGCTCTTCCTGAAGCAGTGATCCTGTAGAAAGGTCTGGTAGCTCTGCTCCTCTGGGAATCCAGTGGGTAAGGGCTTCTTGTCCTGTCCCAAATCCCAGATTCTCTCCAGGTGAGAATACTTGGCTCCTCCCCCTGAGTGGAGCATCTCCCAATGGGATGATGAGTTGTGAAGTGGGTCCTTGATGGCCCATTAAACAGAGATAACTCCTGGAGGGAGTTACCTGTGAGTCCTGGGCAAGGCATTGATGGGCCATGAGCAGAAGAGCCCAAAGGAGGGGCCTGGGAAAACACTGCCCCACCTGGTTCCAACAGCTCATGAAGATGGTGATAGAATAAATACTTTGTGTACATTCTACACTACAACCCAGGACAGTCTTTTAAGATCTTTGAAAACTCATACGTGTTTTTCACCTTTTAAACCTTTACTTCATCCCGGTTATGTTTTCACTAAAGGTTTTCATTTTGAAGCTGTTTAGTGAGGTTGTGGAATTCTTTGCATAAACTAAAATTCCTACAGGTTTATTTGAGGGCTTTTTTCTGTGTAATAAAAATGTGTGATTTAATCTCATTTGCTCATGTTTTTTTGTAGCTATAGAAGTTTAGATGCACATTATTACATACTGCAGTTTTCTGAGCAACAGCAGTGTTCTCCCTGTGATCCTTGCTTTCCTCCCTTAAGCTTATATTGGAAAAAAAAAAGCTCTATATGTTCTGCAATCTTCTGGTTAATTAACAGTTAATTTGATATTTTTGTATTGAAATTCCTCACCTCTATTTTTACAATTTTATAATTAGTTCTCTTTTTCTGCTGCAGAAGCCTCTGAAACAACTTTTAAGAAATGTAATCCTTGTACATAAATTTTTATTTTAAGCTACTCTATCTTTATATATAATATTACTACAGAGATACATAATTTCTCATTATTTCTAATGACAGTGGCTGGAGAAAGAGCAATGTTTGGCCTTTCTTGGGAAATAGAATTACAGTGGGATAGAGAGTTTCTTAAAAGCAGACTTGAACTCAAGCATTTAGATCCTAAATTGCAGGTCTCTGTTGAGCCTTTGGTAAGCTTAAACCTGAGGGGTTTTCATTCTGTGTCATTAGTACTGTAACTAGAGCTGCACAAAATAAAGATATCAGACTTTGAAATTAGTCTTGCAATCATATGTGTACCTTTTAATTACTTATATATACTCAGATTTGGATTATAAAGGAAATACAGGTCTATAGGTATTTTTGATTAGTCCATGGGGTAAGAACAGCAACAGTGAGACTTTAACCATTCCCCTGGTAGTATTCATAAGCAGTTTTGTCTTTTCCCAGCTGAATTCAGGTGTCAACCAGGACGTTTCCAGTGTGGCACTGGGCTTTGTGCTCTTCCAGCCTTTATCTGTGATGGAGAGAACGACTGTGGGGACAATTCTGATGAACTGAACTGTGGTAGGTGCTTGTATGCACTGCAGGCTTCAGAAACAGGCCAAACTGGTTCAAATGTCATGTTTCACACTCAGTCAACAAACGGCATTTTTCTTCATTTATCTTATAAGTCTTGATATTTCTCAACTTTTAATCTTTTTTTTTATTTTAACCCTTGTTATTTTTATTTTCTTTCAATTTACAGACACGCATGTGTGTCTGTCAGGGCAGTTCAAGTGCACAAAGAACCAGAAGTGCATCCCAATCAACCTGAGGTGCAATGGCCAGGATGACTGTGGTGATGAAGAGGATGAAAGAGACTGTCGTAAGTGATGCTTGGAGAATTTTGCTCTGTAGCTGGTTTTAAACAGGGAACTGGAGTAAAACACTGTAGATGCCCTCTATCTAAAACAATTTGAGAACATGCAAAGAGTTAATTCACAGGACAGGTGTGCAATGCTTCATATACAAAAGAGCAAACTAAAATGCCATTTATTAACTCCAAATTTAAAGTCATTGCAAAGAAGAGAGGAGTATAAACAATTTCAGGCATTTAATTGGGTTTTTCACTGAGGTAGAAACACGGATTTGACTCTTAACCACCTCACAAATGACTCATCTTCCTGAGGCTTTCATCTGCCATGCCTTGCAGCAATGCATTTCAATGGAAAAAGATGTTTTTCAGAATCTTTTGTGGGAAAAGCTGTAGGTCCAAAGCTCCTTCTACATCTTTTTTCTGTCATTGATTATTTTTACCTTTTCTGTTCCCTTTTCTCTGGGGATTTCATTAATTTATCTATGTAAGTAGATTTCCATTTGCTCAGCTTTTAGCGCAATTTACTTTTCATACATTTATTTTCACTTTACATTTCTTAGATATAAGTGGAGAAAACATTTTCAGATTTATAATGGAAATTTATTGAATAAGTTTGTGTCTTTAATCATTTTACAACAAAAATGATGGGGCTGCCTTGAAATGTAGCTCTGTCTTTTACTCATTTCACTGCTCAGCTCTGCTGCTGATCTGGGCTGCGTGTTCTGGATCAGCTTTCTCAAGGTTTGCATGTGCTGCATTTCTGCAAGGAACAAATCCTGCTCCAAGGGGAAGAGAGTTGCTAAGGATAGAAGAGCTTTGTTGGTGGTCATGTTTAATGGCTGTCTTCCAAACTGCTCAGGAGAGATGTAAATACAAGTTTTGCAGAAAACATTTAATGTTGTTTTTCATGCTGGGTTTCTTTAAAAACCGATTAAGAGGGATCAGGTAAATTCCTGTGAAAGATAAGGGAGATTACATTCTTTTTTTCCCTTGGAAAAAACTGTACATGTTATGTGGAAGGTTCCCAAAAACCTTGAGGTGTAGCTGGCAGAAGTGAAATCAGAGCAGCAGAGTACAGTTCAGGGACTGTGCATTCATATTGACTCCTGGCACAAAACAGGTAACAAGTGAGACTCTCTCTCACTCTGATGTCACCACTCTGGAATCCATAAAATTTTATTTTTTTTCATTTTAGCTCTGCCACTCTTCTGTTTCACTTACCAGGTGACTTTTTCAAGGTCACATTTCATACTGAAGGCTTTTCATATGTACAGTGAAGGTCACTGTGCTGGTTTGTCTTGTAAAGCTCTGGGAAATCCCCTGGTGACAGATCCTAGCTGAGGATCAGAATTATTTGCTGTAGCACAGTTAGGAACATACCTAAACCAGTGGAAATGTGACCCTGAAAGAAATAATACACAATAAAAATTTTAGCAAACCTAAAATTTTTCATCTTGCTAAACCCAAGAAATGAGAATGGTAATATCAGGGAGCAAATTGATTTTCAACAGGGGCAGGAAAGTTTGTTGAAAGGATTCCTTGGGTAAAGGTGGGACAGACATTCATGTGGGGAAACATTATCAAAGGTTTCCTGTTTACCCCCTGTGGCCAGTTCAGCTTAAAATTATTTGGAGTACATATGCTCAACTCTAAAGAACATCTAGAATCACATGGGTGGACTGAGGTTCTGTTTTGTTTTTAAATGGCTGTTCTAAAATTAATGCAGTTTAACTTAGAGCATCCTGAAAGCTCGGCTGCATCTTTGCATCTTTTTGTTGCTGCAGAATTCATTCAAAAATTGTTGTTCTAAACTGAGAAAGTGAAATATTTGTCAAACTTTTCTCAACATTTACCCAGTTTAGGAGAGCACAGAATTTCACAGAAATTGTGCATAATTTTGATTCTGTTTTTGGTCGAAGCATCCAGAGCTGCCTTAGTCTTATAAACTGACTCTCACAATTTATAACTGGCATTTTAGAAAGTTAGGGGAAAAACTTGTCTGATTTTTGCTGAAGTGGTTTAATTCTACCAATGATAAGTCTGTTTGCTGTTAAAAAATATCAAAATAGACGCTTTGTAAAATTATATTTGTTTTACCTTAATTTTTATATAAAATAATATATAAGAAAATGACAAAACTATAAACAGTGTAATGTTTATATGAATGCTGCTTTCTTATAGATACTATATAAATTATGCTAGAGATATTCAATTTCTGATTCTTGAATCCTTAATATTTTTTTCCTTTAAAACACATATTCTGAATAATTTCTAACTTTGATCTGGAATTCTTGTATTTAAAGCTGAAAACAGTTGTTCTCCAGACCACTTCCAGTGTAAAACAACCAAACACTGCATTTCCAAGCTGTGGGTGTGTGATGAAGACCCAGACTGTGCAGATGGGTCAGATGAAGCAAACTGTGGTGAGTATGCCAGTGGTTCTGAATCTGTTGCTGTGGCTTGACATACTTTTAGTAAATAGAAATAATCATTCCACTATTTATTATCCTCTTTCAGTGTTTGATAATACCTATCTGGAACCTCTCTGGCTCATCCAGTTATTGCTGAATGGCAATACCTGTACGAGTAGCTCATAAAATTCCTGTTGTACCACTTCTTTATTGGCAGGAGCTGTAAAAGAGGCTCTCATTTGGCATTTAGAATCACAGGAGTGGCACAGAATGGTAGTGGCTGTCATAGGATATGGCGACATTCTTTATTTTTCTCTCAGTGTTACCCAGTTTCTGTCAGTTCAGTCTTCACTTAACTGCTGCTGAAGTTCAGAAATAGTGAAAATGCAATAACTTGCAAATCCTGGTAGTTAAGACTGATGGTATAGAAAGGTTCAGAGCAGTTTCTAACTTGGCATGGCCAGCTTCTCTTTGTGAGCTCCAGGGAGTTATGAGTCAGCTCTTATTGTTGTAATTAGGGAAAATAATAAATATAAATATTCTACCTGGGAAATGGATTACAGACAATCAGAGGCAGAGGAAGTGGATCAGAACTGCTGGAAAATCCCTGAGGATGGGTGTCAGTGCAAGGCACACACTAACCCTGTGCAGAAACACTTGTGAAACTTCCAAGACTGGTCTATAAAGCAAAACACAGAAAAGTGTTCTGAGGTGGAAGAGAACAAGACAAATATGGAACATTTACAGCTCTCACCATTATTCATCCACACACCAGTGAATGGTTTGATGAAACACCTGTGTCTGGACAGGTTTATCTCTGGCACAGCAGAGTAACAGAACTACAGGCTACAGTCAAGGACAAAGCACTGAGCTGCTTTTCCATGGATGTGTTTCAAATAATTGACACATGAGCATATAGAAAAATGCTGGAGGTGGCAAATATGCCTGGGAAAATGAACACTCTCAACACTGAATATCCAAGACCATTGTTTGAATTGCCAGGATGGGGAAAATTATTGCTCCTGTCAACCGGTGAGAAGTTTACAGTTCAAGGAATCATTTGTCTTGAAGAAACAGTGAATGTAAAGGAAATGAAGTTTCATATCCTCTACTGGGCTGTTATTGAAGCAGCTCTGCACTGCTCACTTTCTGATCTACATCACATCACAGCTACTTTCTCCTCTACCATTCCACAAAACCTGGATCTCCAACATGCTGTGGCTTTCCAATTGGGACAGAATTCCAAGCTTCCAAACTGTGGATTCACATTTTGGCCAGCCCATGCACACCCAACTGATGTGACACAAATGGTTGTAAAATAATTCATCTGCTAATGTCCTCAAGTCACAATTTGTTTATTTTTTGAAAGAGAAGAATAAAAATGACAGTAAATAGAAAAAATTGTATTTAAAATAAGTACCTCTCTCTGAGCCATGATTTTACAATAGAAATAATAAAAATTACTCAAATGACTAAACAGGATAAGAGACAATGTGTGCAACCCCAAGTTCAACCTTTTTTTGTACATCACAACCTATTCAGCTGGAGGTGTTGGTTCATACCTGAGACTCATCTTGACTTTAGTCCTGTCTCTGGCAGTGAGTGTTTAGAAAGGAATATGTGAGCAAAGTAGGCTCGTACTGAAACTTCCCTGGGATACCCTCCCATCCTCCAACAGCTTGAGAATCACAAATATTGTCAGTCAAATATATCTCTGCATACAGTAATTCATCATAGACTTCACTCTCTTTTTACCTCTGTAAAATTTTCACAAGATGCTGCAGCGAGGTGTTCCACAGCTTAACCACACACTTTCCTAAAAAAAACACCCACATCTTTATTTTTAATCTACTGGCTGCATACACTGCTCTTGGTTTTTGTGTTGGAGGAGACAGAATAATTTATCCATAGTCATGATTTCTGTGCCAAACACTGTTGAATACACATGGAACAGCTAAGGCTTGACAAGAACAGGGCATGTTTAATCACATTTTGAAGTTTTCCATATTTTTAGTATTTGAAATATGTTTAAATGACCTTACAATGGCAGTAATTTCAACACAGTTTGGTCTTCTGTATTTTTTTTTCCAAGTTAAAGATTGTTATGTTTATGGACAAAATTTGGTAGAATTTTAAAGCTGCAGGCTGAGGATAAACAGGATCTACATATGTTGATGTAACACTAATTTGTTATTGTTTGGAGTTCATTTCTAAAACGCCTGCAATGCAAATCTTGTGTAAAATAATCCCTTTTTGCTTGAGTGCTGCATGGCCATATGTATTTTGCTTAGTCAACTTCTGCTGCTGTTTGTTATTGGAGGCATTGCACTGAGTACATTTGCTAGAAGGAGTGTAAATGTATTTAGTCTTCTGTGGTTGCTTTCCAACTCAGACAGTTGAGGTAGAATCAATAAATGTGTTTTTCTTTAGGAGTGTCTGGTGTTTCTCAGAGAACAGGAGGTAGAGTTAATTGGTGCTAACTGTCCAGGCAATTAAAGAAAGCCATTAGATTGTGTTAATCCTTGCTCACAGCTTTGATACTTTACATCAAAATGACCAGTTTTAGTTAAAGCCTGAAGAAAGCTGTGTGTGGTCTTGTAAAATGATTTTATAATATTCTTTAAAGGTTATGTGTATTTCAGGTCTTTATTTTCCTGATGTGTCAACATTGGTATGACTACTTTCTGCCTTCTCACTTTTTTTTTTATATTAATTTTATTTTTAGCTGTGAGAGTAAAAAGCAGGCCTTTTTCCTGATGATAAAGAGTATTTTCTTTGAGGCATTTGAGGGGTGCATTATATAAACTTAAACTGCCTTCAACAAATTTATAATTTCCTGTATCCCGTATGGGTGACAGTCTGCCAAGCTCTAGGACAGCCAGCCCATCCCAGATCAGAAGCAAATTCCTTTTAGTTTTGGATTATATCCCGCTCAGATACACACACACATACACAAATGCATACACATGAAAATATATGGATTTAAAATCCCCAAAGAAGAGCAATGCATACAATCAGTGGTTTCATTCACATTTGAATCAAAAAGCTTTTAGGGTGCCTATGGGCTTTTTTGCCTTGGGTTGTTGGGGGTTTTTTTGTGTGTTTTTTTTGGTTTTGTTTTTGTGTTTTTTGTTTGTTTGTTTGTTTTTGTGGGGTTTGTTTGTTTGTTGTTTGTTTTTTGTTTTTGTTTTTTGATTTTTTTTTCCCATTTAAGCCTTCATCCTGTTTTCCCCATGCTCATTTAGAAGTGTTTCTAAAATAAAATCCTAGTTCAGTATGCACAAAAAAATGAACCCCAACCCACCAGCAACCTCCTCAAGGGATCACACAAATTTCTTAGGAAGGCTGTGCCTGCTGCAGTAAGTCAGTGAATATTTTAATAACAGTTTGAAGAGAACAATATGAAAATGGAATTATCAGTGCTTGCTCCTCTGCCTTTGCAGCATTTCTACCTGAACTTTCACACTTTAAGGTGGTCTCATTTTAGGAAAAATGAGAAAGCATTTTAATGTTGAAGGCAGAGATGACAGAAAGTGTGTGGGCCCCCATGTGCTTTTCATGGTTCCACAATTCCCAATAAATAACATTCAACTCCTTTGAGTTGAATGAGTCCATCATTCTCAAAGAGCAGATAATTGTTACACAGCTTTCCCAAGTTTTCCTCTTGGTTATAACCCATCTCTGGTATCCCAGTGTTTTCCTCAGCTCTCACTAGCATGAAGAAAGAAATACACGACAAGCAAATCTGGTTTGTAAGACATTGTCAGCTGTAAGCTGCTACATGAGATCATTCAACCCAGAGGAAAAATAAAGTTTTCAGACTTGTGAAGAAGGGAGAGCCTTACAAACATTCAAAATACTTTGTATTAAAAAACAAATTATATTCATTTATGTTTGGTAATAGAGTAAGAAGAGAAAGATTACCATTCAAGTAGAAATTAGAGGTTAAGGTTAAATTTAAAAAAAAAAAAAGTAGATTTTCTTCATATGTATAGAATACGAAATGCTAGAGAATGGATTTGGCATGTTTGAGAACTAAATAATTCTTTATGAAGAGTAAGAAAAGATTTATTGCATGTTTAGGTGACTGAAATGAATGGGTGTCATCTCTGGCTTCTGTGTATCACTGAATAGATCTCGATATTTCTACTGAATGTGAAGGATAAATAGAATATTTATATGTTGCTGTGATGTTATCTGTCATTAGTGTTACAGCTCATTTTGTGGGCAAATACTCGAGTGGGAGTTTGCAGACTTTACTGGAAGTATTTTAATAAACATGGGATGGATTTCAGATTTGCAAGTTTATCCTTTGCAGAGCTATGGAACGAAAATAGAAGAGTGTCATAAGTTTGGGAGGAATATTTTTACGTTTTGTAATGTTAAATATTTTAAATTGTTTGCCAGTGCAAGTATTTGAAATATCATGATATGAAAGACTGTGATATTGAAAAACATCATGGAAAAAAACACTTTGGGAGAAACCTTCTTGCAATTGTGACATTGGCAGAGAATAGGGAACTAACACAGAAGGCAGAATTGCAGTGACCAGATTTTTGAGTGCACACAACTGAGCTGCAACACCAATCTTGACACTCAATCATAGTTTTATCAGTCTGGTTCCAGAGCCACACCTAAAACAACAGTGAAAATGCAGAGGTTTGGCCCACAGCATCAAATGAACACCTCTAATTTGTTAATTTGCTGTGGTTCAGCAGCAGAGGAATCTGACTGAAGCTGCTGTTTCTGTCAGTCATTAGCAGCCCTCGAGTTGCCATGAGAGCAGAGTGAAGCTGCTCTGACATGTTGTGACTTTGCCTAACAGGAATTCAAACATTTCCTAGTGCAATATCACGGTGACATGTAATTTTAAATATGTCATTGAGGCTTTTTACAAAGCAAAGCTTTTTTGCTTTTTCTTTTCCTCCCCAACGAAAATGTCACTGATAACTTTTTAAAATTTGCTTCATTTCATCTCAGTCCTTAAAAGCTGAACGAATTATTCAAGAGTTTCTCACAGAAAGCAGAGAGGCAGCTCCATCCTGCTGGAGGAGTTGAGGGTGTTCATGTATCTCTAAGAGGTTTTGCTTCCAATGCTCCTCTGTAAATAGAAAACCTCATTGAAAATACACAACTTAAAGGAAATTGCCCTCATTTTAGCACTATAGGCTTTTTAATGTTTTACCTCATATGAATGACATCCAATCCATCAGTAAACCAAAATTTATATCAAAGTGCAAAATTTTCTGTCCTAAATTATTATATGTAAAAATAACTTTTGAGAAACACATATTTTGCACATTTTTCTAAATCAATATTCTAATGGTTTACTGTGATCTGATCTTTTTTAGAGCAATCTTACAGATAAATTCATTAGAAGTTATTCAGTCTTTGAGATTCAGTGCACTAATATCCTCTCTTGTGACCCCTTCTGAATTTTATCTGTTTTTAACTTTATATGACAGTTTATACACTGCATATTTTAATTTCATCAAATTCAAGATTAGGTGTGAATATATAAATAGAAGCTTAAAGAATGTTATGAGAAATTAGTTATTGCTGAAAATAACACTTCAAATATTATGGTTGGTCATCCTTAAATGTATCCAGCAACATTATCATGTATTCAGTGGGAGTCTTTCCCATTTTTAATCTTTGTTTGCAGCACTGTAAACATTATTCATTTTAATTACAGATAAAAAAACTTGTGGCCCTCATGAGTTCCAGTGCAAAAACAACAACTGCATTCCAGACCACTGGAGGTGTGACAGCCAGAATGATTGTGGAGATAATTCTGATGAAGAAAACTGTAGTAAGTAACTTTTACCTTAGTCCATGTTAGAATAGAGTCAGGATAGCAACATGCAAGAGGAAACTTTTGAATTTTGATAAAACACGTGTGTATTTTCGCTCAACACCCTCTGATCATCTGAAAATCAGTTGTACACAACTGAAAATGTCCCTTGCTGTCATTTTCCAATTCTGTTCACTCTTAATAAAGAACTTTATCAGCCATAAAAAAAATGCCTTATCTCCAACTTCTCAATAATCTGGTGAATTTAAAATAAATATTAAAATCAGTTTATCAGTTAGTTACCTCAGATTTATTACCTCGGAAAAAAACCCTGTTCAGAGGTAATGTGATAAGTATTTCTTAACAAGGAATTTTGATCAAATACCACCTCTCATTATATTCATCGTATTCTTGAGATGATTTGCCTTGTTTCATATTGAGAAGTCAATTTCTATAGTATTTAATTGCATTGAGCAGTAGACATGGTTATTGAAAATAGCTCAGTTTCCCACTTCTCTCCTACCCATGAGGGACCTGAAGGCCTAATAAATCTCTGTTAATACCACTTTCAGGGAGCTAATTTCCACCTGGTTCTCAGGAAGAAATGAAAAATTTGTAATGTTTTTATCTAATAATTATTGTCTTTATAAAATATTTCAAGAGGGTCATTCCCTAAATAGTTCTGAAGTGCCTTCTCTCGACAATTGCTGTGGGGTTTTTTTCCCCTTTCTACTCATAAAAGCACGAAGTTAATATTTTTTCTTGCGCTTAATCTTGAATGCACATTCCTGATTGCATATCCTGAGTGTATATTTAGTATCTTCAAGGGGGTGAGCTAAAAGGCTTAATAAATTAGACATTCTAATGCTGACTAAATGCTGCTGCCCCTTTCTGCAGTCCAAGGTGTGCTGCAGGTGTGCTGTCTCATTCAGCTCGCGAGGTTAAAGTGGATTTGCCTGCCTGGTAATTGCTACCTGCATTTGAAAATGTTGTGAGTTTTATTCTCACTGCAAGCAGCAGTGCTGTGGTTTTCATATGCAATGTTACATAAAAAAGGGAAAATATTGTGTGGCTCAGTGGTCGCTCAGAGCCTTTTGTTGTTCTGCCCCAGGGGGGTTGGCACACAAAAGCTTTCTGAGCTTTGAGGGAGATTTTACTTAAGAATTGATTATTAGTGTCAGTTTTCTGTATTGCAAGTAGGAAGAAATTGTTTTATGTTCTTTTATTCTCATGTAGAAATCAAATAGAGAGTCATAGTTTTGGTGTGGTGGTGTTAATCTACAGAACAGGGCAGTCTGTTGAAAATTTGGGGAAAAAAAAAAAATCCCTCCAAAAAACCCCCAAAACTTCCACAAAATATTATTTCTGCTTGCAAAATAACTGTTGAGTATCATATTTGGAATTAGTCAAATGTATGACCCAACATTAATAATTCTCTTCCTTAAAGTTCAGATCATCATACTACAAGTTGATATTAAAAAGTTCAAATAATGAGAGATAAATAATCTGAAGTTTTGTTTTTTTAAAAATAATTTATGAAGTTAGCCAACTTTGTGTCCATATCAATAGCTAAGTTATACATTCAGTTCTTGGTTGTTCTCTAGACTTGAAGATAAATAAATTTGTAATTAATTGTAATGGATGGAATTAGTGAGTTGAGAGTACCCAGATATAGAAGGTGAATTAAACTAAAAAGGATATTAGGGGTTTTTAAAATTTATTTTGCTTGTCAAATGCACATTTAAATTCTAGCTATAGATTCTACTATTTAAATTAAACACAGTAGGCTGGCACAGTTTTAAAATCCAAAATGTTGGAAGCGCTGGGACAGTACATAATATTGTTCAGCTCTTTGAAATTGTTGTATAAAATTTTTATAGACCATCAAGCCACTTACAGAGTAAAGTGTAATGAAACAAATATATATGAAATTAGAACTTCAAAAGCATTTGACAAAATATGTTACATTGCACAGTGAGATAAATTGTTCATGGCATCCATGAATATCATATACAAAGGGCTGTCAGGGAACTATATCAGAAAATGAGTTGTTTCTCAAGAATGCGGAATTAATTCACTGAATTATAGAAAGTCAACTCAAGCATTTACACTTTTCTATATAGTTTCTTCACATGCAAGAAATTCACTCTTCTGGTCATACCATAAATGAAAAAATACATGTTAATAAAAAACCTGTATGGGTGTGAAAAATTATTAATGATGTCATGCAAATCATTATGTCCATTCAAATTTGGTTATTTAGCTGCATTTGTCTTACAGTCTGTTGTTTTTTAACTATATTTGAAATAAGAGTTATTAGCTTGGATATTGGTACACAATGAGTCCACAATGGGAAATGTAGGATACATTGTTAACTCTTCTGAGGTCATATCTGTCTGGAGGGAGAATTTGCTTTCAGAGTTTATTTGGATTTTTAAAACCAAATTGACCCCCAAAAAATATTTCTTTTTTCAGGAAACTCCAGAAAAGGAAAATTCCGTAGGAATTTATCTTATTATATCTATCTAACCTATATTATTCCTGCTATAAAGAAGGCACCATTTTTTTTTTTTAATTCAATGTGATTAAAGAATATGTAAAATACTGTAAACATTGAAGCAAAGCAAACATAATAATGTTGTAGCAAGACATGAATTCAATCAGCACAAAAATATTCATGTTGCTACAAGTTCTTCCTAATGTTCTTTTGTTGCTTCTACAAATTGCCAAGAAAACAAATCAGTTAATTTTGTCCTGGGATAAGTTTGTATCCCAAATGTTTTTCTTGGGAAGGAGTTTCAGTGTTTTGATAAAGCAGAAGCTAAAGAATTCTGTCCTTCATGGCTTATAGAGAACTCTATTATTCCTTTGCTTATTCCTTTCATACTGTTTTGTATTAATACTCATTCCTTTCCAACAATCTGAGCACTGATGGAAAAATACTTTTCTGTGTTCATATGTAAATCACAGAGCTGGATCCCAGCAGCAGAAGAAATATTTCTTGTAAACAGAGAATTGAGTACTTAGCTCTTTGTGTACATTTTTCCAGTATCAAATCTCTGCTTATAAATAATTTATTAACAGTATACCAAAAGTATTGGCTTGTATTTTTTCCAATCAATATAGAAACACGGCAAATGGGGTTTTTTGCTTGTGAATTATTTTTCCCACAAATTATTTCCTTTATATATTTTATCATGTGATGAAATTCTCCTTCTTAGCCTGTCGAAAACAAAAAGAATCAAACATCAGGGTTTTGCTAAGCTTACACTTCAAAAAAAAAAGAATTGAAGAAATGTGCATATAATCTGAGTCCACATAAATGCCAACCTCTGATTTGCTGAAATAGAACATTTCTGGAGAACTGATGCAATGGCTGTAGATTTGCTTTTAAAATTACTTTCCTGCAACTTCAAAATTAAAATTTGTGCCTATCTGAAAAATGAAATTTCTCTTAAAAAATTTCAAACAGAATCATTTCAAGTCTGAAAGAGTGGGAAAAGGCAGCAGAAAAGCTGATTAAAACTATTCCTTTCCTGAAACAGTTTTTTGATTTTTATAAATCTTGGGAAAAAAAACCAAACCAAGTTGATGTTAGATCCATGTAATTTATGTCTCATGCTGGTATTTACCAATTATATTTCAGTTTGAGGCCTCTGACTTTGTGTTTGCTTTTCTTTATCGCTGTGGTGCATTTTACAGAAACGTTCATGCTTGCACCTTCCATAAGTCACTAAAGGACCCTTCAGCACTACTCAATTTATTGCTGTCCATTCCTGCTCTCCTTTGCTCTGTCTCTATTTTTTTTTCACTCTCTTCCTTCAGTTCAGTCACTTTCATTTGCTGTTTCCCTTTTCTCTGCTGAAAATTTTTACTAATTAATCCTTATTCTTGATTTTGTATCGTTTACATAATTGTTTACTCTGGTGGAAATAATCCCACAAATAATCCTTGTTTGCCTTTTAAGTTTTTTTATTCCCCAAGCCCTCGGACTGGCAGATCTAAATTGCTTATAAAGACTTGCCTAACTTCTCCTAAATCCCCAACACCTCTCTACCTTTCTTTAGTCTAATGCTCCAGCGTCCAGAAAATGTCTTTTGTAGTGGTCCACATTTTCAGGAGGAAAGCAGATGATGTTCTTCTTTGGGAATCTTCCACAGAGATCCCCCTTGCCAATGTTTCTGTGCCAGCAATAGTGAAAAAACTTCTATTTAATTTGAAACACTGAGATTTTGTGTTCCATTTGCCATTCCCCTGAATGCTGAGCACAGGGGAAGCTGACTCTTGACACACACACACTAAAAAGTAAGTGATAAATGATGTGCCACTGTGTGATGGACAGTCAGAAATCTGCTTGGTTCTGGTTACACTGGATATTGACATGCAAAATGTATTTCTCACAAATTTCTCACATCTCACAAACCCTGGAATGACATACAGGTGTTGAAATTCATAAAATATATTTACTCAACATCATGTTACCTTGCAAAGAAATTTGATAGAATTGAAATGTATGAAAGTCATCAAAGTATTTTCATTACTACCTTCCTATATGTAAATGAAATTTAGTTAAAAGATGTTGTGGTATTAAAATCCCACAGAAAGCCACTCCTTATCATTTGCAGGCTAATTGTTTTGAGTGTTTCATATTTATTCATTGATTGATTGGAGGGGGTTTATGTGTAAAATATTTAAAGGAAATGCTAATAAACCCAGGGTTGTTTCTTCTCTTTCTACAGAGCCTCAAACATGCAATTTGAAAGATTTTCTTTGTGCAAACGGAGATTGTGTTTCAGCAAGATTCTGGTGTGATGGAGACTATGACTGTGCAGATGGCTCAGACGAGGTAGGCATCTGCCAGAAAAAGTATTTCTTTAGAGAATTAGTGGTTTTATATTGCTGGGGAATGGATTCCTGCATAGAAATTTTCTAAAAGGCAGCAGTGGGAACTTTACACCTGAATCCATGTATACAAATGTCATTACTAAATTAAAACCAAACCTCTTGATGTAATTATTCTAAAAACAGAACCTGCAAATAAATCAAGTTCAAGAGTATTCTACATCCTCTTCTCCCAGCAATAATCTGAACCTCTTCCCATCCTGGAAATGCCTTGTGTCCTGACTGGGAAACTCTTCTTTTTACACACAGCACTGGTTTGGCATGAGAGATTTTTTTTTTTTTTTGGAGAGAGAACGATGAAGACTCTTTGTTGTGTATCAGAAGCTCACTGGATAATACTTTGCTGGTTTTCTGTTCCTTTTTTTTTTTTTCCCTTTTTTGCCTTCTCCTTTCTTGTCAATACTAGACCTCAGGTGTCTCCCAGCTATTTAAGAGGGTGTGAGCCACCATTTGAATCATATCCACAAGTAAATTTAATTTCACAAGACTTTAATTACTACATGTAGAATTACAGGCTGTAACTTCTGTCACCAGCTGCGCATTTACCAATGTTTATATTAAACTCTTGATCTTGTTTATTGGTTGTTTCTTTTGCACCAGAGGTATTGTGAAACAGGCTGTTCTAGGGATCAGTTCCAGTGCTCCAATGGCCAGTGCATCTCAGCAAAATGGAAATGTGATGGTCACGAGGACTGCAAGCTTGGGGATGATGAGAAAAATTGTGAACCAGGTATTTTTTTTAATAATTCTGAAATATAAAATGAAGCCATGAATAAATCAGAGTGAAGGAGGATTATAAATCATCAAATCAAGATTTCTTGGGCATTAGTAGTAGTGAGAAAGTGAAAAAAAAAAAATCTGAAATACTTTACTTTTTGAGTTTGCACCATTGTGTCTTCCTGCTGGTGTTTTCAATACCCTACTTATGTACAACTCTACAATGTAAAGCTTGCTAGGTATTTAATTTAATTATTTTGAATTGTAATTTGATAATAAATACTCAACATATAAATTCCTGCTCTGAAAGAATCAGTAAATCTTGGTGAGTCCTGAAATGTTTTGCTTTCTGGTATTCATTCAAAGTTTAGTAGTCTTTATGCAAAGATATTGTCTACTAAATTAATGTTATATTTATTTTATTTTATGTTAATTTTGCTTTCTTGGAAAATACAGTTGTTTATTTTTGCAGGAATTTTCCCTAATTTTTTGTAATGTAGATGTAACTGATAAAAGCCTATGACAAAACTCTTGTGATTTTCAGCACAACAAAAATATTCACCTTTATATTAAAGTGTCCTGCTTAATATTTATGAATTTTAATTGTAATAATGCACTTTCCAAAAAGATCATTTACTAAAAATTGAGCTGATTCAATTATAAATTAGCTACATTTAGCTAAACTCTAAGCCCTTTATAAGGAATGCAATTAAAAAAAAAATCTCATTCTATGAATATATGCATGTTAGCATTTGTTAGCAAGCATAAGGAGAAAACAAAATTAAATTTCTAAGTGGAAAAACACAAATACATTTTCACTACCATTATGCAATTTATTTAGGATGCCACAACTCAGATTTGTCAAATATTTTATTCTGATTTACCAAAGTGCTTAGACGCAATTTTGCTCACTGTGTTAACCAGAAGAAAGCTTTAAATTAAAAACTAATTTATTAATGAATTGTCTTTTTCTTAATGCTGAAATATGTGTTTGTAACCAGCATCTCCAACCTGCTCTTCAAGTGAGTACGTGTGTGCAAGTGGAGGCTGCATTTCGGCGTCCTTGAAATGCAACGGGGAGCTGGACTGTGCTGACGGCTCTGATGAGGTACCTGACTCATTTCTGGTGGTTTGGGTCTTTTCCTGGTGTGATTTTTTTTTTGTAATTTTTTTTAAGTGTAGAAATAATTGAAAGGGCAAATGAGGGTTTTCTTGCATCCTTAGCCCCATGATTTTATGTTTCTGCGCTCTGTGGAGAGGTGGAGTCCAGAGTTCTGAGGCGCAGAAATTGGTTTTCTCCAAGTCACACCCCAAGCATGGTCATTTTGGGGCCGTTTCCATCAGGGGCTGCTCCCTCCTGGCAGTGTAGGAAAGTGGTTGTTGCTCTCATCCATTAACCCCCAGCTGGTGTCTGTGTTCACACAGATGGATTGTGTGACTGAGTGCAAAGAGGATCAGTTCCGGTGCAGAAACAAGGCCTACTGCATCCCTGTGAGGTGGCTCTGTGATGGGATCCATGACTGTGTGGATGGCAGCGATGAAGAAAACTGCGACCAAGGCAAGAGACACTTCTCTAAAAAAGTTTTTTGGGCTTTTTGTAAACACACGCATTGCAGGTTAGTGGTACCCTGGCCATTATGAGTGGGGAAAGGAAAGTTCTGTGACCTCTTCTGACAAAGACCAGCAGCATAAAAAGTGGTCTGGAATAAGCAAAACTTAGATTGTTTATGACTTGTTACTCCTTTCTCTTTCCCTCCCCAGTGATGCAAAGGTCATGTTGTTACTGGAAGAATATTATTTTTCATCAACGAAATCGGCAGTAAATCTGGTTAATTTAAACTTTCATAGGCCACAATAAATTACAAAGCCATGCACAATAAATTACACAGCTGTGCAATATAATGAACAGTTGCTAAATAAGCCATCCCAAGAGCCTGGGTTTCTGTTTATTTCAGAGAATCATAGAACATTTTGGATTGGAAGAGACCTTAAAATTCATCCTGTTCCAACCCTCTGCCAAAGGCAGGGACACCTTCCACTATCCCAAGTTGCTCCAAGCCCCATCCAACCTGGCCTTGGACACTTCCAGGGATGGGGCAGCAACAGCTTCTCTGTGCCAGGGCCTCACTTTCTTTTTTGTGTTTGTCCAGGAGCAACTTGTTCATCCACAAAGTCCTTCTGGCACATCTTGACTTCCTCTTTGTTGGGGTACATCACTCCTGGGCTTGAATGAGGTGATGCTTGGGCTCTCCTGGGCCTCTCTTCCCTCCAGGGCTTTCCCAGGCAGATCCTGGAGGAGCCAAAACATGCTGTCCTGGAGCCCAGTGTAGGGAGCTTGCTCTGCACCCTCCTTGCAGCCCTGAGGGTCTTGAACTCCCCTATTCCACATTTACTGCAGCCCAGGCGAACCTTGAGCTTCACATTCCTTATCAGCCCCTCCTCCTCAGAGTCAAATTAAAGAAGTTTTCTTCCTAAAGAATAATTTTAGCTGAGATTTTATCATTTTCTTGGGATTTTTCCTGGATTTTTCTTCTTTTTCTTTAAGGTTGGTAGTTCTGTGTGTTAGCTATCTACAGTCACATGTTCTGTGCATAAATTCAAAGCATAATGAAGTACAGTTATATGTGATAACAATCAGATATGAAGCAAACATAGTAAAATATCCTCTCCTTGTTTTAAGTCTATTACACAATACTTAAGACTAAAGAGAAAAAGAAAAAAAAAACCCAAAAAATGTTATGTGGGGATGATTAAATTTAAAAGAGAGACCAGAATACTCAGAGAACGTGAAGAATATTCCAGAGGTGTTTAGGGGCAAGAAGACAGATAACAAAGTTAAAAAAAAAAAAAAAAAATCTAGTCCATTTTAAAACTGCTTTTAAAATACCTGGACTGTATCTCTTTAAAAGCCAATGAAGTGTAAGTAAATAGTAACACACTTATTTTATCTGATGCCCACATTATTCTTTGGGTAGCATAATGGAGCTTCTGTGAACTGCAAATTGCTTATAACACAATAAGAAGCCTATTCCTAGTTGGTTATTGCCATCATACTTTGTATTTATGTCACAATTATGATTCTGTTGCAGAAATCTATTTTATAAAGGAATTGTGACAGGCAGAGCAATCGCATGAAACAAATGCCAGTTTATCTCACTGATAACTAATTTTTTTCATCTTTGGAAATACTGCAAACACAAATGGAGTTTTATTCTACAGCATTCTAAAATAATATCCATAATATTTATCTGTGGCCCACTGTGCATGTTTACAAAAATAACTCTCTTCAATCTTATTAAACAACTAGAATGATGGTTATATTGTGATTGCACACACTATTATTTGGATTCATGCCTTTCATCATGAAGAGTACTTGAATTTTATATATTTTCCTTGGATAATTATACAGGATATTTCTGTTAATGTTCATAAGTTATATTTGCCATGGGAGTGAATTATACCTGGTAGCATAATGTGAGAGTTCAATATCCTTTTTGCAATGGGCATTTCATGGAAATTAGGTTTTTTGGGGAAAAAAGTTCAGCCATTCTGAACACTTATAGAAAAAGAAAGCCTTCTGTTGGTTTTAATGAAGTGTGAACAGGGCACTGAATGAATGAGTAAAAAGCCACTGAAGCCTGATCTAGCTCTTAGAGTGGGTGTAATGCATTGAGGGTAAGCCACAGTGAGAGTTTTGGCATTATCATATAAAATTTCATTGTTTCCTTCTCTGCAGGTACACAGCTTTATTTCTTTTATACCCCACTCCTCTCAGCAAACTGAAAATCCAGTTACCATAAAAATGTGTTTATAAGGAAATTAATTGCAAGAACTTTTCCATAACTTTGTTGATTGGTAGTTATAAAACTTAGTCATAATTGGAAAACAAATTATTTTTTACCACAACACACATTAAAACTGAATCCACCTTGAACTAATTTTTAAAGCCTGAGAGCACTCTGCCCTAAAACATTTTCCCTCACCCTATGTTCCCTTTTGTTAGATGATTCAGACCACATGAAAGATTTTATTCTTGCTGCTTTCTGTGTTCAATAAATACCCTGATGAGGCATTTCAGAAGTTACAGAAAGGAAGATCCTGTTGGAGGTCACTTAATTTTATCTGTTCTGTGCCCACAGGGCTGGACCTTTCCTAGATACAGCATTTAGAGGTGGTGGGGATTTTACAAACCTGGCCAAGGCTGTTGCTGCTCATGAGAAGAAAAGTGGCTTTTCACACATTTGGCCCTATTTCTGTTTATATCATTCTCTGATGGCCCAAATTATTGATGTATCAGCCAGGTCTTTGCTGAGGGGCTGCATCACCCAAGAGAGTTGCAGAGTGGGAGTTTAAACATTTCCTGGCTAAATGCAAATGGAACATGCCCAGCTGGTCACCCTGTGTTTGGTAATTCCCAACCAGCAGTCAGGAACAGAAGGGTTTGGTCAAGGAAGAGATTTTTAAATTATTTTTCCTCTGCTTCTCCAACTTATTCCTTTGGGATCTGTAAATTTAGTTATGCTGCCTGTGTTACTCTCTGCAAATAGTATGTGATAAGTGGTTGTAGTAGTTTTATCAAAAACTGACATTCCTTCATTTTTTTGTTTTCCTGCTTTTTTTTTTTTCTGTCGTCTTTTCATCTTCCCAGGGGGAAATATATGTAGAGCTGATGAATTTTTGTGCAACAATTCCCTCTGCAAACTACATTTTTGGGTTTGTGATGGTGAGGACGACTGTGGAGATAACTCTGATGAAGTTGCTGAAATGTGTGGTATGGCATTATATTTTTCGGAGTTTTTTGTATAATAAAGCAAGAATGATGTTTAAAGGCGCATAAATATATAAAGGCTCATGTGTCTTGAATTTTGTTTTCCTTTTAGAAGATAAGCTTGAAATATGGGATGGAGTTTTCTTTTGTAATTGCTTTTCATGTAATTTCAGATATTTGATATTTGCTGGTTTTAAGAAATGAAACTTTTCTGTAGGAAACCCACAGAGAGAGGAAAAAGTTACTTTTATGTGTAATATCATTGCACTTCCTACCTCTTTTTCCTTCTTTTGTGCCATGTTTACTGGTTCTCAAAACCAGCCGTAAATCACACAAAATCTCTAAATGAAGAACTTGCAGTGCCAGCACGTATCTGGCTTTGATGTGTCATTAAAAAAGGATTAATAGCTGGGTAACAGCTGATTGTTTTCTCTGCTGTGCAGTGAAGTTTCCCTGCCCTCCAACGAGGCCCTACAGATGCAGAAACAACAGGGTCTGTCTGCGGCCCGAGCAGATCTGCAATGAGGTCGATGACTGTGGTGATAACTCGGATGAAGATCACTGTGGTAGGTGGTTTTTTACCTTTCAAGGCACTCAGATCAGAGAAAACACTTTGAAGGCAAACTTATACAGTTCTGCTTGTCCTTCAGTAAAGTTTAAAGTTTGCAGATCAGAATTTGAAACTGAAAGAAATTAAGCTTGAAATAATTTTCTGTCTCTTAACGCTTCGCAGTCGTCCTCATTTGTATGTGTCTAAAACAATCCCAGAATCTTAAATGCTGATTCATTTTTTCTCTTATTAATCTATAATTATACAGATAAAATCACATATAAAGCCAGGCCGTGTAAAAAGGATGAGTTTGCTTGCAGTGACAAGAAATGCATTCCCATGGAGCTGCAGTGCGATTGGTTTGATGACTGTGGGGATGGCTCAGATGAGCAGGACTGCAAAATAAGTGAGTTGGGCTGGCAAGATCTGTTTTCTTGATATTTCATACTCATAATGTTTTCTTGATTGCAGCAGAAAAGAAACAATTAATTGAGATGTTCATCTGTGCAAGACCTATTGAACAATACAGAACTCAGTTTAACGTGGTTGCTTCTTTTAATTACAAACTTGTGGAATTCTGTACCACAAGAGCAAGGCAAATTTTACGGCAATTTTTTTGTGTAGTTATGAGTTCTTTACAAAATTTAAGTACAGTCTGATTGTGTTTTGTTCCATATTTGCAACAGGAAAAGTTTTAGTATTAAATTCTTGAAGGGAAATGTGTCTCAGTTAAATGCTGTCATTGCATAAAATATAATATATTTAATTATGCAGATGTAGATAAACACTCCAGAGCCATTTATTTGTTAAAAATTTACCTGATGCTCTTTAAACAGAAAGATGAATTTGTTATTGGCTGTTGTTATTTTAGGTCTAATTTTTAACACTTTAAACAAACCTATCAGGGTTTTTTTAGATATTTTGTTTATGTTTAGGTGTCACTGAATATACATGTGAAGATAACGTGAATCCTTGTGGAGATGATGCATTCTGTAATCAAACAAAATCCTCCCTTTTGTGCCAGTGTAAACCTGGATTTCAGAGAAACAGGAGGAATAGACAATGTGAAGGTACAGATATTTTCCATCTTCCCTTATGGTAAAGTATTAAAAGCCAATTCTCTAGTCAATTTCCTGTGCTGGATAAGGAGATACATATAATGTTTGGGGTTTTTTCCTACAGAGTAAAAGCTATTAGATAGCTATGGGATTAAGAAATTAAAATTTAAAAAAAAAATAACAGAAAGTATTTACAAAATGTAAATTCATGCTTTTTACCTGGTGAGGTTATCAAAGATTTAACACTAGTCGTGAATATCAAAAGGTTCAAGTCAGGTTATTAAATAATTTAAGGAGTAAATGGGGCTTTTTTAAGGTCTAGTAGAATATTTTACATTGGTGTTGAGGTTGACATATGAGGATATTTTGAAATGCTTAAAATAATGAAGATGCATAATACAAAATTGGAATCAAAGTAAACAGAGAGAAAGTGAAAATTCCTTAAAACATGTAGTCTTAATATGTATGATGCCATACTGCTCAGCAGGAAAATATTTATGAGTCCCTTTTGTTCATCTGCTTTGTTCCATGATTGTATGAACATGTTACATAATAGGATATTAAACTACAGGTATATAAATGACTTTTTTTTCTTCACAGATATCAATGAGTGCATGATATTTGGGGCCTGCTCCCAACACTGCCATAATTTGAAGGGCTCTTACAGCTGTGCATGTGAGAAAAATTATAAGGAGAGGAATAACAGTTGCATAGCAAAAGGTAAGGCTGTAAAAACCAAAATAGACAGTACTGCCATTTGTTATATAGATTGTGCATAATTTTGAAGCAAATTTGCCATGAGAAAATCATATTAATGAGTCATTAGTGTTCCCCACATAACATGGACTCTCTCAGGGTTTGGCATCATTGCCTGTTACTGAAGAAACCAGATTATGACATGGGAACAAACAGGGTTACTAATTGAAGATAATGGTTTATTATTGTAGGAACACAGACATAATTCTGAGGGTTTATAATTTTAAAATCTGGGAATCATTATCCTAAATCTGAATTGTCCACAAGCTTCATTTCCACTGTAATACAGTTCATGCTTCCTTCTTTCCCTCACTGATATTTGATTTAACCAAACTCCTCTTTGCTCTTCAATTTATCAGGAGGGAGGGAACAAATCATGTTTGATATTTCATACTCATAAGGAAGAAGTGTGTTGGACAGACAATTTAAATTGATTCTCTATGGATAAATGTGATATAAATGGGGAAATAAAATTCTAAATGATCAAGCAGATTTTAAACTTTCTCTAAACTCAAAGAATTGATATTAGAAAACTTTTTCTTATGAATAATATACTTTGCAAAATCTGGATCAAGATGGTATCTGGCTATGTATAATGAGATGTAGGACACAGGTTCTGTTAATTTCAAAATTGTAGTCAATTTCCAAACTTCACTGAAGATAAAATCCTTCCACTTCTAATTTCCAACTCAGCAATTTAAAAACATGTTTATTAACAGCTCTGTGTTCCTTTAATATATACATTTAGGACCCTCTAAAGACAGCATGCATATAAAAATATGGGATTCACATGGGCTGAATGCATAATATCCTGTATTTTTGGATACTACTTAAAAATGTTCAAATTCTTATATGACATACTCCTTAAAATATAGTCTGGGTGCCACATTGTGTGCTTGGAGAGCACTGAAGTTGATATCAGAATATTTTGATATCAGAATATCAAGGGTTGCATTTATTGCTCTGAGTGTGTTTCTGCAGTCTTCAACAACCAGAAAATAATTTTAACATCAGAAATGATACCAGCTGAACACCAAAAAGCTACTTGAGTTAAACACACTGATTTTGCATTAGTTGACATTTACCTTTTTTTTTGTTTGTTTGTTTCATTATAATAATCCCTAGGCTCTGAAGATCAAGTTCTCTATGTTGCTAATGACACTGACATCCTGGGTTTTGCATATCCATTCAACTACAGTGATGCTCATCAGCAAATATCACATATTGAACACAATTCAAGGATAACTGGAATGGATGCATATTTTCAAGGGGATATGATTGTTTGGAGCACTCAGTTTAACCCAGGAGGGATTTTCTACAGAAAACTTCACGACAGAGAGAGAAGGCAGAGTAACAGTGGCTTGATAGTAAGTGATCAAAATCAAAGATTACATCACACAAATTTCATTCAGTTTATTTTTCTGTTCTGACTCTTCTATAATAGACTGGGCTGATTTAGTAAACTAAATTTTCTATCTGAGAATGGTTTTATTTCAGTGATCTATATGGCTACTTTCTGTTCAAGGCTGACAGACTCTCCAAGGCAACACAATTACAGCATTTAAAAAACTTTTCCACAGAGAAATAATCACTATATTAGAAGCTTGTATAACTCAATGTCTGTATACCATCAAGATTTTTTTTATTGCAATAGAAGAAAGGGAAGAATATAATACATAGAAGAAGAAAGCCATGAATTTCAAATCCTTGGAAGACAGAAAATGGAGATAGGCTAAACACAAGCTGAATTTCTACAGTGATCATATAAACAATAATATTGGCAAAGTTATGACATATATTTAAACATTAGAACAATTTGTATTTATTCCCATTTTTGTTGAACTGCATGGTATCTTATTTTCAATAAGCATAAATGTAAGTTTGGACTTTGCGACAGAAGAGTGGATTTTCGTAAGCTTGGGTAATTTCTAGTGGTCTTTACTTGAAAATAAAATAAATGCAGGTTGTTACTCATTTTGCCTAAAATATTTCTACAAATGTGTCTAGGAAGTGGTACTGCTGAACTGAAGATAACAATGTGGTCTTTACATTGGTGTTTCTATACTGCTGTAAATTTAGATGTTGGGTTTTTTAGTCTTTATTGAATTTGATAGCAGAGTAGAGTTTTTAGTTTTTTCTTGGCCAGTTAGAAAAGGCACCTGGCTGGCAGTTTCATGTTTCCTTAAAGTGAGGAGAGGTAACAGTGATGACCTCCCATCACACAAGTGCTTCTATACACCCAGCAGAATAAACAGGAGCAGCAGCAGCAGCCCAGCCTTTCATCTATAATTCACACACACCTGAAACCACTCCTGAGCACATTCCATCCGAGGAGGTTTCCTCTCCAAAAGAATAGCATTCCTGACCTTTGACACCAGCAGGGCAAAAAGCCTCAGGATGTAGCACCAGTGGACCCTGAAGATACCTTGAGTCTGTCGTGGCTTCTTTATGAGAGTGGTTGAAAACCAACACTTGCACCTGCCCAGTAGAAGTGTCTGGATTTTGTTCAGGTAAAATGTATGGAAGATAGATCTGAAGCACAGAATAATTCCTAGGATCTCTAGTAGGTCAGCTGTGTCACTGGGGTTTTGCAGAAGGAAACCTGTATTGAAGATGTGGAGTAATTCTACAGTGGAATTTTTCTCATTTAAATGTGGAGGATATTTCTGTTTAAAAAATCCTGACTAACAAGTCTCTGTTTTGAGTTATTCATTGGAAAACAAGGAATGTGTAAAGCCTTGTGAAGTTAGTGTTGAGAAGGTGGTGGTGTTGTTTTGGTTTGTTTTCCTTTTTGGGGGTAATCTGCAGATGCATTCTGCAGCAAGAGCAGTTTGCTGACCCACAGCCTCTCCAATGGATATAACTCTTTCTTAGAGGTCCATAAATCTGAGCATAAGCTTCCTTCAGACATCTTCATAGTCCAGGGATTGAAATTTTCACAGCTGATTTGTCATTGTCTCTCTCTTTAAACTAACTAAAGAGATAAAATATTCTTAGAATTACTGTTTTCCTAATGTACTGACATATTTTTCAGTTTGCCTATCATTTTTCACTGTTATCCAAGAATACCCTTCAGTCACTTCCTTTTTGATTAATGTTGAAAAAGTTATGTTTTTCTTTATAACCCATGTTCCCCCATCTCTTCAGTGCAGGTAGGTCCTTGTGACAATGCTTGATCCAAGCCAGACAAAGCTTTTTTATAAATCTGAACGTTGAAAATGTGCAGATTGTATTTGAATATATCTTGGACACTTCTCATTTATATGTGTGAAACATTTGCTTCTCATTGTGCTTTACTATTCAGTTATTTTCCCAGCATTAATATTCAAGTATTGTTGCCTTATTTGCAGCTGATCAATAGGTTAATTGGTTTTATAGTGTTGCCTTAATATTGTCACAGAAATTTGGTTTTAAAAGGCTTGAGAAATCCTTAATTTTAACCCAAGTTTTTTTTTAATTGGTAAGTTTTCAAAGGTTACATTATAACTTTTATATCTAGACTTTGATATGTAAATTAGGACAGTAAACTTGAACAAAGTCACCTGCATTTTCAGGTAATTACATTAATGCAAAAATCCATCTCAGCCGAAATTGCTCCATGGAATTAGCATATCAAGAGCCTTCCTCAGAGAATAGCTTTAAGTAGCTCTCCTGATTTTCTGTGAAAAAGGGGTTTAAGACTGGTACAAATTCAAGCATTAAAGGAAATAGTAAATATCAACTCTTCAGAGTTTATTGGCAGATGCAGAAGAGGATTTCATCCCAGTCGAGTTCAGGCAGTCAAAGTGAATTGGTTATAACTGGAGCAGCTGTTTGCTGCCTAATCCTTGGAGAGAGCTGGAGAAGTTACCTGAGGTGAACAACGAGCACGGAGCCACCCCACACTTCAACTCAAGTGCTTTATTTTATGGAAGAGGACAAAAAGATGAACTTTAAAATAATGAGAGGAAGAAAAGCACGGGTTCTGCAGTGTACCCAGTCAGTTTATTGGTGGCCCCAGAGTTCTGAGAGCTTCACAAGAGCCCTTAACCACTCTTGTGGTGCATCCACTTGTGTTTCCCAACACTCGCCCCAGTGCATCCCTGTGAATGCAAACTATTTCCAGCCCCTTTTCTCCAAACACCAGGAGTTTTTGGTTTTGCCTCAGAGCTCCAGCTCTGTCTGGGTGAAGTTTATATACTTAGAAGATTCTTTCTGGAATCAGCTGGTTGGGATTTATAAATGATCCTGCTTTATGTAATATGAGTGGTGGTTTGGTGAATCACTGCACCAACTCACTCATCTGGGATGCTCATCTCTCAACAAAAATGTTGTGTTTCAGTGGGCAAAAGTCTAAAAATTTTGTTGTTTTTCATTTCTTTTCACCATTCTAGTAACGTAACATTAGATAATAGGATCTATAATAATAATCTTTTTTAACAAAGATAATTGAGGCAAAATATAACATTCCTTTACTTCCATCCCCAGCAATTCCATACCCAAAAAATCTGCAAAATAAATAAGATAAAATACATCTTCGCATGTGCTTGTGATACAAATTAGGTTTGTCATTTAGTCTTCCTGTTCAGCATTACGAAGGGATGTGTTCCTACTGCATGTGCAACGTATTTTCTCCAGTCAAACTCAACTGTAGTGGCTGAAAATCTGTAATTTACCATTATATGAAAAAGGTTTCCAGACCCAAGTTGTTACTGCAGCTTCATTTTTATGTTTGCTTGTTTGATTTGCTTGTTTTGAGTAATTTTTTGTTCTTAATTCTTTACCTTGAAAACAGAATTTATAAAAGGCAGCAGTTCTGATCAAAAGCCGTCGAGCTGACGTTGGTCTGTAACTGTGCAGAGGCTTCCAAACTGTGAAAGGCAATTAGGTTTCAAACCCCAATTTTTCTAATAAGTTGTAGTGCATTATAATTAGCATCAAAGTGGGCTAAAAATCACTGCAGAAAACATTAATGTGATTTCCTTCCTGTATTTTCATCCTTATTTTGTATGCAGAATTATTCTTCAAAATTAGCATAATCCAAATAAGCTATTAGGTAAGAGCTAATTTTACTAGACAGTAAGTAATTTTACTAGACAGTGTGAGAAGATGAATAAGACCTCAGAAATATGATGTAGCTGTAACTTAATGAACACAACTGGAAATTACACAGCATCAGCTGGTGGGGTTTTTCGTCTTTTTAAAAAAAAATTCTTACACAGATGGCTCCTTGACATTTTTTCTGCTTGTCTCCTTCTTCATTTGAGCTTTAATATTAATTCCAGTATTAATATTACTGGAATTTCACTTTCCCTTTCTAGTTGAGGAGAAAGGATCAGTATTCCTCAACAATCCCATCCTTGTTCTGGAATTTTTGTAGGATGTCCCTTTTAGGATGTCTCATCTGCTTCTAGAACCACCTTTTTTGGGAACCATGTCTCAGTCTGCTTGGTGACTCCCATCCTAGTTTTCCAGGCACTCATAAAACAGTTTTATGTAAACTTTTCTGGCCATGACAGCTACTTTCCTTTTAAAAGAATATTTGGTTCCAGCATTGTGAGCCATTAATCCTTGTAGTATCCAAAGAAATCTTCAGGTATGACAGGTATTACACAGATGCCTGAATATTTCACAGAATGAAAAGGAGTTTGGATTAAAAATAAAATTTTTATCCCTTTTTTTTTCTTTGTTTTTTTTTTGTTTGGTTGGTTGGGTTTTTTTGTATGTTTGTTTGGGGGTTTTTTTTGTATGTTTGTTTGTTTGTTTTGGTAGCTGGTCCTTTATGTGAACGTTGCTTGGATAGTAAGAAAAAAGATCCTTATATGGAAATGCTAGACTAATTAAAAAAAAATCCCAACTTTCTGTTGTTTGTGGAAGCATGTGCTGCCACTGTCACCATTGCAAAGCAAAGAATTATGGTACAACACTTGCTTTAAAAATCAACTGCAACCCTGTTTATACGTAAATATTGTTTTGCAAATGCAGTGGTTGATTTTGCTGCTTTACTGTTCCTCTAAATAGAAAATCAAGGTTTTGCATACCTATAAAACATACCTTCTATGACATTTTTGTAGAATCAAAAGTTTATGAGCAATGAACTCTCTAAATTCACCCTTGTGGTCCTATTACTTCACCAAGAGAACGAAATGACCTTTATTTTATGATGAAAATAGTCTACAAATGTCTTGTGGCATTAAGGAACTCTGACACTTGAGGAAAAACAAGTTATTTTAGGATTTTCTTTCCTGGTTTTCAGTTATGTGGCTTAGTGGAATTTCATTGCTTTATTTTTTAAGGAATATCAGAGTTTTTTCATAATTTAACCTGATGTCATTGTAAGTAAATATGCAAACAATTTTATGTGTATTTAGCTCATGCTGGTCTTGAGATGTTTTATGATACACTGCACTCATGTTAGAAAGAGTTGGGTAATCCTATTTTACAGGTGATACTTATTTCTGCATGAATTCTAGTAAACTTTAGAGAAAACTTGTTCATATAGATTTCCTATCTTTATTATGAACTCCTACCCTTAGGACCATCTTTCAGAGCTAAGCCTTAATGATTATGTGAAAAAAAAAATCATGATGGAGAGCCTGCAGTTGATAAATTTAATGTTATAGTCAATCAAGCCTCTTTTACATGAAAAGATGAATATTGATGCTTACAGAGAGAATTTTATGCAGTTTTCTAAATGCAGTGAGTTTCTCTACCCTTGGCAGCCCCACTCCTCAGAATGGGCTCATGCTCTTCCCCTGAGGGCTTTGGGATGGAGCACCATACCCTGGTTCTGCATGGAATAAAATAAGCTAAATAATCTTAAAACTTCTTTCCTTTTGGATTTGAATTACAGTCCATAAGACTTGTTTGCTTCAGTATCAATAGTAAAAATAGTTGATGCCAAAATTACTTTTCCCTAGTGTGGGTAGCCTTAAACTTGAGGAAACAGATTTGAAGCATTGACTTGTTCTTCTGCATGGAATGGAGGCGTCAGCAGATCCCTCAGAGCTGAGCTCCTGCAGGTGCAGTTTATGTCTTTCCAATGCAGTGTTTATAAAAAACTGCCACAAATCTGTGGCTGTGCACCTGCTGTGCAAGACCTTTTCCACAAATCTGACTGCAACATCTGTTCATTTCAGTGTCCAGAGTTCAAAAGGCCCAGGGGCATTGCTGTGGACTGGGTGGCTGGGAATGTTTACTGGACCGATCATTCCCGAATGCATTGGTTCAGCTACTACACCACTCACTGGACCAGCCTGAGGTACTCCATCAATGTGGGGCAGCTGAAGGGACCAAACTGCACCAGGCTCCTCACCAGCATTGCAGGAGAACCATATGCCATTGCTGTGAATCCTAAAAGGGGGTATGTATTCCTTCAACACCGCTCTGATTTGGTAATTCAAATAAAACCGCAAAACAGAGCAAGGGAAAGAAAATTATGTCTGCAATTGTCTAAACGCTTCCAAGTTGTTTACTTAATTTCCTGCTCAGCTTACCTACGTGTAAACCAAGACCTCTGCTCTGCCAGGAATGTTGAAAGGCTCACAAAATTTGAGGTTCTTTAATTGTTGTGTTTTATGCTTTCAGGATGATGTACTGGACAGTTATTGGGGATCGGTCTCACATAGAGGAATCATCTATGGATGGTACTCTGAGAAGGATACTGGTTCAAAAGAACCTGCAAAGACCTACAGGTAAACACCTTGTTTTTCCCAAATACTTGCTACTCATTCAGGAAAATTTCAGTTTCTCAGTTAAAAAAAAAAAAAAAAAAAAAACCAAAAAAAAAAAACACCCAAGGAAATGAAGGAAATTACATTTTCCTGTATTTACTGCCTGAAAATACATTAGTAACATCCTTCTGTGTTTTCTTCCTTTACTTCATGGTAGAAAATAAACAGATGTTCATGGAGGGGTTTTCTTTAATTTTTTTGTCAGATATTTAACACAAGCCTATGTAGAGGGAATGCAAAGAAAGAGTTCCAACCTTTAATATTTCCTTCCAAATAGGACTTTACTAATATTGTTTACATTTAAATTTATTACTACATAGGCTTTCCTATTTCAAATAAGAGGGAGTTTGAACGTTTGGGCCTGACTTCATAGGATTTACACAGAAATGAATACCACAGGCGTGTTATATGTATAAAACAAATAGAAATACTTTTTTAATCTCTGATACCATGAAAGATACCTTGAGAATATTACTTATTTATTAATTTGTATTTAAATCTTTTCATTAAGATGCAAAGAATAATTTAAAGCTGGAGAGTGGGGACTGCTTCTAAAGCATGCCCCTTACAGGTCTCATATATCACACAGAAGTGACACATTGTGATTGCCTTTCACCAGAAATTATTCTCTTTAGCCATATCCCTGAATGCCACTGTTTCTTTTAAAGACTTTTTTTTTTAATGGAGTTTTAAATGCAAAGATATTTCACTGGTCTGTGAGTCAGATTTTCTCCACTTCCTCTCATCTATCTGCAGCTGGTTAATTTATGACCTTAAGAGGAGTATTTTCGCTGTTATGTATAATTTCTTTTGATGTATTTTTTTCTGACTTACCTACTTACATAAATAGGAAGAAAAATAACTTTTCTCACTCTTATTAAAGATGCTCTGCAACTTCAAAAGCTCAGAATGAAATTATTTTATGGTGCCAATATTTTCTTCAGGCTGAAGATTTTGACATGACCTAAAATGGCATATTAACCATTTAATCTTCCTCTGTGAAACATGGACTACTTGATTTAGCTATGTAATTATTGCCTAGAGGCTGGGTATTTGTAATGTCATTGGTCTTTTATTTTCTTTTGTTTTCTTTTAATATACAGATTTAAATATATATATATATATGTATTTTTTCTGCCAATATTGCTGTTTAAGTCTTGCAGCACTTATGTAATTAAAAGAATCTGATTTTTAATTCTGCAAGGCTGCATGGGAAGTATTGTTGATAAAAATGAAAACACAAGTATGTGTGGAAACTGGGTGCAAAATTCCATGAATTCTGAATGCCTTGCTTTTAACACAGGATCACACTGGTGTAATTGGCACATTAGATTTTGGTTGGAACAACAGGTTAGAGGATTTGATTCCATATTTAATTCCCACCTGGTATTTCTATCCCTACCTGCTGAGGACAGTGGGTTAGAAAAGGTGCTGACCTTGGGCAGAGTCAGGTAAAGAAAGTAAAAAAACATGGTTTGCCAAGGGGAAGGTTTAAGTGGCAGCTCTTATATTTTATTCTCTTTGGTTTCCAGTCAAGTCTTTTCATTGCCGCAATACTTTGTGCACATAAGAATATGAATGACATAAAAAATGTAGAGTTATATAAAAATACTAATTTTTTTTTCAGGTTTTATGTTCCTATTTGAACTTTATCTCCTTTGTAGGTCTCGTAGTTGATCAGTTCAGCCAGCGCCTGTTCTGGGCTGATTTTGAGTTATCTGTTATTGGAAGTGTTCTGTTTGATGGGTCTGACTCAGTTGTGTCTGTGAGCACAAAACAAGGTATGGAGAGCCCTTCTTGATAAAATATATTTCCTATTTTATTTTATTTAGCTGAAGTTTCACTATTCAGAGGTGCTATGTAAGCAAAAATCAGTGATTATTGAGTAATATTTTGAGTAATATTTTATGCTTTTGTTAGACAATGCCTCAAAAATTTTCTAAATAGGTGTTTTAGGTAAGATAATTTTAGCTTTAAGATAATCTAATGAAATTACTTTAGGGGAACAAAGATTCAATGACATGTGCAGATCTCCAGGTTTAGGTATTATTGAATAACATTGGTGAATATTTAGGCTTGGTCTCACTTGGACTTATGTTAGAGCTGCCTGCATTGAGATGGAGTTTTAGGGGTTGTAGAACAGTTGATCTGAATCAGTTCTGGGAGCAATAATGGGCTTGGCTTTCAGCTCAGTGAGTAATCACAGAATTCTGCTCACAGAATGGGAATGAAGAAAGTTCCTTTTGATAAAAAATGAGATTCTGGTGAAGAAAACTGTGTTCCATTGCACAATGGCTTTTTAACAATTTTTCAAGTAAGAAATTTGTGAAATTTGAGTAGAAAAGAGAAGGAACATTAAAAAAATATTTGAAAGCAGATTTTTGGGGAGGATTGCTTTGTGGGCAGTTGGTTCTGGAGAATCATAGGGGTGTTACTATACCTGGTGCTATTGAGTGTTTTAACCCAGAATTCACCAGGATATTCTGGAATATACTAAGAGGAATCTCCCATCATCCTAACTGGGCAGGACAAGATTGAAATAATCTTATTTTGGTTTAAAAGGGTTTTATTGCACAATTTGTATCAATATATATGGAGATAACCATCTGAAGAGAGATCATTTTGACTGTAGAAATCTGACCACAACCTCCTCTAGCACTGGACCAAAGGAAAACTGGGAAGTTTAGAAATTGCTTTGTAATGACACCCATGGAATTAAACAAGTATTTAAGAATTCATTAGAATTCATACATATTTCAATGAAAATGAAATACTGAGTACCAAGCACTGATAGCATGAAAGAATAATAGGAAGGAAATAAAGGCTGATTGGTGAAATTAAGTAAATACAAGGGAAATACAAAACCATTTTTAGAGTAAATGGAGAAAATAGCAGGCACAAGGTATCCCAGGAAATGATAGATTCTCTTTCTTTATGGCTTCAGGAAGAGCTGCACCTCAGGCAAAGAAGTTTTAGTTAGAAGCCATTGCCTGATGGAGGGTAAATGTAAAATTCTACATCCAGTTGTGCACAGGAAATCCAACTGGTGGCCTAATAGGCCCTCAGAGCTCTTAAAAAAATGAGGAGCTGGTAGAGTTAACAATTACTTTACCATTCATTTACTATAATTATAAATTTTTAAAAACAAGTGTAGTACAAAAAGTAGCATTTCAAATATGTTAGGAAGAAGCTGAAGATATATTTTGGTAGAATAATTTATTGGATGTGAAGCAAAATGAGCTCTTTCTTCCATGTCACATACATCTAGTTACAGTGTTGTACCTAAGGTACAACAAGTAGAACAAGTCTGTTCTAATTAGTGAGTTGTTACTACAGAGTTTCATTTGTTTTTTTTTCCCCAATGATCAGCCAGTTTCTGAGACTCAGTTGTGTGGAAAACTGATAAAGATCTTGAAATTTAAGTTGTCTGCAAAATGGGAAGAGTTCCTTTGAGGAAGATTGGTTTATTTAAGGTTGTTTTTGTGGGGACCAAACAAGCTGTCTGTAAAATAATGTCCTTAGGTGTTAATCACAGTAATGAATTGAAGCTTTTATTAAAAAAAGTTGTTTATTATTTTAATATGCATTCATATTTACTATCCACTTTTATTCAAGGTTTACTGCATCCACATAGAATTGACATTTTTGAAGATTACATATATGGAGCAGGCCCAAAGAATGGTGCATTTAGAGTGCACAAATTTGGCAAGAGCCTTGTAGAGTATCTCAGTGTGGATGTTGATAAAGCAAAAAGTGCCTTGATTTTTCACCGCTACAAACAAATGGACTGTGAGTAAGCATAATTACTTTAAATTCAGTATCACCTCAGGGGGAAAAAAAGTAACCAAGTTGTATAAATATGAACCAGAGCTTGATTGTACAAATTGAAAAAAAGATTGTAGTTTTTTAAAAATATAATTTTGATGCATTTTCACTCATTTGAAAGGATGCTGGACAAATTTATACATAAATGCCTTTTGTACCTGCACTATAACTGAGATATAAAAAAATTAGAAGAGAGATGAATAATAGTCCCTCTAGTCAGAAGCAGATGAAATTTTACCAATGTTACCAATGCATTTTTTGGTAATGGAATAAATTCTGTCCTTCTGTGGGTCTTGCACTGCTGTTTGAGGGAGTCTGTTCACAGACTTGAAGCTGCTGATATCCTGGGAAGTGGAAGTGTATCAGAATTTTTGTACCTGATTATTAATCTTTTTTAGCTTTGGAACACAGTTCTAAATTTTTTTAAATTAAAAAAGATATATATTTCTAATATTTTGTGTTTTTTAAGCAGTGCCCAATCCCTGCTTGGAGCTGACGTGTGAATTCATTTGTTTACTCAACCCTTCTGGTGCAACATGTGCTTGTCCAGAAGGAAAGTCATTGATGAATGGAACGTGCATCGATCAGAGCCTCCTGGGTGGGTATTGAAAACTGCAGGAAAACCAGAAAATAAACAGCTGGTCAGTTTTGGTCGTTGCAAAAGGCCAGCCTGGCTGTTGAGTGCAGCTTTGTGATCTTGTTCAATACACACATCACTTACCTGAAACTGAGAGGTGAAGAAACAAAATCCCTGATTAAAAAGAAAAATACCTCTCCTGTTTATGTTCATCCAAATGAAAAATGTGCTTTCAGATTAACTGATACAAGATGATACTTAAAAGTGAGTGGGTATAAATACTGACCAAGAGCACTGAGGTGTTTTGGATCCCAAATTAAATGTGAGTCATTATGAGAAAAAAACCACTTCAGCAATGGTGAAAAGGCAGTGAGAGCAACATAGCAAATAATAGTGACTTTGAAGTAAAAGTCAAAGAAAGAAAAAAACCTGCAGCATTTTTATCTAAAATTGTATCTTCTGGGAACCTTTATAATGACTAATACTGAGACACAGGAAACCAGATTTTATGAGAAAAGAGTCTCTGAGTTCCTGCTGTATTTTAGGGATGGGGAGGGAATCTTTTCCACAGAAGATTATTAAGTACTTTATAATGATCTTCACTCTAATTTAGGCCAAACTTAGCTTGGCCACACTGCTGGAATGATTTCTTAGCCAGTCTGAATCAGTAAATGTTCTAGAAGTCACAGAATAGCATTTCTGGTGTGCGTTATGTGTAGTAGGATGTTTTTTCTGATGTTTAATTCCAGGCTCAGAAGTGCAAGTGATGGATATTTTGGTGAGATCCTCTCTGCCTAAAGTGCTCAATTTAGCAATTAAATTAATTTACCTGAAATGTCATAATTCTCTGGAGAAAATCTCACTGATCTCTACTGCCGAGGCTTTAAATATTGAATTAACAGGGCTGTGTTTTAGTGGTTCACCCTCCCTGCCCCTCCAAGTGTCAATTCTTTGTCCATCTCAGGTGGACACTTGTCAACAATTTCCGCTGCTACAACATCACCTAAAAATTATTTAAAATTGCCCATAGTTACTACTTAGGTGTTGGAGAATGGAAAAAATAAAAGAATTTTGGTTTTTTTCTTGGTGATTTGTACCAGTCTGAGCTCGTAATTTCAGTAATGCTCCATTTTTACTAGTGGGCAAAGGATTATGCTGTGGTAATGTTTTCAGGAATGTGTGTTTTTATTAAAGAAAGATCTGAAGAGGTTTTTAAATTACTTGTTATAAAGTTTTATGGATAGACAGAAAATGCCTAGAGAAGCGTTTTTAATTTATTGATAATTTTCAGCACCTTCCCATGACTGCAATATCTGTTATGACTTTTTAAAGGGCTGCTGAATAAGTATTTCCTTATTTTTTTGTTTGCAAATATATTTCGAATAATGCCTAATATAGGCTTTTTTCTTATCTATCTTATTTTTGTGATAGTAGACTGCCAGTTTTGTAGTATCACAGATTACAAATTATGAATTGAAACTTCTGTACCATAGTAGTGTCTAATAATGTTTTTTGCACTATTTTTATTTTTTTTAAGTGTAAGTGGATGTTAAACATTTAACCCTTACTGAGACTCCACTTCAGCTTCCAAGGACCAGCAGAGATTTCTGGAGAGGTCAGAGCTGACCCCAAGATCAGCATCTTGAACTGATACAGGTTTATAATTAAAGGCTGACTGACAGTCACTTGCCATGAACAGGTCACTAGTAACCCACAAATAAAAGAAAAATTAATTTATAAATCAGATTCCTTTACTTTAAGATGTTACACAGGATGGAATAAAAACTAGGAGCAGCAGTTTTCCTTTTCTGATGAAGATCTAGAAAATGTATATGGAATATTCCAGACCCCGCATGTTCACCTTGTTTAAAGCTCTTCAGAACATTTTTGGCACAGTTAAGGATGTCAGTAACCCAAACCAGAAAATCCTGCCTTACTTGACTGTATATTTTTGAAAGGTGACCTGACAATCCAAAGGGAGAAAAGGGAGGTTATATAGACTTTTTTTTTTTTTTTTTTTTTTTTTTTTCTGTTGATCTGCAATAAAATCCTGATTCAAAATTAGTCAAAATACCCTTGATGATTTTAGTGGTCTTCTGGGTTTTAAGATATTCTGGATTTTACATAGTTCCACACAACTATTTTAGGTTGTGTGCTTTACTTTTAGAAATTAGTATAAATTGTGGATATCAAGATCTAGTAGAGTTGAACTGTACTTTTTGAATAATATATAATTCAAATTACAATAGAAAATAGTAGAATATTGAATATTCATGATAAGTTTTAACGTCTTTGAGTGTTTTTTGAGTATTTTTAAATGCAGTAAGGAAACTAGTGATAGATTTTCATGACTTGGCAGAGATGACTTGGACAGCCATCTCCAGTTCAATTCAATTTCTTCTTCTTGGTCTGTCTACTATAAAGGTTGGCAACTGCAAGGTAATCTCAGTCTTGCTCTGTTCCTTGTGCTATATCCCAAAAACTGACTCAGATTCCTGTTCATTGGATTGCTCACTTTCTTCTTTCTTTTTTTTTTTAATAAGAAGAAAATTAGCTAAGTCCTAAAATTCTGCATACTCTTACTCCTGGCTTGGTCCATTGTGTTGTTTTTTGTTTTGGTTTTTTTTTTTTTTTTTTTTTAATGAGTTCTAAGTGAGGAATTTTAAATATTGATTCCTCAGTGGCTTTCTGTAGGGCTGAATCCAGATTGCCTCACACAGCTGTTTCCGCAGCACCTCAAGCAACTGAGGAGAAACAACTTCTGGGTTTGATTTGGAGTTTCCAAGCTGGAGTCATTACAACATACGGGTTTGTTGCATCATTGAGAGTGTATTTTTCATAACAAAGTGAGTACAAGTTCCAGTGTCTTCTGAGATAAGCTTCCATCTCGTTTCTCCCTGGATGATTGTGACTGACAGACCAGAGTTCTTTTGGGGTTTATTTATTGACTAAAACAGGCTGAAATTTTCAGTTTAGAATCTACTCTTTAGTTTTCCTAAAGAAAAGAGCAGAGTACCACCTCATTTCCCTAAAAGAGACCCCTGGATTTGCATCCATAAGGTTTCTTGTATCTAATTGTCTGTAGCACAATGAAGCTGAAAATGTACCCAGAGGATGAAAATGGAGAGACTTGCACTGGAGGAGGACATTGAGTCCCACAGCTGAACGAGCAGGAGTAATGAACACCTCCAAGAGTTCCCTGTTCTGGAGCCTCAAGTTCATCACTTTCCTCTTAAGAGGGGGAACATTTCTGCTCTTTTGGTTGACTGGAAAGCCTGAGGAAAAAATTCCAAAGACTCAGAACTGATGTTGCTTCTGAACAGAGATGAAACATTTAATTTATCCCGTTGCTTCCCTCAGCACGTTTCTGTGGGGACTTGCCCACTGCATACAGAGATTGCAGGCAGAGAAAGAGCTTTGGCTGGGGTGATCCCTGTGTACCTCCTTTTTCAACCCCAAAGTCTGCCTCAGGGAGAAGGAGCTACTGCAGTTTGGTCCGTGCTTTCTTCTTGGGGGTGGTGCTGCTTTTTCAGACTTCTTAGATATCAAAAAAACCCCAAGGGTCACAAAGAAGTCTGCCTCTGGTTTGAAAAAAAAATCTTCAGTTTGCAGCATTTCTTCTGTATTTACAAAGGGGTGATTGTTAGGAGGGTGTTTCTCAGTACAGAAGAAAACGGGTGCCAGTTAGATTTTTCTCACTGTGCATCCTTGTCTTAGCCATTCTCTTCCTTTTAAAATTGTAAAGAAAACAAAGACTTTTTTGTAAAGGAAAAAAGATTTTTTTAAGAGGAAAAAAAAAAGAACAAAAGTGAAGGGAAAACAAAGAGGAGTATCTGTCTTACAGCCTTCAGACAGAATTTGGGGAGAACAACTTGTTCTGATGCTTTTCAGCATATGGAGAACTGGCAGGTGTAGTACGACTCTCCTCTGAAGGAAGATTTATAGAACATTACCTCGACATTACAGCTCTGCTCTCTGTCTTTATTAGCTGCATTCAGCTCAGTGAAGGATGAGCTACACCTTTGTCCAAGGGAGAGCCAAGAGTAAATAACTTTCTGCCCCTTGGGATGACAATTTCCCACTGTGGGGAGGGAAACTGTTCCTGTCCCAAAGAATGTAGGTCCCGACCCTTGTGCTCTGTAACATCATCTCCCCATTTAACTTGTCTAGTCCAGGAACTGGGGACACTTCAAAAGGGAGAAAATAGCAAAAAATACGCATTTTTCTCAAGAAAGAATAGGGTTGTTATAAAAATGACAATAAAAATGTGTCTTGTGTAAGTGGGGGAGAGGAATGGAATATCAAAAAAATTGAACAAGTGAAAGAAAAAAATACCCATAGAGTCCACAAAGCTTTGATTTGCTGTTTTATCAGTGTTTCTTCTTTGTAAGATTTTCCTTTTCCTTCCAGTAAAAGGGAAGAGTCAAAGATGAAGCTGATAAGCCAAAGTCTATTAATGTTTGTGTCATACCAGGAAGAAAATCATAAGAGAAATGGCAAATGAAAATCCTTTGATTATGTATTAAAGATGTTTAAGATTGAAAGAGGCAAAACAAGTCAGCAGAAGACTAAGTATCCAGATTAGGAGAGAATATATAAAATTAATGGTCTGCAAGCCTTTATTTCATCTTAGAGAGATTCATAGCTAGACTAGGGGTAGGATAAAAAGGGAAATGATGTACCTCTGTCATTTCAGAAGTAAAAGGAACAGCTGAGAGGTCTTTCAGTCTGAGTTTAGCAAGCTCAGAGCAGCATTGAAGACTAGAGTTAGAAACTTTTCTGCTTTTGTCTTTTTAAGAAGTTTGTTCCAAGGATGGGTACTTGCTAGAGCTGTTCCCACTTCTTCCTTCTAAGATATTTATTCAGTAATTCCAATTAACTGTATTCAGCTTTTTATACAAATTCTTCTGTATTTTATTCCTGTGTTCCTTTTGTTCCTGTCTTCTCCTGTGGAACTGTTCTGCTCATGTCTCCCGCACAAAGGCAGGATGTCATCCCCTTTTGTACTAAGGATGTGAATCAGTGTAATTTGTTTCTTGTATTTACCTCCAGACAACAAAGCAGCACCATTAAACCCTGTATATTGTTCAAGTCTAATATACTGTTTTAAAACTGCCTTTTCCATTGCATCCTTCAATCCTCTTTCTTAGCTTATTGAAAGTCCAAAATTGCTGTATTACCATTTTTCTGTTCCATATTAGAGTTGTACTGAAACTCTGGAATTTGTTTCATAAAGAATGAAATCAGTACTAATTTTCATTTTTCCCCCCAAATTTTGTATCTTAGTTCTGTGGAATTGCTCTAAAAGAGAAATAGAAGATGTTTTTAATGCACTATCAGAAAGGTTCATAAAAACGAGCAGTTGTCTGTACTTCACTGTTATTTATTCTGTTTTTGCCAAGTTCTGCTCCATAAACTCATGACTAATGATAAGTAAAACAGATAAGATAAGCAAAACAAAAATAGACCTTCTCTCCAATAAGATATGCTACATTATCCATTCAAACAACTTCCGTAATGAGTAACCGAAGAACGGTTCATGGAACATCAAAGGGTTTAATGAACCACCCAAATTAATAAAACACTGAAGCATCCTCAAACTCCCAAATACAAAGTAACTTTCTTACAGTGGTTGTATATATCCAAGGTGGATACCAAAAAGCAAACAGGATTTTGTATTTTTATTGTAAAACACATGAAATAATGAGGTGCCAGTCAGTCCATCACGGGAAATTTTAAGATTTTCTACCTAGTTGCAGCCTAATTGTAGAAAGGTGCAATTATCTGAAAAGTGGCAGCTTTCAGAAGTTTTGTTTAAGTAGGTTCAGCCCCAGGTTTTGTGCCTGCACCATCTCAGCACTGGCTGTGACAGGAGGCAGCAGACCCTGGTGAGGAGAGGTGCACACAGCAGGAAAGAGAGACTTGGGTGCATCCATAGGAAGGGCTCTGCACAAGCACAGTTGTTTTCCTGGATTTTACGGAGTTCTTTCTGGAGAGAACTGTTTAGGTAGAGAACATCCAAGATTCCTAAACTCTGCACTTGCAACACAAAGTGTTTCTTAAAACCTCAAAGGAGTTGCCATGTCTGTACTGTGCCACTCAATGTTGGACCTCAACCAGTAAGGGACAAAAATAGGAGCTTTGACTCTTTTCCATGAATTGTTTGACTAAAGCAGATAAATTCAACAATGTCTTTGCAGCTGGTGGTTGCATTATTGAAAAGTTTGTGGTACTTTTGGCACCCCTCTTGTTTAAAGACATGTTGGCTCAATTTCTGGATTAGTTAAGAGGCAGTCTGGCTCCACAGGATTGTTTTGCTGTGTGGCAAATGAAGTCTCATTGCTGAAAGCTTGATTTGGGCTGCAAAGGTGCTTTTCTGATTCTTTAGGATTACAGTTGTTTGTATGTTCAAGCATTGTATGTATGGTCATCTATAATTAATTTGTTGTTATCGTTGAGTGATTTTATATCTTGTTCATTGAAGTTAATAGAGGTTTGCTGTTCAAAGTGTTTCTAAGAGAGGCACAACTCTAAGTACAAAAGAGCTTTACATGAAAACTGAATCTGGCCTGATCAGAGTTTGTGTCCCCTTATGCCTCATCACTGAGAGGGTGGCACTGCTGCCATAAGAATTGTGATTGCAGAGCAACAGGCAGCTTCCCTTCTCTGGGATTTTACAGTCTGAGCAGGAAAAATTAATTATCAGAAGATATGACTTAGGAGCAACAAGGTTATATTGGATTTAGCAACAAGTTTGTATTGGATTTAAAGGCGAAATAATTTCCTTTTAAATATTTTGGACAGGGCTTAGTTAAGAAGGCTGTTAGTTAGCAGAGAGTATGGAAGAAAGATCCAAAAATGGCTAATAAAAAGGGGCTGAGGTCACCAGAAAATGACTGGGAAGTTTTTCCGAGGTCTCCCAGATGAAATCAACATTCCATTTTCCAGTTCTCAAACTAGGAATTATCATTTCAAACAAGAATTCATACTATCATTCCTAACTTAGATCCTGGGGAGGCAAACTTCCCTGTGCCTTGCAGGAGCTCCCACCAACTCTACAGCTCCTGGCAGCCTTTCCATGGCTTATGGTCTCTGAGGTGTGTGGGGTTTTTTCTATCACTGTGGGAACAGAAGGGATAGTTTATACTTTCTCCATTCTGAAAAGTGGTATTTTGCACCTCAGAGACCCGTGGCTGTGTTTGAGGCAAGGTTCTGCTTTGCCATCCTGTGAAGCTGGGGTTGATGAAGCTCTGTGTGTGTGTGTGTGTGTGCTCTTGCTGCAGATGACAGCTGTAAATTGACCTGTGAGAACGGAGGGAAGTGCATTATAAATGAGAAGGGGGATCCCCGGTGCCACTGCTGGCCAAGCTACTCTGGGGAAAGGTGTGAAACCAACCACTGCTACAACTACTGCCAGAATGGAGGGACCTGTGGGGCCTCTCTCCTTGGTAAGTATTTCTGAGCAATTCATTTACCTGCATTAAATGTTTGAATTTTTTCCTTTTTGTGTTTTTTTTTTTCTCTTTATTTGCATTGTCTGTACTTAAACAATATGCAAAAATAGCAGCGTATTTCATACATATTCTTTGCAATAATCAATAGGGCTTTTCATTCACTTTTCTGAGTGTTTCAGCACAATTAAACTGTATACCAGAAAAGAGAGAATATAAATAAATATTCAGTGTAAAGAGTCTCATGTTGAGGAATTGTAAAATTCCATGTAGCAGTGGAATTGTAAAGCAAATCGTCCATATAACAAGTCCATACATCTTCTTCTCTAAATTTATATCAATTCACTCCCTGAATTTATGTGTGCATACCTGGAGATATTTGCTTAAATGCCTGACCTCAATCCTTTACCTTTGTCTTACTGGAGTTCACCAAATAGGAATTTTACTGCTCTAATTCACAGGAAGATTTTGTTGGTGAGAACTCAGATCCTTCATTTTCCTGAAGGAATTTGAAATTACCTCTCCTGGGTTCTGGGGGTTGATCCTGTTAAAAAGCAGATGTTTGACAGTTGGTCTTTTGTCCCTAACACATTTTGTGTCTTGTATAATGTTTGGGCTAGAGAGGAAAAGTTTAAAAGAGATACTCCAAAATGTAGCAATTCTGTGGGAAAGGAGAACTCTATTTTCTGCTTCAAGAAATATTTAAATATTTGATTCAAAATACAAGAGCTGGAGAAGAGTTGGCTTCCCTCTTCTCAGAACCTTTCATCTGTTTAAGATGCTGTTAATCATTTTCTCCTGTGTGATGAAGTGGCCACCACCCTCTGAAAAAAAAGTCCAGGTACCTGACCTCAAGAAGTTTGTGATTGCTCATCACAGAGATTCATTCCTCCCTGTGATGCAGAATTATGTATCTGAGTTTCTGTGGTAGAGGGGGCTTAGATTGTAAAGATTTCCTCAGCACTCCTTACTAATGAACATTAGGCTGTGTGGTTTGGTAATTAGACCCACTTGCTGGCTTCCCTGGAGCCTCCTCCCATTGACTGAGGTGTGGTGGCAAAATTCCAAGTGTGTGCAAGTCATTTATTCTTTCAGCTCTGAGTAGTTGAGGGTTAATAATGTTGTTCATAATAACGACTTAATATCAGAAAATGAGAATTACTTGTGCTGGAAGTTGATGAGTTAGACTTTAAACTGCTCCTAACAGCTGATGGAGCTACTGACAGAAATGATAAGCAGTGATTTTTATCAATGTGGTGAGATCAATAAATGCTAAGTGAGGACGTGCAAGTGAATGGAAGTGACAGTTTAAATGGTGTGCACAACTTCCTCATCATCTGAAGAGAGGATGTTTATTCCCACATTTTTACATGTCTGGCATCTAATTGATTCTTTTGTGGGGTTAAAAGGCTTAATAAAATTAATAACTTGGCTCCTGGAACTCAGCTCTGTTGTGAGTTCTGCAGAGACCCCAGGGTTTTATTTAATCCCTTTTTTTTGGCAGTAGCCACAGGGCTCACTCACCTCCAGCAGTTTGTTTTCCCTCTCCCAGGCAGCTCACACGTGCTGTGCTCACACAGCTCTGCTATTGCATGGATATTTTTAATTTTCATTTTCCTGCTAAATCCAGCCTCTGAAATCTCTCAGCCTTGCTAAAACAATTAGTGCAGTGGGTAGAGGCAAGATACGAGCAGGGTCTACATACACTTTGTTGAATTCTTAACATGGAACTGGGGATGAAGGGGTCAACCTGGGGAGGCAGGAATCAACCTGGGGAGGCAGGGATCAGCCTGATGCTTGGTCCCAAATGGAATGAGGTGTCTGCACTGAAGTGCATCAAGAGAGCCTGCATGAGTGTCACCACAGTCCACATTTCATTGTTCAACTGCCCAGTTTGGGGGAATCTGAACCTTTAACAGAGGCTGAAGTTCCTTGTAGTACACATGACCAAAGTGTGCCTTTAGGAGCTCAGACCAGCTCAGAGCTGGTTCTGCTGGCTGTACCTGTGCATACCCACTGATGGTAATATTCTTCTGCTGTGCTGGGTCCCTTTAGTTTCATCAAAGTTTTAAGAATCATATTTCAGGTTAACCAGATGTCGTGTCTGCCATTTCCAATTCATGAGGGTATCTGTGCCTTGAAGCCCACACCATAACTTTCATGTGCTGGAAATGTAGAAAAAAAGACCTTGTATCTTTCTAAATCACAGTGAGTCCATCCAATATTCCAGATAAAATGTTCAAGTTGATGTGCATCTCATTTTCCTTGCATGCCTAGCCCCTGGACCCTGTAAATATTCTATTAAGAGGAAATCTCTGTTACTTATCAGGCTGTACTTCTTATCTCTATCAGTCCAGAAATCAGTGTGTTGCTGAAACAAACTAGCATGCCAGTGAGATGCTCCTTATCACAGTTTAATCTAACCCATGATGTACCAAGGCTGTTACGTGTTTTTACAGAGAGAAGTTACACTGGACTCCCCAAAAGCATTGAAAAATGTAATTAAACCAAGAAAGATTAATTCCTCTGTGGTTTTGCAGCAACCATTTTGTCTTTCTAGACAGATACTCAGTCTTTGAATTGGGCAGGGCACTTGATGGGGATGGGGATGTAGGGGATGGACAAGCCCTTTGCAGTTGGACTGAGGGTGTGAAATTCCGACCAGCCTTCTCCTTGTCTCAGCCTTGCAGGCAGAGCTGGTCTGCAGTGCCAGGCTCATGTGAGAGTTTTCAGTCTGCTGTAACTTTATTCTTGCACATTTCTACATGCAGGAATGAAAACATTCTTTATTACCAGGAATTACTTAGTTTCTCATTAATGGTTTTCTCACTTCAGCACTATCTTTTATCTAGATTTGTAGTCTGTCCTACCAGGTTGATTTGCCTGACAGCAGTAGAATCATTAAGACTGGAAAAAACCTCAGAGATTGAGTCCAGCCCTTAACCCAGCTCTGCCAGGTCCACCCTTAAATCAGGTCTATACATGACACAACCTTTAAATCCCATGTGTTCCAATAACTGTATTGCAAACTGATTTTGGTAAAGAACTCCCTCAATTTCTGTAAAATATAGGATTAGTATTTTAAAATTAAGCCAGCTCAGTATCATTTGACTTTGATCTGGTGGGTTATTGCTGTCTGTGTGTGCTTCCCCTGTACTACAGTGCTCACAAAGACCTCCTCAACAGGCAACAGTCATGCTTCTGATCCATTACACATCTGATTCATCAAACTGACCTGCTAAACTCATGAAATCAAGTTCTACATGTTTTCCCAATTTTGTCTTTCTTTAAACTGTATTTTTGTTCAAAATGATGACAATTTTTCTCTGGAAGTTGCAGAAGCCACACATGTGCCAATCTAAACCCATCTGAAAAATATAAATGACCCGTGATCATTTCAGCTTGCTTGACCCTCTCTTTCTGGGAGGCTTGAATTGCTCTGGTCAATTCTCACATTGTTCTAACAGCTTTGGTGCAGTCCATCTCATAAGCATCATTTTGTACATGTGGCCTCTGGAGAGCTTAGGGACTGCCAGCAATTTTAGCCTCATGAGATGATCCTTCCAAAAGGTCCCCACAGTTGGAAGCTTCCCCAGGAGTCAGGGAATTTCCTTTACGGATCATTTCTGGCTCAAGAAATGAGATTTCCTGGGAATAAATCTTGCTTCATATTCTGATCCAAATAAAATGATGCAGCATACAAAATACTCTTCTGGTGAATGTGTGTGTTCTAGTGAATGTGTAAATCCTCCTCTTTTTCCCCACCTAATATAAAATAGCAATGTGATAACTAATTAAGTAAATTGCAGAGTATTACTAATTTTTTAAAACGTGATTGTGCTAAATCTTTGCTGGATGTGTTAAGTTGTAGAGCCTCATTATCTGCACACAAATGTTAATTTGTTAAACAAATCCCACTGGCAATTCAGGGATTATTCACTGTTGGCTTACTTACTGCTAAGCCTTTTGGCAAATTCCTATGTGAATGTTATATAGCCAGAGATTGGAGGAGCTTTAATTAAAATTTATAAGTTTACGACAGTTGTATTGAACTACAATAATTGAACAAAGAAAATGTCATCAGTTAATTAAAAGTACACATCTGAGACACGTAATTAAAAGTTTGGGTGTAATAATGAACACTTTCCAGTAAGCCAAATTAATGGGAATTTGGTCAGAAAAAGTCAATGTTACCATAAAAACATACTTTGTTTCTCCTTGTAGTTTAAAGTAAAAATATTGCAGCAATAGTTTGCTGATTGTCTCAAACACATTAAGTTAACTAGGTCACAAAATCAGATAAATCCCTTTGTACTATACAAAAGGTATGTCTAATCATACAGAATTGTGATGCTTGTATCAAAATGAGTGAAAAAAAAGGTCTTTCCTCTAAATGAAAATGTATGAAATATTCTGAAAGAATCATTGTGTATGAAGCAGATATTATTTTGTGTTCTATTCTATGAGCAAAACCAGGTGATTTGGTGCCTACTGAAAATGCTGTCAGTGAAGAACCTGTTTTGCTGATGCCACATCAGTCTCAGGAGTTTTCCATGGCGTTGTCAGGACAGGACTGTGGGAAGGATGATGAGGGTGGCGTTTCACTGGAGCTGATCTCAGGTCCCAGCAGAGCCACCACCACCAGCACTGGAAAGAGCAGTCCCTGAGAGTACCCAGAGATATTTAGAGATTGTTCTTTTCTCCTTTTCTTTTCAATAACACAGAGAGAGACTCTGTATCTGTTGGGATAGATCCCAATCAGCTCACCTACTAATTATCTTCAATAATGCAGCTTCTCTCCGTTCCTATTGTTTCAGTAAAGCTAATTATGGTTCATCAGGCACACAGGAATGAATTATTGTGATTCCCACAGACTGCTGATAACAACTCCGAAGGACAAGAGATTGCTTACAGAAAGCTCATGTAGAGCCACCTCCTTTTCTTTAATAGTGACAGCAAGTTAAATATTGAAATTAATTGTGAATATTTGCACATAAGAAGTTAAAAACACAAATTGCTGGTAGTGAATTTACCAGTGACTGGAAGAAATAAATAATGTGGGTTTTGGTGAAGACATTCATCTGGATGATCTCACTTTTAAATCTTACAGAAAGCTTACAAAAATAATGCTATTGACCTAGGTTTAAATTTTATTTTTTTTTAATGTTATTTGGCTATTGAAAATTCACAGTATTTCTCTGTTGCATAGTCAATATGATGAATGAAAATTGATCTCCTTAGAGTTCTAGTCCTTGCAAAATATATGTAAATATAAAGTTAAGATATATGAATGAATTCCCAAAAGAAGTCACCCACATATTACAGAGAAAGTAAACTAAGATATTTATGAGCAATTTTTGAAGTTTATTTTACAAGTTATTATTTAGACAATAGTTATTATGAGGCAAATTAAATTGACAAACCAAGACTAACTACAACCTCTGTATTCAAAGCTAATTGAATACTGAAAGATTTTGATCTTTGTTATCTTTTTGCTTTAATTTGTTTAATAATTTATTTTTTTAAGAAAGGGCAAAGCTACATTTCATTTCTATGTCAAAAATTTCATCTGTTTTTTCATTTCCTACAGCCAAAAATAACCAATGTCTTAGAGTCACCATAATATATTCTCCTTTATTCTACTAAACTCTGTTCTGCATTTGAAGCAGTTTAGCATTCCATAAACCACTTTCCATGAGAATATTTTTCTACATTCTAATGTGTTGTGAATCTTTCTGTGGTGGTGAGGGTCAGGAATTAGGAGGGAGTTTTAATTCTGTGTCTGCAGGGCTCTAATCCTGAGATTTCATGACCAGGGAAGGTTCTGGAGCTCTCTCTGCATGAGCTCATTCTGCAATTTCTGTTAGTTGGGTTCTGGCATCTTGGTTATATGACTGTTTCCTCTGCAAACATAAATCTATGTTCTGATTCCATGGTACAAAACCTTATGGCATTGTTTGGCATTGTTTAATGCTGCAGTTTTGTTAAGCTGTTCCTTGAACCAATTTTTTGTATCAGAAATAATTTATGAGAATAAGGCAAACGAAAATGTCATTATTAGTATTATTTCTGGTGTCAACAGTCTGTGTATAAATAGGCAATGGACTGTTAACATAACTGAAAGTCATGTTAAATTGAGTGACAAAAATGGGGTTTAGGCTATACTGTATTAAATTTTCATTTAGCTGTCAGCAGTTTGGCATATTTATAAGTCTATTTTAGTAAAGAATAGGATAATCTTTTATACAAACTAGAAAAATATCATTGTCTCATCATTTTAACAAATAGAGGAATATTTATAATGAAAACTGATTTCAGACCTCCAGATCTATGTTCTATCACTATTTTATCTTTTCTTTTTACTGGAACACTTGTTCAGATGAAGGATTATGTCAAAACCCCTGTCTCGGGGGCAGAAATTTAAATACAAGTGTATACATGGGGAAAAAAACAAGTGGAATCTGTGCTAACATCTGAGTTCAACATCTTTGATTTAATGTTTAGATCACAGGGGACAGATATGAATAACCAGGCTGATGCATATTAAAGGAGTTGGAGCTATTTTTAGGTCAATGGTTTTGTTCCTGCTGTACTCATTAGAGAAAGAGACTAACTGATCTCATGGCCCTTAGGATGATTGGCAAAACACTCTAAATTAGCATAGCTTAAAATAGAAGATACAGAAAAGAATTACGTGAAGTGTGTCGTGTTAGAAGGGTAAGAAGTAAGTGAAGGGAAAAGATTGAATAAATCATTCTGCATGAGTCAGAGAGAGGAGACAAAATGAGGGTGCTTCACTTGCATTGAAAATTTCTCCAGTGAATCTGATATTAAATGATTGCACAGGATTAAGAGAAAGGCAGACCAGGAGGAAAATTGGATTGTGGGGCTTGTAGAATACTCAGTTTAGTCTTAATTCCTCAATAACACAGCCAGCTAAGTGGAGAGGAAAGATCAGCAAGGTAAGCAGGGTTGCACATCTCTCAGAGTATCAGATGCAGCTGTGGTTAAGGAAAGCAGATGTGGATAAATTGGTTTGTCAGTGATAAAATCTGAGAGGTTATTTTTCCTGTTTATGCCTGTAATTCCAGAGGGATTCTGCATCACAAATGCAGTACATTATGTTGTTAACTGGATAAACACAAAATCATGGAATGTTTTGGGCTGGAAGGAACCTTAGGGTTCATCTTGTTCCAACCTGTCCTGTCTGCCCTTTTATTTCAGAAGAGTCCTCAGGTCCTGCTTCATCTCTTTAATTCCTGGCAAGCCAGGAAAAATAAAAGTGTTAAACTTGGTTCTCCTCAAATTTAAGAAAATCCTTAAAGCTTATTGAAAGTGAAGAGGAGGGTGGGGGGAAAATAATGTCTTGCAAGCGATAATCAAGGATGAGAATAGTTTGTTAGGAAGTGAGAAGGGAGATGGCTGGTTGGACACATCAGGTGATTTACTTGGAAGATTATAAATGAGATAAAAAACCAAAGTCAGGAGATGGAAAAACATTAATGGGTTCTAGAAGTTTGTTTTAAAGAAGATAAGCCTTAACAAAATAAGACAGAAAAGTGGAAGGGTTTAATAAAACAGTGGAATTGTAACAAAGCTATAAATCCTTTAGACATGAGATTTAGATAAGGAAAAAAAAAAAAAAGGGAAAATTACAATAGAGAAGAATCATAGGAGGAAAAATGCTTTGGGTTTTAAAGACTATTTTTAAAATCCTTTGAAAAGAAGCTGTAGACTGGGAGTTCATTGTGTGCAAATGTTCATCCCGAAGTGTTAACTGCTTTTTAGACATTGAATATTGATGTTACAGGCATCTTTGGTCTGATGCCAGACAGCAATTTTTATGTAACAGTCTTCCCATTGTCTGGGAAGGGTTCATTAAAAATTGTTCTGTAAAGTGTAGCTACTAATGCATTAGTAAATATCTGTATTTCATGTGATTATATATCAAGGTTTGTAGATTTGAAAATAATGTAGTACACTCTGAAGAGACAGCAATGGAGATTAAACAGTTATCCTCCACAAAAGGAGGACCCAGCATGGCAGGATGATTCGAAGAGTTTAATCACACCCTAAATTCCTGCTTAGAACCACCTTTGAAATGATTCTATATTTTAAATAATGGCTTTTTTTCTCATAAAAGAGTCAATGGCTGTACATGCACAAGTAAAAATGCACAGATGCAGTTTTTGAGTGCCCATATCTCCCAGAGCCAGTTACGTTTTTCAGGAGTTCTACATTCAAGCCATGTTTGCATAGATATGTTCTCTTAAGGGTCTAGACAAACACAGTTGGGCTCAAACACTGGAACTCCCTACTCTTACACTCTCTGTGCTGAGAAAGCACTGATCACTGTTTTAACTTGTATTTATTTTTATCATAAAATAGCTGTCTCTGTTTTGGACAGGGCGGCCGACCTGCAGCTGCGCTCTGGGTTTCACGGGGCCGCGCTGCAACCAGACGGTGTGTGAGCGCTTCTGCCAGAACGGGGGCACCTGCAGTGTCACTGCTGGCAACCAGCCCTTCTGTGCCTGCCTGCCCGAGTACACAGGAGACAGGTGCCAGTACTGTAAGTAATCTCCACAAATTATCCCATCTGGGTTTGCAGGAAAAGTTCTACGCGAGGGAAGTTTAAAGCCCACCTTGGGTGATTTGGGGTTTTTTTTTACGGTGTTGTTAAATTTAGCCCCGGATCATTCGTGCTGCTGGGGCAATGTCATCGGTGTATTCAGGTGATTTCTGGGTGTATTTCTCCCCTTCTACACAGCTAGCTGAAGAAAGGGGTGTTTAAGGAATGATTTATTGTTGTTTTCGTGAATGAGCCGTAGAGTGGAACGGTCCAAGATGGATGACTTTGTCAGTAGCTGTGAGATAATTGTGTTAAAATTTTCTACTACAACTTGTCATACATTTTGTTATGTTGGTAATTAATTGACATAGTTGGTTAAGAACGTTCTGGTGTCCCTAATCTTTGCAGACCAAAAAGTCTTTTTAACTGCTCCTTTAACTTTGTTTTCTATTTCTAACCCCTGCAAGCAGCACTTTGAGGATAGCTCTGAGTTTCACATTGCTATATTCCTTCAACTTGCTCAAAGAACACCCTGAGTATGGTTTCTGCCCCATCCTGGTGTTGAAATTGTAAAGGATTTCTGAATGTTACTCTTGGTTACTTCCCAGGACTTCAGTTCTGTCTTTTACATCTGATTTTCTCCCTGTTTTTTCATTCCACTGACCCATCAGTCTCTTCTCATTGAGTTTTCTGAAGGTTTCCATCTTTCTCACTTTCTTCAACTTCCTCTAACTTTTCACTTCTTTAACAAAGGAGTAAGTAGATTATCAACCAATAGGCATTTTGCTCTTCATTTATACTCCTTTTCTTGCCATGCTTTTGTTTTCTGTCAGCATTATCTCTTTTCAGTAACTCAAGACATTTGGACATAATCTTGAATTTCTTCTTTTGGTCACTCATTTACAAATGACAGTTTGTCTTCCCCATGTCTTTTCAAAAATGATGACTCACAAGCAACCTTCCTTAAGTTAGAACCAATTACTTTACTGAGATCTGAATGATGTTTTTGAATCATCTCATTTTTTTCTACTCCTGCTTTGCTTTGACTGTAGCATTCTAAAGGCAAGGACTGTCATAGCCTTGTTAGACTGTCATAGTGCTTGTCATAGAACATTAAATGTGAAAGCCATCATCCCTTTTTTACCTTCAGTGAATTTGCTGAAGAAGGCTTGATTTAAGAAAAAAAAAAAGATATGAGAAATTATCTGTTATAAAGGTCTGGTTTAGAATTACCTACAAGATACAAAAAGTATTTAGTTTTAGAGAAAGGTCTGTCAAACAAGGAAAGGGATAGTGTGTGTCTTAAATAGGATTTGTACTGAAGTAAACTGAATATATTTCCAGTTGGGAGACTATGAAATAAACTGAAACCTTTGAATGGAAAACCAGCAGTAATTGTGATTCTCTCCCCCTTGGTATTAAGCAAACTGCATGAATCCACAAATAAGTATCTGCAAACACAATTGGGTGTTTGAAAATAGTATAGTACATAAATCATGCACAGACAGACACACAGATTAAGGAAAAATATTTACTTGAGGCTTACCCAAAACCAAACAAATTGTTTCTAGTTGAATGCTTCTGCAAACAGCTTTTTTCTTTTTTTTTCCTTCTTTTTTTTTTTATTTTTTTGAAGAGAATTAATTTAAATGTAAATTTAGGGGTACTTTTTAAACAGTGCTTATTATCAGATTTGGATTGTCTGGGAAACTGCCACAATACAGAGACTCAAAGACATTATAAAATGCAAAATAAAATTAAGCTTTTGCTGATTTAAAACTTAAGTCTTTTGAGGTGGGGGAAAGATTTACAATCTTAGTATTTTTTTGGTGGCCCATAAGTTTTGTGAAATTATACCAGTCTACAGTTAATAATGTGTATATAAAGTCACATCTGGTTTTTTTTTTTTTTACTCTATTCACACATGTGCATGATCTATTGCTTTATTAATCACCTTCACTTTGTATGCAAGCTGGAATACTTTAATATGGCATTATTGCAAAGATTGGTTGCCTCCCAGAGATCTTTTTCAGTCTGTCTTTGCTGTGATTGAAGGTAGTTCATATGCAAAGGATGACACATGAATGTGTGTAGGTATTTTACTCCTGCTCCCAAGCTTAAAATATTATTAGTAGGGTTTTATGGCAGGGAGAAGACATTTGCTTGCAGTATTACCAGCTTGCAAAGACCTTATTTTCCCCACACTTATCGACTCCAATTACCCAATGCAGAGTTTCTCCTGTGATTAGTTCACATAAGGGCTAATAACCTAAATGTGTGCTCCGTGTCAAGGCATTGGCATGGCTGAAATAAATTCAAGTGATTGAATTTACATAGAATTCTACTAACATTGTGCATGTTATTAAATACACATAAATCTGATGTATTTGAGTGTAGTTCCCTGCTTTAAATTCCAGAAAAAAAGACTCACAGAGCAGCTAAAGTTCATTTCTTGTATCATTTAAGGCCCAAACTACCTAAAAAGTGGGGAACATCTTCATGCAGTTACAGTCATTCAAAGGGGATACAGTGACTCCCCAAGCTGTGACTTTCTCTGAAACTGAAATCCCTTTTTAGGAGAAAAAAAAGAAATAATTTTGTGTCATTTCAGTCCAAATGTAGCATGAACATTTTAGATAATGCAAATGACTAAAGGTGTTTGCTACTGCAATCAATCCTAAAAACCAATAATTGTTTTCACATATAACCAATGAAAAACTCCTACATATTTGTGGGTTTTAGTTTTGTTTGTTGCAAGAGGACACAAAAAGAACGCAACTCACTCATCAGGATGTGAGATGAGAAAAAAGGAAAGTTTATTTGGGGATCTCGACTTACACAGTCACTGGGAGTTGGTCAAGGATTGGGGGACGAGAGGAACATCTCTCTGACCCCAGTGGTCAATTCAGAAGTCTATCAATTTGTCTTTCCCCCTGGAGAGGAATGCATGTTTACAAAATATTAGTCTTTGTTACAATGTGTGAGAACTTTCCAGTCCAGAATGAAAACATCAAAAGGCTGAAAAATCAAAATATTGCTGTTTATTTTTTGTCCTAATGTACATGCAAACATATGCCCCTTGCACTGCTCTCACATGAAATCACTCTCACTATTAGCTTTCAAACTGCAGTAGTTTTTGTTCCAAAAACAGCCCCCCTGCTGCAAATTGCCAATTCCAATACGTGGAAGTGGGGAACGAGGAACAATGAACAACTTCATTTAGTGTCTTTTAAGCTGCTCTGGTTGCTGATTCCTTCAGCAGCTGAGCCTACAGCCTGAACAGCCAGGTGGAGATGTGTAATGAATATTCAAACAGAAATAACTCCTCCAACAGCCATGCTCTGTCCCCCTGAAAGCAAAACTCTTCCAGCAGTGCTCACTCCTTGGAAAGGAAGAAAAACAGCATAGAATAGCACAAGCAAAATGTGTTTCTTATTTTGAGATACAAGTGATGCACAGAGAAGCTGTGGCTGCCCCATCCCTGGAAATGTTCGGGGCCAGGCTGGATGAAGCTTGGAGTAATTTGGGATAGTGGAAGGAGTCCCTGCCTATTAAGGAGCTTAAATGATGACATTAAAAGAAAAAGAAGAGAATTAAAAAAAAAAAAAAAAAAAAAAAAAAAAAGAAAACCACCACAAAATAAAGTTGTCACAACCACATAAATAAAAATTAACCAAAATGTTAAGATACCAGTATTTTTTAGCTCTTGGAAGCTTCTTCAGTTAGGCAATTTGATTTTTTTTTTTAAAGGGATGAAAACTGAGACAGCTACTGGTGGTTCTGAAGAGTTAAAGAATTTACCACTTGAAATGCCAGTCCTACTGGCATTTAAACAGTTAAATACCATAATGGGGTTTTGCACAGTCTATAAAGCTTATGCATGTATGTAGTACTTTGTAGAACTTATGGATTATGTCTTTATATATTATTATTAGAACTTCATGAAATTTTAATATGTGGATAAATAAAAATAAAACTTAATTATTTCAAAATATCGCTTCAATTTCAGTTTAGCATAATGCTGTTAATGGTAATGTGAATGTATCAGAAGATTTTTATTCAGCCAACGTCCCATTAAATACATTAACACTGCTCTGCTTTTCTCATCAGGAGTCTTTATATTATGTGGGATGATGCCATAAATGGTTAGACAACTAGAAGGGAAAAAAAAAAACCTCTTATGAGTTTATACTTCCATTTCAGTTCCCAAGATTACATTGTTAATATATTATATATCTGTTTATGGATCATTCTTGTTTCCTGCGGTTTTCAGTGAGTCACCGGCTTCACTCTTCATTTCGTATTTTTATTTTAGCACCTTTTAAAACGTGAAAGTAACTTGTGAACCCGAAAGAAAAATCTTTTGTTTCTATAATGCTCCTTAATGTCTTTTATAATCAGGTTAGTCAGGTTCTCTTGTGTTGCTTTAGATGTTTGCCACCACTACTGCGTGAACTCGGAGTCGTGCACCATTTCCGACGACGGGAGCGTGGAGTGCGTCTGTCCCGGGCGCTTCGAGGGCCCCAAGTGTGAGGTGGACAAGTGCCTCAGGTGTCACGGAGGACACTGCATCATAAACAAGGACAGCAGTGACGTGGTGTGCAAGTGAGTGTGTGTGTGGGATTCTGTTCAAAATCCTGCGTTTAACAGCAATTCCACCACGTTATCTCTCACGCTGTAGCTTGTCCCTGGAGGGGTCACATCAGATCAGTTCCTCTGGGTGGTTCCCACCCATACAAAACCAACTCACTCCTGGCTTCTCAAACCAACTTGTGGGGCACTCCTCAGCTGGAGGGTGCACAATGTAGCAGAAGATTGACTGCATTTTCATTTAAAAACATTGAAATTAATCAAGTTGACAATGGAGTTCTTCTGTACTGTTGAAATTTCTTCACTCTACATTATCTGTGACAGTGATAGAGACATGCTAAATACTGTTGGAGGCATAGGTAACATGTGCTGCTCTATTGCTGAGTGATTGCTTTGTATTATAATAGTTTATTTTCATTAAAAGAAAGATTAAATATATATTTTGTAATAATCTCATTGCCTGTGCTAACTTTTCAACCCATTAAAAAAAAAAAGAATTCAGAAACCTACAATTCTTTCAATCAGTAGATCTTATAGTATATTAAAATACTGATTTTACAATGAAATGCTCAGATTTATTGAATTACTGATTATGTTTTGCCTTTTTTTTTTTTTTTTTTTTTTTTTTTTTTTTAACCATGGCAGTTGCACTAATGGAAAGATTGCCTCTACCTGTCAGCTGTGTGATGGTTACTGCTACAATGGTGGCACCTGTCAGCTGGACCCAGAGACAAACATACCTGTCTGTCTGTGAGTATCCTGCATCCTGCAGATCATTAAAATGCCTGTGTGACAACAAATAATAAAATCATTATGCATGAGTCTGTATTTTTGGTCTCTCTAGGATAATTAATGTGCTGGTTGCAGTTTCGATTTACAGTATGTGTTTTGTAGCTATTTCTGTAACCTCATATTTTGCATACCTTTTTTGCAAAATGTGTGTTGAAATTTAGAACTAAGGGCTCTATTGTGAATGTATATAGATACAAGGATATCTCTTTGGAGACTTAGAGTAATTTCAGGTTTGTTCAGGCATATTTTTTCTGGAATGGAAACTTGAGGTTGCCTGCCCTGCTTCTCAGAGGTGGATTAAGTCTTTTCTCCTACAGAGATGGTCAGATTTGGAGGCAAACCCCTTCTCCTGATGGCTGGAGAATAGGAAAAGTGATGTCAGGGTTATTTCCCTTGTGGGGATATGCTCTTTATCTCTCATTTCTGCCCTAGCCTTTCCCCTGCCCAGATTATTGTGGCTGTTCTGGGGTGAGGTTGTGCTCTCCCTCCTGATCCATGGTCGAGAGAGTAATTCAGGCTGATTTTCTTAAGCTCAGACTTAAAATGCCAAAGAAATTTGGATTCTGTAGCCTAGAAATTAAGTGCTGTTGTAAGCAGAAAAGCCTACACTCTACTCCTTTCTTGAGAGCTATGGTGTATCTTCTTTTTCAGCTGCTCAATATAAAATACTGAAGTGATCACTTTGGCAAGAAACTAATTTCTTTCCTGCTCTCAGTTACTCTGAGCTACCTAGTCACGCTTTTTTTTTTTTTTTTTTTTTTTTTTAACTATTTCCTTAAAATGCTCATTTTGCAATGGTCTTCCACTTCTCCAAAGAAGCTGGAGCTCAGAGCATCCTTCAGGCTGGAAGGAGAGAGATGTTGGAAGACAGAATTGGACCTGAATGTCTCATTCCCTGGGTGACATAAGCAAACTGTTGCCCAAAGAGATTCACTACAACTTTGTGAATACAGATACAGTCACTCCTTCATTTTGTTGATGCAGGTGATCTTGAAAGAGAGTTTTATTCATTCTCTCAAAGGAGTTTCATAAGTTCCTAGATTTTCTTAATGGAAGAGATGGGCCAAGGCTTCCTCCCTATGAGAGGAACTTCTGCAGGAGAAAAGAGACACAACTGTAGTGGCACCACCATTGAAAACTTGTCAGTGCATGTTTGTAGGTTTGGGGCTAAAAACACTGTAATTTAGGTCTGCACAGTAGCCCTTACTGAACTGAAAATACTTTAATTGCTTGTTTTTCTTTTTCAGTATTATTTTTTACCTTTTTTAGCATTTTCCCTTTTATTCTTACCTCCTTAAATGTCTTTAGTTGGAGACTAGAGTCTGATAAATCCTGGCAAAAGGAGAATATCACAGCAATGATATGCAAGGCCCAAATATGATGATTAGGGCTGGTGATTCATTTGGTTAAACACCTAGAATGGCTTTTTTGGGAGCTTGTGACTTTTCACTATTTTTTTTCTTATAAAACTGTTATGTGCTTTTTCAATTCACATGGAACACCATAGCATCTCAAGGAAAAAAAAAAAAAAAGATTTGTGCTTAATTTGTGTGTGAATTTACAATACATAAATGCTGCAGCATACACCAACACCATTAACAATGCTAAGAAAATGGTAATGAACATTTTCAAACTCATTACAATGTGGATCAATCGATAGAAATGTACATCTGACAATAATACCCTGAGAACCCTTCAGGCAGTATAGACCCCATTGTGTTAAAAACCATTTGATCGACAACACTCATGAGCAAAATTTTCAGTACTGTCAGATGGACTTTCCATGAAAAAGAAAAAAATTGATTTTGTCTTCTCTGAGTGTGTGCTCGTGTACGTGTGCGTGTCTTGCCGTCATTATTTGTAACGCGTTTAAAATCTGCTCAGCACAAGGCAGAATATTTATGTAGGTCTATTTTACTGAAATTCTGCAGATGCTCTGTGGGGTTTAAAAGTCAGCGCTGTGACCAGAAAGTGAACCCTTGTGATTACTACTGTCAGAATGAGGGAATTTGCACTTTAACCACGTTTAATGAACCGAGATGCAAGTAGGTTTAACCTTCCACTTAATGCTGCACATTCTGTGACATCATTCCAGGCCACAGTTCATTGGTTCAAGTCATGCACATTCACATACATTTCACAATATATACTTAATCTGGGGGACCATTTCTATAATACACACTTACCCTTTGAGAGTTGCACTGATGAGTATATTTAAAAATACATTTGGAGTGTGTGTACTGTTAGGGGAAGAAATAAAAGGCTTCATTTTACTAAATAAATTGGAAAAAAAAAATGAAAATGCCTCTTGGCTTCTATTGCTCATGTTTCGAGATATTTTACCAAGTTAATCCTACATAGGATAAAGTTTAGTGAACAGTGATGTTGCACATGTTCTGTAGTCCAAATCTGACTTCCTATTTCTTATCTGAACAGAACTGTTTTGGTGCTGTATTGTATTTAAGTTTGTATTTATAAGTCTCATTGTTAATTTTATAGAAACAGATTTTATAGAAATTAATTTTATAGAATTTTATAGAAATAATGCTATAAAACAGAGTCTGTTAAAAGTACATGAGCTATATCATAATGTTGACTTCTCTGATTAAAAAGGATAATAACATTTGTATTCTTCACTTCTCTAAAGGATTTTAGGTCTGTTTCTTAAAGAGAAAATTTTAATCTTCATCAGGAAAAGAAACAACCTTAGTCTTTGAAAATCTTGTAAGGCAGATGTACAAAACACCTGTCAGATGAATATAGCTTCACTTAGTGCTTGTGATGCAAAAGTAGTGAAATCATGAACCAAAAACCTAGACTTGGGAGAAAATGTGAAATTCACATGGATTTAAACTTATCTCGATTAATGGTTTATGAAAACACAGAATGCTGTGGTGATGTGATGTGGGTGTCTGGTGGGTAGCAAAGACAGTGACTGCTTAGGCTGAATAATCCATTTAATTTTTTTTAAACATGATCTCGGTTGCTTTGTCAATGTTCTCATGCAATGAAACTGTCTGGTTTGAGGTACCATTGGAAACAAGATTAGTGTCTTAACTACCACTTCTTAGACTTGGAAGAGTATGGAGTGGTCAGCAGTGCTTGGAACTTTTTGTACCTCCATGTTCATATTTGTGTTTTCAGAATCATGCAGCCCTAAGAACACCATGTTGCTGCTATAAAGTCACATATTGGATGTCTCTTTCTTGCTTTTTCTCTCAAATGCTCCAGGAGCCACTTGTCTAAGTTTTTCTAAATGTTTTTCTAAACCAGTGTCTAACTTGGGAGTGGGTGATTTTTAGAAGAAATAGGAGATGCCTAGGTTTATTGTCATTCAGCAGGAACTCTGCTCTCTCTCACATCCAGAATCATTTGAGAATGCAAACTTTGCACATATTCAAGCCCTTTTTATCATTCAGTAAAGACAATAGAGGATAAGATTTAGCTGTTCCAAAGGGCAATCCTAAAGCCATAATTATACAGAACAACTCTAAGCCTGTAAGAACAGACTCTCCTTTCAACAACCTGTACTGCTAGCACACATTTTTATTTTATCTTCCTGTCTCAAGGTGTCTTTTTAATGTGGAATGCACTAAATGACCTAAATATCAGTTGCACTCTGGAAGAAGGAAGTGGTGGTTTTCACTTAACCATTTTAGGAATGAATTAAGGCCTCACTGTGGCTTCATATAAGGCCACTAAAAAAAAAAAGAAAGTTTTATGAAGGCTATTGCCAGTTTCAATGAAAGCTCTGTCAAGGTTTAAATATGCAGCATATGCTGTGATTTCTCTTTAGACTTTAATGCAATCTAGATTATTAATTCTTCACATTATTTTTAGGTATGTGATGATTATTATTCCCCTTCCCCCCTCCATTATTGTTCTTTCTCAGTTACAAAGGTTGTGAGAGAATTTCAAATGATAAAATTTGGGGTAATGACCTTTCTTGAAAAATGTTCCACTTGGGGTGTCTTAAAGTAGCTTAATCTTATGTACAAGATGTCATTTGAGTATTCTACATTTTCAAGGATCTCTGTAGTACTGCTCACTGATGGGTGGGGTCTGTGTGATGTCCATCACAGTAGAAGCATGTGAGATATGCCTGAATTGCACCAGGAAATTCACAAATCAGTTGTAAAAAGGGAATGATCAGGAGATCAGGTTCATGTGAGAAATAATCAAGAAATGTTTTTTCTGTGTATTTCACAAACTGCTCATTCCATCTGTTCTATCAGTCTGTCTTTTAATGAATACCTTTATTTATGTCTCTGTTTCCTTCTCACTAATGACCCACCTGTATCTACATTCCTGCAAGAGAAGCAGGGTTTAGAGAGAGATTACACCTCATATGATACCAGTGAAGAGAACTGGAAAGAGTTGAAACTTTCAAGCACTCAAGAGTGGCTTTGGTGGATGAATGGGCAAGGCTTTTATTACAGGATCTTTAACACAGAATATTGCTGCTCTCTCTCAGCTTTGTTTCTTTTATACCTTCATCATGACCATATGTTGCTATAATTCCATCCTTTTATTTGTATTACTATTGTTATTTATACCTGCACATGAATGTGTTCTATTATTGTTATCTGCAAATAAATGAGATCAAGCCATAACCCCCTTACAGTAGGCATTATAGAAATATAAAAATCAGAAGACAAAGTGCAGCATTACATTAGTTACCTGTGGCTGGATGTGCTCCCTGTTCAGAGGGATTCAAGTGTGTGTTGTATTTCAATATTAGAACAAACATCAGCTCCTCTGTAATGAATTTCAAATCATCCCTGGAGAGTTAATGAGAAGGCACAGACCATGCAGGAGATTGGAAGAAAGCCTAAGTTTGGTGACAGAGGAAACTGAAAAGTGAAGGGTGGAGGAAGAATAAATTACTTAATTTCTTAATGGAGAATTTTGGTCAAGTCACAGGTTAAAGACAGTGAACAACTGGGGAGAGCAAAGTTGTGGAGTTACTTAAAACTGATAACAAAGTTTGAACCTGGAAGCACAAAGATAGGTAAATTAGGAAAAAAGCTCCTGTGGAAGTGAAGCAAGCAGGAGAACTGTTCTTACAGAATCCTGGAATGGTTTTGGTTGGAAGGGACATTAAAGTTCATCTTGTTTCAACCCCTCTTGCCATGAGCAGGGACACCTTCCACTAGACCAGGCTGGCCTGGACACTTCCAGGGATGGAGCAGCCACAGCTTTTCTGGGAAACCTGGTCCAGTGTTGCCAAGTTGTTCTTGTCAGCTTTATCTCCAGTAGGCTGGAGAGAGACACAGTGTGAGGGGAGTCTGTGGGGGTGAGTATGTGTGTGTGTTTAGGTCACAGAATTCAGGAATAAAAGAGTGCATTCCTCTTTATGAAGGAGCTCCCCTGCAGCTCAAGTGCCTGTGATGCTGTACCTTCCTCCTGACATTCCCTTCCTGTTGAAAAATCTTTGCATTTTATTTTTTATTTAAGTTCACATGCAGCTTGTACAAGTGCTGCATTTACACACAGATTTGGAATAAATAAACTCATCACTACGACAAACCTCTGCTCAAAAAAGGGTTCAGGGACACCCATGGTCCAGTTGTGGACAAGAAAGGGACCATAGCATGCAGTCCCAGACTGGCATTTTCTGAAGGCTGAGTAGAAAAAGCCACTGTGGTGTAGAACAGGATTGAAAAGCCTGAGAGAAGGCCCTGGTAACCCTGAGAGGCAGCACAAACCAGGAAATTTTATCAAGTATCCTGCAATAAATGCTTTCCATATGATTTCCTGGGGTATATTTAATGAGCTCCCCAATTGCATTACAACAGGAATATCACAGCATTCTGCCAGTCCTTTGAGAGCTTTCTTTTTCAACTAAAAATATCTTTGTTATAAATATCTTGAAATTGAATAGAATCCGCAGGTTCTACCTTTGTATGATAAAAGATCTTTTATCCACTTTGTACCACAAACTAGTATCAGTTCAAGAACCAAATGCAAACAGGTGTTTGAAGAGTGGTTGTCAGAGGAGGAAATTTTAAGATCTTGGAAAAGAGGAATGTGTATTTTTCATGGAGCATTTACTGACTAGGCTGTAATGCAGATATCCTTTGTGCATGAGTTTAAAATTGTTCAGATAAAACTTGAATAGTATTTTCTGCTGTTTATCACTGCTTGGGAAAAAACCTTAGTAGGTTTTTACCTACTTAGAATCCTTACCTAACTAATGAGAATCTTTTCTCATTCCTTTTGAGTTTTACCATTTCAATCTCTTTTCCTTTTGTTTTATTGCTCAGTGTAATTCCAGCTACAGCAGTAGTCACCTGGACATGCTTTTTTATTTATTTTCTGTTACTGCTTTTAGTATTTGTACAGCCTCTGTACTGTATACACATTGCTAATTGTATGGTGGTTAATGACTCTTAATTTCTTCATTTCTTCTTTTTCTTACCTTGGGATGAATGAGGCTGAGCTGCACTTGAAAGTTTTTCCTTTACAGTGAACATCATGCAGCAACTGGGAATAATGATTTGTACATAGTAATCTCATGCCCAAATTAAAATTCATTTTTAAAGTCACTTTTTTTTTTTTTTTTTACATATATTGTTACTAAATTTCAGGAGTTTTTTTGTGTTCCTGTAAAGTAGTTTTTTTGTTGTTTTGCCTGCTTTTGAATGATGTAATTATCTTAGTCTGAATGTATTGGATTGAAGGTAATTTGTATTTTCAGGTAACAAGTATAAATTTTCCATCCCTCAGCTTCTACATTATTCTCCTTTTATGATGTTGAGGGATGATCAATAGACAAAACTAATAAAATGTGGTTTGTTTAGCTATGAAATGATTATGGAAAAGTTATGACTTGAAAATAATGAAACCCTACGATAGAGGGGGAAGCTACAGAATGTGCAACTATTGATCAGTCCCGGGGTGGGATTTCTGGTCTTTGTTATCAAAGTGCTTTATTTCAGAATGTTTATCAGTAGGTTTAACTCTATTATATCAGCTCCCTGTATGAACAAAGCGCGTCTGCAAAAGTATTCCTAAATTTATTATAAATAATGATTTGGTTTAGTGCAAGGCATTTGTCATCCTCTGGCATCCTACAGAGGTTTTGGGGAAAAAAGGAATTTTGATTTCTCTCTTTCAATGCAATTTCACGTAGAGAGCAAATAACTGTGATCCAGATGTTCTCTTGTCTTACAAACAGTTTGAATATTAATGGTGAGACAAGTTCCAGTGAAATTTTTAATGTTAAGTGTTCTCAAAATAGCAAGACTAGATCCTTTCATTAGGATGTTTTAGTACATGTTGCTTTGTCATGACCAAAAGGAAAACCAAATTTGGAAAGTCACTTTGTATAATGAAGAAATATCTTTTATAGCTAAGAAACATTTTCAGTTCCCCTTCCACCTCTGTTCTGTAAGGACTGTTCCACAGATTCTGTTACACTTCTAGACTAATCTTTCAATGCTGTTGTCATTTTTGGATCTGCACTGGTATATTGAGTTGGAAAACAGTTGTCTACAAAAGCACTTTTAACTGCATCTTATGCCTTCTGTATTATATTTTTATGGCAATGCGTGTGGCACAAAGAAGGAGAAAAAAAGAGTAACAAAATTAAAAAAGAAAAACTGCACACTGCCACCAAATTAGCCCTTTTTTACTATTTTTTTCTATTTATCAGTCATTTCATAGTCAAATGGTCAGCTACCTGTATAATGAAGTTCAGGATGTTTGATCACACTGACGTGTGAGGGTTATACAGAAAGAGAGAGGCATTTTCTGTCATGAATACACTCAGTCACAACAGCATGATCAGTCTTGGAAATGTAAATATTTTCATTCTAAACATTCCTTACTCCAAGTACAACACCTTCAGAATCTCAGTTGAAATTTTGGGTTTTTTAAATGTCTCTGCACTACTATTTCCTATAAATAGATCATTCCAATGGTGCAGGCACTTCCCAAGTTCTCATCTCTTTAGAAATGTAGAGCTAGATTGTTACAGAGAGAGCTGTAGCAGTTTTATTAATGACCTTGGCATGAGAATCTGTACAACCTTTATTTATTACATTCACCCTCAGTTTTCATACTGGCATCGCCTGTGGTAGTGCTGCTCTTTGATCTTGCTCTGGTTCTGCTGGGACCTGGAGGTTTGCACCTGAGATGTTCTCTGTGGCACCTTGCTGACTCCAGCCTGTCCTTCACTGTCAGCTTCCCCATCTGTTTCCATCTGTGTTTGTCTGGGAGTGACTCAAATTAGGCATTTTCACTGTTCCTTCCCCCGAGTTTGTGATGATGTGAACACCTCTGATGGAACAAAGTGGATTTTGTGTGGTTCTGCTTCGTTAATGCAATTTTGTTTGCTCGTACTGCAAATGTCCTGTCTGACCACTCTGTGCCCCTGAAAATGGCACAGAGCAGCAGCTCCTGGTACCAAAGAGTTTGGAAAAGGACAAATTACTGTGCATCAAACTGAACCAGGAGTCAGTTTCTATGTCTAGGAGCTAAGCAGTCTGAATTTAAATGTCCTGACCAGAAATTGCTGTTATTAAGAACAATTTCTCTCTGCAGACAATTAAAACTGGTTAAGATCTGCTCATTTCCCATGTTCCTGCATGAACAGTTGTCCATATCCCAACCCCACCATTATTCATGTGCCTGCTCATGGCTGATTTTCTGTGTCAAATTCCCTTGCAGAAAACAACCCTTCCCCCTGGGCTTTATTTCTTTTTCTCTTCTGTGTGCCCAAGACAAGCTTTTAGTACCTTGCTGGACCATCAAAGGGCAATCATTTCACCTCAAAGTGCAGAAGGAAATGACTGCCATCCTTCCAGATTCAGTCTTTTTAAAGTTTATTGAAGAAAGCAAGCATTTAGGAAAAAAATTAAAATGTAGTGGCAACTAACAGTGTTTTTATGAGACTTCAATCAAATGCCTCAGGTGTTTCAATATTGCTGATCTTTGCAATTAGAATGAGAAGATAGGTAAAGAACTTTTAATATTTTAATTTTTTCCTGTTTATTGCATATCTAGGTATAGGATTTCTTTTTTTCTTCACCAGATATTGTGATAACATGTCTACTATAAGGTTTTGAAGAATGTAATTGCACATTATACAATTTTCTCATGGGCTTGTACTTGAATGCTTCATGGTGATTCTTTTGCTGATCTCACTGTCTTATGTTGTCTACACTGTTTTAACAACAGATTTATCCCAATGATACACTGGAAGCATTTGAAACATTTAATATAAGAATTTAGTTGCAAAGTTAGATATGTCTAACTCTAATATAGTATTTTTTCCCCTTCAACAGTGTAGTATTAAATGCAAATTTCCTGTCATCACGAGTTTTGATTACATGAGCTGAATCCTGAGCAGGAATGATGCAAAATATCAGTAAGAAATATAAAGATTGTTTCATGTCTGTCACATACCAACAGCTTGGAGCTGAGTTGAATATTCTAAGTATAAAGATATATAATGTTTCTCTAAAAGAATGGAGACACTTATTTTTGCAGCTGTATGTTGAAAATTGATAATTTTACAAAGCAAGTTCCTTGAAAAGTATCTTAGTAAGGTAAGCTGTCAGTGCAGGCATTTCTGTCTTACATAATTGCTAAAAAGAGATCTGGAAAGAAAAAGGAACAGATGCATCTTTTGAAAGATTAAAGTCGTGTTCTCTGTGACTTACGGTGTGCTGAGGTGATGGTAAGCAGGTGGAAAAGTCAGTTGGGTTCAGTTATAAAATATATCATTGTGAGGCATGTGTGTAATTAGGAATTGGGGGTTCTTTGCAGTGAGGAAACCCAAGTGTGTATTTACCATATTTATTTAAGTAAACAAACCTATCTAAAACATGAAGAACTTCTAAATTATAATGCAATTTAGCTGGTGTGTGACAATGTATGAATCAACTAGCAATAATAATCAATATATATATAAAAAAATCAATAATGCTTCTAAAGACCTTCTGTGCCTTCCCTCTGTAGAGCTTAAGCACTTCCATAGTGTATCCTGCTAAAAAATTAAATTAACTTCCCAAAGGAAGTTCAAGCTTAATATGAAGCCCAGTAGAGAGATTTATCTGAATGTCAGGGTGTGCTGGAATAGGCTTAGGAGCAAGGGGAGAAACGAGCCAGTCTTCTGCAGATCTGCAAAGACAAGAGAGCCCAAAGCATCACCAGCAAAGCTGCCTGGGGCTCTTCTCTGAGAATGGCATTGGTTTTATCCAGAATATTTTGTATCTTTCCAAAACTTCTTTTACTATAGAACAATATCAGTTGTTAAGCACAACCACTCCTAAACCTTGCAATTTATTAAATCCTTAGGAAGTCATCAGATAGCAGCAGTTCTTGGAACTGTATGAGGGTAACGCTCTATTGCACCTCCCTAAAGATAACTCATGTTGAAATTCATAAATAATTCAAAAATACTTGGGAAAAAAACATGATTCATTGCACAATATGCAACAGAGACAGATGAGAAGTGACTACTTCCTGCCGTTTCCACAAGGAGAATTTGAGGGTCTGTAGTAAACTTAATCATATTTACAGCAGGTTGAATAAGCAATTGAATTTCATTCAGGTATTTGTTTCCTATTTTGATGGATTTGCTGAGTCTGCTTCCGTGGACTCCTTGTGTTTCCTTGTGTACATGGAGGGTGTTCTGAATCCCAATTGAGGAAATATTTGCATATTGATATTCACACAAGGAAATTGCAGCAGGATAGCTGTGTAAAATCCAGGCACCTGCCTCCTGGAACACGTATTCTGAATATAAACAATATTTAGGGATTTCTGAGGCCAGGAGACTCCCATCCCTTTAGGAAAACTTATTCTTTGACTTTCCTGCCTACTTGCACACACACAGATGTGGATTTATTTCTGCAAATAAATACCTGGTCGTAAAGTTCAACATTTAGAAAGTTAAAATGCTAATATACCTTTGATTAAACCCGTTTTATTTTTTGAGGAATTAGAAAAGAACTCTGGAATGAAGGTTGCAGTGATAATAGTAGGAATATAATACACAAAGGTGTAGTTTTAAACTAAATCCCTGCTCTGAATGTTGTCAGTGCCGTGGCAGAGTGCTGCTGAGTCCTTCCATGAGGCTCCTTGTTGGTTTTGTAGAAGCACTGCTGTCATTGGTGTAGCTCTTGAGAAGATGCTGGTGGTCTCTTTCATGGGTTACTGTGCTAATAGCTGACATTTATTAACTTTCCTGTCCTAATTGGATCCTTTCAGATGTTCAGCCAACTGGTCAGGCACACAGTGTGAGAGGCCAGCTCCCAAAAGCAGCAAGTCTGACAACATCAGCACCAGTAAGTACTTCCAATAACTGCTGTCACTTGTCAGATCTGGGTCGCTTTAAGCCTTGTGCTATTTTAAAATGTGAGTTTGTGGGCTGAAAAATGCTCGTTATTTGTATCTTTGTCTTTAAAAAAACCCAAAATGTAGCTATTTCTTGACTTTTTGGTCACCATTTGGTGTTGCACGAGGTGGTTTGAATGCAGTTCTTAAGCTTTACACTTCCTGCTCCAATGGCTAGCTGCACTTTTCTTAAGGAAATCATATCAATTGACAAGCATTTGGCCATATCAGCCCTGTGCAGGGATCTAGTGGGGGACCTCTGACCATTTAAATCCTCCTGAAAGCATCAAAAATGGAACTGTAAGTAGTGCATAACTTCTGTATTGGCCGTCTGCAGAGACGTGAATTTTTTACCTACTGTGAAAATCATCCTGAAAGTAAGAATAGCTCCTGCTGAATTTTTTTTTTTTTTATTTTAACACATTTGTAAGCATAAAAGGCTGGCATTGCTGCACTATTGGCAGCTGAAAGTGGACAGGGTTCCCTGCAGAGTGCTGAATGTGCTGTTGGTGTCCTGCTGTACCTGCCTTGGTCACATTTAGCCCAACTGGAGCAGCACAATGAGCTGCCCTGCTATTCAGATGAAACCTTCCCAGCCATCCACACAAGTGAAAGAACACTCACAAGCTGGAAATAGGCAAAAAAAAGCAGGCAAAACTTGGATCACTGCTTCATTGTGAGGGTAGAGCAATTGCAGTTTGGGAAATGGGCTTATCCTACACCCCAGGCTGCACCGTGGTCACCAAATGGCAACTCATGCCTGGTGGGATGTTCAGGGGGTTTTTTTGAATGTTTACATGCCAAGACAAAATCAACCTTTTTTTTCTTTTTTATTCTTTTTTTTTTTTTTTTTTTGGCACCTAAGTAGAACTTAATGCAGTTATTTATCAAATGTTTTCTTAAAAGAGCCCTGTTCTAATATCCTTTACATGCTGAATCTTCATAAGCCAAAGTGAGCTCAGGATACTTCAAGTTTTTATTCAGTACTTTCATTTCATGTCTCTGATAACCTGACTTGGCTCTCAGGCAGAAAGCCTTCAGGCAGAATTCAAAGCATTTTGCAATTCTTTATTTAGACTGTGCTTAATGTAGAGCAGACACTGCCAGCAGCTTTTTTTTTTTTAATAAATCAATAAACGTTGCCAGTGAAACAACCAGCAGTATTTTTGTTTTCCACCCGTTAAAGATTGTGATATTAAAGAAAATACATGCCACTCCACACTGGCTTTAAGCTGGATTCCTGCTTTTATAAGTCCTGTATATATAACATAAAATTATTTGTTGCATGTATTTCTTTACAAGCAGGCACTTACAGTAAGGCTCAGAAATAAGGGTGCAGTTGCTGGCCTTATTTTTGCAGATAGTCACATTTTAGTGAAATTATCTGCCAAAATAATGTGAAGCCCATTTTGTTCTTCCCTGTTCCCTCCTCTCCTTTAACACTGCTGTCTGATCATGCACTGTTTTTCTGCTGCATTAAGCATTATTGTAGTTTTTGTGATTGCCTATATCAACATAACAAAATTGTTGGCTCTCGAGCACAATGCAGTAAAATGCAGCAAAATGCAGGAATGCACCAACAATACAGAAATTAAGATTCCTCACTGCTTTTTATTTTCCCACAAATAAAAATAATAGGTATCTATAAACAGCAATTAATTCTTCAACCAGAGCCAAGCCTACTGGATATTTTAAATTAATAATTGCATGACCTAAACTGTTGAAGATCCTGGTGGCAGTCAGTGGCTGTGCCACTCCAGTCCAAATTGCTCAGCAATTCCAGATTTCCATGGACTATTGCTGCAAATGAGGGCAGGGAATTAGTCCAAAGTATATTGTTGTCCAAAAAGAGGAAACTCCTGATTTGTTTATAAAAGTACTTGTGTGTAAACTAGTATCTGTAATGAAGTTGGGCTTTTTATTGATGAGCATTAAAATCTCAAATTGATGAGTGAAGCTCATCACATGAAAATTGCATTGTTGGTGTGGGAAATTATTCTCTTTTAATTAATTGAACTGTTTTGCAGCCGTGAGGCCATGATAATTCAATGATATTTCCTTCTGCTTTAGGAAGCATAGCAATCATTGTTCCTCTTGTTTTACTGGTGACTTTGATCACTACTCTTGTAATTGGACTATTTCTTTGCAAAAGAAAACGAAGGTAAGTAATTTTATATTGATTTATGAAGTTAAAAAAAAATCTTTAAAGTATTTGTATCTTTCTGATATACAAAAAGTCATTTTATGTGAGAAACAAAAACACAACAAATGACCCAAGACTTGTTTCTGGAGGCAGCGAATCAGTTACATTTTGGTTCTTGCTGGAACAACCACATCCGTTATTGATACTTGTGTTCCTCCTGCAGTAGATAAAAAATTGTAGTTCTTACCCACTTTGCTCAATCCAGACAAGGTTGTATGAGTGTTAGTAACTTCATCTGGAGACTTAGAGAACTTAACAGAATAAAAGTATTTCATTGAAACCACATACTCAAATTTTGAGTATTGCTTACATCTTTGAGTTATATTGAAGATGTAAACATTACTCAAAATATTTACTATAAAGTCCCAAACCTTTTCCTCATTACTGTGTTCCTTTAGTATCTTGCACAGGAAGCCAAATTCCATCACTGAGCAAGGAATATTTTGTTCTCTTGAATTCAGCTGCCTTAGAGCTGATAATGACCTTGAGGACTCGTGTTTGACTTTTCGACTTTGGGCATTCCTTCCAAGGCCATGATTGGTGGCCAGGGGAAGCAGGAGAGTGTTTCTGCTCTATGAGACACCTGAGAGAGCTGCTGCCCTTCACGTGTTCAAAGAACATAACGTTGATGGTGATGCAGATTTAGCAAGGGAAGGTTCCTGGTAATGAGGACATGGCCCACTAGGGAAGGCGGAGTGGGAATCAGAGAACAAACCATTTACTTCAGGCCCCTAGCTGTCCTGCCTGCCGGCCTTGAGCAGCTGTCTTCCTTCCTCCTGGGGCTTGTTACCCCACATCTGAATCCAAGATAATGCCTCTTTGTTAAGCCCTTTAGAAATAAGTGATGAATCTGCTGTTTCTGCAAACATGGCCATTTACGAGACAATTTCAGTGCTCCAGGCTAAAAAGAATCTGTTAACTTACTGTGATCTGGGATCACAGGCAGCATCTCTCTCCCCAGCAAACTCTAGTGTAAACTAGTGAGCATCAATTTTTAAAACCTTTTTGTAAAGCCAATAAGATAAATACATTTCCTGACCATTCTGTTAGTAAGGCTGACCCTGCCAGACTCCAGGGATGTCATTATGTGCTGCTGCACCTAAAACACCAAGTTTAGTGATAGCCAAATCCTGAAACCAGTTGCTGCTCTGTAAATTATTTAGGTTACTGAGAATCGCTTGTTAAATAATAGATTTTCAGTAAAGAAACAGAACTAGCCTCAATAAAGGGCTTTCTTCTTAAAATTATATTTGAAAATGTATTTTAGAGTTATTTTATCTCTTCAGAGAAGACTGTCAAGTATTAAACTAGGTGTAGTTGATCAACACGAGCATACTACTGTTAAGTGCCTATTTTAGGAAATATTTTTTTCAATGACATTTCTGAAAAATACAGATCATTTAGTGTATTGGATTTCAGACACCGACTGCATCTTACTCAGCCAACAAGAGGACTCGACTGTTATCATCCTGACTGTGACCTCCCTATTATTCCCTTGTAATTCTAGAGAACATATTGCTTGGGAAAAAATTACCCTCTTGAGGTTATTTCAATTGCTTGGGCCTGAAATCACCTCCTTAGCTAAAAGAAATGAATTCAGCAACAGAAACAATTCAACTCAACTACTTATCTTTACTGATACCTAATTCAAGGTTAAAAATAAAGCTCTGTCTTTTATTAAAGCTTGAAAGAAAATTCAAGTTGAACTTCAGCATTCCAATCACCAGTGGCAGGGAATACAAACTGGAACAGTGAGAAGTTCATGCATTTTTAATGCATTGTGATGAAACCATTTTCTTGTCCTCAGTTTACAGCTGACTTTGGGCAACTGGTTTGAAATAGAAGTGAAATGATTGAGCAAGGGGACATGGCTCGTGTTCTCTCTGTCTTCATTCCTGCAGGGAATCTGCAATGACTTTGCAAGGCTTTCCTTGGAAGTGAGGGAAATTTGGAAATAACTGGAGGAAGTCAGGGTTGTAGACAGCGAGTTAGAACTTTGTGTGGATCCATACTACAGCCAAACTGAGAAAAACAATAAAATTCTGCTTCCAGCTTCTGTGAGATCTATACGTAGACTCAGATTGCTACTTTGCTTGGAAAATGGAAGGATTGTCTCTGCAGGAAATGCTTTTTCATCCTGTTGATCTTAGAGATTAAAGAAAAAGAAAATACCCATCGCCTTGCTTGAAAGTTCACTGTCTTCTCTTTTTTGTTATATGTTTATGCATTACAGGACAAAAACTATCAGAAGACAACCCATGATAAATGGAGGAATCAATGTAGAAATTGGCAATCCATCATATAACATGTATGAGGTGGGCCATGACCACAGTGAAGGTGGTCTTTTAGCCTCAGATTTTACTCTAAATGCAGAAAAGGTAATTTCTTTTCTCTTTCTAGTGGCAAAGCCAATTTATGTCTTGCAAAGGTTTTGTCTTCAGAAGTAACAAATAGAAACGTAGAACAATGACATTTAGACTTAGTTAATGAATATAAAACCAAGTTAGATTTCATTAGAATAAATGTCATGTATATATTAACAGCTGTTTGGTAGTCTGAGGCTGTGTCTGATGGTCATTTTTCCTAGGGCCTGTATTTTATCAAAATAGAGTTAGAAATTAACTACAAAATGATTCGGGCTGTTTTTTTTTTTTTTTTTTTTGTCAAAGCAGACATGTCTATGAGCTGCCAAACCACAACCAGTCCTTTTATCCTAGTGGCAAATATTCAAAATTGGAAATAGATTATTGGCCAGCCTCTGTCTGAAGCACAAAAGAGTGCATGCATACGTATGAGACTAACTTTCCATGTGTGAAAACTTCCCAAGGCACAAGGAGCTGGAATTCCTGACAGGGCAGATAGATTAAATGTTTGCACAAAGCCAAGTGACTATTATCATTTCCTTGTAAGAGATGCTGTCAGTCCTGCAGCGGCTCTGCAGTGATTGAAGTCCCTGAGTGATGTGACACGGGATGAGCGCGGTAATGCCGCGCTATCTCTCCCCGAGCTCCCTAATCAGACACACACCAAAGGGCAGCCATCACTCTGTGCCATTCCTGACAAAGCAATAAGGGGATTACTGATAGCTCCAGGAATGTCACCACTGAATCACACACAAGGCAGAGTGCTCAGTGCAAGAGGTAAGCTGAAAATGGGGTTACTCACTGGAGGCAGAGTGGCTGAGCCAATGCTCATTGTGAAGTCTGGCCCTAATCCTTAGTGGAAAATGGTCGTAAAATGCTGAATTTTATTCTCCTGTTGAATGTAAGAAATTTTTCCGTGCTGAGGATTACCTGGAAGGAGATTTTTGTAAATGCAGATCGCTCTGAAATGATGTTTTTAGTTGGTGCACTGTTTGCTTAGCAGTGTTGATAAGTACGCGTGGAAAATGCTCTATTAGCAGAGAAACTGAAATTTTCTATTTATACAGGCCAGATACATAGGGGGAGGGTCCACTGCATTCAAGCTTCCCCACACAGCTCCATCAATCTACCTAAACTCTGACTTGAAAGGACCACTATCAACAGGGGTGAGAAATGATCCAAGTCCATTCCATTCCACCACAGCCCCTTGCTAAAGAAAGCTTGTCTGTCATTTTTGAGTAGAAGCATTTTCTGTTTGTTTTTAATTTTTTTTTTCTTCTATTAATGGAATGAAGGATGACAGTACATAATACATTTTCTATTTGAAATAAAGGGTCTCCCTCTGCATACAAAATTTCATTTGTACCTATCATTGTAACATGATCTAAAACTGCAAATGTGTCTTTGCAAAGGAATACAAAAACAATTAGCAAGGTGATGCTTTGCCATAACATTGTATAAGTTTAGTGTGGCCTTCACAGCCATGTGTCCTGATATATTTGTAATTTTTATGGAATTACAGGCATTCAGTGAAATTTATCAAACTGAAAGATGGTCCTAAATAATGGAAACAGGTGTTTTTATTTTAGAGGAGTTTAATGGACATAAAAATTAACAATTTTCTTCAATATTTGCAAAACATATTTTAATGGTTCAGATTTCAATGGATTTATGCCATAAAAGAGCTCCTTCTACTGCAACTTAGTATGTTTTAGTTGTAGTTTTTTTACTACAACTTAGTATGAGGTTTGCAAACATTAAGATTTAAGATACAAAAGGGACATCAATACAACATTCATTTTCATGTGCCTCAATATATATCCATTTTTTGTGCCATTCACATTCTTGCATGACTTGTAATATGTTGTATTTGGAAGTTTAATAATTTTTATGGGGTGTGTTTTTTTCTGATGGAGCACAGAACCATGGATGATGAAAGCCAGAATAGTCACCCATCTTTAACATTTTCTCTTCAATTCTGGTCACTCCAGCTTCTTTCTGTACCTCACTGTACTGCCTTGTACAATCAGTACCACTCAAAGAGATATCATGAGGCAGACTTTACTAGTGTATATATAATTTTAATAACTCAATAAGGCACTGCATAGATGCCAAGGGTCTCTGTTCTGTTGTGGTTATCACCCTTAATAATGGTTGTCAATGAACTTAAAAAGTCCTGACAATTGAAATAGAACTAAATTTCTGATTATAATCATGACCACAAAGTAAAGATCTATGGGGACAGACAGTAGAACTGAGAGTAGCTTTTTTTTTTTTTTTTTTTTTTTTTTTTTTTTTTTTTCTGTTTTTAATTAAATAAATGTGGTTTGCCTTGTTCTGTCTCCTTTCCAGGAAAGTCTGGACCAAAGGCAATATTGACAATCACTTTGTCATCTGTAGCAGATGGAATGGGCAGCTTTTAACTCACTAACTGAGCAGCTGCTGTAGCTATCCAGCCTGAGGAATATCTGAATCCTGGGCTCAGAAACAGAGTTGAGCAACAAGGAAAGGAAAAACTAAGACTAAAGTCATTCTTCATTCCTTGTTTCCCAGGGTGTACTCAGGATATTTTCAACTCAGGAAAACCTACCCAGTTCTGGTTTGGCCAATTCAATGTTTAGCCACTTCGTATTACACCAAACAAAATAATTTCCCCCTTTTAGAGCTTGTTGGTGTTCCACTCAGTATCTGTGCAAAGCAGAGCAATGCTGATAAATTAGGTATAAAAAGAGGAGGATTTTGACCACAAGGTGCCCTTACCTGTTATCATGGGTGAAAGCCGAACTCTAACTGCATAGCAAAGTTCTTCTAGAGACAATAAGGGCACAAAAGTAGGAAGGAAGTAGTAGAGACTCAGGGGATTTCTCACAAAATGAAGTGCTTTGCAGCATTAAGATGGACTTGTCCTATGCTGAAGTGCCACACATTTCAACAGATGTTTTTCATTACAGTCCAAACCACCAAAATTGCTGAGAAAAGACTTCTCAGTTTGTAACTACTATGATATATTAACAGTTATGCTGGTTTATTATTGAAGTTTAATTTACGTGACAAAAGTCTTGAATTTTTTGGTCAAATCATGTTGTGTATTTGGGCCACAGAATTCGAAAACATGGTCAGCTATTGATGGGATGCTGATGTCTTAGAACAGGTAATATATGGAAACTGTTGGCTGCAGTTTTCTACTGTTAAACTTGTCACATGGTCTCACAGTGCACCTTCTCTATAAACTCCTTCATATCTATTCTGAAATCTTCCAGTGTAATAAGGTGGACGAGTCAACCTCAGAGACATTTTTTTCAAGGTTTTTCATTTAATTTCCATCGATGTTTTTATGGTTTTAATATCATTATATGCTGCATGTCATGTCATTGGTTACTTTAATAGCATGTCTCATCGTGAATTTAATTTTCAACTAAATAATTAACTCATCATCAGGTTTGCAGACGTCCAGGTATCTATTAAATATGTCCCGTTGTATTTTATGTGTACTTGTTCTTGCTTTAACAAAGCCATTTCCATTTCCATAAATGCTAATTGTGATTCAGTCTGACTGATCCAGTGTTTCCTTGATTTCCCTGCAGCCAACAAATTACGCCAATCCAGTATATGCAAAGTTATACGTGGATGGACAAAACTGTCGAAACTCCTTAGCAAGTGTTGATGAAAGAAGAGAACTTCTTCCAAAGAAAATAGATATTGGGATAAGGGAGACTGTGGCATAATCTGCTGTTACCTTTTATACTCTGTATAAATGTATAAAATATAAGGATTACTTTTCTATGTACCAACAGTATTATAATTGTTTTGGCATCAGCATTACCTCTGTTTTTTGTTCGGTTGATTGTTTTCTGGGTTTTTCTTTTTGCTGATGACTTTTGACTGACCATTTGTAAGGTATTTTTATGAAAAAGAAACTGCACTACGGTACAATTTACAACAATGCTGCTGAAATAACACACCTTTAAATTTGTTAAAATGGCAAACAACATATTCGTTTGTAGCGTGAAAATGAGCAATCTATTTTCTATGAACTTTTTTGGTTCTACTTAATCGATGAAGATGGTATCTGCACTTTTTCATTATGTAGTCTGGAAGCTGTAGTACAGTGTGTAATTTTGTTTATTTTAAATGGTGAAAGAATGATTGAATGGTCTACTCTCTTCTTTGTGCCCATTAGAACTTCTCTTCAGATCCTGATGAAGCTAGATAACTTTTCACAAACAAACATAACTTGCTTTTAAATTAGCTTTAGGTTGCCAAGAAGCAAACGAGACTATAGAAGTGAAACATCTAATGATCTGCATGAACACAATGATTATGTTTCAGAAATTCAGTGACTGTACATGATATACTAAACATATTATACCATGTAAACAAGCTTTGTATTTATTAAAACCTTATAGAACATAGTAACGATATATCTTGGAAGCTGAAACCTTACTTGCTGTGGGACAAAGCATTCGAACTCCAACAGTCCTGTAGGACAGTAGCCACCCTAGAGCACAAGAGGGCATTGCCAACACATGCTTTACATGTTTATTCACTTAATCACACGCAGTTCTGATGGATTGATGACTCCCCAACACACACCAAGCAGTAGAGAAAAAGCCAGACCCCAAACCTTAAGCACACTCAGATGATCACAGCATTAGGTTTTGATCACAAAAAAACCCAACAAACTTCACACTTGTTTAGTGGTATTAAAGGATTCAAAACACAGCAGTTTCTTTACATTAAGATAGACTGTGGTATTGTGGAGGTAAAAGGAACCAAGCTGCATATTGGTGAAACCTTAGCAAAGCCCAAGTTTCAGTAGTCTGGGTTCAATATCCAAGTCCAAGTACCAGAAGTGAAAAGCATCAGTATCAGTTTCCAGCACTTCTCTGACCTGGCCTGTTTTCTGTTGTTGCTAAAAGGCAAAACCCAATTCACCTTTTTTAATTTTGATGGAAATAAAGAATACAATTACTTTCAGGTTTGAACTGAATCAAAATGTTTTATACATAACTTTAAAGGCACAAAAGACGTATTCACACATATACTGTGGAGGACTCTTCCTTCCTCTGCTAGACATGACTGACTTTTAGCTATCATAATATATTAACCTAACAGATTAAATATGTTTGTGGTTGCTCTTTATTCCCTTTGTACAAGCATTACAAAAATAACTGCTGTTTTATAAGAGATTTTTGTTGTACTATTGTGCATGCATACTACCTATTTCTAAACTTTGCCATATTGGGGCCTTTATAAAACTCTTGATTTATGTAATACTAGTGCAATTTTGCTTGAACAATGTTATGCATATCATAAACTTTTTCAGGTTCTTGTTTAAGTACATTTTTTTAAATTGAACAGTATTTTTCATTTTGGTTATAATAGTCATTTTGCCTATGTTTCTACAATGAAGTGTTAAATACTTTATAAAAAAAATTGTTGACTGATTTATTTAAATGAAAATCTACATACTTAATTCAGTGTGTTGACTAATTTTTAAATCTAACTTATAAAATGAAAGCTAAAGAAAGATCAAATTGAAACGGAAGAACATTACTTTGTACAAATGGCTAAATCCCTTTTCTTAATGAAAATTTTTGCTTTTTATACAAATTCTATTTGAATGTTTTTGCAGCTCTGCACGTGTTTGGATGACTTAGGTGTATAGCTGTATATTAATGTCAATAGAATTTTAAAGCTATTATTTTTTCTATACAAATACTGTATTAAATAGTTTCATACCACCCAGCTACGATTCCACAGGTTCTGCCTTTGTTCTGCTGACATCATCAGAGATGGATTAGGCCCTCTTTTTTATTTTTTTTTTTTTCCACAATTACAGCTGTTATGAGAAGTAGTTGGACGTTTCAGAAAGTTTACCATTCATTTTCTGGCAGAGAATCTCTTATCTTCAAAACTCAGGTAGATCTAAATTCTATCTGGTGGCTGTAGAAGTAACATGAATTTTAAAACATGAATTCTTACACACGCCTCAGGAATTTTACTTATTGTGATGTCTCACTTTCCCTTCACTGAGGCATTTTATTTACTTTACACTTGCCTGAGAGTTAATTATTTATAAATAATAAATTTATTTCCTTGTAAATACACAGTTGATGTTACTGGAGCTACTAAATATTTGATGTAGATCAGAATGAGGTCATAAGTATGTAGGCAGAATTTTGATGGAGATATTGAACTCTACCATTGCCATACTTAAAAATCTTAAAATTTCGCATAGTGTAATAATCCACAATGGGGTTTTGTTTGTTTTATTTACTTTACCAAGTTTCCTCAACAGCCCCAGAATCCCCAGGTTCTGTAGGTGAGCAGAACACACAAGGATCTGAAGGGTAAAATATCGAGGACCTGATCAATTTCTTATGTGTGCATCCTCATAAGTTCAGTAAAATGTTTTTGGGCAGGAAATTCTATAAAATTTTACAAAGGACAAGAAAAAATGTTTAAATTTTTACATTCCTGCAGCCTTTTTGCTGTTATTAAGCGCACAGATTGATGTGCTTTAAGTTGACACAAGCTTAGGAGTAAAAAAAAATATTGGCTGCATCACAGGTAGAAGCCTCTGTCTCCTCAGAGTGAAGTTGCAAGGCTTTTCCTGGTTGCTTTCCTATGATGAAATCATTCAGTGAACATTCAGGTGAAATGCCAGTTCTGTACTATTCCACAGAATTCATTGGGGTAAAATTTTTCTCCCACAGTACTAATGATTTTGCTTAGCAATGTGAAGCTGTCTGTGGGTTCCACAAATAGCAGGTGTTAAAATTATTTATGGAAATGGAACCGTTCATTGGCTTTGTGCTGTTAGGCTCAGGAATACCCATGTTTTCATTAAATAGACAACAAAAGTAAATCTAAGTTTGAAGGGGGACATGATGGGCTCCATCAGAAACAAGGTTCTAAAATTCTTTGCTGATTGGAGAATCTCTATGCAAAACACAGAAAAAAAAGAGAATCTGTTGAAAATTTTATAGTTCTGTCTAATGGGTTTTTTTATTTCCCCACAGAGGTTATTCTAGTTTATTTACAGAATAGTGCAGTGGAGTCTCTGCCTTGTGATTGGCCTCTTGGTCTATACAAGAGTTTGTATAAGCTCTGCATGATGACACCAAAATTCTAAGTGACAAATTGAGATGGGTGCTGCTCCTGGTACTCTGGTTAGTCACTCCACACAACTGAGATTACCAGCATCAGCGCAGTCCTGTTAATAAACACACTAGGAAGCAGAATTGAGAATATTTATTTTGAGAATATTTATTTTGCTGTGCATATTCTAATTGCTTCTTAGTCATTTCTAACAACAGTAATGTTGTTTGATGTTTGCAGAAGGAAAGCTCTGTGGTAGAATGCCTTTAAAATTCCTACTTCAGTCTATTACCTAGCAGTGAAGTTGCTGAGAAACTCCTAATGTAGCAGAAATTGTTTTATTTTTAATCAGAATCAGTGCAGTCACATACATTAACTGTGAAGTGTGTAAACATTTCATAAAGTTTGTGAAAGTGCCTCCTGTATCAGAATAGAACCAACTATCTTCTCATGTATCCCCTTTTTGGAGGATGAGAAGGTGATATAGAGAAGCAATGTCAGTGATGATAAAAGGTCCTCAGGGTTGTCAGCCTTAAAAGTGAAGACATTTTTCATGCGGAACAAGCAGACCAACAATGAATCTTGTCTGTCCAACCCTAGGCATCTGTGCAAAAGTACTGAGGCATTTGGAATTTTTCAAGTCTTAGCTGGACAGAAGGATGGCTGATGGAGGGAAGGATAATTTATCATCCTAAGTCACTAATTTATTGTGCTCACCATCTCCACATGTGAAATACAGATCTCATGGAAGCAAAGGTTTCTCAATCAGGGCCCATATTTTAAGGTGACAAAAAGGAAGAGAAAAGCATAAGGGATCTTTTTGCTTCCCTTTGCCAGCTGCACATCACTCGGTACGTGTTGTGCCTCTGGTGACCTCTGACAGTGATGTTCAAAGTCATACTTGTACAGAGGGAACTGTCTGCTGGCCTCAAAGGATCTTCAATGAGTTTTCCCTGCAATGAAGATAATGATACTGCTGACCTCCACTACTGCTACTAAGCCTACTAATGATCCATTTTTTGGTGAAAAAAAAAAACAACTTTGAAATATCACGACACTACATATACAAAATGTGTATAGTATCAGAACTCATCTGTAGTTACTCTGAGTAAAAAAATTTCACAGGTGAATAGAAATGAAGGGCTGAAGCTACCATGGAGACTCAAATGAAATGTTAATTAAGGATCACTGCTAAAGCTCTTTTAAAGTATCTGTTCATGCTGGAGAAGGAAAAAAAAAAGGGATTATGGAAGCTGGCCACTGACTTTTTCTTAAAATAGTTCTTAAATAAACAATGTTGAACGTTACAAGAGCTGGCACCTCAGAAGATTTCAGGAAACAAGCTGTGCAGTCCAATGGTTTCTCACTGTTTGAAATGTGGTAATGCACAGGCAGCATTCTGTCACAAGTTGGTGTTTGATGATTCCTTAGTGATAAACAGAATAAAGTAAGTCTGTGCAGATTCATGAGAACACTTCCTGAAGAGATGACCTCAACAGGTGAGTGCCCAAGCACCTGAGTAGCTCAAGGGGTTGGCAAGGATTGCATTTGAGCCTTGAGGAAGGGTTTCCACCTGGTGGTGTTTAAATCTGGTGCCCTGTGTGTGTGTGAGTGGCTCACCAAGTTCTGTGACACCAACACCTAAACCAGGGCAGCAGCCATGAGGGACTTGCTCTGTCAAAAGACCAGCAGCCAATGTTAGAACAAATTTAAATTCAATTTAAATTAAATTAAAATTGAGGACTCTGAGCTTTGGGGTATCCCATGTGGAGGTCTAATAGAAAAGCAGGAATGAAGCTCTGAAGGGCAGGAAGTTGCTGGGTGTGAGAGCAGCCACACCTGAGAGCAAAACTGTACCAGGGAGCATCAGGGGGAGCTTTGTGCCTTCCACCTCAGCCCTGGTGCTGTGCTGTGCACATCACACTGCCTGTCCTTCACACATTCAGAGAGTGTGGCCAGGTGTCCCCAGAGCTGCCCAACAGAAATTCTGCACACTTGGTGAAATATGAGATGAGCTACTTGGTAAATTGAGAAGTGATTACAGAAATGTAAGGATAGCAGCTATAGTTATGCTGTTGCTTTGGGGTGTTAGAGGTCCATATATATATATATATTTTTTTAAAAAAATTTTTTTTTAAAAAAGGAAAATTTTATTTTTAAAAAGAAAAGAAAGAAATATTCAAGTAGTATTCCCACGTACTGGGAGGCAGTCTGCCATGTCTTATAAGAGTACATCAGTAGAAATGTCCTTCAGAAAGAATAGAACAAGATAGGATGAGTGGTCTGGTTTTTGTGTAAGGTTAAGGTTGCCCTTCAACAGGTAAGTCTGTAATTCTGGACAGTCTGTAATTCTCTTTTCTCCTACCTGACACCAAAATGGAATAGGTGCATATCCTGCATTTCTGTGCACACTTGTAAACGTTCAACTTAAAAAGTCTGGTCATGTCTGCTGCTTTTCAGAGCAGGAGGAGTGCACTGGGGAGTAGAACTGGGGAGTTTAAAGGTTCATTCTCCAGTGATCAGGTTTGTTGGGCTAGCAATGCTGCATGTCTTATTTCATGCATCACAATATTCCAATTAGAGCTTGTAAAAATCATTGGAACTTCTTTTATGTCTAAGAAATTCCAATGCCAGGGCTTTTTTTATACAGCAGAACCAGAGTCACAATGCAATAAAAGCTGTGTGTGAGCTCCCCAGGGCTGGTGTGCAGCCCCTGCTCCCCCAGGCTGGAGATCCCATGGACTTTTGGTGTCCTTTCCACTGGCTGTGGGGAGATGTGGTGGCATAAATAAAACCTGTCTAACCTGGAGGGCTTTGTAGCTCAGTAGGCAGTTTGAAAACTGGTCTGTCATAGAGAGAGTGACCTTCTTTGGGATTTGTCTGTGTGTGCCTGATTGGGTTCAGACTGTGTTCTGCCCTGATGTGTCTTATCTGACATTTTTCAGAAGTTGTTAAGCCTTTGCGGAAGATCTGTGATGATTTTCTGCATATATTCAGCTATTTTAATCATCTTGAAATTCCTGAAATCCTAGTAGTTCATTGACCTGAAAAGTACTTTAATGTAAATTTTTCTAGTTTTAGCTTTAGTTCATTTCTTCTAGTTTGTTTCCTACAATGCAGAACCAGATATATTTCTCCCCTATTCTTAATGAACACGAATAAAATAAAACATAATGCCTAATTGGAGATTGCTATTATGTATATATACTACCACAGTTGTGTCTGACAGGATTAAGTTGTGCTTTTTTCTGCTTAAATTAAAACATTAACGCAGCTTTCAGTGATAGGTACTAAAACATCTTTATAAATATTTGAAAAGACGCTGTTCAATGAACTGTGTGAGACAGGAGGCTGACCTCGCACAAGTAATTAATTACCACAATCAGAGGAACTCCAGACAAAGTACCCTCTCCAGCAGTTTGAAAGGTAATTAACATTCATGTCTCGTAAAAGTCACTTGCCTTCCAATTATGATTAAATATGCAAGGGCACGGGGACACAGCAAGTGGAATGGCTGAGAGTAATCCCTGAGTACAGTGGCAGCAGCTGGAAAGCAATGACAGGCATGGAAGTGTAGGAATGCATTTCCACACCCAAACAGGTGTTTCCACATAGGGGAAGGTTTAAGACTCACCCCAAAACCTTTTAAAGGGAGAACGCTGGAAGTTTATTTGCCCTCCTGACAGTGATTGACTCAGTGCCAAGACAGAAACACTGACAGGACTCTTTACCTGTTTCTCAAATAAGTAACTATTCTCTATTGGGCTGTTTGCCAAAAAACCCCACCTAAATCCTTCAATACTTAAGGAAGAGCACGAGGCTTCTCAGTGCATTCTCAAGGTGTTGTGGGATGTGTGTGGGACCTGTCCCTACACTATGCTCGGATTTGTTCTTTGTTTTTGTGTTATTTTCTTATTTTATTAAAACCTTTTTGCTTTTTTCAAGACATACTCAACCATGCTGTCTCACTAAATTCTTTAAGCCATTTTCTGTGAGGTGCTGGACACCCTCAAAGGTATTGAACCCTCCCAGAGCTGATTCCACCTGGCTCTTGGAGAAATTCAATATTGCAGGGCTGGGAGGGAAAGGGAAACAGGGATTACACATCCTTGTGTCCCACTGAAGGACTCGTGGGGTGGAAAAACCAACACCACCACCACTGGGTTGGCCCCACTTCTTTAGACCAACAAAATTCTTAAAATTCTGGTTTTTCCCCAGACTGAATCATGCTGGACAGTTACAGTTGTCAATAATCCTAACCAAAATATTATCGACCCATATTTAAGAATATCTGGCAAAATATATGACAGCTCTCATGTGTTTTGTTATAAAATTAATGTCTTAAAGGATTGAACAGCATCTCTTGTCACTGAAAAAGTCCTAATTATGCACATCTGACTTAAAAAGTGTCCTTCTTTGAGGAATATCAAAATTGAAAGAAACAATATTAAATTACTTTTAAGAGTCTATAATCAGCAGGGCAAACCTCTTTTTTGTAGTAAAAAAGTTAATTTTTACTACATGGCATCCGTGGCATCCATTATAATTTGTTTCTACTGCTGTAAGTGATTTAAAATATAGCTAACATTTCAATATTTGAAAATACCTTCAAGGAATTTTCTTCTCACGTACCTTTTAAAAGTAGATTTTTAGAAAGATTTTTTTAATTAATATTTTAATGAAGGGATAAAATAATTTAGGTTAACAAGCACATTAGCAATAAATGAAACAGCAAATCATTTAACATAATGAAAATGTAATTGAAAAGCAGCAATCATATTGTCTGTTTAAATAGCCATATCCCATAAATACAGTATGACAACCTGGATCTTGTCACACATCGCTGTATCACATCCTATTTCCCTCGACATCATTAATATCAGAGCAATTGTTACAGTCCACCACAGAGAAAAACGCTGAGGTCAGTCACCCTGAGGTCACCCCAGGGTGGTTAATTGGTGCCATGTCAGCCAGGAACAGGCAATAACCTGTGAACATTGAAACTCCACTGCAGTGCTGGGTCAGGTGTGTTTATTTGTACGGCTTGATGTAAAATACAAATGTTCATTGAGAAGGAGACTTCACCCTGAGATGAGCTTGGTGACTCTCCAAAGGGGAGGGGACAGGAAGTGTCCTTCCCTGGGACAAGGAGCAGTAAATTAGTCCATCAGGAGAGGAGATGTTTATTGACCTAATAAAGCAACAGTTGTGTCTCAATGGAAGGGAAACGAGGCCCCTCTTAATTAAGAAAAACACCTACATAGCCTTGTAATGGCAAGAGAGCAAGATTAGATCTGGGACGAGCCTTCGGGGAACTACAAAATCTGCCTGGCTTCATGAGCAAGTGCTGAGAGAGGGAACTCTCTCCAGAGGAGCTGCTTCAGAGGTGTGGAGCAAAATGATGAAGATTCCAAGAGGTACATGGAAAGCTACGTGTAAGTCACCTAAAATTAAAAAAATAAAAATTAAAAAAAAAAAGAGGAGAAATAATGGCACTTATGATTTTTGAGGGGGTTGTTCATTTGCAACTATGTGGTGTATTTTAAATTTGAATATTGTGAAGAAATAATTCTGTTTAAATTTTCCCTTAGCAGACTGAGGGGGCTTTGAGGGATGTCAAAGTCCAGGATAATAACTCCTCACAGGAAGTTATGGAAAATGATTAAAACACCCCGTATATCAGATGGGATCCTTTTAATTCTTGTTTTCAGATATTTCAGAGAGCATCTATCTCTATAGGTGCTATGCGCACCAATATCTGCAGGACTCAGTTACTGGAAGCCTCTTATTTCTTAAATTGTTTTCAACCCTTCCTTTTTCCTATTCCAAAGTACTCAAATGCAATTCTATTTCTTTAATGTTTTCATGGTGTTTTTTGCTTCCTACTCCCTGGCAGGTTGAAAAAAGTCAGAGAAATTAACTGGATTTCCATGGGTACAGATAATATGAAATAGAACTCTTTGTACAGAGCTGTTCCTTTCATTTATACTTCCTGCAATTTTAGAGTTCCAATTGCAGTGTAAAAACTTGTGGTGTTTTGGAAGAGTTGAATGACAGGAAAAAGGAATCATACTCATTACAGATGACAGAAACCCTGTGGACAGCACCAAGGGAGGGAGCTACTTAATTAACAATAACAAATACAGAATCACAGGGCTTGACAGTACCTTGGGGGTCTTCTTGCCCTCTCCATGTTTCCCTAACAGCATCAGCTATAGCTCAGCCAGCTCAGCCAGAATTTCTGGAGAGTGGCAGCAATGTCCTTAAACAGCAAATTTCAGCACTTGCTATCCTTTTTTTTTTTCTCTCTTTTTTTTTTTTTTTTTTTTTTTCCTTTTTGATCATGCATAAGTCTCACTTTCCACTGGTGAAGTTTAAAGCTGCTTGTCCCATCCATCATGGACAGGCTATTCTACTTTATGCAGCCCTTAAGAAAGAAAGGAGTTAAAATGAAGCAGAGGTGAGCCCATTGTGGTGGACACGTCTTGGACCTTCTCTACTCCTCAAGAGCATGGAGGGTCCTGCTGGAATGTCGTCTCCAACCAGGCTGTGGGGCAGCACAGAGGCCACAGGGGTCTTCTTGTCCTCTTTCTCATGGTCTGTGTGGGACACTTGGTACTTGGCTTTCTGTCTCCTCCTTACTGCAGTCCAAGTGATCACACAGCTCTGGATTGTCACTTCATTGCTTGTAAATCCTGCTCTGTAAGTGAGGACATGCACTGATCCCTTGCTGATGCCCAGCAGGATCTGTAAGGAGCTGACCCCCAAATTGAATTGCCACTCTGAGCAGATATCTTCATATTTCAGCAGAGAAAAACTCCCAACAAACAAGGCTGTATCCAAACCTCTGCAAAATTCTGGGCATCAGAGACTCTTGCAGACAGTATTTAATGTATCTAAGAAGCCGGACTGGATCCCTGTGGGTTACTTTGAACCCTGGATGTTCTATGGTTCTATGATAGTGTAGCCAATGCAGTTAATTTCATTATGTCTGTAAGAGCAAGATCCGTGCCTACAAACATTCTGAATCATTTCTTCTGGAGAAAAACCTCTGAGTTTTCTTGGGTTGAGGGAAGGTTTGTGCTGCTGGAATGAAGAAGAGACTTTCTCCAGGATGACATTTCAAATAGCTGGTGTCTTGTGTCCCCAGGTGCTCTAGTGAGCTGGGTTTTTGTTGTTTGGGATTCCTCTTACCTACTCCTTCAGCATTATTAGCTGCTGAAAAGAGGATTTCACAAATCAGAAAAGAAGGCAAGAGAAGTGAACACCTGTGTGCAATCCCAGGAAGGCCCTGACTCCTAGATTTCCTTTATGAAGGGCAGAAAAATGCCTCTCTGTAAAGGCTGTGGCTGTACAAGGCATTGGGTCTGTTCTGTGCAATTGCAATGATCATGCCCATTTTCTCTCCAGCTGGTTTCAGCAGCCCTTAATTTCCACTCCAGCTCCCTCCTCTCACTCTTCACCCCTGCCACCAGGCTCTCTGTCCCTGAGGAACTGAAATTCTGCCATTTCTGCTCCTGATGGCTCTTGAATTCTCTCTCAGCTCCACTCTGAGCTGACCTCCCCTGGGCACCAGACCCACGACCTCCAGGGGATGGACATCTCAGCCAGCTCGGCTGCACTGGCTTGCTTCCCCCAGGGCTCATGATAACCTTACAAAGTTGTGAGGTTCATGAAAATTATATTTCTAAAGGGTACAGAGGGAAATGGACATTTATGATAATAAGGGCATCTCCTATTTCAGTTTTCTTTGCTGTCACTGCATAAAGATTTTTTGTTTCCATTGAAAACTCTGCCTGACCTAACCTAGAGCAGCCTTGCAAAGCAAAGTGCTCCATTATCCTACAATGTCTTTTTCCCCTGTAATTTCAGTTTTGATTGCTGTTAAGTGTTCTCTGTACCTGTTCTGCTTCCTAAGCTGGGGGGAACTTGGCAGCAACCACCAGAGAGATGGATCTGCTTTACTTGATTCTGCTCATGGTGCTGTTTAGCTTCCCATTTGAATATCAAAATCACTTTTGTAAGTATTTTTTGTGTCAGTTTGAGATGTGGCGACACTGGTTTTTAGGAATTTTTAGGAATTTCAGAATGTTTGAGACTATTCTGCTGCAGAAACACGTGGATCTCTTCTAAAATCCAGGTACATGGGCAGGAAGAGAATTTCTGATTTTCATAGCATAGTCTCACATAATTAAAATTTTAATAAGAAATGGATATTTACATAACCTGCTCTTTATGAGTGCTCTGAATTCCAAGTTTGCCAGGAACGGAGCATTTATTGTGATGTGACATGTATTCAGTGTTCACTGCTTTCCTTAGATGATGGCAAAAAAAAAATGCCCCTCTCATAGGGACTAAACAGCTTTACTCATGAAGCATTGAAACTGTTGAATTTTAATCTAATCTACTTAACTATTTTATCAACATGCTTTAAGCTGATTGAATCAGTTTCTTTACGCTCTAGAATTTAAAATCCCTTCTCTGGATGTTTCCTGTGTGAGCTTGCAGTTGGTCCAGTGTGTGTCAGAATGTGCAGTGGAAATTAAAGGCTGTTCAAAATTCTGTGTAGCAAACCTGCTTCTTAATGACAGGATATATATTTTTTTTAGGTTCACTGTGCAGTCAGGGGATATGAGTTTGTTTCTCTTTTCCTGAACCAAGTTTACAGCTGAAGCAATGTAGTTCACACTAGAGCATAAATCTGCAGGCTGAAACCCATGTAAGAACACACAGTGCTGCTATTGAGAGTACTCAAGTGAAAAATTTAAAAATTGTGTATTTTAACGTACTTGTAAAACCCTGTTGCCCTATGGATATGTCCAGAGCCCTTGTTTACTTCCATTTTTCAACAACAATAACAATAATGTCAGTGCAATGAACATTGTTTGGACACTGCTGATGGGCATCTGGATGTGAAATGATAGTCACAGGCCAAAGGCCAAAAAGAAATAATAACCATCACTCTGTCAGAGCAGCACCATCTTCTCCACAAAGCCTGGAGAAAACCTTGTTTTCCTGATGTACACCTCAGGACATTGCATGATGTAACAGTTTGGCCATTTCCTGGTCCCATGGGCTCTTCCATGTATTGATGGAGATTTTTTTAATTTTATTTTTTTTTTTCTGTGGAAAATATTGGCCAAAGGGAAAGGGATGTCGATGCCCCATCCCCTGGAGCACAGGCTGGGCTTGGACAGGGCCACTCCTACACATACACCAGAATTTCATAGAAAAGATTTACAAAGTGTTTCATATGGTCTCTACTTTCCCATCTTCCTTGTCAATAGTTTTTGCTCATGAGAGTATTTTATAAATTCAATATATTTCACTCGTATAACACCTTGGTCTAAAGTGAACACCTAGATTTTAACTAAGACTACAATATAGAGAGTGAATCTGCTGGAGGAAGGAAAAATCCAGTTCTTGGGAGGCAGAGAGAATGTAATTAACTTGAGTCACATCACTTACTGCTGTATTCATGGCCCCAAATTCAATTCTCTTTGACATACCTTTTAAAAAATCCATTGTTATGGAAAGTAAAATGCAGCTTCACTATTGAAACTCATTTTGAGTTCCTGCTTTTCTCTGCACTCTAAAGTTCAGTACAGAAGGGACAGGGAGCCCTGCTTGGTTCCTGAGCCTGGAGAACTTGGGCTGAAAGCAGCTCAGGGTCATGGATTTGTGTCCCTTCCTTGGAATCCATCCTGTCCCTTCACTCCTCCTGGCATGTCCTGATGGTTTTATCTTCCCTCAGCATTTAGGACCCTATACAAATAATAATGTTTTGTATGTGTCAAATGTTTTGAAATGTGTTTTCCATTCATGAGAGATAATTAGCATTGTCAATTAGCCCCTGTCTCCAGCATCTTCTCTCTTTGCTGTCAGCCAACACCTCTATGCACCTTGCATTGCATTACAGTGCACTATAACATTATATTAATTATATTATTTACAGTTCTTAGCTGCTATTTCAAGTAGAATTCCTCTGACTGATTTTCCTACACTGTTTAACTACGTAGATACAGCTGGGGATCATGGTGGTGCCACTTAACAGAGAAGTGAAATTCACAACAAATATTTTGCCTTACCCTTTTTCATCTGGGCTGTGTATGCAATTCTGCAATTGTGGGACTCTTTATGTCCATTAAAAACTGTGCTCACAAATCCTGGGCTGCTGATGGGTGTGGCACAGCAGAGGATCCAGCAGTGGGAGGGCACAGCTGGTGGCACACTCGAGTGCAAGGTTAATTGTGCCTAATGAACCAGTGAGGTAGAAAGCAAAATATTCATCCAGTCCCAGCTTTAGCTCTCCATGGCCTGGCAAATTGTTCTGTAAAACTCTTTGCTCAGGAATGGAGGCTGCAGGAGGCTGTTTTTGATGGCAGGGCATTGTGAAACTCAGAGAATGTGCCTCTGGCTTTGCTATTGTTCTTCCTTTTTCTGTAGAAATAAGTTGGGGTGAGGCACTGTGCTGCTCCTGAGTGTCACCAGCACATCTGGCTGCCTCTGGCAGGGATGCCTGGAAGCTGCAAGCCACAGAAACCAGGTGCTCTCACAGTGAGAATCATTTTCAGCTCCAGAACGGCTTTTGCATGTCTAAAAACCAACAGGAGCATTCGTGAAATGGGAGGATTAGAAAAGATAAACTGCCACAAAAGGAGTGTCTGTTATCAAGTGTTTTACCCACTCCTGGAGGCTCAGCTGGTCTCTGCCCCACACAGCAGCCTCTCCCTGACCTCCCTGATGGCCACAGCCACCTTTGGTGAGAAGGAAATCCACCTGCCTGTGTCCCTGCACTTGCTGCTCCTGCTCTGGGGAAGGTAAGCCAAACAAACTGTCCTTTCTGGAGCAATAATACCTGTGGCTCTGAGGTGTGCTTACAGCAAATATCTCCTGTGCCAATTTAAAACCCCCAGTCCTCACTGTTTAATCAACTGCAAAAGCTGTTTATTGCTTTCTATACATGAGTGTCTCAATGCTGTGCTTTAATTAACTGCCTCGGCCTTGGCTGTCATTCGACACAGCTTTTATTGGAGAGATGTTCAATGCTCTCTTTCATAACTGTGTTTTAAACACATCTGTACTGAGCTCTTTTAGGCAATGATTAGTTTCCATCAGCTGTCTTTTATTCCTTTCACATTTCCCCACAGGCAGCCTCGTTAAAGTCCAGCAGGACTTTCCTGCACTGCGACTTCTCCCAGCTCCTTGGCCAGAGTGGGGATGCTGTGGCCCTAATTTATTTCCTCTTCTCCTGGAGAGCACTCCAGAGCTGATCTTCACCATCCCAGCCTTCTCCTGGGGTTACTGCAGCTCTCTGAAAGTCCCCTCATGTTGGAGAGCTCCAGCAGAGATTCCCACAGCAGTAGTGCAGTGTCAGCCTTGAGTGCACCTGAGAGGGGGCAAATTCCTCCAAAACTCTTTTGGTCTTGCCACTTTTTTCCTCCTGAAGATCCATCACCATGTCCTCCACTCCTTTCTCTCTTTCCTTTGAGCGTGGCCAAGGCATGGAAGCACTGCCCAGCAGGCTGTGTCCCCTCAGGGCCACTTTGGAGCTCCACACTCCTCCCTGCACTGCTGTGTCCCCCTGGCTGCACTTCATCATATGGGATGTCATTTTCCTGCCTGATTTAACCAACAGCTCCCCCACCAGTGAGTATTTTTTTATTCCTCTTTTATATTCCTCTTTATAAATGTTAGGTTAGAGCTTTCTAATTTTACTGTTGTGGATCCTTGGAGAGTTTTTGGAAGGGAAGGGGATTTATTTCACTGTTGCTTTAGCCAGAAGCAGCTAGAAATCTGGAGGTGACGTGTCTTGAGCTGCTCTCCTCCCCTCCAGCCTTGTCCTGGGGACAGGCAGTGCTTGGTCTCTGAGGAGCCCCTAAACACCACCACCCTTCAAACCCAGAGCAGGATCCCTGGAAGGCTCCAGCCCCACCTCCCATGCAGACCAAAGCTATTGACTCAGCCACTGACAGAGGTGCTTTTATGTCTCCATTACCCCTGTGCTTGTGTTTCTTTATTTTTTCCCCTTCCTCCTGGCCTTTTAGACACTGTTATTTGCCAGCTAACACAGCCCAGCTCTTCATGGGTTAAACAAGGTGGCTACTTTTCTCTTCATGGCTATTTGTAAAGTATTTAAGAGAATTTAGGTATCAACCTGAGGCTTTTCTATAGATCATAATAGATCAAATATGTGTTGTTTTCTTTAGCACACAGACCCAAACCTCTCCCACCTAAGCATCCCACCCACTGCACTGCCCACCTCCAAGAAGACCAGCCAGCTAACAGGGTAGGAGAAAACAAAAGTTAAAAAAACCCCAAAAACAAAATGAAAAAAAGTACTTTATGTCTGACCCAAAACAGCTGCAGATCCCAGCCTTTTGTATTCATTGGTGAGGCAGAGTGGAGGCACACACACGCCTGTGAATATTCTCCTGGGCTTTTGTCTCAGTGTGAATTCGTGCTTTGGGCTGCCTTGATGTTACAGATCTCTAAATGGAGGATTGGACATTATTGGAATAAATTTACCCCCACAGGAGAGACCCAGATGGAAGGTTGTAAGGAGAATATTTAGTGTGCAGAAATGTGCATTCCTGTGCACCCTGATGCTATTGCTGTTGTGATTGTGCCTGAAGTTTTCCCATCATTTTTAGTTCCCTTTGGGGGATGCTGTGAGACTCATCTTTCTCTATAATGGTATTTATTGATGAAGCTGGCTTGAACTACCTTGAAAGGGTCATGCATTCATATTTAACATTTAATTGTTGCTATTTTCTCAGGCCTTTGGAGGATGATCTATTTTAATATTCCTGTGATACCCACTGCGAACTATCACTTGTAATAGAAAAAAACAAACAAACAGAAAGAAAAAATCAGTCTTTCCTTTTTGTCTTTATCATTCCAGAAGTGACCAAACCCACTGAGCTGTCAGCTGTTTGTGCTCAGGAGCCTTGATACCAAACTGCCTCAAAGAGCTCACAGAGAAAGATGGTCCAGAAGCTGTCAAAATGGCTCATTTAGTGAGGAGATGAACTGCTTGTGGGAAAACCTTGTCACTGAATGGTTTCCTGTAAAATCCTAACAGCAGATATGTGGATATTTGGCCTCACTCCAAGGGCCACACATCCTAAAGTCAAGATTGGGTATATTTTGAGGCAAGACATTAATGCCAGTGGGAGGGTAGGGATGATACATTTTATATCCTTTCTGGGGAAAAAAATCTCTAGCCTAGGTGCAGGCTACTATTAAAAAAGGAGAAAGGATTTTTCTTTTTCTTTACATTTATGTAGGGTGTCTGTCCTGTGCTGCAGGGAAAGCAGAGCAAAATGTGCAGGTACCTTACAGCTGTAAGAGCTCATGGAGGTGCAGCCAGCCCCAGTGCTGCCATCACATCCCTCAGTCTGTGCTAGACAGGTGTGCACTGAGAAAAGTGTCAGCCTGGGCCCTGTCCTCTCTCCCTCACAGCTAAAATACATCAGGTTTGTGAGCTCACCCTCCCTTGCCAGCATCCGTCATGTGTTCTTCCCCCACGCTTACACCTCACTAATGCTGTCAATAGTGTCCTCCTTATTCCCTGTATTTCTGCTTTTCATTTCTTCTGCTTCATTCCTGGCACATTCCAGCCAACAGCAGGAAGCTCTTGGAGGACAAAATATTGGAGAAAAGGGCACGATTTGGTTGTTAATGGAAGAAGCTCGTCTCTCCATCAGCTGGAAGGTGCAGAGAGAGGAATGGGGATCCTTCTAGTAGTTAAAGGTAGGGAAAAAGCATTGCTGCTTTTCCATAAAACTTGAGCTGCATCCCAGTTGCAGGAAAAGGGGTTTGTCCCCCAAATGCCCCAGCAATGGGCACTGAGGTACAGGCTGTGCTGATGTCAAAGCTGCACATCTGCCAAGTGCCTGGTGTTTCACAGCCAGCTCTGCCTTCCAGCCTGGACTTTTCCTCTCATCCCTATCCCAATCCCTTGACAACAGTGCAAAAGCAGGTCCCCACTTGTATGCACAGCAATTTTAGGTCCTGCACAGGGCTGGAGGCCAGCTCCTCCTGACACCTGCAGCAAAGCCAGAAATGAGGTGCTCCACACTGAGTCTTGTTCATCTTGGGCAAACCAAATGTGTTTTTAATTTGGCAAAGCAGGAGCTGGTGTCTGGAGCCCAGAGCTCTCAGGAAATCACTGCTGCTGCCTGGGACAGAGCCCATTTCTCCTCTTGCAGCAGCCACAGCAGCACTGGCCCGTGCCTGGGCTCAGCCTCTCCCTGCTGCACCACTGCACTGGGGGTGTGTGTGGTTTATTGATTCTCTCCTTTTCCTGCAGCAGCCCAGCTGGAGATACCAGATAACACCCAGAATAACCCAGCCCTGCTCACAATGCAGCTCCTGCTCCAAGAGCTGGGCAAGGGGAGGTGTGAGAATGGGAGGCTGGAGTGTCAGGGAGCTGCCAGCCAGGCGGACACGGGGAGAGTTATAGGCATTCAACAGACATTAAAAGGACAATAACACACTGGCTTATGGCTGTTTATTTTTTACGAGTGACTTTGGCAGTATTTTGTTTGAAGTTTTGATGGCCATATGTTTTCCAGGGAGGCACAGCGCTTTCCTCTGTTTGTAAACTGTGCTATAATTGAAATTGAATTTTTATGAAATCTATGTGAAATATGATAACACATTAAAACACTCTCCTTTGGAGAGTTTCCTCATTGATTTTATTTTTTGTTGCATTAAATCTGTTTACACATCAAAGGAAAATATTGCATTCTGTCTGTCTTCATTTCAGTCACACCCTTCCTTTTGTTTCCTGGAGACCACACATGGCAAAGCAAAATCCTCTCTGCTGAGAGCTCTTCCAGCACTGACACTTCTCTTGGTGAAATGATGCTTTACACTGTAATTGGCCTTCTTTCTCCCATCTGCTGAGGAAACCAGGAACTTTATGATGTCTTTTTCTTCCTTCATCTTTTCGGCAACTCAACTTTGTTTATGCAATGGAACCAATCCCTCCCTGCTGAAAATACATGGGATTTGATGGCTGACTTTGTGTCCACCAGGATCAATCTGATATGGACAAACTGTGTCATAACATCATGGGTCAGTTCACTTCAGAGGAGCTGTGCAGATTTATCTGGGAATCTGTCCCCAAAAAAAGTTTGGTGGGTTTTTTTTTTTTTTTTTTTTTTTTTTTTTTTTTTTTTTTTGTTTTTGTTTTTGTTTTTGTTATGGCAGAAATAATTTTAAATTCAACCAGCATGTCTTATGTCTGGCTCCTCAACAATTGTGTTTGTGTGTGTGTAAAGCTCATTAATTAGTGTCCTAGAAAAAGCTTGTAGGCTGGCAAGGTAAATTGAGAACTTATTTTGAAATCAATATATTCTGAAAGTATAAATTTTAACCTAGTGCATGATTAGCCTAATGCAGAAGCTTCTTCTCCGTCCCTGCCCCTGTTCATGGCACTGTGTCTGAGGTGAGAAAATTCAATATCTGGGGGTGCCCAACATGGTGATATTTGTTGCAAAGCCTGATGCTGTGGTGACACCACTGGCCTCTTTTTCTACCCACAGACTGCTGGTCCAGAGTGGGAACCCTTCCTGCAGCCAGTGAGGAGAGGTGCTGGATGATTGTCCCACACATTATAAAGAAAAGGTGAGGTCCTTTGTGCCCAGTTTCCTGCTTGGAAGAGTGGAAATAGGATTGATTTATAGCTAAATTCTGTCCTTCACTAAACACAAGGTGTGACACAATCCCCCAGCAGGTTTCTAGATGTGAAAGTTTGAGGGATTTATATTCCTAACCCTTATAGGCATTAAAAAACCCCAACAAAAACCCACCAAATAAAAATCTATTATTTTCTGGTCTTATAAAATTGAATGTCTTCTCCTGCCTGGTGTGCTATGCAGGGAGCCAGCCCTGCCCATTCCTGTCTGTGTCTCCCAGGGCAGATATGATGGGACACCAAGAGCAGTCAGAGATGGTCTGCACTTGCCTCTTCTTGGTTTTGAGATCTCAAGAAGGAACTCAGTATTTTAAATAAAAATAAAAATAAAAAAATAAAAAAATAAATAAATAAATTAAAAAAAAAAAAAAAAAAAAAAAAAAAAAAAAAAAGACAAGAAACACCTACAAAATATTTTTTCAGTTCACTTTCCCTTAGTATTTGCCATCTCAAACAAACAGAAATCTTCAAAGGACTGAGCTGAGCAGTGACATAACAACAGCAAAAAAGGATTTTCTGTGTGTCTCCTCCTGTCTCCCCTGCCACACTTGCAGGGCTGTGCTGGCTTGTGGGATTTGCTTTGGTTAATTCTCTTTCTGAGCTGCAGCAAACTGTGCCCTCCTCTCTCTCATCTCTGGGCAGGTTCATTTGCTCACCTCCTCTGAGCCCAGGCTGTTGGCTCCTCATCTGCCCTGCAGCCTCTCTCCTTGAGCTGCGTGCTCCCCATCTGTAACTTTGCTTTTCATGCCCCTGCACCCGGGGGCACAAGGGGCAGGTGGCTCCTCCTGCCAGCCCTTGTGCTGCCCCTGTGCACCTGGGGCCACTTGCTCCTCTCCCTCCTTTATGGGCTTAAAAAAAAAAAAAAAAAAAAAATAGAAAACAAACAAACCCAAGCTGTTTCCTGGCAGAGTAGGCAGAGTGAAATAGTGCATTAAAGCTAACAAGGTGTTGTAGGCAAAAGAGAAAAAAATGAGAATTAAAAGTGAAAAATAAAAGGGGGGAAAGTGGTGGAGAAGGGCAGAGAAAAGATGTAAAACAGAATAGCAGGACATCATGAGATAATGGAGTGGTTTGGGTTGGTAGGGACTGTGTAGTTCCAACCCCCAGCCAAGGGCAGGGACACCACCCACCAAGGACCAGTTTAGAAGTTGTGGTGCCCCAGCTGATGTGAGGCCAGTTAGGGTGGGAAATCACAACTGGTGTCTGCTGCGAGCAGATCCCTTAAAGAACTCACCATATTGAAGCAGTGTGAGCATTTTGTATCCAAAATTAATCATAGCACCTCCTCCTGCGATGAATTATTACATAAAACATTAGGAGTTGGGTGAGTTTCCTAATAAAACATTAGGAGTTGAGGAGTTTCTTCCTCAGATTGTGGTCATGGCCTGCAGAAATAATCTGTGTTTCTGACATGGAGGGGAGGGCAGAGCAGAGGTTGGAGGCTTTGCTTCTTGTGTATGTGTGTACCTACAGACAATTCTGCACTGCATCCATATGCAAATGTATGTTACACATGTCCTTATTAAAAAAATGTGTATAGATTTAAGTCAGTACATGAATTAACTGCATTGAAGTGTCCTTGCCTATGGCATGGGGGTTGGAACTAGCTTAAGGGTAGTTAAGATTAGTTTAAGATCCCTTAACTAGTTAAAAGGATCTTTATGGTCGCTTCTAACTCAAACCACTCTGCGACTCTATGGCTCTGTGAAATGTAAAGGAAAACATCCCATTTACAAAAAATTATGCTTAAATTTTCAGGGCCACCTCCACAGCACTCGTTCCCATTCATGGGGAGACAGCAAGCCCAGGAAGGATGCTTTATCCTGCAGGTTCCCAGGACACTTCCCTGGATGCTTTACCTGCCCTATGCTCACCTGGAAGCCAGGTAAAACCTTGGAGTCCCTTTCTGGTTATTAAATATTGGTCTTATTAGGTGCATAAAGCATTTTATTCATGTTTAGGGTGAAAAACCTCACCTGATGTTGTTCTGGCACCTAATTCTGTATGAACCTCAGTGAACTCAGTGGGTCTGAGGCACAGAGGAGTGGTACAGTGCCTGAGGTACTACAGGAGGCTGCCATGCCATTAGAAATGTGCATTTTAAGGAATAACAACTTGTTTATCCAAAGACAGCTGTCCTGGGGGGTATTCTGCTGCTTTTGGCAATAGGTTTAAATCACAATTTGAACTCCCAGCACCAACACCAGGAGTGTGGGCATCAGGGCAAGCATTGAGGTGGCAATAGGAGCCCATCCTGTGGGTCAGTAGGGATGCAGCCTACACTGGGCAGAACCAGGGCTGAGGATGGGCAGAATCCTGTGCACTTCCTGCAGGAAACTTGGCTTCCCTTAATTATGGAGTAGTGTTAGACCAAGGAGCCACAGAATGAAGACAGCAACAGCACACAATTTAGGAAACAGAATTTCACAAGTTGGTTAATTAGCCAGTCACATTGGGGTTGATAGTAAATATGTGGCTGGTTAGTTCTGGCATAATAAATAGTAAATGTAGACACTAATAAATAATTTTGCATTTCTGCCAAAACTTGGATGCTAATTGTAGATTTTGTTAAATGTGACCTATAAGACAGCAGCTGTTTTTTTCTATTAATTAAATATAGCACACAAAGTATTTCATATATCTGTATTTATAAAGAGATTAATGTGCAGTAGCTGACCAAAATGTTCCCTTGTTTTAAGTAAAGACTGAAACAATGATCTTTAGAGTTAATGCATTTTCAAAATCGTTTTTATTTTTTTAATACTTGTTCTTGTTTTCTTTCTTGGTATCTCTTAAGCTTTCTATTTTTTTCTAGAACTGTGTTCAAAATAATATTTAGCACACAGAGAAACACTAAATATTTCATGGTATAATTAAATCTTATTAATGTAATTGTCTGCATAGTTCACATTAAAAATTTACAAGAACCTTTTTCCTTTTCTTTGAGAGTTATATTTTCTTATGAATTTCCATAAATGTTTTGAGCTTAACCTGACTTAACTGTGGGAAGCATTAGAACTTTTCTCATGATTTGATGTTGAATCTAAGTTGTTTTACTTGTATTTTTCTTAGCCCAGCCAGAGACTTTTTGTCATGGATTTAGTATTCCCATAATTAAGGTGCAAAAGATTAAGTATTTGCTTTACTATTTGTCGACCTAGTTGCTGGCATTTATTATTCTCCAAAAATTATTATTTTTAGCATTCTCTTTTCTGTTGAAAAAATGTTTCATGAGCAGATGTTTTTAATACTTCATTTCTCCTATTTCTGCACTGTGCTACATTCAAGGCGTGTATAGAACAATATTCAATTTTAACTTTAAAAGACATCTTTCTGTACAACCAAGTTGTTATAAGCTGAGAAATTCCACACAAGTCCATTCTAACTGCGTACTTGTAACAGCACAGAAACTGTGATGTACCCTGTGAATACAGAGGAGCGGCGTGTGGTTGTGGTTCATCCCAGCTCAGGGCTTTTCCTACTGATATTTTGAAAAGTTTTCTTTTCTACCTCAAGCCCCCAGCCTCAAATATCCCTTCTGAATCAATATTTCAGGCAGTCCCTGAAGACTGATGTGTCTGCAGCTATAGAGACCCCATGCTCACTATTCCATCTCTTTAAAAAATTCATATTTTTGGATGGAAAAAACCCACCAGGATCTCCTTCAAGCAGCAGGAAGGGAACACATTTCTGCCATTCTCTAATTTCCGAGACCTTTATAATAAAGTTCAAATCCTTATGAAGTTCTCCTGGATCCATCAAATATTCATCCAAATGGTTCTGTTTATTGGCATCCTCACATTAGCATTATTGGCCTGTTAAAATTCAATCAGCCATTCATCTGCCTGGTGCTCCACATCTGAGCAGACTTTGCTCAGACACCACTACCATTAAAATAAGCTTTTTCACTTGAACTTGCTTTCATTTAAGTCACTGCTAACGTAGAAAGGAGCTCATTTAGTGGTGCTTTTTCACCTTTGTGTTAACTCTGAATGCATCATTAGCAGGGAGATGTTGACTAATTTGGAAGGAGTTTAGGGAAAAGCTCTAAAAATGGTTTGCAGGTCGGCCAAGCAGGCGCTGTGTGGAAAGATAAAATGAGCTATCAGCCTCTAGATTGGCAGGAAAACCATGATTAGAAATTCTTAAAGGATGTAAGAAAGGATAGGGGAAGAATTCAGAAAACTCTGCTGAAGGGCTGACGCAGGTAATGTGGGCACAAAGTAGAAAATCCCCCTTTAGATATCTCTGGTGGCCAGCTGGGGTTGGTTGGGACCCCACAGTGCAGGGAGACAGACCAAAGGATTCCAGCAGCTCTGGCCTGTGTTTTAGTGGTTAAATGGGGGGAAATGGCACAAAAAATAGAGAAAAAGAATGAGTACAAGAAGGACAGAATCACCACATATTTGTGGCAACATTTTTTCTGGCAGGACATTTATTGAGTTATAGAAGTCTCCCTTCCAAACTTCTGGGGGGGGGTTCAGCACTCACAGCTTTTGAAATCAGAAAAGAGTAATATGAAATAGAGAACATTCTGCCATTTCCTGAGACTTGTGACCCAAATCTCCACAGTGGGGCAGCTCTAATAGCAATTGCCACCACCTGACAGCGTTACTCCAGCGCTGCTCCATCACAGAGCCCCTGGGTGGTCTGAGAGAGTATTCACTTGCAATTTGTTGCCTATTTTATTTTGATTTGACTCACAGCTGTGCAAGTCAGGGACTCTGGATTTGCAATTTCAGTAGCACTGCAGAGTGATGCACGTCACACAGGCTTTGGGTAGTGCCCACTTTGCTTCATCTGTCCTTCATCCTATAAACCAGGGATAAAATAACGTGTCAGAATCCCACAGGAGCTACTTTGCACAGTCACAAAATACTGTTTAATTTGTGGCATAGACTGCAGGAACACTGGGTGATGGAGTTTATAAAAGAAATTAAGCTGGGAAGGATTCAAATAAAATATCTTCTTTGGAGAGTAAACTCATTTGTATTCCAAAATGCAATTATAAAGTGGCCTCAGGAAAGTCAGTGCTCCTTCTGGTCAGCAATATCTTTGCACAAAATCATGGATAGCTTTAATTTCCAAAGAGGAAACTCAGCGAGAGGAACACGAAAACCACTGTAAAGGTAAACATTTCATAAGCTCGCTGACAACTGCACTAAAAATATTAAACAAGTTTAGAAAGTGTTACTGAGTTCACCTACAAATTGTAATGTGATGGGAGTGAAAAATGCTACCTGACTGCATCTGAGGATCCAGTGATTAGGAACTGAATGAGACCTAAAGACCACACATTTCAGTAATCTGTCTCTGTCAGTGCTGAGATGCCTGATAAAAAGCAAAAAAGCTCTCTCCCTAAATTCAGGGTGCAAAGATACAAAATGCAATCCAGCCCACTAATATCTGAAATATAAATGTTTGAACTTCCTTCCAGCTTCTTTGGGAGCTACTAATTATGTCCCTGGATACCTTGGCTGTCCACAGGATTATCTGCTCCCTTTGAAAATTCTTGTCCTGTGGTAAATTTAATCTACAAGTCAGGCTACAGTGGAGGAACTGCTCCTGCTCAGGGATTAAGTTCTTCTTTGACTCAAGTAGGGATGTACTTTAAACTCTCTTGCTTTTTTGCTTATAACTAAAATTCTGTGTGAGCTTCCAGAGCTTGGAGGCAAAACTTGTGAAAATCCTTATGGATTGTCCACATTGGATGGGGCTTGGAGCAACCTGGTCCAGTGGAAGGTGTCCCATGGCAGGGGGTGGAATGGGGTGATCTTTAGGATCCTGTACAACTCAAACCATTCTATGTTCTATGATATTATGAAAGGAAAAACAACCAAAACCAAAACTAAACAAAACAAAAAACCCACCAAAAACCCCTCAACCAACCAACCAACCAACCAACCAACCAAACAAACAAAAAAACCCAAGCCAACAGATCAGAGGAGAGTTTGAGAAGAGGATCTGTCTTGATCAGTGTCCAGCCCTCCCAAACCAAAACCAGGCACCTTCACCCAGGTGATCTCTAAAAAGTAATAAATTGAAGTAGCTTTGCCCACTCCAATGGCTTCCTCTGTGTCTGTCTGTGGTTTATTAGGGTTGTTTTTTTTTTCTGGGACCCCTGTATTGCTCAGGAAAATTTCTATAATATACTGGATTTTGCAGCAAATCCACCACACTCACACCACTGGGTGCTGCAAGTGACATTTATCCCAAAGGCCAAATCTCCCCTCATTAAACAGCAGAAAAAAGGAGCACATCTCCCCAGGGGAGTGAGTGATGTGTGCAGGGTAGGGAGCACAGGGTAATATCCTCTCCTGCAAGCTGGGCTGGCTCTGCTCCGAGATGGCAACACAGAGGTAGTTTGTTGTGCTTAAAAAGCTGGTGAGGCATGAGTCTAGCTGGAGGGAAATGCTGATGTAGAGGATACTCCAGGAGAAAAATGATGGGTAGAAGAAGTAATTTATCTTGTTCTTCCATCCTAATAGTTGGGAATGGGGAAGAAAAAAAGGCAAACCCAAGACCGCCCCCTAATCACTTGAAAAGTCTCCAAAAGGCCAACCAAAAGAGCAAAGCAGAAGAAAAAAATGTAAGAGAAGAAGGAAAGACCTACTCAATGGCAGTGAGTAGCTCCTTGGGTTTTAAATATTAATCGAAGAAGTAGCATTAAAAAAAAAGGTACCTTTTTTAATTGTGTTAAGATGTTGAAGTTTTATAGCAATATTCTCATGAAAAATATCCATGTTGTATGTGGTCATGAGTAAAATCAGACTTATTTTCTTTTTTTCTAATGCCTTTACTTTACAAAAACAAACAAAAAAAATCAATTAGGAAAAAATGCACTTTTTTGTGACTCAAATCAGTCCCTAACACGATGTGTTCAGTATTTTCTGTAAAATGCATGGAAAATTGAGATTTACCAAAATTACTGAAAATTAAGATGCCTCTCTTCACTGCACTGAAGCTCAGTGAAATCTAATGAATGAATATCCTATGCCAAAGGTAAAAAAAAAAAAAATGCTATTTCACTATTAAAAGCCTGAAGTATTATCACTTACAAAGGCAAGAAGACATGTTTATTCTTTTCAGTGCTTATAGCTCTCTGCATTCAGCAACACGCATTACCATAATTTGTTTTTATTTAAAGTGCAATATAGGTGTGCTCCTGCAAGCAAATTTAACCACATTTATTAAAATCTGCTTGAAAAGTCTTGGCTGGCAATCAACAGAAATGTGTTGCAAATGTTTGATATGCACCTGTGTAAGGTATGTCTGGAACTGAGTGGATCTCAAACCTGCACCCTCGATCCTCATCCCTTGTTTGCCTTAGAAATAACACCAGAAATGAGCAATTTCACAGCCCTAATTATAAAATTTACTGACAGCTCGAAGGAAGAGGGGGAATGCAAAACTCTTCCTTTCTCTTAGCAGGCTTTTTGAACTTGGCAGTGCTGGGATCTAAGCACTCCCTGGATCTTCCCTGAGCACCTCAGGAATGAAACATTCAGGGCAAAGCTTTGTTTCATCCTCACATCCAAAGTGCTTTAGGGGGGATCACAGGGGATGGATCCAGGGGTCCCACAGCAGCAATGCAGCTCACAGGAAAGGAAGGAGAAAAAACAGCTTTGTTTTTGTAGAAAGCAGTGAGGGGTTTAGATGATGTCTGCTTGCTGGGAGCTGCCTGTGCTAACTCCAAGTGGGAAACCTCCGTTATTTTCAGAGCTCTGCTTGGACTGGATGAAGTGCCTGTGAAATGGGAAGATGGGAGGAGCTGAGGGCTGATGTGCCATGGCCAAGGCACTCCCACTGCCTGACAGAGCTAATATTATTACAATTACATTATAGTATTAAAGACTATGATGATATCAGCAGCTCTCTTTTTCTTTCAGGGAAGTTTTTTATTTATTTATCTATTATTTATTGGGAGGGTGGTGAAGCACTGGAGCTGATCACCCACAGAGGTTGTGGATGCTCCATCCCTTGCAGTGTCCAAGGCCACATTGGATGGAGCTCAGAGCAGCCTGGTCTCGTGGAAGGTGTCCCTGCCCGTGGCAGGGGGTCAGAAGGAGATGAGTTTATGGTCCTTCCCAACCCAAACCGTATAATTTTATTTAGTTGCTCTAGTATTATAGTACTGACAATATAGGGGTCTAAATAATCTGGGATTAGCATCTGTTTTTCAAAGCTAACCAGCATATGGTTTAGCAGCAGACTTATTAAGATTTAAGATGAAAAATTCAGTTGAAAACCAAACATGCAAAATCCTTTCTTCAGGAATCATGCCTTAAACTGAAGTGCTGGTGACTTGAAGGAAGAGCATCTGACCCCCAAGACTACATGTCCCAGAAATCCTCTGTACTGAGGGCTGCTGCTCCCAGAGTGAATTCTCTAAAGAACTTCTCTTGAGAGCTCACTACATCATCACGTAGGCAACACTCAGAGCTGCTAATGTTATTAATAAGGATATTGTGACTTTTGGCAAGCCTAAAACAAAATATCAATGAACCCAGCTAACGCTTGAAACTAAATATAGTTCACATTAAAATTTAAAGCTTTGAATTGCAGGAAGAGCTTCACAAGTTCTCCTTCAATCGACAGTAATTTCAATTCGCCTTCAGCTACTGTGTCTCCGTGTTATTTTTCCTTGTTGGTGTGGGAGATAACAAATGTGTGAATGACATTTCAGTCTGGTAATTGGGCCATTTATAGCTCCTTGTTAGTTCCTGCTGGATAAGGGCTCTGGTGCTGATTTTACATGAGGATCAAGCACCTCATTAAAAGCCCTGCGCAGAAAGCGTGCCTGCGATACTTGACTGCCAGACAAGTGTTGTCGTGTAATACATGGGAAATAAGTGACTCTGTGCTTGCCATTTTCATTAAAAGATGCCACTTTTGACAACTTTCGACTAAGAGATCCCTTTAGTCTTTTCCCCCCTTGACCTCCCTGTTAGGGAAGGCTGTGTTGGTCTGAGTGGTGCTCCCTCCTCCTTGCCCTGCCAGGTCTTTGGCAGGAGCTGAGCCAGGGTGAGTGATCCTGCGTGTCCTGGGTTGTAGTGTAGGATGTACACAAAGTATTTATTCTATCACCATCTTCATGAACTGTTAAACCAGGTGGGGCAGTGTTTTCCCAGGCCCCTCCTTTGGGCTCTTCTGCTCATGGCCCATCAATGCCTTGCCCAGGACTCACAGGGAACTCCCTCCAGGAGTTATCTCTGTTTAATGGGCCATCAAGGAGCCACTGCACGACTCCTCATCCCATTGGGAGATGCTCCACTCAGGGGGAGGAGCCAAGCATTCCCACCTGGAGAGAATCTGGGATTTGGGACAGTACAAGCAGCCTGACCCACTGGATTCCCAGAGGACCAGACCTACCAGACCTTTCTACAGGATCACTGCTTCAGGAAGAGCACCTCACCTGGACTGCTCCCACCACCCTGCTCAGGTTGCTTTCTGACTCTGTCAGTGGTCCTTTGTGTTATTGCATTTATTTTATTTTATTTTTACCTTTTTACCTTTCTTCTTATTAAATTGTGTTTCTGACTTGGAGCCTCTCACTCGTTTTGCTTTCAAACCATGACACTGTGCCAGCCCTGCTCCTCACTGTCTGCTGGGCACAAGGCTGATGGAAAGCTCCGGGAGATGCTGGTGGTTCCTCTGTGCAAAGCCCTGACTGCATTCAGCTCAGCTGGGTCTGCACTTGGACACAAGGACTGCACAGGGTGTTGTAACCCTGGTTCCATGCCTGAGGTGTTTTGGTTTTCTGAAATTCTTTTCTCAGGGAATTTTCTGTAAACAAGAGAGATGTTTTTGTAACTGTATGTGGCAGTGCATGGCTACAGTGGAGGATTCCAGTGGATTACAGTGGAGGATTCCACAACTGTATCTATGATGTCCCTCTGGACTGACCAATGTGATTGAAGAGCAATCAAATTGGTCTGTGTAGAATAGTATAAAAGGAAGACACATCCCAAAAATAAAGGAGTCATTTTCAGCCTTCTGAAGCTCGGAGTCCGTGTCGTTGTGGTGTAAAACAGCATCAGGGAATTGTCTTCCTCAGGGCATTTTAGGCATCCTCTGTGTTAATCACACCACGGCACATGTGGGATTCTTGGGATTATCCTGTTCAGCAGCTGGACAGGGAGTTGGACTTGTAGGGACAGCAGTTGGACTTGTAGGATCCTTGTGGGTCTCTTTCAACACTGAATACGCTATGATTATCTGTCTATTCCTCTTGTTTATTCCTCTTTATGCATCACCCACTTCCAGAGGTAATTAACCCAGGACAGAGAACTGCAGTCCTGTTTTTCTCCCCATGTTTTTTGGACAATTTTCACCCCAAAGGTCGTGAAGAAGCTCTGAGTGTCTCTTTAGAGTAATATTTTTCCTGTCTTTGGCAATGTCAGAGATGATAAGGGTTGGAGGATTTCCTGACACAGGAAATGTAAATGAGTTATAGGAAGAGTTATAGGTTGTAGGAAGAAAATTGTTCTCAGTAGAGGGGGAAAAAAACACCAAAGCCCAATAGATACCTTTAGATACAAAACTTTCACCACAGATAGAAATTCGTCATTCTTCCAGTTAAGTTTTAATAAAAGGTATTTCCTGCTTTCCTGAAAACCTCATCTCTCTTACATTCCAGTTATCACAACACTACTATCATAACATTAGCAGGAAGAGGTAAGTATCTATCCATCTGCAAACCATTCCCTGATACCATCAGGGACTATGATTTTTTAAAACTTGGATACATAAAAATAAGATTTTTCAAGTTATAAATACCAGTTTTGTAGCAAAACCCAGTTATTTCCCCACCACTCCCTCCTGAGGGTTTGTAACACCATTTAATGTTTGATTTTGGCTGCACTGTTGCACTGTGGAGGCTGCTGGAAATCTTTCGTGGCAGAATGGGAAGAATTCAGTGAACAAGTGGGAGAAAAAGCCTGTCTAGGCTTGTCAAGATTGTCACTTACGGAAAAAAAAAAAAAAAAAAAAAAAAAAAAAAAAAAAAAAAAAAAGAAAAAAAGAAAGAGAAATACAGGTTGCATTTAGCACTATACTAGCACTGACTTGGAACTTTTCTCATTATTAAATTCATGGTGTTCACAGTGCTCAAAAGTGAGTGCAAAATGTGCTTGACTTCTCTAATGGGTTTTGGAATCAGAAAAATATGTAAATGGCTTAAGATATTTCCAGTGATGATGTCATCATCCATCTGCGTTGCATTTTTTTGCTTCAAACTAGAAAATTCCTTCACGATGAATAGGATGCTTAAAGGGAAGGCTTCTATTGCCTCTTTTATTGATTATTAATGAAATCACAGTGCTCTCAGTCTGTTACAGCTGCAGCCCTAAAATAAGCCTTGGCAGTGATAATTGCTTCTCTTAAATCATGAATGTATTAAGGAAGGGAGCTTTTCTGGAATAGTTTCTGATTTGTGAAAACTGGTTAATAATTGTTGCCTGATTTGCTGAGAATTTGGAGGATTACTTGAAGCTCCTTAGGAGAAACCAGCACATTTCATGTTCTTTGAATTTCCAGCCATTGAGTCAGGAGGAACAGTTGGAAAAACCCAACAAGTAATAAAAAATGTGAGAACATTCTTAATAACAGAACAGTATAGAAAGCCATGGCTTAGTATCTAAGAAAGCAGAAAGTGTTTATAAATAATACATGTGTTTTTATTGGTTTGCAAAGACAGATGATGTACCAAATAGCAACTAAATTTTCCTCCTGGACCATGGGGTCATCAAGAAGAATTCCATGCCCAGGCTGTGAAAGCAGAGGGAGAAAGTAAAGAAGCACCAGGGATGTGTCCTTAGGGACATAAGGCCAAAATGTCTTTTGCGCCAGAGCATCTTATCCTGATGTTACCAGGAAAACTGGATTTGGTTATAAAGGTGCAGAATAACTTCATGCAAAATCTCAGGAACTGTGCTTTGACCAGTTTTAGAACTGGTAAAAGCTGAATTTTCAATCAAATCTTGTCAGATCAATGAAAATAATGAAAACAAAGGTTCTTGGAAGAAGTGTTTGTGCTCACCTGGCACCCCCACGTACCACACAGCACGAGACATCACCTCTGCCAGGCACTGGCTGTTAAAAATCCTCATTTCCTTTAACTTTTCTTCATTTGCACAGTGTTTCCATGGAATTGCCATGCCAGCAGGACCAGCTCATCCCTAGTTAATATGCTACAACATGTGCAGGTTGGGTAATAATTTTTCCTGAGCTCGATGGCCGCGTGTCCTTTGTGTGGGCAGAAATTACTGAGCATTGTAAAAGTTTCCATTTTATTCTTTCATGCAGGACATTCCTTGAGCTACACCTTTAAGTTTCTGAGGTGTTGAAAAGGAGCTGAAATGCTGTTTCAGGTCAGTTCATTCTTATTTCAACAAAGACAGACTTCCAGCTCCAAGCATGTCTGCTTAAATTCAGTTCTCACAAAGGCTTTGCATGGAGTGATCACCAAAGCAGGTATTGTCTCTTTTTAAGTACCTTTGTAGGGATATTTCTTTTTAGTTTTGGCAAGGAAATTGCTCAAAAATTGCCAGATAATGACTGCCTAAAGAATTTTTACTTTGTAGTCAGCAGAAGGAAGATCAAAAAGACACAAAAAATATAATTTTCTGAGTTGTCATTTTAAAAAGTTTCGTAATTTTGATTGCAGCAAAACACAAAACACCTGAAAATAGGCACCTCACAAGAGCATATCATTTGGGGTCTGTTAAGAAATGTATGTAACTTTTCACCTTTAAGCAGACAGATGGATTTGCAGTAAGAAACTTTCTCTATAAAACATCTCTCAGTAGCAAATGCTCTTAGCATTTGAGGAATTAAGAACTTAGAGCGCTTCAAAAAGAATTAATTTGTACTTAAGTTATTCAAGCCCACACAAAGGCTTCTAGAAATGAGACCTTTTCTTACAAATAGGATAAGGAAAGAGCTGTGGATGTGCCAGTTGTGGGGGTTTGCTGTTCTCCTGCTGCTGGAGCAGGAAAAGCACCTGGTGGCAAAGCTGTGTGGGGTGAGAAGACACTGAGATAAGACCAGGGTGCATGAGGAGCTGTGAAAGAACACCTGCTTTGTATGGCATAGACAAAGTCTGTTTTTTCGTGATGCACAGGGAAATAATGAAGTGTGTGAATCAGAGACTCCCTTCACTCTGCAGCTTTACATCTGCTCTTCTCTGAGACAACAACATCATCATTAGGCTACTCAGCCAGGGGTAGGAGCATCTCTCACACAGATCTGTTTGGATTTTATACTCACGAGGATATTAAGCAAGTTTTGGCTTGGGTTGTTTTGGTGTTCCTGGGTGTTTTTGAACTGTCTTCTGAAAGTTTCCCACCCAGGAGACCACGTCTGTCAAGTGAAGAATGATTTTACAGATCCATTTAAAATCCAAATCCAATGGAAATGCCCTGTTTCCTCTTCATTTATCACACACAAATAAAAGTAAAACTAAAACAAAACCAGTCTCCAAAGCCACAGCTAGTTATTTTTCTGTCTTTGATTTTCAGATGGAGAGCTCTACCTGTGTGTCTCCTGCCAGCTCTTAAAGACAACATCATCTTCTTCCACATCCTCCCCCTGAAACCACCTCCCAGGATTTCTGGCTATGCCCACGCTGTGTTAGATCTCCCAGGCTGACAGAGGGTACCTACCCAAGCCAGGATTTTGTCTCTTCCTGTTTTTTTTGTCCACTCTTTCTCCTCACTTTATCACTAATGCTGGATGGATCTAATTACCCTCTGACCTCTTCCAGTCTCTTTCTGTCCCAGTTGTCCCAGTGCTGGTGGCCCCCCAGGGTAAAGAGAGAGGAACAAGGAGAAAATGTAGGTGTTTAAATCCCACCTTCAAAGGCACAGATAAAGAGCCTCCCCCCTTGTTCTCACCTTTGAAGGCCACCTGGGGCTTGCCTGCATAACTGTGAGCCCTTCCAGAAAGTGGGGTTGAATTTCACTTATAAAGTGTTCAAGATTTATGTCATTTTTGATTGGGTTTGCCCAATCTTTTATCACTTGGCTGCTATCACAGGTAGTATTCCAAGAGTATCCTGTTGCAATGTTTGTTTTGCATATGGAATGCATATAACACTTTTTAAATGGATTTTTTAGAAAGATATGCAAAGTTTAATATGCTTACAGGTAGTCTCCTGGTGTGTTTGTTAAAGATTGCCATCATTTAATTTAAGTGCATAGGGTTCTTCTTCTGAAGCAAAGCAAGATTCTCTAATTGATAAAAAGGATATATACAGCTGTGCATTCCCTATATTTTACATTATCTTCCAGTGATAGTCTTCAGACTCACGCAGTTATCACAATCAAATATAAGAAAGTGTCGTAGAGGCTGTCTGAGTCATGCAGACTGTGATTTAATAAGTACTAACTTAGTCAGGTTTCCAACTCTCCAACAGCTCTCTGAGAACCAAATCTTTCAGGTTCCCTTGAAAATTTCTGGCCTTAAAACTTAGAATGGGTTTTTTGTCAGAGAGAAGTTAATGCTTCATCTTTTCTAGGTTATTAAGTTTTAGCCTTCCACCACCCGTAAGAGCAGCAGTAGGTACACACAGAGGGCAATTGACTGTCTCAAAAGGTTAACTGCCTTCTGGCTGAAAATGAGCACAATTACTCACCAAAAAGCAAATGACTAAAATTCTCATTTGAGGGGTTTTCAAATGCACCCAGAATAGACATGTTCAGCTGGGGAAGGATGGAATAGATAGAAAAAAAAAATCAAAGAAATGTCTCAAGAAAGGAAAGATTAAAGTGATTCATGGCAGTGTTGAAAACAAATGTAGATTATTTGGGGGTTTGGAAGAGAACACACCATTTACTGCTCTTCCTGAACTTGGTTGCCTTGAAGTTGTATTAATTTGTTCAGCTTCGCGGTGGAAGGCAAGGGAATGAGAGGAGGACAGGGGTCACTGCGTGGGTCAGTTCATCCTTGTTTCCAGTATTGTGAGGAGACATTATTGACCAAATTGAACAGAGCGTTAGATATTGTTCATTTCAGGCCAAGCCTGGCTTTGTTAAAGCCATTGAAAGGTTTGCCATTCCATGAAAGCAGCATCAGGACATCAATGCTGTCTGTGGGACTGTGTGGGAGCAAGAGAAGGAAAGTCTCAATAATGTAAAATATCTACAAAATAGAAACACACCATAATTTGAACAAGCAAGGCTGTTTAATTCAACCTAATGTGGCAAGTCTTGCAGCATTTTCAAGTTCTGATATTTTTACCATTTGGTAAAAATATAATTTGCTTTTGACTGTGTGATGTGTAGAAATTTTGAGTGCTTGTAGATGCAGCTAATGGCACTAGGAGGGGTACACTGCACTTACCTCATGTCACATAATGCTGAACACACTCAAAAAATCACCTCCCAGAGGCCCCAGGCTGGACATTCAAAACTAGCAAACTGTTTTAACCTTCATCTGTTGGTATTTCAGTTTCCCACAAGGAAATCAGCAGGTTCCTGCCCTGTCCTTGTGGTGTCGATGTGGGGATCAAACAGTTGCTCTGCACAGAACCAGGGGAATCACGAATGTGATTTGAAAGTCACTGGGGACTCTGGCAGGTCAGTGTTTAAACTTTGCTGGTAAATGTGATGCAGCCACACAATTAACAGCGGGGCTGAAATAAAATATTGATGAGCTGTGCTCATTAAAGGAGCCGCGGTTGATCCGCGCACCAAACGAGCCGAGGGTCCTGCAGAAATAATGACAAGTCTTGCTGTAATTACAGATCTCATCAATACAGTGCACAAGAGAGCAAAAGAGAAGGTTGCCCAGACAACCCAGCTTATGAATGCTTGACTTTGCAATATTAATGACAAATGGTAATAAATTATTAACATTTCTATATTGTGTGCGGTGGGTACGGAATGTAACAGAAAGCTTATCTAACCCTTCTGTCAGGTGCAGTTGGGTGAGACAGACCAAGTTCAGCAGCCAAGACACGTGCAAGAAGCATTGACCCAGGCTGTCCTAGGATCCTGAACAACCTCATCTCAACTCATACTGGGTCCTTAGTTTTTAAACAAAACTCTGTACATTTAGTTTTCTTGAGCAACAATTGTCTGCAGGTGCAATATCCATCGTTCTGCTGATTGATTTCTGCTGAATATTCCATTCACTTATTTAGGCACAAGCTACAGCAGGTAGCTCTGGTATAGACCAGCTCTGGTATAGACCAGGTCCCTTCCCCTGAGATATCCCCAGCCTATTCTGCCCACCAGGGGCACCTGGGGTATCCTCTGGCTGAGCAAAAGTGGCAGCCCATTTGGAGAGAAACTGTTATATCCTCTGGCTTTTAAAAATTGAAAAAGTTATGACTCTTTGCTATCTCCTTCCCTTCTACGTTTGACTGATCTTAACTGACCCACAGTATTTAATGTGAAATTCAAGCTTTTTTGCTACAGCCTTTCTGAGCATATGCCTTGTTGTTGCCTAAACTCGTTAACAGCTCCATCTGTTTCACAGTCTTCATTTCCCAACATCATAAGGTATTCAGGAGTAATAAAAGGTCATTTAGGCCTCGCAGCTTTGTTCTCTTTATCTCTGAAAGTTTTGTACCCAGCCATCTCACATTCTGTCTGGTCTCTTGGGCAATATATTTTAATAAGCTTCAAATGCAGAACTTAATTATCTGGAACTGAAAATTCAAGCTCCTAAGCGTCGTTTCCCCCCCTTCTTCAGAAAGCCTCAAAAATACAGAGAAGTACATAATTTACTTAATTATGTTTTGTTTTCTTTTGGCCATTAGGTGAACTTTTGTGATGTGTTTAGAAGCAAATGATTTTATATTTATGTGACCTGTATTAATTACTGCCAGGCATTGCTGCCTGCCCAGCACTGTAGCCTGTTTGGGTTTTTTTTTCTGTGAGATGTCACTGCCCTCTCCTACCAGAAGCTCTGGAGTGGCCAGGGTTGGAACTACTTGCTGCAAGGCCTCTGTGTAGAGGGAAAACTCAGAATATAAACCAGAAAACCGGCTGTGATGGAATGTGCTGTGGAGCCTCCCCATTCAGAGTTTCATCTCTGGCAGTGGCTGTCAGCAAATGCCTGAGGAAGGAGAGCACACCTGCAGCCTGGCTGCTCTGCTCTCACCCACACAGCATCCACATCACCACAGATTGGCCCCAGAAGTGTGTTTCTTCCCTCTATTAGTTTAATTGCTTTTGAACCTCTTTACAACTGTAACACCCTATAATTACCACTTCCACAGTTTAATCGTGAAGGCACGAAAAAAAAACCCGCTGCCCTTTGCCTCTTCTTAAATTACATAAATTAATTTAGTGCACCATCCCAAACCCTCCTGTGCTGAGAAGTAGCAGATAATTGCTCCCTATTAACTTTTTCTGCGTTGTTCATAACTTTCCTCTGCGACATCCCACCTGAGCCATCTCTCTCCCAAGCAGATTGCACACCAGCCTATTTAATCTCTCCCTGCTCAGAGGCTGTATCCACATCTATATAGATCCAGCAGCCTTTTCCTTTCCTGTGTGCCTCTCCTGGCACTGCCATGTCTCTCACATTTAATACCTCCCTACTTGGTTTCTAGTCTGAGTTGTACCAGTTGAATTGTATAAAGTCAGCTCTGTGTAACACATGTAAGGAAAGCTGTTCTAAAATCGTGCTTTGATGTTACTTCAGAGGTATCTTTAGACTGGAGATCAAACCAAGGCACTAAATAGGGCCCCAGTGTGAATACATGCATTTCCATGGAGCAGTACTCAGGTGTTTTTTACAGGAGACAGTTCCACAATTCCTGTTTCAGATAAATCCGAGACACGCAAGGCACCAATGAAACAAGAGCAGGACCCTTGAATTCTGTATTGGTTCTCTTTATATGAGAAAATACAGTATTTTCCTTCATTCTCTGCTCCTTATCATGGATTAGGAGCAGACTTTGAGTTGCAAGATCAGGTAAACCAGGATCTGTGTAACAGGAGCAAGTCCATGGTGCAGGAATGGGGAGTGACACCTAAACTGCTCTTACAGGAATTAATTTATGAGGTAGGCTTGTGAGGATTTGTACTAATTATATTTGAAACATTTGCTTATACCTAAAGATAGTCCAGACTCTGATTATGTAAGTCAATTGTCCCCTGACACTCGTATTTTAATTTAATGAGGATTTACACCTCTTGTGCTGCTCATTGAGAAGATGCTCTCAGTTTTTCCTGTGCTATTGTGGAGCAACACTGTGAGAAATGCTCCCCACAGGCACAAGTATTTGCAGACCAAACACAGAAAATGGGTGGGTTTTGTTCCTGTGTGTGGTTAAAGGCTCAGCCCCACATGCATGTGGAGGGGCCCAGTGGCAAAATTTGTAAGGTGGGACGTTGGAATGAACCCAAAGCTGACAAAAATCATAACTCAGAACTGTCTCAGACTTCATGTTTCTATTAAATTTATTAATGAATAAAGGTAATTCAGTCTGAAGATGCACTAGGAGTTAGATCAGGTCTACTGAATTCATAGAGCTATGATGTATCAGCTGGCCCAGATACCAAAAATATACTTAAACAGCATGGAAGCGGATTTTCTTTGTCTTTGTTTCTTCTAGTCTGCAGCTGTGTGCTTAAATGTACAAACCAACATCTCCCAGTTTCTCTCTGCATTAGCTGCCCAGCCAACCTGCTTTAGAGGAATAATCAGGCTTGCTGTGATTATGTCAAAGTTATGATAAGTAAATTACCAGCTACATGTTACCTTTTATTTTTACCAAATAAGAAACCTGCAACTGAGTGGTAATTGCCACACCAACTACATTTTTTTTTTTTTTTCGCTGCCTTAAAGGTGGTTTAATAATACGTTGTCTTTTCTTGTGGATAATAAGAACATTTTATGCAGCTTTATTCCTTCACCTAAAGATCTGTCTCGTGGGAGTCCCTAGTGGAATTGTACTTTGTGGGGGAGGTCTGGCTGGGCAGGACACCAGCCACCAGTGCTAATGGTTCTCTGCTGAGAAAATCACTCCGAAAATGTAAATGCGGGAGAAGATGCATTTCAGATAATCTTACAAAATGAGGGAGGGATAAACAAGGCAGCTGGGACTCAGTGGCATTCTCTGATTTGTGTAGGTCCTGTTCCCCTCTTGTTACCAGCATGTGTGCAAACAGTGGCCATGCATTTTGTCCTGATTAGCCTGACGGTTTGAAAGATTAGCTTGGTTTGACGTGGAGCCGTGGATGCAATTAGGAAAATAGGACCATATGTTATAAGGACCTTAGCTGGATAATGAGAATGGAGGGAGATGAAAAGTGTGTTCCAAAGTCTCAGTGAAGTGATTCGTTTAACAAACAGAGGCTGTCAAATCTCGACTGACTAGACAGAAGGGCTGCTGCATGTTGTTATTACTGCAGAGGATTTGCAGAACATGATGAGCAAATGGCAGATAATTTCACAAAGCAAAGACAAATAAGTTAACAAAGACAAAGTCATCAAGAGTGTGCTTGAGCTGATAACAGCACTGGTTTTCTTTAGCTACAGCACTTAGGGTTATAAATAACACGTTTAAGGAGAGTGAAAACCTGCAAGATGAAGCTAATTTATAAATTGTTTGGGAAATGAAGGTCCAACTGATTTGAACGTAGAACACCAGTTTTTCTAGTGGCTTAAGTTTTTCTTACTCAAGATGTGTGATCCTGCTTGTCAGACACACCAAGAAGGCTTCTTGTCCTCCCTTTCTTGACAACATTTCTTGAGAAGTGCAAAAAACTGCCAAGGAAACCAAGAGCAACGTGGTCAGGCATAGTTAGAAAAGCTTGTCTTCAGAATCCATCAGATCTCAAGAATTTTTGCCCTTGTCTTTATCTATGAAATCACTGTATCACCTTGTCATACAGCACCATGCCTCTTCTTTCCCCAAAATCAGGGATGGCAGCTGTATGTAGGTGCCTATGTGAACTCCACTCTGGTCATACCTTCTGCACTTCTCAGAAACTTTTGGTTGAGCCCCACAACTTTTTCTGATTTACAGCACCCATAAGTGGGTGCTTTTCACCACTCTGTAGTTGTGCAGATGATTGCTCTTGTTTAAGCACAAAATTAATTCCTACTGATTTTTTCTTCATTTATTTTTATTTTCAGATCAACTCCACCAAGAATATATTGATTTTTTAAAAACTTGTTTTCATATTCAAATGTGTTTGCAGTTCCCTTCTGCTTCCTGTAAGGTGTAAATTTTCTAACTCTGTGCTCTGACCTTCAGTGGCCACTAATAGAACGTGTCCTTGCAGGAACCTGAGGATGCTGCAGCTCCCCCAGGAGCCACTTGCCAGGTCTGACCTTCTGACACCTGAGCCCCTCCTGCCTTCCCTCTCAGTGTGTGTTTGGTAGCAGTTTTCCACCCTCCATCCTAACAAGCTCATCTAAGTTGTGTTGGGGTAAGAAAAGTGCGTGAAAGTAGCTCGAGTCTTTTTCTGCTATAAAGGAAAATAGGTGACACAACTGACAATGAAGAAATTTGTCACAATCACGTCACAGCTCTGGATGAGCTTGTGTTGGTTGTTGCCCATTTCCCTAATGTCTTCTGGCTCCTTGCAATGACTTAATTAAACTATTTTTTCTAATATTTTACCTTTTTTTTTTTTTTCTGTAAGAGTGGTTAAATTGACTGGGTTGTAAATCTCTGACTCTTCTTTTGTGCTGTGGTTTGGTTTAGGTTTTTATCTCCCCAGGGGCTTGTGGGTTTCTATGTGTTAAAGGTGTTTGACATTTTCCAGTTTTCCTTTTCTTCACCCATTTGCAATGCATTTTAGCTGACAGACCTGAAGTCAGACAGAGCCACTCATCATAAAAGATTATGTTGTAAAACCTTTTCCAGGCGTGCACAATAGATTTACAAATGTTCCTCAAAATCTACATGCTTCATTTTTCAAACATCAACAAAAAAACCCACTGGGAGCAGAGAAACACAAACACTTGAGAGAACAGATGAAACCCACAGAAAATACCGGTTTGTTGCAGTATTAACCTGCTTATCTTACCAAAGGTTATCAAACACTTTAAAGACCCCTTTTCCCTTGTCTGAGTGATTGTATTTTTTTTTTCTCCTGTGATGCTTTCATTCCTCTTACACACGGAGAGGTCAGGATTTTTTCTAATTGTTGCCTAATTAAAAACAAAACAAAACAATTACCTCTAATAAAATAATGACTCCTACTTGAGGCCATCAGCTCTCCCAGCTAATCATTAATCCCAAGGAAATGAGACAGGCTTGATTGTTATTACTAAAATATATTGCTAATGTAATTTAGAGCTTCCTAGAAACAGATTTCTTGACTGTATTCTCACCCTCCTGGTCCACCTAAGAAATTGTGCATAGATTTATCCACATACAAATTAAAAGATTATACCAATAAACAAATTTAGGGTGTGACTGAAAAAAGTAAAATAGTCAGAATTTAAACCAGAGATGGGAATAGAAAATTTAATTTTAAGATATGCTTGGGGCCATAACAAAAGGATTTTTTCTAAACAGAATGGCTGTCCAGAGGAGGGAGACAAGCTTGGTGAAGCCTTCTATCTGTGCTACCTCAGCTTCCAGTTGTGTTTTGTTCATGTGTCTGAGAGTTTGTGGGCAAATTCTCTGATTTTTTTACAATTTTTAATATATTTTTTGTCATATTGTTCTTAATTGCTAAATCATGTTAATTTAAATAGGTTTTTTTTAAAGTAGTTCTGTAATTATATTGAATGGTTAATTCTATAATTAATTAGAGCATTTATCCATCATTACTGATATGCAGAAAGAATTTAATCACAATCAATGAGAGTACTTACGTATGAATGGCTGTTGAACTTGGAGAGTCTGGTCTATGATGAAATAAGAAATAATTAAGAAAAACATACATGTCAACCAGAAATGTCAGAACTTTTGGCTTTTTTTATATCCATCAAATCTCTCTATTTCTAGATTGTTTGCATATCTTCACTGATTCTCATGGGATCAATTTCTTGGTTTTGCTGGTCCAAATTTATTTTTCTCTCAGGCATAGATTGTTCTGCAAAATGACTTTCATTCTTATAATGTTTTCACATGGGAAGTTACCAGCTAGCTACTAACTGCATTCAGCCAAAGTAACAGTCTTAAGCCCTTTCTTTTGTGAGGTCTTACCTATATGCAACAGAGAGTATTGATAGTATTCTGGAAAGACAAGAGCATCAAAACTTCCTCTTTTATATTATTTTATATTTGTTATGAGACCAGATTCAACACTGAATTTTTTGACACCTGATAAGTCCTTTAGTTTGAAACTCTCTAAAAGAAAAGCAGACAATGCTGTCTCCAGTTTCACTTTAAATAGTTCAAACACTCCATGAGTAACAGAGACTGTGATATCCTGCAAAAATGACAAAAAGTATACAGCAAACCATGATATGGAAATGTTTTATTTCAGCCTTCTGAGTGATTAGGAGATGCTTCTGTCTTCTTAGAGCTTTATTTTGTCAATAAATCTAAAGAGTTAAGAATTTAACAGATGGGTTGTGAAATTGCTAATGTATGAACTGTACCTCTGGTGGACTCTGTGCCCTTCCTTTCATGACTGTCACCTCTTAAATATATGTGACAGCAATAACCCTGAGTTTGGCCTGTGTTTTGCAGCTGGAAGTGCTGTGCTAAGAACAAGCTTCACAGCTTGGTGGAAACCCTGACCTCGCTGTCAGCCACGGTTATGTGCTCAGCAACTTCACCAGCTCTCACTCTTACACAGAATAAAAAAAGGAAGAGAAAAAAAAAAGGCAAACTACTGAAAACCTCTCAAAAGTGTTTTTGGTCTCTGGACAGTAATTTCTAGTGCATTGTTTGATTCAAGGACATCCTGTATGGGAGCAACCTAGTCAGTAATTTCCAGTGCATTATTGGATTCAAGGACATCCTATATGGGAGAAGCCCAGTCAGTAATGTCCAGTGAATTACTGGATTGAAGGACAGCCTGTATGGGATCAACCCATTCTCATGGAAGGCATCCCTGCACATGGTAGGGCTGGATGACCTTTGAAAGGTCCCTTCCAACCCAACCCATTCCATGATTCTGTGGTTTATGTCCTCAATGTAGCAATGGTGTCCCAGTGTCCTTCTATTGGCACCCCAGAAGTTCCAGTGCAAGCCACAGGTGACCAACAGCACAGCATGGCTGTCCCAGACCTTTATCCTGTCTGGGTAACCAGGGCAAAGGTGCATCCTCCATCTGTTTGGCTTCAAAAGTTGCACTTTTCTCTCAGCAGTGTGTTTACACCGCTGTAATTGCCTCCATAAACAACAGAGCTGTGTCGACAAGGTCCAAGGATTCCCACAAAAAATTGGTTTTGCTGCATCCTCCATGCATTTCATATGCTGCAGTTCTTTTATTATTTCTCTTCTCTCCAAAAGTGATGGCTTTTGGGTTTTTATGACACAGATTTGATGATGTCGGGTGATTAATTTGAATTTCTGTGGCCAATGCTGCTGTGGATGTGCAGTGGAGCTGATGCCTCCTTTGTGCTCTTCCTCCAAAAACAGCAACAATGTTTGACTACCAAGCCACCAAATGGGGGAAGGAAAGTGTCAGCCAGGATAAAGTCCTTATTACAGCAGGAAGATTGTGAATGTGAAATAACATCACATTCCATTGAACGGAACAGGCTTGCTGGTGATTAGCAGTTGGGAAATAAGGAAAACATCTGGTTTTGTGCAAAAATCCAAGTTTTAGTCTAAAGCAAAGCATGAATTATCATTGCTCAGGGGTCTTAAAACAGTATTTCTTGTATATTTTAGGGAAGTAACTTTAAAAAGTGTTGCTGTGTCTGTGATCTCACAGGGTGGAGGGCAGGAGGAGCAGCTGTGCTCCCTTGGTGTGAACACCCCTGCAGCAGAATTTCCACTTCATTGCTGTTTTTCATGAGCCCCTCTGCAAACTTCTGACCCAAGCCACTCTGGAGTTACGGGAAATTATTCTGTGGGCTTCACTTTACTTTGCTGCTGAGCCCAGCAGAAAACCAGGAAAGTTTGGCACAAAGGAAGGATGTGGGGGTCTTGGTACATTGAACCTTACATCATTATATTTGGTTTATTTATTTTGTTACCTTGAGTATCAGGCTAGAAACTGGTAAGCCACACTGTCTGCAGGGCCCCAATGAAAACAGCTCAGAGAAATGTTGTTTTGATGGACAGAGTAATTGCTGAGTGCTTCAGGCTACTGATGTACCCAGCACCTAGAGCACGTGTGAGACAGGGGATCTTTGCACAGCACAGTCCCATTTGTAATTAGTCACTGACAGGGTATTGTTGCCTGCCTTTCTCCTATGTACAGAGTGATTTCTGCCTGGCTGATGACTGTAAACATCATTCTGAGCACTATTTTATGATCCCTGTAGGAATAACAATGTAAACAGCATAATTACGTTCACCTTTGAGGCATATCTAGAAACTTTGTTCTTCCAGAAGAGTGATAACAGAAATGAGTACTGTTGACAAGGTAAACAGAGAGCCACCACCACCTGCTTGTTAGAGACAGCTAATGCTTGAGGGAACTACGCATTCAACACCACCAAAAAAAAAAAAAAAAAAAAAAAAAAAAAAAAAAAAAAAAAGACTGTTATATGGTTATCTTGAGATTTATTCATAAATGTATTACTACACGGGAAAAAAATATTGAAAGCAATATATTTTGAGATCTTTCTTCTTCTGAAAGAGACATGAATACTTACTAGTAGTAAAGCATATTTCTCTGGGTAATTATTATGAATTCCATAGATCATGTGCATATTTGTGTCTATTTTTGCCCACGTTTTCCCAGCACTGTCAGGGTTCCTCCAGGGTCTCTCTGTACTTGAAAGACACTCACCATCTTCAGACTTCAGCCTTCTTTTGTTTGAACAATGTAGCAAAGCATCCTGCTTTAGGCTCCCATGTTGTTAGCTCTGCACATCGAGGAAACCTCAGGAATATTTCCCATCTCTTGGACTCATCTGCGTAACACAATTAGATACTTTTGCACTGCAGGTGTTTCTGACGGGTTTTGATACTGAAGATAAACCTGCAGCTATGATTAGGAGTCACAGAGCATAATTTAACCATTTGCTTTAGATTTGCCTACCATAAAACATAAGATCTGGGGTGGGAGGGAGAAAAATGTCTGCAGTTCTGAGAAAATTCTCTACAGATTCCTCAGTTTCTGTACCAAGACCGAACGTTTTTGGAGTTCTGTCCTGAGACACTGAAAGGCTCCTGAGTCCTTGCACACAGCTTTTGTTCCATTGCTCACCTCGCTCCTCCACAGCTCACCTGAACAGCAGAGACTGCAAAAGTCAGTTCCTTCCTCCAGCTCAAGCCTCCTGCAAGGTGCTGTTTTTTTGAAGTTGTCCTTTTCTGCTCTGAGTTTTGGGGGAAAATCCAGCATCTGCTGTCTGTTTTACATGTGAGTCTGTCCCACCCTGCAAACCCAGGTTCCTTGAGAAATAAATATTTTATGGACTGGTTACTCGATGTTTTGCAGCAAGGGATCATCCTGGTTTGGATAGAGATCCTCATCTCTTCATGACCCTCCATTTCTGTATTAATTTGGGTTAATTGCACAGGTGGCACGTTCCTGTTGACAGGCCTGAGAATGAATGCTGGATGCTAAACACACAGAGGCATTCATGATATGCTGGTTTCACAGAACTGAAGACAGTTTCATAACTTAAGACAAATTCTACAAATAGATGCACCTGCTTATCTGCAGATGGAGAATATAAAGTGTGTTATTACTGTGAAACTCCTGAATGCAATTTATGTGTTTGCCTTACTCATAAATTACGTTTGCAGGTTTAGAATAAACATCTCCGGCTTCACACTGCAGAGAAAATTATTCTCAGCTTTTAAATACTGCTTTTCTGCAGATTAGTCCTGCCTGTAAGACATCATAAGGTAATAAAGGTACATTTTCCACCTAACTGCATTTGGGGATGGAAAATACCTAACGATAACAATAACAACAATTCTTGGCATTATTATAGCAGCGTTGATCCAAAGATCTCCAAATGCTTTCCAATAAGTAATTAATTAGGCCTCACAGCACCCTGGAGAGTTAATTACAAATTATCAAGCATAATCACAAACTGCTTCCATTGAAACTATTCTTGTACTCTTTCCAGAGGAAAACAAAATATGCTGGCTATAATGCTGTGACCTTTCTCTCCCCTACTTCATTCTGAAAATGTAATTAGATGAGAATTTGAATATATCTTGTTTTAGGAAAGGCTAATATGATCACTGCTGACCACAAAACTCATTACAATTTTCAGTTTCTTCAGCGAGACAATGCTTTTTAATCTTGCTCTGTTCCATAAATCAACAGCAGCAACAACAACAACAAAAGAAACACTGCTAAGTATTCCAGTGGAATTCCAGAGAGAGTCTAAACTGTGGTTGTCCATCTGTTGTTCTTTCACAAGGATGATGATTTTGAGGATGTTGGATCCAGATTTTGGTTCTTAGACAGGAAGAAAAGGAGGACATGTCTGTGCTGCCTCCATCCCTTCTGGGATGCAGCAGGCTCTGCTAATCCAAATAGGAGAATTTGGGTCTGAGAATGTATTTGTCAGAGCATGCTGAGTCCCAGGGAATATCAGGAGAGAATAAAAGTATTTTATCTGCTGTTTTCAAAGTGCCCCACAGCACATGAACTCAAACAGTTATAGAGGGCGAGATGCTCTAACCTGGCCTTTGGAAGAAGTTAAATTTGGGCTATTGGTAAAATAGGAATAAAAATGGGAAGAGACAAAGGGGGGAAAAGATTGAAAACTAAACAGTGGCCCCAAACAGCATAAGTAGAAACATTCTGAATTTCCACAAATTACAAGATGAGATACAGCTTTTGCCCATCAGAGACCTGTGATTTTACCTTCATCTCATATAATCATAGGAGTAATTAACCCCCTTTTATTTATGCTGGGTTATGTCTCTTGTTGCACCACAGTTATTGGCTCGCTTTTGATATAAGATGAAACCAGTTTACTTGAATAATTATCTGAGGCCAGAGTTCTCTCTTTTTTTCATATAGCAATTTTCGAAAAGAAATGAAAGAAGGAACTAATAATGCTCTTGTTTGCAAGAATAAATCTCATGGACAATTTGCCATCTGAAAAGGCTCCGATATTTTAGCAGTGAAAATATGGTACAGATTCATGTTCATAGGAAATATGGACAAGAACCATACCGAAACTTCAAAGGCTACTCTGTTTAATATGTGGAATTATCAATGAAGATAATTTTTTGTCCGTCCAGCAGAAAGGTCTAAAAGCAGTGATGAAAGAAACCCTGGGACTGTAGAAGATGATGGAATTTTTTTCTACCCTACTTGCTGTTGGAGTGGGATCTACTTGTGTGAGCAGTAAGTATTTAAAGATGTATATGACACCAGAGCAGTACAGTGCATGACCTACCTTCCCCTTTTTTTCCTTTTTTGTTTTCCCCTTAAATTTTAGAGAGAAGCCATTAATAAGAAAACAACAGGTTTATGAATTTTCATAAGGGTTACCAGAGGGAATTACCCTCCTGGTAAATTTGCAGACACTAAAAATAAACTGTAGGAAAATAATTGAGGAACTCTGTGTTGCAAGTATGTGTTTATGGTTGATTTTGTGCCACTGCTTTATCCCATCAGAGAGGAGAGCTAATTTTCTGGAAGTATTAATTTATTAAGCATCCATTGGTCTCATTGTATTCTGTTTTCATACCTGCACATACAAATCCAGTGAAGTCAACACCTTCATCCAGATGAGAAAGATAATTTGATCCCAGATGTGATTCCAAAGCATAATAGAAATGAAATCATTCCAAGGCATAACAGAAATACTGCTATTTGTCTTTACAATTTTTAAAGTGTAACCAAACTAACGAGAAAGGATGCAGAGTCTAAATTCAGTTTCATTAAAGCTCTAAACACTGATTGGGTCCAGAAGATAATTTAGAGAAATTTAGTGCTGGTGAAGGCATAATGAGAAGGAGAAGAAAGGCCCATGAAAAAGGTGGACTGGTACAATTACATGAGGGAACAGGGCTGATGATATGTGCTGTAAAATGCCCATATGCAAACAGGCACAGGAGCTGCTCAAGCATTCTGTTTTCAAACAGAAGATCCAGGGTACAAAATGAGGATTCGTGGGACAGAATTGGAGTGAGGAGTCTCCTTGCAAACACAAGAAGCCCTGGGTGTTGAGCAGCCCTCACCATCACTCATCCCTCTCCTGGAAATGGGTGTTTGATTGGCAGCTCTTCCCCTTGCAAGTATTGAGTGAGGAAAATCTATCTGCTCACCTGTTTGTTCAGCTCTGCAAGAGCTGCACGGGGAGGACAAGGCTGATTTCATCCCCTCTTCTGGGACACAGCAGCTCTGTTTATTTTCCATGGATGGGGCCAATTAGAGCACCTTGAACAAAGGTTTCTCTGCTCTATATTTACCATGACTTTTCATGGTGTTTTTCCGTATTGGAGTTGGGCTCAGGTTTGATGTATTTAGGGGAAGTTTAGATGACGAATTCTCCTACAATTGACTCACTAAGGTGAGTCAATATGGTGTTAATCTTTTGCCAGCAAATTTCCTAATTTCCCTCTAGAATTTAAGTCCCTGTTCTTCATTTCTCTGTAATTTATCAGACAAAATGGGGCAATTATGAATAATAATGGAATGCAGATTCAATACAAATCAAAATATCTACTATGGGAATCAAGAAAGGCAGCAAAATCTCATAGTCCACTTTCTTGTAATTTAATAAAAAAGAATTGCATATCCTTTCAAGCACAAATAAAAATAATGTTAACCAATAACACTTTTGGTTTGTTTTAAGAATGTCCATCACCAGCATAAGTTTAGGTGAAACTATTTAGATGCTTTCCGTCATTAAAAGGCTGAACTTAAAACCAAATGGGATCCACCTCTCTTTTAGCTGCTCCAGATCTGAATGTCCACATTGTATTCAGAATACACAGGCACTGGCCAGGGGGAACGCAGAGAAGTCTGGGCAAGTCCCCAAGGTGAGAATGCCAAAACAACACAGGGAGCTGTGGGATGGCTGGAAAATGAGCACCCATTTCCAAAGAAGGGTCTCAAAAGATCTTTTTTTGGGACTATAGATAGAGAGTAAAGCAATACTTGCATAAGGTAAAAAAACTCATCTCCAGTGACCCAGGGGGGTTGATGAGAAAAAGTCAGTGAACTGATGCAACTTGGGTCATGGTAATTTTTGAATTTTTTTAATCATTTCACAATAAAAACACAGATCCATGAAAAACATTTCATCAGCCAAATCTGTCTAAACCTAGATTTATTCTTCAGTTTTATTGGGTTTTTTTTCCTGCACTCCTATGTTTTTGTGAGTTTTTTTCTATGGGGTTGGGAATGCTGGGTACTTCTGGACATAACATTTGTCAGTGGTAATTGAGACCTGGATAATGTGAAATATTTCTCTTTTCTCCCCGATGATTCTTTCCCAAATACTTCACATGGTCAAAGATACATGGAAAAAAGGAAGTTGGCCTTGCTGTTAATGTAATTATATGAGAAGAAAGGTAATCAGATGTTTTCATGCACTCTGATAATGAACTACAAGCTGTGAGAAATTTGCTTGCATAATAATAAGAAAGATGCACAATAAACACTGAGTGTGATTAATTACCCGAGTACATTTGTATCCAATTCAGCATCAAAGAGTGACACCATCAGAATATTTGGTCTGTCTGGAGCCTGGAACAGAAGTATGAATGAAAGAAACTCAAGTGCATTCTGGCAAATGCTACACTTAATGTATTTGGTTTAGGATGCAAAGCCTTGGAGGTAATTAGCAAATGAAGCCCTGATAGCACTATGTGCATGGCTGCCATTATTGTTAATGTTGAACATGTGCTTAACACCCTGAGCTCTCTACCAAAACTTTATTGAGGTAGTTGCAAAAAGATGTCCAAAATGCTGCAGAGCCTGGAGTAAAGCAGACTGCTAATGTCAACTAACGTGTGCAATAAAGAGAGCACACTGATTAGGTGATGTTTTTGTGAACCTCATCTTTGGATAATTACTAATCTTAGAAGATTCAGTAAGCAGACACACTGCACTATACAGAGCACAACCTGCTCTGTAATATAACTAAATAAAATACCTTCTTATGAGTCAGACTCCTACAGCCACAAAGCTGGTGAGAGAATAGGCTTCAGTCATTGCTCAGAGCAGCAGCATATTGATGAACTGTTGTCTCTCTAGTTTACATGCAATCAAAGTCTAAAATTCATCATCCTTTGATTGCTGTTTGGTGCTGTGGACAAATCTTTTAAACATCTAGGCATACTGTTGAAGAAGGGCAAAACTAAGAAATGACAGAGCTCAGAGTGAAAATTTTGACATCTCAGGGGAAGGCTAAGGAAGTTGTGCAATTATAAATAACCATAGGATGAGACTTATCACATACCTGTGTTAATTTGCCTGGCTTTAAAAGGATGTGAGGTATTTTTTAAAAGACTTCTGATGTCATCTCTTGTTGAAAAATAAATTATGATTGTCATGGCTCAGACAGTGGCAATTAATCTGTAATTTATTCTGCCACCTTAGGAGTCTCCAAGCTGCTTCCCTGCCCTGCCAGGGGCTCAGTCCCTCAGCCCATATCCCCGCAGTCCAGAGCTCTCTGAACCTCGACGTGGTAACCATGGTGAACAGGCACCTGAGGCAAGTTACAGCCCATTATTCTGTATCCTTGAAAACAAAACCCCAGAGAAACTATTTATTAGGTTTTGCTGAAAATAGCAAGCAGCTGAGAGAAGTTGGGATAAGGGAAGAATTATAACCAGAATGGCTTTCATAATGGAGCATTCGATACTTGGGAGCATGGGTAAAAAAAACCCTGGTGGCTGTTTCTATTTACTTTCCCAGAACTTACTATTTCAGAGTTATTCCTTGAGATCAATACCAGCTGCAAGACTCGCAGAATAAATCCAGATGACTGGTGCTCAAAGTCTTGTTAAATGGTGGGGTGTTGGTTTTTCTGGCTGTTCCTCAGCACTGCAAGCCAGGTCCTGCAGGAGCTGCAGCAGGGAGGAGAATGATAAATGCAGAGAAAGGCTGGGGCTTTGCCCACTGCTGAATGGGAGAAGGGCAAAGGGAAAGCGCAGGGAACTTGGTTGTGAGGGGTGTAATGATTATGTGAAAAGATGTAGTTAAATGAAGGACTCTTTAGCAAAGGAATAAAGGTATGGAATGTGTCTTCACAGAATAAACAGGGAAGGGATTTGCATAAAATTCACATCCCTGTGAAAATCTACTTCTGTGCAGCAATGTGGACTAGAGTGAAACAACAGAGAGCAGAATGTGGTTTGTGAATGCTCTCAGCTCTCACCTCTATGTCTTTAAGAATAGATTCTCTCATGGAACAAGCTGCATGTCCACCCCATGTGGGGCTACCTAAAAGTCCCCTGAAGTACATAACATGACTCAGTCATGGCATTTCCAGATTATAAAGGTGAAGTTTGCTCTAAATGCAAACAGTCTAACACAGCTATGCAACCAGCAGTCTCTTTATGCACAAGAGCAAGAAGTAGTTCTGAGCAAGACAAAGCTCTACAAGATGCTTAACAACTGTTCATTGTCACTGCAGGTGACGTGCTTATAGAAATGTAAATACTGCCAGAAAATACTCATCTGAAGCACACCCCCCCCACACACACAATGCACACAGGCTGAGCTCACAAAAGAAAATATTTGCTAAAAGCACAAAGAGACTCTTTAATTCACATGAGTTCAGCACATTGTCATTCAAAGAAGAGGTGTTTCTTTTAGTTGGGGAGATGAATATTTTAATAATGAAGATTAGCCCAATACTTATTGGACACTTCTGTGCATGTACCTTGTTATTCATGGTTTATTACACTGGTTAAAGTGGTCAACAGGCACTGCAAATGCCTTTACTGTAATGTTGCAAGTTACATTAGAAATGGCTGGATAAACTTGTCTAAGACATTTAGCAGTGTGAAGTGCAACCCTAAGATTCAAGTAAATGGGTTTTTAATAGTGGTTGATGTGTTATGACTATGCTGTACCATAAATGTTATGCATATTATTTTTGAGGTATTTACATATTGCTAAATTCTGTCTATACTGCTGCTGTGTTTATTAAATTATATAAACAAACATTAAAGTAAATGTGACAGTCACTTGACTCTAAAGTTCCCCTCAGATCTACACAGCAGAAACCAGTTTGGATATTCCAATGCTGTTAAGCTTCCAGGGCTCTGACTCAAAGCAATAACATCAAAACTACAGTTCAAAGGAGCAGTCGAGGTGTTGGGATGTTTATCTGGGTTCTGTTGATATGGAAATCCAGAATGGCAGATTTGCTTGTTTCCATAAACTCTCAGTGAAATCAGATATGGTGGAACTTAAAAGTGTTAAGGCCAGTTTTTGATGGATGTAAAATTCCTTGTGCTGGGCATTTCAGTAGATCTAAGCCTGTTTATTGAACAATATGGGAGCCATACCTATAGTGAGAATTCCGTGTTTAAGATAAAGTTGTCTAACAGTTCCCATAATCAACCTCTCATTTTCAGTCATTTATAATTCCCCACACTAATGTTTTCTTCTGGCCACATAATTTAAGCCACATTCCTTCTATTTAATCTCCTGCTATGACAGCTTGTTGTTTGTCAGCAGACCCTCTTGTTCCAGAGGTGTTTTTGCTGACTTTGCAATCACAACTTCCCTAAAGGGGAAATCTTTGCAAACATCTGCCTGTGTCCCCAGCTCTGCAGAGAGACATTGCAGAGCTTTGTATGAGGCATGCACAGTCCAGACTTCCACTGCTCCCACTCAGGGGTGACAGCCTGCCCATATTTCCAGGGAAAGGTGTCCCTGCCAGATGATCTTTAAGGTCCTTTCCAACCCAAACCATCCTGTGACTCCATTTGTGTCCCCAGTTGCTGGAGCAGTCATATCTCTTTGCGTTTGGGAGTTTCTGTCACAACCAGGCTCGAGCTGACAAGGAAATGCTGTCTCATCCTTGCTTTTAGCTGTGCAGGTGCCAGAGGCAGGCAGGGCATCACAAAACATATCTGGCTCAAATGATGAAAGGTAAGGACAGAGAAGGATGAAAAGGAGGGAAATGAAGGAGCGGGACCAAATGAGGGGATGGGAAATGGGTGAGATGTGAGCTGAAAGTAAAAGGAAGCTGAAGACAACATTAGGAGCTATAAAGATGAAGGGATAGGAGCTATGATGATGCTAAAGTGAGGGGTAAATGAATGCAAGGGCACTTCTCTGAGCAGTAGTGGGGCAGGAAATGGGGAAGATAGCAGAAAACAGGAGTTAGGGTAAACAGGACTGAAAATAAGGGAGTGAGTTAGATCCACCCAGTAACCTGAGCCAGCTGACCACCAGCCTGCCCAGCTCAGCCATGTCCATCAAATGGATCATTTACTACCCAAGCACTGCTAGTGAGGGTGAAATGTGGACCTGTGCCTCTGTAGTGTGTCCAGCTGTGCTGTGGGTTGTAAAGCAAGTGCACAAAGAGGACACTGCAGTTCATGACTCCTTTAGTGTTTAGCACTCTCTGTAAACACGCCCTGGAGACACGCAAGCACACTGCTGCAGAAGGGCAGTCACAGGATGTCCCTCCCAGATGTGTCCCAGTGGCCGTGTGCCTGTGCTTTATGTGCTTGCAGTGAAGAAGATGAATCTGAGTAATTCAGTTCTGGAATGGATGGATTGGGAAAAGGGGCCTGTGTAAGGCTGCAGGGAGCCTTGATGGGATGCCACTGCTGGGGAAGCAGTTTGGGACAGAGGAAAGGATCCCCCAGGTACCACCCGTGGGGTAACAAGACCTGTTTGCCCCACTGATGCTTTAAGTTTTAACTTTCATATCTTTCAGATTCTGTGCTGCCCAGGTGGGCAGTTCTCAGCCTCATATTAAGTCACTCAGGTCTATTCACAGAGCAGGGAGACAAAACAAATCCTTTTCCTGCTGGAGACCAAGGACAACTTTCAGGCCCAAAAGCACAAACAAGGGTGGACTGAAGGGAGGAACAAGAAGGATGGGACCTCCCAACCTGAAGCTATAACTGGACAATTAAAGCCCAATATGCAAATGAACCAAAACTTAACAAAAGTGTGAGACCTCTTGGCTGTTTGTCCATTTTGTGACCATTTTGATTCCACCTTGTATGTGGCCCTGGTCAGGCCTTGTCCTGCCCAATGTGTATCCTTAAAGGCCTTTCAATAAATATTTGCTATATTCTCTAGTTCTGTCCAATCTCTGTTTTAGGTCAGCCTTCCCAAGGCATCACCACAGCTGTCAGTGAGGGAAGTGGGGATGTTGGTGAGCAGTGTTTAGAAGTTTCCCCTTTTTCATTTCCATCCCAGCAGGGACTGGGGGATGCTGAAATCACCAGAATCACCAATCTGCACACGAGGTGGTGTGATGTGCATCAGGTGGCTGAGACATTCAGGGTTTATGCCTGGACTGGGAGTGTCCAAATTGCTCGTGCATAAATGAAAAAACAGAAAATAATTTTCATGCTTTTATATACTATAAAACCTCTTATGGCATTGACTACAGTCTGACCTTCCTTAAATGAAAATTTCATCTCAACAGCTTGTAGTATTTCCAACCTGGGAGGAGACCCATTGAAAAATTAATATTAGAACATTTCAACAACAGCCACAGCTCTGTTTAGCTCCAAATTATATGATTCTTGAATTAGCTACTGTCTGTTTTCAGGAGTTTTCCATTACAAAGGGTCAGGCACCAGAGGAAATAGTTTTCTAAACCAGAAAGGAATATTAAATGACACAGCTGATAAGTATGAACAGTGGTGCAGAAGATTTATTGAATAATGTGTTAGGTTGATAAATGATAACATTTATTTGCAATTTGAGGATGTGACCCAAATGACACTCATTAGCTCAGCTGGTGTAGAACCGATTAGTTTTGTAAATGTATTATTTGTCTGGTGCTATTGGAAGGAGAGTCTGTTTTAATTGATTGGAAATCTGTTTTATTTCAGTGAATATTATGTATTCTGTTTTTAATTGTATTCTGTTTTTTTCATCCTGAATGTCAGGCATATTACAGTCTATTACTTGAGCAGTGGAGTGCTAGAAGGCTGCAGTGAGTGCATTAATCCATGCACAGAGGGGTTGTAATAGAGAAAAATTTCTGTTACCCACCGGGATTTCTAGGAGTGCACTGGGAGGAAAATGAGGATGCAGCTGGTTGCCCTCCTTCTGCTGGTGGAGCTTGAACAACATATGTTCACCTTCCCAAAAAGGGTCATGGATTTCAAAGCATGATTCCAATTACATGGAATTTCCTGTGCCCATCACCAGTGCCAGGTGAGGACACTGAGGAAATGTCTGGTGCTCTCTCCTGGACCCTGGTTCTCATGTGTAGGGGTTTGGAGAACCTGAGAATAAAGGTTTCTATTTCAGGCTTTGCTGCAAAGCTCCAGTCAATGTTAAACAATTACAATTTTCTGTAGGACTTTCTGTCCTGGAAAATGGAATAGAAACTGGTGCCTTTGTTGCAGAAAAGTTCAAAAAGCCTAAAGAAAGTCATAAGATTTCTGGAGTTGTGTCTGTGCAACATTCTGAATTAGATGAGAGCCTTGAAAGGTATTTTAAGGAGAAACACTGGCTTGTTGAAATCAGGAAAATGTTTGTTTCCACAAAGATATTGATGTGAAACTCTTCAGAGACAAAGGCTTGCATGTTATCGAAGCATTTCATTCCAACCTTTTCTAAACCCACTTATACGTTTTCTGAAGGCTGGAAATGAGTTTTGTTTTGATACTTTGCTCTCCCTAACTGCAGTGTAAACATAAGAAAATCAAAACTGAAATGAAACCTGAGAAAAAGAAAAGTTTTGGTGGACTCATGAGAATTCCACCAGCCTCACAGCCTTTTCATAATGGGGAGTGAGAACTCAGCCCTTGCCTATTCCAGGCAGCCACAGACTGAAAAAATTTGGGTGAAACCAGAAAACCATTTCCTGCCTGGTTGTCACAAACCTTTATCATGAATAGTTGTTTCATTTAGTGTCATCTAATTCCTGCTTCTTTCAAAAAAACTATAATTTACTGGAGAGAGGAGACAAAAATGAAAGCTGTCTGTTTGTTACAATAGGTGCTTTGCTTATTATACCACTATGGTAGAGGGTAATATTTCCTACATCTAAAAAAGAGCCCCGCAAAAAAGCTGGCTTTTTTTTCCCCTGGTGCTCAGGTTTTTTAGGACACCACAAACCAATTTTAGAGTGACAAAAGTCTGCAAACACCCAAGGCACAAGAAATAAGTGATGAGAGTCAAGGAGTCCTGAGAACTTCTGGTGAAAGGTGGAAATGCAGTGTTGACTGGCTGTTGTTTCAGAACAAACACATCCTTCCTAAAAGAAAAGCATTTCCCTCATGAGAAGAATTTTCCCTTCCTAGGAAGTATTGATATTTGAATAATTTTCAATTTTTTAAATTTTATTTTTCAATTTTTAAATTGAGATTCGAATAATTCTCCTGGGCTGAGGTGACATCTTGTATTTGGAGGTGTAGGACACACACTCATGTCCTCATGCTGCTATTTCTCCATCCTCCAAGAGCATCCCTCACCACGGGCTTGTGCAGACAAGAGGCTTTAGGATTCTGTTGTTTGAGCCTTACAATGCACTCCTGGGGTAAAGGACCTTTCCTTGTACATCCCAGTTTCCTGTCCTGGGTATCAGTGTGCTGGTTCCTTCAGGGAAGGCATTTTTCATCCTCAACAGAACCTCCAGCTGAAAAGTGTTCCCTGACACATTCCATCGCTCAGACAGTGTTTTCTACCAAACAAAAAATGGCTCAGCTGTGATAAATTATTCTCCACGGATGGCAATTCATCAAAGAAATTCCCGGGTGTGGTGGGCACCAGCCCGTTTGTTGGTTGGTCTGTTGGTTTGTTTGTGCAGTCGGTGTTCAGGGCTGGTGACGGCAATCGCTCTGCTCCAGGCAGGACAGCACAGCTCCTGCTGTGACCAAAGGAGCCTGGGCATGCACGAGGCTCCTGCATCCTTCTCATGTGCAACAAACACAGGAGCAGCCTGCTTTCTCACAGAAATGCCTTTCTAAAACTCCCCTGTAATTCCTTTGGCTGTTTGTTGGCTTTAAAATTGGTTTCAGAGCCATCCTGGGCTGAGATATTTACATTTTTCTGTCTCTGTTCTCACACCATTCTCAGGGTTATTTTAGATCTTTTTTTTCCTTCATGTAGTTCTTATTTCCTTCAAAAACTACATCTTTCTTCATGCAGTTGTGAGCTACTGAAGCCACGGAGCTCATGAACAGACCAGTGCTGCAACAGGCAGCTCAGTGGAGCCCTGTGGGCTTTCCACACTTGCTGATATAAATCTTGGCACCAGGGTTTGTGCCAAAGCTTTGCTCAAGCAAAGCATGAGAGGACAAAACGCTCAGAATCTCAGGAAACCTGGCCAGTGCTGCCATCTCCAGGGTGGGCTGCCTAAACTGCATCTCTTGTTTTTGCTCCTGAAGCAAAGAGAGGTTGCAAATCCATCTCTGCCCTGGCAATTTTCATCAGTGGGGGAGATCTGTGTGAAAAGCACAGCATAAGATGATACTTAAATGATATTTTAATAATCAGCATAGAAGTGTGTTTAATCTGGGTTTAAATTTCCTGGAACAATTTTTTAAATTTTTTTTTATTATTATTTTTTTATTTTTAATCTACTATTTTAACCAAAGGCATAATGCAGACAGATCTTTGGAGCAGAAAATGAGAGGATGAGAACACAAACCTGCTCACAAGTACAGAGCTGTTACTTGCACCTCCATAATGACATTATCCCTTTTGTTGTTCACACATTATCATGTGCAGTGCAAAGTAAATCCGCATGGCAGAGCTGTTAATGAATATCACTTGGATCCAGTTTCAGGAATAGATCTCAGGCGTGCTTTGGAGAAAGTGTGTCTGTGCTCATATGATCAGCCAGACTCAAGCAAGTCAAGCTTATCGTGGCATTTCTTTTTCCTGATAATTATCAGTTTAATCTAGTCCTAGTCTGATAATATTAAATATATATATATATATTTGCTTGTGGTGCTTTATCAGTTTCATGGTCCTTTCCTGCTGAGAAACTTTCCCATCTTTATGGAAACACCCGAGCAGGACATGAAGCAGCAAGGCAGATGCAGCTCATGCTCAAAATTGCAGCTGGAAACAAATATTTTAAAGTGATGCACACTGCATGTTTCTAGTCTTGCAGGAAAGGATGGCAGCACAGGCATCAGCCCACCCTCCTTCTTTGCACTTGTGTGGCCTTTTCCTGATGCTCCCTGTCCTGGCTGCTGAGCATCAGCTCCAGCACTCTTCTACATGTCTGACAATTCTGATCACATCTACCTCCAAATTCAACATCAAAATGCTCTAATTTACACAGCAATGGTAAATACTACCCCCCAATTACTTTTTTCTTTCCTTGTAAGCAGAACAAATCATTGTCTTTCCTTGGCACAAACCATGCTGGCCCCAGGAGACTGAAGACAGTACTAAAAACTAAATGCAGCATTTCCTCTGGATTTTCAGCTTACTCTTGCCAAATAACTCAGGGACATAGGAATTAATATTGCTAAACACTGAGAGGAAGGACAGAGTCATTTCACTGCAAGCCCACAGACAGAACTAGAAGAATTTGCTATAATTATTTAGTGCTGCAGAAGAATCCATGGCTTCAGCATTTCACAGTTTCTTCTCATTAATAAGTCCAGAAGAAAAAATTGCCTTCATAAGAGAGCATTATGAACATTCCAGAGCAGAACTTGAGATGCTTTGCTGAAAATTTACTCAATTTTCTACCCAGCTCTGTGACCTTTGTGGTTTATAATACAGGAACAAGAAAGTCTGGAGTCTTTATGCTTCTTTCCAAGGGCTGGATGCTGGTAAGAACAGCCAGCATTTAGGAAATAGCAGTCAATTTTTTTTTTTTTTTTTTTTTTTTGTTTTTGTTTTTGTTTTTGTTTTTTTTTGTTTTTGTTTTTTGGGGGGTTTTTTGGTTGGTTGGTTGGTTGGTTGGTTGGTTGGTTGGTTGGGGTTTTTTTGACTAGTGCTCCCAAACAACAGCTTCTTCAACACTGAGCAGTGCCATGGAGGCAGTTCTTTCTGTGAAAAAAAGGAAAGGAAAGGAAAGGAAAGGAAAGGAAAGGAAAGGAAAGGAAAGGAAAGGAAAGGAAAGGAAAGGAAAGGAAAGGAAAGGAAAGGAAAGGAAAGGAAAGGAAAGGAAAGGAAAGGAAAGGAAAGGAAAGGAAAGGAAAGGAAAGGAAAGGAAAGGAAAGGAAAGGAAAGGAAAGGAAAGGAAAGGAAAGGAAAGGAAAGGAAAGGAAAGGAAAGGAAAGGAAAGGAAAGGAAAGGAAAGGAAAGGAAAGGAAAGGAAAGGAAAGGAAAGGAAAGGAAAGGGGGAAGTAAGGATAAGAACTGTACCAGAGCTGGATCCACCAAACTTTAAAATCAAAAAATTGAAAAGCTACCCAGAGCTTCGACACTTCAGTCAGTTTTTAGAGTGTGTGGTAAAGGAAAGGAGTTAAATTCATGCCATGGATGAGAAAGGGACTCAAGAAGTGTAGCATATTAAGCCTGGAAAAAAAAAGCACACTGGATGATGATCTCATTACAGTGTCTAAATATATAAAAAGATTATAGAAGAATCTGGTCATGACCTACCTGGCTGGACTTTGTGAAAATTAAGGGAAGATATATTGGCCATGACGGACAATGAAATCTGCACAGAAATGAAATGGGTAAAGTTTTAATAATAAAGTCTTTTGAGCTGGTCTGGAGCACAAAGTCTGGAAATAGAAAATGCATATGAGAGACTTTTATAGGTAGCCCAAGCTGAGGTGTAAAGAATAGAGCTGCATATGAATAGAGATACATGTGAACATTGTATTTTTATTACTGTTTCTCAAAGTTTTATAATATCCAAGTGCTTCAAAAAATTATCAAGACAGTCAAAAGGAACATTTTTGCAGAAGCTGCATTCATAGTTGACATAGTAGAGGATGATGGTTTAAAGCACAAAATCCATAAAATAGCAGAAAAGAACAGTAGGTTGGGAAGGAACTTGCCAAAACCAGCATCTTGACTCAGGGCTGTGTTTATTATCTGCCTCACATCCAACCCTGCTAAAGAGTCCATGCTCCAGGTATAGTATAGATATATATAGTTTTAAAACTCTTTCCAAACTTTAATCTGGCATAAAATATGACAAAAGGTTGCCCATGGGTGTTTTAGTAAATGAACTTCTATTAAAAAAAAATTCAAACAAACAACAACAACAACAAAACTGCTGCCAAGCATTTTAGTTAGTGAAAAAACTAAATGTCCATAAAAATAATGCTCTTATTGGTGAAAAATTTAATAACTTGGACAGACAGCCGCAAACCCTCAAAATTAAGAAATTAGGACCAATGAGAGAATTCATTCAGGCAGAGCTTTTTACTCAGGATAGAAAATACGAAGAGTAAGTTATCAAGAAAGGTCATGAAAGGCAATGACATAAATGAATTTAAGAGACAGCTAGACATTTTTATGGAGAGAAGGGATTGAAGAATTCAGAGCCAGTGACAAATCAGAGAGATGAGGTTGAGATAAAATTAACGAGGACAGGCTTGCTTGTGGCCAGAGGCATTTTACTGTCCAGCAATACCTTGTGTCCTCTGTCATCACATCCTAATCTAACGCTGACATCTGAAGATAGCATGAAATCTTTCACACCTCTTAGTATATTAAAAAGGAAAAAAAAAGGCTTTCAGTGTTTTCCCCCACGGGGAAAAACATAAAGTTGTTTTTTGCACTTTTCAACACATGCACGTCATTGCCGCGGCTGCTGAAAGGACTCGGTCTGCGACAGTGCAGCGTGGCCTGATTACAAACTCACACTGTGCTCCCTTGGCTGCTTTAAAAGCCTCCACAGAGGTAGTTCAATCATATCTCCTTCTGTTTGTAAGCAAAATCTTGTTTATTTTTCTGTAGCTGTGTTTTTAAATCACGGAGAACAGGTGGAGGCTCACACAGAGCTGTCCTGTTTGCCTGGTGCTGGGTGAGCTCCTCCTGCAGTGGCATCACCCCAGCTTGATGATGGATGGGCATATGTGGACCTGATATTTCTGGGGCTGAGAGATTTCAGCCTGCTGGAAGCTGCTAACTTTTTCCCAAGGAAAAAGTTTCTCAGGAAAACTTCTTGTCAAAACAATCTTGGCCAACAACTCTCCTTTCTCAAAACAATCTTTCTCCAGGTGGTGTTTTGGTGTTTCTCTGGTTTAACCAGTGGGATAAGAGAGGTGCCGTTCCTACTCACCAACCATGTTAAGTCTGTATTGGGAACACCTTATAAAAGGCAGTAAGAATTATACAATAAAGCCTTTTTTCTATGCTCTTTGCCTTCTAAAATATTTGAAGTCTCTCATCTTTCTTTTGTGTCTTACAACGACAGGAATGACTTCACAGGGCTGTGATGGACTTTGGCACTGTCCTTGTGCCTCCAGCAGCCAGACACTGCCTGCAGAGGTCCCATGACCCCTTTAGTCCCCAGACTCCAAGGGCTTGGTGCAAAACTACAACCTTGGAGGAGAGGGAAGAGCAGCTCAGTCTGGATTCATCTGGAATTGGAAGAGGGAGCTGTGTGCTGGTCAGGAAGCTGTATGTATCCCACACTGTTTAGGAGTTAATGCTCATGAAGGGAAGATTGAAGGAAATGGGCCTTGATGTTTTGTAGGATGTAATTTTTCATTAGTTCAGGCTTAAAAGTATAGAGGGCAAGTAGAAGGCACGGACAAGGACACCTGGGATAACAGGGATAACTTCACAGATTGATATGGGAACTTTTCCAGGCAGTAGACAAAGCTCAGGTAGCTCTTCCTCAGGAAAACCTTCTGAGAAAGTGCTGGGCACCTCTGGGGCACCAGATCTGCCTGGCAGCCCACACACCATTCCCTGGATCCAGGAGAGCTTTCCACAACCAGAGAGGCCAAGTAGTAAAAATTGTGTATTCTTCCCTCAAAAATTCATGCAGGTTTCATGTAGCTGTGCTTTGAGGGAAATAAATGTCTGTGTTTCTACTACTTCCCTGTGAAAGTGCCCAGAGAAGCTGTGACTGCCCCATTTCCCTGGAAGTTCCCAAAGCCAGATTTGGATTGGGCTTGGAGCAACCTGGGATAGTGGAAGGTGTCTCTACCTATGGCAGGAGGCTGCAAAGATGATCTTTAAGGTTTCTTTCCACCCAAACCATTCTGTATCTGCCTCTAAATGCGAACCCAGACTCTGGGGCAATTTCAGGCTTGGTGAGCTTTACAATGTGCACATTCTAAAAAAAATACCCATCTAGAGAACATTTCTGTCCTGCTGACAAGTGCAGAGATGGTCCCTTATTAGCAGAATCTTTTTCCTTTGTGTTGATAGCTTCACATTACTATTATGAATTAAACTGACACAAAAGAATCTGTGGTTTTTTCAGTTGTAATCTTTGCCATGGATGTCTATAAATATGCAGCACCCAGGTCCCTTTGCAGAGAAGATAAGCATGTCCCTGTTTCTGTAGAGTTTATTGTAACCAACTGCTCAGTCTAAACTGTGCTAATAAGGCTAAGCACAAATAATGCTAATTTGAAAAAAAATTGCCTGATGTGATTAGACTTTCATTGAACACAACACCAAGACTAGAACATATTTTCCTTCCTTTTTAGCTGCTTCTGCCCTAATCTGAATACCAAGATCTTAAAGGATGGAACATATTTTCATTCCTTTTTGAGCTGCTTCTGCCCTAATCTCAATACCAGGATCTTAAATCCATCAGGAGCCCAGCAGGCAGCCCACCTTTATGGAGAACTTTACCCTTAGAAATGGAATGAGAGCAGCTCTTACAGGCCATCAGGGGATGGGCAGCCCTGCCGACTCTGTGTGTTTAGCTAATATGGAACAGGAGGAGGTGGAAGTTCTTGGATTTATTTCTGTTTTAAACAGCCCCTCTGCTCCACAAGGAGCTCTATTGATGGACTCCAAAAGAAAGCTGAGGTCAACTCTTTGTCTTGATGAGTTAGTGGAGAAATATTTAACTGGGACCTTATGAAAACTACTTAGCTGTAATAATAACATCAAACTGCTGCTGAATGTGTTTCAGGAGCTGTCATTAACCACATAGCTATACTACCTAATTCTATTTGTTTAAATAAAGATCTCCCGAGGTCACATTATTCTGGTATAAATTTGAAAGGCTCAGTTGCTGAAAACAGAAAGCTGGAAACAGAGAGCAGGGTTTGGATGATGTCCAAGCTTTATCTTATCCATTCTTTGGTGTGGGCATGTGGGGACAGAGATCTTGCTAGGACTTTATGAGCTCCCTAAGCAGCAACACCATGCAATTCCTTTTGGTCATTCTGGGATGCAGATGCAATATGAAATCAGCAGCTCCATCTTATCATGGAGGTCTTGGCAGGAAATATTTGTGATGGCTTAGGGGAAACTGCCCATTTCTCTGTTCTTTCCTGTTGATCAGAGTATCAGCAGTGAAGACAGGCTGCTGCGCAAAGATAGGGTGAGGGAAGGCTAGTGCTTAAGACTGAACTCTTAAAAAGGACAGAATAGATTATTTTCACTTAGAAGAGACCTACAATGATAATGTAATCCCAATTCAAAGGGAAAAAAAAAGCTCTAATTTTTTCAAAAAGTGGATTTCAGTTATTTGCATTCTAGCCTTTCCCCTACGTGATGACTGAGATACAAAACTGTACAGTGAGGAGACACCCTCAATGATTAAGGTCTTTAACTGTACAAGTTAGGGCACATCCACTTAAAAGAAGTGTAAGATATTAAAGAGGAAAGTCCTTTCTGTGCTGTCCCCACTGCAGCACAGGTTTCTCACCTGTGGCTTTGCAGATCTGTCAACATCCACGTGCAGCTCACCTGGAAGGACTGAATGGAGAGAGGTACCATGTGCCTGCCTTGGAACAGCTGATGGAGGCTCAGGTAAAGAACAGCATCCCTGCTGTTCATCCCTAAATGTGCAGCAGAACTCCTAAAAGGGAGGTAGTTTGGCATCTTTTATTAGTAGGCTGAGTTTAGTCTTGGTCTGGGGCTAAGTCCTCTTCAGCCAGGGGTGAGATCAATTTTTTGTGCCTTTCTCAGCAGTTTTATGTGAGGATGCAGTCAATATCCCTCCCTTTGACAGTGTTTCACATTTCAGAAGTCATACATGATTCATTCCAGGAAAATAGAGCATGCAGCCCAAAAAAGCAAGGCCAGCTGCAAAAGAATCACTGCAAAGAGGAGGCAGCAGGGTGACTTTATAGAGAAACACAAATAAGACTGGTGTGGATGGTCTAACTATAAAGTGAGTATTCAAAAGTCTCATTGATAAAAGGGTAAAAAGGTCAGAAGTGTCTGGAGCACACACTTCCAACTGAGAGGGGCTGCAGTGCCCCTCAGACACTCTGCAAGAAGCATTTTAGACCTCCAAAAAGTTCTTTCATAGCACCACTGAGAGGAGGAGATAAAAAATGATAAATACTGTAGTTATTACCTGGAATAATATATTTGAAATAGAGAGATGAAAACCCAAAAGGTTGTGAAAGAACTGTCAGGATGCAAATGAAATGGTTAGAAAGGAATATATTTATTTCCAGTCTGGAATTTGTATTAGCCAGTTGTGCCTCTCCTGCAGGTAAAACTGGAGAAAGGCATTCTTAGGACTTGTTAAGGACATTGTTAATTATTTGTTCTTAACACATTGTTAATTGTGGATTATTGCTTTGAGTAAAATTCTTCAGCTAAACAATATTGCATTTCTTTATCTAAATTCTATATCCTTTCACTTTGCACTCAGAATTGGAGGATATTGCAGGTGACTGATGGTCCCTGAGACTCCACTCAGAGCAGGATTGACCCTTAGGAACAGTTACTTGAGCAGGGAAGGAGGCACTGCCCAAAAAACTGCCTGAGCTCAATGTGGTCAAGAGCTGATTTTGTTAAAACCAGTCCTGAAATCAAAAATACTACTGTGACTTTATCTGAAAGAAGAATTTGGTCTAAACTCTTCATTACATGCAAATTCCACCAGGATATTGCATAGTTAAGGTCTCTGAATACATTTGAAATAATCCTCTTTTCCTTTATGTAATGAATAGAATAGATGGAATTGCTTCCCCAGACTTTCTGAGGAAATTGAAGTGATGTGCTAAAGATTTAACAGCTTTTATTTATCTTTTCAGATCTTAACCAAATATGAAATATTAAAGTACTAATATATTTAATGAAACCAGAAGTTGCTGTTATAATTAATTTCCTTTCCGAGAAAAAAGTATTGCCAGCTTCTTTTGGAAAGAATGTGAGTAATCCTTTAAAAGAAAAACCAGAGCAAATGTATGAAAACCTTTCTCTTCTCTTCCTTAAATCTCAACCATAAAGTCTTTTATTAATCACCTGAAGAGCAGGGAATGGCTTTATGAAGCAGAGCTGGTAGTAGTCCATGAGTATGTCTTCATTACCAGCACAGACACACCAAATGGTTCCTGCTCTCCTCCTGGCTGGAGACAATGCAAAAGGAGCCTTGCCAAGTATCTAAAATAGATTTTTTTCTATTGTCAGTATTATAAACAGTCAATTTTTTACCCTCTGAGTTTATTTCTGGATTTTTCTATGGAAGACTAATAATGCGTTTTAAAAAAATTCTGGTAGCAGCTGCTGATAGAGCTGTAGAGATCAACCAGTTACTCAGAAAGTTTTATGTAAAACTTGTGAACAAGGAAGAGGGAAAAGAAAAAGTCATAACTAAGCAATATAAAAGTTTTTAACTATCATAAATATTTACATATGTATTTAACATACTAAGCACCAGGAGGGTGTTGCTAGATGGACACAAAGAGAAGGACACTCACACAGTCAGGACGTTAATTTTTTACGTGGATTTATGTAGTTTTTGGGGTTTGATCAGCAATTGGGAAATGAGGTTGATACCTCTCTGACTTCACTGGTCAAATTAGAAGTTTATCACAGAGAGGAATGAGAAAATAACCACTTTGCTTATGTTACAATCCATAAGAAAACTCCAGTACAAAAATGTAAACTTCAGAAGTCTGAAAACGATCAGAGTGACAGGAGGTTTCTCCTTCTCACAGATACCCCTGGAGGAGCAGACCCCTCATTTGACCCACCCAATATTCCTGGATGAAGATCCTGGTTTGGGGTGATTTTTCCCCCACACAGCCTCGGTGCACAGACACTCAGCAGGATGGAGAGGCAATTCCTTGCTTTCCCTTCTTTTGACAAAATGATCTCCCCTTCAGTGGATCCACACCTGCCACCAGCCAGGAGAATGTATTGCTCCAGGGGGTTGTTTTGTTTTCGTGGGTTGGGGTGTTTGCATTTTATTTTTTGCGGTGGAACATTTTGGACTAAAAAAAAAAATAAACCCCAAAGAACAGGACCCTCCTTGATGCGTGCGACACATGAAGGGATTTAAAATTATTATAATTTTCTAGTTTGCTTGTTTATTCAAAAAGTCAATGGAGACATCTGGTGCTTTTGCAGCTAGATGAGCATGCCAAAAATACAGTAATAATAAAAAAAGCCATGAACAAAAACTTCCTCAGGGCCACAGCTGGGAGCAAAATGATGTCTGACATAAAAGTGACTAACCCTGTCACCTGTTTTCATTTGCCCTTTAGTGTGCTGCAAAACAAGCACATGAAAAAGGTAAATCCATCCATTGTTTAGCAAAAAAACAATATAACTGGAAGATATTGGTTAACTTATTTTTTTTTCTTCTGTCTCGTTCAACTTCATCAAAGATTCATTTAAAATACTAATGTTTTCCAGCCTATTATTTGAAGTTAAAAGAAGCATATGGTGCTCTGCGACAAAAGATAATTAGATTTCTTGTCTGCCTTCAGTATTATAGTTTGTTAATGCACTTTAATGGAGTTTACAAACAGAATAGGCAGAATAAATGATAGAACAGATTAGGAGGTTTAAACTGATGAGTGTTGATTTTCTCAGTTTGTCCCTTGGAATATCACAGCTGTCCTGTGGTCCATCCACTGCTGCATCCTTTGCTCTTTAGGCACTTTGATAGGAATAAGAAAATCCAATAATCCTGGTGGTGATGGAAAGACCCAGTCACAGCAGTGTTTTCCTCCTGAGCACTGCAGTTCTTGTTATGGCCTGAAGCAAAGCCCTCAGAGTCCTTTATTACGTCCTTATTTGATGTTCAGTCAGCCTCCTCTCCATCCACGCCCACGGCTGATCATTCATTTGGGTTTTTCCAAATGCCTTCCCTGGGTAACATCTGACAGCAGTCAGTCCAACAAATTGCAAATGCATGGTCCAAAACCCAGGCCTTTCCTTAGCCTGATGGTTTGATGCCAAACATGGAAACAAATCATAACTTAAAGAGTCTTTAGAATCTTAAATAATCAACTTCACACAAACACTGCCTAGGCATTTTGGTGTAGCCTTTACAACTCCCAGAAGGAGGACCTGAAAAAAAAAAACAAAACCAAAATGTTTGAGTTAAGATGTGAAACCACTGCTGTACATCTGCTGGGCTAACCTCTATCTGCACTCAGAAAGAAAAAATGCATAGCAGGCAATAAAGCAAAATGTTCTATACTTTTACCATCTCTAAATCATCATGGTTTTTTAAGACATGATGTGTTTCTGGAAAAAAAAAAAAGAAAATGGGAAGTAAAATAATATTTTGGGGGTTGAGTTTTGGTAGCACATCTGATATGTTGCAAGATGGAAAAATATTACTTCAGGTGGAGAAGCTGGTGATGAAGTCATCAGTTTGACACCTAAGAAAAGAGAAGAGATCATACTGAGCTGCACACTGCTTACAGACTGCTCTGTGGGGCTGTAATGGCAGGCTCTTCCCAGAGAAGATAATTAAATATTTAAGTGTCTTAATGAATAAGGCTCTGAAGTGTGTTGTTGCTGCATACCTTGACTCTTACCCCTCCTCAGATATGGTGAATCCAGACCGGAATTGCTACGGGAAGGGATAAAGGATCTCAGAGGAGAACTTGTTTACAAAATCAGAAACATTCAGAGGGGGAGATCTGATTGCTCTTGATGATTGAATTTGCTGAGGTCACTACTGGTACAACCCAAACTCAACCCTACCTGGGTCACAGTGATAAGGCTTGTACTGAAGAGGAACAACTTTCATTTCCTACTAAAATGGCAGTGGAATATAACACTCCTCTGTGGCGCGTGTACTGCTGAGGTGTAGGAGTCAAATGAACTGCAGTCCTCTTGACAGGAAGGGAAAATATAGTCCTGCCTGTATAATGTCTTCCCTTAATGCAACATGACCCCAGCCAAAATTGATTTAATCATTCAAATAGTATTGTTTCATTTCCCTTATTTCTTGTCTAATTTCATTTTATGCTGAGGGGCTTGCATGCAATAATTATTTTTGCATTGACATACCTCTCAAAGGCAGGTTTTCTTATTTCTTAAAATAAATTTATTAGATGAAACATTAGACCTCTGCCCTCCTTGGCTAACAGGACACAAGCAAAGTAGTTTTTTACACTTATGTGTTAATTTAGAACATTAAAAAGACATTGACTATAAAGTTTTATGTGTCCCCCTTTTTTTTTTTTTTTTGTATGCAGTCTTGCAGCTGATATTTTACATTGCAGCATATTCTGGGTTATTTGATATTATTATTCTACAGCATAACATGAAAGATATGGATGACTCTTTTTTTTTTGCTCACTAAAGTTTGCATAAATGGATGCTACAGGGTCTGTGATTTCTAGTCATTAATGGATCCCAAGGTCTAGTTATGAGGCAGTAAAAGTAAACAGCCACTCATAAATGATATAACTGCAGGATTTCATCCCTTCCTTGGAGAACAAGCACAATTTCAAGGCTGTCTGTGATCCACCTTGTTCATCTGGTTTTTCCTCATTTAGTACGAAAAATAACAAGATTGGTCTAAAACCCTTCATAAACGGGTAAAGTGAGAAATAAACTGAGAAGCAACTAATAATAACATTGCACTTGAGCTTCAAACTGGCACAAGCATCAACAGAAGAAGTTGCTGCATTTGGTGAACAATTTCCTGAACAATCCATTTAAAATGAGCTCTCCAGAGCAGGTGTGTGGCTACATCTATTCAGTCTTGTTATTCTCCTATACAGTAATGTTAACATTATGTAGGATTCTGATTTCCTAGTGTTTAAACAAATACTTTCATTGAGTACTTTGACTGCTAGTCTCTATCAGCTCCCCAGATTTTAAATCTTTCCCTGGCATTGACTCTCCAGCAGAAGAGGAGACACGACCACAAGAAAATGACTCTCTGACTCCCTCAGAGTGAAGCCCTCAAATTCCCTCTTAGAAAACAAAGAAGAAACCAGAAGTTGGCTGGAAATGGCTTGTTTAGAAACCTGGCAACAAGGACCTTTTAAAACTTGATTAAAAAAAAAAAAAAAAAGCTGAAAAGGAATATAAGCATCTCTTGCCAGCTCAGCAGCATGGAGGCCAGATTTGTTTAAGCTGAGGAATGGGCATGTTTGCCTTCAACTCTTTTGAAAGAGGTGACAGATATTGTGCCAGAAATAATTTACTGACACACGTATTGTTTCTTCAAGACAATGTTTGACCTAGACCTAGGGCCAAGTGTGTTTATTTTCCTAACATAATCTCAAGCCATTTTTTCCCTGGAGGTGAGGAAATTTAGAGTGAGGAAAAGAATTAATGTGCACAGGCACACAGAAAGTCTACTAGTTGGTGGCAATCCAAAGTTAAAAATATTTGAAACACTGTGCAAGCACATGCACATACCTACTTGAGAGTCAGAGCCTGTTTGTAAAGCCAAAATCTGGTGTCCTCGCAGGATGGTCCAGAAAAATCCTTCCTTCTGCTTCAGCTCCTTTCCAGCTGAGAGGCTGCAAATAAATGTACCCTGGCTGTCAAAACAGATCATGGTCTTTGACAACAATTAACATTAAGAAAATAAATACTGTGGTTACATATTTTGGTGATATATTTTGAAATTGTGGAAGGAAGATGTGAAGACGTGCAGACCCCTGGGAAAGCGTAGGTTGATTTCAGGATTTACCAAACTGCAAATATATATTTGCTCTGAAAAGGTCTTTTAGGGAAGGTCCTTATCTGTGGAAACAATTCCAGTATTTGCAGGAGAAGATACCGAATATCCCAGTTTCTCTCTTTTTACCAGTTTAACATCTCTTTCTTGTTCTCTCCTCCTTCTGTTTGCTATCTGTCCCTTCTTTTCCTATATACTTATAAAATTTCTGACCTTCTTATAACCACATCTAAAAGAGGTGCTTTAAAAGTGTTCAGAAGCCTTTAAATTGGAGTAACAATTATAAATGATCCATACTCACAAGGAGAAGGGACAATGTCATTATTCTTATGTGAGCAGTGCTAAACCTTCTCACCATATATTATGAGTTTATTTTATATTAATTTCATATATAATTTGCAGCTTGGTTTCTGTTAGTTTACATCTTACTGAAGGATTTGAACTAAATATGCTGGTACCTTTTTGTATTTATGCCATTGTTCTTTCTTCTTTTCTTCTCTCTCCTTTGGTGGCTCTTTTCCCTCCCCTGTGCATCAAAAGGGAAGGACTTTTGCATCCTTTTAGAAGACAGGGCTCTGAGCAGCCTGGCCTGATGGAAGATGTCCCTTCTCATTGCAGGGAGCAGGACTAGGTGACCTTTAAAAGTCCCTTCTGAGGAAAATTATTCTATGATTCTGCGATTCTAAGGCTGTCTTTATGTTTAGAATAAACACTTGTTAGCCACATTTCTGATGCCAGGATGAACTATAGCATATTTTGCTGTAATTGTTTTTTGTCCATAAACAACCTTTCTTCTTGTAGTAGAAAGTAGCAGCTTCAGTTCAGTTAGATCAAAATTTACTCCCAAGAATTTCCCTGTGTCTGCTTGTTTCCTTCCAAGGCTCTTGAGATAATTGCAGGAGTCTGATGAATAACTGGAGTGGATGCAGATTAGATGTACTCCTCCGGATACTCTGAAGTGTGCTGGAGTAGTCAGACCTTTGGTCAGAAGCACATTTACATTATGACTCAGCCTTCTGACAATTGCTTCATTAGTAGATATTTAAAAACCAAAGAATAAAGATTCCCATCTGACCCACTCATTTATATTGCTCTGAACAAGCGAGGCAGGAACGTGCAGAGCTTTTGCACTCAGAAAATGTTTGGTTTGCACAGTCAGGTTGTTAAATTCACAGCCATGCAAGGATTTCTCCATAATGCAGAGGTTTCCGCCCTCCTTGAAATTGTAGCAGTGAAATGTAAACAAAAACAAATTAAAAACTGTAGAGTTTTCTTCCAAAGTAGTCAGGAAAACCTAAGCCCATCATATCTAAAAGAGTAATTAAAATGAGATTTTCTGACAAGATACAATGAAAGATGTGATGACACATTGAGCAGCCTGGTCTGGTGGAAGGTGCCCAGTGCTGGGGGTTGGAACCAGATGAATTTTAAGGTCCTTTGCATCCCAAACTGTTCTGTGATTCTGCTGTAGCAACAGATGGATAGCCCCAAGGATTCATAACCACAAAGCTCTTCTTGTACCATCTGAAGTGGTCACTTGCAGGGATGGACTTGTTTGTTGTGGGATTTGTTTTCTGAAAACACCCCTGACCGGGCACTGTGACATTGCTCTGTGTGCAGAACTGGCCTCTGCTCTGTCACAGGTGGCTCAAGAGCCTGGGCAATATTTAATGACTATATAGAGGAAATTAGGAAATTTTCTGAAAATGTGACAGTGCTGGTGATTTTGCAAAGCCCAGCTTGTCTCAGAAAAGCAGTAGTGACTCCTTGAAACAGAGAAGCTCAGCCACAAATCCTTGCTGTAGTCGATGATAGCAAGGTCAGATTCAAATCTTGACTTCTTAAATGAATAATCAGGGTGAATAATCCGAGGGCCAGAGTTCAGGGCAGCAACCTCAACTCAACCATCTTAATGTGATGGAGAACTGCAAGTATTTAATACTTGTATATATTTACCTTACAAGGTAAGGACAGAGGGTATTTTACGTGTGCAAACTGCAGGTTTGTGAATACAAGAGCCGTGGGGCAGGGAAACTTCCAGAAATCACTGGAATATCATAGCTGGAGTCTTACACTTGTGAGAACTGCCAGTTTCAGAGGTAAAGCCAAAGGATGCAGGGAAGAGGTTTTTGAAACCTGTATGGAACAGGGACTTTTATTCTTCTCTTTAAGTTCTGATGTTAAACAGAAAACAAAAGAGAGGATTCAGATTACAATGAGGCAGATTGTGCCTGCGCCAAAGCAGGATCAAAGGAAGCAGTGTATTAGCTTGGAAAGCTTTAGGTCTGGCAGTTGAATAAAGTGGATGTTCTTCAAATCATTTCTTGGGAGAAAAAAATTAAAAATGCAGAATTTGAGCTTTATCTCATATGTGACCCAAGAATGTAGGTCTTTTATTTCTTATTCTAGATGAAATCCTGTTATACGGTTGCCTTTTGAAGGTTATAATTGCTCCAAGGAATGATGCTTATACAGCATTCTTCACCTCTTAAAATCAGCCTTAGTTTAGCAGTGCAGCCCTTTGATGGGAATATTTCATGGCCTGTGTAAAGTGGGTTAGGACTTTGCTCATTCCCTTGTCAACACATATGAATCCTGGCCAAAAGAAATGTCATGTCTTATTGGCAGGGACCACTAAAGAAATCTTAGCCTTATTGAGGGGATTGTGAATGTAGGACTATTCCAGCTCCAGCATTTATTTCAATGATTGCAGTACTTTGGGGCAAAATGTGAAGAGCACAAAAACAGTTTGCTGCTGCTGCTGCCTAGATTATGTTTTTTGGGGGGAGAAATAATAGCTCTAAAGCTCTGCTTTGCAAATAAGTAGAGAAGAGTTGTCTTCTGCTTTGGTGGATGATTAAGAGAGAGAGAAAGGTGTTCATAATTTCCATGAAAAATAAGCTGAAAGTTTCTGAGGGCTCACAGAAGTAAAAATGCTAAAAGCAGGACAAAAGAAAAGGTGCGTTGTATTTTCAAGGTCTTAATTTTCAGAGTAGCACTTTTTCCACAGTGTGCTTGTGTTTATCCACTGAGGGATTTTATTTTGTACTGTGGACTTCCCTGTAGCTAAGATCACATTGCAAAAGTTGTTAATATATTAGAAAACATGAAAACACTAACTGACATGGGTTTATATCACTATTATTAATTATTTTCAAAGTGAAAAATAATATTTTTTTTTTGTTTAGGTTTACTGTAAGCATTTCTGAAAAATTTATTCTTTCTCTTTCATGCTTTGGTTGAGAAGTGATGCCACTTGCAGATCAGCCTGAAATGTAAGAAACAAATGTGAGTATCCAATTTCCTAAATTAACATTTTGAAAACATTCCATACTTCTTCTCAAGGAAGTTTGAATCCATTATTTAGCTTGCTGTGTAAGACAAAGGTACTTTGTTATTTACTGTGAATTTATTTCCTGTTGAGCAAATTCAGATAGTTCATTCTCAAACTGTCATTGAAATAAAGATTCACTCATTACAATATTCATAATCTGCATATAATCATCCATGAAGCAAACAAAGAACAAGCAGAATTACAGAGATACAGTGAAGTCACACTCTGCCAAAAAGGTCCATTTGTGGTTTTTTAATGAAAAAAAAAAATTATTTTTGGCTCCATAGAAGCAACTGCATGACTCATAGAAATACACTTTGATGTCATTATTTTTATATTCTCAGGGTGCAATGAAGGAGTGTTTATAATATTTATGAGTCAGTGGCTGTAGACACCAGCACTTCCTGCTGATTAATTGTATCAGACAATGACGTGTGCAGAGGGTAGAAAGCTGCTGCCAAAAAACAAAATAGCATTGAGAAACACCAAAATAATAAACACCTAAGGATGCAGTGACACACCTAAAATCACGCAGATGTCAATATATTTAATATCAGTGATACCAATTTCAATGAGAAAGCATCAAAGAAGATAACATGACTTTATGTATAAACAACTTGTGTTGGTAAGAATATCAGGATAACATGTTGGTTTACAGGCTCTGAAGTCAAAATATCTCTCTGTAAAAAATAATATAAAGGTCATAAAGAAAGTAAAAATTTGTCTAGATTTAAACTTTAAAAGAAATTGTACTTCAAATCTAAAACAAATATACTATAAGAGATTTCTTTCAGTAGAATTTTTTGTAACATGCAGCTGACTCAGTTTGGTCCAAACAATCTCCAAGTCAAGTTTCTTGCCTGAGATTTTCAAGGCCTGAGATTTTCAGTCTGGTCAGTGAGATTCTGTAAACAGGGGGATGAACTATTGCACTACTGGGCATTGTCAATGTGCTTAAATGTTTTTTTTAACATCTTGGGCAAGGCTCTGTCTTCACACAAATATGTACTGAATCCCATTTCTATTTTGAAGATTTATTTTTGTGTTACTAAAGACATGATGTCATCTGCTACTTTGTTTATTTTGCTTACATAAGCAATTAGACTTACAGTCTGATATTCACAGTTGACTTAACAGGGATGGCTCCAGGAATCTGTTTATGGTGAATTTATGAATTTTGGGTGGAAGTCTAAAATTGTTCCTTAATTTGATGCTCTGATATATCCTGAGTTCTGTGCAGTTTGCCATTAGCATAATTTTAGCTAGAAGTGATGGGGAGTGTTAAAGCTTGATGACCATCCAGGCACGTGGACCTGAATGCAGAGTCACCATTCTGGTCAACATTGCAGTGGGGCATGAGTGAAAGAAGAAGGAAACTCCTAGGTCAGGTGAGATTTTGAGGTACAGGAAGGAGTGTAGGGTCAGGGTCTATGTGTGAAGGTAGTGGGGAATGTGAGGAGAATAAATACCTGCAGGATTTCCCTATCAAATCCAGACTGATGCCTCTGTTACCCCAGCCAAAGAGCAACTAATGAGCATCTAAAGCATCTAAAGTGTCTGCTGCTTTTGAAGTGCCATGTGTCCAGCCATTCATTTTAGAGGAGTTATTTAATCTAAAAAAACCCACCTGGTTTAAACCTTCCTCTTTAAAGAAGTTACCAATGGCTGGATCCCAGGGATGCTGCCATGCTGCATCCTGGTCTCCAAGGATGAGGGATCAAGAGCAAAAGGTTCAGACAAGCTTGAAAACATTCATATTTGATGGGCTGAGACCCAAATGGTGCAACTGAGATATTTTCTATTTCTATCTCTTTCTTAGAGGCCCAAAATTGCCAGGAGGATTCCTTCTGAGCAGGACAAGAGGGACAACGACCTCATAAGCTTCCTGCTAATGCTTTGTACATTAATGTTATTATCACTGTTGTTGGTATTATTAAACAGAGCTTTAAACCACACAGAATCTCATAACAATAAATGACACTTTTGCTATATTACCTGTTTAATACTACAGCAATTGCTTGTAATTAGATATAACTAATAAAAAGGCTTCTTGCCAACTTGATCTGTTTAATTAAGTGCTTCATGGCTTCCAGTAAAAGTAAAATATGTTCTGTTGGTGTTATATTAACTTGGGACATCTGCCCCAATGATGTACTTTTTCTTACTTTTCTGAAAAGTTATCATTTTGTTCCTCACAAGACCTAAAGGCTACTGATGTCACTTTCTTGGAATTTTTGCACTGACTCCCTTTTGCTTTAGATGTAATCATTCAGATTTTGATGCTTTTCTTGTTCCCCTTTTTGATCCTTCTAAGGATATTCTCAAAAGGAGCTTAGGATTCAACCAAGTGGCTGCCACCAATTTCATGAGCAGTAATTTCAGATCCTGAGGTTCCGAACTTTATGAAATATCAGTACCTCCCTGAGAAAGGCTTTATTTAATGACCTTCCTAACATTTCTGAGGAGCATTTTCAAAAGCGGTGGTTCCTGTTCCTGTCTCATTTCAGCATTGTCAGTTTTTGTTCTCTTGCTCTGAGTCTGCACCCCCTGACAATGGATTTTTGGGAAAGTAAACAACAAAAAAAAGTGTCAGCCACTGTCTGTTAGGAGCCTCCCATCTCCTCCTACAGCCCATCCTAACCCAGAGGTGTGATCTACAGCAAAACCACCTATAAACCTAAAACCACCTATGAACCGCCAACATAACACAACCTAAGACTCTAAAACTTAATTCCTTGTGTATATTAGTGTGTCCCTGCATTGGGATGGTGAATTGTGATTATTTTATAAGCAAAAGAATTCAGGATGGCAGCCCAGCAAGGATGAGCTATAGAAAATGTCAGCAGGAGGAGATGCTGCCCAGCTGCCTTGTTGGAGTACCTGGGCTAATCAATCATTGGAATTCTTCCTTACCTTGGGTACTTGATCACAACTTATGGATGTTCAGTGATTGCAAGGGAGCTGCAGGCTGAGTTTCAGCCCATTTCTAGTATTTATTTTGATTGTGTTGATTTTTCCAAGCTGAGACGAAGGAAACGAGCAAATCTCTCCCTGTCTGTAGCAAGAAGAAAACATTTCCAGTACACACATATCTTCTGAAAACTGCTTTTTTCACAGTTCTCAGGCCACAGCTTTCAGTTGCACAAATGATTCATTTCAAAGTTAGGGTGACACGGAAAGCTGAGCAGATATTGTTTGCAGAAGGGAAAAAAAACCCCAATCTTAATAGAAATGCTTGATTTTTCCAGGGTCACTTTATACACGTTTACAGTAGAGTTTCAGCCTCATGCAGGCCAACAGAGACTCCTTCAAGGAGATATTTAGGATATTTGTAGATTATATAAGAGAAAAGGGCCAAAATATGTAATAGAATTACTCTTGCAATTAGACTATTCATTATTTTTAGCTCCAGAATGGTTGTAAATATGGTTTTCTGTGCTTGCTCATGGCAAACAAACTAACTATAGAAATGCAAGTTGTGGAATTTCCATTTCATTTCTTGCCTCATTAATTTCATTAACTTACAAATAGATGAATACATAAAATTAAAAAGTAATTTCCTTTAAATATTTTTAAATTACTCTCTCCAAGTATTCAAACCTTTTAATCTATTTTATTTTAAGGTCTCCATTTAATTGCTCTTACAGAGGCATAATTTGGCTTTTGTGAATCAGATATCAGTGTGATTGATTATAAGGAAGCTGATCAGAGGGTGCCATTCAGGAGATAAATGCAATTGCCTCTAAAACCTTTGCTTGTAGTCTGTGGCATTTTGCAGCATGTATGAAATGATGTGTGGGTGGGATGTGCGAGGGTGTGGATTTATGTGGGGAAATCAAATCTAGCCATGGAGGAAGTGCTATTTCTTCTTTTTTTTTTTTTTTTTTTTTTTTTTTTTTTTTTTTTTTTTTTGGTACAAGGACAAATTGCATGGGAATTATAGTGTTTCCCATTTAATAGAAGTAGCCTTCATGCTGATGTTTTTCACAACAGTGACAAATGGCAGCTAAAAAGAAAGGGAGAGAATGTAATCAATCTTTATACTTTTAAAAATAGTTGAAAACTAAGATGAGAACTAAACCATTTCAAGAGGAAAAACAAATAGTTGGAAGCAAACAATGATCTGGAAGAGAAGGGAAGTGCAGAAGATGATTTGGGACTTAGTGCTGGGTCTTGGAGGAGGCAAAAAATCCTATTCTGCTTTTCCTTCTTGTTTGGGACTCCAGTTTCCATGGCCACAGCACCGTATTTTGTGTGTCCAGAAAGGAGAATATTCCCCCAAAAGGCCACAGAGTCTGAAAGCTGAAAATGTGTAAGGGAGAAATTAGGAAGAAAAACTGAACTCTCCTGCAGTTCCCAGGGATTGATGGTTGTTTAACAGCAACAGCTGAAGGTGTAGTTCAGACTAGAAATCATCCAGGTATTCAACATGTATTTAATGTTAATATTTATCTATGCACTAGCACAGTATTTGTTAATGTTACTGGAAAAGGCATAAAAATAGGATTTTAAAATTAAGTAAAATATTTGGCTAAGATTCCACATAGATCAGAACAGTAAAAACACGTAATGTAAAAAGTGCTATACCCTCTGAACCCATTCTAAAAGCTCATAAAACAGACATAAGATTAAATAGGGAGTCTTGAACATTTTGCTGAACACAAAGGAAATTAACTCCTGGTAGGATTAGATCAGACTCTGCTAGGTGTGCTCTGGATGATGGAAGATTTGGAAGGGAAAACTCGGCACTTCTCAAATTACGCGAGTTGAGAAATGAGCCGGTCAGTCAGAAAATGGCCCCCCATTTATTCTGTTATTCAAATGTCCCTCCTGCAGCTGCGGGTCCCAGCTGGATTTCCACACTTTATATGAGGCATTCTGTGTTTGGGGTTTATGTGTTTAGAACCTGCCAACCAAATATTTTCTCAGACAGAAAATGTTACTGCGATGCATTTTTATTGGAAAAAAGAGATGTAAGGACACTGACACCTCCAGACTTCTAAAAAACTTTTCATTCTTCCTCTTTAAATCAAGTATTGATTTGGCCTGGGTTCAATGTGTGCTTTAAACTAATGCACCATAATGAAAAGTCGTGGCAAGATTACTTAGGGGTAAGTTTTTTGGATTTAGCTGAACTGCACTGTTTTCATAATTATAATGAGGACATTTAAGGGGATATTTTTCATGCAATGCCTGGCAGTAATCCAGTGTCACTCCCATTAAAATCACCTGGTCAGAAATTAATCCTGGTGTTTGAAAACTGTAATATTCAAGTAACAAATTATTTTCTCTTTAGTGAAATTTAAATGAGCCAAACATATTATTTATATATTTTATGTTTATTATATGAGAACTTAATGCCATTCTTTAAACAGGTGGTAGAAGAGGATAAAAAAAGTTTATTTTTAATTTTTACCATAGCTACAAAGGACAAAATGTAACTGAAATTTTGGATAACTGCAGAGAGAAATTATGAGATCTAAAATAGACATTGATCTTAAAGGACTAGTTTTTATAATACAGTAAAAATAGTTTTTTCCTTTGGATGATTTTTCACAGCCAAGGCTTTCTTCACATCGAGACAATTATTGATTACTTATAACTCCCTTCTCACAATAATCTCCCAGCACAATATTTAGTACTTTCCTGAGATCCTTTCTTATAGTACCTCAATACACCTGTCTAACCCAAGTTCCCACTTCCCCACAAGGAGCTTACAAGGCTTTTTCTTACACTCTGTTACCTGACGGGGTGAGAGGGTCTAATTGTTGCACTGTGTCTGAGCTGTCTCCTTTCCTCCTGCCTTTACCTCTTGTCTACCCAGCACTTCAAAAAGCCCTCAGCAGCATTTTTAGGAGAGCTGTGTCACTAACAGAGACTTGTATTGGTATCATCATTTTGTGTTTGCAGACAGGATTTGGCAGCAGATTTTCTTTCTGTTGCACCCAAAGGCACTGTGGAAGGTGAGCTCTCTTTATTTTCCCTCTGGGGAGTATGGACAAGCTGCTCTCCTTTCAGCTCCTGACACCCATTTTACTGTGAGATTTGAAAACTCATTAATGTCTAACCACCCTCACTAACATCTAAATATAGTCCCATCTCTGACCACTCTTGTGTGTGTGTGTCCTTGTCTGGCAACTTTCTCTCACACATTTCAAGTCTAACACAGACTTCCCAAACTCATCATGCTCCGCTGTTTTTGACATCTTAATTTACTCCTCTGCCTCTTTCACCCACTTCTGACTCTGTGCTTTTCCTCTGCTCTTGTACAGACTGTTCAGAAGGAGATAAAATCTGGAGTTGGTGATATTGGTGTTTCTTTTCCTTGTCCTTTCCCCAGCAGATCCTTCACAGGTTGATTTCCTCAAAGCACCGTTTTATACCTGTGAGTCCTGAACAGAGATTGGGGTGGTCAGTAATGATGGTTCAAATATCAGGGCCAATCCCTTTTAAACAGAGTGGAAACACCTTCAGAAATCTGGCTTGCTCCTGGAGAAGTCAGGACTTCAAGTGGTTCATGAGAAAATATGAGTAGAGAGCCAATGACCAAGCCTAAAGGATGGATGTTTCCTTCTCTGAAACTCATCCCACCACTGTGAGCTCAGAGAGGCAGCCTGCAGCACACACCTGGAGTGCACAAGGTGACACCAGCAGCCAGAAAGAGTCTGCAAGCAAGATGAAAACTCAGTTTGCTTGGAACGTCTTTGTCAACATCCCCAAAATAAAGCTGGAGTTCAGGGAGGGTCAGGGAGAAAAAGTAGCAAAATGCCAGCAAAACTGGGAAATGCTATCAAAGCATCTGACGAGCTCAGCAAATACCAGAATTGCCTCTCCAGTGAAGTTTAATTAAAAAGTCTATTGTTTCCATTATTGCTTAATGATTCCTCCAAAAGTAGAACAAAAGTTTATTTGAGAGGTTAATTATTCCTGGAATTTTAAAGAGATATGAGAGTATTTCCCTCTATCTCATTTGGTAACTGAACCATTAAGGAGAGTGAAGCAAATGGTGGTGTAAGAATTGGTGAAAACAATTTAGGTCTCAGAAGAAAGCTCCTCATGTCAGATATCGTGGTGTTGTTGCACAAAAAACCAATCTCCTAGCAAATTAAGTTAACTTTCTGTGCTGGATAAAACTTGTCAATGACTTCTCCCCATTTGCTCCTGAATTCTGACTGAGACTCAGCATGAGGAAATGGTGCAGTTGTTTCTGCAAGCAAATGAGAAAATGGATCCACTGGGGCATAGCACTCACTGTGCTGCCAAGAAAGCTTGATTCTGCTCCCTCACACTTGTCTATGCTAATTGCCATGCTGGGTTTTGTCATCTATCCAATAAGCCATGCATCAAAACTCAGAATTCAACAGTAAAGCCTTATGTTAGTAGGAGGAAAAGAAAAAAAGAGTTCAAAATTAAATATTTTTCAACATGGTGAATTGCGAAATTGATTGTTGCATGTGGGGAATACATATTATTTCACTTTAGGAAGAGAAAAGATCTGAAGAAGTATTGTTATATGCAGGTTCCTATATCAGCTTTATTTTCTATCTACTGCATGTCTTTTAGAAGTGCATTAGTCAATTTACTAACATCTGACGTGTGAAGTTTGTTTTTTCTCATTCCTCTCCCAAACAGTTAATGGTAACAACAATAAATCATTGATTTTCATGAATTAAATCCATGAAAGGCAGAATTTCCAAAAGCACCAAAACTAAGGTCAGTACAATTGTTTCCCAGTCATGTAGATGCAGATATTTAACTATAATCATGGACCTTACCCTCTTTCCTAAGATGTGTGCCATGACCTGCACTGCCCACACTGAGACAGTTCACAGACATTATCCAGGGTGTGTGAGTCAAGGACAGACTGAAAATTTCTCTGAGATAATAAAGATGCTCCAATAATAATTTCACTAACAGTCAATCATAGCCATATAGAAAATGTAGCAATTCCAGTCTCTTGAAAAGACAATATTATTGTCCACAAGTAAGGGTATTTTGAAAGTTTCAGATAATGTAAATTTTGACTGAATAGATGAGAAAGAGCCCATGTTTAAGTTTCCTAGGATTTCCTACAAATAAAACATTTTAAGAGGGTACTTGTGCAGGTGCTTTCCATCTTTATGGTCAGTGGCATAACTGGAAAATGCTGATGTTTCTCAGGCTAGCATTTGTGATAGAAAAATCTCTGTTAATCATCTGTACTCCAGCTTCAGTGCAAGTGGGGGTTAAAAGTTTTGGTGAGTGTGAGGTGCAATTGATGTTCTGGGGGCTGAGCTTTCAGTATATATTGTGTTCTTATCACCAAGTTTTATTTAATTTGACTACATCTATTCACTTCTGAGATTAGCTTCAGAAATGTGCAACGATATCACAAGTCTTCTTTTATTTATGATTAGCACCACTTGCTACATTTTGTTGTTATTATGAGCAGTGTTCATTTTCCCACTCAACTTTCAACTCCTTTAATTTTTGAGACAATATGGCCATGCTTACTATCGGGATATTGAGAGAGATGGGACCACTGGGAGATGCTTTAAAGCATAATTTATTGCTATTTATTATCTTCAGCAGTCTCATGAAAGAGTGAGAACGTCTTCAATGCATAAGACAGAAATTCGTGGTCAGTGGTCACAAGATCACTGGTTACAAGATCTTTTAAAGGTTAATTAGCCAATAAACTACTGCCACAAAGAATGTTTTTACGTTCACACCAATTTTTTAATTAAATTTTATCACACATCTTACTGCCATGCTGCTTTTCTTAACCAATCATATAATGACACACAAACCTACTTGCTACACCTTAAAACTTTTTACTATATCTGTAACTAGTCCTATATCTGCACATTAAAGCTTTAAACCTTTCCACTACCAAGCTTAATATGTCTTTGCCCATACTACAAACCCACATTCTTGCTTTTGGTCTCTAAATCTGGAAGCCTTTTCCAAGGTCTCAGGTCAAACCCTGTGTTCATTTCTGTGCTTGGGCCCGCATGCACAACGTTTTGAGAATTTTCTGTGCCTGCATTTCCCACATTTACCATTAGAAGCAGGAGCATACACGAAATGTATGAGCTCTGTTTTTCTGTAGTTTTCAAAGGGTGCTCATGTCTCACTGAAATTTTTAGCCCGTATTGCTGCGTATTTGTATTTTCCTTTTAAGTATATAGAGAAGACAAGGAAATTCTTGGAGCCTTGGGCTCTCAGTAGCTTCAATCCTTTAACCTTGCTTAATCTCACGGCTTTGGAATGGGTTTGAACCAAGGACCTGATGGTGAAAGATCACTTTCCACCAGGAGCATTTGTCTCTCTGATAAGGCTTTGCAGCTCTGCTCTCCGTGGCATTTTCTCTTGCTCAGGCCCATCTCTGTGTGTGTTTGAAGGTTAACTGAGTAGGAATCACTCACTGGCTTCTTTCCTCTGGTTAGTATGAACCACCAGTGCCCAACAACGATTTTTGAAATGGCAGCACCTTCATTTGTTCCTTTATTGGCCTTGAGGAAATTGATCTCCTCAGGAGAAGATGACGGCAGCCGAGGTGCTGGAAAAGAGAGATTTAATGTTCTGGGACAGGAGTCAGAGCAGAGAGCCTGAGAGCTGCACACAATTGGGTGCATCCTTCACCAGGACCTGTCAAAACCAATCTTGTCTTTCCTAAACAGGTAAAATTGTCAGTATTGATAACTGAGTGAAAATGATTCTTGGGTGAAAAAGAGGCAACACCTGCTTACAGTGTAGTCCACAGAAGCTGAAAGTCCACAGATAGAAAATTACTTCTATTTTTTTCCTCTTTTATGTCGTAAGTGATTCTCTTTTGGGGACTTCAGAGACGATAAAAGAAGTGGAAAAGAGGTGATCTCCCAAGGAAATACTAAAGCAATATAATTTTACTTTTTTTCCCTAGTGGAGGAAATACAGAGTTATGCTTTCCTAGTTAAAATGTACCATATCAAGCATCTTGCTGAAAAACAAATATTTAAGCTCTCTTTTATGCTAATTCTACAATAAATTTGTTTTGAAGGAAGTGATTTATTTTCTTTCCAGTGAAAACTTGAAATATCAGAAGTGCAAGAACTAGTGATAAGAGAAACAGTCTTGTAAGTGAGCCTGAAAATCTCAATAACTTGGTTTATTCAGGCACTCAGGTTGGCTTTATTGTTTGTAATCTAACAATCTTTATGCTTAATATAAACCCTTTAATTTTCTCTCTAATGTAAATCTCCCTGAAAATGAACAGCTTGGAAGACTTAGAAGCCGCAGACACGATAGAGGACAATCAACTTTCAGCAGTGCCATTTAAAAGCTCTGTGTATCAGCCTCTTAAAATGCCTTTAAGGTTTTTTCCTGAACTGGATTTTTTTTCCAATGGACATCAATAATTTTGGAGGCTTCATATTGCCTTATTGATATTTATTATGTTAATTAGATCATTAACATAATATGAGTCTGTGTATACCAAAACATTCTTCTGCCCTGCTAATGGCAGACAACAAAAAGTATTTTCTGTATGAATGTTACAGCATTCTAGGTTGTCTTCTGTAGAGAATCCTGTGGGTGGGATGAAATTCAGATACGTCTGGCAAGATGAGTTATTTCACAAAGCTTGATGTCGGTTGGAAAAGCGAGAGAGGAGAGATGTGCATGTGTTTCTTTACACTATAAATTATTCAACAGCAGCTTTTCTGCTTCTATCCACAGTTTTCTTGTGTTTTGCTTAACCAAATTGGGCAGAGATAGAGATTCTGAAGTTCTTTTTCTTTTTATGGTTTTGGTAAGATCCGGGGATAAAATAAACGAATGATTTCTGTTTTATTTGCCTTATTTGCTTTATACTTTTTTTTTTCTAAAGTCAAGAATTTCATTCCCAACTGTTTCTGATGCTAAATTATGTAAGCCTTAAAAAAAGAGGAGAGAGAGATAGATAATGACAGAGAGAGAGAACAACAAGCTAAACCACTCTAAAGAAAAATGATTTAAAGCTACTCAGACTTTGGCTGTAGGGTTATATACTCTGTATTTGATGTTGAAATGATTGGTGTGATCATTGCTGGAAAAGGGGCTGAGTATGGGCTAATTTATAATACCAGACATTTCCTGTCTCATGCCATTGGTGTTGAGGGTGATGCCAATGTAAACTCTTGTTTTGGAGTCTTCAGTCTCAGCAAATGGAACCCAGCTACAGATAAGTGATTTTCACCAGCCTAATTTCCTATTTTATCTTGTTCTCAGACCCCTGATGCCAAAGGATTTTGGTATCTAATCCCCCTGGGAGACATCCTTGTGTTTACAAAATACAGTTCAACAGGTGACAACAAATTTTGTTCCATTGGGGCCATGTCACATTCTTGGAACCCAAATATAATTATTCACAGTCAAAGCTCAAACACACTTGTAGAAATTTTGTATTACAGAAATCAAAAAGTGTGGCTTTCACATGTGTTTTCACTATGTCATCTTAAGTTTTTTCTAGAAATATCTTAATGAAAATAAGAAAAAGCACTTAATAAGAAAAATTATGAAAAGGAGATAGAGTGCATATGTGAGGGAGAAGAAAGGAAGGAAGAGAGAAAAAGAAATAACTGAGTAATAAAGAAAGAACAAAAGAAAAAAGAAGAAACAAGAAAAAGTCCAAAGAAATAAACTTGCACACTGTATTTGATAACCATAATTGCTGTGCTCTGTACGAAGACTTCTGATTTTGATTAGAGACTTAGAGACAGGTACTACAGAAAACAGTATTTAAAATTCATTATTTTTCTCCTTTTCCTTTGAATTCTTCATTATGTAAAACATGTACTCCAGTGCTCTTGGAATCTTTTGTTCTTTTCATTGAGTTTCTCCATTTTTATTTTAATTTTACTGCCCTTGTAGTCTGGATGTTGTCTAGAAATGCTGCCTATCTGCTAAGAACAAATGCTCCTACACCCCAGTTTCTCATTTCTTCTTTAAAATTCCTTTTCTAAGTGAAAATGTATTTTTGTTTGTCTGCTTTTTTTCATTTAAATATCTGTCTGCTTTTGTTTCTTAAGCAGATTTCTCACACTGGCAGAGTACCCATGGGTCAGGACCACACTCACTTTTCTTGCCCAAATTTAACCAATGGCAATATGGAATTAGTAGATAGCACCAATGCAAAAATTAAATAATCATCATTTTTATTTAATAAATATTAATTTTTATGCCTTTGCCTGAAGATCTAAAAGGCACCACTAACAGGGACTTTAGTAAACTTCACTCCTGTTGCTATTTCTGAAATCCCAGATTGCTTTGTTCCACAGGCAGAGAATTGGAGAATGTTTTGGGTTGGGATGGAACCTTAAAGCTCATCCAGTTCCCACCCCTGCCGTGGGCAGGGACACCTTCCACCAGACCAGGCTGCTCCAAATCCTGTCCAGCCTGGCCTTGGACACTGCCAGGGATGGAGCATCCACAGCTTTTACAGTGGTTGATCCATGTGCCTCATCATGTTCACATCCACAAATTTCTTCCTAATACCTAATCTAAATCTCTCCTCTTTTGGCTTAAAATTATTCCCTCTTGTCCTGCCCCTATCTGCCCAAGTAAAAAGTCCTTGTCCTTTTTTATGAGCCCTCTCTAAGTACTGAAAGGCCTCAAGGGGGTCTCCCCAGAGCCTTCTCTTTTCCAGGCTGAGAAAACAGAGGTACAAGTTCTCACATCAATTTATCCAATGTCACCCACCTTTGAGCTTATGATCTTTAAGAAGGCAGAGGAAATAAAGCCAGACAAGCAGCTTGGCCCAGAAAAACTTGTGCCTTTCTGTTCCCCAAAATTCATTGAGCAAATGGCTATTTAGTTAGACAAGTTTGTTTTGATACAGGCTTATAGTTCTCCATGCAAAGAAAAACATTTTTATTGAGGGAGAAAAGCCTCGTGATGGTGCTTGTTTTTACTGTGGGCTTCAGCATTTCAAGAGTTATGGACACCATCCAACCAATGCTAATGTGCAGAGGCAGTATCGGGCTGATATACTGAGCATCATTACTTACTGTGGACTTTTTAAGAAGTTAGGAATTGAAGGCTGAATTCTCAAGACAGTCCTCTCAGCAGTTCAAGGACTTGGGCTTAGAGTTATCCATAAATTTTGTTTATGTTTATTCAATAAGGACTAAGTCAGTGAATGCTGTGAAGAATCATTTACTTAAACATAAATGGGAATTAATTAGCCCACCAAATGAAGGCAAAGGAAATTCTCAGGCAAGGATGCACTCATAGGCACAGTAACACATAATCTCTTTGCTTGATTGGCCTAAAATTTCTTTTAAGGGTGGCTGCAAAATAATCTTGCTCCTTTTGTTTATCAGACAGTTTAAACAAATATCTCCCTTGAAATGGGAAGACTTTCCTATGGCAGCCATTTTAGCAGCTGGTTTCTCATTGGGAAAAAAATTCCTCTGAAAAATACGTTTTGCTGTTTATTGATTAATGATTATTTTCACTTGAGCTGTGCGCAAAGATTCAGCATCAGGTACATTTCCAACCTCCCAGCCCCCTGTTCTGCACATCAACTGGTGCAGTCTTCAGTTTGCCAGCCCTGCACTAAAAGAAATTAATGGACTATCCTACTTCATTTCATGGCATCCGGGTGATGGAGTACAGAAACTGCTATAAACACCAGGATTCAGTGGGGGATTGCTGGCATGAGCAAGGTGTACAATATTTGGCCAGCACTTCACATCATCATTAACCAGGCAGAGTTAAAATTATCACAGCAGCCTGTCTTGAGTGCAAGCAGAAAAAGTGGTGCAGGCTGTGCAACCTCCTGACTATTAAATTGACCCATTGTCGCTTTTATTTGTTCCTTGCCTTAATTTTGTGCTGTCCTGAAATAAATGAGACCACTTACAATGTAAGAGGAAGGGCCGATTAATCTGGCCAATATAGCACACTAAAATTATATGTGTTCCACAGTTTATAATCAAATATGATGCTCTTCCTGAAATAAGCACTCCCTGTATGTAATGATACTCACTAATGGGTCTGCTGGGTACCCAAGCACAGTAAATTCAAATGGCGATTATATGGGGATGCTGTAGGTTTTTCCTTGCTTTTGTGTTTTTTTTTTAATAGAGAGAAGAGTCAGGAAAATAAGGGAAAATTTCCTCTAAGGTAAACCAACAAAATCTCATTTAAATATATCTTATAAATCTCATGCTAGTTTATGTTTTTCTAAAGCATCAACGCTTAGAATCACATTTTTTTAAACTGTATTTCCCTGAACAGGAAAAAAATGACAATCACATTCTTAAAAATTGTGTTTCCCTGAATGGGAAAAATGACATTCTTCATAGACAGGAAGAAAATCACGAAAACGACAGCCGAAGATGAAAAAAGCAGATGGAAAACACAAATAGAAGTAAAACCTTTTGTTTCTGAAGGCAGGCTCATGAGCTCAGAACATGAAAATTGTCATTGCTGGTGCATAGTCCCTATAACTGGTGAGGCCCCTCATGGCCATGAGGGAGAAGAGGACAGGGTGGGAACAAGAATTCCCTGAATGACAGATATATTTTTAGAGATACTGGGTGCTGACAGGGTAATTCGTGGCAAGCCTAAGGACAGACATAAATACTTTTCTTTGCCCTTTCAGATGAAGCAAATCTGCAGCAGCAGATCAGAGAGTGTTGCACTGCAGAAAGGGTGTGATTCAGCATTATGACCTATTTATAGTCCACACCTTGTAAAAAGGAAAATAACCAGAAGGACAGGGGTGGAATCCCAGGCTGAGAGAGATCAGCAGAATAATGTCCTTAGAGCTTCATGCCAAAATTTACCAGCAGAGAGATTTCCAAGGCTTCCTCAGTTGTTGATCATCAATAGCTTTCGTTAATTCAGTGGAAATTGCAGGTGAGCACTCGATATTTTGAAGATCCCTCGGTACAATCAGTGCCCTGAAACTCCCTGGGCATGTTTTCCTTCCTGTGCTATTTCCATCCGCTTCTTATTCCTCTATTGATTTTAATGGACTTCAATTACAGTATCTTGTTTCTGAATCTTTAGAGCTTTGTTTATACAGAGCACAGACTACTTGATCACTAGAATAAATTTTTCTCCCCTCAGACTTCTTAAGCACTATTTTTCACACTTGTCTATTATTTTAATTGAGCTAAATTTAGAAACATTTAGATACCTTTCAAATCATCTGCAGTTTCACTGCTGTTTAATGACTTTGTCTTTATGGATAGATTGTGATAATTGAGAATTTCATAGTACTGTGCATCATCTAACTCTGATGTTCTGAAAGCTCAGAACTTTCAATCTGTAGTTTAGTCACAAAGTAAATTCACAAACCATTCCATCATTAGCTACCATTCTACCATTAGCAAATGGTAAGAGAATTTTAGAGCAGGAGAATTTTATTCCCCATTCATAAATTTAAATCACTTCTCACCATCATACTTCATGTTTATGGAAATGTAACTTGAATTTTAAGTTTTGCAGCCCTGTGTACTGAAGTAAGAACTGCCAACTCCGCCCCTCATCTTTCCAACCACTGCAAACCTTCTGTACCCACTGCCAATGAGACAAGACATTAATTATGTACAAATAAAACCCTAAAAACTCATGCACTATTGCATTTTTGGGGTATGATTGCAAAGCTATTGCAATCAGTGTCAGTAACCAAAAACCTTCAAAACTGGACATTTTAATTCAGATTTATGCTCCCTCCAACTGGCCAGACTTTCAATGTCATCCTAATAAGTTATGTACATTTGAGTGCTTAGCATTACCCTTAGAGAACAGCTCAGGGAGGAGAAAAGAGTGAAGCAGAGCCTGACTACAGTCTGAGTTTAACCTCCTTTGTACACATCCACACCAATCTCATCAGAGGAAAAGCCATATTCAGGCAAATCATAACCCATTCTTCTGAAAAACTATAGCCCATGAACCACAGTTCAGTTCCCAGAAAGCTGCTCTGTCCTGGAGACTTCTTTGAAAGATGCAGAATAAAATGCAAAAACAAGTTCTCCACTGTCTGACAACTTCTCTCAAAGGGCCACTCTTTAGGAGAACAGAGAACAATGTGGAGCTTTTCCAGACAAAAATTCTGATTTGCCTTCTCTCCAAATAAAATAACTTCAAGGCTGTTGTTAGCAAAATTGCCTGGTGACTCCTGCCACAACAGGATTAATCAGCAGTACTCTTTCAGAGAAATGGCAGTGAGAACCCTGATTTCTATAACCAAGTTCCTGCTAAGTAGTTGAAATCTTCTCCCTGATGGGAATATTCAGTTAAAGCTGGATAACATATTCTTCATTATAGCCCAAATGACTGAAGTAGTTTGACATACACAGAAGATTTCTCTCCTCTCACAGAACTGAATTTCCTTCTGGAAAATTTACTGTGTAGGAAAATGTCCCAAATAAATTTTAACCATGTTGCTCTTTGAGTTGGAAGCTCATCCAGCAAAAACCATATTGGAGTGCAATGCCAGCCTGTGATTAAAATTCAGCTTTCCTAATCTGTCCCTACCCAATGGCAGGAAAAATTTTAACCTGACACTAGGTAAGCTATAAATGATCCTAAAGAAAACAAATCCCAAGTCTAAGGCAGTATCTGCTGTTTCTTAGCCTTGCTATTTGGAGGTTCACTGTATCAGCTTTCACTTTGGGAAATGTGAAGCTCTTCCAGACAACCTGCCTTGACACCCTCTCTTCCCTTCCAGCAAGGCAAAGGTAAATTTAAAAAATGCAGCCTTTTAGCAGCATAATGTATTTCCAGAAGCAATGCCCCACATCTTTATGCATGATGTGAATGATGATAGGAGTGGTAATAATGAAACAGGGTCATAAGGGTTTCCCATTGTGAACTGGTATTAATCTAATTTCCTACAGGGTGTTTATCTAAGTCAGAAATAACCAAGCAGTTCAAAACACTTTGGCAAGTCTCTGATGAAAGGAAGCCCGGGAAGAGTGAAGGGTTGCTGGAGAATGCTAAATTGCATTCACTCAGCTCTGCTAAGGCTAAGCTGGTTCTGGCAGGGTTTTGCCTGGAACTATCCAGTGAAATTTTATCATTATTATTTTTATGATTGTTAAGAGCCGTCAACATTTAAAATAAAAATCCAACAATGAAGATTCAGGACCTTCATTCATAATAACAATTTTTTCCACTCCCAAAAATTTGCATAAATACAAAAAAAGTCTGTGGGAGGTTTTAATTAAATAATAAAATGTAGTGCTAATGTAGGTACTTTACACAACCCCCTCCAAGTGTACCAAAAGGCATGAGCTACCCACTCTCCCATTAACATACTTTTAGGCTGTCAACAAAGTCATTTTTTTCTGCAACTCCGTTTCTGTTTTGAGTGCAATTTGCCTGCCTTGTCCTGCTGTTCACAGGCTGTCTTTAAAGACGTGGACACTTTGAAATATGGGCAGCCCAGCATTTCATTTCCATAAAGGCAAACTTGAGCTTTTCCAAGAGAAGGACAAATCTGTTCTGCTGTCGTTTCTATTCCTAGCAATTTTTTGGGGTCTATTCATCCATTGAGATTGCTCACCTTCTCAGGTTGTGATCCAATGTTAATTAAGTGAATATTAATTAAGTTAATTAAGTTTTTGGGTGGTAGTGGTGGAGCAGACACCTGCCTGGCCTTGTGACCTGTGCCACTCCTTGTCATACCAGCAAAGATGTGGCTGGAGAGTCTCTGGGAACCAGAGCTTCCAGGTGAGAAACAATTCCCTAAATCACAGCCTGGGAATGTTTTACATGATGTAGAAAATGCCTTGGTTGAATTAGCATATCTGACAGCCAAGCAATTTAACTAACATTCAACCTCATACTTAATGAATAGTCCATATGTCCAGAGAAGCAGGTAATTTACAGTCTAACATTTTCTTTTGATCTGTCGTTTGCTCTTTCTCTGTAGAATTAAATCACTTCTCAATGCACACGGGAAGGAGGCGAAGGGAAGAAGTCTTTTTATTTTTAATTAGAATGTGCTAAATGGTAATAAAGTAATGTGAATACAGCAGAGACCTCTTAAATCCATAACAGTAAATCTATTGCTGCAACAGGTCCATCCTTTATCTGGTGCTCATTTAAGAAGCCTTCACCTGACATGCCACACTGACATGAACTGATGCTAATGGAGTAATATATTTAAAGAATTCAATAAAGCATCTGTTGTAGATTGTGATATGCCTTGTAATTTTATTGACAGAGGTTTGTTTTGTCCTGAGACATATAAAATGCTTGGTTAAATGGCTTGATTATATAGTACTTTTAAAATATATTCACTTGACTGGTGTCTTGTACTGAGCAGCTTGTCAGTGATTAATCAAGACGATATTTAAAATGCAAATAATTGGATTGGCTGTAAAAAATTAGGATTTCATTCCCTTGGGAAGGTATTCTAATGTGCATGGCAGAAGCAGTAATCTGAAAATGACATTTCCTTGTATGCAAGTGTTAAGGTATGAGGTGAAACAACGCAGAGGGATGGTTTAAAGCCATCTATGTAGGATGGGAAAGTCATAATTTCAGAAATAAAAATGCAACCAAATATATATATATATATATTAGTTAAGTAAAATACACAGGACTTTAAACATATTTCCATTATGCTTTTTGGTTTTTTTTTTCTCCGTATACATAGACAGCTTGCTGCTACTTGAGTAAAAGTGGATTTTGGCTATGACAGTAAGCTTCTTTTACCTGAAAGCAATTATTCCCACTTTGGATATGCAATTGCCCATTCCCTCAATCCTCTCTGATCCCAGAAGCTGGAAAAGGCTTTGGAGACATGAGGAGTTTTCTGTACCGTTCACACCTTGGGCCAAGGGATGTTCAGACACGGCACAGATGAGTATGTGAGGATTTCTTTATTTCCAGGTTAGCAGAAAGCTTTTTTTTTTTTGGAAACACTACTAATTTGTGTCTGCGTTATTTGAAGTTGGTCTTTTTTCCTAAACAACCACCTTGTCTGCTTCTTTTGTAGGCACTCGATCCCAAGCCAAGGTCTCCAGCAGCATTCCCCTGACCAGGCTCAGCAAGACACAGTGCTGTGGGTTTTGTTAACCATTCCTCTTCCCTGCTCCTCATGATAGCACGGGGTTAAAATGTTTCTAAAATCATGGGAATTCCATACAGTAGATTCAATGGAGGGTGAAAATAGGCCTGGGAAGGGAACCAGGGCTGGGTAGACTCTGAGAACAAAGGTTGGGTTTTGTCTTTACTAGATCATATGAAACTGCACCTGCATAATCATTATATGATAAATTATATGATTGTTAAATGTAATGATTGTTTGGTAATGGAATATAATTATTGTTTATTTGTAACAAGAATCCTGAGAAACAATGTTTGGGGGGCCTGATGAGAACGACAAGAATTCATGCTTGGATAAGATCAATGCATACAATAGAACAATATGGGTTTAATAATTAATATATATAGTCATACAAAAGGTTATACATATACATATATACATACATATATAGTCATGAAAAGGTTATACAAGGAAAACATGTCCATCTCAAATCCATGTCAGAGTCAGATTTGAGTCTGTACGCTGTGCCCCTGAATCCCAGAGCTCTTCAATAAAAGCACCTTGCACAGAAAATCACCATTCTGTGATTATGATTTTCAATGCTAACACTCTCACTTTTAGAACAGGTATGTTTCCCTGTTTTCAGCAGGAGAATTTATGGCTTCATGTTTCAGCACGTTTTTTGTGGCAAGGAGAGTAAATAACTTCTTGGAGGGATTATTGGTCCTCGAGGAGAGGGCTTTGAGGTGCTTATAGGATGTATGTGTGGACAGATTGTGGAGCTCCTCTACCCAGTGCCTTGATTTAATTACTTTGTTCCTTTAATTTTAACGAATATATTTTGGGAGACGTTGTTGCCTTTGCTTTGCTAGAAACAAGGGTGATTGCACACATCGTGAGGTTTTGTGCCACAGCTTTTTGCTTTAATCTGAAATGACAGCTGCATCTGTTGGAAGTTTGTTCCTATCTTCTCTTTAGTTGGTTTGGTTTTTTGGTTGTGGTTTTTGTTTGTTTTGTTGTTTGTTTTTTTTTTTTTTTTTAACTTGACAGGTTGAAGGAGCCTTTAAAATGACAGTTTTGTGAGGCTGAGAGAGTTTTTGAGATGCTCTTCCCAGCCTGTGAGCTGCTCTAAACTGGTTTTGTACTTTGGTAGAAGTTCCAGGTGACTCCAGAGCTTTGGTACCAGCAGCACCTTTCCCTGGGGGGGGAAGGCAGAAGCAGATTAAATTAAAATTTATTTAATTAAATAAATTAAAATTTATTTAATTCGCCTCAGTTTTTCTGTATTTTGCAGTGTGGGGTTGTTTGTTTTTTTATTTTTGTGACACTGAGGTTAAACTCAGAGGACACTCACATGGATTTAGATGGTGGATTATGGCCAAAGCCTGTCACAATTTTAGCAGGAGTCTCAGTTCCATTTTCCTTCTCCTGGAGTTAGGTTTGACTTCACTGTTGTAATGCGATGTCAGGGTTTCCTTGATTCATTTAGCATTTTATGTGTTTTCTGCACTCTATGTCTCAATATTTCCATCACGACATTCTCATTTGCTATTAGTTTAGTGAACTGGAGGCTGCAATAGAAACTACTTGTCCAATTATTTTGAATTTTTCTAGCTTTATTCATGTGTTGACACATTCATGTTTAATGCAACACTCCTGATAAAATAACCAAGATGTTGCCCAGTGTTTACATTAAGCAGCAGAGAATTCCAACACTAGAAAATATGTGTGTGCAAACAGTCTAAATAAAGAAAATTGAGAGTGTGCTCTAGCTATATTAAAAAAACCCCAAACTGATAAAAATAATCTTTAGCTAAAAATGCTAAAAAAAAAAAAAATCACTTTTATCTTCTTTTATCAGGCCTCTGATGTGGCCAGACTGATGTTCTACTGCCCAGAATAATTTCAGACTTGCCCCCAGCTATCAGTCAAAGCATTTCCCTCCCAGCTTGTGGTGTTGATCTAATGAGTTTTAGTTATTTCCTCCTTCTTCACTGCTCTGGATGTCCCCAGTACCCTCCCTGCTCACCAGAGGGTGGCCACAGGAGAGGATGGCAGGGTTTGCATACCCAGCATAGGTCAGAGATCTCTCCTGAAACTGCTCAAGCTAAAATACTCAATTTCTCTCCCTTTTGTTCCTTCTGTAGAATTGTTTTCTAATTCTAAAATACTTTCACATGACATGAAAATCAAAATTTTATTGCAGTAACTGCATCAAAATGTTATTGCATCACAGTGAATGTGTGCTGGGCTTTCAGCTAGAATTTTAATTATTTTGGAGTGTTGCACAATCTCTGGCAAGCAGCTCTAGATGGGGAACATTTATTTTCTCTTAAGCTTCTGCTCTCATGACTCACTCAGGAAAGTTATTAAAATTAGGACATCAAAAAAAAAAAAAAAAAAAAAAGGCAGAACAGTTCCATAGATGCAATTTACAGCCTTATTTAATTATTAGCTATGATTACTCTAATTGTACAACCTCATTAGTTTTTCTTTTCTCCACTTAAAGGCAATATGGAATGTTTAGGAAATTACAGCAAATAATGAACCTTCAAGTGGTTACACTGAGCCACTAAAAGCGCGGGATCATAGAATGGTTTGGGGTGGAATTGAAGGTAAAACTCATCTCATTCCGACTTCCCTGCAAAGGGCGGGGACACTTCCCACTATCCCAGATCATCCAACCCGGCCTTGGACACTTCCAGGGATGGGGCAGCCACAACTTTAAAACAGCCTAGATTCAATCTGCTAATGGTTCAGTGTAAAATTAGCAACAAATATTGCCACTAAAATATTACTTTTAGTGAAAATTGTTACAGAAAGTGCTGAGATATGAACCTATATTCAGCTAACATGTAGGTAGGTGTGGGGAAATGTGGGTAAATGTCAATCTTCTTGCACTGGATATTTCTTCATGCCCTACTTGAAATGTGTGTTTACTCTAAACCAACAAATTTTACAATTTTTGTTACTTTTTTATTAAAAATTACCTGAGCAACCTTGTTGACAGTTGCAGATGTTGCTAGTTTTATTTGACTTAAGACAATTCATTTCTTAAACACAAAATGCTTTTGGGAATATCCATATGGATATTTATATCTATAATGATATCAATGTCCATATCTGTTCCTCTCTACAGGTGTAGATATTGATATAGATATTTTAGTTATATATATATAATTTTTATTTATTTATTCATATAAAATATACAAAAATAATAATTATATTTTAGTAATATATATAATTTTTATTTATTTATAATATAAAATATATTAATATATTTTGCAATAAAAAGGAATAAGTTTTGTTTGTAGTCTATCTTTGCAAAGTATTTTATGAACTAAAGCAAACACAGAAATACATCACTAGAAATAAGCCATAGTCATGGACTACTGCCAAATAACATTATATCTGTTTGCTGATCCCCAAGTTAATACAGTCTTTATTTTCCAGTGAAAAAGCAACTTAACCATATTTGCATCCATCTACCTTTTTCCCAGAGCACATAGTTATTTAAAACACAGGAAGAATTATAACATTTCTTAGTCTGAATTGTTGGAAAGAGAGTGGATTTGTAGCTGAAACCACATGAGAGGTCACTGATTTTGGTTTTTTTCCTTGACCTGTCTCATGGCTCCAGTTTTCATGGGACTCCAGTACTTTATATTAATCTCTCTCAAGATGGAGCACCAAAGCAGGAAGGATTCAGGGATTTTACTTATTCTTGGCAGAGAGCTGGATCTGGTCAGAGAGAAGATGTGGGGAAAACCACAAGTCTGCTTTTTAAAATGAACAATAAATTTGTATTATAATCCATTTTTCAAAGACAATTGACACAGAGTTGCATCTGCTTAATTAAGTACATTTTAAAAAAGAAGCTGTTTTATTTGACTCTCTATCTAACAGAGCACTCTGCCTTTTAATCAAATTCCCATGGCTGAGAACATGGTGATGCCCTTCAGTGAAAGTGCCAGAGTGAAATCCTTGAACAGAAGAGGAGCAGCAATTGCCTGACTATTTTCACAAGATGGTTTGGACAAGCAGATGACCAGATGGAGGAGAGGAGAACACTCCACTGCTGGCAAGCACCCAAAGCTTCTTGAACCTCATGTACTCTTCCCTAATAAATATGTCATTTCAATACCAGCCATGGTAATGCAGCGATAACAGCAGGAGAATAACTCTCCTTATAATTGTGTGAGACATCCAGATATATTCCCCTGTCTCCCTGACTAATGTTTCCAACATGACTTGTTAGCTTCTGCCATGATCAAGCAGCTATTAAAGATAAAACTGTGTTAACCTTTTCAAAAATTAGAAGCCCATGACTGTAACTGGAACTACAATGGCTTCCCGGAGACCGGAGCCAGAGGGTGAAAGATCATCCTGCTGAGACATTAGGAAGGGATGTATTATTTATTTAGTGTGTCTGAACCCCATATGGAGGAGGTGGCCCCGTGCAAATGCCTCCTCCTCGCTGTGTGACTGCTCTAACCCATGTAGGCAGGTAAGCAGAAAGGTCCTGGATCAGCTTTTACAAGAGAGGTAAATCATTTCTCTATTTAGCTTCCCTTCCCTGGAGCAGAGTCTAACAGATTGACCATGGAAAAAGAACTCTTGAAACTCTGAAATCAGCTGCATTTTTCTCCATTTTAAGTTGGATCCCAAACTGTAGCCCTAGTTCCATGACTGAGGTGTTTTGGTTTTCTGAAATTCTTTTCCCAAGGAATTTTCTGTAAAAAAGAGACATGTCTTTGTAAACTGTACTTTGTTATTCATTCCTTTTCCTAGGAGGGATTTCTTCTTGATGTCCCTCTGGTCTGACCAATGTGACTGAAGAGGTTTTGCCTTTGTTTCACCAATCAAATTGGTCTGTGTAAAATAGTATATAAGGGAGACACATCCCAAAAATAAAGGAGTCATTTCAGCCTTCTGAAGTCAGAGTCTGTGTTATTGTGGTGTAAAACAGCGTCACAAACCATCTAAATCCTAAGGAACTTGTGAAATCCAATTCACCCATCAGAGTTTGTTCCCATTTGTACCTTCAGTCACAGATCCATGAGTTTGACACTAACATAATGCTTAATATAAAAACCCCTCAAGGATGGCAGCAGGGGTGTCATGTCATCCCATGAGATGACAAACTAGAGGTGTTGGATATTCAGAAATTAACTTGTCTGATGATGCAGGTGAATGAAAAGTCATTCCTGACATGCATAAGCTGTAACTAAAAAACCCCAGGTCTTTGTTTATTGATAAGTATAATCTGTAGACTACAAGTGACAAACAGGCAATAAATCCCAACTGGAAATAAGAATGACTAGCAGTCCAAAAATTCCCTAGCAGTCTACAATGAAAACCTTTCTGGGTTTGTTTTTGTCTAAATAAACTTTTTACTGAAGTTATCAGAGCTGCTGATGGAATAAAGCTCCTAATAAAAATAGATCATAGCAGAATGAAAATTGCAGAAATGTAATATACAATCCCAGGCACATGGAATATTTATAAGGTCTGACTTCTATTAAGGTAGCATCTCAGTCGCATTTTTGAGATTTTAATATCTGCAAGTAATTCTCTGTCTTCCCACAAGGACTGGTAAAAAGATCATCTAAATGAGCACGTCCAAATTAACTGCTTCCCTCTCTCAAGGTTAGCAAACATGGCAAACCATTCCTTTAGGAGACTGGGTCTGCTGCCTGCTTTGGTACAACAAAATGGAAAGAAGTTAAATCCATACGGAAATACATGAAGGGCTAAGCTGCCCAGTGTGAAAATGTTTCATGGTTTAGGAGCTGCTGTTCTCTTGGCAGAGCTAAAATACAGCCCATAAAAATGCAGGCAACAAAAGAGTGTGGTAGGCAGTGATGAAAAGGGCCTGACTTAGAGGAAAAAGAGAGATTTCTTCCTGAACTTGGATTTTGGTGGTCATTTCCACCATGAGAAATTCACCCTAAACGGGCAATGAATCTCCCAGGGGATCCTCCAGTGACACATAGCAGGAAACAAGCAGTGCAGGCAACTTTTCACCATTTCTGAGTTTATTCTTTTCATTTTATTAAGGAACAAAACAAGCCTAAACTCTTAAACAAAAGCACTTTGAGATCTAGCCAGAAGTTCATTTTGTTGTAGCATCTTCAGCTACAGCTGTAGCTACAACCACAGCTTTTGTTGTAGTACTTCAGCTGCTGTTCCCACCTTTAGTTATGACAAAAAAAATGTAAATCTACCATGTTACACACGTTTCTCATCTTGCATCTCGATCAAGGCTTCAAAACTGCAGGACAAAACAGGATTCTCTCACACCAGTGTGAACGAGGCAGCCAGGGATATTATATTTTACATATGTTCTCTGATTCTGGAGGATCAGAGTCCCATCTGCTCAATAAAATATTTGCCTAAGAAAAGAAATGGAAAAATAATTAACTAGAAAATCTCTTTAGTACTGTGGCATATATTTTCTTTTTCAAACATAAACTTTGTGAAGTCAGAGATATTAAGAAGAAAAAAAAATCTATAAATCCCTCTGATAATAAGCAATGAAATTAAAATCCAGACAAAATTAAATTTGAAAAGATTAATGTTCCTTTTCACATTTTGATGACAACTATAAACATAATGCAATTTCATGAATTTACAGCTTTAAAATGCAAACTGATACCCCACAATAGTGCAATTTAAGTCACAAAGAAATAAGTAATTTTTATTCTAATGACCCTACAGATAAATTTCTCAGTAGCAATAAAATGGCTTTGAACTTCTCAACTACCATTTTAAAAACCAGTAAATAATCCATAACTGAAGCCCTGTTGTGTTTAAAATATGTGTAGCAGCACATTGATAGTGGTTGCATATCATCAAAATATGTCCCAGATACCTAAATGCAAAGACTAGAGGATTCTTCTCCATAAGCATTTTTGTGAAATTCCATGGCTTAAACTGCATATTTATTTTTCTCAGTCCTCTGAGATAGAAGCACTGTAGTGGCAATAACCTTGTTAAGCCTTTTGAAAAAATCATTAAACATCCTACAAGGACTCTGAGTTCACTGGAGGGTAGAAGAAAATGGAAATCCTGGTGGTCCAGTTGGAATATAGTGTCTTGGAGAGTTGCAGGGCAGAAATTGGGAATATTTTTCATTATTATGTTTGCATACTGCAGGCACCACCCAAACCACACCCACAAACACAACTGAGAAAAAAAAGGAAAAAGTACAAAAGGAACAAGACAATTGTGAGAGAAAGTACAATGTGAAGGAGGTGCTCAAACACTTTATGGAACTTGAACTGAAAGTCAAGTGGCAAGGGACAACCATGCTCTTTTCCTCAGTGTCATGAATGAAGTCACAGTACCAGGGCTTTTCACAGTAAGATTAAATTTTCCCTTGCTCAGTGAAAACAGGAGGTCTTTATAAATATTAACAGGAATTATGTCCCCATCTGTTTTCTCATGTAGAAGATGTGCTCATTTTTCCCTGGCTGTTGTTTTCTCTTTGAATTTCCACTATAGAACGTTTAGGGGAAATGGACACTTTGCCTCTCTGTTTCTACTCTGCCTCTAAATCTTTTTCAAATTCTAATTATGCTTAAAGAACCTCAGTGATCAGATCTCCACATTTCTGAAGTCAGAATTCTTCTGCTTTTATTAGATAAAATGCAAATAAAAATGGACCTAAATTTTTCCATATGTGTTTGGTCTATCTGCAGAATGTTGTGCTAAAATGACATTTTCAATAGATTTTTCTTAGGGTTTTTGATTTGTTTGTTTGTTTGTTTGTTTTTGGTGTAGATTTGGGGGGTTTTTTGGTGTTTTTTGGGGGGGTGAGGGGGTTCAGAAATCAGTTCTCACAAAGAACAAATGTGCATAATAATCCACTCTTATGAATAGGCAGTCAAAACAACCAGGAGTGAACAATGTCATGAAGTTATTTTAGAAGTGGCATTGTCACACTTCAGTCTAACACATTTCAGGACACTCTTTAGGAGATTTCAGGATTTAAGGTTCTGTTGCCACTGAAATTAGAGTAAAACCTGTATTATCTTTTCAAACAGGGGTCTGGCCTTATGTCTGCTGGCAAGGGAATGTGACAAGGAGAGGGCAGAGACATCTCAGATTGAGCTATTAGGGGCAGGGAGGAGTCAGAGTGCTGCCATTTTTTTCCAGTTAAATACACTGATTCTTGATAGCAAATGAAGGGTTTTGCTTCACCTTGTGAAGAGGGAAAGTGGATTGGAACAGGAGGGTCTTTGAGTGGTGAGTCCAACATCCTCAGCTGCCCAGGGCTTGCCTTGAGGGCAGGGATCAGGGGTGGGACAATGCAGAAGACTTTGGCTTGATCCAAGGGGTCTCAGCTGGGGTTTCCCTTGGAATCATGGAATCACACAATGCTTTGTGTTGGAAGGGACCATAATTATCCAGTTCTGCCACGGGCAGGGACACTTTCTCTAGACTAGATTGCCCTTTTCAAATTGGCTTTGAATGCTCTTAGAGATGGAGCACCCACAGCTTCTCTGGGCAACCTGTACCCTCACAGGGATGAATTCTTCCTAATACCCCATCCAACACTACCCTCCTTCAGTTTAAGGCTATTCCCCCTTGTCCTGTCACTCCATGTCCTTGTGAAAAGTCCCTCTCCAGCCCCCTTGGAGCCTCTTGAGGCACTGGAGCCCCTTGAGGTCTCCCCAGAGCCTCCTCCAGTCTTTGGCAATTGCCTTGGAGCCAGCCTTGCCTTGTCTGGGGTTCCCTTATCAGCACTCAGGTTTCCAAAGTAACCAACATATTTTGAGTCCTATTGAGGACAAACATTCCCAATACTCAGCACCGACATCCACACAAAAATATTTTTGAATGCAGAATTATACAGCCATTAAATGTTTAATATTAAGTAACCAGAGGGAATTTTTAAATATATTCTACTTGGAGTAAAGTAAGGAGGTGAAAAGAAATGCAAAAGCTGGTTCATCTGAAAGCATGTAGCAATTTTCAGTTGTATTTTGTATATGAACCTATGAAATGTATACAGGAGAAATTAAATGCATAAGATGATTTATAGGTGGATTTAAAAGGCTTGCAATTTTTTTTAGTTTCATACATCTTCAGGGAAACAGTTATAAATCTCTGTAACTTAAATTGCTTATCCAAGTTCTACAGAAACAGCATAAACAGAGCAAGCAATTATCTATAATAAACTTTTTCTTTAATATTGTGGCATTCGTGTTTTGGTAAAACTACGTATCATAATTTAGTTTGTGCTGTGTTAGATACTATTTGCTAGGCTCACATATTTTTTGCAATTCTGCAGAAACTGTCATCTTCCTGGTAGCGTGATCCAGTCATTAAGTGTTAATAAAATAATAATGCAACATAATCTGTTCTTCTGGAAATTAATTTTTATACATATAACCTTGTTTTGTTCCCTCACACACCACAGAATTTTGAAAACTCCAGAAAAAATCCCTTTGTAAGTGTGATTTTGGAGTATTTAGAAATTCAGTTTTTATTATAGCCAGTGCTGACATTTGAAATGATAATCTGAGCAATGTTTCCTGGGGTCCAGCATCGACTGTTACACTCAACAGAAGTGTCTGATGTTTTTTGTGACAGCCCTCTAAAAATGTTCGGTTTGAAGTGGTGCCAGCTTTGCTGAAGAAAAGCTCCATAATAGTGGAAGATGTGGGATTTTTCAGAAAAATAGCCTCAATCTACATCCTAAAATACAAGTAAAGTGTTATCATTTGCTTGGAGAAATGCCTGGGAATGGGAATCATTGTTCTGTGAAACACAGAACAAAACTGAGTAGAGGTGATTCAGGAGCAGGATGGGATCAATGCTTTGGAGAGCAAAACCACTCAGATTGATCAGAAGATACAGAGTATATTGTACATTGTGCTGTAAAAAAAAAAAAAAAAAAAACCAACTTTGAATAAAGAAAAAGACAATCTACAGAAATTTATTTCAATACAGAGAGGGTGTCACTTGCACTGTATGAGGGTTCCAGTGGAGAGGACACTTCCAAGTGGGATGGAGATGTGCCAGCACTGTGGTTCTCAAGACACGGAGTTTACAACCCAGCTCCTCACCTAAGGAAACTAAAGCCAGAAATGCAATTTCCATTCAGCATTGTCCTCTTCTGGCGTGTCAGTCTCTGCAGTGCCATGTCTACACAGTCCTTGCTTGTTGTTGTGCTCCAGGGCCTGAACTCTGCCTGTTTGTGCAAATTGCTGCAATTTTGAGGTCAAGGGAGAGTGTTTTGCCTGGAGTGACCAGAGCCTTGAGTCAGCAGCTCCATGGACACACAAAGTCACTGCTGGCATGGGTGGAGTCATGGGACCTTCACAGCATGAGGATCATTTCCCCAAGAGCCCTGAGCTCTCTCTTTTCACCTCCATTGTCCTTGACACAGGAGTGTCTACCTGTCACCATCCCAGTTTACATCTGCAGTGAAGAAAAAGAAAAAATCTCCCTAGTTGAAACTAATGGGACAGTCTTTTATATTTATTTAAATATAAGCTAGCTAAGATGATTTCTGTCTTCTACCCATGCTGAGAAGCCTCAGAGCAGTGGTTTGTTTTCCAGGTGTCCTGAAAGCAGAAGAATCAACTGGCCACTCAACACAATCAGTTTTTATTATCCTCACTTTTTTTTGAAGTACATGATTTTTATTGCAAACATCTTCCATGCCTACTTACCTTTAGACTTAATCTTTCATATCCTACTATTAGCAGTAAGGGCCACATTCAAATAGCAAGCTGATCTCTTTATAGAAAGCGGCTTCTGTCTTGTGCAGCCAGCCTCTGTGAGTTCCTGGGATCAATAATATTTTGGTGAGCGCTATTTTCAAACAGTGAAATAAATTTGAGATGGCTCTATTGGTGAGGCAGATGGTTAAAGCTTCTTACCTTGGTGCTCTCTGTTTCACCACCTCTAAAGGCTGATCCAACCCATCTTAAAAATAGATCTGAAAAATTAGGTGTAGCTCAGGCTGCATAACCTGGATGGTTTCCATCCCTGAGGGGAATCCCTCAGTCGTTGCCCCTTTGTAGGATGCTGTTGACAACATGACAGCTATTGAATTACCAGGGTTTTCTGTCAAACGCATTATGCTAATCCAGTAGCAGCCTCTCCTGAAGGTGGGTGAGGTGAATTTTTCCCTGGAGGAGTGTTTTTTTCCCTTAACTGATTTGGTGATGGCTCTCCTGTACAAAACAGCTAAATTTCAATGATGTAAATCCCACCTTGAGTCTGTGTACAGAGCAAGGGAAACTTTTGGGGGTAAAAGACAGTGAACAGTCCTGTTAGGAAGCAGAGATTCCATATGAATCACAATTCTACTCTGCCAGTGGAAAAGCATTTCCTCCCAGCAGGTGCTCCATCCTAAATTTCTCAGAGGTGATCCTCAGGAAAGGAAAATACCAAAAAAATACCTTCAGAAGTCAAGCCAGGAACTAAATCTTAGAAGGTAACTGGTTAATAAAATCTGTAAAAGCTCTGATTTTACAGGACATTACAATCTTCCTCTCACCCACTCTGCAATGCTGAGCATTTTCCTATTTCTCCCAAACTAAGATGATGGTCCCTGGTCCTCTGATATCAGCCCTCCCTGCACCAATGTGCCAGTTCCCTTCTCTGCCACAAAGTGATTAACACAATCATGTTGAATTATGAGCTCTATGTCTGGCCTACATTAGGCTGAATTTTGTTCTTCTTGTCAGACTGACAAAAGGACCCTGGCTTGAAAGTCTGTCTCTCTGTTTTCTAATTATATTAGTTGGTTTAATAAGGGATGTTACCTTTCCTTATAAGAGATATTTCTCTTACATTAAGTAATGCCTTCACTCATAGAAGCACTGCTGGTATTTCATTAGCTCAGTTCCCCCAGACTAAGAGAAGGGCACATGATAAAATGTCATTTGGATATAATTTATCCTACTCCTCTTCCTTAGCTGAGCTGGGTCCCTGCTTTGGTGCTGGGGAATATCATAAACCCAGAGTTTGGGTGCAATCAACCTGACCTGATTTCTGGTTTAGCCTCTGGATGTGTTTAAGAAAAGACTGGATGTGGCACTTGGTGCCATGGCTTAGTTGAGGTTAGGGTTGGGTTGGACTTGATGATCCTGGAGGTCCCTTCCAACCTAATGATTCTGATTCTGATTCTGATTCTGATTCTGATTCTGATCTGTTTGCCCAGCCTGCCCCTCTCTGGAGGTCCCTGACCCAGCTCTGAAGGAGTGACTCACGTTCAGAGGCTGAGCTGGGGAGTCCTGGCTCATCTCGGCTCCCCTCCTGCACAGGGGCTTTACTCTGGCCCTCAGTGAGATGCAGGCTTCCATCAAAGCATCCTTCCACCAACACAGGAGCAGAGAAATGACATGAAATAGCAGAACCTCTTTTTACTCCACTCCTCAGTCTATTCTGACATCTTTTAGGCAGGGTGAGTTTTACAGCAAGTGCTCTGCACAGAAAGTACATGTACACTAAACCACTCCTGTGGCCGTGTTTGACTTCCAGTCTGCAAATAAATGGGAGTAGATAGCTCCTATCCCTCAGGAGCTGCTGAGAATGGAGAGTGACTGGGATATGCAGATGAAACATCTCTTTCTCCTCATCCTTCTGAGTTTCAGGCCAAGGGGCTTCGACACACACGGAGCAAATGGGAAGATGTGAGATTAGGGAACTTCCCAACTTCAGAAACATTTTCATTTCATATTCTGACTTCCTGCCACGCACATATTCTTCTGTAAGCAGACTCTGAGGCAATTTATTAACAGCTCTGGAGGAGTGATATCTGCAGAAACTGTTTTTCAGCTTTTGACAGCTGAGCAGGGCTAATGTTACTGTTTCAGTGTCATCACCAGAGTGATGTTATATTCTGCATATTCAATGAAATGTCCTTTGAAGGTGCAAATGAAACAGCTTATCTGAGGCAAAAAGCTTAAAAAAATGCTAATATTTTAAATCATTTATCAGCGCATAGGAAAAAAAAAGTGAGGGGGAAAAATAATTAGAGCATATTTTTCAAAGGTTTTTTGACCACAACCAACTGGATGTTTCAACCTGTGTTTCTTTCTGGCTCTACTTAAGTAAATATTTTAATAGAATGCATTACAACACGTACACATACACAAATATAAGTTAAGTGCTTGAAGTACTTTAATTTCTTAAAATAAAAAATTAAAAAACAAGAGTGAAGATGTTTCTACAGCCTTGAAAGCTTAAAAGAAAACCCCCCAGAGAGACCTAAGCTCTGAAATGAGGGGTTTTAAAGAAATGCTCTAAGCATTATACAACAAAAAAGTTATAGAGGTGCTCAGGGAAGAAATAAAGGGATTTTTGATCACATTAGGGATTTAAAATGAATCATGGAAGTCTTAACATTGTTCTTGAACTTTCCCAGAACAGAGGTCTTCCTTTGGATGAATGTTACAAGGAGGGTGGAAGAAGACGCTGGAGCAAAGTAGGATTGACATGCATGATGAATTACAGTTCATTAATCCAATTAATGAGTAATTCCAGAAGCTTTAATCCCAGATAAAGCTCTTTATCATAGCTCTGGTGGCTAGTCCTGCACTAAGAGCCTGTCAGCAAATCCATTGCAAGCCTCTATTATATGAGGCCTGCCATGCACTGCCAGGGCTCTTATGGAAATATTTTGTCCAAAGCAATAATGAGAAATGCAGAGAAGGGAGCAGTCTCTACACTTATTTGACTGGATTCACATTACAAAAGATTTCAAGGTACATTTAGAAACACACAGGCCAAGTGAAATCAAATATTGATAAGAGCTCTTGGGTTAGAAAGCAAAAGGCTGTTCCTGTTTCTGATGTCATCTCTGCGCAGGATTTCCTCATGCGTGTCCTGTTGACTGATGGGAGCCAGTGAAGTATGATGAAGTGTTTTGAAAACAATTTCTGTTCCATTTTTACTCTCTTTAATTTTTTTTGGTAGCACTCCCTAAAACTGTGATGATCTCTGCATGGTTCAGAAACACAATCCCTCCTCAACTCTCACACAAAAAGAGGGATAAAAAAAAAGGGAATAAAGAGTGGGAATAATGTGAGTTTACACACTGGTTACCCTCATTCCCTGCAGACAGCCCAGCAGAATAGAGCTCATGAGAGGGAGTTAAGTGTGAGACAAGCATCTGAAATTCTAGTGGGTGTCTAAGAAGGTCAAACAACAGATTAAAATCTGTACAGCAGAAAAAAAAAAAAAGAGTGCATCATAATCTCTCAGAAAACCAGGAACATTTCCTGTTTAAGAAGCCACTTCAAATTCCACCTAATGTCCCTGTCAGAACAGCCTCTCCCAGCAGTTGGTGGGCTCAAAGATTTATTCACCCACTGTGATGGGACTAACAACAGCTGGGCATTCACTCAGACCCTCTTGAAAGCTCTCCTGTGGACAGCTCTGGATGCTGCTGTGGAGCGATTTTGATTTGAGGAGAACTTGGCTACCCAACACTAGGACCATAAATTAATTTATTTGAATGCCAGAGAAGACTTGCCCATGACAGCCCATGCAGGAGGCTCGAGGGTTGCTCCCAGCTGCTTTGAGCAGCAATGTCAGATTTTCTTCTGCATTCCCAGTTAGTACAAGCCGCAGGAGCAAGACACAGGATCCTGCTGTGATGACTACTTCAGTAAAAGTGCATCCCTTCTGATGTTGCCAAAGTGCCAGTTGTGGGATGGAGACAGTTCCCACCCAATTACACACAGTGATGGATTCGTATTTCTTGATCAATGACTCTGAAGCCTTCTGGAACAACACTGCACAATGATCCCTCATCTTAAAGCCAAGTGAGATGATTAGTGACATGCAGAAGCAGGAGTCAGAATTTCAGGCATGCCAGAGCTAGTTCTGACCAGTCAGCCTGTGGCAGTGCTCCTGAACTGGAAGGAAGTGCAATCACCCCAGCACAGAGGAAGGGTTTGATGGAAACAAGCAGATACAGAGATTATTGGAGCAGGAACACAACGGTCTCAAAAGCACTCCCATTTAGCAAAAGGAACATCACAATTTGAAATCTAAGCCTGAATTCTCATGCTGCCAATTGATAGAACTTCAGATTTTGGGAGTTTGGGAATACAGTGGAAAACAGGAGCTTTGATGAGGACTCAATACACTTCAGTGTGGCAAAGCAGATTATTACAGTTAATTGGTCTTTCTTTGCATGTGTGAGTCAGGGTCACAAAACTGTGTGGTGTTTAAAATGGTCTTTGACCCTATTAAAGCCTTCCTGGTCTCTTCATTAACCTAAAAGCTTGTCCTAGATCATCCAAAGGGACTATTTCATCCTTCAAAAAAACACAGCAGCCTCTAGAAAGGAAATGGGCTTGGTCCACACATCTTGGCCTTGTTGTGTAACTCTAATCATGACTGTGATGCCTGTCCAGGAAAACTGCACCTGGATCAGTGTGTGACTAAAGCCAAGGGAGGAAGAAGAGGAAGAACGCCCATCCCTGCAAGTCCATGAGGAAGAATGGATGCTCCCTGAGAGCATTTCCATGAGGCAGGAGTTGCAGTTGGTGCCAGCAGATTTTCTGGATCCCACGTTTTGCCCTCTTTCTGGAGGTGCCTGGGAAGAAATCAAACACAAGATAAAAAAATAAAAAAAAAATTAAAAAAAAAAAAAAAGGATAAAAGCACAAGATTAAGACAGAAACAGAAAAAAGAAAAATCACCAAAATGATGGGAATAAAACCATCATGCCTTTAGTCTTCAAAATGCTATTAAAGCTGAATAGGCATTTGGATTTGTTTTCTTGCACTTTTGAAACTTCCATGGTAAAAGCTGCAAAGAGTTAACCTGAAGGAAGCACAACAAATCCACCCTGTTCAGATCTTCTGATATGCTACCTCTGGTAAGCTCCCTTAAAAAAACGTCTTTTGCAACTAAAAAGCGTGCCACATGTTTGTAAATGGGAAATTAAAGATAAGAAATCCCGAATAAAGTCAAGCTACTGGATATTTACATTCAAAGTGCTTTGCAACTATCAGTCAATTACCTCAGTGTGTTTTCTGGCTGTCTCCAATCTGGCTGAAAAATGCAAGCTCACGACTTCTCTGTGAGACTGGTGTTATTAACCTGGTTTTCAGAGCTGGAAGATGAGACAGAGGAGAAGTGGGTGGCTCTACTCCATGTGGTGCTGGTGGCAGAGCTGGAAATGGAACAGTTTGTTTTAACACGTTTCCAATTCAGGGTTTTGTAAGCTTCCATCATAGAGGTGAGTTGAAATTTTGGTATCACAGGACAAAATATGCCTCCTGCTACTCACATAACCCATTTTTCTTCTTGGGCTAATTATAATATAAATAGTCCTTATTCATTAAATCCTTTTATCTCAGTGTTTCCCTTCATTGTTGGCTCCCCACTGCTCCAGCACAGGAATCTCTGTATTCTTGTAACTGGACTCCATATTTCTTTTTTTTTTTTAGGTAAGATTAGGATGAGCAGTGGGAGGACAGAGGTATGGACTGGTGGTATTTCTTGGTCTCAGTTGTCAGCATACAGGTTAAAATGGGATGCACACATCCAGATTTCTCTGTTTGCCTTGCTGGCAGATTGTATGATTCCTCTTTATTGCATTTGTGGTCTTTTGGCTTTTTCCCTTAAAAAGAAACAACCAACCTGCAGTTCCTCAAGGAAGGACAGGTAGTGTTTTTTACCTCCAATAAGGAATCCATTCTGGAACACTCATTTTTAATCTGATGTTGGTCATAACAGCAGCTCTTCTCTACGAGCAATCATTCAGTCTACTCTTGCTACTAAAGCATTGTATTTGTTCTTCACTGTGTATAGCTAAATCATATTTTATTTATGATTTTTTTTTTCAAATGACAGCTCACTTTGGGCCCAGGTAAAAGTGTTTTGGAGTCAGAGGAAGACGAGCTGTTCTGCATTCATGATCAGAAGGAATTGCTACACTTTTTTCTCCCCATCATCCAACAAATTTTTGGATTCCCCCGTCCAATCTCCAGGCAAGTCTCCTCTAATGGAAGGTTTTAAATAGTTAAATAAAATGGATTTAGATTTTTCACTCATTAGAGTAGCTCCTAATACATGACACATCATTTTTTCTTGAACACCATGGTGATGTGAGTCTCCTGCTAAAGCCTAAAGACGGAATAATTGAAAATGGATAAGTGACCTTGAAAGTCATGTCTTTCTGAGAGTCAATAGGAGCTTGTGCACATTAATTAGTGTTTTTCACATTCTACTCTTAATATTTACCAAAGCAGAAAAGCTTTGTCTCAGTTGGTCAAGGGCAGGACTGCACAGCCTGTGACTGTTGACATATTTGCCGTTAACACACTTTCCTTTATTTTTGATTTAATTTGCAAAAATGCATTTAATATTTTGTTATATTGCTTCATTGAAAATATTTCAATAGTTCTTTGAAATATATTCAGTTTCAATGGAGCTTTCAGTTCAAAGCTCCATTGAAAATATTTCTTCATTACAGCTTCATCTGAAAACATGCCTGTGAATATCAGATTTGATGGTGAGCACTATAGGGCAGCTTGTTCCTATCAATGAGAGAAATGTGATAAAAAGGACACAAAAATATGATTCATTAGATAGGACATTAACTCAGAGGTTGTAAACGCAACTTGTTAAATTTTATTAATTGCGATCATAACCAAATCCTAATTTTAGTATGATTAAAAAAAACCAAATCTTTGTTTTCATTGCATTTAATAAAAAAAAAGGCCTGCAAAAAAAATTGGTTAAAGTTTACATTTATCCACTTCTTAATCAGAGAAGAGTGAAATGTCTGAAAAATAATACATATCAAAGAGAAAATTTCAACAGCACTGTTTGTTTTATTGCTAAATTATTTCAGAAGTCTCATAGTCAGGAACACTGGAGACTGGACTAGGCAAGACACTGACGAAACAAAAGGCAAAACAATGCTCTGCCAATAGAAAAGTGATCAGGATGAATGTTTTCCATTTTCTTTAGTGGTTTTCTGCTTGGCCTGCAAGTTATTACAATCAAAGAACAGATGAAATTTCTTGTTGAGATTTTGCTGGCTCCTTCAATATTATTTTATTTTTAAGTGATGATGTGATTAGACTTCTATGAATGATAAAGTAAATGAATGCTATGAATAATAAACAATAAGTAAATAATTTTAAATAAAGAACTGTAATATTTTGTTCCTTACTTAGACAAAGGTTGATCATACTGTATTTGTTGACTTTGAAGACAAATAACCTTGTCAGGGGATGCCTAATTGCCAGCCCTTACCATATGTGCTTGCAGCGTTTGAAATATGCACTTGTGTTTGTGAAGGTAACTCAAGCCAGAGTCAACTCTCCACATGCAGCCAAATTTTGATTTTTCTGGTAGAATTTGCCTGCCTGCCTCTTCTGGGGGCTTGGATTACTGCTTGGATGCAATGCACTGGTTCAGTCCCAGCAGATGAAATGGGAATTCCAGCTGTGAAGGACTCCTGCAATGGAACCCTCTCCCAGCACAGCTGGCTCTGAGTGAGCTCAGACACCTTCCCCACTAAGGGCCCAACATTTTATGAGACACAGGTTCTCCTTCAAGTGGAGGTTAAGCAAAGAATGACTTTTTTTTTTTTTTTTTTTTTTTTTTTTTTTTTTTTTTTGCCTCCATCTTACAGAAGATTTTGGGTAGGGTGTGCTAAAGTGGCAGATGGGCCCTACCCAGAGCAGAGTGTTGCAGAGCTTAGCAAGAGCTGATAATTCATCCAGGACAGATAAAACTTGTTTATGAATTTACTTGAGATTGGGGCAATGCTTTCTGCTGCCTCTCTTGATCACCCCTGAAATTCAACATGTTTTCACTAGAAACCCAAATTGAAGAGGAACAGCTAAAATTGTGTGAGTAAAAGTATTTTCAGTGAATATTTTTAAAACACTGTAGATAATTTTTAATTATACATTCCTGAACACTGCAAGCGTTGCAGCACAAAGCCAGTCCAAAGACCACCTAGGAGCAAATTATATTTCCTCCTCTCATTATTTAAGCCAGCCAATAATTTCTGAAGATTTTAAATGGACAAGAGTCAAGTCATGACGTTGATTAACTTTATGGATGTAAAGAGCAGTGACACTGGGACTGCATGAAAACAAGCAGGTGAGATGAAGCACAAGCACTTACTTACCCCTTCATGTGCACAAATTTGCTTTAATCTTGACAATTCTTAACAACATTAAATTAAGGATCACCAGGTTGTAAGGGGGCTGGCCCTCAAAATGCCATCAGCAAATAAAAACCCTCATCCTTCCTTCAGACTGCTTTCCTACTACAGGAGTAGTATTCAAACCATGCCTTGTAATTGTTTATTTCTTTGGTGTCACACACATGCGCGTGGAGTCATTGATATTCCCATAAACTGTCTTAGTTATTCCCACTCTGACATATTTATTTGCTGTACTCGATTTTTTAAAAAATATTTATTTATATACCTGTGAATTAAGTAGCTACCTACAGACTATAAATCAAAATGTTGATCCGACACAGGTAGATTTCAGTGCTGATATTATCCTACTGCTGCATTTGGGACAACAGGAGGGGTTTTATCAGAGAGGAAGAACAAAACTGCTCTCAGGCTGCTCCTCTGGAGTTGTCAGCAGCTCGGGAACTGTTATGTGAAACAGAAAATTTTTTTTAAAAGTCAACTATCATCTTAGATGGAAAATATATATTCTATGGTGTCTTTTCTATGTTTATTTTTGATTGTGTTTTGTTTGGTTTTGTTTTGGTTTGAGGCTTTTTTGAGGGGTTTTTCAGGGTTTTTTGTTCATTTGGGTTTTGTTTTAGTTTTGGCTTTTTGGGGGAAATTTATGTGTTTTTAGACAAGCATCTTCTACCATCTCCCATTTACATTAATTGCAGGTTTTGGATCAAAGGCACTTGTGGGAGGTAAAAGTAAGACACATATCCAGATTTTTACCCCCAGAAGAATTCCCATTAACCAAAATGAACTCTCGAGGAATTCAAGGTTCCCAAGATAACAATAAGGCACTTCAGGCCCTGCAGTGTCCCCTGCTCACAGATGATGCCATCTGGGCTGGTTTTATACCCCTGAGCAGCAGCACCAAGGGAATCCAGAAACACCTGTTGGAGGAACATCTGGAGGTCACCTACTCCAGATTCACCTACTGAGTGCAGCAGGATGATCACCAAGGCCAGAAATGACAGGAATGTGCAGGATGATCACCAGGATCAGGTATGAACAAGAACAGGAATGACTCCATGTCCTCCTGGCCAGACTGTGCAGTCAACACTGGATTGCAGAGAGCAAGGATGCAGAAGAGAGATAAAGAAAATGTTTCCAGGCTCCTTCCTTCTCATGTTACAGCTGAGAGCTTAAGCCTATTGCAATGAGCTAAGTGCAGCCTTTATATAAATCATGTCTTTTGCCCACTAATCAGCCACATTAAAATTAATAAAAATGTAAAGAGAAGATCTTAGATTAATTAGCAATTGAGTATGGACTACACTTTTATTATCTGTAGGTTTTAGGCAGCTGCAAGAAGATCTCTTTAGTGTATAGCACACAGCCAAAAAGCAAAGACATGCATCTATAAATCTCATAAATTTATATTGCACTCTGTATATATAGAATTGCTGCTCGCATGTAGCACACACATTATTACAGTGCTGAACAAAACTGCTGCTCCAAAATTATGCTTTGCAATTCACCTTTCTAGAAAATACTGCTCTAAGCAAGGTCCAGTTTTCACTCTGGGCCTGGGCTGCCTCTCATTTTCCAGTTTGTTTGAATGAAATGGAAGAAGGTCAAGAGACTGGTCCAAAATTCCAGAGCCACTCCAAGGCTCAGCTGGGTACCAGGACTTGCTCTCACCACACAATCTCCTTGCACCACACAGCATCCCACAGGGCAATGACAGAAGAGGATAATGAGATTGCCAGTTATTTTTCTCCATCAAATTAAGTGAGATTGCCAGTTATTTTTCTCTATGATGCAGTATTTCTCATATTCTAGTTTTAATTTAGAAACCTTCCAAGCTGAAGCTGCTGCACAGATTTAAGAGAAGAAATACCACAGAAGTACTCAAAGTAATAAAGAGCACCCAACCCTTTATCATGACCTGCTTGTCACAGCTGCATTTGTTTTGCAGTCCTCCTGATCTGAATTTGTGAAATTGAGTTCTTGGATGAAGCACTGCAGAAGGGATTTTGAAAGCACACTTACAAAGGGACAGAGAGCTGGAAGTCTGTTCCCACAAAATCAGCAATAAAATTGACTTCAATAGGCTGGGGGTGAGGTGGGGAAGGACTCGATGCAGCAGTGCACCACTGGTTGCAGTGACCTGCTTCAGTGGGCTTGAAAGCCACTTTCTGAGGCAGGCAGACTCCATCCTGCTTTGCCATCAAACTGAGGTCAGGCTGGGAGATCTGACACTGAGAACATCTAAATTCCTTTGTAGGCTGATCACGTCTTTCAAACGCAAACATTGAGGCACTTTGGAAATGAATTGCATATGAGAAATTTAAATAAATTAAGAGCTGTAGCTTACTAGTATCCCAGCATTTTTTAATGTAATTAATAGCATATCAAATGGATTGCTCTTCTAAGATAGGTGAATTATCAGAGAGATGGCTCTTATCTACTACAAATACTCTTTTGTTACGTGCTGGGTTTTCTGAAGGTCAGCCACGCTGTGATGTGAGTGACTGTTGCAAATATCACAGAGTTCTATCTCGTACTCTTCCTGTTATTATTACAAGAATTGTATAAATACTCAACCCTTGACTCTTAGTTTTGACAAAAAAAAAAACAAACCATAGTGTGTCCCTGACACTGAAACAACAACAGTTGCATGGGGAGAACCAGAGAAGTGGGTTGGTGGTTTTTTTTTTCCATTTACTGAAACTACAGAATGAAATGACAGTTTGAGAGGTTAAATCCCAGTCTGAGTTGCAAGTCAAGTTAAACAAGGAAAAATTTTGCTTTGATGAGTCCAATCTAAGAATGTTGCTGTAATGAAGGATAATTATGATGATGGAAATTAAGGACAGAATTATGATAATTGAAAACTCAGTTGTGGCAGATATTAAAAGACCCTGAAGTTCTGGGGCTGTTAAACATTGCCATTAAAATCCTGGTAATTAGAAATACTTGACAAAGGATGGGTGAACATTTAGTAGAACAAAATCTTGGGTATTACTTTCTGATAATCCTGTAAATTGCACACTGTATTACCATGTTTATGTCTACTATGACTGAGACTGCTTGATGGCATAGCTCCTTTCCAGCATCTAAACTTTCCATCTCACTGCTTTGGAAATAGATTTAACTTGGGCGAAAAAAAAAAGAGAGAGAGAGAGAAGAGAAAATACTAGAAAACTTCTTGCACTTCATCCCACTGCTCTAATCAAGCACAGACAAGATATATAAAGGTCTAATTCCCATGAAAGCCAGCTTGTGACCTCGTTCTTGGTACTGTACAGCTGAAGTGTCCCAGTTCCTCCACATCTGTCTAAAGTTCATTTCAGGGATGTAGGGTATGCATTATTCCACTCTCTTTGGTGAATTTTTTTTTGGCTGCTTTTTCTCTAAGTAAGGGGACTGCTTCTATTTTCTACTTTGAGAGATCTCCTTAGTTTGTTTGTCTTTAGGTTACAAGGAAATCTTCTGATCATCTGTGTAGAGATCAAATGCAGTGAAAGGTCATGTAAAAGCCCAGGGAGATGTAAGATTCAAAGGGAATATTCATGGTGGTGGGTACCAAGCTGGTTAGGTAAGACTTGATTAGTTTATAAATTATTTTTGACTGTTGAAGTGTTGAAGTGTTTTGGGGCATGGAACACAAAGAAGAAAGAAATTGCTAGACTATTCCTATTTGAGCCAATTTAGAAGAATTTACCACTTGACCAGCAACCAGTTCCTATTACTGTAGGGTCCAGTTCTTCAAACCCACAGTCCTGGTAGCCCAAATAAAAAGTCCTGGTACCCACAGCAACATTCTAAAGTGTGAAATATTTCTGCACCTCCAAGCTCCCATCCTGGCATTGCTGGGGACAGGGATCAGCTGTGCATGGCTGATCCTGCTCATGTCAGCACTATTTTAACTCCATATTACAAACCTTGTCTCCCTCACAAAGAACACCTCCTCTCTGAGTGACATGTTTTTAATGCTCTGTTTTATCATTGTCAGATACAGGATTTTTATTGCTGAATTTTGAATATTGTATTTAAGGCACTTTTTTTTTTTTTTCTGATTGAGGACATTTTACATATAAATTGCCTTATATCACAAAAATTATACTCTGCAGTTCCCATGAACAGTCTCCTTGTCATGTCCCTCACCTTTTGATGTGACCTCACTGAGCATGGCTGAGTGGGTGGGATAACTGCAACCCAGGCTACAGCTCTGCAGTGCCAGCCTTGGCTGTTTGAGGAAACACACTTGAAACAGAATTTTGGGGCCCACCCTCAAATTTCAGCTGTATCTGCACTGTGGGTGCCTCAAAGTGCTGATATTTCTGAGAGTTCCCAGCAGGGCCAGAATGCCAGAGGCTGGAATGTTCTGCCAGCTCTGTGGAATCTGCCTGCAGGTTGAGTGATAGAGCTCAAGGAAAGCTGCAGCTGAGCAATACATACATATATTAAAATAAAGGTTTGGTCCTATACATTTTTTACATAGTATTCAATATTTATAATCAGTTACTGCTTTTTTAGCACTCTAATATAGAGTCACTGAGACCTAAATAGGTGTGACAAATTTCTGCTCCTGCTGGCATCAAGAAAATCACCTGCATCATGTCCCAGGCTTTGGGTTCATATAAAGTATTCATGAAGGTACACGCCAGGTAACTAAATATGTGCAGCAGCTCATGGAGTCTGCACTGAGACATGTCATTTCTCACTCACTGGAAAGCCTCCAGATATTGTGTCAGGTCTCAATTGATTGAATATTATCAATTATTATTGAATATTATTCAGCAAATGAATTTTTCCAACTGCCTTTGGATGATCATTCCCAGCTGGTGGCTGACCATGTCAGGCTTCAATGGCTTATAATAGTTTTTTTAAGTAAGCAAAAGATTAAAGTGCAACTTAAGAGAGTAGAGAGAGACTCCATCCTAAAAATGCTATTTCCCCTCTGTAGCTCCCATCCAAAGGCACAAACACCATCAATCTGGGATGGGGTTTACTACTCCCTTGGGGAATCTTGCTCCATGGCAGCCAAACAGGCAGGTGTCCTGGGTTGCAGTGTAGGATGTACACAAAGTATTTATTCTATCACTATCTTCATGAACTGTTGAAACCAGGTGGGCTAGTGTTTTCCCAAGCCCCCTGCCTCTTCTGCTAATGGCCCATTAACGCCTTTGGGGTGTTTTTCTGCTAATGACTTCTGGGGTGTCTCCTGCTAATGGCCCATGAGTCACAGGTAACTCCCTCCAGGGGTTATCTCTGTTAATGGGCCATCAAGGACACATTTCACACTTCTCATGCTATTGTGAGGTGCTCTGCCCAGGGGGAGGAGCCAAGCATTCTCACCTGGATATAAGCTGGGATTTGGGACAGTGCAGTGGGCACTTACCCACTGGATTCCCAGAGGACCAGAGCTCCCAGACCTCTCTACAGAATCACTGCTTTAGGAAGAGCACCTCGCCTGGACTGCTTCCACCATCCTGCTCAGGTTGTATTCTGACCCTGTCAGTGATTCTTTGTGTTATTGCATTTATTTTATTTTATTTTTACCTTTTTACCTTTCTTCTCATTAAATTATATCTCTGACTTGGAGCCTCTCACTCGTTTTGTTTTCAAACCACAACAGCAGGAGAGGAGCTGATGTTTGTAGATGTGCCAGTAGCTCAAGAGGGAAAAGGACACGACACAGACTGCAAAAAGGAGATGGAAGAGAGTCAGCAAATCTAATGAAGTATCTGCTCAGGAGGGGAAAAAACAGAGCAGAATAAAATGTTACAAGAGCTGAAAAAGAAACATCTTACTGCTGGTAAAGATGATGAGTAATGGGGTTATCCCACACAAGCTGTGGAAAAGGCTGGAATCCCAGGAGGTGATGACACCACCAGACCACAGTTCAAATGCTGCTTGTAGCTGATTGAAATTTCTGGAAAAGAGCTCTGTCAAAGAATTATTTCTTCCTGATAGTGAGAAGGGAATCTTCCTCGTGTCACTAGTGTTTTATGGAAGACAACTGTAAGAACCTTTAATAGAATAGATCATAGAATCTTGTTCCAATCCCTCTGCCATGGGCAGGAACACCTTTCTCTAGACCAAATTGCTTAAAATCACATCCAACCTGGCCTTGGACGCTTCCAGGGATCCAGGGGCAGCCACAGCTTCTCTGGCCAACCTGTGCCAGGCCCTCAGCACCCTCACAGGGAACAAATTTTTCCTAATATCTAATCTAACCCTGCCCTTGTCAGTCTGAAGCCATTCCCCCTTGTCCTGTCACTCTCTGCCCTTGAAAAAACTTCCTGTTCAACCTTCTTGGGAGTCCCCTTTGGGCACCAGGAGGCTGATACATATCAGTCACATTTATTTCTCCAAGAAGGCACGTCAGGATGCTGTAGGAAATAACCTGTAAATGCAACAGTGTGAGCTGTGAAACCCTGAACTCTTCCCATGGCTGTTCTGTGCAGCCTGGCTCCTTCTCAGGGAGCTCAGAGCAAAAGTAGTTGAAATAATACCACCATCTGCTGGGCAGCTGGATAATTCAGGGATTGGAGAGCTCCTTTGGAGATGGGAGTGTGTGCGACTCCCAGGCACAGCTCCTCTGTACACACTGCAACACGCCTGGTGAGCCCTCATCACGTAATTCTTAATTATTTCTATTATTGCTGCCGACTGATGCTCTCCCAGGCCGCTTGCTGTGTAAGACACAGCTAAAAAGAGACATAACAAAGCGTGTCTGCCTTACCCGACACGAGGAGGGAATTGGGGGACATTTTTCACAGCATTTCTGCGTGGGGAGCAGCACCCCTCCAGCAGCTGTGCCCTGTAAAAGATATATGAATTTAATTCCCGTCAGGACTGATACCATTTGCTCTCCCGGATCTGTTGCTAGGTCACATCCAGCTGCTCACATTCAGCCTGGGAAGCACAAACCCAGGTTGAGCTGCTTGCCACGGCCAGATGTGGGAACAGAGAGCCAGGAATGATCCTTGCAGGAATTACAAAGGCAGCAGGATCACTGTAGCCTCATTTCTGACCCCAGTCTTTCCCGAGGCCTGTGACAATGTGCAGAAATGAGGCGAGAAGCCACAAGGCTGCCCAGCCCGGCTGCCGTGGGCAAGGCTCATCAGCATCTTCTGCAGCCTGAGGCACAAACAGGGGCGGAGTGCTGGCTTTGCATGGAGGTTTTCCCCACCCACCGAGGGACCAAAGGCTTGATAACAGTTGGATCAGTGGGGAAAAGCTTTAATAGGAATCAGGAAAAAAAGGCTAAAGCGTGTGCCTGTTGGTGTGGGGAGACAATCTCCTGGGGTCCCTGGAATGATGAGTGACAGCCCTGGTGTGAAAAGTCAGTGAGAATTCCCATTTCTGCATTTCTTGCTTACACAAGACCCACCCCCCACTCCATCAGCCCCTTGATTTTTTTACTAAGCTATAAAAGCTGTGACACCTCCAGCTATTTCAGACCCCCCTGAGGAAAAAAAATAAAACAGGCTGGAGTAATTCAACCTCCTGAAACTCCTGCAGGGTGCTGGTGAAATTTAAAATGCTTCCCTTTTTGGAAGGAGCTGCTCAGAGGAGATGTGATCTGAACTGCAAAGGTTTGCCTGGAGGCAGGACAGGGCTGCAGGCAGGGAAACACTGCAGGGTGAGGATGGTGAGGCTGGATGAAGAAACTGGCTCTTTTTTTATGGAATGAGTGGAAACTGGGGGAAGATGTGATGATGCAAAGGCTGAGGGAAGGCACAAGCTTAGGCCAGGTCCTGCAGCAGTGTGGACATGGGGCTGCAGCCCTGCTGGGGGCCCTGCCAGGGCTTCTTCCTGGGATGATTAGTACAGAAAAGACTCCCTGGGGATATTTAAATTGCTTTTTTCTGTGGTGGTTTTTATTTATTTATTTATTTATTTATTTTATTTTCTTCCTTTTAGGTTAGTTTCTGTTTAAGGTTATTGTGTATCTTTGCAGCTGTTGGTAATTCCCCAGGCTCCCGAATTTACTATGCCTCTCATTAAAAAAATATAAATAAAAATCTTTCCACTATTTTTATTCACTTATATTTACTTCAAAATGAAAATTAATAGCATCAGGTGGGCAAGGTGCAACTTTCCCATCAGTAGCAAGAGCAGCAGTGGGTCCTGTGCATTTATAATGATTAAATACCATTGCTGTCTGTCACACATGAATGAAGATGTACCAGCAGCTGATGATCTTATCTAGAAAAGACCTGGCTGACAATTTTTATGGGATTTTTTTAAACCCAGTACAATACTGGGTTTAAATACTGGGTTAAAAAATACCCAGTATTTTTTTAAACCCCAGTTATCCTCTGGTTCATGCCAAGACATCACTACATGAGATGCACCTGTTTCAGCACAGACACTAAAACAATGCAGGGAATGTGGTCAGAAAGGTTGGATTAAAATTAAGAGTTCATCACAACTATCAAGGGATTATTTTCTTTGAGACAGCTGAGAGAAATCACATTATTTAATATCACAATGTCAAATTAGGGGAGAGATTATTGCCAAAACACCAAATAAAGTGGGGAGAGGATATTTTCAGCTCAGCTGTGGAATGACCACATTTGAACAATCCTGTGAGTTTGAACAATCCATTTTTCACCTGAATGACCTTCAGATTCTACTTACTATATTTGTGAATAAAGTCAGGGTGCTGCTTCTCCTGGACCAACTGCTTCAGAGAACACCATGTGGAGGAAGGAGTATTTATATTTATATAAATATATATTTAAATGCAGTATTACAACTGGGTCAGCTGGGACAGTTCTGTGTGCTTTGCAATAGCAAAACTTGATATATTTCCTGCAAATACTAAGGGCCAGATTTTTTTGCCATAGTTTCCTCCTCCAGTTTTTTGATTCAAAGTTTATTTTTGAAGTGTCAATTTAGCTGGGCCATTTGTTACCATCAAGGCATGCTGCTGTAGTTAACCCAGGAAAACGCTGTTTTCTGGGAATGAAAACACTAATAAAGCTATCAATGAAATAAATAATTTCCTTTTGTATGGAGATCAAGTAATTCAGTGCTTACTTCAGAAAAGACAACACAACAGATATCGTGAGTCCATTAACAGCAACAACAAATCTCTTCTGGCTCTAGAGTAAGAATTAATTATTTACATGTTTCTCATTAACTTTTTACCTACTGTTAACAGTAGGTTTTTAAAAGAATCCCTTTCTGCCTGTGATCAAGGTTTTCAACAAGCCCATCTACAAGCAGCATATTTAGCCATTTTAAATTATTTGCAGTCTGTCACCAAATGACATTAGCAATTTGTAGGCCCTGCTGAAATGCTGCAGCTATTCCAGAAATTCCTCACAAGCCTTTTTGAGACGCCAGTGCTTTTCATCCACTGCCCTTGGCGTGCTGTTGGATGTTGTTAGAAGTTAAAATAACCACCAATATCTTGTCTTCACCTTACAAAATAATAACAAACCTCATGAGAGGCTGGGAGCTGCCTGTAGACTCATCCATTGAGCTGGTATTTCTCTGGAGTTTGATCTCTGCTTTAGCATCTCCTGGTAGGACAGGTAGTGGAATCTTGGCCAACAGAAAATGGGTTCATATGCTGGTTTAGGGGGAAAAATATTGCAAGTTTTTTCCAGCTAAACCTGGAGTTGGTTTTGGTAAGAAAGTCTCAGAGAAACGTGTGATTAAATGGTCTTCATAATTCATCTGAAAATCTTGTAGAATCATTCAAATTCTCAGTAATTTCTGCCAAAAAAAAAAAAAAAGGACTAAATTGTATTGTGTTTTGTTACCATTTTGACTCAGATCCTAAAACACAGAGTAAGCCAGAAAGCCAGAACTTATCAAAAATTTTAAATCTTTTGATTTAAAGAGCCACTTAGACCCTCATGTCTCTGTGACTTTGTGCAACTGCATCTTTTACTAATCGATTTGCCTTCTGAACCATTTAAATAAATTAAAACCAAAACCACAAGATAGAGAAGGTTAATATGATGGGGATAATTCTCAGATTTACTGATTCACACTAGAAGAAGAAGCATTCCTTTCCAAACTGGCAGTTGAGATGCCTTTGCATCACTGAAGTGCCTCATTCCCCAAATGTTCATCCCCAGTGCTGGGCCAGGAGGATCCTCACTCAGGGACAGCGAGGTGGGCTTTATCCAAAGGCTGAAAATGTGGCTGGTGCAACAGTTCCTGCTCCATGAAACAGCCAATTCCTGCTCTGTGACCCACTCCACACCCGAGGAAGCATTTGTGATGTGACAAGACAGACTGTTCATTTTATCAGGGATTGCCCAGTACCAGCTGCTCCTGAGGAAAGTTCAGCAAACTTGATAATGAGCACTGGGGGAACAACAGAAGTTCCCTCTTCAGCTGAACAGTAGTTGGCTCATATCTTAAATATTTTATGCCCATTATACACTCAAAAATGCTGTGGAAGGTCTCTGTAAGCTCTTGGTTTTCATATCGGTGTTTAGCCTAACATTGAACACACAGAAAATTCAGGGTTGTGTAATGCTATTGAATATCACAGATTTAAGATTTATTACCAAAGGAAATTGCACTGAAAGAACTTACTGGAAACAAAACAAAACCTGTGACTCGGTGATGGATGACTTGGTTCTCTAGTCTTACACCAATTATTTAACAAAGCATTTGTTACATTTGACTTTAGGCCAAGCCACAATGTGAGCTGACATCTTCTAGAATATTTTAAAGAACTGACAATTTGCAGCACATTAGCAAGCCCAAAAAAGAGCAAAGCACATTTCAGATGGATTTATAAAATCAGATACCTTGATTACTTAGCCAATGGTATTTAGCCATAATTTAGCCATTGATATTGAGTCAGTTCTACTGAGTGTGTAACAAAATGCTGTAACAACATGAATCATAAGCTCCATGTCCCTTAATGCAACTTACTGAGTTAACTCTTCAGCAGGATGCCGTTACCTGCAGTGATTACACGTTCACAGCATGGAAGGCAGAAGCAAATCTGGCAGGTGCAAACATCTGCTTCTTCTTTTATAGCTGCAGAGAGGTGTCCTCTAACCCAGTGTGCTTCAGCTTGGACAAGAATTTTATAAAGCTCTGAGTGTGCTGGGAAAAAAAAAAAAAAAAAAAAAAAAAAAAAAAAAAAAAAAAAAAAAAAAAAAAAAAAAAAAAAAAAGTTTTCCTTTCCCCTGTGCAATTTTCTGAAGACTTATTTAGCTTCATCCAGGTTTTCTAGCAGGATAGGCAAAAGGGTTTGGCTGAATTTTTGAAAGGAGTTCTGCAGACCATTGTTTTAGGCTAATAAATAAAATTAATCTGTCTTTACAGGAAACAGTGATCTGAGTGTTTTATTGTGGAAAACACTCATGGAGCAGATCTGTCTTATTTGCATTGTGAGATAATTCAGAAAATGTGCTTTCAGCTGCTCTGGAACCAAAAAGTTCTGGTCAGGTCCTTCAGACCACTCAGCCAAAGGTGAGGGGGAGACTTGGTTGGGATGAAACAACAAAAATCACCTTTCCTACACAACTATTAGAGAAATAGCTGCTTTAATGGTCTTTCAACCATTAAATGGCAGAATTAGAGGCTGAATTAGAGTATTCAATTAACAAGCAGTCAGCTGTGTAAAACCCATCGTGTGACACTGAGACCATAAAATCCAAACAGGTAAATGTTATTAAAGTCCCTAATAAAGTAAAAATGTTTTTTTCTTGGGTTTGTATAAATAGATACCAAAATGCTTTCATAAGATATGCTGTGATACACCACTAATTTCATGTACCTGCATTGCACTGGTTTGAGCCACAATAAAGAATAGAGCTGAAAACAGAAAAATTATCTCTGCTGTTGCATTTGTATTGTTTTCATGAACCCTCAGAAGCAGCAACTGCAGAATTTTTGGGAGGTTCACACCAAAACTCGTGTTGCCAGTCAAACTGAAAGGATGGGAAAGCAACTGGAGAAGGGAACAACAGGAATAACTGGCTGAAGGCAAGGTCTGAATTTTATGAATATTAGAAGCCAAGGGCCATTGCACTGAGGGAGAAATGTCCCTTAAAATGTGGCTAAAACAGCTAATCCAAAATGAGGTCATAAAAGTGTCGAAATGGACAACAACAACCGAAAAAAAGTTGGGCAGAAAGAAAGGAATCATTGAGAAAGCAGCCCGAGGGAGGTCTGTGTGCAGTGAGAGACAGCAAGGCAATTATTTAAGAGCAGCCCATTATCTGCTGCCCAAAAAGCCACACAGGTTTGTAACACAGAGTTATGATTCCAATTTATGTGATATTTGAAATGAATACTTACTTTGGTGAAAAAAAAAAACCCACATGAAATAAAATCTATTCTAGACCCTTCATTGCCTCTAAAATGCTACTGGTCTATAACAATAAATATTATTCCATTAGTTTTATATTACTGGGTTTTCAAAGGCAGGTGAATTACATGAGATCTCTTTACAAGAGATGAATTTAAGAGACAACTGTTATTTATAAGAGCTGAAATAATGTGTTTGGAGTGCCTCAGTTTTTATTTAACACCTGCTTTTTTCCCTGCACACAATTTTCTTCAGAAAAAAATTCAGTAATGAATTGATTTTTACCCGTCTCAAAAGATGAAAATCTGGATTTTGCAAAATGTGTGGTGGAGAATACTGAATGGAGCAAGCCTTGTGGAAAATAAATTATTGGGCTGGCTAGAAATTGACCCTTAGCTCCCATGAGGTCTTCCTGAGCTCTGTTGGAAACTTGCTTTTCCTGTGGGGTGATGTGTATAAATCAGATTAACTTCACTGAGAGCAAGGAAGTAAATATATCTGAGAGACTACAGCAGTGTATTTCCAACTTTTCTGTGGTTTCTGGTGTTTTCAAGGTGGCCACTTGGAGCTTTATGACAGTATTAGCAGTAAAAGAGGGGAGATTTTGAAAACTGTGTCTGTGAGAGGTGGAGGAGAGTCTCCCATCCGTGGCTGGATTGGCTGGATAAACATGAACAGCTCCTGTTCCACCTTCCAAGGCAGCACTAACCACCAAATCATGTATTCCCTATTAATTCTAATAATTTATAATTTAATCAATTTTGTTTCATCGCAAACCAGAGGCTTATGGGGTATTCCACCTCTCTTTTCTTCTTAAAATCAATGTATTTTGTAAAATTTCTAAAGAAGCTTTAGAAAAAAAAGCAAAAGAAAAGCAGGGAGCAGCAGATCCCTGTGGATGAGAGTTGAGGTGCCATGGCTGATTTATGGACCTGGAAAATATTTGCAATGCCCATATTATACTTGTTTTGGGGATAAAGAGAGGGTTTAATTCACCAGTGCTATCAATCTGTTACCTTTCAAGGCAGTAAATTCACTAAGTTCAGTAAAAAAAAAGCAATTCAGCTTCGTGGAGTTGTTGTTATAATATATCATTTGTCATTTACTGTATGTAAGTACCAATAGCACGAACATTTAAAATCATCAAAAGAACCATAAAGAGATGAAAGAAAAATGTTTCAGAATAAATCTCTGCCTTTTCCAAAGCAATCTACCCTGTGATAAGGTTATAGAGTGAAACATATGTCACTGGGAGCTTGACATAAAATTCTTATTTGTAATTGCAAATGTTTTAACAAAATTGTTAAACCTCATTTCCTATTTGTGTATGACATAGACTGGAAGAAGAGGAGGAGTTTTAAAACCCCTATTTGATACATTGGTTTCCTTTACAGTGATGCAGTGAGGATTCTCCAGGGGATTTCTCAGGGATCCTGAAACAATATATTATTTGTTCCTATGGAGGAACCTAACTGTCCTCCTAAATCTGCTGGGATGCCTGTCTCTTAGGGCTTTAGAGTTAATCTGATAGTGATGAATACTCCCATTAATACTTATATTAACCCATCATCTCTGAGAAGAAATGACATTTGCAGCATTTTTCTGTCTTGAATGAATGTGGAAAAGCAGTTGAATCAAATTAGGGGAGTGATCTACACTGCAATACTCACTTTTCTCTGTCACTTGTTTTCATTCACCCAATAGCTTTGCCGTATTTTACATCTCACACCATTTACATAATATTTTTAGTACAGCTCTGATGGTTTTTTATTTGCTCCTGGCATCCCTGGCCTGTTTGACATTCTGAAAGCCAGGAAGAGGCAACATCAGTGTGGGAGAAGTGGCAGCAAGCCCCAGACCTGCCCCAGAGGAGCCCTGCCCAGGCCACGAGCAGGAATTGAGCTCTCCTTGGACACAACATCTGCTCACAGCGCCTCTCCCACAAGATCCAATTGTAGCAGCCAAGATGGGGAAGGAGGATGAAAGAAGAGATGACAGATATATGGACAGGCAGTTCCAGTGCTGGTTCTGCTCTGTTTTCAATCCAAGCTGGGGGTTCTGCTCTGGCTCTCATTATTACCCCTGGCTGGAACACTGAGGAGGGGTTCCCTCCCTTTAGAGTTTTGATTTCTTCCAAAAAATAAAAGTTCCAGGAAAAGGCTGAATGAAATGGTTCAAGGGATGGGCAACACCTTTCCACTTCATGCCTTTCCACTGCTGGTACTGATAAAAACCTCCTGTGAAATGCCTTTCTGCTGCCTTTTCAAAGGAAATTCTTTCCCAAATGGAAAGTTCACTGAGTGGGAAAATTCAGTCAGAAAATTTCCTGAGCAATAGTGACTGCATGAAGGCTCTGAGTATCCATTTCTCTTATTCCTCCTTTCACTATTGAGACAAAATAAGTCAGGACTTAGAGAGGAGTGACAAAATGTTTCAATAACACTTCCACAGTTGTTAATATTAATTTTGCAAAAAAAAATCAAAATGCAGTTGTTTTTTAAATCATGTATCCATTTCACTTAAGTTGCACAATAGATGATGTTTGCATCATTTGTTCAGCATCAGAGGCTGAAGAAGTTCCTTGTAGAAGGAATTCAGACAGCCAGGCAGTTCACAAAAGTGAAATAAATACTGAGCTGATCTAGGAAGAAGAAAAAAAATAAATTCTAAAAAAGTGTATCTCTTTCATGCAGATTTTGTGAAAATCATAAGCTTTTCTGAAAATGGATTCTGATGGGAAATCACCCGCCAGTCCCAATACACATAGTTTATACATGAGTGTCCTCTTTATGAATATTTGGTAATTGCCAATCTCCTCACACAGAATAATCATTTTTGGGTTTGAGCTGCTGAGCAGCAACAACCATTCTCAGACATGTCTTGGGGCACTCTGGAGCAGAGGCAAATTGCAACGTGATTTATTTTGACATCTCTGCAACAATTTGGGGGTTTTTCCGTTAAATAAGGAGCTCATATGAATAATTCACACATCAGTCCTGACCGTGCCCTGGCACCTGGCACTGCTGCCATCCAAGAAGGGACTCTGCAAATTTAATCAGGGCACGAGGTGCCCAGTTAAAGTTCAGGTGGTCAGAGCAACACGGGTGGTAGAACAGTGAAGAGAGAGAAACAGAGAGTCCTGCCCTGCCCTGCCAGAGCTGAGAGTGCTCCAGGTCAGGTCAGGGATCACATCCTGCCTTGATCCATGCCAAGGGCCACTGCAGTAACCAGGAACTGATTTATTGCCTCTAATAGTTGCAGTTATGCTGAGTCAGAGCCCAGGCACTCGTGCTCTTGCTTACCCTGAACAGACCTGGAGATGAGCATTAGGTTCCTGCATTTTGTCTCTGCTTTGGGGTTTGAAGTCCCATGCTTTTGTTCATTGGCTAATGGGGAGTGATTCTCTAAAAGGGTTCTCCCTCTCACAAGGGAATTAGGAGCTGGAAGATAAACACACCAAATTATCTAAGGTAGAAATCGTTCTCTATAATCCCAGAGCTCTGAAAAGGGAGATATGCTTATGTATGATGAAAAATTACCCTAAAAATCACAACTGGTTCTCACTTAAGTGAAGAACTTGGTCCTCTGAATTACAAGGAGTACTTCTTGCATTATTTTCTGAAGAACCTGCAATGCTCTGTTCTTTACACAAGTGCACAAAACAGAGGAAAACACAAGCTCTGATCAGTGTATGCCCACTGTGTTTCCCCAAAGTGGGCATAGGCTGAGGAAGTTCTTCCCATTCCATGTCATCTGTGCAGTCCTAAGGTAAGAGATAAGGAGCAGTTTTTTGGGCTAAAAAAGAGGTTTGAATACTGTACTTTGGTGAGCCTAAGATTTTTGACATCTCTGTAAAATATACTGACAAAGACGACTAAAAGAAATAAGGAGAGAGAATCCCATTAATTGTTTCTCTTCTCATCCCTGTCAGGAAAACCCTTTGGTAGGAGGGGTCCTTGCTGGAGGCTGCTGGGACTCAGTCAAAATCCATTACGCCAAAATTTCCTCCAGCTCAGGATCTGCAGAAAAGACTGGAAGAATCAGAAGACACAGCCAGCCCACACCAACAGAGAGGGGACTGCCTGGGGAGCACAGTGAGTTTATTCCCTGTCACTGGACTTGGCAGGTATTTTCAGCCAGATGAAAAAAAAAAGCAAACAAAAATGGACAGGGGAGGTTTTATTCATGTGAAATGTGTAAATTCAGACTTGCAAAAAAAAAAAACTTTATAGTGAAGACATCTTTTCCCTCTGAAGGACACTGTCCTACTAGGAAAGTGTGTACAGACAGGGTCATGCCCTCTTATGTCACCTGTGAATAACAAATCTCTGCCTAGAAAGCCACCCCAGGGGACAGCCTCATGTTAATGGCATTCCTCATAGGAAGCAGAAGGAAATAAAGGATTGTACAGCTCCCTGCTGGCTCGAGTGCAAAAGGAAACTGCTAGCCACATTCACTTTTTGAGAAGCAGAACATGAAACACCCCTCTCCTTTCCTTCCTGGGGGTACCCAGGTGGAACACTCCTACCTGACCTTCAGAAAACGTGTGAGTGATGGGATTCGTCACTAAAAATTCCACTCTCAAACCTCCTACACTGACTCTGGAGCCTGAGCTTTTCCTGCTTGGAGCAAAGTGTCAAACAACCACATCTTAGGAAGCCTTTTTGTATTTGCATTTTTACCACTGTGTTATCACTCGGTTCCATCCTGACTCTTAGTCCTGCGTCTGAAGAGAAAAGGCAAAAATTGCAGCTCTTGGTACTCCTCCTCCAGCCTTCCACCTCCCTCTGCTGATCCCCAGGGTGCTCCATCCTCCCTGCAGGACCAGCCCATCCCCTGCAGCCCCTCCCCAGCACCCCAGCTCTGACATGTCAGGAGGGATGTTCAGGCAAACACTGTCTCTGTATAACAAAGTGAAGACATCTGAATACCCAACGTGTGTATCCATCAGGAAATTTTTGGCGGAGTCTGAAATGCTGCTGGCAGCTTCCAGCTGTGAATTTTGGCTTGTTTTATCTCCCTGTATGCATCCCTACCATTGAAAATTCATTTAATACTAGAAGGACTGGTGTCAGGGGTTCACTGTTGTGCTGCTCACAGTGAAGAGAATTGTTCCAAGCATCCACTACCCACACTTGACTACAGCAACTTTCTGTGGAGTTTCAGGTTCTCCTCTTATTCTCCTCTTATTCTTAATAACAATGGAAACTGTGAGAATATTTCCCAATATTTTTATGTAGGTTGTCCATGGTTTTAGTTTCACATTGTTTTTTAGAATGATGTTAGGGGGAAGGGAGAAAGCAGTGTCATTTTTTTTTTTTTTTTTTTTTTTTTTTTTTTTTTTTTTTTTTTTTTTAAATTCTGTAAGGTCTTGTCATGGATTGGGAGAATGGGAAATACCTCATTGTCTGACCTGCCATTGTTTGCCTTCTTGAAATGAAGGGAGCCAAATCCAGCTCAGGGAAAATTCTTACTTGAAACGCTGGGAAGCTTCAATTTTATCTTTACCACCCTCAAAGGCTCCCTTTGATTAAAACCTGTTTAGGAGAACACAGACAAGGGAATAAGCAAGTCTCCAAAACTTTCTCTTTTCTCCTGTTGCCCTGAATACTTTCCACTTTTTTTTTGCCTGGGGACTTTTGTTTTCTGTAAACAGACAACTAAAAAAGGCTGGACTTATTTTGGAAAACTCTCTTTGTTGGACATTGGTTTGGATTACCAATATTTTGGCAAGGATAAATCTCACCCTTCAACAGATTTTAGAGCTGTGCCTTTTAGGCAAACACTTAGAGTCAAAATCCACACTGGACCCCTACCAGTGCACAGAAACTGTCACAAATAAATTCAAATATTAGCTGAGAAAGCCATAGAAAAGTAAAAATTGTTAGAAATAGAAAAGTAATGCTAAAAACAAATTATTACTTTCATTTCTAAGAAATGGACAGAGATCTCTTATAAAAAATACCAGAAATACTGGACTTGGAGTCTTCATGATCTTGAAGGAATACAGTCTAAACATCAGTGAAATTAATGGAGAGACTTCCAAAGACTCCCAAAAGGCTACAAGTCAGGCCTATAAGATTGGCTAATCCAATGAGACTGGTAAAACCACTGATTCTGCAACATCAAAATCAAAATTAAGAACAAAGCTTTAGAAGTTTATTCCTCAATAACCTATTTTTTCCTCAAGGAAAGCAGTAATAAAACTCCTTGAGTGATGGAGTTAAGCCACATGAACAACTTTTGAAACTCCTTGGCTTATGCTGCAAAATATTTTTAATGGCTTGGTGTGTGCTTTTCCATGAAATGCTCCTCACAGTGATTTGTGTGGAATGTTTACAGCCTTGCATAATATTATCTTATCAGATAATTCACAATATCCTCACTTAAACAAGCAGATACAAGATGTTTTAACTTGACAAGTGAAAGGAGCACTGGCAGGTATGGAAAACACTGAAGAGTGGGAGGGGATGCAATATTTTCTAAATAAAACACTATGAGTGTAAATATCAGAGTGTAAGATGCGACTCAATAGCAAATTCTTGTTGTTTTGTATTATTGTCACACAATAAACTCTGCTCACACTCAGCAAAAGGAGGAACCATAACAGGGCACCTTGAGAGACCAAACTTCAGAAAAATGTGATGGTGCTGATGCCTTTTTGGGGCTACCCAAAACAGAGGCCAGACAAAATTAAGAGAATAAAAAGTGGGTATATTTATTGAAGGGCCTTCAGGTACATTTAGGGCAGATGAAGCCTCCACAGGAGCTACACCCAAAATGGATAATGGGTCATGGGTTTTCACACTTTTATAATTTTGCTCCCTTTGCATATTGGGGGTAAATCTTCCAGTTACAGTTTGAGGGAACGAAGTCATTTACCCCAAGTTTTCTCCCCCCTAACTCACTTCTGTTTCCATCTCCCAGGGCCTGAGGGAGTGAGGTGTCCTTGATTCCCAGGCCTGGAGAGGAATTGTGTTTGACCAAAATGTGAAAGCAGTAGCTAACGCTGTATATAGAGTTTAGAGTTATACACTAAAGAACTGCAGGCTTACAAAGATATGAAAAATACAAAATCTAAAACTCTAAGGCACCAGTGCAACCTGAGTGATGGAATTCTTTACTTCTATGCTCTGTCCTGCCACTCTGGCTGGGACAGCAACACGCCAAAAAGCACCTCTCATTTTTCAGGTCCCTCACACATAGGCACAACACCAGCTATGACTGCAGTGATGCTCACTGAGTGCTGCCTGTCCCCAAACCCTGAGGAACAGGCACGTTCAGAACCCCAATTCCTGGGGGATCAGCTCCCAGCAGCTGGGCCAGGCTGTCCTGGTGCTCCAGTGTGCAGATCCTGACAGCTGCAGCAGCTGCAGGGACACGTGTGCTCTGCGTGTGTGGGAGGGGAACGTGGGGTCTGTGTGTGGCTGCAGGGCCTCCCTCCTGCAAATTCTGGCATTGATGACACATCGAGCCCTCTCCAAGGGAGTAGTATGAAAGAAAAGCAGGAGGGGGAAAAAAAATTGAAACAGGCAGGAGGGTTGATGGCTTTTTCTGCAAAGTTTAGGACTTCAAAAGTTAACTTGTAAGCAAGTGCAGATGCGTGGATAAAAGCTGTCTGGGACACTATGCAGAAACCTTTTCCTTTCCATCAGCTCCTCCAGCTTGTTGCCTACCTCTGTTGGATTCCCTTGCTGGCCATCAGCACTGAGTCAGCGACATTAGGTAAGGATTTTGTGCTTTTTAATTACTCGATGGTCATCTGGAGATAGGGTTTGCGTGTATTTGAAACTGAGATGGTCTGGAAATGTTTACTTTAGAGTGTGGGTTAGAGTGACAGAGAGCTATTATTAGAGAGTCTCCAAAATAGGATGGAAGTCAGGTTAAAATAAACAACTAAAGTAATGAAGAAGGTCACAGTGAAAGCCAAGCACAATTTCAGCACACGCTGTATGTTGATCATTACAGGACATTCCCTTTTCTTTTTTTTTTTTTTTTTTTTCCCTTTTTTTAACAAAAAAAAATTAAAACCTGTGAAAATTCTTACTTCCTACTAGGAAAAAAAAAAAAAAAAGCGATTCAAGGAATATACATAACATTTTCCCATAAATGGAATAAATGAAACGAACCATAAAAGAAAAAAAAGCCTTTAAAATAGCATTCTATTCCTCTAGGAAAGAATTATATACACCATATATCAGAGGAACATTATAGATTACTTAATTACACATATAATAATCATACACAGCTCTACAGCCTCTGGCAATAAAAAGTTCTTGAGTAATTTCTCTACTACTGTACACATTAAATGTAACTCTTGTTTCACTCTAGCAGAGAGTTCGAAGGGGACATAGATTTTACATATGTGGCTTGTTTATACAGCTTTATTAATTGAACACAGAAATACATTGGGAATCATGTTAGGCATTATTCAGCTAGTGAAAACTGAGTTAATAAAAGAAACTGAGAAAAGCAGAGTGTAGTGCTGTGAGTGATTGTGGGTTCAGCTTTGGCAAACTGTGGAAGCACTCCCCCTTAAAGGAAATGTGTTGAAATATTTTACAAAATTTAATTCTAGCAGAGTCCCAGCTGTCTTAGCAGTGACTGTCAGCCAGCAGTCATTAGCTCTATGAAGATAAAACAATTCAGAGCCCTCCTCACTTGAATATCAAAGGGTCACCCAGAAAGTTTTGCAGGACTAAACACAAAGCAAATGACCTTATCGCCTTCATCTTCAAACAATGCCTTTAATTTCTGAAACCTTTTGATGGGTTGCCAGTCTTATGGAGTGTAGCAGCTACTTATCTGATAGAGCAAGCTTTTCATCGGGGGAAACGACCTTTTAACTCCGAGTAACTGAGTAACTGTATTTGCCACTGTATTTTTCCTACTGCAGGTAATGTATATGGACATACTTATTAAACTGGGAACACAAAAGAATTACGTATTGTGCTGTCTCTTAGGTGATGCGGAAGGATTCATCAGGCTTGTTGTGGGTTTATTTTGGCTTTTTATTATAGAGTGAACTTGAAGGGAATGAAACTGCTCAAAATTTTACATTCTGACAGATTGTGTTGTGACATTGCAAGGATATTAACAGAGCCATATGCTGTTTACTTTTGTACTCTAGCAAACCTACTAATCCCATAAGAATTTAATGGTGAATAAGAAAGATCTGACCAAAGAGCTCTTTGGAGATGCTTTGTTAAAAGAGAGAAGATGAAAAAGTCATTTAAAGACCAAGGAAGAATTTTATCATCTTCTGCACTCTTATTTTAGGTAATGAAGCTCCCTGTGACTCAGGGAATTCTCAGTATTTGGGGTTTTTACGCTATTTGCCATGACTGAGAAACACAAAAAGTTACCAACACCACCTGTAGCTGCTCTCTATTACAGGACTAAGGAAAGCATCAGGGACCAAAGCAACTCAGTGAATCATAGATGTGGGAGGGCTGACACAACACACAGCTCATCAGACTTTTCTGAGATGAAATTCTGTAAATAAGTCAATCAAGAGAAAAAGACAATAAATTTTGTACAGTGGTATCTTACAGAAAAACATTTATCTTAAAATAGTTGCTTGTAACTATTCCCAGAAAAAGAAATTTCTCCCCATCCCCTCTGGAGCCTTCTCATAATGAACAAATGAGAAAGTTTTTAATTTGGATATGAGTTTCCTGCAAAGGTACCCTTGAAGCTCCCCAAAATCCACTGGGGCTTCACTGCAAGGTGTTACATATGTAGTAAATTCAGATACAATTAATTGTTTGCAAGTTTGCTCCTGTGGGTTTCCCTCAACTCTGAAACACATAAGGAAAAATCTGAGTGTATCCAGAGGTGAAGAAAAAGAAGAGAGAGGATGGTGTCAGGGGAAGGTGAGGTGCCTACAGCCAGCATGGAAAGCTGATGTGTTTTCCAGCGACCCAAGTGGTCTAATTTGATTTAAGAAAGTAAATGGAAATAGTCTAGAATGGCAAAAATCACTCAGTATCTCTTACAATTATATGAGCCCTGATCTTGCTTTTAACAGGAGAGTGGAATGAAAATCAGAGTATGTAATTTGCTTTGTGCTCTACCCACAAGCAACCCATGATTTCCCTCTGAGCTTCTGCTGTAAAACCTGAGTGCCATGAACTGTCCCTCCTGAAAACAAAAACCTGCTGGAGCTGGAGAAAGCATTTCCCCATGAGCATTTCAAAAGGAACCAATCAAACTATTCAGGACTTTTCCCACCTGCTTCAAGTGTCTGCCACAGATGGCAAACTCTCCCATCCCTTGGTCAGGCTCAGATATCCCACAAAGTTCTCCAGCATCACCCTGGAGCCCCGGGGCTTCTTCCACCCTCAAGATCCTGAGCACAGAGGGATGTGACCACCCCAGGGAATCCCCAGGATCTGGAATCCCAGGCCTGGAAGCAGCTTACAGGGATCAAGCTCTCAGGCCCTCAGTGGGTTTGGTCAGACCATTTCCCATGGAAACAACACTGGGATTAATCCTGGCTCCATGACTTTGCTCTGTGGAAAGCACAGCAGACATTTCCAAACAAACAATAACCCACTGAAGGCTTTCCTAGAGCCAAGACCATGCCAAAGAAAGAGCAGCAACTCCTAAAGGGAGAGGAACAACCTTTGCAGTGTTTCTCTCCCAACATAATTTTTAATCACCAAAATTGATTACAGGCTAATATTTCATTTCACTCTTATTAAATTTTGTCAATATCCAGTACCACTATGGCCTCATTGTCTGCAATTTTCATGGAGTCCCAGAACAGTTGGGGTTGGAAGGGACCTTAAATATCACCTTGTTCCACTCTCCTGCCATGGTCAGGGTTGCCACCCACCCACTGGCCCAAATTAAACCAGTTTGTATTTTTTAAACTAAGATTGAAATCCGAATTTATCTGATTTTCTGCTGTCAAAGGGAAGCAGGGGATGTCCAATGATTTCTGCTTGCTGATAACTTTTTTTGTTCCACTCCTTTTTACCTGAAGGACAAGGGCTGTGCCACTTCAGGGAAAGTTCATTTATGAATCTTAACTCTTTAAAATCTTGACTCACATAAGGAAGGCAAAATTGGGCACTGTTGCAGTCTGTGGGTGAGGGAACCTCTGTCACCTTTGTTTTTAACTCTCCTGAGCTGTACTGGTACTTCACTATTGGATTTTAGGATTTTGAAATTTTCAGGGAAACAATTTTTTGCTCACTCATTTGTTTTTTAATCCTCTGACGAAAAGTAATGATTGTTTTCAAAGTTTATACAGGCTTAAAGATATGTTTGGTGTGAAAGGGCTGCCTTTCAGCTGCATCTCCCAAGGATTTGCCTATTTCCCACTGGCCTGCCAGAGGTGTGAGCTGTTCAAACCCTTAACAGCTATTTACTGCTCTGCACTGCGCTAAAATCGAGAATCAATTTATTAGACACTGCTCATAACAGTGTAGGACATCCATGGCCAAAATGTTTCCTTTAATGGTCCAGTTCCTCAAAGTTATTTTGTCTCTTCATGCCAAACCTGAGGAAGTATTGTGCACATCCAGCTCCCCTGGCAATCGATAGGAGCTGTGAGGAGCTGAGACAAATCAGTGTTTGCTCCTGACCTGACAAGACGGATGGCTGAGGAGGGGGAGCATCATCACTCTGCCTCACCGATGGCTTGGGATGTGAAGTGGCTCAAGGTCACAAGGAAAAAATCCTTTGGTGAAGCCTCAGGAGTCACAGCCCAGCCCCATCAGCTCTGGCACGGCTCAGAACTGGCACAAAAGCCAAGCTGGACAGCAATGAAAACCCCTCAGCCTCTCATCATCTTCCCTGTAAAGTCTGAAATCAAATGGCCACACACAAACCCAACAGGACACAAAGGATTTCTGGTGGGTTTTAGTCTGCTTAATATGTTTTAGGTGGCTGTACTTGAAATTCCCCCCCAAATTCCCTTTGTTTTCAATGAGAAATTATCCATAAACCTTCCAAAATGCTTCCAAACCTTCCATTTACCTTTCAAAAGAAATAAGTTCTTCATTGTACAAATATAGTAGGAGAGCAGAAGGAAAAGTTAATCCTGAATTAGCTTCATTACAGACAGAATTTCCTTTCCAATTGTTCCTACTTTTTCCTAGACCACTTCTGTAGCCTATTAAAATAATTCAGGCTTTGGAAATGGCTCTTTCCTCCAGATACATGTCCTCCCTTTTTTTTTTTTTTTTTTTTTTTTTTTTTTTTTTTTTTTTTTTTTTTGTGCAGTAGGCTTGCTGCCTCACAATGCTGGGAACACTGTGGAAGGACCGTTTTGCTGATTTTTCATTGGGTTTGTACTTTACCTCTCTGAATTGTTTGCTGGGAAAAGTCCTCAAAGTAGCCAGATTACTGATTTTATCTAAAATTTTGTTTCCCTGGAAGATTTGTACTGACCTTTTTTTGCTACTTACTACCTGGATGAAGTGTCTTGTCACCTAACAGATGGGAGTTTAGTGCTGGACATTGCCAGTCCACTGCAGAAATGGATATTGTCTTTAACAGGGTTTGCAGCACATTACTTGTTTAATGATTTTTAGGGGTTTTTTTTCAAAGTAGTATATTTTACCTTCAGTTATGACCTCTATTAATGTCACCGTGTCAGCTACATTATGTGTTTTGCCTCAGGTAGAGATTATTTATGGTGAAATCTGAAAAAAAAACCCCCTGGATTAGATTGAAGAATATTTTTTTCTGCCTTTGAAGCAGCAATAAAACCATGTGTGAGTGCATGCAATTGTTTGTACAGCTTTTCTGGGAAGAGTTTTGTACATTAAGCTCTTAGGAGATTTACTTAATGAGAGTATGTACTCATTTGCTTCTTTCTGACACATCTTATTTTGATTATTCTGACGTCTATTACTTTGATTGCTGTGTTCACACTGCGTGGCATCCACGGGGAGCCGCGAGGGAATATTCTACATATTGAAAGGGAAAAAATAATTGATTGCCTAATATAGCTGAGGGATTGTAGTAGCCTGCTCTGCTCCTTTTGCTGGTTTTATATTAATTCATCGATTGAGAACGAGTTTGCTTATTCCCCAATTTTTTTTTATTTATTTTTTTTTTTACAAAGCAGCTTTCAAATGCTGGATAGCAAATTATCTGCCTACCACAATAATGTAATGCATCTCCTGTGGTAGCTGAAGTGTTTTACAACTCAACTGTCCCTTGGCAGCTTTGTGTGCTGTTTCAGTAAATGCCCCCTCCTGCAGTATTTGTTAATCATTTCAGCAGCCACTGCACTTCCCCCAAACTGGTGGATACCCCAAATTTTCCTCCTCCTCACCCTAATGAGAAGAGGCATAACATCCTCCAGCCTTACTTTCTCTCCATTTTTTTTAAATGACTGATCAATTTATGTTCAATTTGTCTCAGAAGGCAAAAGTTTATGGAACAAAAATAAATCTAGAAGATGATAAAAAGACAAGAGGGTTCCCAGAAATTCCTGAATAGCTCTTTAATGAGTTTAATGGTAAATATGAAAAATTACCTGGGACCTGAACTAGACAATTCCTTTACAGAAATGAGCCTGTCTTATGTCAACACTTTCTTCCTTCTCATCTCCATTAGAAATTGTACTTCGTTGATGTTTGACCATCATGAAAACTTTTAATGGAATTTTATCTCACTGGTTTCCTGCAAGTCTATATCTATAAAATTCAGACAGTGGCTCATTTAACACCTGAGCTAATGTTTTGTTATTCATAACTTAATAATTGAAAATTTCTTTAGAATTAGCATTATTGGACTTCACTGCATCCATCAGCTATTTGTTATTTGTTGATCTGGTCCAGGTACCAGAACAGACCGATTCACAAACATGATTCAGAGATTACTTTAATCTTCTTTGCCCCTTTCCTCCAATTATTTACTTTATAATCAACCATGGGCTCACCATAAAATTAGCTGTCTGTGACTCAGCCTCTCTCAACAACACAGCACAGATACTTTGATTCACTCAGGCTACCTTATCATCAGCTCTGTTCTTTTCTTAATGGACTAAAGGGGAAAAAAATATAAAAATTCACAGAGCCATTTGCTCTGTTTTTCTATTAGATGTTAAGATTAAAGCTAGCAACAAAGACATAAACAGGATGAAATCTAATTAATTCCTTGGTTTTCTTTTGCAAGAAATGGGAGGGAAATGAAGAGAATGTTATTTCCTACCCCACTGTACCTGCAACTCCTACTTCAAATGCTAAAACACATGGACATTTGATTTTCTGAATGTGTATAAAGCAGAATAAAGGTCAAAGAAATCTATCTTTTTAGCTAGCTCAGAACTATCCCAGAAGTTTTTTACATCCAACAGAGTCTTGTGTGTGCCAGACACCCACATCCCATAACCTTCCTGGGCTTCTTTTCTCCCATATTATCCTTTAAAAGTCTCACTCATAATTGCTAAATATACAAACGCTCCAGTTTCAGATAATTGTCAGGTTTATCTTTTCCAATTGATCCCGCAGCAGAAATCCTCTGGAAAAGCTGGAGTACCTCTGAGCATTCCCAGTGTGGAGCAAGGATGCCTTTGGCTCAGGCTCCCCTCCCTGGGTGTGGGTACCTGCTCAGGGGCAGGACGGGCTGTGCCATCACCCCTGGGCTCAGCATCTGCCCACACAGGGCTGGTTTGTGCCCCTCAGCACAGCCCAGAGGTAGTTTTGGCATTGCCTTAAGGGAAAAGACCACAGCCTATCACCAGGAGCATGTGGAAGTTCTCAGTCTTGGATGTGGAAGGCTGAGGTTTGGCTCAGCCCCTGTTCCTGGTGTGTGCAGCCATGAGGCTCAAAGGTACTTTTGATGCACTTCAGGACAGCTGGATGGGGCTGCAGGCCAGCCCAACACAACCCATGCACCTCCCAGAGGAATTTTACAGCTCTTCTCTCCTCTTGACATGATTGCTGCCTCACAGTACAAACAGCTCTGACATAAATCATCAATCTACTGCCCACCCCAGCCCCTCGCTGCTTCTTTGTGTTTCCCCAATAACTGAGATCTTAATCATGAAAATCCCCCACAGTTATTCCTGCTGCTTCCCAACGTCTGTTATCCACAAAGATTTCGTGTTCTGTTTGCTATTACCTCTGCTCTGCATGGGTGTGGAGACACTTCCTCTCATTAATACACCTCTGACAATGTTATTCATCTGCTGTTTCCAAACAACTTCATCTTCTGTCTTAGATCTGAGCTTGCAGATTTCCCCTGAGAATACCAAACACACCCATTAGGTTCTGGAAGGATGTGAGGGGACCTGGAGAGCTGAGCTTGGTCAGCTCCACACTGTTTCCAAGGACCCTGGCTCAAAAACACTCACAAGGACAAAATCTGTGTTGGAAGAAGGCAGAAGCTTCTTCACCACTCAGAAAAATCTGAAGGCAAAGACCCTAAATACCTGTATATATGATGATTAGCTGGAAAACAAGCAGCTCTGGGGACGAAAAAATGTGGGGTTTGTGGGAGCATCAGGTTTTATTTTATTTAAGACCCTTAGCAGACAACTTTGTTGTTTTCAGTAGGGCTAAATTGAGTTTGACACTAAAACACTGCAGTCCTGTGAATGGTGGCACAGGTGGCCATGAGGGGACCTGAGCACAGGAAACTTCCCTTTGGCCACCACAGTCATCCCTGCTTCATGCAATTACCACAGCAATCAGTGCTGCAGAAATGCTGTGGGAAAAATTATAGTGACAAAAAATAAACCTCACAAATCCACCCATTAAGGGAGGATTTTGCCTCTGAATTCCATCACTGCTGTCATAGCCCAGCTCCTCACTGTGCTTATCTGCATAACAGCTCACAGGCTCTATGGCTTCCCAAAGATACCCTACTTCAGCATGAGTAACCACTGCTGGTCCTCACAGAAAGGTTTTCTTCTGCCTGATTTGCTTTCGCAACTGCAAACAGCTAAAAATTTTAATACTTTTCCACTGAGACATAACCAGGAAAAGCCAAAGTGTTAACTGATGGTCTGATGTTTTGTTAATGGCTACTGACAGGAAAGATGTTGTGTTTTAGGATGCAGGAACTGGATCAATCTCTTCTGTCACAGACAGGTGCCCTCAGAAGTGCTCCATTGATTATGCCAGAGAGAATATCCTATCTAAACTGCTTCCCTTTCTATTGGTAATTAAATACATCTTGAAATGAGGGCTTTGGTGTCAGCCTCAGTAAAGGTATAAATACCTGTGATGGACAGCAGCTTCAATCATTCTATGGCATAATGAATATATGTTATTTATTAGAAAATAATAATAAAGCAGTTCCAGCACAGTTAGATGAGTAGATAGACTAACCATCAACTGATCAATACATGTTATTTTGGTCAAAACCTTAGGCCCAAGTACACAAGCCTTCAAATTCTTCCCATTCCTAACATAGAACTTACACCAACAATGAAATTTGCATTCAAAATTCTGTGAAAACTTTCATTAACAGCATGCAAAATAAACAACACTTAAAATTCCTGACCAGCTCTAACCAAAGCATACTTTTTTTTTTTGTTTTAGAAGAATGAAGAAGCTGAATAAAAAGGGCAGTAAATTTCAATATTAATAATGATATTTGTTTGTGAGTCCCCAGCAATGCAGAAAGGAGTGATTTATGTTCATTTGTGCTTGGGAAGCAATGCTTTAGCACACCAATTTTCAACTTCTTTTTTAATCAAAGGTCCTTTTCTGCCAAAAGAAAACCATGCGGTAGTATTCCTGTATCTCCTATTGTTTCATGCTTAAGAGAAGGCATAAGGCAACCAGATATTTTGCATAAAGAAAATGGGATAAAGTGAACCCAATTTCTACTTTACAAAGAGCATCATTTTGCTTAAGGCATGGGACTCCTGAATGTGGGAGGTTCTGGAAGGGTCCTGGAGCTGGGGCAGCAGGGACACTGGCACACAGCACACAGGGATATATTGGAGCAAATTCTGTGTGAAGGGCTGGGGGCTCTTGGGTTATTTGTGACATGAGCTGAAATCTGACATCTTAAGAGCCCTCATAACTTAACTAATATTTCAGCCTATCAGATATGCTTGGGAACACCAATTCCCTAATATCAGAGGCTCTGAGCAAGGCACTGCCAATATATTCCTGCATCCAGAGTGGGCAGCTCTGGATTACAGGGGCTGTTCTTGATCTTGCTCTTTATTCACACCCAATAACTCCTTCAAGGCCACGAGCTTATTCCTGCTCTTTAAAGCCACCTTCATTTCCTAAAGTGTTGCCTAGCACTAAAGTGCTCTGTTAAGCTGCTGCCATGTTTTTCCATTCTGGTAGAAATTATTGTTCTATATAGTTTGATTTTAAGAGCGCCTTCTGGCATCCATTTGGGGAAAAGGCACTACATAAAAGCAAAATCAATACAAGGGACAGTTATATTTCCAGAGCTTTTTCATTAGCTGTAAAATACATACATTGGAGGAGGAAAGAATGTCATTTCTACCCAAACTGGAGGAGGACAAGACAAAACGTGGGAGAACTTGAATAAATGTTCACTGATGGGAGCACAGACTATGCCCCTTTGCTGGGCACAGGCAGATCTCTGTTCTCAGCACAACCAAGTACCCCTACAGAGACTGGCCTCTCCTGTGACAAGCAGCAAACCATTGGAAAAATGCAGAAATAGATGTATTTAAAAAAAAAAAAATTGATCTCTTGACTTGTCATTAATTTTTGTTAAAGCCAAACTGACCATTGGCCGAATATTCACAGGTAAACTTTGCCTTTGTTCAGCACTAAGAATTTGGCTTGGCATAATTTTATTATTCTTGTCTGCATTCTTTCTCAAATCCCCACTGAACTCCACCCATGTTATCTTTGCTCTTTCCTCCCAAAATATCCCGAAATATTCATCTTTCTACCTGAGCAGACTGTCCTTGGATAAAGTCCTCATCCCCTCATGTAATTTATTTCCTAAGATTTGCAAGCAAAGAGCTGGAACAAATTCTGTAAATCTGTAATCTGTATTTCTATAATTTTCAACCTAAAGATATTGCAGGAAGTTTTTATCAGAATAAAATCGCTGCTGCCTCGTTAAAGCCCAGCTGAGAAATTAAAATTCAGAGTGCTCAATTAGCCAGTATTCTGACACAGGTTACCAAACCAGAAAGGCAAACATCTTATTTTAGCTTGCAGGAAAATTTCAAATCACAGTGTCTATTCAGTATCAGCATACAAATGTGAGGAATTGCACACAAGCCTATTTTTTCCTCCTTTTTTTTTTTTAATACAGGCCTTCTATAATGGCATTTTCATTAGCAGGAAATACCTGTTGTCTGTAGAAAAATAATTTGTCTTGCTTTTTGAGAACTAAATTACCCTCTCTAAAAGATTAGCTGGAAAACACTGTGTAAATTCATAAGCATTCCAGGTTAAATAACAAAGTTTCGCTTCTTTCTGGTGACCCCTAGTGATGCATTTTGTGAGACAGTTCAAGAGTAAAACCCGACACGTTATTTATTCCTGAAACTCAGATAAAGCATCTGGAAGATTTTTATCTGTGTGATTTTGCCACTAGCCCACAATTCAGGGAACTGGAAAATAAAGGCCCAGAAAAGTTCTCAGTGTGTGATTGTTGATCTGAAACCCGAGTGGGGCTGTGGAGGAACGTGAGCTGGCAGTGACAGACAGCACTGAGCAGCACAACAGCATCTGGGGGACTAAAATCAGTCTTTTGGCTCACAACAGCATCTGGGGACTAAAATCAGTCTCTTGGCTTTGCCACGTTCATGATGTGCTCATCATCAAGAAGTTTTACACAGCTCTCCCCATATTTGCCTCATGAACTCAGTGTGGTTATTTAAAGACTCTCCCATCCTGTTTTGGCTCCTCTCAGGGCTCTCAGTGAGGTAAGATCACGAAGCAAACAAGAACTGGGTGGTAAAATCTGTGACAAAGCAGCTGTTGAGTAGAATTTCATTTTTATTTGCACAGACAGAGGTCAAGACTCATTTCAAACCCGTTTCATGAGGGTTTGCATCAGGAGGATGCCTCTCTCCCTGTTTTCCCAGCCATTCCATCCCATGGCTGTGAGGCAGAGCTGGTTGAACACATCAATCCAGCAGGAGAGAGCTCCTTGCTGTGCTCACACTGCTGCATTCCAGGGAAGGGTTGGATTGGGAGAGTCTCCAGCCAGCCCTGCCTGCTCCATACAGGGCCCATACAAAGAAATTCACGTCTGAGTCATTCTGCTCAAGCCAAGGCTCATAAGAGGAGCTTTAGCAGAAGGTTTTGGTGCTGCTGTGCCTCCCATCCTTGTCCAGGGGCTCTGCTGCCTTCCTGCCCTGCCATCCCATCTACTGCTCTCCAGATCCTGCTCAGTCTTTTCCTTGGACATTTTGTCTCTCCCAGAACCCTTGTTCCAGGGGAAAAGGGCAGGAAAGCATTTCTTGCTTCATCTCTAATCATGGCAACAAGGTAGAACTTTATATTTTTAGCAGTTCTTTTGCATGTCTCTGTACCCTGCTCAAACAATTGAGTCTTGGTTTGATATAGAATAAAAAATAGAAGAGTGTGTGTCTGATTTTAAACTCGTGTGTTATTTAACATGAGTTAAATTGACATGCCATAGCATGTTAAATTCGATGCTGTTGGTGCTGTCCAGCTCCACTGATTTTCACTGGGAACAGAAGAGCCATACAGTGAACAGAGTTTGGCTCATTTTTACGTTGTAACAGCTGTCCTCAAACTCATTTTCATTAAAAAAACATTGAGACCAGCCTTACATGTCACAGACTCCCCTTTGCATAGTTTTACTTTTTTTTTTTTCTCGTAAATCAAACTGTTGAAAAAATAACATTCATCATCTTAATATTTGTATTGCTAAAGCAAAGGAAGACAAGAAAATTCCCCTTCTGTTTTTGTAGCAGAAAATTTATTGCAGCTTGCCAGGATCCGGAGTGATTAAGTCATATTAAAGACATTTCTGTCTTCTGAAGTTTTATGTTTGGTTAAAGAACACGTTTTGATTTTGTATGTGACAATATTTCTTCGCTGTAATACAAATATTTCTGTCCTTCCCCAATGGGTCACAACGAAGTCAATAAAATATGCACGGAAGAAATGCAAGCAGCATTTGGCTCAATATAAAGATTGATAATGTAACCACCTAAAAAAAATACTTTTTATCATCATAAGTCTCTTCGGGTTTTTTATAGTTTTCAGTGAACAAAACAATCCATCACACTTGAACTTCATACACGTTCCTGGAGCCAACATTTAGTACAAGTCAATTTTTAATTATGATATTTTTATAAAACCCACAATTTATTTCCTGACTTTGTAAAACACTTTAAACAGCAAGTCATCGATATAAATTATGCAAATCCCGAGGGACCCCAAATTCATTAATCTGCCTGGATTTCCCAGCAAAGCAGAATGCAGCACAATTGCCTGGCTCTCCCTCAGACACCCTGGAGCAGCAAAGATGGGTACAGCAGTGAGACACTATGGCAAATCACCTTTTTGCTTTACAGCACTGTGATTTTTAACCTTTGAAATAAAGTGTCCATCATGACTAAAATACCTGTTGCACTCTCACTTTCAGGGCTAAAGACAAATGGGTCTTTTAACTGTGAAAGGGTACAAAGGTTCTCATCCACAGCACAAAGAGCAATGAACCCCTACTCCAAAACACTGAGTTTTACAGTCAGCCTGTCCATGAACCTGTGGCTATCCCATTCCTCCAGAAGACCACAGCCCATCGTGCTGGCAGCAGAAGGAAATCTGCCCAGGAGGGCTGAGAGCAGCAGCAGCAGCCCTTTGGGAGCAGCAGCCTCCTGCTGGTTTCCCCATGACTTTCTGCTTTGAAGGGAAACCAAAAATGCCTCTTGTGCCAAACCCCTTCCCCACAGCCTTTGGCTGCTACAGCCCAGGGGCTGCAGAGCTGCTGGAATGGTGTTTCCCCCATCCTGTGTGAAGCACAAACTCCCTTTTCTCCTCCCCATCTCCTGTTGCTGCTCCTTTCCCAGGGTCCCCCCAGCCTGAGAGGCAACCTCTCCTCTCCACACCCAGCACCTGCTCTTCTCACTTCAGCCAGCTTGTCCGTGCCTCCTTTAAAACCTTTTTGGGGGGCTTTTTTATTGGTTTTCCAGCTGTTCTCTCTTTTGGTGGCCAAATCTGTGCTGGCTCCATCCCTTCCTTTGTGTGCCTGGACACAGCCTGCATCCTCCTGGTGCTGTTAAAGTAGCACTGAACTATGGAAAGGACAAGAACACAGCACAGGGATGAATGAGGATAAGTTTTGCTCAGGCACAGGAGACAGAATCACAGGATTTAGCCTGTGTTCTTTAATAAAAAGGGCATTTTGTGTGTCTCTACTTATTTTTTTTTCTTCTAAAAGTCAGATGTAGTTATTTTCTGGGTCTCAGTCTGCATGAACTAACATCACCCAGGTTCCTGTAGACCAAAGAGGAGAGGAACTATTAGAAGGCAAAGCACCTTGGCTGTTAATCCTTTCCAACTCCTCTTGCTTTCAGTGCCTTTTCTTTCACTTTGTGGAAGTCTGTGCAGGAGACCAGCAGGTGAGAGGGAGCAAGAGCAGCATCTGAGCATGTTTGCCAAAATGTAGTTGTAGAGCACGATGGCTTAAAAAAAATCCAACTCCAATGGCTTTTTACCTTTCCTAGGAGACAATTCCCATACACTCAATTCTTTTTTTCCCAGCACTTGAAGCAGTTTCTCTTCCTATTTACAGAGTAAGATATACAGTCTGTGCTTCAGTTCATATTTTCTGAACTTCAGATGCTCTTCTCCATATTCAAACATCTCACAGGCAAATGCATATCCTTATTTATACTTCTTATATTAACCCAGTTACATGGTGCCTATAAAATTCCATAATAAGAAATAAGAGCTCTCATTGAGCATTCACAGAGCCCTCCAAAGAACAGGGGAAGAACAGGCCATAAGCCTCGTAAATCCAACTTAATTTATTCATAGCAAGAGTGTAAAAATTGGATATTTTTATATTCTAGGATATTTATGATGAGACGGTGAATGTCTAAACCTCCCCCAAGAATAATTCAATAATTGATGATAAAATAACAAAAATAGATAACAGGCTTCAAAGTTCTTGCATCAGAAGAGTGAAATATTGTAAACAATAACTTGGTTTGTAAGCATTCGATCAAATCTGCAGTGGGTGAGGGCAAGAGCATAATTTCAAAACTTTCAGAGCTCTCTGATCCCCTGATCCAGAATCTTCCAGGTTCACTGCTCCAGTGTCTGCAGTAATGTGCAGACATTTTCCTTTCATTAAATATACCCAAGTAACCTGGGCTAGGGGGGAGATTCTTTGCCTCTTGCTCATTTTTTTGGTCTCCAGAAAGTTTTTCAGGCATTGTATCCACAAGAGAAAGGGGGTGGTAGGAGAGACCTGTCTGTCCACTCAGTGTGGCTGGGGATGTTTCTGGTTTTGCCACACAGAGGACTTGTTTTGGTCACACACATGTTGTGAGGAGGGAAGGAAAAGAGGATTTGGCAAATGTCACCACACAGAGCCCCCTCAGTGACAGGGTAGAAGCCCCTCCTGAACCAGCCATGCCATGGCTCTTGCTCAGTTCTAGTCCCTTGCTACAGAGGAAAGGGACAAGAAAAGAGAAAAGACGTTTGGCTTGAATCACCTGGATCTTTACCTTTCAAAAGAAAGAAATTCCCTATTTTCCACCTCAAGTGTGCTCACAGATGTTGCTCTTAAAGCAGGTGTTTTCACAACACTCTCCCTTACCCCAAGCTCCCCTCCCTGCTATGCAGATACCAGCAACACAAAATGCATCCTCCCTTTCCCTTTTGCTAGGCTAAGCAAATTAATTTCAACCTATATTTTAAAAGCAAGCTCTTCATACTCCTGATTATCCTAATAGCCTTTCCCACTGCTTGTGCAAATCAGAACAAGCAGGCAGGGATCCAAATGAGCTCTGTACAGTAGCACTCATTTAACTGTTGCTCTACTGTATTTCCAGCACTGAAAAGCAGCTTTTCACATGGCACTGGAAACAGTCACCTTGTGATCAGATAGTATATCCCTTTTTTATTGACCCAATTCTACTGTTAATTCCCAGGTTTGCTAATGTACTGCTCTGCCCTGGAAGTGTTCAAGGCTCATTTGTGTGTGAACAGGACTTAAAAGGGTTTTTGGAGATGATTCTAGATAACTGTGTATAAGACTGTGTGCCTGCTCAATTCAGTGGTATTTGCTAGAGGAAGGAGGAAAATGAATGTGCAGCAACAAAGGAAATTCTGTGACTCAGCTAGAAAGGCAAAAAGCAGGAATCCAGTAAATATCAGTCTTTAAGGATAATAGCTTCCACTGTTCAGCTGTTCTTCACAGGTTCCTTATCTAAAGCCTCTGTGGCAGCCACTGAGGAGAGGGAATTCAGCCCACAGGGCCTCACAGGAGAAAAGGATGTACACCCTGGGCCCACTTTTCTACCACTCAACAATTATGAATGCTTTTTCTCGAGCATTTAGATTAGAAATCAAGCAAACAAGGCTTTCCTACCTGGCAGCAAGGTTCTGATTTACAGTATTTCTGCTTACAGAACTCATTTCTCCCATTTGAGATTGTTCAAGTGTATGTCAAGGTTGGTTTTCTGTCAGGGGCCAACAATGTGAAATTTGTGCTTGTGTGATTTTGTGTGATTATGAAATCCTCTCGCTGCTCTCAGAAACTGCAGCACAAGCAATCATTCCTGCTTTGTTCTTTCCAATTTATGTGGCTGTGAAACACTCCCAGAAATGCAAATGCAGATCCCCCCTCTTTCCTGAATGAAAGCAGCTTACAGAACCACCAAAGCCTGAGTAGTTTGCCTGCCTCCACCTCCTGGTACACACATCTTGGAGGGATGAACTTCATGAGGATGAACCCCTTTCTTCATACTCAAAGAGGGGTTTTATGACAGCAGGAGCTGCTACCTGGGGCTTGAAGCAGCAGAACCACAATCCCATAGCCTGGATGGCCTTAGAGGCCACCACAGCCCCTTGTTGTGTGCAAAACACAGGAAAGTCAGACAAAATACAGACATGTTGAAATAAAACACCTTTTTCTAGAGTGAATTAGATAATAATTCTATCCAAGAACTGCAGAAGATTGCTTACTGCTGTCTGGTGTCTGCAGAGAGCTCCAGTTTCATCTTAATGATGCTCTGGCATTCACACTTCAGTCCTCAGCAAGCACTCACAATTATCATAAAAAGGGGGCTACTTATGCATCACTTTCTGCATTTGACTTGAAGAGGCAAATGAATGAAACTAAATAAATGTGAACTTTTAGACCAGGGGACTTAATGTGGTCTTGGAAACAGGGCGATGGAAGTTTTAATTGCAGACAGAAAGGTTTGGAGATCATGGAGATCTCTCCCATCCGACACTAATGGCTGTGGTTTCCCAAATCAAAGCCCAGAATTTACAGCCAGGCTCAGCACCCACTCTGCTTAGATCCTTTCCTACAAGCAGTAATGACCACTAATGAAACAGCCAAAAGCCCAGGTGGCTCTCCTGCAAATGTACATTTCAGAGCCTGGAGACCTGATCCTGCAGCTGCCAGCTTCACCCTGGGAAAACCATTAGCAGCTGGCTTCACGTCTAGGAAAAGAAAATGAAATATGTTGCATTTTCACAGCCATCAATCAGCAGATGCAGTGCCAGGAAAGCTCCATAATGATGCTGATATCACCAACTGACTTTGCATAAAAGAAAAAGAAGTACTTTTAGGGGGAAAACATATGCAAAGAAACCCCAACAAACCAATAGATGATCTCAGTGCACACTTGTGCGTGTGGTGTGATCCCTCCCTTGTTTAGGCAGGAGAGGACTGAGGTCAGAAAGGCAGAGGGGCAGTGTCCATCCTGCTCCCTCAGGATGGCAGAAGGAGGGGACATTTCCCTTCACAGCCCTCAGCACCATCTCACTGGAGCCATGGCAGGAGGCTCAGCCCCAGCCTTACATGATAAAATGAGTGTCTCTTCCTGCCCTGCTGAGTTTTCTATTACCCTGTGGAGAAGCAAGTTCTGAGAGCAGAAGACCTTAAAATGAAAAAAAAAAAAAAAAAAAAAAAAGATGGAACTTTAGAGTTGCACAATGATGCAAGTAAGCCCAGAAATAAATGAAAAAAATAATCAAAAAATCAATGAATAAAATGTCACTTTTGGCATTTGATTGGGTTTCCTTTCCCTTAATGTTCTGCAAAATGGATGAAAATTATCAGCAGCATCACTGCTCCTAAGTGTCGTATTTCCATATGTTTTTATGCTTTCACCCCTTTTTATTATCTTTACTGTTTTCCTGAGAGAGACTCTGAAATGCCTGGCATGACTCACGCTGTGAGCAATCCTTCTGTGAGAACTGAATGAAAACAGGCTGATAACAAGGGTGATTTCATTAAAAAGAGCTCAGCCCGGTGACTGGTTACACAGGATGTTATTGAAATTATGCAAGCAGAACTCCAGCTCTGTCATATTGGTTTAGCTCATGCTTTCCGTGGCACGGGAGAAAGTACCTTTGTCAGTTCAGTGGAGAAAGGTTGGAGATGATTGAGGTAAAACAGCAGGAGGAGACCAATATGATTAAGTCACACAGCCAACTGCCCATGTAGAACACAGTCATGGAAGGGAAAGTAGAGGGCAAACTAAAATTAAGTCAAAAGGACACAGGAGACAAGAGGCTACACACACAGGACATGGGGAGGATGTACAGTGAGTTGATTTGTGCAGCAGGCAGAGTGCAGATTTTTCATGCCCTCTATTCAGATATTTCCTGTTAATATTGATGGGAACTGTGCACTAACTAGTTCTGGAATGGACAGTCTGTTCGGTGATCATGCATGGAGAGAGGCATGTTTAATTAATTTTACAGTCATGGGCAGAAAGGTCAGATGACAGCCTGTGAGTAAAATCCCCAGCAGCCAGATTGGACAAGAGAATAAAAATAAGTACAAGGAAAAAAAAAAAAAAAGTATTTGAGAGGAAAGCAAGGTCAAGTCTGGACTCACTCTGGTGGTTGTTCACACCTCTTCAGCAGAAAATAAGGTCTTAATTTTGCTGCAGGTCACCAGGTAAGAACAGCCTTATTGCAGGAAATCCTGGTCCCTTCAGAGACAACATAGTTCACTTTAATTGGTGCCCTCTGGATAGAGCAGTGTGAACACAAGTCACAGAGCAGGTGCTCACCTGAGACACGGGGCAGGCAGAGCACCAGCACTGGGGACAGCAGCACTGCCTGGTTCCATCAGTCACCCATCTCACACTGCAGCACTGGAAATGTCTACAAATGTACCTGTTCCCTATGAGAATATTTATTATTCTGTCATTTTCCAGTGGGCTCAACTCCTTCCAAGGCAAGGAAGCCCTCAGTGCCCTGAAGAGCCTGACAGGACACCACCAGGGCAGAGCAAATATTTCCCCTTCCATCCATCAGCACACAGAGTCACAGTGGGAAGTGCTCACCAGCCAGGAAACCCCGAAGCTGCAGCTGTTAATTTGCTCCTGGTGCTGTCTGGGAATTGTGATCCAGCCTCTGTGGCATCACCATGCCCTGATTTCCTCCAGGACTGGTGCTTCCTGCAGCTCCCAGGATAGATGACACTCCACTGCAGAGCACTGAGCCAGTATTTCATGTCACTCTTTTTGTGAGCACACGGCTTTAATGCATGCACTGCTCAAAGTAACAAAAAAAAAACCATCTTGGAAATGCCATTTATTTCCAGACTGGCTCTTTTGCTTTTTATTATACTAACTGGGCACCTAATTTGCAGTCATTAATTTACTTTCATAGCCTTTGAAGGGTGAAGACAAAATAATATCAATGTTAAAGGCAAAGGAAAGAAGTGCAGATCCATTAACAGGGAAGAAGAGCAAGTAATATAAAGGGAATATAAAAGCATTCAAAATCCTTTTTTGCTTCATTTTTCTCAGAGACATTTCATTACAATCAGATATTTAGCAGTTTATTTCAAGACCTTAATAAGAGCACAAGGCACAAAAAAGAGAGAGAGAGAGGGCTAAAAATGGGTATATCACCATGAGTAAAAAACAAATCATTAGAAACAAAAGTTGCCTTCAAAAAATGGATGCAGAACTTCTGACATCAAAAGGGCAAAAATAGAGGCAGAAACTCGGTGCTTAACAAGAAGAAGTGGGGAAAAAAAGGATGGTTTGAGACGTTACAAACCAGCCAGACTGCCTTCCATGCAGGTTCCTAATGATTTGCAACTTGCAGAGTTATTAGGAAAAATTAAGAGCGGAATTTGTTACTGAGCATAGTGCACATAAAACACAGCAACTCATTAGACTTATGCACATGGATTTGAGGGGCCACAGCTGGACCACTGTGACTAATTTTGATCATCCTACTGAAATAAAGCTGGACAAATTAGAGGCAGTTCAGAAAGTGAGCTGCAATGCTAACAAGGGACCTGGAAATGTGACCTGAAAGGAAAGCGAAAAGGAAATGGGCTTGCCTTGGAGAAGGGACCACTGGAAGGGGTTGTGTTTATTCTCCTTACATGTGGAGCAGAGAGGCAGAAGTTGGCTGTTCCTCATAGCCAAGGATGGTGGAGAGAGAGGGACACCAGCCTGAACAGGGCTAGAACAGGGTTAGCCAAGATTTATGTGGAGAGAAACCTTGTCTGGGAGATGATTGTTCACAAAACTCACCTGGAACTACAAGGGGGACAGGCAAACCCCACAGGTGAGCAACCCTAAATCCTCTCTCAGAAAACAGGGAAGTAAGGAAAAAGCTGGTGTGGATTATTAAGAGCCAATTGCACCCTGTGAGCCAATTCTCTTTCCTTAGAGCATTTCTGGTCTAATGAGGAAAGTGTGAGGTGTGGGGTATCCTGCCTTCCCCAACATCTCCAGGACAACAAGATAATTGTTCCAGAGACAGGGAAATGGGGCTGTGTCTCCTCTGCTGAGGTGTCTGATCCCTGAACCCAGAGCTGCCCAAAGCACAGAGCTGCTCTTCCCTTTCATGAAAAGCACAGAGACTTTTTTCACTCTTTCACACTGAAATGAAACAAGTTCTTTTGAAATGTTTAGCAAAAGCACATAGAAAGAGAAGGAAAGGGAGAAAGATCCTCTTCTCCTCCCCTTTCCCCACATCCACAACCCCCTGTAGTAGCTATGTCCCAGGAGATAGTGACATTAATTTGGGAAGTTTTGCTCAGAAAGACCCACAGCAAAGCCCAAGCCCCTCATTTTGTGGTTCCTCGTGTGCTTTGATTATGCCAAAGTGCAGAGCTTCCTCCCTTTTCTTTTCTCCCTTTTTCCCCTCCAGCAATTCTGTACTAAAAATCACACAACAAGGACTTCAATGGAGGAACACACTCCATGAAAATCTCAGCTGTGGCGAGTCAACATTTTCCAACAGACCAAAAAAAAAAAAAAAAAAAGCTTTTCTTCAGAAAGCTCACAGCCAGCTCCCAGCATCAAGATTTCAGAGGCAGCTGAGCTTTAAGTGCCTCATATTTCTGCATATCAGGGTTGTCAGTCAGGCACCCAGAGCACAAGGAGCACAGGAGTGATGATCAGCCCTGACACGGCTGGAGTGACTTATCCAGCACGACATGGGTCCCCATGGCAGCCCCATCCATCACCTCCTTGGGCCAGCATTCCTGCAGTCCTGTTTTTTTCCCCCCTCCAAAACATCGATACCAGCTAACATTTTTTAAACACTGTCATCCATTCCAGTCAATCTTGCTCTTTATAATTTGGGTTTCTTTCTGTTGGGAAATTGGAGTGTATTTCACAGCGTGAAGTGTCAGGAGAACAACTGAGTCAAGGAACAGCTTCCTCTCCCCTGCCACTTATATTGGTTTGCTCGAGCAAAATGTACACAATCACCCCAGCAAGAGATTAACTGTTCTGATGCACCACCACAGCCTGAGCATCTCTTGGACATACTAAAAACCTCAACATTCAAAACCTCTGCATGACCAGAAATCAGATTTTTAGCTAGTTGGATCTTGCTACCCAGCTATTCCTGCTGCTTTTTTCTTCCTTCATAACATTGGATCATTTAGATAAAATCTTAATGGTGAAGCCTGGCTAGGTTCTCCATGCCATTGCTTTAGCCTATTTACATGCAATAATCTCCCCAAGAGTTCATGCTTTTCACTTTTATCAGCCAAAAAGCAACTGCAGTTAACATATAGTATCTCACTCTGTTTACTTGCAACTGAATCCAAATATTCAGGGGTGAGTTTTTAGCAGGGAGAGGGTAAAACCAGCACAGAAAATCCATGCCAAGCCCTAAAAGACAAGGGTGTGAACAAGTCCCCCTCGCTGTTGAGCAACAAGGGAACTGCTTGGAGTCCTCTCCTCAGAGGGTCCTGCAGATATTCCCCCAGGGCAGCACTGGAGGCACTGAAAAAATGAATTTGCAACGTGTTTTAGGGAATTTCTGGGAGCTGCTCAGAAAGATAAGTCCTGAGCCAAAACAAGGCTCTCTTTCTAAGAGCACACACCAGCAATTTAGCATCCCTAAAGCTCACAGGGGTTATCCCGTGTGTGACAAACGGGACTGTGCAATCCAGGGGTGTGTTGTTGGATTAAATGACCTTCCCCAGTCCCTTCCTGCCCTGTTTGCTTTGACCTTCCATTGGTGGAAGTCAACAACCCAAGTGTCCTGAGGTTCCTTATTCTTGGCTCGTTTTGGACCTCAGGACAGCAGGGACTGGCATTGTGTCCCCAAACCATCCTTCTCTTTCTCCTTCTAGCAAGATTTTCCCTTTTAGACAGAGATTTTCCCCCCCTCTCAGTGTAAGAGGCGCTAACTCAACTGCAGTGTTAATTCTGCTTGGGCCAGAAGTGATTAATTGGTCTGTTCATTCTTTTGAATCTTGACATTGTTAACTTCTGCTTCTTCATTGTTAACAAGGTCCAACTTCTGCTTGATCTGGCAGGAAAACATCAACTCTTATTTTAGTTATTATAAATATATAATAACTATATAATATAGTTGTTATACATCTGCTTTTTAAACAGGGTGAAAAGCAGTCTCTGCTGCATGTTTCATGCACACACACACATGAACACATGTCAGTTCTTTACATCCCCTTCTTAGGGGAAAGGTGATTCAGCTTAATGACTATTTGCAGAGGTTTTTGCAAAGAGCTGGACTGTCATTTCTCATGTAATCACAGCCAAAATAACCTGCTGTTGTAAGAAATCTTGGAAAGGACTTCAGTGATGAGAAAATACCGCAAATCATTATTGCCAATAAGACTTAATCTGTATAAAAATATCTGTCATTCTTGGCATATGCCCACAAAGTCTATCTCCTAAGAAAAAGGTTTGAAAGAGAAAAGGTAATTTTTCCTACCTTAGAAGAGGATTTTGAATGATGGGACACATTCCAAGAATAGGTCTGAGAAGGGACTATGGGAACTGCAATCCTATGATCAGAGTGATAATGTTTTTGGTCCCTGATTAAAGGGAAAAATTCCACTTTGATGTGCTCTCTGCAGTCAGGAGTCATAATGAATGAGCAACGAATACCAAGAAATGAGCTTGAGAGAAACACAGAAATTAACTGGTTCTGGTGGAGTCAGAGCTGCCCTGCATTATCCATGTCAGTGACTCCAATGTCCATTATCCATGTCCACATCCCAATGGCAGGTCAGACTTCCTGGCAACATCAACAGATTTTCGTTGTGACCATGAAGAATTGCAACCCAAAAAGGTCCAGAGCTGTAGTGAGGGCAGCTGTCTCTCAGGATGGATGAAGACTGTCCTGCTGTTGAAGAAATATGTAAAAATCTTACAGGAGTATCTAGGGGAGGTATTTGTTTAGGTGCTTGATCATTACTGTATGGGAGATAAATTAGAATTGGACATCCTTGCTTGAGGTGATTTGCATTTTGGACCTGGCTGTCCCACAGCCAGAATTACAAAAAAAAAACCCAAACCAAACCAAACCAAAAAAAAAAAAAAAAAAAAAAAAAAAAAAAAAAAAAAAAAAAAAAAAAAAAAAAAAAAAAAAAAAAAAAAAATTTAAAAACCCCAAAAAATCCCCAAATAACCAACCAAAAAACAACACAACAACAACAAAAAATTCCACACACCTCATTCCACAAAGCAGTTCAGCAGTTCATGTGAATGAAGGAAATGGAGATAAGGAAAACAAAACCTTGGAGCAAACCCAACTCTGTGGGCACCCTTGGAGGAGTATTATGGGTTAACAGGGGGTTAAAATGGCATCAGTGACACTTTTGCTCACATCAGCAAAATCTATCATAATTTCATTTTCAATCTGACAAGTTTTTCAGCCTAGAGAAGAAGAGCTATATTTTTCTGAAAGTTTAATTTTTTTTTCCTTTCAATGTCTTTGCAAACGAAATGCCTCAATGCCTCCTTGCTTCCAAGATGTTTAATTTTATGTTGAAGAGGAGTTGAGCTTGAATTTCAATATTATCAATCATTCTTTGTGATTTGAAAGATTTTATTTCTCTGGGAAAATGGAGAGATTTTACTTTAGATTGATAAAAGTGACTTTTCCCCAGCGGACCAGAGAATTGCAAATCATCTGCACACTAAATCTTCTGTGTGCTGGTAACATCTGTTCAACAGTTGCCTTTTTTCAGAATTTACAGCGGCACACCACGATAGCCATGTCTTTCTGTCCCTGCTACATGCAATCCTTCACTTTCTGCTTCGCTCTGGGTGCTGTCTGTGCTTATATTATTGCAGCAGAAAAAAATGTAGAACATTAGCATCTGTTAATCCTTTTATACCTCAAGCCTTCACATGTTTGTCCAACTCTGCTTTTCATTGTGCCTTCGTGTCCCTGGAATAGCCTCAAAATTCCAGATGCAGCAAAATAACCCATGAGCGTATCCTGGCCCTGTGGTGCTGCTGGAAGGTTTTTATTTCAGAATTAAGATAATTCAGTGGTTTAAGTGTGTTTCCTGGATCCCTAGGAGCAAACTTTTACCCCACTTTGCAGGGATTTAGCCATTCAGATGTTATTAATATCAAGCCATGCTGCTGAATCTCCATGTTCTATAAGGGAATAACCTAGATTTGCCTGCTTTGCTTTGCACCAGACATTTATTTCAGCAAATAATGGAAAGGATGAAATGGAACTTGACTTTAGCCCTACAGTGTAACTGTGGCATGTCAGAGGAGGAATGAGAGGCAAAGGAATATCTAGCAAAGATCTTCACAGTAAATTTGGACCCTGGGTTTTCTTCCACATCACATTTTAAAGGCCTTGTGAGCTAAAAATAAAATCCTAAAGTAGCCTGAATTCAAAGGGACCCATAAGGATCATTGAGGGAGAGTTGAGAGAGATCATCACAGAGAGCTGCAGTGCATGGCAAAAGGGTAAACTTGCTTAAGTAATGTGGGGTGAGAATGAGAGTCCAGCAAGGAGACAGCAGAACATTTTGGTATGAGACCTGTAGGTTTTCTTCAAGTAATTATTCATTTTATAAACAGAATTGAGTATGCATCAGTGCAAAGGAAAATTCAAATAAGGGAAACAGCACTGGAAGCTGGCAAAGTTGGAGTGTTCTAATTTATATTGAATAGTTAACAAAATTACAGACAAGAGAGTGGTTTCAGTGGGAGGGGATCAGCCATGAGACAGCCAAATGCTCAGGCCATTGCCCCAGCACATGGCAGTCATGAAGTCAGGGAAAATCAGCCACCTCCAAACCTGCCCATGAATCTCAAACCCAGCTGAAAATGTCCCCAAGTCACCCTGTTCCTCTCACCTGTTTGTTTTGGGTTTTTTTGCCTTCTGCTGGGCCTGCTCTGCAGCCTGTGCTCCAAACACACCCAGTGCCTCTTGGAGCATTTCTGCTGCTTGCAAGCAACATTTATACAGCTCAGTTCATCGTCAGGGCTAATGGGGTTAATGGGGTCCTCATTTCTGAGTGCAAAAGATGAGCATTGTGGGGGATACTAAGAGAAGGGGATTTTACTAACAGGCTGAGCAAAATCTGACCTTTCTGCCCATGACTGTAAAATTAATTAAACATGCCTCTCTCCATGCATGATCACTGAACAGACTGTCCATTCCAGAACTAGTTAGTGCACAGTTCCCATCAATATTAACAGGAAATATCTGAATAGAGGGCATGAAAAATCTGCATCTGCCTGCTGCACAAATCAGCTCCCTGTACATCCTCCCCATGTCCTGTATGTGTAGCCTCTTGTCTCCTGTGTCCTTTTGACTTAATTTTAGTTTGCCCTCTACTTTCCCTTCCATGACTGTGTTCTACATGGGCAGTTGGCTGTGTGACTTAATCATATTGGTCTTAATCATCCTCCTGCTCACCTGTGGGTAAATGTGAAAGGTGTCAGGGCTGCCCAGCACCATGGGCATCACCATTCCTCATCCTGCCACAGGGAAACCCATCTTTGTTCATGGGCTGGCAGGTGAGTTACCCAAACCCTGGGGTTTCAAACACCATCACATTTCTGTGCTAGGCCATCCATACTGAGGGTACAGTGGGAGAGGCAAGAGCCACACCTGTACATAGAGCCACAGCTGGCTCCTGCACTATTTGCAGCTGTAGGTCCAGACTGTGGCTTTTAAAGTGGCATTTGAAGTTTTAAGGGAAACTAAACCTCCTCTGAACTGGGTTAATGGTTGAAAACTAGAAAAATATTGCTGTCAGGACTTCTAGGCTAAGATTTAGCTATGTGTGCTTGTGCAGCATATCAGCAGATGCCAGATTGGTCTAATAAACACACATACCTAGATAAATACAACACCTGTACAAACCCTCTGTTCTCCAACCAGCTCCTAGGATAGAATCACAGCATCATTAAGGTTGGAAAAAACCTCTAAGTTGATTGAGTCCAACCTTTGGCCAAACACCACCTTTTCAACTAGACCAGAGCACTGTGTGCCACATCCAGTCAATCCTTGGACACCTCCAGGGATGGTGACTCCACCACTTCCCTGGGAAGTCCATTCCTATGCTTAACAACCTTTTTTCAGTGAATAAATTGTTCTGATTTCCAACCTGAACCTCCCCTGGCGCAGCTGGAGGTTACATCCTTTTGTCATAAAACAACTCATAAAACACAACTCAGAAATGACCAAAGCCTGACACTCACCAGGTTTCACATAATCAAATTTTACAAGTTTCAAAAGCAACTCAGCAATGACTGCAAATTGCTAAAGAATAAAGGAGCAAATGATACATTGATTGCCTGCTGTTTCTTTGTGCATTAATTTGTGCTATGGCTTTCCAATCTGAAATTGCTTGACTAGATTTTTTGCCGATTGTTTTTTTTATTTTTAGCTCAAATTGCAAAAGAAGTGACTGTGGTAACCTGAATGCATCGAGTCTAATGAAGAATTGATCAATTGTCATATTGTAGGGTTTTTCTGAACGCTGGTTTCTGGCCTGTCTTCTCAGGATGAAAATTATAGTTATTAGCCAATTACCAACTAAAAATGCAAAACTGAGTCTTGTTTTGATAACAGAAAGATGGAAGAAAATCTGAAATACTGCCTGTCATCACCTTGTTTACCTGGGGATGGAGATGCACAGATAACATTCTCAGTTGAATTGCTCCCTAGCAAAAGAATTGTGAGCTGGTTGCTTCTTCCTTCAGTTCAGCAATGCTATTTTTAAGCCATGTATTACACTAAAAAGTATAACTTTATTTTATAATCTAAAAGCATGCTCTGGCTGTTATCAGGCAAGAAGGAGGTGGAAGAGTAGAATGAAAAGCTCAGCATGGAAATAAAAAATTGCTAAGATTCATCTCCTCTGGTGAGAAGAAACTGCATTGCATTGTCAGTGTCTGAGGAGGAGAGTGGTTCCCATTGAGAATACTCCATCTGGCAATCTGATTTTCTTTTCTTTTCATTCTAAAGCACAGAAAGTGCCAGTGCTATACCTCCTGTAAGAAACACCATGTCAGCTGTGGTGGAAGAAATCCCCATCCCATTGCAACCCATCCCTGCGCAGGAAATCCTCCCTCAGCCTGATCAGCCATTGGGGGGCAGAGCTCATTGCTGCTCATTTCCTCTCTTCTGAGGACACACACCTCCCCAGCACATTTTTAAGACAGCAGAAGCTTTAAAACACACAAACCTAATCTGTGATCAAAGTCAATTCAGTGTAAATGAGAAGAAATCAGTAGCTTTGCCTTCTGCATGGCTGATCCTGATCAAAGCACAGCTGCCCATAATATGCACCATATGGGGCAACAATTGTCTCCTGGTTGTTCCTGTTCCTCCCTAATCCCCTGTGTCCCCTGTGAACGTGCAGATCTGTACCTGCAGCTCTGCCTGGATGGCCACAGAAAGGTGTTTGGCTTTACATACATGTAATTATGGAGCTGTTTCTTCTTATTATGGTAATTACATTCTAAAAGGTTGCACAGGTAGCAGCTGTAAATGTGGTGAAGACTCAGCTGATACCAGCTGAGCTGCATTTTATTTTACATCAAAAAGCAGCTTAAAGCTGAAGGCCGTAGAGGTTCCTGAAACCTTCCTATTTTTATTGATGGTCCTACTGCTTCTGATAAATAAACAGAGATCTGTGGAGCTACCAAAGCAGAGATGACCCTAAACAAAAAAGGAAAATCAGTGTCTGTTAGAACTGGGAACTAAATTCAACTAAATAAAAATAGCAAATGCTTATCTGGAGGTTTTGTATATAGGAACTGAAGGTCTTGCTGTTTCATGGTGTGAACAGGCATTACCAGACCTCTGTCAGGTGCTAGACACACAGCCAGGTGTGAGATTCCCTGGAACACCATCATGGCTCAGGGAAGTGATGACTGGAACTGATACAATCCTGTTCCTATGGGAGGAAGGCACTGATTTATTTGAGGTTTGAAGATACCATGACTATATGTACAGAATCCATGCCTTTTGAAAGTTGAAGAAACAAACAGTGAGGATTGCTGATAAATTTGGATTTTAGAAATCTATTAGGCTTAATGTCGCAATTCCACGGTTGGGAGTACACAGCTTTATCTTATCACAGTGGCCAGGCAGGCTGCTGGCTATTTCTAGCTGATGACCTTTTATTTCAATATTTTTTAAATCCATCCAGAGTGCTATAATGCATGAGAAGAACTTTTTGCATCCACAGCAGGAGCTGCTGTGTGCTCGAGCCTGTTTCATATCAACTCTCTCCAAGTTTCACACAGCCCCACAAAGGGATGAAGGACAGGGGCAAAGAAAACCTAAATTTTGGTAGGGTGGAGGAGAGATCCTTCCATGTTTGTGCATTAGCTGGGAAGTGGAGCCTGTTTGTGTACATTATTACAGCTCTGTAACAAATAAAGCCTTACTCCAAAGGCAAGAGGGAACCCGCCCCTTCATCCTAAATGTCAGAGCCCTGACAGAAAAACCCATTATAAACAAGTGAAGAGCTGAAGCCACGTTATGCTAGTGAATGGGATGAATAACAGCAATGAATAATGGCAAAACAATAGCAGGAGAAATTGCCACGTCACCCTGCATCCAAGAGGAGCTAAATCACACCCAGGACATGCGCGCGGACCTGGGATTTGGCAGCGCCACGCTCCAAGTCCCCTTATCTGCTCAGCAGCCTCTGCTGCATCCTGCAAGCACTGGCGGCAAAAGGGAGTGGTGACACTTCCCCCAGCATAATATCACCCACATACAGGACTGCATTGAGGAAGTGCAGGAAAATGTGGCCAAAATTCAGCATTATCCATGGGAGCAGTCTGGAAAAGCGTGTGGCTGGTGAATGGTAATTAGCCAGTGTCGTGGCTGAGGCACAGAAACAGGTCCAGCTCTCAGGGGATAAACCATGGAAATCAAATTTCCATCTGAATAGAGCCCAGTGGCTTCTAAAATCAAAACCTGTGAGTTTGTTTTTACTGCTTCTATTTAGGAAGGCTACATTTGTGACTGTATGCTCAGCTGAGATTAGGAGGGTAAGAAAGACCCTTTTCATTTGATTTCACTTTTTCATTCTGAGGGATGAGAGCAAAATAGACCAATCAATAACAATAATTATAATTTTCTTTTTATTGATTGCTCAGAAGCCCTTAAAGACATCATCATTAACTTAGAGATAACTTGAGGAAATTTATGAGGTTTTGAATTCTGTTGTGACACAGCAATAGTAAGTGGTTTCTATATTCAGATTCTCAGCCTTCCTGGCTCTAGGGCTGAGCCAGAATGAGTGAGGAGGAGATTTGGTCAGATATAATAAATCTATTGACACAATTTGGCTTTGGTGTTTTTTCTAACTGGCACATTCAATAGATGAGGCTGCATTTTGCAAAGCAGGTGTTCTGACTTCACCTGGTCTGTACAACTGCCCATTGCTATTGTGATGATTCCTGTCCTTTTTGTGTCCACCACATCATCCATGAGCAATTTTCACATTGATGAGAGATGCCAGACAGTGATTCTTGGACTGAAACATTTTAAAGGAAAACACCTCTGCTGGACATTTCTTGGCTCATTTACTTCAGTTGGCCATGCATGCATTTTATTTATTGAAAATAAATAAACTTTTGAAGGAACTTTTGTTCCTTCATCTTCTCTATTTATGGAGCACTGAAGAAAGTGCTGTCCATCCCATTTGCTGTGACAGTTCTCCAAACTCCACTGTAACTTGCCAGGAAATTCCTCAGATTTTGCTCACACTCCTTACAGAGACCCCTTGTTTTTACCTATTTGGTCAGCCCCTCTTGATACTACTTCTGCCCCACACAAACTTCTTCTCTGCCTGTCTCTACGTCCTCCTGTGTGAGCTGTATGCAGCTCATTATTCTGCAAATTATTCAGAGGATACACAAGCTGGAAGAAAAGCCTCACATAATCAATTCCTCCTTTTTAAACCACAAGTTAAAAATAGAAATGCAAGGCAAGATAAGAGATACGAGCATGAATAAATAATTGTTTGCTCTGGAACTGAGCATTGGCTCTTGGTTTGTCAATAGTTTATTGTTTTACTCCATGGAAAGACCAGGATGACAAGTGACCTTGTTCCCAGACAAATGAAACTCAGATGCATTAAAAAGCAACACCTTCAGCTTGTAGGAGGTTTTTTTTTTTTCTCAGATCTGCCCATTATTCAGTACAAATAACATCTATTAAATGTCATATTCTTTTCAGCAGGTGCTCAGCCTCTTGCCTCTTCCTGGGTCAAAATTTCTATAATTACATTCATTTTGCACAATGGTTCATTTATCTCTATCAATTTTGCCTTATGAATGCTTTGTGACCTGTTCAAGACCTGACCATTATGAGTGTGTGGTGTTTGTACAATGGGCTTCCTTATCATTTTAGTTCAGTAGGAGGTTCTTCTACTTCTGAAATCTCTGAAAATAGCTTTATTTATTAGCTATCAAGGTTTTTTTAGTACAGTTATTATGTTTTATCTACCAGAGGAGCACTCATGGCTCAAGCATTTTAATGTAGTGATCACTGTCACATTCACAACAAATTTCTGCCTCTGAATATCATTAAGAATGAAAATTTTGGTCATCAACAGGCAGAAAAATTGAAGCAAAATCTTTAAAGTATTGGTGAAATAAGGAAGGAACTTTTATCTTGAATAAACTGTCAGGTGTTCCTTAGCTACAAATATCTTATCTACTAATAGATATTTGTTCACCTGGAAGGTGCATCCACCAAAGGGAACTTTTAAATGTTGTCAGATTGGTTGGATTCTACTCTTATTTTAAACACATCCACAAAGAGCTTGGAAAGAATTTTCTTTCCCAACATTTGCCTTTCCTTCTCTACATAAACTTTCTTTCAATGTGTGGGAAATCATAATGTGGGGAAGTGATGGCACTGACCTGCTGAAAACTTCAGAAACTCTTACCTGAGCTTTTCTACGTCACTCAGTCCAGCTCCTGAGCGTGGAAGTGGCTGGCAATTAAAAAGTTTCCTTCTGTTTCTAAAATAAAAAGAGAAGAAAAGGAACACATCCTTTGTCTGCAATTAATTTGGAGTTATGGCTTATTAGCCTCAGCATTTCAGACTGATTTTTCCAAATGAAAATGTTTTATAATTTTTCCGGTGAAGAGAAAGTCAAACAGGTTCTGTTCCACTGTGGATCACAAGAAACAAAAAGAAGAAATCTGAAAATCAGATCCCACAGAAGAAGGGATTGCAAAAATTTACTGTATGTCAAAAAATACGAGTACTCATACATTATTTGATTTTATATATATATATATGTAAGCATACATATACCTACATGTATTTTGGGGGGAAACTCCAGATTGTTTTCCCACAATGATGGAAAGAAGGAAATCTGCATGTGGGGACACATTTTCCTGGTCAAAGAGCAATCACAGCCCGTCACCAAATGCTCCTGCTGGTTAGCATTTCCTGCATCAACCACTGGCTTTTCATTCACCCTCCACACAAAAGTTATTTTACAATTTGCCAGCTATTTCCCAAGGCTTTAGAGTACCCTTTAGATATATTGTCTGGCTTTGCCCAAAGCAAACATGCACCTCAGGCTTGTGGACTATATTTCTTTCAGGGTTTCCTGGCTGCCATCACCTATTGATATTATTTGATTTGCAGCCTCTATTCAAAGCAAACAAACAAAATCTCACAGCTTCTTAAACCTTCCTCCACATAAGCCACTGATATTTACTGGGAGCAAGAGGGACAGGTAAAGCTCTATTTCACTTGTACTCACCTGTCTTTAGAAATGAAAGCAAAGGTTTAGCAAGTTATTTCCTTATGACTTTTCAGCCTGCCACTCTTAAGTTTCCTGGCTTTATCTCTGGTATGGCTGATGCTTCTTCCCATGGCCATGAGCACCAGGCAGGAGGGACAGACCCTCAGCAAATGCCTGGTGGTCCCACCAGCAGCATTTTTTCCACCAATATCTCTGCCCAAGAAGTGTACAGGTGACTCAGGTGTTTGCAGAGCATCCAGCTACCAACCTGCTTGAAAAGAGCTGCAGCCAGTGGGTGTTTCAGGTGTTGAATGTATGTTGGGAGAGGAGAGTATCCCAAAGTGATTTCCTAAAAACACCTCTAGAGATTTTTGTTTGGATGATCCCTGGTACAGCCCTGTAGAGCCTCAGTGCCACCTGTACAATCCTGGCCAGCACAGAATGGGTTTCCAGGCTGTCCCCAGAACCTGCTGACACAAATTATCTTCCTCCAGCTGTGGTCACCTGGATGTTTCCTATAGCTGAGAGCCAAACCCCCTGTGCACGGCAGCATATTCAGTTCAGATATCCACCTCCTGCTCATTTTCCATGGGATATTTCTGGATGTTTCTGCCTTCTGCAGGAGTCCCTCCTCTCCCCAGGGAGCCCACAGGCTGCCCCTCCTTTCCCACACATTAACAGGTGGCTCTGAACATCCAGGCATTAACAGCATCACTCCTCATGGCTCCGATGGAGACAGCCTTTTCCCCAAGGAACCTGCACCACAGTTACTCAAATGTCATTTTAACTTAGCAGATACAGCAGGTATTACTATTTGTTTGCTTTCAGTGTCAAAAAGGAGCTTCTCAGTGTCTCTTTGCCACAACTTTCTGACAAAAAATTGTTCCATTAAAAAAAAAAAAAAAAAAAAAAAAAAAAAAAAAAGTGTTTTTGAGTCTAGTAAAGCAAACAAATCCTTATGTCTTAGCAACAGCTCCTTGCCTGTATTGAGTTGGTGGTAGTTCGAGAAGCAGCTCTTTGCAGGAGAGTAAAGCACCAGGTACATCCAGCAGTTAATTCCAACAACTCTAGATAGAGAAAGACAAAATCTCATTGAAATTTTTAATTTCTTCCTGAAGGAAAGCAGAATGGTCATAATGACCAGTTCCCTAAAAAAACAGCCTTTTTTAATTTTTTTTTTTTTATGGGACCCCTAAATACAATAGTAGGAATAGAGGTGGATTAAATCCAATTTGTTAACTTAATAAAAAATATATTTCCTTTTTAAGACAACCTAATCTGCATATCCCAGAGTAGCAGTGGTTCCATACTAGGCATGAATGTGGACATGCAGGGGGACAGCCGGGATGTTGAGCACTCCATGACTGTCCATAAACTTGACACCTGCACCTGAATTAAAAATCAACAGGAAAGATTTGTCTTGAATGTACCTGCAGCCACTATAAGGTACCAGTGGGCGCCTCTCAGATGAAGAACCAGCAAGGCTCAGCTGTGCCTTCTTGTTGTTTTCTTTTAAATAACAATTTTTATAACAAAGTCTGATTACAGTGATGCCTTTATTCATTTATTTCTGCGGGAAAGCCAGTGGTAATTAACTTGCACCACAGCCTGCAATTTGCATGTTAAAGTTTACAATCATCTTGTCACGGGGCCATAATAAGCACCATTTTACAAGGGGAACTCATTAATTGAGGGTTTGTTTTGCTCGTGGCTCTCTGCAAAACCTGGGTGAAGCTTTTTGTGCCACCAGCTCCGCGTGGCGCGGTCTGATCTGCGTCAGGCAGAGAACAAAATCCGTCAGGTTGGCTCCAGGGGGGCTGGCACAGATCAGTTTGCCACCCTGCCTCCTCAGTGACAGCCTGCCAGCACTGCTAAACCCAGGCACAGGTACATAAACAGACTCTGGCAGGCAATTCAGGGTAAAATACACCTTCAGAGAGAGGTGGCTGGTTGAGCCAGGGCTCCTTTGGGACCAAACTCGTGGCTTTTGTCCCAAATCCTGTTAAATTTACTGGATGAACACCCCTTTCCTTAGGCACCTTTCATGTCTCCCCCAGGTGCTCCTCCCTGGCCCATCTGCAGCTTTCAGCTCCTCTGGTGTTAATGTGAGGAAAGCCTTTCCTAAACTACTGCAAACAAAACCATGCAAGGGGATGAAAAATAATTAGCCATGTGTCAGTGTCTGATATATTTGCATTGTTTAGACAGAGTAGTTAATCACTGGTAAGACCGCAACATGTGGTGTGAATTTGGATTATAACTAATACACATCGAGCAGAAGGCTATTAGTTACATCTAAAGGCACTATTTGATATTGTTATTATTGAGAAAGTGAATGCAATTAATTACATTGCAATGTCCTTGCAAGATTCCTGTGGCAATACCGTGCAAAGAGCTGTTTGCTTTTAGATTCCTTTTCCTTTTTGTTCAGACAGGAACTAATTCAGGCAAGCAAAAGGCATCAGGAGCCAAGATTCTGTTCCCATTAACACTCCTGAAGCCCTGAGTGGTACTGGAGGGGTCAGCAAGGGCCTGCATTTCTTTAAGGGGTTTTAAATATAGGGTAAACTTTTCATTTTTGTAAAATAGTTGGTCTGCTGAAATGTCACTTCTTCCCTTGGGCTTGGAATTAGCAAAGGACAGTCTCCATGTGGTTTCCAGAAAGGACTTTTGAGGGAAGAAAATGGATCCCAGATTTAATTAGAGGTGCAATATTTCCAAGTGTTCCCTCTCTGAAATGTCTCTTACCTATAGGAAAGAAAAGCTTAGGGCACTTCTTTTTTTATTTAAAAAGGCAATTGTATTAATTCAGCTGAATTTTGCATTGGAATTGGAATGGCTTTGACAGTTTAGTTCCCTGAAAATTGCAATAAAGCCTTCGTTACGCTACATTTTGTCCCCATTTGTCTTGTATACCACTGCCTTGCCTTTGGCACAATCAAAATAATCTTTAAAAATACTGCCATAAATGGATTGACTTTGACCTTCTGAGTATCTTGTCAATAAAATAAAAATGATAAATGTGTTTCAGAGTGCCACTGGCATGGTATTAAAGCAGAGTTACAATCTGAAAAGTGACATTTGAAAAAATTAAGGTAAGGGGTGGGGTCTTATTCTCTGTCCAAGGTGCCACATAAATAAGCTCTATTTACAGTTAAAATAGGTGGTTTTGCTAACTGCCAGGTTGTGCAAATCCTGCAATGTGGCCTCTGACTCTTACATCATCATTAGCAATTAAAGATTACTGCAGCAAGAAATTAGCTGAGCCTTCTGCTGCTGAGGCACAGAGCAGAGCAGCTCCACCTGGTCCCCTCCTGTGACCACTCTGCAGTGCTGGTGTGGTGGAAAGGGACCTGGCCTCGTCAAGGAATGACTCACATAACCAAGAAAAGGCCATTTTTGCTACATGATCAGCCCTTTGGAGATAAGCAACCTCCAACAGAATCACCACAAGGCTTCCTTTTATTAGGTGAGAAGAAAAGAACTGAATATTCTGTAAAAAAGTTAAGAGATGTATGAAAATAAACAAGGCAGATGAGTAAACAAACACAGGTTTGATTCAGACTTTGGGATGCACACACACAATCCCTGATGTGTTTGGCTTTATGCCTCAAGTGAGTCTGACCTGTGGCTTCAGTATTTGCAAGCCTAACTTGAGCTGATTTCTTAAATCCCTTTACTGCTGCTTTTATACAATTTCTTTTTTTTTTTTTTTTTTTGTCTTTGTAGCAGTTCTTGTTCTGAATCTTCTCAGCACCTATTTAAAAGCATGTGAAGTGCACTTTACACTTGAGCATCAATTTATATTATGATTAAATCACTCATGCATGTAGTATATGAAATTAAAACCCCACGTACTTTCAAAGGTCACAAGGCTTTGGAACCTCAAAACACTACTTGATCTCTGAGGAGGAGTGACTCAGATGTTGATCCCTAAAATTAGGCTGAAATCATATTAAAAGATGAAGGGGTTTGGTCCTGATTCAGATGTGGTGAAAATCTAGATAACTAAAATCTTTATGTTACTAAGCTCGCACCTTTATATAAATCTGGATTTGTTGGCTGTGAAAATGATCCCAATCCTAAAATGAATGGGAACATAAAAGAATAGAGGATTTAAGCAGCTATTTGCAGCACCCAGTTGAATTAATCTGATTAACTCATTACTGATTGCCCTTTTCCATCCTCCCCAGCTCCCGAGTGCTGGCCGGGGGGACACCGCATCCTCCGGGATCCCCACAGGAGCACCAGCTTCGACTCCCTGGAGCTGCAGAGAGTGGCCAGCCAGGACCTGGTGTGTGACCACTCCCTGCCACCAGCATGGTACCGCTTCATGCTCGGCCACCGGCCTGGGGAAATGCCTACCAGATGTATCGAGGTCAGCAGAACCCAAGCGCTCCCCCTGGGCAGCTGGAATCAACCCTTGAGTGGGGTTTTCCTCCCCATTCCTCTCTGTACTCTCCTAGATTGAGTGGGGATAGGTGGGTGGTAATGGGAAAACCACTTAAATGGTGATAATGATAATAATAAGGATTATTATTATTATTATTATTATTATTATTGTTTCAAGAATAATGGCAACAACAATAAAAGCCAACAGCAACAAAACCACCATCAAAACCAACGATATCACTGACATTTGCAAGGCATTAGTCAGAGACCAGGATCCCAGTGGAACAGCCAATATTCAACCTGGTTAGGAGATTTCCAACATAAAACTAGGTGTTTTCCAGCTCTACAGAGAGATTTTTAGTAAACTCTCCTAGACTGTGTATCCAATGGGGATAGGTGGGTGGTAATAGGAAAGCTACTTGAATAATAATAATAATAATAATAATTTCAATAATAACAGCAAGAACAATAAAGCCAACAGCGACGAAACCATCTTCACCACCATCAAAACCAACAATACCACTGTCGTGTGCAAGGGCATTAGTCGGACCAGGATCCCAATGGAACAGCCAATATTCAACCTGGTTAGGAGATATTCCAACATAAAACCAGGTGTTTTCCAGCTCTACAGAGAGATTTTTAGTAAACTCTCCTAGACTGTGTATCCAGTGGGGATAGGTGAGTGGTAATGGGAAAACCACTTCAATAACAATAATAATAATAATAATTTCAAGAATAGCGGCAACAACAATAAAGCCAACAGTGACAAAACCACCATTGCCACCATCAAAACCAATGATAGCACTGTCATGTGCAAGGGCATTTGTCAGAGACCAGGATCCCAATGGAACAGCCAATATTCAACTTGGTTAGGAGATATTCCAACATAAAACCAGGTGTTTTCCAGCTCTACAGAGAGATTTCTAGTAAACTGGGTATGTCACCACAAGCTGTGTTTTTTTCCAAGCAAATGTATGGCTTTAAGAATGGATTCTGCAACCTGACTCTCTTCCCATATAAATTATTATGAGTTAGAGATTTCTTCTGCTGATGAAATCAGAAGGGAGGAATCAGAAAAAATAATATTTAAAATTACTTTTGGGGAAACCAAAGGAAAAGCTAAAGCTGAATCTTTTTCTGCATTGAATCGTTTGTTGCATTCTTTATTTTCATAAGTATGCTAATAGTTTTGTGGAGCAAAAAACCTTCCACCACATAAGACTTCTCTATAAAAGAAACAAAACAATAATTATCTGGTTTTATGGGTGTTTAATATGTATGACAATAATGTTTAACTTGCAATCATTGTTGCCAGAGCAACTTGAGCCCCTCACTAGAGTCATTGCCACCTCAAATATCCCAACTGCAGGAGGTTAGCATAATTTCAAGCATAAAGTTAAACAAAATTATTCAGAAAATAATAAACTAATTACCATAAATTACTTAAAAGATGAAATATTCAACCTAGAGTGCCAGGATGTTTGGTATCGGGTGATTCTACTCTAGCTGGAGAACCCTCTCAAAATTAGCAAAAACATTTTATATCCATTCAAACTGGACCTGTGAACTCATCACAGCTGAAGTTTATCTTAATAATTTAACATTTAATTAAATGTTGAGACAGTTGTTATTTCTGTAGAATTTCTAACACTTTGCATATAAAAACTATAAATCTTATTAACATTAATAAATTGGCAGGATCATGATTGCAAGTTTCATTTCATGGCATCCTCGATTATCCCAATGGACTATGAAGTTTTCCAGGTTGCTCTATAAATGTACACACAAATTCTATAATATTATTTAATTTTCCATTATATTTCAGCAATTCTGAGTGTGTAGCAATGCTCAACTGTATGAGATTGCTTTCTAACAATGCATGCTTTGTTTCTTTTAATCTCTCCTCTGGAGTTTTTCATTCAGGGTTGTGAAGGTATATTCATTAGTTTAGTTTCTTATCTTGTAACATAATTCTTGCCATTGGTTTCTTCATTATCCTCTGAATGACAGTAAATCTCTGCTTCGCCATGCTGATGAAGGATTACATCTGTTAGATGTCAAAACTGGAAGAATACACTTCTTTCAGATCTTCACCTTCTAAATCTGCCTCTACAGTCTATCTCTTCCACTTAATTAAATCATTGTTTGATTTGGTTCTCCATTTAATTTCAGCAAAACCTCTGGAACAAAATAATTTAAATTAATAACTGCGCAGCTTCCACTCCTTAATAAGCAGTTATTATTGGACATTCCAGTCTGGCTGGAGCGAACTGATTTTAATTAAAAAAGTCAAAGACAAAACCCTGAACAGATAGAAGAGAAAAGAGACCAAATAAAGCCTGACAATACGGCTGCAGAATTAAAAAGTACATTACTCCAGCACCTTGTAAAATATATGCCTGGTGTTATCCTGTTGATACTGGCCAGATACAATTAGCTGCTTATCGATGGATGAGATTAACTTCTTAATTCAAAGTGCTGCTGTGTTAGGATTCCTGTCACCCAATGAGCTCGGGAGGGATTTAAGCCATAATGGGGATTTGGAGGTCCTGCCCAGCCTGGGGGAGAAGTGTGGGAGGACAAATTGCATGTGCTGGAGGATGTGAGGGAGGGCAGCTCCCACAGCCTGCCTCCTCCAGACAGCCTCTCAAGGCCTGTGTGCTGAGTCTTGCCATGAAATAAAGCTCCACAATAAAAATATCTCTCTGTCTGCATGTTGTTTCATAACCATAGGGAGATTTCTATTCAGCAGGGAAGAGAAGCAGGTCACACACGGGGGTTGTGAGAGCCCCAGAATGCAGCTGAGCCACAGCTCAGGGGCACAGAAAACTTTGCAGCGAAAAACGAGCAGCAGCTTTTCAGGAGCTGCTTCTCATCCCCTCATTTAATAGAAAAAGGTGGGGGAAAAAAGGAGAAAAGACAGAAGAAAATTCCACAAGCAACAAAGGGGGAAAAAAAGACAGAAGAAAAACCCAAAAGCTTTTATGTCAGAGAAAGTGAAAATATTAATTGTGTTCCTGAACTTGCCATCCCTTGAATCCAACTGCTGTCCATAACCTTATTCCTCCAGTGGCAAAATGTTTTTGATTGAAAGAGCTTTCCAATTTAGGTTTTGCCTGCTGAATTTCTCAGGGTGGGTAACAAATGATCCTGACCTTCCTCCCTCTGCTTCTTCCCTGCTTTTCCCCCTGTGGTCCCGAAGGAAGCACAGCAATTACCGGATCCTGGACATGCACTCCTGGCCACAGCCACTTCCTTATCATCCAAAAATATATTGTTGTAGAAGTCCAATAAAAATTTGCAAATTTTGAGTCCTCAGGTATTGAGGCTTCTGCTACAGATCGTGGTTTGTTCTTCAAGAACTGCCAAATTTTCTGTGAAAGGCAAAAACACTAAATGAATAAAAGTTTAGTGAAGCTTTTACTAAGATTAAGGCAGTATATTAAGAAGCAAGAAACAATGCACAGACATGGCCAGACCATAGTAAAATGACCTTCAGAGGAAGAACAAAAGATGGAAAAATTAAAGCTCAACAGAAAATCTATTAAACACACAGAGAAGCACTTAACAGCCAATATGGGAAAACATACATCAATTACAGAAATTCCAGCTTCTGAATTAAAATAACACAGGGTATATGCATACATCTGGATACATCTACATATGGGCAGGCCCCATGGGAGGCATAAACACTAAAAAGAAATGTGAGGGAACATCAGACACTAATGTTATTGAAGATCTGCTCCGCAGTCAGATAAAAGATCAATCTGTGAATTACAGCAGAGCAGTGCATGCTGCTGCCTGTAATGTAAATTTCAAATGCCACACCACGCTCACAGCAAAGCCAGAAATGGGCTGAACATTCTCTTCTTCCTGTGGAGAAGTTCCACTGGCCCCAGGTGCTTGTCCTCACCAGCAGCTGAATAACTTTTTCTGGATAGAAAGGGGAATAATTTTATTTTTACACATTAACAGCAACCCCTGGTACAGAGACTTCTGGGCTCAGACAAGGGTTGTTCAATTTTTTTGTGAGGGCAAGAGAAGGGGCAGACACTGATCTCTTCTTTGTGGTGACAGTGACAGGAGCTGAGGGAATGGCCTGAAATTCTGTCAGGGGAGTTTTAGGTTGGATATTAGGAAAAGGTTCTTCCCCCAGGGCTGTTTGGGCACTGAACAGGAGCCCCAGGGAAGTGATCACAGCTCCAAGGACTCCAAGGAAGTGATCCACAGATCCTGACAGAGCTCAAGAAATGTTTGAGCAATGCTCTCAGGCACTTGGTGTGACTCTTGGGGCTGTCCTGTGCAGGGCCAGGATTTGGACTGGATGATCCTTGTGGGTCCCTTCCAACTCCACAGATTCTGTGATTCTGCAACTTGAATTAATTTCTCTCCCATGAGCCAGCCCCAGAACTGCAATTTTTTGGCATATACAATTGTGTAGCAAGCTTTTTTACAGGCTATTGTGGATATGAGATTCTGTTTGGGAAATGCCCAGTAACACCTGCCTGTGATGGGGTATCAACTTCCAATACCCTTTTTCAGAAATTTCATCCTCTAAATGAGCAAAACCCTCTCCAAATCTGATTATGCTCTAAATTCATGTATAACTGTAAAAGTGCATGTGTAAATGAAGGACATGTTATGCAGTAAGGGTTGCAATTTTCTCAACAGTTTCATTTTTAGCAATATAGGTTTGCTTTTTTACATATATACTAGGATCAAACATAGGTTTAAATGTTAATCTTTGGTTTATAAAACAAGGTGTTAAAGTGTCAAATCTAACCTGTTCATGATGTTCAATGTCAGTCCCTAGGGAAGATTTATTTTTCCGTACTTAGTTTCATTCCCTCCTCTTTAACCTCTTCTAGAAAACTTTATACTCACAATCAGAGCACAGTACCTCAGCTGCATACCATTAATTTATTTTTTTTTTCAATTATTACTTTGCTCTGAATCCAGCCCCACTTTGATTTGCAATTGTTCTATGAATTTAAAAGCAAGTGACACTTTCAAGGTATTATTTCATCTGTAATTCTTTCTTGAACACATACGTGAATATTCCAAAACATAATGGTAGGTATGAAGAGCCTTTGTTTTTCTTGTTTGTTTTTCAGACATGCAAAAACCCTTCAGTAGAAATTACAATTACAGCCTTTATTGTTCAGAGGCATGTGCTTAAAAGAAAAACAAGACAGGCACCAGTTTAATTGCTACTACAGATATTCCTGACGTAAACTGATTTCTGTGGAGTTTGGCCCCAGACTGAAATAAAAAAATAAAAAAACCAACAACAACAAAAAAAACCTTATTTACTTTAACTAACTACAAAGACATAAAAAACAAAAAAAGCTAAAGTAAAGTTTTGAGTGGATAACAGATGCAAAATCACAATGCTTTAACTGCCAACCAGCAGCACACCAAAAAGCCTTCCATCTCCATCCAACTAAAACAATGTGTTCCTCACATATGGTGCTACTTATTTTTAACAGCATAATTTCAGCTATACCCAAGTGACAAGAACAATTGAGCTTGATTTCTTTGTGCAGTTATGAAGAACCTCAGTGTGCAATCAATCAAACTGGTTGATACTCCAGACCCAAAGCAAATGGAAGGAGACATCATTGGATTAAACAATAATAGCTAGTTCCTTTCTCTTGGCAATTTTTTTTATTGTTTAGGTATTCTAAATTGGATTATTTAAATTATTATCTGGTGCCTAATTAGGAATCAAAAGCACTTAATGAATGCTTACCTGCCACATAGAGGTGTTGCAAAGATTAGCTGGGTAAGGTTTATAAAATGCTTTGAAAATTAATAATACCACTTAATTACAATTGGATAAAGTATGGAGAGATACTAAAAAAGGCTGTGAACAGCCTAAAGTGTCCATATTGTGTTGGAAAAGTTCTCCTTTGTGCAAGCTGTGTCACTGGACACCTGAACTTGTGGAGTTTGTTCTCCTATAGAGGCAGCTGTGCAATTCCTCCTTCCTTTTAGAGATGCTGCTGCGTGGGGCTGCGAGACTCCCGTGTCTCTCCAATATCCTCAGAGCAGCAGTGACTGCAGGCATTGCAGGTAAATGCTCTGTCCTAAATGCCAGTCATTTGCTGCCTTGCTATTCAATTTTCTGGTTACTCTCCCAAATGACAGATACAAAGTTCAATGCAAATTATGCCACAGTGGGGATTTAAAAATTTTGGTTCTTTGAAGCCTCTTCTCCTAGATTGTTCTTCTAAGTTTCTTTGGTTTTTTTAGGTTTTTTTTTTTTTTTCCTGTTCTTGTCTCTACTGTTGGTTGAACACATGAATATACATTTGCCCTTGCCTTCCCAGGTCTGTCTTCTAATTCACAAAAGCCTCATGCAGCAAATCCTTTCAGTCAGTGTGTGGCAACTTGCCTGACTCAGAAACACCACATGCAGCTCATAACAGAAAATAAATTCACGTGTGCCATAGAGCTGCCAGGAAAACAGAAATACTTGATTTATACCAAAATCCTTCCTTGGCCAGCCTCTAATCCTGTATTACAGTTTGGTACAATGACTTGCTGCCTCACAGTTTGATTTTTTTACTCTTGTAAGGGTTGGCCATTGCTTGTAATTTGTGTATGTTACATAACAAACCGTCTTGCTCAAGTGGTTTCAGTGCAAGATTGGCCAGGGCAAATGCAGGAGATCCCAGTGGGGTTTATCAGAAAGCTTCATGCTGACGTCAGCGATGCTAATCCACACTTTCTCCAGCACTGAAAAGGCTCATGGATAATCACAGAGGGGGAAAATCACCATCCTCTTATTCCAGCATTTCAGTTTTTCCTCTGTGTGTTAACAAGAGCTCCAGGCCCACTTTTATGTATGGATCACTTTTTGTCTTTTTTCACGGCCAGAATTCACTCACATCTATTTATCTACACGGCCCCCAGCACAGCAGAGAGATGGGTGTCTCATTAATGAATTATCTTCCCAGCACTGCTGCAAGGCACCAAAGTGCTATCAACCATCTCAGCCACCTCCACCTCTGCTTGAGAGATAAGAAAGTGAGGTACACAGAGAGTCAGTGGTTTGTTATTTGCCCAAGGTCAAGCAGGCAGAGAAACTGAGGCACTGTGTGTGCCTGGCCAGAGGCAGCCCAGCAGCTGCACTCCCAGTGGAGCAGCACTGATGTATTGGCACCAGCCGCATTGGTAAAGGCAGCATCAGATGGATGCTTTAGCTCATTTTAAGCAACAAAAGTTCTTCTACAGAGAATTGTAGGAGTATTTTTTCAGTTGGGATGGGTAGGCTGTGCTGTGTCTCCTCACCAAACTATTTCCTACAAGACTCTCTGAGTTTGCACATATCCATTGAAATCCAGTGCTCGTTCATCCCTGCTGCTCTGCTCCCCATAACTAATTCTTCCCAGCTTATGTGGTTCCAAACACCTCCAAGGTGAACTCAGTAATAGCAGCACTTTAGTGTAATTTCAAAAAGAGTGTTCCAGTCCAGCACTGTTTACTCACACATGCAGAGGCACTGAAGTTTGCAGTTTCCTTGTGTGAGGGGAAATTCAGGTTGCAGTTGCCACATCCAGATGAGTATGGAGCAGAGACCACTGAACTCCTGTTTCCACCCTTCTCTCTTCTCCCATGCTGCTTCTCTGGATGTTGTTTTTTCCACTCTCCCAGGTCATTACAAGTGCATGCTCATAAACATGCTTTGGAAACCTGTTTCTTCACACCATATCTCACACTCTTGGGTCAGAAGTTCACCAGGATGCAACAAATTCCTATCATCTGTATTTTTACCAGCACAGAAAACACCTATGTCCCTTAAAGCTGTAAATAAACAAACAGAACAAACCTCTTCAAAGTTACACACAAAGTGGCTTTTAAAGAAAGGGAGGGAAAGGATTGGTCTAAAATTCCCCCTAGAAGTGTTTTTATGTTGGTCCCCTCTTGTCCTTTGCTTGCACAATGCTGGGAGGCTGCTCCTCCCCAGGGAGCTGCTGCACTGTGTGAGCTCCTGTGTCACCTGCAAAACCTCCAGGACACCAAACAGGAAAGGCAGGGTCAGCCTCTCTGCTCAGCTGCTGCCACTTTTCAGGGTAAAAAAACCCCAATAACCTTGGACAATATCAGTGGTGTCTCTCTGGAATCCTTGTTTTCAGAAGCCTGACAATAACCAAATGGAAATCAGACTGTGCCATGTCATATTGTTGATTTTTTTTCAACTACCCTTGCTTTCCTGGGTGTGCACCCCTTCTCCCCTGGTGCTGCTTTCTGGCTTGAGTAGCTCCCAGGTACAACTCAAACTGCAGGAGGGCACTGGTGCGTGGCTTAATAAATTTATCCTTTGACTTTCACCACTTCCCCTGCTGTCACAAATAACTTTTGATCTTGAAAGTGAAGCAGCAAACCTGGGAAAATGGGAAAAAATGGTGGGGTTTAGGCTTGGAGTTTGTTTTTGGTAGTTTGGGTTTTTTCCCAATGTGATTTATACCCAAACACTCACACTGGGAGGAATCACATTCCCCAAACTGGACTGGTAGAGGTGGTTCACTGTCACTGGCTGAAGAAATGCAAAGCGACGGCAGCAGCCACGCTCTGCTGAATATGACTGATATCTGAGAGCAAATTATTGTCAGTATTTGGCAATAATTTCCAAACTTTAGCTCAAATATCTCTGTGCTTTGCATATTGGCAAATGCTAGGTAATGGTGCAGAAAAATGAGTCACCATTGTAATTGGCTTTGTATATTTAATAAGGCCCTGATTACACCTAATCTCCTCACTGAGGTGCTTAAATTAAAGACAGCTTTAGAGAACCATGTTCCTTTAGTCAGGGGAGAGAGCCTGACAGGTACAGAGGGCAGCTCAGATCTGAGATTCTTGAACACACATCCTTGAGTTGGGAAATGGAAATCAGTCTCTCCTGGCCATGACTCAACATGCTGTCATTTAAACCATTTAGGACCAATGCTTTCTGCTTTGAGATTTCCTGCATTCAGGGTATTCAGGGAATTTGTTAATACAAAAAAATCCTGAGAGGAAAAAATAAATTAAAAAAAAAAATTAAAAAGCTAAGTCATAGATATTCTGCACATGTTTTGTCCATCCTTCATACTCTCTTCAAGATTGAGGGAGAGGTACAGGCCCCACAGACACATCCAGTGTGTGCTGGAGGGGCAGGAGCTGTCAGAAGCAGGGCAGCTGTTTTGGAGGCAGGTGATCGAGCCTGCTCTCATGCTTTCATCTTCTTTGTGCAGACCAACCAAAACCAGAGGAAAACACTTCGAAATCCTGTTATTGTACTCTTTAAGCATTTTATCTGTGTAAAGCCACCTCTCAAAACTGAGCAAGACATTTTCATCCCCACCTACAAGGCTTTTTCTGTGACCCTCCAGGTTCAGCACACTCAGGCTGTTGGGTTTTAGTGACCTCCACGGGGTCTTACCACACTTGCTGTAATTGGTTCCTTTTGTGTGCACCCTCAGATGAACAAATGTGGGACACAAGCTCCAGTGTGGCTGTCACTGAAGTCTGAATCCCTGCCAGCTCCTGGGGAGAGCAAGAGGCTCACGGGCTGTGCCACCTGGCAGGTCTTCGGGGGCACCAGGGACTGCTGCCTGTTCCGGATCCCCATCGCCGTCAGGAACTGCGGCGCTTTCTTTGTGTATCTCCTGCAGCCCACTCCAGGATGCATGGGCTACTGTGCAGAAGGTGAGCACCAGTAAAGTATTTATCAATAAGATTACTTATGCCTCTCAGGCTGGGTGTTCAAAGGCCCTGGTGTTGCAGTGCACATCTCGGTGACCTTGCGAGTCAAGCGTCACTCCCGCTAAGGCGCCGAGCGTGTAGAAAATAAATCAGTGGCAGTCCAAGGTGTTCCTGAAGAATAGCTCCTATTACCAGGGCAAAATGTAATCTGGTGTGTATTACTGAAGCGTTCTTTGCTTGGTTACAGCTCACATGTAACCTTTCCCACTGTCTTTGGCTCCACTTTGGCTTGAAGTTGCAAAGGGAGTGAGCAGAGGCATCTCAGCTGCACCACGGCACTGTATCCAGGATACTGTCTCTAAGGCCTCTTCTTATCTTTAATAACCAGTATCCCCCTCAAAAAAAAAAAAAAAAAAAAAAAAAGGAATACTGAAAGTCTGAAAAAAAAAAACCCCTAAATTGATAACATCTTTTTCATGACATTTATATAATTGTTCTCCTCAGAAATAATTCTCAGCCTACTACGAGAGATGTAATGTAACCCCTGTTCGGTAGCTAGGAAACAAAGGGAAAGCAGAAAGAAATTGCTCATTCAGTTAAACCTCCTGAACTTTGGAGCATGGCCAGGTGCATATAGATTTCATCAGAAAACATGCTTCTTTCTCAAAATGAAAAAATTACTTTTATGCTTTCCTTTTAGTGTTCTTGGACAGAAACAACAGCGCTGAGAAACTAGGGTTATCAGCTTTTCAATTGAGCAAAATCCAAGCTAAATAAATTTTAGAAAAGAAAGAGAAATATTCTCTTATCTTTATCAATATTTTAACATTCCTACTTGAAGAAGAGGAAGGAAGAAAGGCTCAAAGAACATGAGATTAATTCACTATTTGAAATAAAATAAAATCCATTAAAATAAATGAAACCGATTCTTACTCAGAAATTACTTTTTAACTGCATAGAGTCATTTTTCAGTTTAAGCTTGGCTTTTTTATAAATTATAAGATTTCTACTACTCTTCTTGAAAGAATTTTTTTGCCAATACATTTTGAGTGAATAATTTTGACCTATTTGATGATTCATATCTGTTCAGTGACGTAAAGCCACCTGCATTTCTAATAAAACAAAGCTTATTCCTTCCCATCTATACCAATCTCAATTACAGTGAGGTCCAGTCATTCAGAGTCTTTAATTTCTTGCCTTTAGGATGTTTTTGCAGTCTCATTCACTGGATGGAAAACACATAAAGCTGGAGGTTTTTCTCCTCACTGGCTTAAATTCAGCTGTAAATATTGCACCACAGGAGGCTCAGCTGGATCCAGCTGGCACAGTCATGGCTTTGTGTCAGGGTCAATTCCCCAGCCCCTTCTGCTGGAGGTTCAGGAGCAGGACACCAGTCAGCGCTTCCGAGCTGCAAAACAAAAAGAATTTAAAACTCCATAACTTGGCAGAAAGGACACAGCTGGGAAAAGCAGCATTTGTGCTTGCCATTCCACTCACATCCTCCCCTGAGCTGATCACCTAACTCTGTCCTTCTGGGATAATTTCCTGCTCACAGTCATGATGTGAGCCACAGTCTGAGGCAGCTTCTTTGAGAAACAAAATAGAAAAGGGCATAAACAACTGGTCTTTATTCATCTTTTAAGCAACTTGTTTCTTTTTCTTACATCTTGCTGTTTGCCCTGGACAGATGTTAACACATTGGTTCTCTGTTCTGCTGGAACAGCTTCATATTTTATTCTCTTGGGTTCCCACATATTATATTTTCTACACTCCTCCAAAAAAAGTTACTTAATTTATCCTTTCAAAACATCTGAACCAACTTCATGTTTTGTTTGAGTCTGGGTCTCTAGAGATGAAAAACAACCCCTTACACCATTATCCCTCTCTTTGTTTCTACTTTCTAGGTGAGTTGAACAGGAAGAAAGGTTTCAGACTTTATTACTTGTCGAAGCTACAGAAAGCAAGCTGTATTTTTAGAGCAATGGCATTATTCTGGGCAGAGGGAGACTATATTGAGCAGACCTAGCCTAGATACATCCTAAAACAGCCTGGAAAGGATCTTCTCAGTAAGGCAATAGGGGTTGGCTGCTTTCTGGGAGTCAGTTTACCTCTGCAACATAATGATTTCTCTTATCTCTTCTGTGCTTATTGCAGAACTTGGATCAAAAGGCTGTGCTCCAGGGAAATGCAAAGCTGATGACCTTTGCCAGAGTAATTAATTTGTATTAATCTGAGTGCTTCATTTAAATAATGTTTCTCTCACTGCAAAATAAAAAAAAAACAAAACAAAACAAAAAACCGACCCCACATTCAAAACCAGCAGGTCAGATGATGTAACAGCAATAGGTAGTCAGTGCACAATTAACAATTTTTGCATTTCACATGAAACACACCTTCTTGCTTGCATGGTTACTAATTAAGCCACAGTAACATAAATTGTAGTGCTTCTCCCATGCTTAATTACATTGACATCCTCTTGTTAGGTGAACAACTGTAACATCAAAATAGCATTTTGTGCTACATCCCTCTTTTGTTTTTCTCTTCCAGACAAGCTCACAAGTCTGGCTTTGCAACCAGTGATCACTCCCGAGCTCGTGCAAGGCCGAGCCCACCTGAGGTGCAGCTACAGCCCCTCTTCCCCTGAGCCCCTAGTGCAGTACAGGGTGCTGTGGTCTCGCCTCTCCAGCTCTGGGAAGAGGGAGCAGATCCACCAGGAGACAACCCCACAGCCCTTTTCCCACGTGGAGATGGACGGCACCAAACTCCGCTTGGGAGACACGGTAACGTCACCCCGCCTGCAGCATCACGGGTCACACACCCAGAGGGGATCAAACCTTTCTGTAAATCGTTGTTGTGTTTTTATTAGTGCTGCTCCTCACTCCTTATGCTCAGGGCTACTGCCCAGAAAAAGACCTGAAACTGTTCCGCGACAAGATTGTTTAATAACATTAACCCGGTTCGGGACCTTAACGTTTCTTTGAAATGCAGTGAATTCTTGGAAGGTATTTTACCACATTCTAAATTGAATATTTGCAGTTACATTACACCTTGGATGCTGTGAGGTTTGTATAAGTGGTGGGTACATGTGCCTGAGCCAATTTTTGCTTAGTACTTTTTGTATCTTGAGGCAGTGAGATTTTTGCAGCAGGCTCAGCTGCATGCACTCAGTAATTTTTATATCCATGGATCAGAGACACAATAACATCTTTTCACAGAAAAAAAAAAAAAAATTGGTACATTTTAAAATAGAGGGAAATTCATTTTATGATTTTTTTTTCACGTTGTTCTGCCTCTCTGATTCCAAATTCCTGGTTCAATGGCATACTGAAAGATAGACTTCATTACAAAACAATCTTTAAGAAGTATATTTGATGGCTTACATAGCAAC